>NC_058083.1:422047013-423313799 GCF_014858855.1 Bufo gargarizans | reverse complement strand
CCAGGTGCGGGTCTAAACTCAGATTTATTCCTAGCACCTTGCAGTTTTTCTCAGTTCAGACAATGTAGATTCTCCAACCCCGTTTTGTAGTAATGTGTTTGGAATTCATAAAACCCATGCACTTTGCAGTAATTATGCGCGGCGCTTAGCTGTCTGTCAAGCAGACTATCAAGAGAACAGACCCACATCTTGGAGATATTGAATATATTCCCTTTGGCAGTATGCTTAGTTCTAAAATAATATTCAGCTCTTTTACGACATCTATTTTTAACTAGGTGTCAGGAACAAACCCCGCTGTTAATAGATTCATTGTGAGGACTGACAACTTTTAGTTCAGATATTTAAAAAAGCTTTGAGAAACTTTAGTAAGCGGCGTTCTAATGGAGTAACACGTAATATACATATATATATATATGTATAATAGATTTAAGCTATTCACTGGCTGTGCTCAGGGCACGCTCACATCTGCAGCAGCCTGTTCCAGCCAGATCCGGTATTGCTGGATTCTACACCTCACCGTCAGACCCCCATTGACTAGAACAAGGTCCGGGGGTGATCCAGCCACCTCCCAGCATGAATACCACCGTGGTTGTCTGACGACAGCCAGCATTTGTGCGGGATCAGGCATGCCGCAGATGTGAATGTACCCTCATAAACCGTTTCTTGTTAAAGGGGGCTACCGAACATAGACGCTTATGCCGTAAATGTGTGATGAGTCAGTGAGATCATGAAAATGGAGGCATCCTGTCTACTTCAGTTATGTTTCCTGCAGTGCAGGGTAGTAAGTTTCTCTCCTTCCCTGTAATGAAAACGGACCACACATGCATGGCGCCACTTTGCTAGTAACATAAAATCAGTGGGATCTGGCCAAACTTGGCAGCTTTATCTCACCTCTGCAGCCTCCTTTCCTCTCGGAAGACTTTTCACTATGGATTTGTGGCAACAAGGAGTTAGAGGCATGTTTTAGGCGGAGCTGTAGCCAAATTATAGTTCTTTAAAGAGGACCAGTCAGCTCTCTGGACAGGTCTGTTTTAGTAAATACATGTATTCGTCATAAAATAACATCTTTTTCTCATACGCTAACAATGCCCGGGGCAGATTGGCCATATACTCTACAGGGAAATTTTCCATTGGGCCGATACTCAGGGGGCCACCCGAGGACTTTTCACATCTGCTAGCCAGGTACATAATGATCTGATGCTGTCAGCATTAATTAATGCTAGGAGCATCAGTTATTTATGCCCCTGGCCAGTGGCCGCGTGTGCCCTCCTGAATTCAACTGTATCATTGTCCTCAGTATGATGATAGGGCAGTATTTTGTGCTACACTGTGGTATTTGGTTCTGCTGGGGAGGTATTTTGTATTGCTAGCCCTGCCTACATGTGTTGGCCCTGCCTACTTGTTTTGCCCTGCCTTCGCCTACCACATGGGACCACTTTTCGATTTCTTATTTCCAGTCTGCCCCTGAACACAGTGTTGTGCAGTTCAGCTGAAATTCCTTCTAGAAATATATAACTACATTGGCAACTAGGGGTGACGTGTTGGGGTTGTGTCTCTATACTCACTGACGTTGTCCAATCAGTGCTAAAAGAGACACTATCCAGTCAGTGCACTTTTGACAAGAGGAATGGTGAGGCGTAGCTGTCAGTTTTGTTATAAATATTCAGGATGAATAAAAGAGGATCACCTATCATACTATTTCTCCTGGGGTTTCTTTTACTAGGCCTTTTTACACAGTCCTACAAATTCTTCTTGGAGGTGTTTCTATTTGCACTGCATGTGCAGTACATCAAATTCTACAAAAGAGTTTTTTTTTTTATATATATTTGATTTTTGGTAGATTATCATTAAGGCCAATGGGGAAAACACCAGAAAACATCATACCAAGGCCATGCTGCAGTAAAAAAAAAGCATTGTGGTCTAAATAGTGGGAAGTCATAGGCTCCAACTCACTAATATCTGTCTGCTGCTGAAAAATACCACAGTGGTAAAAGTGTGTGAAAGGAACTATAAAGGAGTTATCCAGACCCCCACTGCATACTTACCTGCTCCCTGCTGCAAGTTGCTGCCACCTTTGGTTCCCCGTTGCTTCTGTCTGGTCCCGCTTGTCTACATTCAGTTTGACAGGGGGTCAAGTGTACCTATGGTAATGTGTCCCCTATGCCAACCCCACATGACCCCTGTCAAACCGAATGTTGACAAGTGGGACCACAGAGTGGCAACCGAGAACTGAAGGAGCTGGGACCAGGTGAGTATGCTCCTCTGCAGGTCCAAGGACATGGTGGGGGTCTGGACAAAAAGCCCCACAAGGTGGATAACCTCTGTAATGTCGCTTAGAATCTTTTTATGTGATGTTGGGATCAAACATTCTTTTATCAAGTACCGCCTACAACTCTGTACCTTTTATTTTTAGCAGTGGACAAATTTTATGAAATAACACGTACCTCCCTACCAAGGAGGAAAATTAACTTTTCTTGCGTCAATAACCACTTTAACTTTGGCATTAGTAAAAACATATCATGCCATTGAGCTTTGGTCTTACGGTCTAATCAACCAAATGCTTATAATGAAGAAGTTTACAGGTAAAATGAAATCTGAAAGCTGGAGCTTTTTCAATTATAATTTGCTAGAGCTTAAACATGAAATCAGTGTAACCTTCGAGCTTTTTTATGCTTCAGTACACAATATCCATTTGGTATTACTGAATGCTAATCTGTAACGGGATCCGTCTTATATTTCTATTGACGAACCCTCCTTGTATGCTGGAGATATTGTAAAGCTAGGTCAGTTTTTGCTTGTTTAAAGCTAGAGAGGTTCAGTAATTTTGGGGGCTGACAGGGGATGGAGGTGAACATACGGTTCTGAGTAGGCACCTTGCCCAGAGAGAAGGATTAGCAAGACGTGAGAAATCTCAAAATTTATCTTTAGTGAGGATCTGCCAGGATATTAAGGGAGCTGATCAGGGAAAGCAGCTTTTGAAGTTTCTGAAATAACATTTGTAAATGGTATTCTGTTGAGTTGCAATGTTGGGACTCCTGAGGTAACAGTCCGTTTTTATCACAAAGTTTAACAACAAATGGAAAGTGAATGATGGCCTTTTGTCTATGAAAACCATTATTTTTTTTACCAGATAATTTAATAGGAAATTTACAAAGCTTGTATTACATTTAAAAGGTAATTTCACCCAAAATGGAGAATCATAATCTGAACCATAAACCTTTAGTTTAATTCACCTTTGTTGTGGCCCCGGGTAACAGCTCCTCCGACCATAAAATTGACAATTAATTTGATCTATACGGGTGTATTACTGTACAGCAGCGGCGGCACAAAACGCCGTGCGCTCCTGCAATGCCAGTCCGGTATCTCACGGACCGTGTTCCACGGACGTCTGCATGAGGCTTTATTTGATACAGATTTTTACCTGCAAACATAATGAAAGAAAAATTCACTTGACCTTTCCATCATGGCATGCAGTGGAACGTGCCACCATATGGAATCAAAGGTACGGCTTAGACCCATAGGTATGTATGGGTATAATATTACAGATTGATAGAATACAACCTGTATAATTTACTGTTTAGTCCTTGTTCACATCTGCATCAGAGTTTCTGTTCAAAGCCTCTATCAAAGTCAAAAACTGCAGAGAGATAAAGCCTCCATGCTAATAAAGTGGACTCCTAATTAGAAACCGTTTGGACCCCAATATAGTCAATGGGATCTGTTTAGCTCTGTTGAGGTCAGTATGTGCTGAATCTCGCAATTCCATAATTTTTTGTTGTTCTACCATGGAAATTAATAGCGATGGTGTGAAGTGACCCTTACCTGTACCCTTTGCTCAGTGGGAAATATACTCTGGATGTACATATGGCCTAACGTTTTAGCTCCCTCAGTATTCAGAGACAATCCATGTGACTAATAGGCTAAAATTTGAATTTAGTGAAGAGGAAAATGTATCATTTTATTAGCTTGGCCCATTGCTTGTGTGGACTGCAAAGCTTAGTCTGACCATCCTTTTACCAATTATTTATGTCACGCTCCATGACATGTTATGGTGGCACCAGTCTGTGGACTACAGAGGACAGTTGGGAGGGAAGTATTTAAAGGGACACTGTCACCTGGATTTCACTTACTGACCTATTAACATCACCACATGAGTCTCCACGATTTATATTAAAATATACTAGTATTACTGCCCTGTGTCTTGTAATTTGTCTATAAAATTGCTTTTATTAATATGCTAATTACCTCAATAAGGTGCCCAAGGGGCTGTCCCTCCGGCCGTTGGAGCCCAGCAGCACCCATCATCTTGGAGCCCAGCACCTCCCCACTGCTAATTTATTCACTGCTCATCTCGCACAACAAACACATTACGTCGGCAATGAGCAGTGAAAAAATTGCCGGTGCTGGGCTCCAAGATAATGAGGGCGGCTGGGCTCCGAAGGCTGGACGGACAGCCCCTTGGGCTCCTTATTGAGGTAATTAGCATATTAATAAAAGCGATTTTATAGACAAATTACAAGACACAGGGCAGTAATACTAGTATATTTTAATGTAAATTGTGGAGACTGATGTGGTCATGTTAATAGCTCAGTAGGTGAAATACAGGTGACAGTGTCCCTTTAAACTGCAATACTTGAACCTAGTTATTTCTTCACAGCTGAGAGAAAAGCAATCTTCTGCCTAGCATTAAATTGAAAATAGAAATTGACAAGCGAAAGCGTTCTGATTGCTTTTATCTGGTTACCTCTACATTGGCTTAAAATACGTAATAAAGGAATTCAATATTTTATAAGGAAAATGCAAAGTACACATATATAGATCTTTGTCTCTTCCTATCCTTTGTGCAAAGCAAGTTTATATTGAATTATGTATTTTACACTCCTGAACCATGACGTCCTACACGAAATAAATAAGGCAGATACTGTATGTGTAGGGCTGCCATGTTATTGCTGCCAAGGACTTAATTTCTTTCACACTGTGCCATATATATATATATGTAAAGTTTCATTCCAGAGAGGTGCACAAGGTAAATTTTGGAAAATGTGAGCGTGACTGCTACAATAAAAAAGGCCTTTACTGTATCAAAGATACTGAAGCTTGACAGGATATTGGTTCTCTGAATGATATTGACATTGTAAATATCAGAGAAAATTAAATACATGAATTTTCGTTTTATAACACTGATCTTGAGGTGATGTGTAACAGTGTTCAAATAAAAAAAATAAAAAATTTATGATGTGTCAGGTTTTTAGTCAATGGAAGTCACATCATCCCACCACTCTCCAGTCCTTAGAATTTATGAACGCCAGGCTCCCCCACGTGTACCCATTGTCTGCGTTCTCCACAGAGAGCACAGCATATGTGCAGCCGTGGCCAAAAGTTTTGAGAATGACACAAATATTAGTTTTCACAAAGTTTGCTGCTAAACTGCTTTTAGATCTTTGTTTCAGTTGTTTCTGTGATGTAGTAAAATATAATTACACGCGCTTCATACGTTTCAAAGGCTTTTATCGACAATTACATGACATTTATGCAAAGAGTCAGTATTTGCAGTGTTGGCCCTTCTTTTTCAGGACCTCTGTAATTTGACTGGGCATGCTCTCAATCAACTTCTGGGCCAATTCCTGAATGATAGCAAACCATTCTTTCATAATCACTTCTTGGAGTTTGTCAGAATTAGTGGGTTTTTGTTTGTCCACCCGCCTCTTGAGGATTGACAACAAGTTCTCTATGGGATTAAGGACTTTGCCCCAGTCCTCAGCAGTCCATTCACCATATTTTCTGCAGAAGATCAATTTGTCCCTGATGTTTTATTTGGAGAGAAGTGGCTTCTTTTCTGCCCTTGTTGACACCAGGCCATCTTCCAAAAGTCTTCGCCTCACAGTGCGTGCTGGCATTCCTGAGCAAGCTCTGCACTGGTGGCACTCCGATCCCGCAGCTGAATCCTCTTTAGGAGACGATCCTGGCGCTTGCTGGACTTTCTTGGACGCCCTGAAGCCTTCTTAACAAGAATTGAACCTCTTTCCTTGAAGTTCTTGATGATCCTATAAATTGTTGATTGAGGTGCAATCTTAGTAGCCACAATATCCTTGCCTGTTAAGCCATTTTTATACAATGTAATGATGGCTGCACGCGTTTCTTTGCAGGTCACCATGGTTAACAATGGAAGAACAATGATTTCAAGCATCACCCTCCTTTTAACATTTTAACCCAATCGGCCTGACATAATGATCTCCAGCCTTGTGCTCGTCAACATTCTCACCTGAGTTAACAAGATGATTACTGAAATGATCTCAGCAGGTCATTTAATGACAGCAATGAAATACAGTGGAAAGTTTTTTTGGGGATTAAGTAAATTTTCATGGCAAAGAAGGATTATGCAATTAATCTGATCACTCTTCATAACATTCTGGAGTATATGCAAATTGATATTATAAAAACTTAAGCAGCAACTTTTCCAATTTCCAATATTTATATAATTCTCAAAACTTTTGGCCACGACTGTGCACATAGATTTTTACCCCCTCCAGGACCATGCAATTTTTGGTTTTTGTTTTCTACTCCTACATTCCCAGAGCCGTAACTTTTTTATTTTTACGTTCATGTAGCCAATATGAGGACTTGTTGTTTGTGGGGCAATTTGGATTTCATAATGTCACCATTTGCCCATTTACTGTTGCATGGTGGGAAGCTGGAAAAAAATTCCAAATGCGTTGAAAATAAAGGGAATCATGCCACAGTTTTATGGGTTTTGTTTTTACAGCGTTCCCTATGTGGTAAAACTGATCCATGCCCTTTATTCTCTGGGTCAGCACAATTATTATGATACCACATTGATATAGTTTTTCTTGTGTTTTAATACTGAAAAAAAATCAAAAAACTATTAAAACTTTGGGAAAAATTCTTTTTTTGTTTTCATTGGCAAATTCTAACCCCAATAACTTTTTTATAGTTATTTCTATAATTATGTCAGTGCCCAAAGTGGTGGCAATCTTTTGTGTGTCCACCATTATTTTCCAGCACTGCCTTAACTCTCTTTGGCATGGAGTTCACTAGAGCTTCACAGGTTGCCACTGGAAACCTCTTCCACTCCTCCATGATGACATCACTTAGCTGGTGGATGTTAGAGACCTTGTGCTCCTCCACCTTCTGTTTGAGGATGCCCCACACATGCTCAATAGGGTTTAGCTCTGAAGACATGCTTGGCCAGTTCAGCACCTTTACCCTCAGTTTCTTTAGCAAGGTAGTGGTCGTCTTGGAGGTGTGTTTGGGGTCGTGGTCATGTTAGCATGATCCCCTTCCAGTTTCCGAAGGGAGGGGATCATGCTCTTCTTCAGAACATGTTTGCATTCATGGTTCCCTCAATGAACTGTAGCTCCCCACAGCCAGCAGCAATCATGCAGCACCAAACCATGACACTCCCACCGCCATGGTTGACTGTAGGCAAGACACACTACTCTTTGCACTCCTCATCTGGTTTCCACCACATATGCTTGACACCATCTAAACTAAATAAGTTTATCTTGGTCTTGTTGGACGACAAGACATGGTTCCAGTAATCCATGTCCTTAGTCTGCTTGTATTCAGCAAACTGTTTGCAGACTTTCTTGTGCATCATCTTTAGAAGAGGCTTCCTTCTGGGAGGACAGCCATGCAGACCAGTTTCATGCAGTGTGTGGTGTATGGTCTGAGCACTGACAAGCTGACCCACCCACCTTTTTAACCTCTGCAGCAATGCTGGCAGCACTCATACATCTATTTTGAAAAGGCAACCTCTGGATATGACGCTGAGCACGTGCACTCAACTTCTTTGGTTGACCATGACGAGGTCTGTTCTGAGTGGAACCTGTCTTGTTAAATCGCTGTATGGTCTCTGCCACCATGCTGCAGCTCAGTTTGAGGGTGTTGGCAATCTTCTTATAGGCTAGGCCATCTTTATGTAGAGCAAAAATTCTTTTTTTCAGATCCTCAGAGAGTTCTTAGCCAAGAGGCGCCATGTTGAACGTCCAGTGACCAGTATATGAGAGCGATAAAACAAAATTTCACATACCTGCCACCCATTCACATCTGAAACCTTGTAACACTGAGTCACGTGACACCAGGGAGTGAAAATGGCTACTTGGGCACAGTTTGACAATTTTCACTTTGGGGTGTACTCGCTTTTATTGCCCACGGTTTAGACATTACTGGCTGTGTGTTGAGTTATTTTGAGGGCACACCAAATTTACACTCATTCAAGCTGTACACTGTTTTTACATTGTATCAAAGTGTCATATCCTCAGTGTTGTCCCATGAAAAGATATATGTGAGAGGTGTACTCACTTTTGTGAGATACTGTATCTGCCCCATTTTTTTTAATGAAAACTAGAGCAAGAAAAACATTGAGGTCAATGGCATCAGGGTCTTTGTCACTACTTTATGCTGGTACCAGATAGAGCTGATATTGCTAATGTAAGATCAGCTTGGTATGTAAAATAAATCAGTACAGCATTCCATTAATTCAATTTGTGTCCTCTTTTCTTTACCAGTATAATAAGAATATGACACATATTTGCCAAGGTTAATACCGGAGGAAAGATGCAATTAAAAATGATCCCATTTAGATGGTACTGTCTCCTTACTTATTGCAGAACCACGCTACATACTGTTTAAAGAGAGCTTTGTGTTTAATCGCCTATTTTATCGATCAAGGTTGTTGTCACGTTCCCAGTAATTCCCTCACTTGCATATGTGTGTGTATGTTTTGCATGTTAATTAATATTTCCTTTCTTAATGACTCCTGCCTGCTGTATGCATATCAAGTATTATTCAATTGAAATAGCATTTCCGTTTTTTATTTTTCTGCTTACGTCGGTGCTGTAACCATCTATAAGTGTGGATACCTGCTGTGCAAGATTGACCCCATTGACTTAAAATAAGCTTCATTGGGGTAATGCCGTGGTGTCCATTGTTATGATTTGAACAGTAGTCCTCCATTCAAGTACTTAGCAATATGCACTCAGCTCTTTAGCCAGAATCCATACAAGTAATTTTGTTTTTGTTACTATAATTGCTGGGAAGGCTTTTAGATGTTTGACTGAAATGTGTGACCAGGACAGTTTCCTCTAAATTTACTGATTCATCAGAGTGCTGGAAAATATGTAGCCATGTAGACATCTCTGTGAGATGGTATGGTATTTCTGTGAGACCATTTTTACTTTACTTTTATAAACTGAAATTTGGAGAGAGCCAGCTTACCTCCTAGAATGGGTACGCAGGAATACTATTTGCAGTCTTAATTGCTTGGTCAGTGGTCCATGCCCGCTGCTGCCCCGCTACTCACCATGCTGCCCAGCATCCTCTGCAAGCTGCTATCTCCATTGCTCCAGTCTCAGTTCCCTTAAGGCGCTCACCTGTAGCCTCTTAAAGGAACAGTGGACACATCTGCAAATGTTTCCCCAACCAGTGGCTGAGGTTTCCTTGGTATTTAAGGCATCCTCACCAGGCAGAGTTTGTCTGTCTGTTTACTCCTGACCACACACTTCAGCTTTCATTTCAGGTTTGGGTTTAAGTTCTCCTAGTCTGTCTTCCTGTCTGTGCTACAGTCTTGGTTCCTGCCTGCCTTCTTCCTGCATCCATCATCCATCGCCCTCAAACTCTCCTAGTGTCTCAGGTTCGGTGTTGCCTTTATCTACAGTTCCAGTATTAGACTGTAAAGACTGCTTTTGTGATTGTGCTATGGCTTCCCTGTGTCTCAGCCTTCCAACCCAGTTTCCTACAGTCAGTTTCTGCCGAAACCATATAATCAGTTTAAGTGACTGTTCAGACTGTATCTGCTTTTTTGATGCATTTTATGAGTCTAGAGCTTCTGGAGCTTGCACCAGAGTCCCTGACCCCAGTGGGTCAGCTGCCAACTATACTGGGACAATCCCAATAGTTAGCGGTCTGAATGCTCCCCTGTAGCGAAGTCCAGATCCCTGTACAGGGGTTAAAGGGTGAATACTGGGGAGAGCCGGAATAATGTCGTTAGGGTTTAGCCCAAAGCCAAACCAGTTAGTTGGCTCAGTGGGTTTGCACTAGCTGATCTGTGACAGTATTAGTCCAAAAGCAGCCTCTGTTTAACAGACACTTTGTCATAAATCCAATTTCTTTATTAATAAAACACATTAAAATAGTCAGAACAGCAGGAAACAAAAGTACAGTGGATATTCTGCAGTTCTAAGATTAGAACCAGAGTGGCTGCTCACAGTGCATGAGATTCCCTGTTTTGCACTTTGTTCCTGTTTTTCAGATATTTTTGTATGTAATTTATTAATAAAGGAGGTTTTTTTTTTTCCTACAGGATGCTGATCAGACAGAAACTGCTTTCACATTTGTACATTTATCTGAGTAAATGGGTGTTATTGGGTGTTCCATGACCTTTTTTTTGCTAGGATTTAATTAGTGGGGGCTCACTACTTAGTGGGTAGTTAGGCTTTCATAATGAAGGAATTCATTTTCTCTTTAAAATAATGACATGAAATTATTGAGTTACACCTGACTCTTGTATAGTTTAGCATTGATGCTCAAGAATTGTATTCTTCTAGTGATAGCTAAAATGAATCTCCACAGTACTGATAGAGGCCATAGGTCTGATTTTAAATTGGTTACATTTTCTATACAGGTAGGTTGGATCTTTTGAGCTAAGTACATATGCTGAGGAAGAATACATGGGATTTGTATTAAAGCTGCCCACTGCTGCACACTAAGTTTAGATAACATTTTCTAAACTGTTGATATATACACAGTCAAGTCGCATTATTATGACCATTTCCTACTTTTGACGTTGACAGCATGTAACTCATGAAGGAAATCATGTTTTGCGAGTTGTCTTGGTTGGTACACAAGGTGTGAGATAGGCTGAGTGCACACATATCCTTCATTACTGTCATGTGTAAAAGGGGCGATTTAGCAGTTGCGAAAAAGGAATGATTATTGGCTTTTGGGCCAAAGGTGACAGAATTTCTGAAACTGCACAGTTTGTGAACTGTTCGCGTGCTACCTTGGTGAGAGTGTGGTGAGTGGACACATGGCACCAATATGAATATGCGACTTGGGAACTGCGGAGCACCATGTGCCATTCATGTAAACGTCGACTATGAAGGTGCGCAAGGGAAGACTGACATGCTACAGTGGAGCAGCTCGCCGCCATTTTGAACCAGGGGCTACCAAACATGTCTAAAACAACATTTCAGCAAACTTTACTGCATATGAGCCTCCAAAGCAAATTTGTCAGCAGGAAAGGTTTCAATTTTCACAGCAGTATCAGGACTGGATCTCTAGTGATTGGCAAAGGGTTGCCTTCTCTGATGGGTCACGTCTTCTGCTTCATTGAATGGATGAACGTTGTCAGGTCAGGCAAGAAAAATCAGCAAACAAACAGCCTCAAATCATTGCTAAAAGGACACATGCAGGTGGTTGCAGCATTATGGTCTAGGGAATGTTTTTGTGGCATTCTCTGGGCCAACTCATCCATGTGGAAGGCAATCTCAACTGATTTAGGTATGAATCCATTCTTGCAAATCACTTACACCCATACATGCTGATTGTCTTTCCTGAGGCAGATAGAAACTTTTAGCAAGACAATATGACATGGCACATGGCTAGAAATATCTGACATTGGTTGGAAGAGCATGATCAAGACTTCCAAGTACTACCCCGGCCCCCTAATCTCCAGACTTGAACCTAATTGAGTATCTGTAGGACTGCCTCGATTGTTGTGTTCACTCCATGGATCCTTCCCATGCACCCTCGAGCAGCTGTGGGATGAACTACAGTCAGCATTGTTTCAGATACCTGTGACAACCCACCAGGACATTACTGCATCACTCCCAGCCCATCTAGCAGCTGTCCGTGCTGCACAGGGTGGTTACTCTTGATATTTGCTGGTGGACATAATGTGACTCGACTGTGTATATTTTCTGCAGAGCTGTATAAAGACTGTAACTGTACATGTTAATCTTTGCACCCAGTACAGGTCACAAACTGATTCAACCATACAGTAGGTGGGCCATAAAAAACAGAATCCTATTTCCATTGTGTGGTTTGTACAGGATAATAGAAGAATGACTTGCATACCTTTTTACCGGAGATGCTGGAGGAGGTCTTCACCAGTCTCAGCTCTGTCTGAGAATTAATTTCCTAAACTCTACAATTCATGTATTCCTACAGAGTTAGGGCTGCACAGAGTTGGGTCTGGTGACCAAGAAGGTCACAACTCTTTGCTTGTTGTATGTTCTTCTGTGAAAGCTACTTGAACTCTGCGCAGGTGTTTGTGCAACATATGGCAAGTTGTCCCATCATGCTGAAAGAAATAATACTCAAGCTTGTGATCAGTTATCTTTGGATAGAATTGTTGCAAGACATCCATATACATGAATGTGCTCACAGTTTCATAAAAAAATATTGGACTCAGAATCGTGTACCCAAAGCTGCACAACAAATGCCAATTTTGGATAATGAAGAGGTTGTTGGTGCAGCTTGTGTGAATTTTTCTGTGTGCCAGTGCCTATTCTACAAATTACCAGCCCCAGTTAAGGCCCTATTACACGGAGTGAATATCATACAGATTCTTGTGTATGCAAGCAAAAATGAACAAGAATCATGTGATGTAATAAGTATGAACAATTCAAAGACGAGCTACAAATCGATAGTTTCTTGTCCATCGTGATGTTTTAGCATGCTAAAGAATTATCACTCCTCGTTAATAGATCCTCTCGTATAATATGGAGTTGTCTACTCGCTAACGATCTCATACCACCCTCTTGACCAAGTGTCTGTAGCATCTGTCCACTGTCTTTACATGTAATAACAATGAACGATTTAAAAGCAGATGAGTAACAACCGCAAGTACGAATGATTATCGCTGTGTATAATAAGTGAACTTTTCAGCAATAATGAGTTGCTACCTCTTCGATCGTTTATTATGATCTGTATGACATCTGCAGGTGTAATAGTAGCTTTAGACAGAACTATGCTTCATGCTAATTGCATCGACCATGGACGGGCAAAACAGTGCTATGTTTCTATGAATGAGCCTGTGTATACAAAGGCATGCGCAATCTTAGTTCTTTTAAATACAGCTTGTTGCACACCCTTCACAAAGAGTACCGCTCTACTGGCAAGGAATGATATGAGGAGTCTCATTCATTTGTTAAACTGCTCTGGTAAAATGAATGTGACTTTCTGCTTGAGAAACAGGTCACCACTGTGGCCATTCACCAGCAACAGCAGCAGCATGGAGCAGAGTGCATCGAAGAGGAGGGGGACCAAAGAAGTTGGAACTAAGCAGTGGGGAGCAGGTAAGTATGCTTGGGGAAGAGGAGGATTTAAAACTTATAAAAATGTGTCAAAGGTACGTACTTTATGGAAACAGATGTGTTACAAACAGGAGTAAACCAATGTGCTAAAATAGAACTGTAAGGAGAGCAATGAATGATTAAAATACAACAACAAGAGGGTAGTGACACGGCAATAAAAACTGTGGAGGAAAAGTTAAACTGTGTAAAATACAAATATGGACAGCAAACATTAAAACAAAGAGGACCATTGTTGAATAAAAAACATTGAAACGAAGACGACCATTGTCGAAAAAACTAAAAGTAATCAAAAAATTTTCTTCAGTTACATAAGTCATAAAAAATATCTAACTCCTAGTGTTGGCCCTCTCAAAATGAATCTTGCTGGGAAGATATTGTTATGATGCTGTTGAAGAAATTAGACTCTGGAGAGAAACATGTGTAACTGCCCATTGGGTGATCTTGGTACTATTTGCATGTAGGAGGAAAATAAATGGGTGATATCTTTAGTGAAAACAATTAACAGGTGAAAAGAGACATTGAAAGAAAGGACTTGTGCTCTGTCTGCGCTGAAAGCTTATGTATTAATTACGGTAACAGTTTTAGAAGTTTGGCTGACCTTGATGGTTTGGCAGCATCCGAGTTAACTATAAAGTACACTAAGCCATTAAACTGATTATGCTGCTATGTAATTGTTAATTAATATTAATTTATTGTCTTAGTAAAATATAGACCAAGAGTTTGTGCATTTTATAGCCTAAAGTTTAAAAATATGTCAGTATGTTGAGTAATACTCTGAATACGTCATCCGTAGAGATGAGAAAATCAACTTCGGATGAAACATCCAAAATCGATTTGCATAAAACTTTATTCTAATACTGTACGGGGCAGGACCTCCGTTCCGTACAGTATTAGAATGTATTGGCTCCGATGAGCCAAAGTTATTGCGAGACTTCACACAATAACTTTATTAATTTAATGTCCACTGTAAAAAAAAACATTTCCCGAACTCGGGTTCGGTTACAAGGTACTACTTATAACCAAACCCAAGTTCGGGAAATAGTTTTCTACAGTAGAAATTAATTTATGAAGTTATTGTGCAAAGTCTCGTGAGACTTTGCGAAGCAATAACTTCGTCTCATCAGAGGCAATACATTCTAATACTGTACGGAGCTCCTGCTCTGTACAGTATTAAAGCAGAGTTTTATGCAAATAGACTTTGGATGTTTTATCCGAAGTCGATTCGCTCATCCCTAGTCATCAGTATCTGATCAGTGGGGGTCTGACAGCCGGGACCCCGGCCAATCAGCTGTTTTAGAAGGCACTGACACTCCTGTGAGCGCTGTGGCCTTCTCTCAGCTTACCAAACACCGCACCGTACATTGTATAGAAGTGAATGGGGCTGTGTGCTGGTGCCTTCTTAAACAGCTTATTAGCGGGTTTCCTGGGTGTCAGACCCCCACCGTTCAGATACTCATCATCTATCCTGAGGATAGGTCATCAGTATCAAAATGTCGGAAAACCCCATTAAAGGGTTTTTTCTCACTTTAGCGAATGTCTTTTTTCATGTAGACTAAGTCAATACAAGACACTTGCTAATATATTGTGATTGCCCATATTGCCTCCTTTGCTGGCTGGATTCATTTTCCATTACATTATACATTGCTTGTTTCCAGAGTTTATGGCAACGCTGCAGCACAGATATGAAGTGGACGGGATCTGCTACACATGAGTGCCTATACGCACTCCCACTGTTCTAGCCATCATAGAGGTTGGCATTTTTTCCTATAGTGTGCATAAGCACGGCCACTGCTGCTGGATTACAGGGTTGTCGTAACCTGTGGGTACGAGCAATAATGCGATTGAAAAATGAAGCAAGCCAGCAAGGAAGCAATATAGACAATCACAGTACTTTAGTAAATGTAAGTAACTTTGTCTACATGATAAATGCTATTTGCTTAAGTGAGACAAACCCTTTAACTCTCTCCTTGTCGATTTTCCTTCTTCATAATTAGGAGAAAGAAAAATAAAAAGCACTTTCATATTTAGCCAGTAATGATGGCAATTAATTTTAAGCACACTTTAAACATCCTGCTTTTATCCTGACATATATTTTAATATACATAAATCAACACTTTACCAACTGTGTTCATATTTATCATGCAGCTCTCATTAAATATGCTCATTAAAAGGTAAACGTCTGACACATCCACCCAAAGCTTTGAAGTACTGTTTGGCAAAATTTTTGCCATGGGTTAAAATATTTTGGGATATTATGAGAAATAATTTCCATGGTACAGTGGTAGACATTTTGAGAAAGCCAAGTTCAGGAGCGGACTTACTTTTCCAGGATGAAATCTGCGGTTTGCGTATCATGTGCATGGGGAACAGGGACGTAACTTTTTCAGATGTCCCAGTGATAATAGTGATAGTAGCCACAGACTCATTGTATATTCTCTACATCCATGAATTTTCCATATATGATGCGGCTGATCCTATCTTTTTTCCCATAACTCTATTAGGTGAAACCCATACCAGGGTGGTGAAACATGATCCTTCCAGTATTCAGATTTTCATTTCTGTGTAGAAGCCAGCCAGAGAACTGCCTCGTGGTCTAACTTAGATACATATTTCCCATTCTTTGAAGTCTACTCTTTGGTTAATAATGGACAACCATGTAGTTAATGGTGACCTCCATCTTTTGGATTTGCTTTGGGGCAGGAGTAGAGTAAACAGGCAGCATGTGTTCTTCCTCACCTTTCCTCTTGGTTCAGTATATCTTGAGATTCGTTTGTGGAACATCCAGATGGTGTTGGGCTAACTTGAGATTGGGCACAAGTTTTTTTTTGTCTTTACAGGAGTAGCTTTCATCGGGTTGGCTTTCCATTAAGGCTCCATTCACACATCTGCAATTCCATTCTGCATTTTGCGGAACGGAATTGCGGATCCATACATTTCTATGGGGCCACACGACGTGCGGCCTCCATCGGAATTGCGGACCCGCACTTCCGGGTCCGCAATTCCGATCCTGATCCTGAAAAAAATAGAACATGTCCTATTCTTGTCCGCAATAGCGGACAAGAATAGGCATATTCTCTTAGTGCCGGCAATGTGCGGTCCGCAAAATGCGGAACGCACATTGCCGCTGTCCGTGTTTTGTGGATTCGCAAAACACACACGGATGTGTGAATGGACCCTAAAGCATTGTTGTCCAGTGTTTAATAGTGGACATACTGTATGAACAGTTTTTTTTTTCCCCATTTGTAAAGTCTTCTATAGATCTTTTACTTTGAACCTTTGGTAATTTCTCACCTCTTTTACTAATGAGCCTGATTCTCTTGGTGTGATCTTAAGTGGAAGCTGACTTCCAGGGATAGATGCAGCAGTCTCAAATGTTCCCAATTTGAAGATAATTTATTGATGTATGCCAAGGTCTTTAGCAGAATTTTCCAGCTTTATGCATCTCAATAACACATCTTCTGAGGTCTCTGTGTTCTCAATAACCAGTCTTTTTTGAGAAGAACAGATATATCAGTACCCAGGTTTTGTGTGCCTTAGGCCTCATGCACACGACCATTCCGTTTTTTGCTGTCCGTGTTGCCTTCTGCAATTTGCGGAACGGAACGGGCACCGGCAATATAAATGCCTATTCTTGTCCGCAAAGCGCGGACAATAATAGGACATGTTATATTTTTTTAGCAGGGCCACGGAACGGATCCACGGATATGGACAGCACACGGAGTGCTGTCCGCATCTTTTGCGGCCCCCATTGAAGTGAATGGGTCCGCATCCGAGCTGCCAAAACGGCAGCTCGGATGCGGACCCAAACAACGGTCGTGTGCATGAGGCCTTACTGTAATGAGCAAAGCACCTGTGAAACTAGAGTTTACAATATTTCGCCCGATGTGAGGAATTCTATTGAAATGAATTTTACGCCTCTGCTACGGCAATTTAGGGACAAATCTAAGGCCTGGTGCAAATTGTATCTGTCTGTAGTGAGTAGAGTGAATTTGATTAAAATGATCATGATGCCACAGCAGCTATATGTTTGACATAATTCGCCGGTGTGGATATCTGGAGATAAATTTGGTCAAATTAATACCATCTTTAGGGAATTAGTGTGGCGTAAAGGCCAGCCCAGAATAAAATTGGAAACTTTACAATATTCCAAAACGGAAGGTGGCCTGGTGCTACCAAACCCCTGGATATACTACTTAGCTGCTCAATGCCAGCAATTTAAGGGGTGGCTTCAACCTGAGACAAAAGATGTGACCAGGCAGATCTTGGGGTCGCAGATTATGGGGAAAGATGTCATGATTTTGCTGGAAGGCGTGGATCCAAAGGCTGCAAGGCTGACTGGCTCATTGTATCGTACAATGTACACTGCCTGGAATAAAGTGAAAACACTTAGGGGGATTAGCGGCTTTATGTCATATACTCCGCTATGGGGGAATTTAGCGCTGGCAGAATTCAACTCATTGCAGGGATTTGAGGAGTGGAGGAAGAAGGGAGTGCTACGATTAGAGCTTTTAATGGAGGAGGGAGTTTTTAGGACTTTCAAATCTATTCAAGATCTTTTTGGTGTTCCTAGGACTCACTTCTTCAAATACTTGCAAATACGACATGCGTATGATACCACGTTTAAAAATGGCTTGCAAGTCTCTCAACGAGATACAGCGCTTCAAATTGCCTTGGTTGGAGGGGAGAAGAAGGGGTTAATATCTATGTTATATAAACTGCTGTTAGATAAGCAGCTTGAACTCCATCCCTTAAATAGAATGTATAAGTGGGAACAGGATGTGGGGAAGATCTCTATGGATCAATGGGCTGATATTTTGGAGGCAATCCCGCTAACCTCCTTGAGTGAGTGGGGTAAGCTGTCACAGCTGTTTATTGTTCACAGAGTGTACAAGACGCCGATTTTTTTACATCCTACAGGGTATAGGTTGGATGACTGTTGCCCCAGGTGTTTTGTGGGCTCTGCTGATCTAATACATATGTTGTGGAATTGCGCCAGGTTACAACAGTTCTGGGATACAGTACTGAAGAATGTTAGAAAAGCGTACCGGGTGCACATATCGAAGGACCCTAAAGTTTGTATATTGGGGTACACCGCAGAATTGAGTACAGATGATGTTAGTAAAGTGGCAATTGGGCGACTGTTATATGTGACAAGGAAACTAGTGGCGCAACACTGGATCCAAGCTGAACCGCCAGGGTTTCAAGAATATTTGTCAAAGGTCAATACCATGCTTTCGTATGAACAAATTATATTTCAGAAGAGAGGATGCCCAGCCAAATATGAAAAGTTATGGGATTCTTGGAGGGAACATGTGACTTCTATTGGCAGTAATTACTAGTTAACCGACACTGGAATGGGGGGGGGGGGGGGAAGGGTGGGAGAAGGGGGGGTGTATGTCAGTTATATTATTATATTTGTGATTCCTGATGGTATCCTACGGTGTGAAATTGAAGTTTCTGTACTTATCATTTGTAATGTACAAGGATTGGCATTATTTGATATTGAATGTCAAGTAATCTTTCTAATAAAAAAGATCTGATAAAAAAAAAGTAAGACATGTGAAAACAGACTTAGGCCTCATGCACAAGACACGTCGTTTTTTGCGTCCGCAAATCCCTTGTAATAAATGCCTATCCTTGTCCACAAATGTGAAAAAAGTAGGACATGCACTATTTTTTTTTGCTGAAGGGAAACACGGACAACGGACAAGGAACACAAACGGATGAACTATCAGCATTTTTTTGCTGACCCATTGAAATGAATGGGCCCCAATCCTATCCGCATGAGGCCTTAGAACTAGGTTTGCACATTGTCACATCTAAGGAAAACAAGTAAAATTGTGAACCAAAAGGGACTCAGCTGTAGACAGTGCAGAAGTAGCAGTCAGTGACACCTCACTAGGCCCAAAGGTCTCTCTACCCAAAGGACCACAGTATTATAATTGGTACATGGTAGATATCAGGCCTTGTCTCTGGTTTTGTATTGAGGTCCAGGAATTTGAAGTTGTGTATCGAGGCACGCAGCTATAACTTTTCAAATTGAGGGACTTCATGCAGGTAATACTGAATACCTTCATAATAAACAAGATGAAGCCCCATAACACATTCTTTTTCATGGTAGTAGAGCAATGGGAATAATTATGGAATTTAATGTTGCATTAGAAATGAGAGCATTTTATTATTTTGCCCCATTCTTTTGAAAGTGTTGGGCACATTTGTAACCAGAGATTGAAGTACTCCAGTCTATTTTAATTTGTATGACTATTGTTACCTAAAACTCTATAAGACAGTACTAAATCCCACGCCAATCCATTTAATCCTACTTCAATTAAGGCCATACTTGGGCATTTTTCTCATTGAGACCTATAATTTATTGTATCCATATGCTTTATCTTCTGTACTATTAATACATTATTTAATGCAGCTGTAATTGATAACTTCATGTGACCATGTAGGAAAACTATAGCCAAATGTTCCATTAAAATAATTCTCAGGCACATCTAAATAAGACCAACATGATTCATGTACCCTCAAGACATGTAATGAAGTGTCATGGATGCTTCATTTACATAATTTGTGTTTGATCATTTCCTCCAAGGCATGTGTCCAACATCTGAACCTTGTGTTTTATTGTACTCGGTCTTTTACTGTTAGCATTATTCTTTCTAGTACCGACCCTCCTGTGCAGCACATTCCATCCTAAATATAAGCAGTCTGCACTTCCTCAGAATATGGTTCTCTTCTATGTTGCTCCAGGCAAAACATTTGTATTCTTTCATTTATTCTTTGTATTCATATGTGCTTTTTTGTGGTCTGTTGCATAACACACATTTGAATAATTTAGTTAAAATATAGTTAAACTGTATATAAACTCAAATATTCCAATAGATGCATCATACAGCCAAAGATCAGCGTAGCGCCGTAGTATCCCAACTAGAAAGCGTGAATAGGGTCGCACTGCAATAACAAGAATGGGGACCCGTTGTAACCAGTTTGATTGAATCAGCGCTGTCCCCTAGTAATTACACTACATATACTTATGTACAGTATCGGTAAGGCTACTTTCAAACTTTCGTTTTTGTTTTCTGGTATTGAAATGTGGCAAAACATGTCCGTTTAGTCCTCATGCATTCTGAATGGAAAGAGATCCGTTCTGGATGCATCAGGATGTCTTCTGTTCCGGCAGCATTCCTTTTTGTCACCAAACACACAACTGCTGCAAGCTGCGCTTTTGTGTCTGGTCATAAAAACAGAAACAAAACGGAGCCTAAAAAAAGGATCCATCACCCATTGACTTTCAATGTATTTACTGACGGATCAGTTTTTTTTCCGTTTTGATTTCACACAACCGCATCCTAACGGAATTTTGCCGGATCTAAATAGCAGAATTAACAACGCAAGTGTAAAAGTAGCCTTAAGGGGGTAAAGATAAAGTTTGGGATAGCTTTTTATAAGAATTGAATTCTCTGTTTATTTGTTTTATTTTTTAAACTGGTTAAAAGACATTTACTATAAATTTATGACAAGTTCTCAGTGCGCCTGATTTAGTTCTATGACTGTTTTAACAGAAGAAGAGGGTCAGCTGGGACTCCACTTACCACAAGCCCCATAGAATGTGGTAGGTAGACCGCTCTCCCTGCTTCAGGCAAGATCAGTTTTTAAAAAAAATCTATATATATTTTCATTAGTTAGAAAAGTAGTGGTTTCATTAGAACCCACAAGAATACTATAGAAAAAAAAATGCTGATGTAAACATAGTAGCAATAGAAATAGAAGGTAATGAGAAAAACACCATGGTGGAAGCATCCAATACAAACTCAATAGAAGTGTAAGCACATTGGGGGTCATTTATTAATCTGAACATGCCTAAATTAGGCGTACTTCAAGCGCAGATGGCGGCATAATGGTTAGTTGCGACGATTTCTGCAACCTTTCCCCGCTCACGCCAGGTCTAACATTGTGGGCATGGTTGGGCATCATTTTCTATACCTGTTTCAGGCAGAGAAAATTGTCTAAATGTAAGACGGCTCAGAAGCTGTCCTAAATTTAGAACTGGCGCTGGATGCACCATAGTTATGGAGAGGCCTGCACCTCTTTATAACTTTGGCGGATCCACCACCAACTATGGGCCTTTATTAACACCGGTGTCTAAAATGCTGGTCTTAATATATGTGCCCCACTACAGACGTATGATAAAAAGCCACATGATAAGGATTTTAAAATCATCCGTGCTGTTCTTATGCCATGCTTTTTTTTTTTTCTGAAACATGTAAATACGACATTAAAGGGTTTTCCAAGATTTTGATACTAATGACTTCTTCTTAGAATAGGTCATCAGTATCTGATTGGTAGGGGTCCGACACTTGAGACTCCCGCTGATCAGCTATTTGAGAAGGCATCGGCGCTCCTCTCGGAATCTCGGAAAACTGAGTTCATTACTTTATTTGCAATACCGGTGGAATTTGTGAACATGGCCTAAGGCTAAAAAGGAAGAAATCTTTAACATTAGGTCCTTCACGCTTTCTGTTCCTAGGATGCTGTTCATGGAGTTACTAACTGTTCCTTATGCTCTTCATGATGCAGCCACACTCCAATCCTTCACACACTATACAAGACATATAAATGAGACACCATAGCAGCTAGTCTCTGCATACTCTGGAGCTGAGGGAACCAACAATTACAGATGGAGTTCAGCCTGAATGACATTCTTACAATGCAATCTCGCCCGACAAATATGCCTCAGTATGTATTCGGAAATTGCCTTACCTGGGTAGTGATTCTGATGATAAACTGCATTATCCTTTCCACAGGTTGAAGGTTTCGCACCAATCTGCTGTGAGTAGATGAACACCTTTCCAGTAAAAGGAGTAGTCTTTCATATGTAAAAAAATGGAACATAAAAAAAAAAATGTGCACATAAAAATGCATTTCTTTTGGAAGTTACTGGCTGAAATTAATTGTATGCTTTAAGCTATGATAAATCAGTGACTGTATGGTCACTGCAAATAGCAGTCCACTAAACACCGGCAGTGCCCGTGTGAACTCTGTATCACAGATGTGGACCCATTGACTTGAATGGGTCCGCAAGACTGACAAAAAATGGCCAAATATAGGACATCTCCTATCTTTTGCAGAGTGGAGGCACGGATCAGAAACTCGCGGATACACTTGGAAGTGCTCATGTGGTTTTCGAGTCTATGCCTCTGCACCACAAAAGATAGGACATGGCCTATCTTTTGCCATATTTTGCAGCTCACGGACCCATTAAGTGAAAGGGTCCGCACCGCAATACAGAATTCACACAGCCGGTGCCCGTGTTTTGCGGCACAATGATCATATGGTCCTGTAAATGAGCATTTAGACTGCTTTCACACAGTCAGTGATTTCCATCAGTGATTGTGAGCCAAAAAAGGATTGGAGGCTCCACAGACATAAAGGTATAAGGCTGGGTTCACACGGGCGTGACGGATTGGCTCAGGATGCGTTCAGGGTGCGTTCAGTGAAACTCGCACTATTTTGCAAGCAAGTTCAGTCAGTTTTGTCTGCGATTGCGTTAAGTTCATTTTTCTCCGCGCGGGTGCAGTGCGTTTTCAAGCGTTTTAGGCCTCATGCACACGACAGTATTTTTTCACGGTCTGCAAAAACGGGGTCCATAGGTCCGTGATCCGTGACCGTTTTTTCGTCCGTGGGTCTTCCTTGATTTTTGGAGGATCCACGGACATGAAAAAAAAAGTCGTTTTGGTGTCCACCTGGCCGTGCAGAGCCAAACGGATCCGTCCTGAATTACAATGCAAGTCAATGGGGACGGATCCGTTTGACGTTGACACAATATGGTGCAATTGCAAACGGATCCGTCCCCCATTGACTTTTAATGTAAAGTCAGGAGTCCCTTTTATACCATCGGATCTGAGTTTTCTCCAATCCGATGGTATATTTTAACTTGAAGCGTCCGCATCACCATGGGAACGCCTCTATGTTAGAATATACTGTTGGATATGAGCTAGATCGTGAAACTCAGATCCGACAGTATAGTCTAACACAGAGGCGTTCCCATGGTGATGGGGACGCTTCAGGTTAGAATATACTGAAAAACTATGTACATGACTGCCCCCTGTTTTTAACTCATTGGTGGCCAGTGCGGCCGCCCCCCCCCTCCCCTGTAGTTAACTCATTGGTGGCCAGTGCGGCCCCCCTCCCTCCTCTGTAGTTAACTCATTGGTAGCCAGCCCCCCCTCCCTCCCCTGTAGTTAACTCATTGGTGGCCAGTGGGCCCCCCTCCCTCCCCTGTAAGTAACTTGTTGGTAGCCAGCCCCCCCCTCCCTCCCCTGTAGTTAACTCGTTGGTGGCCAGTGGGCCCTCTCCCCTCCCTCCCCCTCCTAATTAAAATCTCCCCCCCTATCATTGGCGGCAGTGGAGAGTACCGATCGGAGTCCCAGTTTAATCGCTGGGGCTCCGATCGGTAACCATGGCAACCGGGACACTACTGCAGTCCCAGTTGCCATGGTTACTTAGCAATTTGTAGAAGCTTCATACTTACCTGCGAGCTGCGATGTCTGTGTCCAGCCGGGAGCTCCTCCTACTGGTAAGTGACAGATCATTAGGCAATGCACCGCACAGACCTGTCACTTACCAGTAGGAGGAGCTCCCGGCCGGACGGGGAGGGAGGCGGGGGCTGGCTACCAACGAGTTAACTACAGGGGAGGGAGGAGGGGGGGGGCCCACTGGCTACCAATGAGTTAACTACAGGGGAGGGAGGGGGGGCGGCCGCACTGGCCACCAATGTGTTAACTACAGGGGGGGGAGGGGGGGGGGGTCTGCCCCCTGCTGCCTGGCAGCTCCTGCCAGGCAGCAGGGGGCAGTCATGTACACAGTTCTTTTACTTTATTCTAACCTGAAGCGTCCCCATCACCATGGGAACGCCTCTGTGTTAGAATATACTGTCGGATCTGAGTTTTCACGAAGTGAAAAACTCACCTCTGAAACAGCTTTTATGCAGACGGATCTTCGGATCCGTCTGTATGAAAGTAACCTACGGCCACGGATCACAGACACGGATGCCAGTCTTGTGTGCATCCGTGTTCTTTCACGGACCCATTGACTTGAATGGGTCCGTGAACCGTTGTCCGTCAAAAAAATAGGACAGGATACACTGATTATTTTTTGGGGACATTAGAAAGTTTAGAAGCAAATCTTGAAATTTTTCAGAAAATTTCTAAAACCCACTTTTTCAGGACCAGTTCAGGTCTGAAGTCACTTTGTGAGGCTAAAATAATAGAAACCACCTAAAAAATGACCCCATTTGAGAAACTACACCCCTCAAGGTATTCAAAACTGATTTTATAAACTTTGTTAACCCTTTAGGTGTTCCACAAGAATTAATGGAAAAAAAAGAGAAAATTTCACTTTTTTGGCAGATTTTCAATTAAATATATATATTTTTTGCCAGTTACAAAGCAAGGGTTAACAGCCAAATAAAACTCAATATTTATGGCCCTGATTCTGTATTTTACAGAAACACCCCATATGTGGTCGTAAACTGCTGTACAGGCACACGGCAGGGAGCAGAAAGAATGGAATGCCATACGGTTTTTGGAAGACAGATTTTGCTGCACTGGTTTTTTGACACCATGTCCCATTTGAAGGCCCCTGATGCACCCCTAGAGTAGAAACTCCAAAAAGTGACCCCATTTTAGAAACTACGGGATAGGATGGCAGTTTTGTTGGTACTATTTTAGGGTACATATGAGGCAAGGTAACAAGAACTAGCTGTTTTTGGCATTGTTTTTAATTTTTTGTTATTTACAACATTCATCTGACAGGTTCGATAATGTGGTATTTTTATAGAGCAGGTTGTCACGGACGCGACAATACAATATATGACTACTTTTTTCGGTTCTTTAGTGTCTCCACATTCTGAAAGCCATAGTTTTATTTATTTTTTGGGCGACTGTCTTGTGTAGGGGCTCATTTTTTTCGTGATGAGATCATGGTTTGATTGGCACTATTTTGGGGGGGTGTGACTTTTTGATCGCTTGCTATTACACTTTTTGTGATGTAAGGTGACAAAAAATGGCTTTTTTTTTTACACGTTTTTTTTTTTATGGTATTCACCTGAGGGGTTACGTAATGTGATATTTTTATAGAGCAGGTTATTACGGATGCGGCGATACCTAATATGTATAATTCTTTTTTTATTTCTATAAGTTTTATGCAATGATTTCATTTTTGAAACAAAAAAAATCATGTTTTAGTGTCTCCATAGTCTGAGAGCCATAGTTTTTTCAGTTTTTGGGCGATTATCTTAGGTAGGGTGTGATTTTTGTGGGATGAGATGGCGTGTTTGATTGGCACTATTTTGGGGTGCGTATGACTTTTTGATCGCTTGCTATTATACTTTTTGTGATGTAAGGTGACAAAAAATGGCTTTTTGACACTTTTTTTATTTTTATTTATTTTTTACGGTGTTTACCTGAGGGGTTAGGTCATGTGATATTTTTATAGAGCAGGTTCTTACGGACGCGGCAATACCTAATATGTATATATTTTTTTTTATTTACTTAAGTTTTACACAATAACAGCTTTTTTAAAACAAAAAAAAGATGTTTTAGTGTTTCCGTATTCTGAACCATAGTTTTTTAATTTTTTAGGCAATTGTCTTAGGTAGGAGCTCATTTTTTGCGGGATAAGGTGATGGTTAGATTGGTACTATTTTGCTGGGCATACGCCTTTTTGATTGCTTGCTGTTGTACTTTTTGTAATGTAAGGTGACAAAAATTGTTTATTTAGCACAGTTTTAATTTTTTTACGGTGTTCATCTGAGGGGTTAGGTCATGTGATATGTTTAGTCGGTCGATACTGACACGGCTATACCTAATATGCCAATTTTATTTACTTTATTTGGGGGAAATTACTTTTTTTTTACTTGAAACTTTTACTTTTTTGGGGGAAAACTTTATTTTTTCAACTTTATTTTTTCACTTTATCTTTTGTCCCCCTTTACAATGCATTCCAATACTTCTGTATTGTAATGCATTGGCTGTATGAGTAATACTCACACAGCTTCCTGCCTGTGAGATCCAAGGGGCTGGATCTCACAGGCACTTCACCGGAAGGCAGCACCGATGCCTAAGGAAGGGGACCAGATGGCAGCGCCGATCCCGGCCGGAATGACCTGTAAACGCTGCAAACCGCAGGTCTGAATTGACCTGCGGTTTGCACCAATCGCCGATACAGGACCCCCCTTGGCAATAGCGGACAAGAATAGGCATATTCTCTTAGTGCCGGCAATGTGCGGTCCGCAAAATGCGGAACGCACATTGCCGCTGTCTGTGTTTTGCGGATCCGTGGATCCGCAAAACACACATGGATGTGTGAATGGACCCTTATACTTAGAGCTATAGTCAAAAGTTAATTGTGTTGAAAATGATTCTTCATTGAGTTCTGCGCTCTCCTTCCTATGGATCAGGATGGACGCAACAGCTTTTCACTGCAGATTTCTCCCTTTGCCATGCAGAGGGTGAAATCTGCATGTTATTTCAGATTAGTTAGGGGTTTTCTGTATTTATGCGTGCTATGGTCCTCTTCATGCTATGGACTTCTTCATCTTCTTGTAGCTGAGGTTTTAGTTACTACAGCCTTTTTTTAAGCAGTTATAGAGCTGTAATGCCATCATAGGGTCACTCAAACCTTTTATAAATAAGTGGATTGTGCTGGTTTCCTGCTGTTTTATTTTATTCTAAGCTATACACATGGACATTTACTTTGCTCTGAGCAGTAAATACTATTTCAATAGATTATCCTATGAAAAATACTACCAACAGCTTAATCTATCCAGAAGAGGATTTTTTCCTCATTCACAATTATGTAAAAACCTTAGAATATAATACTTTACTGCTCTTACTCCTAGGTATTCATGATCATTAACCTGCAGAAACCTATATAATGCTCCTCTCAAGCCCATCTGTATTTCTAGATGTCACCTTGTAAAACATACATTAAGGGGAAAGATGCCTCTTGTCTATGGGCAATACAATTTTATGGCAACATCTGCAACCCATAGCTGGTTTACAGTATCCATCTGGATTTTAGGTTATGCTGAGCAGAATATAATATATGGGCCAGAGTGACACATGGAAAATGAAGAGTTACCAGTCACTCAAAAATGTGGCTAACAACAGATATCTGACTTGTATTTTTGCTCTCTGGTTTAATATCCAAATACAGTATATTTTTCCATTCTATTTGTATCTGGCAGATGGAATAATTTGGGTTATTTGTTCATAATCAGATATTGTAGAATCTTATACCTTCTACTTATGGGGGTACAAAGCTAAAAGGAGTGAAACAAGTATGGCCATAATTAGGCTTGAGCATAGATCCAAAGTCGGTTTGTTTTAAATACATTGATTTTAATGCTGTTTCTGTACAGCATTAAAATGTGTTGGCTCCGTTGCGCAAGACTTTGGTGGCTCCACGGCGCCAATACATTTTAATGCTGTACGAAAACAACATTAAAAAAGTATTAGAACAAATCAACTTAGGATCTATGATTTAAAGGTTGTGTTGAAAATGATATTTATCCTCCTTATTTCCAATATGAAAAGGGTTGTTCCATAAAAGTATTCTACATTTTTCAAAAAAGCACTTGGATCTGAATACTTTTGTAATTGCATGTAACTAAAAGTTTAGTATAGCTGTATTCAATAAAATGTATCTGTGTAGCGCCCTCTCCTGTTTGCTCTTTTCCTCATCTCTCTGTCCAGCTTGCTCAGGTGGACGCACATGCTTAGCTTTAACCTTCAGCTGCTAGCAGCCATATTATATTAAAAGCTGTGACGGTTACAGGACCTGCCCCCTAAACTGCCAGCTTAAATTAAACCTAGGAGAACAATTGGAACAATGAATGAGAAGATCTCTAGATCCATGTGAGGTACAGGGCTGGTTCTAATTTTGTTAGATAGAGATTGTCATGTACTATATGATGTCTGATTTTTAATTTTTTCACATTCATCATGGGATATCCTTTTTAAAGAGGACCTGTCTCCTCTCCTGATATTTTTAGTAACTATTTGCATTCCCTGTGTGATCACAATTCTGGAGCAACTATTCTTATGACTCTATTTTGTGTCATTCCTGTATTATTTCTGCTATAAATAAATTGCCAGCAGTCTGCCGTAAAGGTACTGCTGAGTGTTACCAGTAATGGGTGTGTCTGTCCCCCCCAACTGGAAACACCCCTCTGTACCTTTAGTGCAAGTTGCTGACACTTCATTCTTAACTTTTAGTAGGAATAACAAAGGAATGGCACAACATAAGAATAGATGTTCCAGAATTTTTACTACATGGAGAATGCAAGCCGTTACTAAAACAGACATATCAGAAGAGGTGACAGGTCTTCTTAAACTTTGTTCTATGGGTACAGACAGGGATGAGGAGGTTACAACCTAATGTGGAAATATTCTGCAATAGTCTATGCATTTTTACATGGAGATTAAGAATTGCTTAGGTTCTAGTGCATGTTTAATAAAACAAACGGGAAGTGAAGTACACTATATGATTAATTAATCTTTATCTGTCTCGTCTGTACAAATCAACGTTTACTTTCAAGGCCATTAAAATTTATAAATATTGTGGGGGTAAAGAATATGTTATAGCTACTTTAAGTCACCTCTTTCCCACAGAGAATGTCAGGTTGAGAGGGATGTTTCACCCCATTTATAAATATAATCCAGAGCCTATTTACATTACATCTTTAATTGAAGTTATTCTTCATTCTTTTGTAAATAAGGCTACATAACTCACTGTCCTTGTATAAAAATACTGTAAACCCTCGGACGAGTAACGTTTGTAGGTGTATGTCACTCTTGAGATAACCATACACATGTCTAAAGTTGATCAAAACGGACAGTCAACTAAAATGATCCTTCGTCAGGTGAAATGTAACTATGAAGGATTGTTTTAGCTGACCAGTGACAGACTATTATCGTCTGAAAGGAAGTCAACCGTGTTTGTCATCTTTGTCTGTTAGATGAAAGATCTTTCGTTCAAATATTTTTCAAAAATCTATAATTGAAAGTATGTTCCCAGACAGATCTTTAGTCCACCTCCCAGTATGATTGAACGTGTGTGGCCAGTTTGAACGACTGAATAACAAATTAACAAAAAGCCGTTCACCTCCTCCTGATTGACTGCTGGTACTCTCAGCACGATAAAAATGTGAATACAAAAAAAACTAAGCAACATCTCTAGGAAAAAGATGTTGAATACACATTGTATCCTTTCATAATAGAAATGTGGCCAATAGTAATAAAAGATAAAAGCAAAGACACCAATACAATAGAGAAATGACTACTGATTTACTGCTGGTACTCTCAGCATGATAAAAATGTGAATACCCTAGGAAAAAGATGTTATATACACAAAGAAGATAAAATCATATCCTTTCATAATGGAAATGTGGCCAATATTAATAAAAGATGAAAGCAAAGAGACCAATACAATAGAGAAATGACTATATGCAGTCCAGGGGGTATATGCGAAGCCTTCTGCAGCAATAGCCACGTCCTCACTGGGTATATTTGCAATAAATATAGACTCTATTGGTACACTAATAACGAATCAATAGTAATTGTATATATGAATGTGGGCACGTAGAGGGTCGGGTGTTAAACTAGCTTATGACTAATTTATGTTAAACTAGTTTATAACTAGTGAAGTGCCAGCACTTACATAAAACCAGCTAAGGATTATGGTCCACTGATTCAACCTCAGATTTGCAGAAATCTGCTATTATAAAAGTTTCATAGAAGATAGAGATCACTTCAGTAGTTGCATCCATTCACCCAATTTTGCTGATATATTTAAGACTCATCAGTATCTCACTGTAAGTACCTGTGTAAGCTTGGTACCTTTCACTGGAGTTTTTTTTACGAACTTTGGCGCTGGTAGTAGTAGAATAAAACAAGAGAGGTGGGGCATGTGCTGCCTGCAGATCTGGTGGAGCTATGTGATGATACATTCCTCCTATCTTGCAGCTAGTAGAGGGTGGTGGGCTGGGGCCGTTGCTAGGTTAAAACATTTAGGGACATTTTGTCCCAGGCCCCGAATTTCCTGCCTGCCAGCTAGATACAACTGTATTGCCATCCTCAGTACGGCAATACAATTGAATCTAATGCAGTGGAAGATCTGAAGGACCTGTGGTGACATCACAGGTCATGTGACCAGTAAAACAGGCAGTGGTTGAGAAGGACCTGCAATGATGTCATGATCATGTGTCCAGTGCAATGGAGGACCTCCGTGAAGAGGAGAAGTCCTGGGGGAAGAAGCTCTGCATGAGGAGAGGTAAGTGAAGGGGGAGGCAGAGCAATGCTGGGAGTTGTAGTTATTTAACTGGGACTGTATGTTAGGGCTGAAGGGAGGGATGTAATTTACATGGAACTGTGTGTTGGAGGTGGCTGGGGAGGGGGGGGGGGTCAAGTTATTTACATGGGACTATATGTTGATGGCGGCTGTGGGAGGGAGTGATGTTACTTACATGGGACTGAATGTTGGAGGGGGCTGAGTGATGTTATTTATTTGGGACTGTATGTTGAAGGCGACTGTGGGAGGGGATTATGTTATTTACATGGGACTGTATGTCGGAGGGGGCTGGGGGAGGCAGTGATGTTATTTACATGAGACTGTATGCTGATGGCGGCTGTGGGAGTGAGTAATGTTATTTACATGGGGCTGAATGTTACAGGAGTCTGAGGGAGGGACTGATGTTATATACATGGGACTGTATATTGAAGGTGGCTTGTTGGGGGAATGATGTTAATAACATGGGACTGAATGTTGAGGGGGTGATATTTACATGGGATTGCATGTTGGAGGCAGGTAGGGAGGGGGTGATATTATTTACTTGGGACTTTATGTTGAAGGCTACTGGCGAGGAGGTTATGTTATTTACATAGAACTATTTTGGAGGGCTGTAGATAGAGAGGGATGTTATTTACATGGGACTGTATATTGCAGGGGCTGGAGAGATGGTGTGATGTTATTTACATGGGACTCTATGGTGGAGGGAGGGAAATATTGTTATTTACAGGGGACTGTATGTTGGAGGGGCTGAAGGAGGGGAGTTATGTTATTAACATAGGACTGTATTTTGGAAGGGGCAGGAGAGATGGTGTGATGTTATTTACATGGGACTATATGGTGGAGGGAGGAATATAACTACAGGGGGCACTGCAAATCCAGGGGACATTATAGGCATTCTTTTTACTACTGGGGGCTGTATAAGAATGACTTATAGATGGGCCTTATTTCTAGTAAGAGCACTATGGGGGGCTTATTACTACTGAGGGGTCTGTAGAGAGCTTCATAACCACTGGGGGAACAATAGGGGGCCTTATTTCTACTGGAGGCTCTGTGAGGATATTATTAATACTGGAGCGCTCTTCTACTAATGGGGGCACTCTTGGGGAGCACTATCAATGTTGGAGGCACTGTACGGGGCAGTATTACTAATGGGGGCATTCTTGGGAAGCATTATCACTGTTGGGGGCACTGTAGGGGACAGTATAAGGGTCCATTCACATGCCCATATGTGTTTTGCAAATTGCAGATCTGCAAAACACATTCCGCATTTTGTGGACCGCACATCGCCAGCACTCTAATAGAAAATGCCTTTTCTTGTCCGCAATTGCAGACAAGAATAGGACATGTTCTATTTTTTTTGCGGAACGGAATTGCCGATCCGCAAATGTGGACAGCACATTCCGGCCCCATTGAAAATGAATGGGCCCGCACCTGTTCGGCAAAATTGCGGAACGGATGCCGACCCATTTTGCGGACGTGTGAACGGACTCTTACTAATGAGGGCATTCTAGAAGGGGATTACTATTGGTGGAACTATGAGGAGCACTATTACTATGGGGGGCACTCATTTACCTTCAGGAGGGTATTTGGGAGCACAGGATAACACTGTGGGGGCTCCAGGTTGGGAGATGATGATAGAAATATGAGGAAGATAAGATGTCTGTGTGTCACACTCTGCAGAGACGGGGCGCAGCTGAAAGAAGTTGTCTGGACCAAATGGAGAAGATGATGACAGAGAAGATCTACATCGGAGGAGACGTCACCTGGGAGGCCCTGGATGTGAGTGGTATGTGCTTCTGTATATCAAGTACAGTAAAATGAGGTATGCGGGGGCAGGGTCGACTTAGAGAATTGGGCCATATTCATTGGGGCTTGTGCCCCGGATCTTTTGGGACTCTAGCAATGTCCCTGCTTGTGGGCAACTTTTATAAATAATAATAGTAAAAAATGTGGCTTCTAATGTCAAACTGATAGAGATCCCCGTTACAGAACTGTAACTGGCAGTATACACTAAAATGCGTATGGCTGTGTCTGCAAAATGATCATTCACCAGATCGTTGTTTGTACGACTGCTGATTAACCAACTACTATCTAATGTGTATTGCCAACTTTAATTTTCTTAATTTACTGTGGTCAAATGTATATTAGCCTTAAAATAAAGTAATGATACTGCTCTCATGGTCCTGGCCACAGGAGAGGCCGGTGCTTTTTGCTGTAGTGTGCAAGCTGCTGGATTACAGGGTGGTCGTAACCATGGAAATGAGCAATGTATAATGTGATATAAAGATGAATCCAGCCAGCCAAGGAAGCAATATGGAGAATCACAATACATTAGTAAGTGCCTTGTTTTAACTTTGTCTACACGATGAAGGCCATTTGCTGATGTGACACAACACCCTTTAATACTGTTAACAATGTTTCAAACAAATAACCTGCTCTACTGCTAACTATTTTTATATACAGATGCTCCAGCCATTGTAGAATTGATCAAACTTAAATGGCTGTTAGGAAGATGCTTATTGTGACCCCGAAAGCTACGCCATTGTTTTTTTTTTACTAGGTCCGGTGTACTGCTTTCATTTTCGTTTGTGGCCTTTTAATTCTATGATGAAGAATAGTTTGTTCTATATTCATCATTTTCATATTTTTTTAAAGCTGCTTTATCATCATGTGCTAAAGTACTTTACTATCAGTATGACTAGCCAAATGGTTTTACTGGACCAGGGGGGCTGTCTTCTGGCACCACCCTAGATTAAAAATAGCTGTTTCTCAAACGACAAATGAATACCATAAACTGGATTATCTGGATGAGACCGATCTGGTAAGGCTGTTCCTGAAGACTCGAAAGCTTCTCAGTGAAAGCAGTAAGTCAGTTTTTCTTGGCTTAGACATTAATATTTTTGGCAAACACTCTATAACCTTAGCGTTCCCCTTACATTTTATAAAAATTCTAAGAAAGTCTTTCAAACAGGTATTTAGAAATACATGGATAGTCTTTAAATAGGTACGGAGGTGATTATTCATGTCTAACATCTAATAATACAGTGTTTCTCAAACTTTCTCAGGTAGGTTAACCACAAAGCAGCACACCACCAGACTGCAAACGGTACTGTCACCCATAGTAAAATTACTTCCTTGCAGTCCACAATTGGCCACCTTGGACAGGTAACATCCCATGGTCGACCCAAACTTTTTACAGCCACATACTTTAGCATATTGTACAACCTACGTGCATTAAAAGAACCCCCAAACTAATTCTGGAAGACTAAATATCATAACTCAAAAATGAATCTGTAGCCCTCAACACAGAACACAGTAGAGAACTCAAGCCGCAGATTTCATACCCCAAAATTAATACATACCTTAGACCCCCAAAATGTATCCAGATGTCAGATTCCAAAAATCTACACATAAACTCAGAAATGAACTGCTCTCCTAACTTCACTGTCCAGAAATTAAATCAGACCCCAGATTTTGGACCCAAGATGAATTCATTCCTCATAGTCCCCAGTACCTAGCAGCACTGTCCTGCACAGCCTGGAACAGGAGGATGGACTTGGGCAGCTGACTGGGGGGTCTAGAGGTCTAATGGGGGTCTGATTGGGGGTCTAGAGGTCTGACTGGGGGGTCTAGAGGTCTATTGGGGGTCTGGAAGTTTGACTAGGGGATCTGGAGGTCTGACTGGGGCGTCTAGAGGTCTAATGGGGGTCTGATTGGGGGTCTGGAGGTCTGACTGGGGGGTCTAGAGGTCTATTGGGGGTCTGGAAGTTTGACTAGGGGATCTGGAGGTCTGACTGGGGGGTCTAGAGGTCTAATGGGGGTCTGATTGGGGGTCTGGAGGTCTGACTGGGGCGTCTAGAGGTCTAATGGGGGTCTGATTGGGGGTCTGGAGGTCTGACTGGGGCGTCTAGAGGTCTAATGGGGGTCTGTTCGGAGGTCTGACTGGGAGGTCTAGAGGTCTAATGGGGGTCAGATATGAGAGTCTGGAGTTCTAGTGGGAGTCTGGAGGTCTAATGGGGGTCTGATATGTGGGTCTGGAGGGCTAATATGGGGGTCTTATCTGAGGTCTGATATTGGGTCGGGGTCTTACATGGAGGTCTAATGGGGGTCTGATCTGATTTTTTTTTTATTACTAGCACACAATATAAAGGGGTGTTTTTTACTGACGCACTATCTGTGTGGTACCAGTATTTCCAGGGGGACTGTTTCTGCAGGAAAGTATTGGGGAGCACAGTGGACACAATATTGGGGGGGGGGGGGGCAGGATGGGGTGTTGAGAAGGTGGGAGGATAATGGAAAAGAAGGAAAGTAAGATGTCTGTTTATTAAACTCTGCGGAGACGAGGCACATCTGAAAGAAGTCACCATGTCGGTCTGGTCTGACAGGAGAAGAAGAGGAAAGAGAACATCTACATCAGAGAAGAGAAATCACTGGATGTAAGAGGTACATATGTGGGGCTGTATGAACCTGTATGTTCTGTAGCGCTGTATGGAATGTTTTCCAAGTATGTCTTTAAAGAGGTTGTCAGTTTATTTATTTTCCGTACGAGCGCTGCCTTCTCTGCTCTGTTTACCGGCTCATCACTGCAAATGCTAGGGTCAGCAGGTGAACAGAGCAGAGAAAGCAGCTCTCATATGAGTGCTGCCCTCTCTTCAAACAGCTGGGGGAACAGAGGGCATTACTACTATGGAGGGGCACAGAGGGCATTACTAATGGAAAGGGAGCACAATGGGCATTTCTACCATGGAGGGGGCACAGAGCCAGAGGGCATTACTACAATGAAGGGGGCACAGTGGGCATTATTACTGTGAAGGGGCACAGTGGGCATTATTACTGTGAAGGGGGCACAATGGGCATTATTAGTGTGAAGGGGGCACAATGGGGATTTCTACTATGGAGAGGGCACAGAGGGGGCGTCACTAGCACAGTGGACATTATTACTGTGAAAGGGGCACAATGGGCATTATTGCGAAGGGGGCACAATGGGCATTTCTACCATGGAGGGGGCACAGAGCCAGAGGGCATTACTACAATGAAGGGGGCACAGTGGGCATTATTACATTGAAGGGGGCACAGTGGGCATTATTACTGTGAAGGGGGCACAATGGGCATTATTAGTGTGAAGGGGGCACAATGGGGATTTCTACTATGGAGAGGGCACAGAGGGGGCATTATTAGCACAGTGGGCATTATTACTGTGAAAGGGGCACAATGGACATTATTACTGTTAAGGCGGGGCACAATGGGCATTATTACTGTGAAGGGGGCACAATGGGCATTATTACTGTGAAGGGGGCACAATGGGCATTATTACTGTGAAGGGGGCACAATGGGCATTATTACTGTGAAGGGGGCACAATGGGCATTATTACTGTGAAGGGGGCACAATGGGCATTATTACTGTGAAGGGGACACAATGGGCATTATTACTGTGAAGGGGACACAATGGGGATTATTACTGTGAAAGGGGCACAGTGGGGATTATTACTGTAAAGGGGTACAAAGAGGACATTACAGCTGTAAAAGGGGCACAGAGAGGGCACAATGTGGGCATAACTACTATGAGGGGGCACACATCTGTACAAAACTACTGTGAAGGTTGTACAATGAGGGCAATACTACTGTAAAGGGGGGTACCATTTTTTAAAAAAGTATTTCGGGGGGGGGGGGTTCCAGAGAAAGGACCTGCCCCGGGTGCCAGACACCCTAGGCACGTCACTGTATGTAATATTGATAAAGGAGTAATACACTAACACACTATATACAGATATTTATATTCGTTAACTTTTTAGCCAATTGTCACCTTAGCTTCTAGTATGTCAAAGAATCTAATATTTATTTTACCAGGTGTGAATTATTGACCAATGACACATAGTTAAGAAAGGAATCGCACTGAGATAAACTGTAGACTGAAATGAAATTCTTATTGATCCACCAATTTATTCCTAACTAGCAGCAATCTTAGATATTGGCAGTCCAGCTTTCGAAAGGATAAATTCTTGTCATAAGCAGTCATTTCTGAGCACCGTAAACCCAAATTACCTTGTTATCGTATATTCACACACTGGTCTTGGTGTATTTTTGCTGCTGGTATCTTTTGTGACATAGTTCACATGTTACATTGTAGTGAAAGATATTTTAAAAAAATATCTAATTCCCAAAATGCAGCGCAAAGACATATAAGAGGTAATTTATTAAGACTGACGTTTTAGACGCCGGTCTTAATAACCCCTTGCGCTGGCGGTGGATCAGCCAAAGTTATGTTCAGGCACTGGCTTCCTTGCTGGCTTAAATTTAGACCATTTTCTATGCCTAAAACAGGCTTAGAAAATGATGAATAAGATGGGTCTGCTGGCCCGTCCCCTTCCCAGCCTACACCACGCGCCCTTTTTTAGACCTGGTGTGAGCAGGGAAAAGTCACAGATTGCTGCGCAAATAACCTTTGCGCCGTAATCTGTACCAGATCTGTGCCAGAAAATTGCCTTTTATCTGATAGTAAATGACCCCCATAGTTTCTAGTTCATGCTTCTGATGTAGCGAATGTTAATTTGAAACTTATTGTGTTAAATATACAGATGCAGAAAGCTTAGCCTTTTCAATGGCTCTTGTTGTAAAACATGTAATGTTTATTGCAACTGTGTATTGCCACTTTAAAATGTGTTACATCTGTATACATTGTTTTCTTATTATTGATATGAATATACAAGCCAGGAATATCACATGTAAAAACCATGATCCCGGTTCTGTGACAACAGTTTCCTATAGAATCCGTTCTAAGAACATATCCAGAAACTGCTTCTTTAATTAAAGCAGATGTCCAGTTGTGAGCCTCAGAATTATATATACGAAGACCTGTAACCTCTCCTGACATGTCTTGTTTAGAAACTTCTGTACTTGCATCCTCCTTGAGATAACATTTCTGGTTCATCTATTCTTATGACTTTATGCTGTGCAATTTCTTTATTATTCCGGCTATAAATTCTGAATGAGTTGCTAGCAGTTGACAGTGAAGGTCCAGATCGATATTGCTAGTTGGTGTTGTGTGTCTGCACAGCCTAACACTATCCAGTCAGTGCTGCTAGTACCAGACTTGGCAGACTCCCTCCTATCAGGAAGCAACCACCTGAACCTTCATTGCAAACTGCTAGTAATTCACTCATAAGCAGGAATAAAAAGGACTTGCATATGAAGTCATGAGTATAGATGCTCCTGAAATGTTATTACACCGCTAAGTGGTGGTTACTAAAGCAGACATGTCAGAAAAGGTTACAGGTCCTCTTTAAGTCAGTATCCTAAGTTACTTCTTCATGGCTACTGTAAGGCTTAGCTCCTCTTGGGCAGAACTGTGATCTGTGACTACAGTTTAGCTACAGAGCCAATAGGAAGTGTGTGGTGGTCTCCTGTCTCATCAATGGTTCAGGCTCCAGCTCTGTCTCCTCAGATTGGCTGCTCTGTATCAACAGAAGTCTTTTGCAGGCTTCCCAGAAAGCCAGTGACTGGATTTCCATTGTATCAGGGGCAGAATGATTATAAAATACAGATTAATCACGAAAAAAAGATACAAAACATCCTGCACGATATGATGGTAAATATGCGGATGTGCATGGCTACATTTATAAAGTCACAGAAAATAATGCACTAAAACAAAAGATGCAAACATAACCTATGGACTAAGCCCTCACACTAATGATAAAAATCTGAGACTCTTAGCCAATATATTTTGATTAAAACACATCTGTGCCCGCCTACCCGCACCACGGTGGTCTCAGTCAGGCAGGTCCTACTCTAAACCTACCTATGCCGTTGGGCATCTATATTCAGGAGAGCAGACCCAGTGCATATAGTGTGCTGCTCCTAGTCACCTCTGTGTGCACCAAGTAACCAATGAGAGGAGGAGCACACACACCTATATGTACCACCTTAATCTAGGTTGTCTATTAGATAGGTGGGGCAAAAGTGCACATGAATGCTACTCGCAGGATAGAAGCGCATTTACACCTGAAGGTGCCACGCCTTCAAGATAAATAAAAAACATCACGGCAAAAAAGATACAAAAGATCCTGCACAATATGGTTGTAAATATGCGGATGAGCTTGGCTACATTTATAAAGTCACAGAAAATAATGCACTATAGCAAATAGAGATTACTGAACTACTTTTAAGTAAAGATGATCATTAGGTAAATATAGATTTGCTTGGGCTAATGAGCGTTACCAAAAGGGAGCTTAGACAAGGCATCAGCGCTCCAAAGGCATCAGCGCTCCTGTGGGTGCCGTGGCCTTCTCCCTGCTCACCAAGCACAGCGCTGTAAATAGTGTAGCTGTTGTGCTTGGTATCACAGCTCAGCCCCGTTCACTTCTATGGGGCTAAGCTGTGCCTAGGCCATGGGACCGATAATTGTGATGTCACATGTCCTAGGGCAGTGATAGGCAAACTGCGGCTCTCCAGCTGTTGCAGAACTACAACTCCCAGCATGCAAAAACTGCCTACAGCTTTTAGCCTACAGCTGGGCATGGTGGGAGTTGTAGTTTTGCAACAGCTGGAGAGCCGCAGTTTGCCTATCACTGTCCTAGGGAAATCTGAGAGAAACCTGTGGTGCTACTGCAAGCATCGGTGCCTTCTCAAACCATCAGCGACCACTAATCAGTATTTCAGACTTGGAAAACCCCTTTAGGAAAAACTCTTGTAGCACTGGTAGTTACTTAAAAATATAAAGGTCTCTGAAAATACAATACAGTATTAGCAAACAATGCAAACAAAGGTAATATGAAATGTGCTATGTAAAATTTCCAAATTTGTAGTACACCCTGACTTCTGCTTGGATTTTTTCCACTACATGTAGGTAGGGTCTTATGAAATCTAGATCCTCTGTGTCTCGCTCTTATGCAGATGTGTATCTCTCCCATTCTCTTTCTTTTCTTCCCCTTCCTTTGTTAGTGCTAGCCTGTAGTTTTAGACTTCTGTTTGGGAACATAGAGGCTCAGGATGAACATATTGCTATGGATCCTGCCTAGATGGAGAAAAACAAAATGGAATGAAGAAAACATGTTTTAAATAACCAGTTTTCAGTATGCTATATTGTTCTGTGGTTGAAACCTGTGGGGTCTTCTAGAGAAGCTCTTTACCATTCATTCTTATCTTTACTGTCATTTATAAAATGGCTTGGAAAATATTAGAGGCTATGATCAAATATGCCATGTGTGTGCAAACAGAAGAGTGAACTTTCTTCTGTGAAGACCTTTCCTATTTAAATGACATAGCTGTCAACGCAGTGCAATGATCTAGTAACCTGCAGGACTGCACACACCGATTGTCGTATGACTGTGTCTCCATGTTCTAGACTTGTCTGCAACCCCTGATTTCCAGTGTTTCTTGTAACTCTTCCAAATATTAGTTGTCTGCTGAAATCGGGAAGTACAATCCAGAATATAAATATGCACTTTTTTACTCTTCTATGATTCCCATGCTGGTCTGCATGTGATTACTGTTTAATGCCATTGTAACTACCATCCTTATATGCATCTCAATAAAAAACCTGAACTACAACAGAAACCAGAATGTAATACTAAGCCTTACTGGTGTTAATATTTGCATGAAAATGTAGTGTGAGCAATCGCTGGTGACATATCGTCAATATGTTAACAGCTCTTCTTTGGATTGATAGGTAATTTCACTGCAGAAGTTTTCTAGGCAAGTGGTCCACAGCTTTTCAGAAGCTGCTTAGCAACCCAGAATGTAAATTAAAAATTATTCACTGGGGTATGTGACTGATTTCCTAATTAATCTTTTTTTGGAAATTCACCTTTCCAAATTAAATGTATACAGAATAGGTTGATAGACTGCATAGACTTCGATTTCAATGTTTTCCTATAGAAGCATGTTTTCTTTCTAAATATAACTCCTGTGATTTCTGCCCTAACCAAAGTCACCATAGATCTACTTGACCAAAGTCACCATAGATCTACTTGCTTCCAAAGCTAAACATCACTACTCTGTGCTCCTCCTCCTTGGCCTGTCCTATGTGTTTGATATCATTGACAATTCTCTCCTGTTACAAACCCTGTCTTTCCATGGCATCAAAGACCTGGCATTCTCTTGGATCTCCTCATACCTTACCAACAGAACCTTCAGCATTTCCCATTCATATACCATCTACTCATCACACCCTTTCTATGTTGGTGCCCTTCAAGGCTCTATCCTGGGTCTCCTACTTTTCTCCATTTATACATTCGGCCTGGAAAAAGCTCATAGAGACCCAGGGCTTCCAAACCACCTCTGTGCTAATGACACTGAAATCTACCTCTATGGCCCATATGTCACTTCCCTGCTATCCAGAATCCCAGTGTGTCTGTCTACTACATCTTCATTCTTCTCCTCCCTCTTCTAAAACTTAACATGGGGAAAGCTGAATTCATTGTCTTTCTGCCATTTCAGACTAATAGCATGACTCTTTCTTCAGTCTCACAGGTCATTTGCCTGGGGATAACAATTGATTGTGCCCTGTCCTTTAAGCCACACATCTAAACCCACACCTCCACCTGCCGCTTTCAACTCAAGAACATTTCTCATATTTGCTCCTTCCTCACCCCTGCTCTCCTCCAATCTGTTTCAACTCTGCTTTCAAGTTAATCCACCTCTTCCCTCATTTCTCCACTACCTCCCCCCTCTGCCAATCCATTCACTGGCTCCCCATTGCCCAGCTAATTTAGTCCCCTCCGTACATCTCTGTTCTGCTTTCCCGATACATCCTCACCCGTAATATCCGATCCTCACGGGACCTCATTCTCATCTGTTCTTCACACAATCGACTTCAAGATTTCCCGCGTCCCTCTCCCCTACCCTGAAACTCGCTACCCCAGTACAATAGACTCTCCCCCAACATCCAGACTTTCAAAACTAACCTGAAAACCCATCTCTTCATGAAAACCTGCCACCTGCAATGAGCATGCTGCCACCCACTGCCAGATAAGCAGCCTTTTCCCTCTCTTACTTCCCACACCACCTTCTTTTGTAGATTGTAAGCTCTTGTGGGCATGGTCCTCTCCCCATCTGTACCTGTCTGTTAATATTGTTTTTGTATTTTTATAATATATATGTGTAACCCTCTTTTGGTGTACAGAGCCATGGAATGAATGGCTTTTCAAATAAATAATAATCCCTGTAAAACTGTGTTTCTCCATATGGCTTGTCACTCCCAGTCTCCCACAGTGTCCCCTTTGCCAGACAGCCTTTCTGGTTCTATAGCATTACTTTATCTGCCCCTTCTCTCAAACAAAATAAATTTGTCAGTCTCTAAATTTCTTGCTGATGAATGAGTCGTGGGAGTCCCTTCCATTATATTGCACAAGTGTAGGAGTCCTCTCTACTCATCAGCATTTAGTGCACTGCAAGTTAGTAGAAAGATAAAATTTACTGTTTCAGAATCACTCCATTTTAAGCAATTTGCTAATAATTATACTGCAGTTTAGGGGATGTGTGGTAGAACAGCCCACTAATAAGTAACCACATCCAAAACATAGAACTGTGCTTTGGTTTGGGATTAATGGATGTTAAGGATCAGCAGTGGCATAGCGTGGGTTGCCAGCACCCGGGGAAAGCCACGTATTGCGCCCCCCCCCAACCTGTGAACACGCCCCTTTTTACAGATAATGTAGCAGTCCTGTGTAACACCACAGATAATACAGTGATAATTCAGATAATGTCATAGATGGGTGTGAGACCCCAGAATTCAGAACACTCACAGTGTGACCTGAAGTCTGAGGCCAGGATGCGGCAGGTTGGGCCATATTCTCAATCCACCCCCCAACCCTACCGTGAAACATATGTGTTTGGACAGACTCACTACAAAATATACAGTATAATACAGCACCACATACCTCATCCATCCAGTGACATCTCCTGTGATGTAGACTTTCCTCAACGTCTTCATTCAGAGATAAGACCGCCATGACACCTTCTTTCAGCTCCGTCTGATCTCTGTAGAGTTTTATTATTATTAGTTATTATTATTATATATAATGGCCCCCTCTGTATAATATATAATGGCCACTCTGTATAATGTATAATAGCACCTCTTTAATATTAGGATATATAATGGGCCATTATATATCCTAATAATACGGAGGGGGCCATTATATATTATAATAATACCGGGGGAAGTCATTATATATAATAATTATTCAGAGGGGCCATTATATATATGTAATAATAATACAGAGGGGGCATTATATATCCTAATATTACAGAGGGGTCATTATATATAATAATTATACAGAGGGGCCATTATATATTATAATTATACAGGGGGCCATTATATACAGTTGCAAGAAAAAGTATGTGAACCCTTTGGAATGATATGGATTTCTGCACAACTTGGTCATAACATGTGATCTGATCTTCAGTCACAACAATAGACAATCACAGTCTGCTTAAACTAATAACACACAAAGAATGAAATGTTACCATGTTTTTATTGAACACACCATGTAAACATTCACAGTGCAGGTGGAAAAAGTATGTGAACCCTTGAATTTAAAAACTGGTTGAACCTCCTTTGGCAGCAATAACTTCAGGAGTAATTCTTGACCATTCCTCTTTACAGAACTGTTTCAGTTCAGCAATATTCTTGGGATGTCTGGTGTGAATCGCTTTCTTGAGGTCATGCCACAGCATCTCAATTGGGTTGAGGACAGGACTCTGACTGGGCCACTCCAGAAGGCGTATTTTCTTCTGTTTAAGCAATTCTGTTGTTGATTTACTTCTATGCTTTGGGTTGTTGTCCTGTTGCAACACCCATCTTCTGTTGAGCTTCAGCTGGTGGAAAGATGGCCTTAAGTTCTTCTGCAAAATGTCTTGATAAACTTGGGAATTCATTTTTCCTTCGATGATAGCAATCTGTCCAGGCCCTGACGCAGCAAAGCAGACCCAAACCATGATGCCCCCACCACCATACTTCACAGTTGGGGTGAGGTTTTGATGTTGGTGTGCTGTGCCTCTTTTTCTCCACAAATAGTGTTGTGTGTTTCTTCCATGCAACTCAACTTTGGTTTCATCTGTCCACAGAATATTTTGCCAGTACTGCTGTGGAACATCCAGGTGCTCTTGTGCAAACTGTAAACGTGCAGCAATTTTTTTTGACAGCAGTGGCTTCCTCTGTGGTATCCTCCCATGAAATCCATTCTTGTTTAGTGTTTTACGTATCGTAGATTCGCTAACAGGGATGTTAGCATATGCAGAGACTTTTGTAAGTCTTTAGCTGACACTCTAGGATTCTTCTTCGCCTCATTGAGCAGTCTGCACTGTGCTCTTGCAGTCATCTTTACAGGACGGCCACTCCTAGGAAGAGTAGCAGCAGTGCTGAACTTTCTCCATTTATAGACAATTTGTCTTACCATGGACTGATGAACAGCAAGGCTTTTGGAGATACTTTTTTAACCCTTTCCAGCTTTATGCAAGTCAACAATTCTTAATCGTAGGTCTTCTGAGAGCTTTTTTGTGCGAGGCATCATTCACATCAGGCAATGCTTCTTGCGAAAAGCAAACCCAGAACTGGTGTGTGTGTGTTTTTTTTTTATTGGGCAGCTGTAACCAACACCTCCAATCTCATCTCATTGATTGGACTCCATTTGGCTGACACCTCACTCCAATTGGCTCTTGGAGGTGTCATTAGTCTACGGGTTCACATACTTTTTCTAATAAAAACATGGTAACATTTAATTCTTTGTGTGTTATTAGTTTAAGCAGACTGTGATTGTCTATTGTTGCGACTTAGATAAAGATCAGATTACATTTTATGACCAATTTCTGCTGAAATCTATATCATTCAAAAGGGTTCACATAATTTTTATTGCAACTGTATTATACAGTGGGGCCATTATATATAATAATTATACAGGGGGATCATTATATATTATACAGGGGGACCATTATATATTATACAGCGGGACCATTATATATAATAATTATACAGGGGGGCCATTATATATAATAATACAGGGGGACCATTATATATTAAACAGAGGGGTAATTATATATTATAATTATATATAAAGGCCCCCCTGTATAATTATAATATATATTGGCCCCTCTTTATAAAATATATTGGCCCCTCTGTAAAATTATGTAATGACCCCTCTTTATACTATATATTGGCCCTGTATAATATGTAATGGCCCCCATTCTTTCCCCCACCTCCATAGTGCCCCCGGTATGGCCCCTAGTACTTACATAAAAAAATATATATAGTTACCTCTCTTCTTTGCCCCTTGTAGCTTTTGCTCGAGCGTCCCAGCGCAGGCGGTCAGGCACACATCACCATGCCCTCCTGCGCCGCGTCATCATGTCATCTCACGAGACTTGGCACAGGAGGTCACTGTGATGTAATTGGGATCTACTGCGCTATTCTACTGCTTCATAGGCTTCAGGCCTGGCCTGAAGCTTATGAGGTATAACGGAGGAGATGGGAGCCATAGGTTTCCATCACCCTCATTCTGCTGCCTGGCGCCCCCTACAATTTGGCAAAGTGTTGTCTGAACAAATACTACAACTTAAATGCAGGTTTCTTAGATCCAGACACTTGAAGCATAGATGATAGAAGACACAGGATAAACTGACAGGCCAGGTGTTAGGATCGCAGATGAACATGTTTAACAAACACAGACAGAACTGAAACTGGAAGTGATGGAACGCACAGACAAGGCAGGTACAAGCTGGTGCACAGGAACAAATGCAGGATAAACGCAGGTAAATCGCAACAGCACAAGACTCTCAGAACATCTTAGCTGGTCACCAGCAAACCAAAAGCTTGGGCACCAGCCATTTTCTGGGGAAGGATTAAGAAGCATATGCTCAGGCCCTTTAAGAAGCCAGGGGTGAGCAAGCACCACCTAAGGAGACAGAGGAGGAAGGCAGCAGCATGGTGAGTAGCGTGTCATGCCCGCAGGGGAGATCAGGGCAGTGGCATACATAGACAGCTGACCTAACAGTAGAGATCTTATAGTTAGGTGGTTTACCTCAAAGTAGGTAATACAGACTTGGTATGGCATCTTTTCTTATATGAATTCTAAAGATATGGTTTCTTTTTTTGTTTTTTTTTGTGCAGCTTTTTTGAATATTAACAAACAGGTAAAATTTAAAACTGTGCGATAAAATACAGTTTTTGGTTCAGTGCCTGTGCTGGCACTAGGTCATGAATGACACATCTCTGTTTAGCTATTTCAGTATGGTTTTTGTTTTTCCTGACTTTGTAATCAGCTGCGGAGATGCTCTAAGCGGCTTTTGATGACGTGTTTAAAAAAAGCATTGCAAGATATCCCTAGCATAGTAAAGGCTTTTTTTGTGTCAATGACTTAAAGGAGTTGTCTCACTTCAGCAGATGGCATTTATCATGTAGAGAAAGTTAATACACTTACTAATGTATTAATATCCATATTGCTTGGTTTGCTGGCTGGATTAATTTTTCCATCACATTATACACTGCTCGTTTCCATGGTTATGACCACCCTGCAATCCAGCTGCCCTTGCACTCTATAACAAAAAGCCTAGCCTATGTGCACTCCCACGGTCCTAGCCACCAGAGAGGCACTTGGGGAGAATTATTTTAAAACTACAGCATAAGTCGCAAATATTGTCACAGAATTTGGGATTTTTTAAACTTTTTCTCACATCCTCACCTCTTTACCAAAAAGGTGCGAGTTGTGGGTGGGTCCTCTGCGACCCAACCCATTTACCAATATGTGAAACAGAAAACTGGTGCACATTACATCGGAAAACAACTCCAGCTCCTGGCTGGAGTAGATTTCAGTTCTGGTGCACTGGTGGCCCAACGTGCCACAATTACTAAGATCCTCAAAACACAATAGGCTTTAAGCCTAACACGTCCCTTTATTTGGTCTCCCCGAAGTAGTTTAAAATGTAACTTTTATTGAAAGACATTACATAAAAAATATAATTAAGCCCCACTTTGTATTTACATTTTTGTTATTTCTTTCAATAAAAGCTAAGTTTTAACCCCTTAACGCCCGATGACGTACATGTACGTAATCTCTGGACATGACTTAACACCCAGAGAATTACATGTACGTCATGGTGATCGGGCGGATACAGGAGCTGCACCCGCCCGATCACTGGCAGGGGTCCAGAAGTCACTGATAGCCAGACCCCTGCTGTATGCGCCGGCATAGGTGAAATCACAGATGGCGGCGCATTAACACCTGCACGGCCGTGGTCAGCGCTGACCGCGGCACGTGCGTGCTTCAGACATGTGTGGGGTGGCCATCGGGTCCCCGGGCTGCTGTGACGGGGACCCAATGGCAGGGAAGGCAGCCGGTGAGATCCAGACCCCTGGATCTCACAGGAAGCAGGCTGTAAGTGTATAACAGTCTGTAATACACTTACAGCCAATTCATCACGATACAGAAGTATTGTAATGCATCGTAAAGGGGATCAGACCCACAAAAGTTGAAGTCCCAGAGTCGGACAAAAAAAAAGGTGAATAAAAAGTCAAGTTTCAAGTAAAAAAAAAAAAAGGCCTTTTCCCCCAAAAAGTTTTTAAAAAAATAGTAGAAAATAGGGAAAAAAGAGAAAAGTAGACATATTGGGTATCACCGCGTCCGTATTGACCGGTTCTGTAAAAATATCACATGACCTAACTCCTCAGGTGAACACTGTCAAAAAAATAAAATAAAAACTGTGCTAAATAAACCATTTTTTGTCACCAACACCAAGCGATCAAAAAGGCATATACCCCCAAAATAGTACCTATATAACCGTCACCTAATCCCACAAATAATGAGCCCCTACCTAAGACAATCGCCCCGCCCAAAAAAATATATGTCTCTCATACTATCGAGACACTAAAACATGATATTTTATTTATTTTTTTAAATGCTGTTATTGTGTAAACCTCAAATAAAATAAAAATGTATACATATTAGGTATCGCTGCGTCCGTAACAACCTGCTCTATAAAAATACCACATGACCTAACCCCTCAAATAAAATAAAAACGGTGAAAAAAAATCCATTTTTTGTCACCTTACATCACAAAAAGTGTAATACCAAGCGATCAAAATGCTGCATGCACCCTTAAATAGTACCAATCAAACCATCATCTCATACCAAAAAAATGAGCCCCTACATAAAACAGTTACCCCCAAATTTTAAAAAACTGAACTGAATATGGAGACACAAAAAAAAATGTTTTTGTCATATTTGGTATTGTCGCATCCGTAACAACCTGTTCTTTAAAAATACCACATGATCTAACCTGTCAGATAGCCATTATAAATAACAAAAAATAAAAACGGTGCCAAAACAGTAATTTTTTGGGTTACCTTGCCTCACAGAAAGTGTAATATAGAGCAACCAAAAATCATATGTACCTTAAAATAGTACCAACAAAACTGCCACCTTATCCTGTAGTTTCCAAAATGGGGTCATTTTTTGCAGTTTCTATTCTAGGGGTGCATCAGGGGGTCTTCAAATGTGACATGGCAGCTTAAAATTATCCCAGTGAAGTATGCCTTCCAAAAACCACAAGGTGTTCCCTTTCCTTCTGCGCCCTGCCATGTGCCCGTACAGCAGTTTACGACCACATATGGGGTGTTTCTGTAAACTACAGAATCAGGGAAATAAATATTGAGTTTTGTTTGGCTGTTAACCTTTGCTTTGTTAGCGGATTTTTTTTAAATTAAAATGGAACATTTGCCAAAAAAGTGAAATTCTGAAATATCTCCATTTTCCATTAATTCTTGTGGAACACCTAAAGGGTTAACAAAGTTTGTAAAATCTGTTTTGAATACCTTGAGGGGTGTAGTTTATAAAATGGGGTCATTTTGTGTGGTTTCTATTATGTAAGGCCTCTTTCACAAGACCGTATGGCTTTTTCAGTGTTTTGCAGTCCGTTTTCACTGATTCGTTGTTCTGGGGTTCTTTTTCGGTTGTGTTTCCGTTTGTTACGTTTTTCCGTTCCGTTTTTCTGTATGGCGTATACAGTAATTACATAGGAAAATTTGGGCTAGACATAACATTTTCAATAGATGTTTCCGCAAAAACGGAACAGATACAGAAGACATATGGATGCATTTTCGTATGTGTTCCGTTTTTTTTTTGCGGAACCATTGACTTGAATGGAGCCACGGAACGTGATTTGCGGGCAATAATAGGACATGTTCTATCTTCCGACGGAAAAACGAAAATACGGAAACGGAATGCATACGGAGTATATTCTTTTATTTTTGCGGGACCATTGAAATTAATGGTTCCGTATACAGAACGCAAACAACAGCCTGTAAGCGGGGAACAAAAATGGTCATGTGAAAGGGCCTAAGACTCACAAAGTGACTTCAGACCTGAACTGGTCCTTAAAAAGTGGGTTTTGGAAATTTTCTGAAAAAGTTCAAGATTTGCTTCTAAACTTCTAAGCCTTCTAAGGTCCCCTAAAAAATAAAATGGCATTCACAAAATGATCAAAACATGAAGTAGACTTATGGGGAATCTAAAGTAAACTATTGTAATGTAAACTATTTTTGGAGTTATTACTATCTATTATAAAAGTAAAGAAATAGAAATGTAAAATTTTTCTAATTTTTCAAAATCTTTTATTTTTTTTTATAAATGAAAATGAATTATTTTTTTAACTCAATTTTACCACTGTCATGAAGTACAATATGTGGCGAAAAAACTGTCTCAGAATGGCCTGGATAAGTAAAAGCGTTTTTAAAGTTATTACCACATAAAATGACACGTCAGATTAGCAAAAAATAGCCTTGGCAGAAAGGGTTAAACTACTTTAGGGAGACTTTGTGCTTTGAGGATAGACATTCCCTGGTTTTCCTTGGCATGGGGACTTTGTGTTAGTTTGGTCTACAATCACTAAGAGGCATGTAAGAGGCATGTACGATCTAATAATTGTGGTCACTCTCACACCATTGAAGGGCAAAATTATGATTTGTGCGCATAACCCCAGTCTTAATAAACCTTCCTACTCAGCTTTACAGCTTGTTCATGCCAGCACACCTGTTACCGTATATGAGTTCATGTCCATCACCTATCTCGTCCTATAAGCCAGATCTTAAAGAGGACCTTTCATCGGTCCAAGCATTGTGAACTAAGTATCATGATCTGTACATCGGCGCCCGGGGATCTCACTACACTTACTATTATCCCTGGGTGTTGCTCCGTTCTCCCGCTATGCCCTCCGGTATGTTCGGTCACTTGGTTATAGTAGGAGGAGACTGCGCTTGTTCTGCTGGGCGTCTCCTTCTCCCAGGCTGTAGCGCTGGCCAATCGCAGCGCAGAGCTGACAGCCTGGGAGAAAAAAACCTCCCAGGCTGTCAGCTGTGCACTGCGATTGGCCAGCGCTACAGCCTGGGAGAAAAAGACGCCCAGGAGAACAAGGGCAGTCTCCGCCTACTATAACCAAGTGACCGAACATACCGGAGGGCATAGCAGGAGAACGGAGCGGCGCCCAGGGATAATAGTAAGTGTAGTGAGATCCCCGGGCGCCGATGTACAGATCATGATACTTAGTTCACAATGTTTGGACAGATGAAAGGTCCTCTTTAACTTGGAACAGGATGATGAGTCTGACCTAGGCTTTTGGTGGGCCCGAAAACAGCCCTGTGTGCTACCTGTGAGAAACATATGACCTTTGGCATATGTTTCTGTTGTGACCACTTGCCAATCTCATTGTATTATGTCCGTTTAACAACTCTGTAACATGGTATAAACAGTGCGTTATATGAGAAGAAAAATCTAGCAGTCCAACCTATAGGAGTGGACATGTTACGATGATTTATTTTCTTATGTGTGTCTGTTAAAAGCCATTGTTTGCAGCTGGATTAGCCCGGTGTTCTGGTGTCACTAATGAATCCTTAGCTGTTTGTTATTACTGTCATCCACTTGTAAATAGCATGGTTCACATCTCTTTTATGTCACGGCAGCTCTGAATAAAGCATGTGAAGGACAGAGCATGGATTTAATAAGAAACAGATTCCCTTCTTCACTTGGGGTTTCATACATGTCAGAAGAGTGGTAGCCCAGGGGAGGGATGGATACTGGAAGGCTGCCCTACGATTCTCGACATCACCTTATATTATGTCGTTTGTAGTTGTTTTTTTGCTGCTTGTGAAAATAAGGAGGATAATTGCAGGAAAAACCAACCTTTGTGGTTTATCAGAGCAGACAATGGAAGCATACAGCAGCTAGAGATGGCGGGTAATGCTGTATACATGCGTATGTGTATACATCATAGAGCAGAAAATGAGAATCCTTTGGTATGAGAATCCTCCCAGGGAATCATTAGGATCTCCTGCTGCCGACTAATTGTGTGTCATGTTAGTGATGTGCGTAGTGAACTGATAGCCTAATTGTGTTTGTAAGTGTAACCTTTTGAGTGGAGGTGAGCTTGTACAGCTCTCTTCCAAATATGTTGTATCCCACCCTTGAAAAAGGGAAATGCATTGTGTCAAAACCTTCTTATGCTCGGAGAATAAGAAGCAGCTATTTACAGATCAATGCAGCGCAGTCAGCAGGGGGTTTCTGGGATAGAGCGTTGTTTATCCTGTGCTTTCTTGCCCTAAAAAAGAAGAGAATTTTTTGAAAAGGAGAGAATTTTATCGGTCACTGTCAAAGAGTATATTCACGCTTTCCCAACTAGTATATATCTAACACCTATAATTTTGACCTAGACACATTGAGATTAACCCTTTGCTGCTCAGTGACATACTGTTATGTTTCAGAAAACAGGTAGTTAACATTCAGTACCGTAATAGTATGACATAACGATGGTGCGGGTCCAATAAGTATAATATGGATGGCACCCTGCACTCACCGCCAGGATTGGAGATTACGCCGATCCCAGCAGTGTAACCACTCAGATGCCACAGTCAATAGTAACTGCAGAATCTGATTGAATACAGAGAGGATGGGAGCTCCCTCTGTTCTCCAATAGGCACCTGGCGAATGCAATAGCTGGAGCCTTATGTACCAAATTCGGCTGTGTCCTTAAAGATAATGTGTCACCTATAAGTTTGGCAGTTTAAAACAGATTGTGACACATTTTTTATGTTTTTTTTTTTTTAATAGTAGATGTTTTTTAATTCTGTCTCCTGAACAGGATTATGGGGGTAGCTTTCTTGCCTAAGGCCTCTTTCACAAGGGTGTCATGGATTTTGTCCAGATGCGTTGCGGGTGCACTGCGGCAAACCCGCGTGAGTAGGCACGCAATTTCAGTCAGTTTTGTCTGCGATTGCATTCTGCTGTTAATTTTTTTCCGCGCGAGTGCAATGCGTTTTTCACACGTGTGATAAAAAACTAAATGTGGTACCCAGACCCGAACCCGGACTTCTTCACTGAAGTTCGGGGTAAGGTATTCTGTGGATTTTATTATTTTCCCTTCTAACATGGTTATAAGGGAAAACAATAGCATTCTTAATACAGAATTCTAACTAAAATGTCCATTGAGGGGTTAAAAAATTTATAAAAATAAACTCCCCTCATACACTTGATCGCACAGTCAGTATCGTCTTCTTTCTTCTTCTTGCAGGACCTGCAAAAGGCTTCGATAACGTCATTGCGCTCACCACGTGGTAAGTGCGGTGACGTCAGCGCAGGTCCTGCTGAATGTAGATCTCCTAGCAAACGTGTGAAAATCGCACCACATCCGCAATTGCTGGGTGAGATAAGGGAATCCAGAAAGTTATGTTGTCTCAGCAATGCATAGTTTGCTTACACAGGTTATTTAAGCATTTGTTCTGGGCTGGATTCTTTTTAACTGGTAGGTAGAGTTGGTAGTCCACACCCTTAGGGATCTTTCACACGAGCTTGTCCCTTGCGGGATCACGCTCCATGTGAGAGAGGGATTGTGCGTTCTGGACTACAGAAGCACAAAGCATTATCCTGATTGATAATGCTGTGTGCCATTGCGTGACCTTTCTTTAACGGAATCATACTGACAGCTTTCACATACTCGTGTGAAAGGGCCCTTAGGGCTTAGTACAGCTAGCCTGAGGAGATCCCAGGTTTAGTTACTGGGATCATTACTGGGGGATAAATGCAGGTCTCAGAGCCCCAGACAGGGTCAGAGTCTTCTGGCTGTGAATAGCCAAATCCTTCTGACAAGCTGAAAGCTTAAGTGAGAGAGACATTCCTCTGTATTAGTTAGAGCCCAGGCGGGCAAGGGTTTATTTTCTTGTTTGTTCTTACGCTTTGTGTGCTGTGGATTCACCCAAGTGGCTGTTAACTGTGATGCCATGAATAAGTGCTGCGCTATGTAGCAAGTAAACCGCTATTTGGACTTTTAACCCCAGAATCTGAGAGTCTGTCATTGCTGACCCCACCGCAAGTACACGATCCTTACACAGGGTAATTATTATTATTAACTGAAAAAAATTGTTAAACTGTAGAAATGCATATTTTTTCTCAATTTGTAAACCTCAAATGTCTAGGAAAGAAAAATGTGTATAAAAATATGAAAAGAAGCTTGAAAAGAAAAAAAAAACGGAAAAAAGCACATCACTAGCCAAACAAATAAAAAAGTTATAGCCATTAAATTGACGCATAAGAAAAAAAAAACATCTTAATTGAGTCACCAAATTACCATGGTCCTGAAACTAGTAATGTGGATCCACCTCTTCAATTGTGCCACACATACTGAACATTGACTTACTGAACACTTTCTTTACTACATAGACCAACTTTTATCTGTAAGCATTGTACATTTTTGGGGTACTTGGATGACTGTCTCTAAGATCTTTGTTGTTTTGTATTTGGAACAATCAGCCTTACAAATGATCCTGCAAACAATTGTTCAGAAGACCACCGATCGATTTAGAGTTGATGTGTGTAGCCACCACTAGAAGCTAGCTGTCTATTGCAGTGGAAGGATTGAAGGTGAAAAGCTAGCAGTAAGGGCAGGAACAGACTGGTCTGCAGTCTATATGGGTATTTTGGTCTGGGATCTGTATACGGGGGGGTTCTGGTCTGGGGTCTATATGTTTATTTAGGTGCGGAGTGTGATCTGTATCCATTTTAGGGAGTGCTAGAGAGGTTTATATGTACTATTTGATTTAAATTCTGTTAGTTAGGACGTGTTCTATAGAAATAGGTCAGAGCATAAGGGAAAAGTAACTACAGGTTGTTAGTGGAATGCACAGACATGCTAGGTCTTCTAAACAGAAAGCCGCTTTGTAGCTCCTCCACTCTGGCTAATCAATACCAGCCCTGAATGAGGAACTTTCCTCTATTAAATCAAAATGGAGTAGCAAATATCCAAACATTGTAACTAGGCCTGAGTGAATCAGGTTCGGACTGCTTTGTTTAGGGTCCATTCACACGTCCGTAAGTGTTTTCCAGATCCGCAAAACATGGACACCTGCAATGTGCGATCCGCAATTTGCGGACCGCACATCAGACACTATTATAGAAAATACTTTTTATGGTTCGCAATTGCGGACAAGAATAGGACATGTTCTATTTTTTTTTAGGAACGGAATTGCGGATCCTGAAAAAACAGATCCCGAAAAAACGGAAGCGGATCCCAAAAATGCAGATGCAGATCCCGAAAATGCGGATTCGCATCCGTTCCAGCCCCATTGAAAGTGAATTGGTCTGCAAATTGCGGAACGAATGCGGACCAGAATTACGGATGTGTGAATGAACCCTTAGACTATGTGCTTTGTACCGCAATTTTTTTTTTATTGGCTCCGCTGAGGCTTTGTTCTTCTCTCTACAAGTAATGCGAGACTTGCTTAGTCTCGTGCCTATGATGATACAGTTCTGTTCTGCGCAAAAATTACTTTTTTCAAAATCTAAAGCCAAACTGTAATTTTGGAATTTATGCTCAGAACCGGACTGTACCGTGACATCACAGGCACGAGACTAAGCAATTCTCGCGTTACTTGTGAGGAGAAGAACAAGGCCTCAGCGAAGTCAATACATTTTATTGTGGTACGGAGAGCATATTCTAAACAAAGTTTTAAAATGAATCGGGTTCGGATAGAGTAGTCTTATCCAGATTCGCTCAAGTCTAATTGCAACACTTTGGCTTTAGCAAAAACTATGGCCATGCTTCTTAAAGTGATTGTGAACTCTTTTTATATTGATAGACTACCCACAGCATCGGCCTGTGATGGCTAACCTCTGGCACTCCAGCTGTGGTAAAACTGCAACTCCCAAGATGCACACTTGCTTGGCTGTTCTCAGAACATGCTGGGAGTCATAGTTTCACCACAGCGGGAGTGCTGGAGGTTAGCCATCACTGGCATAGGCCATCAATATCTTATGCTTATCAGCCGGAAGCAGCATTACAGTACCCAACTCCATCCACTACACAATGGACAGTGCTGTGTAGATCCAAGACCTGCTTCTAGTGCCAGAGGTTTTCCCAAAACAGCTGATTTGCCTTATTTCTTAGGCGTGGTATGGTAGAGCAGTGCCTATGTAATTAGCTGAGTGGGAGGAGCTATAATCCAGCTGGATGTTAGGGGCGGGGCTAGAGCTGTGGCAGAGGAAGGAGAAGTGCATCATGGGTTTGGTTGGATACAGGAACAGGAAATGCCACATACAGGATAGAAACAAACAGAGAGATTTGTTTACATGGTGAAAGCAAGTTGAGAAAACCAAATTAGTAAAGAAAAAGCATGTACATGAGGTAATATCTGTTAAAAACATAATTCCAGAAAAAACCCTTTAAGGTGCGATGACTGAAGCATCTGAAGGAATGCATTGACTTGCATCACTCCCAGCCTGAAACCACTATTCATCTGGAATCGAACGAGTTAATAATTCCAAACTCTGCAGCAGATAAAGCTGTTGTTGAGCTCGTTAGTGCTCATTAGTATGTTGTTTTAACCCTCTCCCTTCCAGAATGCACAGCTTAGAGGAAACACAGCCTGAAACCTTTATGCCAGGATAATTCCAACATATGAAACTTATATCCTACTCTCTCAAGGGCTTGTTTTTTTTTGGCCAAAACACAAAAAGAGCAGGCCATTGTACCAAACGCCACCCGTCTGGGCTTCTATGTAAAACCAGGCACAGGTGTACAGATGGTACATAACTTCACAGGAGAACATCTGTGCATTGTCTTTGCACCGTGTGCTTCAAGATGACTGTCACTGGGATATTTTCTGCTTATTATGCACCTGCTGTGCCAGCCGCAGCTTGATGGAATTGATCCAGGCAGTACAATCATGCCACAGCATGGTACTAGTGGTGATACTATGTGACTTATTAATATTCTACCTAAATCAAATGTCACCTGGGTTTAACCCCTTAATGCCTTCTTAAAACACGGTTACATTTGGTGCATTGGATAAGCTGCTTGACAACATTTATGGTCACCATCCTGGCTTAGTAAGTGAAGACATCTAAACCCATGTTCCTCGTCATGTTCCTGTATTAATTTATATCTTTATTTTAGTGATAAAGCCACTGTCATGGATTCACAAATCTTGTAAGGAGCATGTGTAACCCAACAGTCCATATGTTGCTCAGTCCAGTGTGTTAAATGCAAATATATTCATGCTGATAATTAGAATGTGGTAGATATAAATTATGAAACAAAGGTAGCCGTCAGTTGTCAGTCCATGAGTCCAGTGTGAGCATTACAGGATATGTGCAGAGGTATATGGTGAATATATAAAAGATGGATCAGGCCTCCTGCTGAGAACTGTTTCATGTCTTTGCTGCCGGCAGAACCTCAAATCTCTGCTGGCTGCCAGAGTGTGCATGGTAGGGAAGCAGAGTGTCTATAAACTGGCAGATGACGGCACACTGGGGATCCTCCAGCATCCGGCAGTATTTATTCAGTGCCACATAAAATAGGAAGATGAAAACAAGTATTTACCTATGATTCAGCCTCTGTGACCTGTGCTGCAATCAGTACATTATAGCGTCAAAGTCTTTTCAGAAGTCTGTATAGTGTCAAGAGTTCTGTACAGTGTGAATGTAATATTTCTCAATTAAAATAACAGGGAAAATTAAAACTGAAGGTAAAACTGTCTTTTAACCATAGCAACCAATCACAGCACAGCTTTACAGAGCTGAACCTGGACATATCCCCATTTTCACCCCTCTGGCCCCCCCTGACATGAGCATTGGAGCATTTCATGCTGCGATGCTCTCCTTTTCCCTGCGCAGGACAAAGGCTTTTTTTATTTTGAGATCCGGTGACGTACCGGGCTCTCCATGGGTAAATCTAGGCGAAGACCTCCGTCTAGCAGTTAGCCCGGTGATGTCATCTGCACTAATGTGAGGGCTCTAGCGCTGCCTGTAAAGCGGCTATTTCAGCGCTAAAGCCCGTCCATTAGTGCCAGTGACGTCACCGGTAACCCTGCTAGGCAGAAGCCTCCTTCTAGCAGTGTGAAAAATATAGACAAGGCAAGGGAGACCATTGGGGCATGAAAAGCTCTGATGCTCATATCAGAGGGACTGCCTAGGTGAAAATGGGGATATGTCCGGGTTCAGTTCGGAATCCGGACAACCTCTTTAATTTGTCAAGCGTAGACTACGAAACAATAGCTGTGCTGTGTTTGGTTGCTTTGGACAACAGACAGTTTTACTTTTATGCCATTTCATGAATCGCCCCCCATGTTGTGCTTTGAACTCAATTATTCAAATTGTTGACATCTCAGGAGGAAATTTATCAAGTCCAGCACTCCAGAATTCTGGCTTCCGAAAGTTAAAAAAACAGGGCTTGAAGACATTTTGGGTTTGCACAAATATTTTATGGCCTTTTGCTTTTTTGCATCACTCCGATTTTGAAAAATGGCCTGAAACGGAGCGTGATTACCTTGGAGAGCTGATTTAAGACAGAATTATCTACTGTGATCTTGTAAGAAGGTCACAAAAATTGTCACACTAGGATTCCAGTAAAAGTGTGTCGTAAAGAGTGGAGTATCATTTCAAGACACAACGCACCACATTTATCAAACATTGTGCAACATTTAATACTTGTTGACCCAAATTACAGAGCACTGAAAAACTGAGTGAAAAAATTCCCTTCATGGTAAATCTCCTTCTAATTGTATAAAAATGTTATCCCACTGTTAATATATCTCACTGGGTCCACAGGTTTATGCTGAAATTACCTTGATTTGCCATGTTAGCAAGGAGGTATATGGCATCAAAGGTTGGGGTTAAATATGTTGTCTGCTTTAGATAACCCATATTCATTAACCCTATTATGGAATACCGAGATAGGCCTCTTTCACACATCTACTTCTCCAAGCAACTATCAGTTAAAAACGCATTGCAACCAAATGCATTGCGTTTTTACGCAACCCCCATTCACTTCTATGAAACCAAAGCACACATGAATGCAAAGATGATGTGTAAAAAATGACACTCATGTCCACAGACCTATTGAAATGAATGGGTCTGGATTCATTCTAAATGCTATGCATTTGCTACATGTATGGCTCCGGACGGAAAACTCGCTTGTGTGAAAGAGCCCCTAAAAGGCGGAGGGTTTCCTCATGGGGGAGAATCCTCATTCTTGGCCAGCAGGGAGATTAGCTACAAATTATCAGATTATATTGTACAGACTATCTTTAAATTATTCCTTGAATATAACCTGTCTCTAAAGTTTTAGTGATGAAAGGGGTTTTCTGAGATTCTGATGACCTATCTTCAGGATAGGCCATTAGTATCATATTGGCGGGAGTCATAGCCCAGTACCTCAATGATGACATTGGTCCACAGGTTCTTCACACATTGCGTGAGAGGCTTGATTCAGTCCTTTTTCGAATGTACAGGTCCTTCTCAAAAAATTAGCATATTGTGATAAAGTTCATTATTTTCTGTAATGTACTGATAAACATTAGACTTTCATATATTTTAGATTCATTACACACCAACTGAAGTAGTTCAAGCCTTTTATTGTTTTAATATTGATGATTTTGGCATACAGCTCATGAAAACCCAAATTTCCTATCTCAAAAAATTAGCATATTTCATCCGACCAATAAAAGAAAAGTGTTTTTAATACAAAAAAAGTCAACCTTCAAATAATGATGTTCAGTTCTGCACTCAATACTTGGTCGGGAATCCTTTTGCAGAAATGACTGCTTCAATGCGGCGTGGCATGGAGGCCATCAGCCTGTGGCACTGCTGAGGTGTTATGGAGGCCCAGGATGCTTCCATAGCGGCCTTAAGCTCATCCAGAGTGTTGGGTCTTGCGTCTCTCAACTTTCTCTTCCCAATATCCCACAGATTCTCTATGGGGTTCAGGTCAGGAGAGTTGGCAGGCCAATTGAGCACAGTAATACCATGGTCAGTAAACCATTTACCAGTGGTTTTGGCACTGTGAGCAGGTGCCAGATTGTGCTGAAAAATGAAATCTTCATCTCCATAAAGTTTTTCAGCAGATGGAAGCATGAAGTGCTCCAAAATGTCCTGATAGCTAGCTGCATTGACCCTGCCCTTGATAAAACACAGTGGACCAACACCAGCAGCTGACATGGCACCCCAGACCATCACTGACTGTGGGTACTTGACACTGGACTTCAGGCATTTTGGCATTTCCCTCTCCCCAGTCTTCCTCCAGACTCTGGCACCTTGATTTCCGAATGACATGCAAAATTTGCTTTCATTCGAAAAAAGTACTTTGGACCACTGAGCAACAGTCCAGTGCTGCTTCTCTGTAGCCCAGGTCAGGCGCTTCTGCCGCTGTTTCTGGGGAATGCGGCACCTGTAGCCCATTTCCTGCACACGCCTGTACACGGGGGCTCTGGATGTTTCTACTCCAGACTCAGTCCACTGCTTCCGCAGGTCCCCCAAGGTCTGGAATCGGTCCTTCTCCACAATCTTCCTCAGGGTCCGGTCACCTCTTCTCGTTGTGCAGCGTTTTCTGCCACACTTTTTCCTTCCCACAGACTTCCCACTGAGGTGCCTTGATACAGCACTCTGGGAACAGCCTATTCGTTCAGAAATTTCTTTCTGTGTCTTACCCTCTTGCTTGAGGGTGTCAATGATGGCCTTCTGGACAGCAGTCAGGTCGGCAGTCTTACCCATGATTGCGGTTTGGAGTAATGAACCAGGCTGGGAGTTTTTAAAAGCCTCAGGAATCTTTTGCAGGTGTTTAGAGTTAATTAGTTGATTCAGATGATTAGGTTAATAGCTCGTTTAGAGAACCTTTTCATGATATGCTAATTTTTTGAGATAGGAATTTAGGGTTTTCATGAGCTGTATGCCAAAATCATCAATATTAAAACAATAAAAGGCTTGAACTACTTCAGTTGGTGTGTAATGAATCTAAAATATATGAAAGTCTAATGTTTATCAGTACATTACAGAAAATAAGGAACTTTATCACAATATGCTAATTTTTTGAGAAGGACCTGTATGTCAGATTTGTCTGGAAGAATATAACTGAATGCAAAGTTATCAGCATGTCATCGGAAAGATCTGGCAGAGCACCATGGCTTCCATTATAATGGCGCAAGTGTAAACACAGGCTAACATTTTTGTTCTGAGGTGTTCAGGTCTTGGTTTTCAGTGGATACTCTTTGTATGAAGTGGGATTTTTATAGGTTGATTAGTTACAGTATTTCCCAGTATCTAAAATACTGATGGCTAGATGGCTTTCTATGAAATTGTTACTTGTGTTAGAGTGATTTGAGTGGGGGTGATGACATTCTCATTCCCATGCTTCAGAACATTTTGGATCTATATTGGCAATGGAAAATAGAAAGAAAAATTGTTCACTAAGTGTAAATTATGTTTGTCTTTTACTGGATGGTCCTCTAACGAGACTTCCAATTTAAAAAGTCAAAGATGGCCTTGGGTGGGGATTTGTAAGACTCTTTTGTTGTTTCAGGGCCACGTGAGGCTTAAACCCTTCAGGACCCAGAGTAATTTAGCTAATTTGACATGTGTCACTTTATGTGGTAATATCTTTGGAGTGCTTTTACTTATCCAAGCCATTCTGAGATTTGTTTTTTTAATGACACATGGTTATTAGTGGTTGTGCTAAATTTGAGTCGATATGTTTTACCTTTTATTTAAAACAAAATCCCAAATTTACTGAAGATTTGGGAAGAAATTAGTAATTTTCTAAATTTTCATTTCTCTGCCTTTAAGATAGTCATTATAGTTGAGTGGACACCTGGATGTTGGGGTACGCCGGGTTCGGCCGAACTTCGCAAAAAAGTTCGAGTTCGGGACCCGAACTGGACGCCGAATCCCATTGAAGTCAATGGAGACCTGAACTTTGGAGCACTAAAATGGCTCCAAAAAAGTAATGGAAAGGGCTAGATGGCTGCAAAAGGCAGCAAAATGTGGTTAAGAGCATGCCAAGTGCTCTGCAAACAAATGTGGATAGGGAAATGACTTCAAATAACATAAAATACATAAAAAATTATATTCTTGATCTAGGAGAAGGAGGTCCATATGGAGTAGGAGATTGAGGAGGCGGTGGATGCGGCGGTGGAGGAGGAGGTAGCCAACACAGTTTTGTTGCTTTGGTTTTTATTTTATTTTTTATTTTGTTCAAATTTGGGTAGACCCCAAAACATTGGGAAATATAAAAAATAAAACAAAGAGAAAGTGCTCTGGAGTACAACAATGGCTGGGTGAGGCCGGTATGCATGTCTATTCTGCACAAGGTACGGACAAGTCCTGTGGGATCCCTGCCTAGTTCATTTTAATGAACGTGAGCTTGTCCACATTGGCTGTGGACAGGCAGCTACGCTTGTCTGTGATAACCCACTCCTGCCGTGCTAAACAAACATTCAGACAATACACTGGCTGCAGGTAAGGCCAGCACCTCAAAGGTGTAAAGGGCAAGCTCAGGCCAAGTGCCCAATTTGGAGACCCAGAAGTTGAAGGGGACAGACCCATCAGTCAGTACGTGTAGGAGTGTGCACACATACTGCTCCACCATATCGCATGTCCCTGTGACGTCCACAATCCAATTGGATATCTTTGCTATCAACTTTCGATGTTCTTTTATGAGCCTACCATGGTGATCACGGGTAACAGGAAATCTGGGTTCTATGCCAGAGAGGGAGCCTGAGAAAGAGATACCACATCCAAGGGAGGTCAATGGCTGAAATGTGATCGGGCGGAAATGTGGGACAAGTTATTAAATTAAATTCAGCACATGCGCCAGACAAGGGATGTGCGTCAAACCGGCTAGGCCCAGAGCTGCTACTAGATTTCGCCCATTATCGCACACTACCAGGCCGGGCTTGAGAAACGCCCTACAATCCTCTTTGGTGGAAGGACATGCTCCAAACTGCTATCCGCCTCAGGCCCAGCCGCCACTGCATTTACTCAGTGTTCTGTTCGGGAGATATAATGTCCCTGACCATGCTTACTAGTCCACGTATCCCTAGTTATGTGGACTTTGCCACAGATGGCGTTGCGCAGTGCTCATCTGATTTTTTCCCCCATTTGGTTGTGCAAGGAAGGGATGGCTAGCCTGGAAAAGTAGTGGCGGCTGGACACAATGTACTGTGGGACAGCCACCGCTATAAGATTCTTAAAACTGTCCATGTGCACCATACGGAATGACAGCATTTTAAAGGCCAGGAATTTTGAAATGCTGGCATTCAGGGCCAGGGATCACGGGTGGATGGGGGGGGGTACTTCCTCTTTAGCTCCAGTGTTTGGGAGATAGACAGCTGAACACTTCCATGGGACATTGTGGAGATGCTTGGTGACCGAGGTGGTGGTGTTGCCAAATCCTCTGTTTGCGGGGTGGCAGGTGCCACTGTCACTCCAGAGGGGATGAAGAGGCCGAGACGGAAGCAGGAGGAGCCAGAGACCTTTCTTGGTTTTTGAGGTGCCTACTCCTGACGAGGGTAGAGTAGAGTCCCCTTTTTAAATACACACTCACAGGCCTAGAGGCCCCCCTTATTCGGCTTTAAAAGAGAAATATTCCCTTGCTTGGAGCTGTGTCCTAGTAATTGAAAATGACACTTCCCCGTCATAAAGATAAGGATGGGAGCTTCAAAAGCACCCCTGCCGAGGCTCATCGTAAAATACTGGATCCTGGGATAACATTAGCCAGACATTCTGACTACAGTCCCAGCAGGGGACCAGAGAGAGATGGGAAGGCGACCTATTGAGCCTTTGAGGGACTCCAACATAGTAATTTTTCATGTATCTGATCGTAGGCATATTCTGCACTGGCTAAGGCCGGATTCAACCTCCGTGGACAAGTGCGATCACAGAGATTTCAAACAGTATATTTTTGTTCCCTTGGAAGGCTGAAAAGCCAGCTTTAAGCCGTCCTGGAGAACCACAAGCCCCAGCAGAGTCAATTTTGGTCTTGTTAGACTCGTACAATCATAAGGGTCATTAATACATGAATGTCATAGCGGTATTTAGTGGTTCCACAGAACTGTGGGCTCAACCAGAATAAGGACATTGTGGGCTGCCCTTAGCTGGGTCATAAACCTTGCTGACACCTCCTCGACCCTGCCCACACGTTCGTACAATTGATGGGCAGAACTGCTGGCACCTCCTGTTTTAAAACTGTTATAAAATGCTGTCAGGGCATTGTATTGTTGTTTTTTAATAAAAATAAATCCTGTTAATGGCTGTATCAAGCAGCACTTGCACCCCAATAACAAGAAAAGTTTGCTGGAATTACAGAGCTGTATAATGGCAATTTGGATCCCCAGTCAGTGCAGCCAGGTGTAATAGAATTGTTACTACTATTACCCTGTTCTGCTTCAATACTGTGGAATGATTCCTCCCTATCCTTTCCTTGAACTATACAGCAAAATAAAATGTTTTAAAGGGAACTTGTCACCGGGATTTTGGGTATAGAGCTGAGGACATGGGTTGCTAGATGGCCGCTAGCACATCCGCAATATCCAGTCCCCATAGCTCTCTGTGCTTTTATTGTGTAAAAAAAAAACGATTTGATATATATGCAAATTAACATAAAAGAGTCATATCTTACTTGTGTGACCAGAGAAGTCATATTTTCAAGCTCTGACTCATCTCAGGTTAATTTGCATATGTATCAAATCGAGTTTTATACACAATAAAAGCACACAGAGCTATGGCGACTGAATATTGCAGATGTGCTAGCGGCCATCTAGCAACCCATGTCCTAAGCTCTATACCCAAAATCCAGGTGACAGGTTCCCTTTAAAGTATTTTCTACCACTGTCCTGCTGATGTCTCTCCCTGTACTTAGGCTACTTTCACACTTGCGGCAGTGTGATCCGGTGGGCAGTTCCGTCGTCGGAACTGGCCGCCGGATCCGCCGATCTGCTGCTGACTGAAAGCATTTGTGAGATGGATCCGGATGCAGATCCGTCTCACAAATGCATTGCAAGGACGGATCCGTCTCTCCGCTTGTCATGCGGACCGACGGATCCGTCTTGTACATTTTTCTCATTTTTACCGATCTGCGCATGCCGGAACGACGGATCCGGCATTCCGGTATTCTGAATGCCGGATCCGGCGCTAATACATTCCTATGGGAAAAAATGCCGGATCCGGCGTTCAGGCATGTCTTCAGTTTTTTTCACCGGAGAGAAAACCGTAGCATGCTGCGGTTTTCTCTTTTGCCTGATCAGTCAAAACGACTGAACTGAAGACATCCCGATGCAAACTGAACGGATTACTCTCCATTCAGAATGCATGGGGATAAAACTGATCAGTTGTTTTCCGGTATAGAGCCCCTGTGACGGAACTCTATGCCGGAAAAGAAAAACGCTAGTGTGAAAGTACCCTAAGTACACTGGAAAATGGCTGAATACAAAAAGGCTGAGGCTTTTTATAGGGCTGTGACATCACAGGGCTGGATGGCTGCTGATTGGTTGCATGCATGGCATTGTGGGTGATCCCTTCCCAGAGTTCCTTGCTCCATGTCCTAACACGTGCAGCAGCCATTTTAGGAAAAAAATGTGATTTGTTACCTTGAAGCGTGAGGATATTCGGTGCGGATAGAATTCATCTTCATCTACTTTGATTCGCTCATCTCAAATAACAACCATTGGCCTCCTGTCATCGCAGTGCAGGGAGCCAGTGGGGTTAGAGAGTGAGCCCCCTCCCTCTGCAAACCACTTCGATGTGGTGGTCACCATTGACCACCACTTCTAAGGTTTAAATCTGCCAGCAGCGTAGTTTTCATTGATTCTGGTAGTTACAGCAGGGGCCTGGCTGTTGGTAACAGCCAAACCCCTGTCCTCATTGAGCGAGCAGAGCTCCTGTGCCCATCTAATCATTGTTCCATAATTGTATTTTGCAGATGGGGAACTGCTTTCTCGCTGTGCCTTACTTAGGCCTCATACACACGACTCTATGTATTTAGCAGTCCGCAAAAAACAGATCCACAAAAAATATGGATTACGTCCGTGTGCATTCCATATTTTGTGGAACGGAACAGCTGGCCCATAATAGAACAGTACTATTCTTGTCCATAATGCGGACAATAATAGGACATGTTCTATTTTTTTGCAGAACAGAAATACGGACATACCGAAACAGAATGCACACGGAGTAACTTGCAGTTTTTTTTGCAAACCCATTGAAATGAATGGTTCCGTATACGGTTTGCAAAAAAGACTGAACGGACACGGAAAGAAAATACATTTGTGTGCATGAGGCCTTATACAGTGAGGGTCGGAAAGGGGTTAGGGTGCTGCCCCACGTTCAGATTTTTTTATGCAATTTTTGAAGCCAAAACCAGGAGTGGATTTAAAAAAGTGTAGATGTATCTGCCCCTAATACTCTCCTTTCATGATTCACACCTGATTTTGGCTTAAAAAAACTGCATCATTAAACTGCACATTAAAATTCATTGTGATTTTAAGAATTGATTTGAGGCTTATTTGTGACATGTGGTAAAGTATAGCCCAAAAAATCTCTGTATGTCCCGTATTATTTATTTTGGCCATGTGCCTCAGCCCTAATATTATAATAGTATTTATTCCTTTTGTTGATGCGTTTTATATCATGTTATTTGCAGCCTGTTCCCACCAAAAGTGTAAGGGCTCATGCACACGGCCGGTGTGCAGCCATTTCGTGCAATAGGGACCGCAATTTGCTGTCCCCAATGCACGGGCAACATCCGTGCGGCCGCCTGGAAGGATCGAGACCCAGTCAACTAGAATGGGTCCGTTATCCATCCGCACAGTAAAAAAATAGAACATGTTCTATTGTTTTGCGGTGCGGAGGCACGGACAGAAACACCACGGAAGCACTCTGTAGTGCTTCCAATCCGTGCTTCCGTTGCACACCACACCACATCTCCTGGATTGCGGACACATTCAAGTGAATGGGTCCACATCTGTGATGCCGGGTGCACATGGCAGGTGCCTGTATATTGCGGACCCGCCGTATGTGGCCCACAATACGGCCACAGCCGGGAAACGGCTGTGTGCATGAGGCCTAAGTGTGTTTTTGTTTGATTAGTTGACACCATTGTAGAGCAAGAAAGTAGGGATGGATATTTTCCTTGATTTTGCATACATGAAGGGTTTTCTAACCTTTACAGTCCTGGTTAAACCGGCTTTTGTGGAGCCATTAAATATTTCACAAATAATTTTAACAGTACTATGAAGAAATGGATCCACCAGTATCTCCCATAGCTTTGTTACTTTCAGATCATTGTTCATAGTGACATATTCTTTTCTTGACCATGCATGATTGGTGTATAATAAAGGGAATTTCAGGGATCGATCAAATTAACCCGTTCACTGGTTACATAGGCACCGCAGCTCATCCATCTATATTGTTGTGCCTCATAAAGCAGCCCAGCCCAGTTCACTCTATAGAGCTGTGCCTATGTGAACAAATATTCCATTCTATACAAGGGTGTATCTAGGAGAGGCTTGGTCCCATAGCAAACTTTTGAATAATCCCCCTTTATTGGGAGTTAACATTACATACCACAATGCACATTATTGTGTGTATGAGGCCGAAACCTGTTAAGAGTTCTAACAAGTAGCACTGCCTGACCTGACAGTTCCAGGGGGCTTAAGAAGAAGAGACCTGTGTAGACTGTGCTGTATACATTGCAAGTAATGCTGCACATCTTCCACTCCCTAACATGACTGCTATAGTGGTGGTTGCGTACCTAATTCTGCTATAAGTAAGGACCGGATGGTCTGAAACATGTAAGCATCTTTTGCACTGAATTATGTTTTTTATTTATTGGACTAAAGGTTAGGCAGACTCCATCTGGTTTCTGGATATTCCTTTGACATTTTGACGTTCTCCCAAGTCTTTCTGTGTACCGATGTGAGTCCCAGCGAGCAGTGGTGAGCTGGATACTTTTTCCACGTCCCCTGATTCTATATCAGAACGTGTTAGCATACCAGGTTGATATCATTCATGTAAACAAATATGTTGGTTAAGACATGGAGCACACGCAATCCAAAATGTCTAGGGAGGACGTCTGTAACAAGAGATGGGAATTTTGTATAAGATTAACATGACTAAGGACCCTATTAGATTGCACTATTTTCAAGCAGCCGATCAGTTGATGAATGAGCAAATTCTTGTTTGCCATCTGGTGGGCAACTTCATCAGGATCGGCAGCATATCTGTCTGTATAAGAGATATGCTGCCGATAATTAATAGAGCATTGCAGCAGCAATCATTGCTCCCACATTCAGTTATGTAATCAGGCCAGTGCAAACAAGTGCAGATTGATGTGTTACCATCCTGAATATCAGGCAGTGTAATGAGGCCTTTAGGATTGATGTCTGCTAAAGTGGTATGTGGAGTCTACTTGACAGTTCTACTCATAGAGAAAAGAAGAAAACACATTGCTTCTCATTAGATGACAGGATTGCTTCAACGGTGGTGGGGCTTCTAACCTATTGATAAGTAGAGTAATCCTTCACTTTCATACAGTGTAGAAGAAAATTAATGTTTGTCATGGTGGTGCTGGTGTGGGTAGCACTATGAACCAAGTAGACAACGAGAATGGTTAAAATGATTAGTCATTCAAACAAAATTATTCCATAAAAAGGTTCACTTGTTTGAATTATTTTTACATGGAGGATTGTAGAATTCCCCTCAGACCTTCCACTTTTGACCTTCCTGCAAGTTGCCAGATTGTTCCATCTAAATTTAGTGAGGAACCAACATGTACCTTAATACCATATTTATGTATTGACAAAATTGTCAGAGTTTGTATTATTTTAATTAGCAAAAAAAGTTTCCAGTAAAAAATGGAAACAAGAATTACTATCTAAATAATGTTTGTAAATTGTTTCTCTAATTACCGAGGCAGTCATGATTTGACATCCCCACTCTATCTATAGCATATAGTAATTATATATAAAAAAAAGTTCCTTGCTGTTAAAAGAAAATTTACATAGTCTTTAAAATTTTTAAAGAAAGCACGAAAAAGATAAATGAAATCGTGCTGAGTAAATCCTCATTATCTGAGAGTCCTTGTACATCTAATCTCATGTTTTTACATAGCTCTGCCACACGATTGAAAGAGTTACGTAAATTTACTCCTTATTTAAAAAGGGCTTTCATTTAAGATCAAACAGAATAACTGATTGGAAAGGAAATAAATGGGGATAGAAACAAACATCTGATTAAAAGATCTAACACACCAATCAGGAGAACCCGGGAATAGTTTTGTCTATTTGGTTGTGTGTATTATTGGCATGCCATATTTACATTTATTCAGTGCTGGCAAAAAAAATATTTCTAGTATATAAAATCTACAGATCTGTCTTTTTTATGCTTTTGAATAATTTATTTATACATTACATATTAATAAGCTACATATTGTGTAAGCTGCTTAACACTATTTAGATCTTAGTTTTGTTTGAATTTTTTTCCTGAAAATCTTTTTTCCGTTAATTGAAATAATACTTATGCTGACAATTTAGTTATTTGACTTCAGGATGTGTTTGTTTGCAAGTAGTGGTCAAAGGGATGCTCTATTGAAGGGCACTTCCCATTCAAATTTTTTTGTGTGGATCTCGACATTGTGGGCTGCTGGTCTTTAGATATACAGATCTGTCCATCCTTGCCTTTCATCTTGGCTTGAGATAAATGAGTGCAAGATGAATAGCTTTGAAAAAAAATTTTTTTATAGCTGGTCAACTTGCATCACTTATGTGAAATCTCATAAAAGTAAGGTCGGACAAATATTTACATTTAATACATTTATATTAAGCAAAGAAGATGCAGATTGATGAAAATTGTCTAAAATAAAAATCTCTTTTGCCTATAGCAATCAATTCTAGTGCAGCTTCAAATAAATTTTCGTTTCATAAATGTTTCCCTTTTTCTATGTGAGGCAATCTAATTTAAGTGTGTGTTTAAAATAATTATTGCACCCTGTCTTTCCTATAATTAAAAGGAAACTCTCAGCGATTTTGACCCTCCCGCTAAACCATTATGGGAGACCTTTGTAAACATATCCATATGTGTCTTCAGTAGTACAGCTGAGAAAAAAGCTCCTTGAACAACTTCTCCAAGTGTGCGCTGGGTATTTCTTCCGCAGCCAAGTGTCCTATAACCTTAGCGCCAACTCTACCATCGAGAATTGGTTTATGCTTACTGTGCCATTCACATTCCCCCACAAAGAATTCTCAAGAAATCAAATCTAGACTGTCTGATGCAAAAAACACTTTTGTTTTGGTGACTGCTCGTGCCGTGGTCAGGTGCTTATGACTTATCTTGTGGAAAGACGATAGTAAATATATCCTGGTGTAGGCCCTGAAAGGGGTTAATGATGCTAACTATTAATAAGTTAAAGTGAAGTATTAAAAAATTCGATTTGGCTTCACCGAATCCGCTTTGTGACGAAGTACATTTCGATGGTGCCATCACCCGTCATTGTACCCCTCAGATTCCGCGCTCATACATGATTGTGACATCTGATATTAATAGTGTAAAATGAAAAGAACTTACCTGATCCATTTGCTCTCGACAGGCCAGCCGCCACCATCTTGCTTGAAGATGTTGCACAAATCTCACCGTGCACGGGATTTCTTCCGAGATCTTCAAGCAAGATGGTGGTGGCCAGCCCGTCGCAAGAAAATGGATCAGGTAAGTATTATTTTTAATACTTTAAATTTATCCTGAACTTCACATCGAAGTTCTGAAATCTGCCTTCATTGCAACCTTTCTTAGCAATATGAGGACCTTCAGAAAGCAAAAAATGTTTTCACAGTTTCATAATAACAAACCATAACCTAGGAAGATCTACACTTCGATGCTGTGTCTGTTAATAAATGGCTTTCATTGTTATCAGGTCTGGGTCTTAAGGTTCATTGCTTCATGGGATTTGAGATCTTGGCAGAAACATCAATGGATGTGATGTGCTTGCGACTAGAGACACTGTTAGTATTCTCAGTAGATCAGAGCAGGTCAAAAAGAAATGTCATGAGGAAGTTGATACTTGTGTTATGTTTTAATTATATAAAGTTGTACATGTTTTTTTTCTCTCAAATTATTTTTGTAATCCAGCACTTTGACCCATCGTTCCATGTGTTAATATTTGTGTTCTTGTTTTTACAGTATAACACTGCAAATAATGAAAGAACATTTGGGATTACAAAAATTATACTAAATGCAATATCATTTTCTGCATGAATTATGCATAATGTAATAACAATGCCAAAATTCCACTGTGTGAAAGGCCCCTAAGGGTCCATATGCTTTTATGGGTGCTTTAGTATGCCATTGTCATCCCATCAGCCCGCTCCAACATGATTGCAGGCTGCTGATGGGTTGCTATGGCAACTTGGGACCTAACAATGTCCCAAAAGTCTTCCATCTGAGTATACAGATTGGGTAGGCTCTAATAGGATGCCTGTCAGTGTTATACACAGTAATGCAGAATTATGTGTGACAGTGATCAGTCTTACAAGGTTCCCACATAAGACTAAAAAAGTAAAATGAAGCTTGTAAAAGATGCTTATGGTGTCCTACACACATACATTTTGTTCACATAGGTTTACAGCTAACATTTGGAGGTGGCATTTTGTGCCATAAAAAAGGCACCAAATTTATTTTTTTTAAGTGGCAAAAACACATAAAAGTCAGCAGAAGCACAGCAAAAAAATATGTAAACCCAGCCTAAAAATATTAAACAACACTGAACACTTTCCTTTGTTCTAAATGTTTTTATATGAAATCTAAAATGAATGAATACACCTCATTATGTATAGTATTGATGCATCTGAAACTTAACCCACAATGTAACACAATATAGTAACACAGTGAGTAATGTAAAACAAATAAATCATAACTGTCAGAATTGCTATTTTGTTCTTTGCACCACCCAAAAATTGAATGAAATAACATTACAAATGTACTGTATATATACCTTAAAATGGTAACCGTAAAATTGTCAACTCATCCTGCAAAAACAAGCCCTTACTCTGCTCCATTAACAAAAAATACATGTTGTAACTCTCAGAAGATTGAGACACAAAACTTTTTTCTATCGTGCCAATGTAATAAAACATATAAACTATAAATTTTGTTTTGCAGTAATTGCAGCGACCTGCCGAATAAAGATAACATGTCAGTTATACGCCCCAGTCAGTTCCACAAAAAAAGGTGTAATTGCTGTGTTATATGTACCCGAAAAGGGTATCATTAAAAATTACATCTCAAACTGCAAAAAAAATAAGCCCATCTATGGCTTTTTTAAGGTACAAGTTACATGAGCTTAATACAACCACACCATAATATTTTTAGAATATGTACACCAAAGTAGTACCAATAAAATGGCCACCTTATCCTGTAGTTTCAAAAATGAGATAACTTTTTAGGAGTTTCTACTAGGGGTGCATCAGGGGGTCTTCAAATTCGACATGGCAAATTAAAATTATCCCAGTGAAGACTGCCCAGCAGTTTACGACCACGTATGGGAAGTTTCTGTAAACTGCAGAATCAGGGTAATAAATATTGTTTTTTGTTTTGCTGTTAACCCTTGCTGCCTTGCAGGAAAATTTATTGAAATGGAAAATCTGCAAAAAAAAAGTTACATTTTGAAATTTCTCCTCTATTTTCCTTTAATTCTTGTGGAACACCTAATAGGTTAACAAAGTTTGTAAAATAAAATTTGAATGCCTTGAGGGGTCATTTATGGGTGGTTTCTATTATGTAAGCCCCACAAAGTGACTTCATAACCGAATTGGTCCTTTAAATAACGGGTTTTGCATCTAAAATTCTAATCCATCAAACATCCCAACAAAATTAAAATAAAGCAAAAAGACATTTACAAAAGAATGCCAACATAAAGTAGACATATGGGAAATGTAAAATAACAATTTTATGAGGTATCACTATCTGTCTTAAAAGCAGAAAATTTGAAATTTAGAAAATTGGGAATTGTTCCAAATTTTTTTATGTGAAATATATCGACTCAAATTTACCAATGTCATGAAGTGCATTGTCTCACGAAAACACAGTCTCAGAATGACTTGGATAAGTAAAAGTGTTCCAAAGTTCTTACCACATAAACTGACACGTCAGATTTCCAAAATTTTGAAGGGGTTAAACATACTTTTTAGAATTTTGGGTGAGTTTATTTATTTTCCATGTCCCTATATGTATTTAAAAAATGTAGATAATCTTACAGTTTTCACACTGGCCACTAGGTCCAATAATACTGTCTTTTTTTTCACTTTATAAGATGCACCTAGGTTTTGGAGAAGGAAAATGAGAAAAAAATATTTTTCCACAGACCCCCAATCTTCATCAGACTTCAGATTAGACCCCCATATCAGACTTCAGATCCTCATATCAAACTTTAGATCAGACCTCAGATCAGACCCACATGTCAGACCTTAGATCAGACTCCATATCAGATCAGACCCCCATGTCAGACCTCAGATAAGACCCCCATATCAGATCAGACCCTGTGTCAGACCCCAGATTAAACCCCTTTATCACATTAGACCTCCAGGTCACATCTCAGATTAGTCTCCTATATCACTTCAGACACCCATGCCAGACCTCAGATCAGACCCCCATATTAGATCGACACCCATGTCAGACCTTAGATCAGATCCCCATATCAGATCAGACGCCCAACTCAAATCAAACCTCAGATCAGACTCCAGTGTCAGACCTCAGATCAGACCCCCATCAGAGATTAAATAAATGAACTTACATCTCCTGCTCCACTGCCACTCTCCACTGCAGTCTCTCCTGCACTCACCACTCTCTAGTCTTCTTCAGGCCCCTGTACGCAGTCAGTATAGTGCAGTGTCTGGAGGAAGACCAGGGAGTGTTAAGTACAGGGCTACAGTCCCCGAGCCTGCTGCATTTCAGGCAGTGCTTTTCTGATGACACTCTTCCTTTAAGTGAAGCACCATGTATCTGAGTAAGCAGAACATGATCTGTACAGGCTTTGGATCTTTGGATGCAAATAAGAGTGATTCCATTTACTAACTGCTATTAGAGGTAGATTTGAAATCCTAAGGATTTTGTTAAAGATATAGTAAAAGTTATTTAGATAAAAATCTCTAAAAAGCTTCAATGACTGCAATTCTAGGGCTACACATCAACTTTGGCCATTCAATATGTCGCACAACCGAAGATGGCAGTTTACAACACGCAATTTATGGTGAGACGCAAGTTGTCAGACATACAAACCTGAGGGTTTCTGACAACTTGCGTGTTGTTGCAACTTGGGGTCACAATATAACCATCTTTACTTTCATTATGTTGCAGTTAGCATCATGATACTTCAATGTTTATCTGCAAGACGCAGTGTGTGGCTAGAGTTGATATGTAGCCCTAGCTCAGCATTCCAGCACAGATGGTCACTTCTCATTATGCTATATATCTAGTGTCTAACCCTTCCATATATATATATATATATATATATATATATATATACAGGCAGAAGTTGAATATCCTGTATTAAGAGTTTGGCAGAGTCTAGGTAAGAAAATGTAATTTGTTTAATTTGTTCTGATGATGAAAGGGTATATCCCATGAAGTCAACATAAGTGATAAATATCGGATAGTGAGGTGTTCAACCACTGAGACACCCAGCGACTCCTAGAGTGAATGGTATCCGAGCTCCCTCTCTGAATAAAGCAATAGTCTGCATGTTGGTCCATCACTCTGTTCAGTTTTATGGGACTGACGGATTGCTCTTATTGGTATTGGCCAATATTTGAAGAAAATAAACACACAGAGGGGGATTTATTAATGTGTTTACACCACTATTTCATTGTTAACAAGTCACAAATTATCCTAATTTGTGACTTTTTGATCTTCTCTTCACTTTTATAAGGTGTCGAGAAAAGGCTAGGAGCTTAACAGAGGCTGTGGAGGGCATTGTGGCCCACCGGCTTTAAGGACTGGCATATATTTAAGTTTCTCGTGCATGGAGTGCCAAAGGTGAACCTCATTTTTAGGAGGTATCTCCTTAATAAATAGTCTGCATATTACTCCAGCAGACAGGGGATTAAGACTGGCACATGGGAACGCAGGTCTTGATAAATGCCCCCCACAGTGGCTTTCCAATAGATAATCTGGAGTGAAAATAAATCCAAGGAAAAATCAATTAAGTATTTCTCTTACAAAGATATAATTTAAATTTACATTTTAGATTACATCAGCAACTAAGGATAAACTAAATAAATAAATGGAGTCATTAGTAATTGAGATTGAAATTTTAGAATTTGGGACCTAAAACAATGCCAGCGTTAGTGGATATGACAAACTCATTCAAGAAGGGAAGCTTTTATGTTATTTAATAATTTCATTCAAATGAAGTTATCAGATTCCCCTGCTAGATTACAGTGGTGGGATACAAATTCCTCATTTTGTGAACACTAAAAACTATCATTTGTCTTGTAACAATAACATTTATTTCAATTGTCATAACCAAAACTTGACTGTTGTGGAGCTTGCTCCAGTGGATGAAGGCGGCACAGCATCTTACATTTTTCTTTCCTGCAAGACTGGGAAAGGAATATTATTTATTGAAACTGTCTCAAAATGGTCGACACTGTTATGATTCTTTTCCCTTTGGGAATATTGTTCTATGTAAAAATCTAAATGTGTGTTTTTCTTTTGTTTTGTTTTGTTTTTTTACCATTTCTGATTTTCCTTGATGACTACATGAAATGCCTCCAGGAGGTTAAAATAACATTCCCCATAAACTTGTGATTCTATGTCTTTCCATTCATCAGGGCTACCATCTCCTCAATCATTAAAGCCAGTTTACATTTATAAGCAGCATACTGACTCTACAAGGCCATGTAATTTGCTGGCGGTATGTTATTTTATGGAACATAAACATCTGCTCATATAATGAAATAATGTAAATATCGTGTTGATGGTCCTGTATGATGTGAAATCAGAAAAGCATTGAAGGTAATCCATGGACAGTTTTATGACTTAAATATACACTTCATTTGAAGCTGAAGGTTTAGATTATACTACAGCACACAATTTTAACTACTTGCAGACAGTTTAAAACATCCGGTTGATCTCTATGTAAGTTTGCAAGGACAGCCTTACTCCTCGTAGAGCAGACAGAGATGGTTTGTTATTGTCCCTTTCTTCCTAATCGCTGTATACAGTTTAGAAAGTGTCCATGAGGCTTCCAGATTACTGGGCGCTATTGGGTCATACCAGACCCAGATCAGCTCTACAGTAAATGGTCAAGAGTTGGTATTTTCCTTTAATTGGGGCTAATATATCAGCCACATTTATATGAGAAATACGCAAAAAATAAATAATGTAATATCAAAATGCCACTAAAGGTCTTATATGTTCTTATGTGGGGTACAAAATGTAGAATAAAATAAACAAGGCAAAAACAAAATTTAAAAAGAGTGCTACTACTAACACATACCACAGCTTCTAGCTCAAACAATGCAACTCCTGTATAAAGTATTTTAGTTATACTTTGTGCTATTACAAAATGTTAAAAACCGCCTATTTTGCTTTTTATTTTTTCACATTATTCTGGGTCTAAAAAAATGCTAAAATAAAAATTAACTAAAACTAAAGCTACATGAATTACCGAAAACAAGCTGCAAAAAAAATATTTGAATAACTGAACAAAAGAAAAAGTAACTGAAAAATAAAGTGTCTAAGTTTGATCTTGAGCTGGTTAAGGAACAAGAAATGTAAACAGCTGTTAAAGGGAACCTGTCATCAACTTTATGCTGCCCATACTAACAGCAGCATAAAGTAGAGACAGGAGTGTTGATTTCAGCGATCTGCCATTTAAAAATTAAAAGTAAGTGGTTGCCGAGAACCAGCATCAAAAACTTTGCAGACCAGGCCTGGAAAAGAGTCATGGCCACCTGAGAAGAGTCATGGTTATTCATAAATTCCTGCTCTCCCTGCCCAACTGCTGATGACAGGCTTCTACCTAGTTTTCTAACTTCTGCAGATGGGCAGGGAGAGCAGGAGATTATGAATAATGTGGGGATTTGCTCTGGTAGACAGACTAGTGGACGCAGTACACAGCCAACCACAAAGTCTTTAACTTAAACAGTTCAGTGTTTTATTCACACAAAGGGAAAAACAAAAAGTAATGGTTTGCAGTCTTGGTGTTTGTTCACACCATAATAAGTCCACAGAACAAAAGCCTTCACCTGGTCAGCAGTTTTTCCACCCGCAGTCCACAACAGGTTTTAGGGCCTGTTTCCTAGCAGGCGTCTCTCAGCCCTTTAGCACGGCACAAGTTCTCAGTTCCAAAAACACACAGAGACTGACAGTGCTCCACTGTCAGATGGAGGATAATCCACACCCAGCTTAGACTGCTGGCTGGGTTTTATATAGGCCAATAAAGACCCAACCTGGAGCGTGGGGAGCAGCCACCCACCCAGCACTTTGGCTACTCCCAGTAAGAGCCGGTCCGGATCGGATTTACAGCCACACTAACAACAAACAGTGTCAACCAGCACTAGCTGCCGCTGACACTGTAAACTACCGTCTCTTACCTCACCAAAGCCAGGAATTTCGGCGAGACATACCTTCCATCAATGACAGCCCATTGCGCCTTCCTTCAATAATCAGGACTCTTTTCAGGTAGATTTGACTCTTTTCAAGGCCTGGCCTGCAATGATTATGATGCTGGTTCTCAGCAACCACTTACTTTAAGCTCATGAGTGACACACCGATGAAATCAGCATTCTGTCACAAATTTATGCTGCCCTCAGTGAGATCAGCATAAACTTGATGACTGGTTCCCTTTAATCTTTTTTTCCTGATCCTTCCAATTTCTGTCAGGCAGACAGTCAAAAAGGCACAGCTTATTTTAGGAATCTTTATTACAGGGATTGCATCATGAAAACAACCCCTTTTTAAGATAACCCACTTTTTACAGTATGTGAGGAAGCAAGATTATTTATTGAGGAAGACTCTCTCCAGCACTTCTGCCTGCTACTTACCACGCTGTTGGTTCGGCATACAGAGAAAGCATGCCCATTGAGATGTATTGTCACATGTAGCAAAAATCACAGTAAAATGTTCTTTTGCAGTGTTAATAAATGTTCAGCATGTGGCAGTACAAACACGTTCAGTACAAGACATAGTCACCCACATAGTATCCATATTTAAGCTACATAGGATATTAGTGCCAATGGAGAATTCATGTGGAGGAAAATGAGTTGTCTTGGCACACTGGTGTAACGTTTGGGGCTCCTTTCCCTTTCTCAAACATACGTGATTTGTTCCCTGGCCGACATATATCGGTTCATGCTCAGATATTGATGACCGTATCCTCAGGATAGGTAATCAATATCTGATCGGCAGGAGTCCGACACCCGGCACCCTCCCCGTTCAGCTGTTTGAAGATGAGGCAGTGCTCCATGTGAGCGCTGCTGCTTCTTGATTACACTAAGCGACGTCTCCCTTGCAGCGGCAGCATAGTGTAATTACAAGTACCCTATCCATTCAAGTGGATGGAAAGAGTACAGTACCTGTAATTACACTCACTTCTGAGACGACGGACAGTGAAATGAACAGGAAGTAGTTCATTACACTCCTGAGGATAGGTCAGTAAAAAAAAACTGCACAACCCCTTATGTTAAAATGCATCCAATCAAGAAATATTCCAATAATCACATATAGTGCCATATGAAAATACAAACTGTAGTGAATAAAAAACAACACGGTTGCATATTTGAGCCACCAGTGGTCAGAACAGCAATAATAAATAGAAACATGAATAAATGCGATAATAGAGAATTCATTTTGAAGTGATATTAAAAGAAAAAAATATTCAATAAAAACAATATATAAATAAAATATATACAGATACACTATCACTATCCCTGAATTTGATCCTACATTTGTCCCTAAAACTGACACTTCACCTCTCTGTAACTCCCTCATGCTAACCTAGCAGAATATGTGGGGAAAATTGTAATGGCCCAGATTTACTATTAGGCTAGACATAAATATTCAAAATAAAGGAAAGGTTCCAGCACTTCATATTCTGGTTATTGCTTCGTCTTTATTTCATTACTGGTTGCAGATTACATCTTGTGGAAATCACGTCCCACCACCACAACAGGTTAACATGTTTCAAACTCCAACGTTCTTAATCATAACCCTCAGACCCTCAATATTGTAAATTTTTGTGTAAAATATAACATCTTAGACCACATCCCTTTTCCACCTAGTCCGCCAGCGAGTCTACTAAAAAGTAGATTCAACTTTTTGCAGCAAATTGTGACAAATTGCACAGCACTTTGAGTTCTTGAGTCCCAACCACAATAGTATCACAATAGTAAACACAGTTGAGTACCAAAAACAATAGTAAGTCTAGGCAAATTAGAGTGTAAACTAAAGAGCATCCAAAATAATATCATAAAAAAAGTGACAAACAGATCTGTAGTCAAAAAGCTGTGAAGAAATGTGGAAGACCAAGAACTAATAAATAATGCGATCCTTAAAATTAGTGAAGAAACTAAGGGGCACATTTATTAAGACCAGATTTTTAGGTTTAAAACTCCAGTCGTAATAAAGCCCTAAGCTGGTCGTGGTTCCGCCGAAGTTACGAAGAGGTGCCGACCTCTTAATAACTTCAGTGGATCCTCCGCCAGTTCTAAATGTAAGACCGCTTAGAAAATGGTAAATGAGACAGGCCTACCAGCCCGTCCCCCTTCCCTGCCCACATCACACCCCCTTTTTTAGACCTGCCGTGAGCTGGGACAAGTCGCAGATTGTGGCACAACTAACCATTTTTCCGCAATCTGCACCTGACCTACACCTAATTTAGGCGTATTTCAGATTGATAAATGACCCTCTTAGATTTTTCCATTGAACTCAATGAAGTTCTGAAATCTGCATCTAAATCCGCAAGACATAATGGTTTACTTGCAGATAATGTTACAGATTCACAATGAAATCTGCATCAAAATCCACAATTCCACCTTAAAATTTGGGTAACATTTAATTGCAGATTTACGTGTGGATTATGCATTGTGGATTGGATGCAGATCTCATCTTCACAAAATTCTGCGGCATGTGAACTTGACCTTAATATCATTAGTCTCAGAGCTTACATTAATGGAGTATAGACACACATTCTTTGGAGCTCTGTACTTTTAACTTAAGTAAATAGTTAAGGCTGAATATAGGTACATTGTCAACTGGAGGCTGTAGAGAGGGTGGCAGCTATGATACCATGTGCCTGAATATCCCCTTGGTATTATACAGTAGGCTTTGCTTTAGACTTTGTATATTTTCAAAGGATAACTTCAGTCATTAGAGACTTAAAAGTGAGGGAAGTGGAGCACAGGTCTGCATTTCAAGAAGGTAAAGCTCCAGGCAAGGAACATCATAAGGTTATGTGTATTCAAGTATTAAAATGATGCTTTTATTGAAAAGTAAAATGTAAGAATTTGACACATTTCATGCTGAAAGTGTATATTTTCTTAATGCTGCCTGTTTCAGCTTGATCACAAGGTTGGCTCTAGACATAAATTATTGCCTCATGTACTAATATTTCAGCTGTCATTCTATTAGGGCGAGAGAGTGAAAACTGAAATTTAGAAATATTTGCAATTTTATTAAAAACAAAAAAACAAAAATTTCACATGAATGTAAGTATTCAGACCCTTTATCACAATTGAAAGCTAGCTCTGGGACTGCCCATTTCAACAGATCATCTTTGAGCTGTTTCTACAACTTGATTGGAGTTCACCTCTGGTAAATTTAGTTGAAACTTAGTGGGCCACCACATTCAGACTATAAGGCGCACCGGATTATAAGACACAACTAGGATTTGGAGGAGGAAAATAAGAAAAAAAATATTTTCCATCATACCTCAGATCAGACCCCCGGGCTCCATCAGCCTCAGTTCGACCTCTCAATCACCATCCGTCTCAGATCAGACCCTCCCTAGCCTCCCATCAGACCCCCAGCCTCCATTACCTCAGATCAGCCTCCCGGCAGCCGCATCAGCCTCAATCACCCTCAGATGGGACCCCACAGCCCCCATCAGCCTCAGATTAGCCCTCATCCGACTCAGATCAGACCCTATCAGTCTCATATCAGACACTTCAGCCCCCATCCTAAGCTCCCAGTCCCACTCAGCCTCAGATCGGACCCCTCAGTCCCTATTAGACTCCCCAGCCCCCATCAGACTCAGATCAGACCCCAATCAGATCCCATCAACCTCTGGTTGGAACCCCAAAGCCCCTCTCTGACTCAGATCACAGCCCCCTGCCCCCATCAATCCTCAGATGAGACATTTAAAAAAAATAAACTTACCTCTCTTGTTCTGGACAGTGCCACATATCCAGGACTCAACACAACGCTTCTTCCAGGTCCCGCTGTTTACTGTGACCTGACATGCACTAGGTGCACTACGTCCTGCTGCTGAGCATGGTCAGGACACCACAACGGGACCCAGAAGAAGACTAGGGGAGGTGAGTACAGCCACCATAGTGCTGCCCTCACCTCCCTGTGCCTCCCACATTCTAATGACCGCTTACATTATGGAAGCAGTCATCAGCATATAAGACGCGCTGCCACTTTTCCCTATTTTTTGGGGGAAAGTGTGTCTTATAGTCACAAAAATACAGCAATCTGGGGAGAAGGGCCCAGGTTAGAGAGGTGGTCACTCCAAAGATCCTGTGTGCAGATGGGAGAAAGTTCCAGAAGGTCAACCATCACTGAAGCACTTTGACAATCTGGGCTTTATGTCAGACTGGCTAGAAAGAAGCCTCTCCCCAGTTAAAGACACATGAAAGCCCGCATGGAGTTTGCTAACAATTACTTACAGGACTATTAGACTGTGAGAAACTAGATTCTCTGGTCTGATGAAACCAAGATTGACCTTTTTAGTCTCAATTCTAAGTGTCATATCTGAAGAAACCTGGACACTGCTCATCACCTGCCCAATAGTATCCCTAAAGTGAAGCTTGGTGGTGGCAGCATCATGCTCTAGGGGTATTTTTTAGTGGCTGGGACAGGGAGACTGGTCAGAGTTGACGGAACACTGAAAGGAGCAAAGCACATCCAGTGTACTCTGGACCTCAGACTGTCCCAGCAAGACAGAGACCATAAGCATGCAGCCAGGACAACATGAGCTGCTTAGGGACAACTCTGTGAATGTCCTTTTGTGGCCCAGCCAGTACCCTAACTTGAACCCAGCCTGAAAATGGCTGTCCATCTATCGTCCCCATCCAAACTGACAGAGCTTGAGTGGATCTGCAGAGAAGCATGACAGAAGATCCCCAAATCCAGGTATGCAAACCTTATGATATATCTAAGAAGACTGTCGACTGTAATTGGTGCCAAAGGTGCTTTAGCCAAGTGCTGAGAAAAGGGTCTAGATACTAATGTCAGTGCAATAATTTAGTTTTCGCTTTTCAATAAATTAGCAAAGATTTCTAAAATTCTGTTTTTATTTAGTTTTTAAAGAAAGCGGCATATAAGGAAATAATCACTATAATCTTGAATTGAAGCATAGCTCCTCATGACAGTCAGCCATAAGCACCATGATTGTAGCAGTTACAGTTTCTCATGACATCCAAGGCACTGTTCACATAGGCTTTTTTTTCTGTTCTGTGAGGTTTATGTTTATTATGGCAATCATAGCATCGTTAGCATAGTCTGCAGCACTTGTCTTGACATCAACAATACTGGAACCACAATGGAAACCTAACATACTCCTGATAAGTCAGTGCGATAAGCCATGATCTGTGTAAAAATGTGTCATGCCAGTCATGGAAACCATGACAAAAGTGTGAACAGAGCCTTATAAAAAATCCTCACACTTCCTCCACTATCCTGAGGTCATTTCATTTTCCATTGCTTAAATTAGCAGAGATGACAACCAAATGAATATTCATCTAGGAGGTGTGCATCTGCTAGAAAGACCCTTCTCTGAGGAGGAGACTTGACTTTGCAGCTGGGAGATACATTTTTGAGAGTAGGGAAAAATTTTGTGTTGGACAGCCATGCTACAGACCATTGTAAACCTGGGTCTGCCATTGGGTGAAGGTCCAAGTGGAAAAAAATAAGGACAGACAACACCAGTGAAGTGTCGCACAGCGCAGGAATTTGTTACTTTTTGCACAATGTCTTGCCTGTCTGCTCTGAACCACCAATGGTAGCAGAGTGGTAAAACAGAAATTTCCTTAATTCTCCATTGTATTCAACTGTATCAGCATCCTGAAGACACAGAGATAGTTGAAGTCAGGACATGCAGAGATACAGACAGTGGGCAACCACAGTCTGTATCTGGACCATAGTCCACCAGGTAAGTATCACTGATCTACAGTTTATAGTAACCATAAGGGTTTTCATAGCCTTTCCACACATTAATAAATTATTACAGAATGACAGAAGTTAAGACTAAAAGGCGCTTTCTCATTAACATCATTTATTACTTATGCATGAGCAATCCCTTCTATGGGACTGCTGAGTACAGCGTTCGGCTACCTCTGTTAGCCCCATAAAAATGAATGGGGCATGTGCACCACCGCTCCGTTCACACAGGACTTAGGGACCCCATGCTTTGATCAGCGTTTGGACCCCCTGTTATTATACACTCATCACCTATGGTGTGGATAGGTGATAAATGTTGTTAATGGAAAACCTTTGTTAAGGGATAATTAGTAAGCCCATCCTAATAATCATCAGCTTTATTCCAGGTTTCCAGGTAAACTCTAGTAGCGAAAACATGTTTATGGTTTTCAGTAATGAGCTGCAGTTAAAACTTTATGAAACTGCTTATGTAAGCACACTGAATATTATTTTCCACGGAAGCATGCTGCTTAATTACAGAGATGCTATCTTATCATTACTGAGCATGTCTCATAATCTAATTAGGCAAAGAATCCTTTGAAATCTGTCATTACTAGTTGTTAACAACTGGTTTGCTTCCCTTAGGAGATTATTGCTCATGCCACTGCAACTATTATTTTCATGGGGATTTATAGTTTACAAGCAACAAGCTAACATGAAAATAACCTAAAAAGCATCATTTATTACAATGATTGCTCTTTCCTTGGCTGCTATGTATAAACATAAATCTCATTCAGATCGGCACAACAATAGGACAGCAGCTATTATCTTATAGGGGTTGTCTGCTTGGGACAATACATTTTTTGTTAGAAGAGGCTCCTAACAAACTGATCACAGGGCATCTTCTGGGATCATCTGGGGGGACCTGGCAGCAACTGTTTCATTCTTCTACACCAATATGTTCCTTTTGGTGGACTATAGCATCATGTTCCATGTATTTTCATATTTTCACACAGTTTAACCTCCACTCCATTGTTGGACAAGGTTAGAAAAACAAAAACAGCACCACACCTGTTTGTGGCATTTTAGTACCTTTCAGCATGTTTAAGCTGAGCTGCACTTCCGCACGAAGTCCCTGGACCTTTGGCACTTTTTTTGGAAAAAAATGCACCCATGTTTTTATAATGTTATACCACACTTTTAAAAGGGTTTTCCGAGATTCTGTTGTTGATGACCTATCCTCAGGATAGGTCATCAATGTCAGATTGGCGGGGTCCAACACCCAGGAACCCTACAGACTAGTTATTTGAGGAGGCTGTGGCTCTCCAGTGTGCATTGTGGTATCCTCACAGCTCACCAAACACAGCACCATCCATTGGATAGTGGTTGTGCCTGGTATTGCAGCTCAGCCCCTTTTTCTTGAATGAGACTGAGCTGCGCCTAGGCCACTTAATAAATGAATGTGACGTCGCTGGCCTAAGAAGAGGGCTCACCAAAGCACCCTGACCACTTCAAACAGTTGATCGCAGGGTGGCAGGAGTCTGATCCCTGCTATTCTGATACTGATATCTTATGCTGAGGATAGGTCCAAATCTCGGACAACCTCTTTAATCATACTGTACTCATTAGATCCATTAGAGTATCGAATATACATTGGTGGCCTCCTGACTGTCGCCCAATGGCAGATGTGTGGGGGAGCAAGAGAGGATGGCCATATTGGATTTCCACATATCTTTATCATGTCCTGTGCAGTGTTGAGGAGCCAGTGTTGAAGCGTTTCTTCTCATTCTTAATAAGGTTACTTACATACTGAGCCAAGTAGTATATTTATAGATAAGTTGGGGGAGGCCATAGTTTGGCCAAACAACTTAGGCTGAGTTCACATCAGCGTTTAACCTTTCCGTTCTCCTGTTCCGTTGTAGGAGCAGGAGAACAGAAAGGACGGATTCGGCACATAACTGAGGCGAGCGGAGCCTACGGACCCCATAGACTATAATGGGGTCCGTTAGGTTTACGCTCAAAAGATGATTTTGTAGCGGAGACAAAAGTTGTGCTCGCAGGACTTTTGTCTCCACTCCAAAACCATCTTCTGAGCGTAAAACTAACAGACCCCATTATAGTCTATGGGGTCCATAGGCTCCGTTAGGCTCAGGTATGTGCCGAATCCGTCCTTTCTGTTCTCCTGCTCCTATAACGGAGAAGGAGAACGGAAAGGCTGAAAGCTGATGTGAACTCAGCCTTAGCACTGTATTTGTCATGTAATCTCCTGCACCCTTAAGGCTGTGTTAGACAGGCAGATTGCCGGGAAAGGAACTCTTCCCTCCCGACAATCGCCCGCCTAATCTGACGGTCTAATACAGCCTTTAGAGAGACAGAATTCAGCAGCTTTAGAGTTGGATAGAGAAGATGCCATGTAAATTGAAAACTGTATTAGGCAAAGTATTTACAACTTTTAGGTTTATATACATTCATGTGTAAAATATTAAAATTCCATTTTCAGACTAAAGCTTCCCTTTAAATAAGCTAAGCGCTGACAAAGTCATGCTGTTAACCCTTAATACAATGTTCTAGCTCACTGAGGTTTCTTTGTGGAATTATCAGACATTTCCATAGCCAACTTTTTTTCATTTTTGTAATTAGAAATATATCGCCATATTTTTTTTTCATCTAATAAAAAATAATAATGAACATAAAAAATACCTTTAAGTTATTCTGTTAATCCCAGGAGCCCATATGTTCCATTTTTTCACCAGACATTTTTATGAGCACTATTACGCACATAAAAGTTTGTATTTGGCCTACATAAAAAGAGCGTAATCTTTTCTATATGACTGTAAACATAAATACTCTGCAGAAACACATCCAGAGACACATATACTGCTGTTGCTTGACAAGAGGGAGCGTTCTTCTGAGAATGACTTTTAAATATGTGTACAAAGCTATCGGGGGAAGTGCAGTGAATCAGATGGCCGATCCAATCCATTGGCTGCTAAAGTTGACTTTAAATAAGACAGAACACAGGTTTGTTGTGTTTGTGAAGGACCCAGAACACAGTTAGGAAAAATGAAACAGTCTGTTGAAGGATTTGTCTCAAGATAAACAATCTGCTCCCAAGTAAACAGTCTGCCATTGCGTACACTCGTAATCCCAAGCCGTCCTCACTAATCAAACAACTATACTGCTAATGTATTGACTGGGTGTTTAGTGAATATGCAACATTAGAAACATTGTTGACACAGTCTATTTCCCATTCATTAAAATGATTGTTTCTGGGTTGTAATACAGTTATTTCCGAGCATGCAGATCGGATATCATTGTGCTTAACCATATTACAGTATAGTAAAAATAAATCATAGAAATGTCCAGCACCTTGACATAAACGTAATCCCCACCAGCAGGGTGGGAGCTGGCTCTGAAACGACCCATCCCTAAGCATGGATTCCATTTGTCGAATGGCATATGGGTGGCCCCTCTGCCTCCCACTGGCCTTTAGCCGAACATCTGAGGTGGGCAAAGCATTTATACCCATCCTGGACACTGGGGGCAAATTGCCACCTCTGAGACCAGCATCTATACTTAGACCGGAGCCCACAAAGTGCTGGAGGACGCACTGCACATGCTCCATTCATTTCTATGGGACTGCCAAAAATAGCTGACTCGGCTATTTCCGTAAGCCGCATAGAAGGGAATTGAGTGGTGGCCGCATTTGTCCTGTAAACTTTCCATTCATTTCAATGCAGCTGCCGGGGTGTATACAGCTTCTTCACCGGTGCTCCCCGGTCACTTAGTGGGGTGCTCCATTCCAAAGGCACCACTGATGTCCCGCTGACTTGTCCTTTTAGTCCACTAACCTAAAGGATGTTTTTTTTTACCTTGTTGGATTACCTCCCCTGATGAGAAATAATTTGAAACGTGACACTTTAGGAACTATCCTTTAGGGCACAATACGGATACCGTCCAATCCTAGGGTCAGGTATCCGGACGGGGTCGCCCCTTGTGGGGCAAGTACTCTGTATAGATAGGGTTATATCGGCAAGGTCCCCCTCCCCTTGCATAGGGATAACTAGGGAAATTGATTCCCTACTCTGTCTGTACACTGAACTACCCAGCGACTATACCAAGGTACCTGACCTGACATTCTGATCCCTAACCCACGTTGGACCTACTGTTTCGGGATACATCTGATTTGGTAGGGTCGTTCCGATTTTCATTTTTGAACAATATATATATATGTATAATGATTACTGACTGTGGTGCTATGTTCATTTTTTATTAATGCAAGTAAAGGTTATGTTTTAGCTCCCTTCTTACCCCCCTTGGGGAATTTGTGATTATGGTTTTGACTCCGGCAGCATAATAATTTATTCAGAAGCACTAGTATTTTTTTTGTCGTCTGAAAATAGTTGAGCACGCCACTTGGCTATTTTCGGCACTCCCATAGAAATTAATGGAGGGCGGCTGTGCATGCACGGTGCGTCCTCCGGCACTTTGTGGGCTCCGCTCTAAGTATAGGTGCAGGTCCCAGAGCTATGACCTGCACCTATCAGATATTGGGGACATATGCTACTAATACCCCTTTAAATATGCTTGCTATATACTGGACACTGCGTTTTTTGTTTGTAATAGCTACAATGTACAGACTTGAATTTGGGTGGGACTGAGGCACTGCTATTAACAGGGATGGTGTACTGTCTACTAGATTGAACGTACTGTAAGAGTCTGTCAATAATCTGCAGAGAAATTGCCACATTAGTGAAGGGTTTGCTTGAAACAAGCCCTGTGATGATCACATGAAGGCTTGTTAGCCATCTTCTTGCAGTGTAATATAAACGCTCGTTCATCGGGCAATTCTCATTTTTAAGCATACTTAAAAATCAGTACTTGCCGGTGGCAGATCATGCTGTATAATAACTATCTGCCGCCAGCAAACCACTAGAAAGTGAGGACGAGCGATGGCATAGTGACTGTCACCATAAACATTAGTTTTCCATTTCTGTTGTCTCCTTTAAAAAATACAACAGTATCTGCTGCTTTTCTACTGGATTTTTGTGCCCTTATTATGGATGTAATACCCAGACCTCCCACAGTTCATCAGAACCAGCGCTCTAACTCAGGCATGCTCAACCTGTGGCCCTCCAGCTGTTGCAAAACTACAACTCCCAGCATGCCTGAACAGCCTACAGCAGGGTATGGTGGGAGTTGTAGTTTTATAACCGCTGGAGGGCCGCAGGTTGAGCAGGTCCCTGCTTCAACTAATTTTCTGATGATCTGCAGGATGTTCAGATGTTCGGTCCATAATACAGGAGCAATAAAGCAGCCATATTGTACTTCTGAAAGCAGCCTTATATTAGGTTTAGAAATCTATTATTAAATAGGATTACAGTTTGTATAGGGGGATCGAAAATTATGTACTATACAATACTTGGCTGGTGCATTCCTTCGGTTTTTGCATTTTTTTTATATGCAAGCAGCATCAAATGTAGATATCAGTGGTATGTATGAACTCCACACATGTTACAGTTTTTTTGCAGACTATATTTTATTTGCATTAATACTCTGCTAGAGTACACATTTTAATCATAAATTATAATTTTTGTCCAAGTTTTGCTAATAATCACTGCTGCAAAGTTGTATGAAGGTGGATGTGTGTACTTATTTTTAGGTTATATTTCTAAACACGGTATGTCTTGCGCTAAAAAAAAAACGAAGCCGTTTGCTGTGTATACATTTTTCTTACATGTGGCTAGTGACCATATATTACATGGCTTCTGTTCCTGTGTTTTTAAGAGCACACACTCTTGTTGATGGTATTTGTGAGATTTGCATACCTAAACCCCGTCATTTAACCCCTCAGGTGTGGCGATCAACACTGATTGCACTACCTCTGAAGTGAGGAAGCCCCTGCCGTTCCGATCGGAGCCCCTGCAGTGAAACTGCTGGGATCCGATCAGTTACCATGGCAACCTTCCAGGCCCGCCATGGTAAGTTCCCTGCTGCTCTGTGCACGAAGCACAACTCAGCAGAAACAGTGTAGAAATCCTATTCACCTTAAGAAATCTCTATTAGGTCTCTTGGACACGACCGTATGGCTTTTTCCATATTTTGCAGTCCGCAAAAAACGGATCCGCAAAAAAATACGGATGGCGTCCGTGTGCATTCCATTTTTTGTGGAACAAAACAGCTGGCCCCTGATAGAACAGTACTATCCTTGTCCGTTATGCGGACAATAATAGGACATGTTCTATTTTTGAACAAAACAGAAATATGGAAACGGAAGGCATACGGAGTACCTTCCGGTTTTATTGCAGATCCATTGAAATTAATGTTTCCGTATACGGAAAGCAAAAACAGAACATAAATGGGGAAAAAAAACTTTTGTGTGCCCACGGGCCTTAAGCCCCTTTCACACGGGTGAGTTTTCAGCAAGGGTGCAATGCGTGACGTGAACACATAGCACCCGCATTAAATCCTGACCCATTTATTTCCATGGGTCTGTGAACATGAGCATTTTTTTCACGCATCAGTTCTGCGTTGCGTGAAAAACTCTGCATGTTTTATATTCATCGTTTTTGACATAGCCCTGGCCCTAAGGCCTCTTTCACACGGGCGTCATGTTTTTTGCCCGGATAAGAGGCGGGTGCGTTGCGGGAAAATGCGCGATTTTTCCGCGCGAGTGCAAAACATTGTCATGCGTTTTGCACTCGCGTGAGAAAAATCACGCATGTTTGGTACCCAGACCCGAACTTCTTCACAGAAGTTCGGGTCTGGGATTGATGTTCTGAAGATTGTATTATTTTCCCTTATAACATGGTTATAAGGGAAAATAATAGCATTCTGAATACAGAATGCTTAGTATAATAGTGCTGGAAGGGTTAAAAATAATAAAAAAGTTAACTCACCTTCTCCTCTTGTTAGCGTAGATCCCGGTCTGTTCTTTAGCTGTGGACTGAATGACCTGAGGTGACGTCAGATCACATGCTCCAATCACATGGTCCATCACCATGGTGATAGAGCATGTGATCTGACGTCATCAAAGGTCCTTCAGCCACAGCTAAAGAACAGACCGGGATCTACGCGAACAAGAGGAGAAGGTGAGTTAACTTTTTTATTATTTTTAACCCTTCCAGCACTATTATACTAAGCATTCTGTATTCAGAATGCTATTATTTTCCCTTATAACCATGTTATAAGGGAAAAAAATACAGTGAATAGACTGTCACCTAGAACCCATGCGTGAAAATCGCACCGCATCCGCACTTGCTTGTGGATGTATGCGATTTTCACGCAACCCCATTCATTTCTATAGGGCCTGCGTTACGTGAAAAACGCACAAAGAGGAGCATGCTGCGATTTTCACGCAACGCATAAGTGATGCGTGAAAATCACCGCTCGTGTGCACAGCCCCATAGAAATGAATGGGTCAGGATTCAGTGCGGGTGCAATGCGTTCACCGCACGCATCGCACCCGCACGGAAAACTCGCCCGTGTGAAAGGGGCCTTACAAACAACATCTCCTAGCAACCATCAGTGAAAAATGCATTGCACCCGCACTTGCTTATGGATGCAATGCGTTTTTCACGCAGCCCCATTCACTTCTATGGAGCCAGGGCTGCGTGAAAAACGCAGAATATAGAACATGCTGCGATTTTCACGCAACGCAGAACTGATGCGTGAAAAACAACGCTCATGTACACAGCCCCATTAAAATGAATGGGTCAGGATTCAGTGCGGGTGCTATGCGTTCACGTCACGCATTGCACCCGCGCGGAAATCACGCTCGTGTGAAAGGGACCTTAGGCCTCTTTCACACGAGCGTGACGGATTAGGTCCGGATGCGTTCAGGGTGCGTTCAGAGTGCGTTAAGTGAAACTCGCACCATTTTGCAAGCAAGTTCAGTCAGTTTTGTCTGCGATTGCATTCAGTTGTTCATTTTTTATCGCGCGGGTGCAATGTGTTTTGATGCGTTTTTCACGCGCGTGATAAAAAACTGAAGGTTTAGGCCTCTTTCACACGGGCGTCATGTTTTTTGCCCGGATAAGAGGCGGGTGCGTTGCGGGAAAATGCGCGATTTTTCCGCGCGAGTGCAAAACATTGTCATGCGTTTTGCACTCGCGTGAGAAAAATCACGCATGTTTGGTTGGGATTGATGTTCTGAAGATTGTATTATTTTCCCTTATAACATGGTTATAAGGGAAAATAATAGCATTCTGACTACAGAATGCATAGTATAATAGTGCTGGAGGGGTTAAAAATAATAAAAAAGTTAACTCACCTTCTCCTCTTGTTAGCGTAGATCCCGGTCTGTTCTTTAGCTGTGGACTGAATGACCTGAGGTGATGTCAGATCACATGCTCCAATCACATGGTCCATCACCATGGTGATGGAGCATGTGATCTGACGTCATCAAAGGTCCTTCAGCCACAGCTAAAGAACAGACCGGCCTCTACGCGAACAAGAGGAGAAGGTGAGTTAACTTTTTTATTATTTTTAACCCTTCCAGCACTATTATACTAAGCATTCTGTAGTCAGAATGCTATTATTTTCCCTTATAACCATGTTATAAGGGAAAATAATACAGTGAATAGACTGTCACCTAGAACCCATGCGTGAAAATCGCACCGCATCCGCACTTGCTTGCAGATGCATGCGATTTTCACGCAACCCCATTCATTTCTATAGGGCCTGCGTTACGTGAAAAACGCACAAAGAGGAGCATGCTGCGATTTTCACGCAACGCATAAGTGATGCGTGAAAATCACCGCTCGTGTGCACAGCCCCATAGAAATGAATGGGTCAGGATTCAGTGCGGGTGCAATGCGTTCACCGCACGCATCGCACCCGCACGGAAAACTCGCCCGTGTGAAAGGGGCCTTACAAACAACATCTCCTAGCAACCATCAGTGAAAAATGCATTGCACCCGCACTTGCTTATGGATGCAATGCGTTTTTCACGCAGCCCCATTCACTTCTATGGAGCCAGGGCTGCGTGAAAAACGCTGAATATAGAACATGCTGCGATTTTCACGCAACACAGAACTGATGCGTGAAAGACAACGCTCATGTACACAGACCCATTGAAATGAATGGGTCAGGATTCAGTGCAGGTGCTGTGCGTTCACGTCACGCATTGCACCCGTGCGGAAAACTCGCTCGTGTGAAAGGGGCCTTAGGGTGAATAGAATAAGGGATCAAAAGATCCCATGTTCCTACCCTCTAAGGGGGCTATTCAGGGCCATCTTTACCAAGAGGCAAAAGGGGCAGCTGCCCTGGGCCCAGTTGCTCATGGGGGGCCCAAGGCAGCTGCCTTTTGAGCCCTGCTAGCCACTGCCCCGGGTGTCAGACTGTCAGCTACACAGGGGGTGCTGCCATGCCTGCCAGCACTGAGTCCAGGCATCGTACTGTGTTAGAGCTGTGATCTAGGACCTTAGATTACATCATCACCATGTGACTAGTAACCTAGCAATATTACTGGTCACATGGCTATGAGGTCATCACAGGTCCTACCAGGAGTGTTGCAGGAGAAGTTAACTGTGGAGCTTTTTTGTGTGAAGATTACATCAGAAAAAGGTGACAGGGGCTGTTATGTTAATATACTGTAAACTACTGTATAGTGGGGTGGTGTATACTGTGTGGGGGGCCTGTATACTGTGTGGCCCTGTATACTGTGTGGGGCCCTGTATACTGTGTTGGGGGCTGTATACTGTGTGGGGGGCTGTATACTGTGTGGGGGCCTGTATACTGTGTGGGGGGCTGTGTATACTGTGGGGGCTGTATACTGTGTGGGGGCCTGTATACTGTGGGGGGGGGGGCTGTGTATACTGTGGGGGGCTGTATACTGTGTTGGGGCCTGTATACTGTGTGGGGGGCTGTATACTGTGTGGGGGCCTGTATAGTGTGGGGGACCTGTATAGTGTGTGGGGGGACCTGTATACTGTGCGGGGCCTGTAAAGTGTGGGGGGCTGTATATTGTGGAGTGCTATACTGCTGTACTGTATACTGTGGCGGTCTGTATACTGTGGGTGCTGTATAGTGTGGAGTGCTATACTGCTGTACTGTATAGAGTGGGGGCTGTATCGTGTATAGTTTGGGGTGCTGTATACGGTGAGGTGCTATACTGGGAGGTGTTGTATACTGTGGGGTGCTGTATACTGTGGGCTGCTATACTGCTCTACTATATACTGTGGGGTACTGTACAGTGTGGGGTGCTATACTGCATACTGTGTGGTGCTGTATACTATTGGGTGCTATACTGCATACTGTGGGGTGCTGGGGTGCACTGTAACACTAGGGTGAACTGAGCCCTGGTCTCCTTCCTGCAGAGCGGTGCCCACTTCCAGCCTGAGCCCAGCTTCCCAGAGCACCTGAGCCGCTGGAGTCTTCAGAACTGGAAGTATTTACAGTCATTCACTGTACTCTACCAGATGTGTGGATTTTTTGTGTGTGTGTTGTGGTGGAGGGCGTGGTTGCATGTTAAGGTGTGGGAAGGCGGGATCCAGGGGGCCCAAGTAAATTTTTGCCCAGGGTCCAATCAATATTAAAGACGGCCCTGGGGCTATTAGTTATTAAACAAAAAGTGAAAAAAGCAAAAAGTTTAAATCACCCCCTTTTACCAATGTTACATATAAAAATATATTAACAATTCCTGTGCAGTTAAAACACTGTAACAAAACAAAAAAGAGAAACGCACCATTCGCCATTTTTTTTTGTCACCTCTCCACCCAAATCTTTTTTATAACAGTGATCACAAAGTTATATGTACCGCAAAAATGGTACCAATAAAAAACAAGCCCTTATACAGCTCTGTGGATGGAAATATAGAAAAGTTATGGCAGAAAAATACAAATTTGGTATCGCTATATATACATACTGAGCCACGGAATAAGGACTTCATGTTAATTTCTGCACACAGTGAACACCATGATGTCAAAACCCTAAATACATTAGCAGAATTTTAAATATTTTTTTTCGATTTCACCCCACAAAGAATAGTTTTTTACATGGTAAATTAAATGGTGCCCTTAGAAAATACTTATCCCGCAATAAATAAGCCCTCATATGGGTATATGAGCAGAAAATTTTAAAAGTTATGGCTATTGGAATGTGGGGGTGGGGGGCAAAATGCAAAACCAAAAGTGGGCCTGGTACTTTTTTATTTATTTATTCAATTTTTTTCCTTTATAACATACATTTAAAAGTAGCCAAAAATTGGGACAATGCCGGGTCTGAGTACATCAATACAGGTTCTGCCAACATAGCAGATATTGGGCCTGGTACTTAATGGGTTAATATACAGAATATAATAGAAAAGTTAATGTATTTCAGTATTTCAATTCAAAAAGGGAAACTCATATTATCTAGAGGTCACGGTTTCCCTGGATGCTGCTGCCCCTACTGGTCCTTGCATTTATTGAAAACTTCACTGGCTTGGATTACTGGATTTGGTATTGTGACTACATTTTTAGCTTTGTTTGCCTCTGGCTTAACATATATTGCATTGTTCAACTGGCATTTGACCATTTTTCCCTATGACGGGCCTTTAGTGTTTTTCTGTTTGTCCATGTTCACGTATTGCAGTATAGGGACTGTCTTCTAGTTGTGGGGTCACTGCCTAGGGTGACCATGCAATGGATAGTGAGTATGGACAATTTTAGGGCTGCCTAAGTTGACCGTGCAAGTAGGTAGGGAAAGTGGGTCCGGGCAGTTTTAGGGCTGCATTATCCCTGTTTGAGTGTGACAGTAAATGTTCGTTGGCACCGAACCCGAACATTTACGTAAAAGTCCGGGTTCGGTGTTCGGCGATTTTTATGGCGCTTTTTGAAAGGCTGCAAAGCAGCCAATCAACAAGCGTCATACTACTTGCCCCAAAAGGCCATCACAACCATGCCTACTATTGGCATGACTGTGATTGGCCAACTGCAGCATGTGACCCAGCCTCTATTTAAGCTGGAGTCACGTAGCGCTGCCCGTCACTCTGCTCGGATTAGTGTAGGGAGAGGCTGCAGCTGCTGTGAGGGAGAGATCAGGGAGAAATTTTATGAAGATTCAGAACTGCTTCTTTTTTTAAGCCTGCCCTGAGCCAACTACTACTGAAAACGAACTTTTTTTTCTTCAGTTAGTCAATATCAATACATAATCGACAGCCATTTTATGCAACGATAGTGCACCAGCACAGGCTATCTGCATGTCTGCAAGTACAGAAATAAAGCTTTTTGCTTACTGTTCTGGGGTGAAAAAAAATACATCTGTTTCATATAGTGCACATCTGGGAATAGACATGCATAAGTGAGTGTCACATTTAGGCCAGAAATACGGCTTTGGCATACTGGGGTGAAAAAACCCTCTGATATACTGCACATCTGGGATTACACGTGCATAAGTGATTGTCACATTTAGGCCAGAAATACGGCTTTGGCATACTGGGGTGAAAAAGCCTCTCATATACTGCACATCTGGGATTACACATTACACTTCCTCCTCCTCTTCTACCACCTCCTCATCCGGTCAGCGACAGACCTTTACCACCAACTTCAGCACAGCCAGAGGTAAACGTCAGCAGGCCGTTCTGAAACTGATGTGTTTGGGGGACAGGCCCCACACCGCGCAGGAGTTGTGGCGGGGTATAGAACAACAGACCGACGAGTGGTTGCTGCCAGTGTGCCTCAAGCCCAGCCTGGTGGTGTGCGATAATGGGCTATATCTCGTTGCAGCTCTGGGACTAGCCGGTTTGACGCACATCCCTTGCCTGGCGCATGTGCTGAATTTGGTGGTGCAGAAATTCATTCACAACTACCCCGACATGTCGGAGCTGCTGCATAAAGTGCGGACCGTCTGTGCACGCTTCCGGCGTTCTCATCCTGCCCCGCTCGGCTGTCTGCTCTACAGCGTAACTTCGGCCTTCCCGCTCACCGCCTCATATGCGACGTGCCCACCAGGTGGAACAACACCTTGCACATGTTGGAGAGACTGTGCGAGCAGCAGCAGGACATAGTGGAGTTTCAGCTGCAGCACGCACGGGTGAGTCGCACTGCGAAACAGCACCACTTCACCACCAATGACTGGGCCTCCATGCGAGACCTGTGTACCCTGTTGCGCTGTTTCGAGTACTCCACCAACATGGCCAGTGGCGATGACGCCGTTATCAGCGTTACAATACCACTTCTATGTCTCCTTGAGAAAATACTTAGGGCGATGATGGAAGAGGATGTGGCCCAGGACGAGGAGGAGGAAGAGGGATCATCTCTAACACTTTCAGGCCAGTCTTTTAGAAATGGCTCAGAAAGAGGATTTTTGCAACAGCAAAGGCCAGGTACAAATTTGACCAGCCAGGGCTCACTACTGAAGGAGGAGGAGGACGAGGATGAAGCATGTTAACAGTGGGGTTGCATCCAACGCAGCTCGGGCCCATCACTGGTGCATGGCTAGGGGGATACGGAGGACGCAGACGATACGCCTCACACAGAGGACAGCTTGTCCTTACCTCTGGGCAGCCTGGCACACATAAGCGACTACATGCTGCAGCGCCTGCGCAACGACTGCAGAGTTGCCCACATTTTAACGTGTGCTGACTACTGGGTGGCCACCCTGCTGGATCCCGTTACAAAGACAATGTGCCATCCTTAATTCTCACACTGGAGCGTGATTGGAAGATACGCGACTACAGGCGCATGCTGGTAGACGCACTTCTGAGAGCATTCCCGACTGATGCCAGGGGACAAGTGGAAGCACAAGGCGAAGGCAGGGGAGGAGGAAGAGGTCGCCAACTCAGCTGTGTCAGCGCCAGCACCTCAGAGGGCAGGGTTAGCATGGCCGACATGTGGAAAAGCTTTGTCACCTCGCCGCAACAACCAGCCCCAACTGCTGATATCAAGCGTGTTAGGAGGCAGCATTTGAACAACATGCTGTAACAGTACCTGTGCACACGCCTACACGTACTGATTGATGGTTCTGCCCCATTCAACTTCTAGGTCTCCAAATTGTCCACATGGCCTGAGCTTGCCCTTTACGCCTTGGAGGTGCTGGCCTGCCCTGCACTCTCTGAACGTGTATTTAGCACAGCAGGAGGCGTCATTACAGACAGACGCAGCTGCCTGTCCACAGCCAACGTGGACAAGCTCACATTCATTAAAATGGACCAGGCTTGGATCCCACAAGACTTGTCTGTACCTTGTGCAGAATAGACATTTATACCACCATCAAACATACATTCTTGTACTCAAGTCAAGTGCAATGATTCTTTGTTTTATTTTTATATTTTTTATTTGTCTCAATATTTTGGGGGCTACCTACCCCAATAAAAAATAAACATTGTTGGCTACCTCCTCCTCCTCCATTGCTGCCTCCACCTACAACACCACATTCACCGCCTCCTCAACCTCCGACTCCATATCCACCTCCTTCTCTGAGTTGCTGAGTTGCGGGTTAATAATTTGTAATTTTTATTTTATTTCATTTTAAGTTATTTCCCTATCCACATTTGTTTGCAGAGCAGTTGCCATGCTCTTAAGCACATTTTACTGCCTTTTACATCCCTCTAGTCTTTTCAATGACTATTTTAGAGACATTTTAATGCAAAAAAGTGCCAATTTTAGTGCCGTAAATTGAAAAAAATCTTATTTTCAATTGTCGGGTGACATTTTACCATTTTTGGCGTATACAAACCCCTGCTGTGCCTGGGTGACAGGGGCCTAAGGCCTCATGCACACGACCGTGCCGTTTTTTTGCGGTCCACAAACTGCGTATCCGCAAAAAACGGAAGGCGCCCTTGTTGCCTTCTGCAATTTGCGGAACTGAATGGGCGCCGGCAATATAAATGCCTATTCTTATCCGCAAATCGCGGACAAGAATAGGACATGTTATATTTTTTTTTTTGCGGGGCTGCGGAACGGAGCCACGGAGTGCTGTCTGCATCTTTTGCGGCTCTATTGAATTGAATGGGTCTGAATCTGAGCTGCCAAAACGGCGGCTTGGATGTGGACCCAAACAACGGTCATGTGCATGAGGCCTAAATCTCTCAAAATCCTCTGTTCTATTGCTGGGTGACATGAACCCCCTTTTGCCGTGAATGAACCCCTGCTGTGCCTGGGTGACAGGGGCCTAAATCTCTCAAAATCCTCTGTTCTATTGCTGGGTGACAAGAACCCACTTTTGCTGTGAATGAACCCCTGCTGTGCCTGGGTGACAGGGGCCTAAATCTCTAAAAATCCTCTGTTCTATTGCTGGGTGACATGAACCCCCTTTTGCCGTGAATTAACCCCTGCTGTGCCTGGGTGACAGGGACCTAAATCTCTCAAAATCCTCTGTTCTATTGCTGGGTGACATGAACCCCCTTTTGCCGTGAATGAACCCCTGCTGTGCTTGGGGGACATGGGCCTAAATCTCTCAAAATCCTCTGTTCTATTGCTGGGTGACATGAACCCCCTTTTGCCGTGAATGAACCCCTGCTGTGCCTGGGTGACAGGGGCCTAAATCTCTCAAAATCCTCTGTTCTATTGCTGGGTGACATGAACCCCCTTTTGCCGTGAATGAACCCCTGCTGTGCCTGGGTGACAGGGTCCTAAATCTCTCAAAATCCTCTGTTCTATTGCTGGGTGACATGAACCCCCTTCTGCCGTGAGTGAACCCCTGCTGTGCCTGGGTGACAGGGGCCTAAATCTCTCAAAATCCTCTGTTCTATTGCTGGGTGACATGAACCCCCTTCTGCCGTGAGTGAACCCCTGCTGTGCCTGGGTGACAGGGGCCTAAATCTCTCAAAATCCTCTGTTCTATTGCTGGGTGACATGAATCCCCTTTTTCAGTGAATGAACCCCTTCTGTGCCTGGGTGACAGGGGCCTAAATCTCTCAAAATCCTCTGTTCTATTGCTGGGTGACATGAACCCCCTTTTGCCGTGATTGAACCCCTGCTGTGCCTGGGTAACAGGGGCCTAAATCTCTCAAAATCCTCTGTTCTATTGCTGGGTGACATAAACCCCCTTTTGCCGTGAATGAACCCCTGCTGTGCCTGGGTGACATGGGCCTAAATCTCTCAAAATCCTCTGTTCTATTGCTGGGTGACATGAACCCCCTTCTGCCGTGAATGAACCCCTGCTGTGCCTGGGTGACAAGGGCCTAAATCTCTCAAAATCCTCTGTTCTATTGCTGGGTAACATGAATCCCCCTTTTCAGTGAATGAACCCCTGCTCTGCATTGCTGACAGGGAACAATATTTTATGAAAACATCTGTTACTGATCGGAAGATGCGCGACTACAAGTGCACGCTGCTGATGGCATTCCCACCTGACAGCGGGGGCACAATGGAAGCACAAGGCGAAGGCAGAGGAGGAGGAAGAGGTCGCCAATGCCGCTGGGGCACCTGTAGCACCTAAGAAGGCAGGGTTAGCATGGCCCAAATGTGGAAAAGCTTTGTCAGCCTTGGAGGTGCTGACCTGCCCTGCAGCCAGTGTATAGTGTGAATGTGTGTTTAGCACAGCAGAGAGCATTATTACAGGCCGCAGCCAATGTGGACAAGCTTATGTTTATTAAAATGAACCAGGCACGGATTCCACAGGATTAGTCCGTACCTTGTGCAGAATAGACATTTATACCAGCCTCAACCATCCATTCTTGTACTCAAGTGCACTTATTCTTTGTTTTATTTTGTTATATGCCCCGATATTTTGAGGGATACCCCAATTTAAAAATAAAAAATAACACAAATCAGTGTTGGCTACCTATTCCTCCTTCACCGCCACTTCCACCTACACCGCCATGTCAACCTACACCGCCACATCCACCGCCTCCTCAACCTCCTACTGCTAGATCCAGATTGTTATTATAAATTTTCTGTATTTTATGTTATTTTAAGTCATTTCCCTATCCACATTTGCCATGCTCTTAAGCACATTTTGATGCCTTTTGCAGCCCTTTCCAGGACTATTTTAGAGCCATTTTAGTGCCCAAAAGTTTGGGTCCCTATTGACTTCGATGGGGTTCGGGGTCAGTCCCGAACCCAAACTATTTTTTTCAAGTTCGGCCGAACCTGTCGAACCCAAACATCCAGGTGTCCGCTCAACTCTAGTCGTAATCCTGACAATAGATTCATCACATACAGAGTGATGTATTTCAAGCATTTATTTCTTTTAATGTTGATGATTACGGCTTACAGCTAAGGAAATCCCAAAAGTCAATATCTAGAAAATGAGAATATTTTGAAAAATTTCAGGATGGTGTCACACTCTGTTCAACACAAAACACCTGCAAAGGTTTCCTATACCTTTAAATGGTCCCTCATTCTGGTTCGCTGCAAAATCATGGGGAATAATGCATAACAGAATGCTAAAGGCATTCCATTATGCATTACGTCATGGAATTCCATGCAATTCAGTTTATACCTGAACCCGAACTTGAACTTCAAAACTTGAAGTTCGCTCATCCTTAGTTATTCCTAAAGAAGCTGGCTGTTCACAGAGTGCTGTAGTCAAGCATATAAATGGAAAGGTGAGTGGTAGGAAAAAGTGTGGTAGAAAAAGGTGCACAAGCAACAGGGATAACCAGAGCCTTGAAACTATTGTCAAGAAAAGGCAATTCAAGAATTTGGGAGAGATTCACAAGGAGTGAACTATGTCTGGAGTCAGTTCTTCAAGTGCCACCACACACAGACATATCCAGGACATGGGCTACAACTGTCTCATTCCTTGTCTCAAGCCACTCATGACCCAAAGACAATGTCAGAAGTGTCTTACCTGGGTCCAAAAATCTGTTTTCAGATTAAAGTCAATTTAGCATTGTATGGAGCTTTATGGAGATGCTGATTCAATTTTCCAGCAGGACTTAACTTTCAAAAGTACCAATACCTTGTTTAATAACCACGGTATCACTGTCCTTGATTGGCCAGCAAACTTGTCTGACCTAAACCCCATAGAGAGTCTATGAGGTGTCCTCAAGAGTAAGATGAAAGCAACCAGACCCAACAGTGCCCACAAGCTAAAGGCCGCTATCAAAGCAATCTGGGCTTCCATAACACTCATCAGTGCCACAGGCTGATCACCTCCATGCCACCCTGCATTGATGCAGTAAATTGATGCAAAAGGAGGCACAACCAAGTATTGAGTGCATACTGCACACTTTACATAATTTTCAGTAGACCAACATTTCTGTATTAAAAATCATCTTTTAATTGGTCTTATATACAGTGCCTTGAAAAAGTATTCACAAGCCTTGAAATTTTCAAAAATAAATCACGTTACATCCAACAACTTATATGTCTTTTATTGGCATTTTATGTCATAGACCAACACAAAGTAGCAAGTACGTATGTATGAAAATAAAATTATACATGGTTTTAAAAAAAATTCATAAATAAAAATCTAAAATGTGCTGCGCCTCAATTCCAGCTGCAAGTCTTTTGGGGTATGTCTCTACCAGCTTTGCACATTAAGAGGCTGAAATTTATGCCCATTCTTCTTAGCAAAATAGCTCAAGCTCAGTCAGATTGAATGGAGAGCATCTGTGTACAGAAAATTTCAAGTGTTGCCACAGGTTCTCAATGGTATTTAGGTGTGTGACTGATCCATTCTAACACATGAATATGCTTTGATCTAAACCATTCCATTGTAAATCTGGCTGTATGTTTCTGGTCATCCTGCTGTCTTTTGCAGCATCTACCATGTTTTCCTCCCTGATTGACCTATATTTGGCTAAATCCATCTTTATATCAACTCTGACCAGCTTCCCTGTCCCTGCTGAAGAAAAGCATCCCCACCACATGCTGTCACCACCACGTTTCACATTGGGGATGGTGTGTTCACTGTGATGTGCAGTGTTAGTTTTTCACCACTCATAGCGTTTTGCATTTAATCAAAAAGTTCTACTTTGGTCTCATCTGACCAGATTACCTTCTTCCACATGTTTGCTGTGTCCCCTGCATGGCTTGTGGCAAACTGCAAATGGGACTTCTTTATGGTTTGCTTTCAAAAATGGCTTTCTTCTTGCCACTGTTCCATAAAGGCCAGATTTGTGGAGTACATGACTAAAGACTAATGACCTGTCCTGTGGACAGATTCTCCCACCTGAACTGTGGATCTCTGCAGCTCCCCCAGAGTGACCATGGGCCTCCATCCCTTATCCCTGATGTGTCTTGTGTGTTCCTTGGGTTTCATGATGCTGTTTGATCCCTAATGTTCTCTAATAAATCTCCACACACACACAGTAGAGATATCAGAGTACAGGGGGTTGAATACAAATGCACGCCACACTTTTCAGATTCTTGATAAAAAATGTAGAAAATCATGTATAATTTTCTTTTCACACATACATGCTACATTGTGTTGGTCTATCACATAAAATGCCAATATAATACATTTAAGTTTTTGGTTGTAACGTAAAGAAATGTGGAAAAGTTTAAGGGTTATGAATACTTTTCCAAGTATTTTAATTTAATGAGATACCGACTTTTCGATTTTCATTAGCTATAAGCCATAATCATCCAGCCAAGTGTCCTGGGTACCAGAAGTGAAAAATTTCCAAGTACCACTGGCAGTAAAAGGGTTTATTGTTCGGACATTTTATCACTGCACAAAAAGAACATACCATTAATTAAATCTAATAGGTTGCACTTTAACACATTTTACTGGGCTGACCAGTATATCTGGTATGCCGGTTGGCCCATTCAGCTACAGTGCTCAATGTAGCCTTCTGAAGTGACAGATCCCTTACCATGTACCGTAATTTTTTTCTATTGTTAGAATTTAATGCTGTTTTTTTCTCTATGTGTTCAACACCAATGATGTCCACACTTGTTCAGTTTGGCTGCTGTATATAAGCACAAGCCCACTGTTCAACACTTGATAGAAGCCCAGCAAGGTTAGATAATAAGGCATCTAAACCAACAGTGTCACACATACTGTATGCTCAGTCTCCGTATTGGGGGGTCAAGTACCCCTTGAAGTGAGTTTGCATTTGATCACCTACCTACTTGTTTGCTATAGCTGTACCAATCTTTACCTTTTTAGCATTTAGGTCTTATCATCTGAGGGGTTTTGAGTAAAAATAATAATTTACCTTACCAGTTTGAGATCATTGCTGATGGCAGTGGTGAGAGCTGAGCAGTTTATTGAATCCCAGCAGACATCTGGTTCATTTATTCAGTGATACATCATAGTATTTTGGCATATCAAACATTTTCATGAGCATGTGATGTTTACGGCATGATTTTCATAATCCTCCATTACAATATTATTTGAATATACCCAGCAGCCTATGGTTTATCTTGTTAGAATATTTTAATATTCTAATATGTCATCAGACGCATACTATCTCTGGTCCATTTTACGCTATGTATGAATATTTTCAGGTCATTTCTTTACAAATAGGAAAGCTTGTGTGTCAGTTTCACATTCATTAAGTTTATTTTCCAACGTAACAAGGTCAACAATTCAATTAACAGGAGATAAATCTTAATAAACTTCCATGACAGATTCAAAATTTTGTTTAAAATGCAATGAAAGTACCATAAAGCTCTTATTGAGAGTAAATGTGTCTTATTGCTGGAGATGAATTCATAAAGCCCCTTGTTTTCCAACTCAAAGGAAATATAAGTAAAATATCATAGGATCGCCCACCTGGTTGGTTTGCTCCATACTCTATGGTAAATCTCACTTTTGTGATACCTTCACTTTGATACTTTATTGGATAGCCTTTTGGCAAGGTATATGAAGTAGAATAGAGTATACGATAGTCCTAAAATAACTGAAATCAGCAAGAATGTACCCCACCAAACCAGGCAGACATATTTTTTTATCCAGATTGAAATAAAGACAAATTCAATAATGATTTTGGATGGGCAATCAGAAAATCAATAGAGATGTTCTTAGCCTTTATGTGCCCTTTTCTATTATGTAAATGTCACATGAATAAATTATGCTGAAACATATGAAAATATAGTTAGTGACCTGTCAAGTTCGAGTGTTCATCATCTATTTTACAAGTTCTCATTAATAATGAAAGAAAATGAAAGTTACAGTATGTTACATGCAGTTTGCTGTACATTCCATCTTCTTATGCACAAATATTATAGAAAAATGTTTGTAAAATTTTGTGAAACAAGTAGCATTTCTAGACCATAGTGTTATGTTTAAAGATGCATCAAATTTAATAAACAATGTGCAATTTTTGATTAATTTGGCACGAAGAATGCCAATGCAGACTCCTGCATACCCTAATAATACATTACCCCCACAGTGATATTGGAAAAATCGTTTTCTATTTTGGGAGAAAAGCAACAGATATGGTGTTATGTTATATAAAATATGCATATATATTCTATCTCCACCAGCCCCACGCCCACAAATACACATACACCGGAGTTCTGGGAAAGTGAAGAAGCCGTGGCTTTCGTTTTTACAAAAGCAGTGAAAAATTCTCCTTTTTTGGGAGCAGCAACAGAATTGCAGTATGGAACCTGACGGACAAGGCAAGAGATGTGCAGTTGTGTAGGGGTAGTACTAGTGGCAGCAGGGCTGTATGGGACCTCATGGGCAGGGAGACAATGGCAGTGGTATCATTGGGCTAGTGATAAATAGCCAGTGTCAGCAATAGCAGATCTATTTATTGGCATCAGCCAGAGGTGTGTGAAAATCCTCATAGATCAATGTCTGATTCATTTTCACAAATGTAATGTTTTCTACACATGTAAAGTGCAGTTTTGTCTGCTTGGCTGTAACAATACCAACTTCCATAGTGAATCCTCTCTCAGTACACTGGAAGCTATAAAAGACATGGCTAAATGGTTAGTCCACTACAATATAAAAGCAAGTGACAGAGAACAACATGTCAGGTACACTAGTCTGTGATTAGTTTAATTTTTTTAAATAAAGTTGTACAGAGTCCAGTGGAACTATGAAGCAGCACTATGTCGGCCAGCACTCGGATTAATATCGTAGGAGATTTCTGTCTGTAATTGTGTATTTTTTGTGGAAATTGGGCTGATATCTGGCTGATGCACATTATTGTGACATTATACTATTTTAATGCTTTCAATAAAATTAACTATATACTTTCATATATACTGGGTTTCGCTTTGGTTCCTTGTAGGGACTCTTTTTGTAGGTTTTGTGTATGTATATTGAGGTACCCTGGTCATTATTTTTTGGGAGGCAATTGTCTGTATTACAATACAGTGAGTCTGACTCTGTTCCTAGGTAAAGCTGGCCATACATTTGAGATAATGATTGGCCACATTGTGGTCGATCAGTTGTCCATGGGATTGTTCGTACAAACAATCCCAACAACTAAACTGACTCCCTGGTGCTTGAGCACAATGGCAAATGATCAGCTGAATTCAGCCAATCATGCCATCAACATGTAGTTTTGGCTGGTGAACGACCAAAGTTTTCCAGCACGACGGATTACATTTTTGGAAGACAAGAGTCTGCCATCAGCGTTCTCAACACTTTCAAAAGACAGTTGGCCGGAATGGCCGAAATCTGTCATTCTGGCCGAATTAAATCTTATGTGTATGGCCACCTTACCCTAACATCTCTCTACATCTCTTTCTATCAGTTAAAGCTAACTAGTTGCTATACCTTACCTTCCCTGTCTGACCCTAAACATCCTTTATTGTATGTCTAAAGATAACCTTTCATTGTTCTTTTTCTGCAAGAAGTCTTGTCACATCAATGTACAATATCAGAATACACGTGAATCATCTGCTTGGGATCTTATATAGTGCCATTTTCACATGTCGGTATCATCCCTTCTGATGGGCTGTGACTGTGTCACAGCGATCATATGCAAATAAAGTGGTCTCTGGGATCTTCACTGTGACCACAGCTGTCTAATAGCTGCACAGTTACAGAGGCTGGCCCTGTTACTCAAAGTGCAGAGGGTGCTACAGTTGCAGGGAAAGCAGAGCCTCTAGGTGTAAGGTCGATGCCCCTGTTACTTCTAGAGGTCTGCTATTGCTGACAATGTATCGGCAGCATAATCATGACACTGCCAGTGGTTGCCTTTCCATCATGTTCTATACTGTATTGCTGCCACACCTGCTGCTTTCTGTAGTGTTACTATTAATGCCCCTACACTTCACAGTATTTCCTTTACTGCTACCCCTACACAGCTGCACATATCCTGCCATGTCTGTAAGGTTCTATACTGTACTGTGACTGCTTCTAATATGACTACCCCTCATAGCTAGACATCTCCTGTACATCAGGTTCCATACTGTACTACTGCTGTTCCCCAAAAAAGGGGAGAATTCTGGAGGCTTGTTCACAACATGTCACTGCTTCTTCTGTTGCTACTGTGTTACTACCAGCTGGCATCTGCTCCCCAATTAGTTACAGTTTTTGGATATTTTTTTAGTTTTAGAAAGGATAACAAATACTACAGTGCAGTGTGTTTTAATTAAGCATTTTGTTAACACCATCAACCATGCATTTGCTCATAGCTATACATGTCACTGTCTTTGTATTACAGAGCTTCATAGGGTGGAGAGAGAAAAAATATTAAAAATAAAAAAGAGACAAAGACATGGCAGAGAAATTCCTAGGACACCTCAGAGTGTCAGAGCAGTTTTGATTTGGGTCAGATTTATCTGTACCCAAATGGAATTACAATGAAAATTCGCCCATCTCTAAATGTGCACCACAAACATTTTAAATAATATTATTTCCTGATGACACATTTCCTGTTCTACACTTTTTATTGGATGCTATTAAGCTAGATTTTCATATTTATGTGGTTAGGATTACATAGCTGTTTGTCAGTATCATTTTAATATGGTCACAAAACCATCTAAGACTAGCTTGAATAGCCCCACTTCCTCACTAGTTTTGTAAATATCTTACTTTAGGAAATCATAGCTATTTGTTAACTGTTTCAACAGTTGAGCACGTGTTCTATGGGTCCAGCCCTGTTTGTTCTTATTCCCTTTGCTTTTAAGAAGGAGCATAACTAGTGTCCTCTGTGTCAAATGACAAATTTTGGTCCTGGGTTCCCTTCCCTGTGAGACCCATTGGCATTGCTAGAGTCTATTACAAGGATAGAAACATAGAAATATAGAATGTGTCGGCAGATAAGAACCATTTGGCCCATCTAGTCTGCCCAATATACTAAATACTATGAATAGCCCCTGGCCCTATCTTATATGAAGGATAGCCTTATGCCTATCCCATGCATGCTTAAACTCCGTCACTGTATTTGCAGCTACCACTTCTGTAGGAAGGCTATTCCATGTATCCACTACTATCTTAGTAAACTAATACTTCCTGATATTACTTTTAAACCTTTGCCCCGCTAATTTAAAACTATGTCCTCTTGTAGCAGTTTTTCTTCTTTTAAATATTCTCTCCTCTTTTACCTTCCCTTTATGTATTTAAAAGTTTCTATCATATCCCCTCTGTCTCGTCTTTCTTCCAAGCTATACATGTTAAGGTCCTTTAATCTTTCCTGGTAAGTTTTATCCTGAAATCTATGTACTAGTTTAGTAGCTCTTCTCTGAACTCTCTCCAAAGTATCAATATTCTTCTGTAGATATGGTCTCCAGTACTGCGCACAATATTCCAAATGAGGTCTCACTAGAACGGCATGAGCACCTCCCTCTTTCTACTGGTAATGCCTCTCCCTATACACCCAAGCATTCTGCTAGCATTTCCTGCTGCTCTATGACATTGTCTGCCTACCTTTAAGTCTTCTGAAATAATGACCCCTAAATCCCTTTCCTCAGATACTGAGGTTAGGACTGTATCACTGATTTTATATTCTTCTCTTGGGTTTTTACACCCCAGGTGCATTATTTTGCACTTATCCACATTCAATTTTAGTTGCCAGATTTTTGACCATTCCTCTAGTTTTCCTAAATCCTTTTCCATTTGGTGTATCCCTCCAGGAACATCAACCCTGTTACAAATCTTTGTGTCATCAGCAAAAAGACACACCTTACCATCGAGGCCTTCTGCAATTTCGCTGATAAAGATATTAAACAATATGGGTCCCAGAACAGATCCCTGAGGTACCCCACTGGTAACAAGACCTTGGTCTGAATATACTCCATTGACTACAACCCTCTGTTGCCTGTCCCTCAGCCACTGCCTAATCCATTCAACAATATGGGAGTCCAAGCCCAAAGACTCCAATTTATTGATAAGCCTTCTGTGTGGGACAGTATCAAAAGCCTTACTAAAGTCTAGATAAGCGATGTCTACTGCACCTCCGCCATCTATTGTTTTAGTCACCCAATCAAAAAAATCTATAAGATTAGTTTGACATGATCTCCCTGAAGTAAACCCATGCTGTTTTTCATCTTTCAATCCATGGGATTTTAGATGTTCCACAATCCTATCCTTAAGTATGGTTTCCATTAATTTCCCCACTATTGATGTCAGGCTTACTGGCCTATAGGATCAGCAACCTTCAGCACTCAAGCTGTTGTGAAACTATAATCCCCAGCATGCTCTATTAATTTCTGTGAGTTCTAAGAAGAGCAGAGGAAGTATGCATGCTTGGAGTTGTAGTTTCACAACAGCTGGAGTGCCAGAGGTTGCCTACCCCTGGTCTATAAAGATATTTGCCCCCCACAAAAATAATAATACATTTTGCTATGTATTACACCATTAATAATAGTCATACAGTTAACAATTAACACTATTATACAAGCGAAAAATATCATCAGACTATTACCAGGGGCTGATTGGCCATAGACCTTACAGGGAAATTTCCCAGTGGGCCGATGCCCAGCGGGCTGCCTAAGCCCCCTTCACGGCCAGCCAGTGGAAGTTTTGGGGGATGTATTTTGTGCTGCTGGCAGTATTTTGTGATGGACTGTGGTATTTGGCTCTGGTGGGGTGGTATAATGTGCTACAATATGGGATTTTTTGCCCTGCCTCCCATCGATTTGGACCCAACTACAAAATAGGGCCACTTTTAGTATTTTTCTATGACCACTTTAAGTTCCCAGTCTGCCCCTGACTGTTACTGAACAAATCCCAGTAAACCAGGACCAATATTACCAATAATTAAACTGGCTAAATAATACAGCAACACCATAAGCACAAATTACAACCACACAGTGACTGAATACCCCTATACTTATATTAAATAGAAACCACCATACAATGACCATATAGTGATAGATACCAGTTGTACGCAGATGCTCTGTTGACCAGATATGTGATTACATTACAGTTCTATCCAGTGACTTACAGGTGATATCCTCTATGATTGGAATCGGTCACATTCCTTTTCCCTCTCCATCCAGCCAGAGTGCCATAAAGACTTTCTCCAGCTGCAACCTATGTCTGTAGAGTGTAACACTAGCACATTTTCTCATCACTTTTCAATCACCCTCAGTAATTATGTTCCTGTTTAAGCCTCCATGAAATTGCAATGTTTGGTTTTATGCCCCATACAATAATAATATGCACCTTTGTTCCCCTGTACAATAGGAATGCCCCCGTTTGTGCCCCCATACTTAGAAATCCCCCAGTTTGTGCCTTCATGGAATAGTAAAGTTCCCTTTAGTGCTTCTTGCATTATGAATGTGCACCTTTATAGCATGAATATGTTCCTCGGTGCCCATGAAAATAGATATGTCCTCCTTGGTGGCTCCATAGAACAATAATGCCCTCATTAGTGCCATCTAGTACAATGTCCCCTTTTGAACCCCCTTTACACAAAAAAAAGGCATATAGTCCTGTTTTAAAAACGAGTAACCCTCTTCATCCCACACACTGTTTATGGCCCACTCTAGGCTGTGTAATTCGGTAATGTCATTGCTCCACCTGATGTCTTCTGGATAATTTACACAATTAAAGCAACTCATACCCTATACCCATATTTTTTTTAAGTAGCTCTCTGACAGATTATGGATTCTGACAGCCATGGGCACATTAATGCAATTTTGCATCAAAATTGTCAGTCTCCATGTCTGACATAACTAGAGCCGTAAACACGCCTAACTTACTAAAAAGAAAAGTACAAGATATGGAACGCTCATACATGCCAGATCCGCAAAATACGGGTGTGGTCAGTGTGCATCCCGCACTTTTTGCAGGCGCCATTGAAAAAATGCCTATTCTTGTCTGAAAAACAGACAAGAATAGGACGTGTTCTACAATTTGTGGCTCGGTTGCACAGATGCACCCAGCACATGGATAACATCAGCATCTTTGTGGCCCCATAGAATTGAATGAGTCCACATACAATCCGTAAAAAATGCAGATCAGACATGGACTGAAAATACAGTTGTGTGAATGCCCCTTAACTCTGCCCCCTTTTTTACTACATGTAGATCTGGTTTGGAAGCTTGCTCTAGCCCCTCAGAATTTAACATGTTCTTATGTCTACATGCACGTATCTTCATATTCACCAGAACCTGTAAACATTTCAATCATGGAGTCAACAAATGCCCTGAGTAGGCTCAGGGGTGATAAGATATACAACTGCGTAAAGAGGACCATTCATGGGTCCAAACATTATAAACTAAGTATCAGGATACGTAGGGCATAGTGCAGGGATTTTAACTGCACTTACAATTTTTTCTGGGCGCCGCTCCGTTCGCCCTCTGTGACCTCCAAACATTATAAACTAAGTATCAGGATACATAGGGGAATAATCCTGGGATCTAACTGCACTTAGTTTTTTCTGGAGACATTTTCTCTTTCTCCGTGGGCGTCTCCTTCTCCCTAGCTGTAGCACTGTCCAATCGCAACAGAGAAAAAAAAAAACTCACCTTCTCCCTGGCTGTGACGCTCTCCGCTGAGATTAGACAGCGATACAGCCAGAAAGAAGGAGACGCCCATGGAGAAAGACTCAGTCTCCTCCTCATTGCTCCGATGCTAAAATTAGCATACCAGGCGGGAGAATACAACGGAGGCCGCAGCGGGCGAACAGAGCGGCGCCCAGAAAAAATAGTAAGTGTAGTTAGATCCCTGCACTATCCCCTACGTATCCTGATGCTTAGTTTATAATGATTGGACCTATGAAAGGTCCTCTTTAACCTGTCACTAGTTTAGTATAAAAAGGTTTAAAATCTGTAGGGAAGAATTGACGATAATAACAAACTCTGATGTCCCTCTCTAACAAAGACATAGAATTAAAAAGTAAAATGATCCATCCTGCTCCCTTACTTCAAACAAGTGTGGCTCAAGCCATAATATTCTAGTGGGAAACATTTCACCCCTTCCCACCATTTGTCATTCATGTACATAGTGAGCGAGACATACATGTCTGTGCGAGGTGATTGCAGGGGCACAGGAGCTGTGCCCACACTACCATAGGAAGAGTCTGTTTATGAATGAGAGCTGGATTCCTGCTCTAACAGCAAGGATCAGAGATATCCAGTTAACCACTTAATGCTTACTGCAACATCCAAGTGGTTTATGGAAAAAGTCATGCCATCGCCCACCACCACAATGCAGTCATGGGATGTCAATGGTTTCTGGAGACCAGAGGCAGAGCAATAGCTTCCAGACCTGCCATGTGAGTAAACCTATAAAGCCCTGCAAGAAATGGGGTTTAATAGCGTGTCAGTGTAAAGCTGACAGGGATAACATTGCAATACAAAAATATTGCAGTGTTTGACAGAAGCAAAGTATGAGAAGTTTGCGTTCCCTAGTGGGACTAAAATATAAACTAATGGGTGAGATTTATCAAACTGGTGTACGGTAGAACTGGCTTAGTTGCCCATAGCAACCAATCAGATTCAACCTTTGATTTTCCAAAGGAGCTGTCAAAATTGAAAGGTAGAATCTGTTTGATTGGCAGCTAAGCCAGTTCTACTTTACACCAGCTTGATAAATGACCCCATACGTTTTTAAACAGTACAAAATATATAAAGAAAGAAAAGTGATAAAAAAGTTGTATGTATCCAATAAAAACTACAATTAGTCTCCCAAAAAAAAAAACAAGGCCCACACAATTCTATTGATGGAAAAATTTAAATGTTATGAATGCGGTGAAGCAAAATTTGTGCAAAGTAAAAAAAAAGTTGAAAAAAATGTAACTATGGTATCATGAGTATTGTACTGACATGTTACCAACAATGCCAGAACTGCTATTGTTTTGCTCACTCTATCAGATCTGTCATTGGCGGGTGTCTTTAGGAACAGCAGGGCTTGTGTTATGGACAGTGGGTGTGGACCCACTGTGCCAATTAACCAGTTTGGCTTTGGGCTAAACCTAAGGGCTTTATACTGGTAGTTCCCTGCTATTCACCCTTTTACCCCTATACAGGAATCTGGACTTCACCACAAGGAACCAACCAGGCCTCTACCTCCTGGACTAGTCCTGGTGTAGTTGGCCTCTAACCCACAGGAGTCAGAGACATTGGTGCAAAGCACCAAAGACACTAGCTAAATTGTAGTATGATTGCAGTCCAAGAGTCAGGGCAGGCCAAGTACTTGCGTATTCCAAAAAGCGATTCCAAGGTCAGGGCAGGCAGGGTTTGTGCATAATCCAGGTCACAGTTCCAAGGTTGGGGCAGGCAGCAAGGAGCAGAATCAAAAGACAGACAGGGTTCAGTACATGGGATCTCCTTCCCTGGGTAGGAACCTTAAAGCGCAGGCGAGGAAGTGGATCCAGAGCGCAGCTAAATAGGAGGCTGATCAGAAACTTAACCATCACCTGGACAGGGGCAGGAGAAAGGGATTAACTCTCCTAATGCTGAAAGGAGTTCACTGAGCACTAGTCCCAGCACACACAATGGAGTGATGTCTGCGCTTATTTAGAATAGCAGGACAACGACGGACATAAGCCGCTAACCTAATAGCTGATGAATCTTAGTGCCAGATCAGTCCGGCTAATGACTGATGTAGAAAAAAAGAAAAAAATGGCCACGCCAACAAAGACCATTGAATAGGGAATCTGTCACCCGTTTTATGGTGTCCTAACTAAGGCTAACATAAAATAGGGGGGGGGGGGGGGAATCCCCTAAGCAAAATGCTGGGTCACTTTCTTTAACTGAGCCTTCCATTTTGCCAAAATGGAAAGTGCATAATTATGAGTCCTAAATATTCATGAGCTCCTGGCTTTCCCCACCCACCTGCTGCTGATTCACTTGGGAAAACCTGTCAATCAGAGGCAGGTGGGCAGGGATAGCCATAAGCTCATGAATATGGGGACTCACTGGCATGAGCTGGAGCTGTTAGGATTTAAAAGTGAGAGCAGCAGAAAACTGCTGACAGATTCCATTTAAGCTAAATACAAAAAGAGATCGCTGCGCTCACCTGTGATGAATCTTGACGGGAGGCACAGACTGCTAGGTACAGAGCACAGAATAAATACCAAAGAAAAGAAAAAGTCCAGCTTCCAAAAAATGTAACAGCCTTTATTAATAATGTGCTAAATAAAATCCAATTCAGATACCTTGTCTGCGCGTTTCGGATTTTACAGAAGTGATCCTTACTCATGACAAAGTGGTGATAACAACCATGAGCTCATATGTGTAACTTTCCCAATCAGGTGCAGTGTAAAAGTCCATGGGTGGGTACATACAGTGGTTCTCTGCTTTTCCATAGTTCTCAACTGGATTTGCATCCTAAGGCCGCGACAACAGCTGGAAGCAGCACTGGCCATCGGCATGCCCCTTTCTCTACCGGGCCCCTATGAATCCCCTGTGACCAGAATAATAACATTGCTACAAGTGGAATGCCAGTTTATTGCAAAAGATTTGGTCAGAAGTTCATCTACCTAGGTGGCAACATCTTCCATTAACAGGGAACAATGTTTCATTTGCAGCTAAGTTGCTATGTGTAACCTGTACAGTAGCATTTATTTTGTGTGGATATAATTTCTTTCTAAGCGTTAAAAATCATTAGCTGTTGGTAATGGAGCTAGTCACTAAATGTGCCAATTAATAAATGTATTGCTCTAAATTTGCCCAAGCCACACAGTTTTACTGCATCTTCTTAACAAGCTCCAGTCTGTAAAACCAGAAGAGCTTGGCTGCCCCATTGAACAGGTCCCCTTTCTCTCCTCTAATTAAGAACACCTTATTTCAGTCCTTTCCTTGCTGAATGGAGCTAGTATACGCTTTGAGAGCTGCTTGAAACATTGCAGGAGACCGGAGCCACGTGTGATACCTGGCTCTTTTTCCGGTGCTGGCACTGGGTGTTTTATGATCTTCCACAGCAATTTGCTGAACGCTATAGACTTTATTTATTGAATGTTTCTATTCCTTCAGGTCAAAACCCACTAATCCCAGATTTGCTTTGCTTGTTTTTACAGCTGACCTGTAACAGCTTCACCATCAGCGATGGAGAGATGCAGGACGTTGGTGTTGGCCTGTATCCCAGGTAATGCATAGACTGCCTTATTCACAGTGACTCAATTATTAGTTTTATTTTTTTTAGCTCTTAGGTAGCCGGTGGGGTTTATTAGAAGAAAACGACTTCCACTGTTAAATTACAAGGAAACGAGAAAAAAAAAATGATTTAAAATTTGTTTTCAGAATGCCTCATTACCAGCTGCAGAAATTATTTATGTAGTCTTAAACTGATGGCTTTTTGTTTAAGTTTAGCATGTGGATTTCACTAAGGACAGAAATAAGTTGAAAGGTAAAACTGGGGGCCCTAGTTTATATTTCATGCCACATGGACCTACAGTAATATAAGCAGTTCAACGGAAAGAGGCATTTTCATTAGAACTAAATTCTAAACTTTCCCACAGCAGGAATTCTGATTCAGTTGTTACCACAATTCACTTACATTATCTTTAGCCAGCATTGCCAAGTGTCAAAACTTTCTAAATATTCTGGTCTACCACACAGTGAATTTAGTAAAAAGATTTTTTGTGAATTTAATTTGGGCGTAGAGAAGAGAAATAGTTATTTTTACGTTTAAAGAGAGTCTGTCAGGTAAATTTCACTAATATAACTCCCAGCAATAGCCATCAGAACATTGTAAAAGCATTATAACCATACCTTTATGTCATCTTAGTGTTTATTCCATGTCCCGGAAAAGCACTTTTATCACTGAAAAACAGCTCCTGCGTGCCCAGCTGGGTGGGCATTCCTTTTCAAAGTGCCCACGTTCACTGCAATTTCCATGGAATAAACACCCAGATTACATAAAGGTATAGATATTATGCATTTATAAGATGGCCATTGCTGGTAGTTATATCAGTGACATTTTAGTGACAGATTCCTCTTAATAGGAATGGATCATCAGAAAATGGACATTATCCTCTTGCCGACTGCTCATTGACTAATATACATATTACTGCTTTATTTTATTAGAAAGACCCCAGTAATATGTGTTAGCTTATAGGCATAGAAAACGCATGTATCTCTATGTGGTCATGCTATAGCTTGGTGGTTAGTGTATAGAAGTGCATGTAGAGATCATAGGTTTGAATCCTGGGACTATAATAATATATTATGCTTGTGGCTAGCAGCAGCAGTAATATGTATATTAGCTTTCTCAGCAGATCTCAGTGTGGTGAAGCTATAGTACATAGAGTATATGATATGTAGAAGCTAGGACACAGCTCTGCTCCTAGCATGTCTAGTCCTGTCAATCAATGGGAGGGGGAGTGTGCAGAGCACAGGGGATGTTACAAAGCAGTGCTCCAAGGATTCAGCCCCTCCTTCTGGTGCTTGGACTTCTCATTTGCATATACATAAAAATGCAGATCTCTTTGCAGCTATTTAGCATATAGACAAAAGAAAGGTATTATTTTAATTAGCATGATGAGCTCTACCTGGTGACGGAGCTGCTTTAAGACAGAAAGACTTAAATGTGACTTGAGTACTGCAAAGTTTTTGGGACCCTTCAGTGCAATCAATTAAGGGTCCATTATGCCTTTCTTCTCATGCCCTAGGAAGAGCCAAATCCAGGAGCTGTACAGCTTTACATGGAGTGCCACTATACCATGTTCAATTCAATGCTGTGTTTGGAAGATATTCTAGGGGAGAATACCTCTATGCGATAGAGCATTATGAAATTGGAGATACAGTGGATATACAAAGTCTACACACCCCTGTTAAAATGTCAGGTTTCTGTGATGTAAAAAAATGAGACAAAGATAAATAATTTCAGATCTTTTTCCACCTTTAATGTGACCTATTAACTGTACAACTTAATTGAAAAACAAAGTGAAATCTTTTAGGTGGAGGGAAGAAAAAATTTGTGAACACCCTTAAACTAATACTTTGTTAAAGCACCTTTTAATTTTATTACAGCACTCAGTCTTTTGGGGTATGAGTCTATCAGCATGGCACATTTTGACTTGGCAAGATCCAGGTCTGGGCTCTAGCTGGGTATTTGGAACTGTTCATAATTCCCTCTAGCTCAGGGGTGCACAACCTGCGGCCCGGGGGCCACATGCGGCCCTTGATACCATTCTGTGCGGCCCCCAACCATCTGGTAACAGACATGTATGCCTATGTCTTGTGGTTGCTCACATATATTTTTCATGTATTTCACCCATTAGATGGGAGTCCTGGAAGTATAACTAGACATTAATGGTATATAATGTGTGTTCAATATGCCATAAGTACAATATTTCAGTTGTTAATACACCTTTAAATTTTAATTTCGGCCCTCGTCATTGGTTCAATCTGGCAATGTGGCCCCCAACCAGGAAACGTTGTGCACCCCTGCTCTAGCTTAACTAAGGCCCCAGTTCCAGCTGAAGATAAACAGCCCCAAAGTATGATGCTGCCACCACCATGCTTCACTGTGGGTATGGTGTTCTTTTGGTGATGTGCAGTGTTGTTTTTGCGCCAAACATATCTTTTGGAATTAGGGCCAAAAAGTTCAACCTTGGTTTCATCAGACCATAACACCTTTTCCCACATGCTTTTGTGAGACTTCAGATGTGTTTTTGCCAAATGTAGCCTGGCTTGGATGTTTTTCTTCGTAAGAAAAGGCTTTTGTCTTGCCATTCTACCCTATAGCCCAGACATATGAAGAATACAGAAGATTGTTGTCACATGTACCATACAGCCAGTACTTGCCAGCAGGGGCGTAGGTATAAGGGGTGCAGAGGTAGCAGTTGCTACCGGGCCCAGGAGCCTGAGGGGGCCCAAAGACCATTGTGCTGCATAATAAGACACACAAAGCACTGAGGGAAGGGGGCCCAAGCCTAACTCTTGCACCAGGGCCCACGAGCCTTTAGCTACACCACTGCTTTCCAGATATTCCTGCAGATCCTTTAATGTTGCTGTAGGCCTCTTGGTGTAGCCTCCCAGACCAGTTTTCTTCTTGTCTTTCATCAATTTTGGATGGACGTCCAGTTCTTGGTAATGCCACTGTTGTGCCATATTTTCTCCTCTTGATGATGACTGTCTTCACTGTGTTCCATGGTAAATCTAATGCCTTTGAAATTCTTTTGTACCCTTCTCCTGACTAATACCTTTTAACAATGAGATCCCTCTGATGCTTTGGAAGCTCTCTGTGAACCATGGCTTTTGCTGTGGGATGCAACTAAGAATATGTCAGGAAAGACCAACTAGAGCAGCTGAACTTTATTTGTGGTTAATCAGAGGCACTTTAAATAATGGCAGGTGTATGCCGACTCCTATTTAACATAATTTGGAATGTGATTGCTTGATTCTGAACACCGCTACCTCCCCAGTTATGCAGCCATTATTAGTATTTTTTTTTGTTTACAGTTAATAAGTCACATTAAAGGTGGAAAAAGTTCTGAAATTATTTATCTTTGTCAATTTTTTTTTACAGCACAGAAACCTGACCTCACACAGGGGTGTGTAGACTTTTTATATCCACTGTATATGGAAATGCGATAAGTATTATAAGTGCCGGTTACATTTTCATCCAAAATGAAGCCACAATACATCTACATCTGAGGACATAAAGGGGAGGTCGGTGTATTGTCAGGCAGATTGATTGCTTGATTGCTATATATACCTATAATCCACTCCCATGAGTAAAGGGATGTGACCCCTGAAACATTGTGTGTGATGTGGAAGTGTGAAAAACTCAGCGTTCTCCATGAGAAGTTGTAAGAAAATGTTATGCCATATATGCACTGTTTGTACAGAAGGATCATGAGTAGTGATGATTTGCTCACCGTATCAATGAAGTGATTGCTTTTTTCTTCCTGCACTTTGAAAGAGAAAGTTGAAAGGGAAATCAGCTTAATAGCATTGACTGCTTTCCATTCCCCGTTTCCACCAGCAATAATAAGATTTTTGGCAGATAAACTCTTCAAATATGTTCAATTAACTTTGTTTTAATATATCCTATTTTTCAATATTTTCTTATTTTAGCATGTCCCTGTTAAATCACAGTTGTGACCCAAACTGTGTGATCGTCTTTGAAGGAACACGCCTGCACCTCCGCACAGTGAAGGAAATACCACAGGGGCAAGAGGTACGATAATTAAGTTGTCCATTCCTTCTGTCATAGACACCTGGAACTGCCGTCTTCCACCCATTTACATTCCTGTGCTGTCTCATTCCGCAGAGCATAGACTGTATAGACCATCAGTCACTGCTCATATCTTTCATAGGATAGTCAATGAATTAAACTGTCTTTACATGCCATTAGGAAATTTGTGTCATCCCAAGTCCTAAATCACCTGTATTTGTGATATATGTATTTTGGAATCCAGACATGTACACATTATGAAAGAGACCGCAGTGTCTACTCATCATTCAGTAATAGTCTGTGTAGCTTCTTCTGCAGTAAATCTGCCAAACTGTTGGAACGCAGAACCTTAATATTGCCTTATGAATTGCGTTTGTCTGTTTTTCTCATTTGTGTTGTCATGCAATTGTTTCTGGAGTATAACAAGTGTTCCATAGTACTGCAGAAAAAAATGCTGTTTCTCATTTAGAAAGTAGACTACCGTATATTATCTTTGGAAGACGTCAGGTATTTGGGAGTTTTTATTTATTAGACTAGTGCACAGTAAACTTAAGACACATATACAAAATAAGTTGCCTTTCTTTGAGCGTTGATCTAATCTGGTAAAAGTGTAGAAGTCAACTTCAGCCAGCCAATGCCCAGGTGCAGACTCCCATGGGCAAGCGCTTCAGAGAACATTATCCCACCTCAGTGTCAGTCAAAGGATCAGGAGCGCCTGCACATTAACACGCTGAAGCCAAGTACACTACAGTGGGAATCGATGCGCAGGCTCCAGAAAGGAGATCATATGGTGCATGCACAAAATTTTAGGATGGAATCACATCTGAAAGAATCCACCTGAAAGAAGGCTACCAATCAAAAGCCAAGGGGTGGGATGGGGGTGCAATGAGCTTGACATTAAGCATGAAAGCTGCTGCCCCCTTGAGTTCAAGGACCTCATTTGCATATGACCTACGGGTGAGCTCAGACAGCTTACACAAGAACATCATTAGAAACCTGATGTCATCAGCTGTAAGGTACTGCTGGCGGTTTATTGTCCATTTTGGGGCTGACAGGTTCCCTTCAATATTGTAAGGGTTTTGTCATTTGGGCATAAATGTATCATTCTTCTGCTTTCGGCAAGCAGAACTGGTGTTTGACCATATAACAAACTATTTCCTCAGTGCTGGTCTTCTAGAAGAATAGAAGCAAGACAGGAAGGAGATCTGTGTGAGAGCACAGTGGAGAAGTCTATGGGGCACATTTTCTAATGGACTTGCACCACTTTTAGATGTAAAAAATGTTGCAAGTCCCTTTTTCTGTCCGGCCGTGCTATACAGTTTTGGTGCACGGCAGTTTTTTTTGCCCTTTTCACCAGTTGGGTATTACCAGGGCTGTGTTGGAGGCCATGCTGGGGCTGGGACTCTATCCCCAACAAATGGAAACAGGCGCAAATGTTAGCTAAAAACTACATCAGACAGGGTTTTGTATTCCAGGCACACGGACTGCCACAGATGTGCCTCTTTTTTTATCTTGCGTGGACTGCAGGTATTATTTACTACATTGTCTACAGTCAGAGAGCTATCACTGTCTTATCTGTGGTGTTACATAGGACTCCTGGGACCATCCAAAACTCCTATGATCCAGCGGGACAGTCTTGGAGTTCGGTGATTGTCTTGTGATACCAGGACAGCTGTGGCATACTGCGCTCTCAATTGTTTCTGCATTCTTAGGACCCAGACAGTAGATGCATGCTGCGCTCTCAATTGTTTCTGCATTCTTAGGACCCAGACAGTAGATGCATGCTGCGCTCTCAATTGTTTCTGCAGTCTTAGGACCCAGAGACAGTAGATGCATGCTGCGCTCTCAATTGTTTCTGCAGTCTTAGGACCCAGAGACAGTAGATGCATGCTGCGCTCTCAATTGTTTCTGCAGTCTTAGGACCCAAAGACAGTAGATGCATGCTGCGCTCTCAATTGTTTCTGCAGTCTTAGGACCCAAAGACAGTAGATGCATGCTGCGCTCTCAATTGTTTCTGCAGTCTTAGGACCCAAAGACAGTAGATGCATGCTGCGCTCTCAATTGTTTCTGCAGTCTTAGGACCCAAAGACAGTAGATGCATGCTGCGCTCTCAATTGTTTCTGCAGTCTTAGGACCCAGAGACAGTAGATGCATGCTGCGCTCTCAATTGTTTCTGCAGTCTTAGGACCCAAAGACAGTAGATGCATGCTGCGCTCTCAATTGTTTCTGCAGTCTTCGCATGCTGTGCTCTCAATTGTTTCTGCAGTCTTAGGACCCAGACAGTAGATGCATGCTGCGCTCTTAATTGTTTCAGCAGTCTTAGGACCCAGAGACAGTAGATGCATGCTGCGCTCTCAATTGTTTCTGCAGTCTTAGGACCCAAAGACAGTAGATGCATGCTGCGCTCTCAATTGTTTCTGCATTGTTAGGACCCAGACAGTAGATGCATGCTGCGCTCTCAATTGTTTCTGCATTCTTAGGACCCAGACAGTAGATGCATGCTGCGCTCTCAATTGTTTCTGCAGTCTTAGGACCCAGAGACAGTAGATGCATGCTGCGCTCTCAATTGTTTCTGCAGTCTTAGGACCCAGAGACAGTAGATGCATGCTGCGCTCTCAATTGTTTCTGCAGTCTTAGGACCCAAAGACAGTAGATGCATGCTGCGCTCTCAATTGTTTCTGCAGTCTTAGGACCCAAAGACAGTAGATGCATGCTGCGCTCTCAATTGTTTCTGCAGTCTTAGGACCCAAAGACAGTAGATGCATGCTGCGCTCTCAATTGTTTCTGCAGTCTTAGGACCCAAAGACAGTAGATGCATGCTGCGCTCTCAATTGTTTCTGCAGTCTTAGGACCCAGAGACAGTAGATGCATGCTGCGCTCTCAATTGTTTCTGCAGTCTTAGGACCCAAAGACAGTAGATGCATGCTGCGCTCTCAATTGTTTCTGCAGTCTTCGCATGCTGTGCTCTCAATTGTTTCTGCAGTCTTAGGACCCAGACAGTAGATGCATGCTGCGCTCTTAATTGTTTCAGCAGTCTTAGGACCCAGAGACAGTAGATGCATGCTGCGCTCTCAATTGTTTCTGCAGTCTTAGGACCCAAAGACAGTAGATGCATGCTGCGCTCTCAATTGTTTCTGCATTGTTAGGACCCAGACAGTAGATGCATGCTGCGCTCTTAATTGTTTCTGCAGTCTTAGGACCCAGAGACAGTAGATGCATGCTGCGCTCTCAATTGTTTCTGCAGTCTTAGGACCCAGAGACAGTAGATGCATGCTGCGCTCTCAATTGTTTCTGCAATCTTAGTACCCAGAGACAGTAGATGCATGCTGCGCTCTCAATTGTTTCTGCAATCTTAGTACCCAGAGACAGTAGATGCATGCTGCGCTCTCAATTGTTTCTGCAGTCTTAGTACCCAGAGACAGTAGATGCATGCTGCACTCTCAATTGTTTCTGCAGTCTTAGGACCCAAAGACAGTAGATGCATGCTGTGCTCTCAATTGTTTCTGCAGTCTTAGGACCCAGACAGTAGATGCATGCTGCGCTCTCAATTGTTTCAGCAGTCTTAGGACCCAGAGACAGTAGATGCATGCTGCGCTCTCAATTGTTTCTGCAGTCTTAGAACCCAGAGACAGTAGATGCATGCTGCGCTCTCAATTGTTTCTGCATTCTTAGGACCCAGACAGTAGATGCATGCTGCGCTCTCAATTGTTTCTGCAGTCTTAGGACCCAGACAGTAGATGCATGCTGCGCTCTCAATTGTTTCTGCAGTCTTAGGACCCAAAGACAGTAGATGCATGCTGCACTCTCAATTGTTTCTGCAGTCTTAGGACCCAAAGACAGTAGATGCATGCTGCGCTCTCAATTGTTTCTGCAGTCTTTGGACCCAGAGACAGTAGATGCATGCTGCGCTCTCAATTGTTTCTGCAGTCTTAGGACCCAGAGACAATAGATGCATGCTGCGCTCTCAATTGTTTCTGCAGTCTTCGGACCCAAAGACAGTAGATGCATGCTGCGCTCTCAATTGTTTCTGCAGTCTTAGAACCCAGAGACAGTAGATGCATGCTGCGCTCTCAATTGTTTCTGCAGTCTTAGTACCCAGAGACAGTAGATGCATGCTGCACTCTCAATTGTTTCTGCAATCTTAGTACCCAGAGACAGTAGATGCATGCTGTGCTCTCAATTGTTTCTGCAATCTTAGTACCCAGAGACAGTAGATGCATGCTGCGCTCTCAATTGTTTCTGCAGTCTTAGTACCCAGAGACAGTAGATGCATGCTGCGCTCTCAATTGTTTCTGCAGTCTTAGGACCCAAAGACAGTAGATGCATGCTGTGCTCTCAATTGTTTCTGCAGTCTTAGGACCCAGACAGTAGATGCATGCTGCGCTCTCAATTGTTTCAGCAGTCTTAGGACCCAGAGACAGTAGATGCATGCTGCGCTCTCAATTGTTTCTGCAGTCTTAGGACCCAGAGACAGTAGATGCATGCTGCGCTCTCAATTGTTTCTGCAGTCTTAGAACCCAGAGACAGTAGATGCATGCTGCGCTCTCAATTGTTTCTGCAGTCTTAGGACCCAAAGACAGTAGATGCATGCTGCGCTCTCAATTGTTTCTGCATTCTTAGGACCCAGACAGTAGATGCATGCTGCGCTCTCAATTGTTTCTGCAGTCTTAGGACCCAGACAGTAGATGCATGCTGCGCTCTCAATTGTTTCTGCAGTCTTAGGACCCAAAGACAGTAGATGCATGCTGCGCTCTCAATTGTTTCTGCATTGTTAGGACCCAGACAGTAGATGCATGCTGCGCTCTCAATTGTTTCTGCAGTCTTAGGACCCAGAGACAGTAGATGCATGCTGCGCTCTCAATTGTTTCTGCAGTCTTAGGACCCAGACAGTAGATGCATGCTGCGCTCTCAATTGTTTCAGCAGTCTTAGGACCCAGAGACAGTAGATGCATGCTGCGCTCTCAATTGTTTCTGCAGTCTTAGAACCCAGAGACAGTAGATGCATGCTGCGCTCTCAATTGTTTCTGCAGTCTTAGGACCCAAAGACAGTAGATGCATGCTGCGCTCTCAATTGTTTCTGCATTCTTAGGACCCAGACAGTAGATGCATGCTGCGCTCTCAATTGTTTCTGCAGTCTTAGGACCCAGACAGTAGATGCATGCTGCGCTCTCAATTGTTTCTGCAGTCTTAGGACCCAAAGACAGTAGATGCATGCTGCGCTCTCAATTGTTTCTGCATTGTTAGGACCCAGACAGTAGATGCATGCTGCGCTCTCAATTGTTTCTGCAGTCTTAGGACCCAGAGACAGTAGATGCATGCTGCGCTCTCAATTGTTTCTGCAGTCTTAGTACCCAGACAGTAGATGCATGCTGCGCTCTCAATTGTTTCTGCAGTCTTAGGACCCAAAGACAGTAGATGCATGCTGCACTCTCAATTGTTTCTGCAGTCTTAGGACCCAAAGACAGTAGATGCATGCTGCGCTCTCAATTGTTTCTGCAGTCTTCGCATGCTGTGCTCTCAATTGTTTCTGCAGTCTTAGGACCCAGACAGTAGATGCATGCTGCGCTCTTAATTGTTTCAGCAGTCTTAGGACCCAGAGACAGTAGATGCATGCTGCGCTCTCAATTGTTTCTGCAGTCTTAGGACCCAAAGACAGTAGATGCATGCTGCGCTCTCAATTGTTTCTGCATTGTTAGGACCCAGACAGTAGATGCATGCTGCGCTCTTAATTGTTTCTGCAGTCTTAGGACCCAGAGACAGTAGATGCATGCTGCGCTCTCAATTGTTTCTGCAGTCTTAGGACCCAGAGACAGTAGATGCATGCTGCGCTCTCAATTGTTTCTGCAATCTTAGTACCCAGAGACAGTAGATGCATGCTGCGCTCTCAATTGTTTCTGCAATCTTAGTACCCAGAGACAGTAGATGCATGCTGCGCTCTCAATTGTTTCTGCAGTCTTAGTACCCAGAGACAGTAGATGCATGCTGCACTCTCAATTGTTTCTGCAGTCTTAGGACCCAAAGACAGTAGATGCATGCTGTGCTCTCAATTGTTTCTGCAGTCTTAGGACCCAGACAGTAGATGCATGCTGCGCTCTCAATTGTTTCAGCAGTCTTAGGACCCAGAGACAGTAGATGCATGCTGCGCTCTCAATTGTTTCTGCAGTCTTAGAACCCAGAGACAGTAGATGCATGCTGCGCTCTCAATTGTTTCTGCATTCTTAGGACCCAGACAGTAGATGCATGCTGCGCTCTCAATTGTTTCTGCAGTCTTAGGACCCAGACAGTAGATGCATGCTGCGCTCTCAATTGTTTCTGCAGTCTTAGGACCCAGAGACAGTAGATGCATGCTGCGCTCTCAATTGTTTCTGCAGTCTTAGGACCCAAAGACAGTAGATGCATGCTGCACTCTCAATTGTTTCTGCAGTCTTAGGACCCAAAGACAGTAGATGCATGCTGCGCTCCCAATTGTTTCTGCAGTCTTTGGACCCAGAGACAGTAGATGCATGCTGCGCTCTCAATTGTTTCTGCAGTCTTAGGACCCAGAGACAATAGATGCATGCTGCGCTCTCAATTGTTTCTGCAGTCTTCGGACCCAAAGACAGTAGATGCATGCTGCGCTCTCAATTGTTTCTGCAGTCTTAGGACCCAGAGACAGTAGATGCATGCTGCGCTCTCAATTGTTTCTGCAGTCTTAGTACCCAGAGACAGTAGATGCATGCTGCGCTCTCAATTGTTTCTGCAGTCTTAGGACCCAAAGACAGTAGATGCATGCTGTGCTCTCAATTGTTTCTGCAGTCTTAGGACCCAGACAGTAGATGCATGCTGCGCTCTCAATTGTTTCAGCAGTCTTAGGACCCAGAGACAGTAGATGCATGCTGCGCTCTCAATTGTTTCTGCAGTCTTAGAACCCAGAGACAGTAGATGCATGCTGCGCTCTCAATTGTTTCTGCAGTCTTAGGACCCAAAGACAGTAGATGCATGCTGCGCTCTCAATTGTTTCTGCATTCTTAGGACCCAGACAGTAGATGCATGCTGCGCTCTCAATTGTTTCTGCAGTCTTAGGACCCAGACAGTAGATGCATGCTGCGCTCTCAATTGTTTCTGCAGTCTTAGGACCCAAAGACAGTAGATGCATGCTGCGCTCTCAATTGTTTCTGCATTGTTAGGACCCAGACAGTAGATGCATGCTGCGCTCTCAATTGTTTCTGCAGTCTTAGGACCCAGAGACAGTAGATGCATGCTGCGCTCTCAATTGTTTCTGCAGTCTTAGGACCCAGACAGTAGATGCATGCTGCGCTCTCAATTGTTTCTGCAGTCTTAGGACCCAAAGACAGTAGATGCATGCTGCACTCTCAATTGTTTCTGCAGTCTTAGGACCCAAAGACAGTAGATGCATGCTGCGCTCTCAATTGTTTCTGCAGTCTTTGGACCCAGAGACAGTAGATGCATGCTGCGCTCTCAATTGTTTCTGCAGTCTTAGGACCCAGAGACAGTAGATGCATGCTGCGCTCTCAATTGTTTCTGCAGTCTTCGGACCCAGAGACAGTAGATGCATGCTGCGCTCTCAATTGTTTCTGCAGTCTTAGGACCCAGAGACAGTAGATGCATGCTGCGCTCTCAATTGTTTCTGTAGTCTTAGTACCCAGAGACAGTAGATGCATGCTGCGCTCTCAATTGTTTCTGCAATCTTAGTACCCAGAGACAGTAAAGTGCAAGGGAGCCGCTCCCTGCTTCAGCAGTCAACTGCTGGCACTCTCATCATGCCTGCAGGACTGAATAACAGAGGGCGGAGGTTGAGAATGATGATGATTCCACAATCCCTGTACTCTTGTGCTCAGCGCAGCAGGCACGAGGATGTCACTTCATTGCCCCTGCTGCTGGGGAGAGCAGGTGTGCTCTATTCTCCGGGGGAACAGGGCAGGGTAAGTATTATTTGTTGACAATTCAGGGACCACTAAAGGGGGCATTCTACTTTATGGGGACACTAAAGGAAACATTCTACTGTAAGGGGGCATTAAGGGTGGGGGGATTGGGGCATGTATAGATAGGCATTAAGTGGAGTTAGAGGCGTGGCTTAGAGGTAAAACAATTTACCACACCACTGATAATGTCCCTCCTTGGGCTTTATGAAAGTTGAGAGGTAACAACTCCAGCAAAGGATATCCCAAATAAATCTCGCAATGTGTATAAGGAATGATGCGAGGCAGGGAATAAGTATGGATAGTGAAATGGATTGTTTGTCCAGGATGTGCATACTTTATATGAATCAGACAGATTAGAAACAAAACTAGAGAAGTTTTTAAGAGCTAGGGGATCTGTCACCACATACAGTAGCTCACTATGAAACCATCTTAGACTACTTTCACACTGGCGTTTTGGCTTTCCATGTGTGAGATGCGTTCAGGGCTCTCTCAAGCGATCCAAAACGGATCAGTTTTGCCCTAATGCATTCTGAATGGAAAAGGATCCGCTCAGAATGCATCAGTTTGCCTCCGATCAGTCACCATTCCGCTTTGGAGGTGGACACCAAAATGCTGCTTGCCAAACTGATCCGTTCTGGCACACAATGTAAGTCAATGGGGACGGATCCGTTTTCTATGACACAATCTGTCACAATAGAAAAAGGATCTGTCCTCCAATGACTTTCAATGGTGTTCAAGACGGATCTGTTTTGGCTATGTTACAGATAATACAAACGGATCCAAACGGATGCAGACGGTTGTATTATCTGAACGGATCCGTCTGTGCAGATCCATGACGGATCCGCACCAAACGGGAGTGTGAAAGTAGCCTTAGATGCAGATGTGGGATTGTCAATACATTTTAATGGTGTTGGTCCACTTTTACTGACAGGGCATTGAAGACATATTTAACCCTGGCCTTGAAGTCTCACAATTGCTTATTTGCTTCACTGTTCGGCACACATGCGGTACCGCGCAGAAGTTTGCTGCATCTGCACCAAACAGTGAAGCTTACAAGCAATCATGAGACTTCGGGAGACCTCAGGGCCAGGTGTGTGTATGTCTTTTCTGCCAAGCCCTGTCAGTCAAAGTATTGGTGGCGTGGCCGGGGAAGAAAAGGAGTGGAGCCTTGGGTGCTGTAAGGTGTAATGGTACTGCCCTTGTTGAAGCAAGGCACCAATTAACATAAAATAAAAAGCCTAATTTCTTCACAATGGGGCCACGAATGGAAATATGACCAACACCACCAGAATGTAATCACAAGCTCCCATTTGGCCTTTAAGATTAGAGAGCTATGTGGTGACAAATGACCTTTAAGAAATGTGGTTGAAATTAAAGGGGTTGTCCCATGACAGACAATGGGGGCATATCGCGAGGATATGCCCCCATTTTCTTATAGGTTGGGTCCCATCGCTGTGAGCCGCACCTATATCGAGAACAGAGCCTCGAAAGTGAAGGAGGGCACACTGTGCATGCGCAGCCGTCCTTCATTCATTTTCTATGAAGCCTGCGAAAATAGTCGAGCCCATAGAAGTGATTGGGAGTGGTGGCCGGTCATGCACGGTGCACTCCCGTTCACTTCTATGGGTAGCCGGCTTGGAGCTGGCCAGACCGGAGTCCTTCAGCCACCACCTTGCGGGGCTCAGTTCTCGATATTGATGCAGGTTCCAGTGGTGGGACCCGCACCTATAAGACAATGGGAGCATATCCTAGCGATATGCCCCCATTGTCTATGATGAGACAGCATCATACACTGGAGAGGTAGCTGATTGCAGGGAGCAGGTAAGTGATTGCTATGTTTAATACTAATTGAGGATACTGTGGCTGGCACAGTCAATGTGACAGGTACTTGTAGGGGTTCTGATGGGGAAATGTAGCTGCTGCTCATGGGGACATCGATGGGGTCTTATACGTATAGGAATGCATTGAGTGGCACAATAGGGCATATCCACAACTCTTTTATTTCCATAAAAATAATGTATCATAGTTCACATACAGGGGATTACAACTCTTAATAAACATGGCATGTTGTGTTGCCTTCAGGTTTGATGATTACATTTTATTCCAGACAATTATCATCTAATGCAGTAAAGGGGAGAATTACACATACATCTTATGTAGGTATATTCAGGAAAAGAATGTTTATCACTTTAGGAAACTGTGTGAGGAAAGGCCATGTACAGTAACTGATGGATGTGACGTTGCTGGCCTGCTTTGATATTGACCCGTATGGCACTGACATATTATGCAGCACTTTGCATCTTCACCTGCTATCTATCAGTATGTCTTCGGAGTGTGGGAGGAAACCGGAGAACCCAGAGGAAACCCAAGCAAACACAAGTATTATCCTTGGTCAGATTCAAACCCAGAACCCCAGGACTGCACGACACCAATGCTAACCACTAAGCAACCGTGCTGCATAGACATAGGCTTGTGGAAGGAAAAATAGAAATGGTGTTTTCAAAGTTCTCTGTGAGCTCTAAGATTTTTTTTTTTTTATTATCTTCACGTCTTTTTTTACTCTGTCTGGTGACTGCAAATGCTTATGGTGTATATGTCATATATATGCATTATAAACTTCTATTAGCTTAAGATATGTTGAATAGTCACTGCCACCAGTCACGTATTGTGGGTTGCCAGCGCCTGGGGCAAGCCAAATATTGTGCCGCCTAACCTGTGGACATGCCCCTTTTTATAGAATCATGCCCCATTTATGCCCAACAGTTATAATCCATTCCCCATTTAGGCTCCAAGCCCCACTGAGATGTAATTCCCATTTACCCCACCACCAGCCTGCCCGCTGTCCCCCTCTGCACTCCCTAAACTAAATTTAAAGAAAACCTCCCCTTTCTATTACTCCTACGATGTGCATAAGGTACAAGAAAATCTAAATGTCAGCAGAACCATACAGGAATGTTTGAGCTACCAGCTTGCACACCCAGAACTATGTGTCCCAAATACTGTTGTCAGATGAACAAAGTCATACAAATAAATCATCAATATGCTTTGCAAAAATGAGGAAATTCGCAGTAAGGTTGCACATTTTCCTTATTATGAGCAGATGTTTTATTGGTATTACATGTGTTTAGTTTGTTGTAAACACCAACATATGTTCAGGAATGTAACCACATCAAAAAGGCCAGCTATGGTTATGTAACCAGCCAGTATGCATGTGAAGCCTGGTTCTGCTTACAATGTGGCCTTTGTCTTTTGCATGTATTTAACTACCATACTTCATAGCTGCCAAAAGTAGCAGATTATCATAAAATATTTAATTTTTGTAAGACCAAAACCCATTAGAAATTTAGAATCTAGTAGCCAAAAGACCCATCTTAGCTGAAGCTACATTTTTGTAATTATCTTTTGGCCTGAAAGACCATCTTTGTTAGTCCCGTAGAGTTGATTGAAATAGCCTACATGCAGTGACCCCCCTGTTAACATGTTTACTCTATGGTGTAGATTTATCAAAACTGGTGTAAAAGAAAAGTGGCTTAGTTGCCCATAGCAACCAATCAGATTCCACCTTTCATTTTTTAGAGCTCCTTTGAAAAATGAAAGGTGGAATCAGGTTGTTATGGGCAACAAAGCCAGTTTTCTACCTGTAAATCTCCGCCTATGTGTTCCAAAAGGCTATGTCTAGGAAATAGTTTATTGGCAGTTCTTAGTGTTGGTTGACAAGTAGTAGGCTGAACCCCTGGTTAATGAGTCTTGTAGAAAGCCAGAGTGAAGACTTGTTTTGTGCTGCGGCCAAGTAGGCCAAGACAAGGGAAAGAAGGATTGAATTATTCCAGAAGGTTGAGGATCATAAAAGATGCACACATATGGCTGTAGACTTCACTGCATGTGGTTTGGGTTATATTGCCTCTGAAGCCTGCCACACTACTGAGACGGACTTACCATCTGATTTAGGACTGCACTCCACAGTTAGTCATTGCAGAGTAGTATTGTGAGAAATTGCGCTCTTATGGTCATTTGTGAAAATTGCATGTATCTTTAGAAAGATACTCAGGGAGGACCACCGTCATAGCTGTCCTCTATACACAGGCTTTGAGAAAAGCCTACTCTGTGAAATACTTGAGAACGGTGCCTGCTGCTTGGGCTTGCTTTGGGACACCCATCATTTAATCAATAAAAGAGCGACTTTATTTTGCTATTACCAAGATGGCATGGTCATTGGGCTCCACGTCTGATCCGGTCCTTTGCTGTCCTGCCTTGAACCCCACTATCGTTACATACACTATCCAAGGGCACCCAACCACCAACAGGCAGGTGACCTCAAGGTTTAGGGTGTGCCCTGAGTGGAAGAAGGGCTGCACCCCTACACTCACTGCATTTGCCTCCTGAGAGAGCGCTGGAGCAGAATTTGCCACCATGAGAACTACAACCATTCTCATCACCACCTCTCTCCACCTTCCCACTCTCCACCTCCCTTGCGTCTCCTTCTGCCAGCCAGCATGCTGCAGATATGCTACATTCATACTGAGGAACACTGGCCCATTTCTTGTGATCTGTAGGGCCCCAGGGGTTGGACCCTCACGGGTCAGACACATACCCCATGCTGTGGTTCTTGTAATGGGGCAACCCCTTTAAATCCTTCAGGACCGAGCCATTTTTCACCTAATAGATTAGGCTAAATTTTGGAAATCTGACATGTCACTTTGTTTGGTAATAACTTTGGAATGCTTTTACCTATCCAATCAATTCTGAGACTGTCTTCTTATGACACGTCATTCTACATGTTAAATTTTAGTAATTTTTACCTGTATTTATAAAAAAAAAATCACAAATCTACCAATAAGTTAGAAAAATTCTAAATTCTCTATTTTTAAGATGGATAGTGATACCTCATAAAATAATTATTACTTAACATTCCCCATATGTTTACTTTATGTTGCCATCAGTTTGTAAATGTAATTTTATTTTTTTAAGTCGTTAGAAGGCTTAGAAGTTTAGAAGCACATTTTAAAACCAGTTCACATTTGAAGTCTTTTTGTAGGGATTACATAATAGAAACCACCCACCCCATGTTAGGAGCTACATCCCTCAAATGTTTCAAAACTATTTTAGAAACTTTGTTAACCCCTTAGGTGTCCCACACAAATTTAAGGAAACAATTTTTCTGTAAAACAGCAAGGTTTAACAACCAAACCTCTACTGGGCTTGCTGCACTGAGTGGGCTTCTGAATAAGTGGAGTTTAAAGAACCGGAGTCTAAGACGAGGAGCAATAAACAAAGGTTTGATAGGTTTTCCTTGTGTGTTGTTTGCTTAATTCTAGCAAGTTTTCAAGTTACAGCAGAGTCTAAGGCTCCATTCAGACGTTCGTAGAACGGGTCCGCATCCGTTCCCGCTGCTCTGGAAAAAAAATAGAGCATGTCCTATTCTTGTCCGCAATTGCGGACAAGAATAGACATTTCTATGGGGGTGCCGGCCGGGTGTATTGCAGACCCGCAATGCACTACAGACGTCTGAATGGAGCCTAAATCTAACTCATATTTACTGTTTTCCTTCTGTACTGTACATCCCCATTTAAATATGTGCTCTATGGACAATGCTACTAAGTGTGTGTCCTGTGCAATGTATGCGTGCCTTGAAGAACCATTCAAGGGTGAATACATTTGCACTAGATGCAAGCATGTTGCATATTAGGAAGCACGAAAAGAGGGTCAAGCAGAAAAGGCAATGAGGCCCACCTGAGTACTGCCCAAAACAATGCAAAAACGAAAACTATAAAGGGCAGTGTACTGAAGTAAAATTTCACTTTTAATTATAAAGGAGATAAAAAGACCCCTACAGACAGACAAACAAATAATATTTACACACCCTCTGCCTAATACGAAGCAGAGGTGATGAAGGCTAAAACAACAACGTTAATATTCATGGGGGTCTAGGCAGAGACTGAACGTAGAAGGTCAGAGGGGGGTATTGTTAGTACAAAATACCCACTAGCCCTAGTGACTCCCTACTTGACCTAGTCCACCCTATTAGTGTATCCAAGGGACGGGGTCCAAAAAGCCCCGCAAGGGGTGGCCCAGACTGGAGCTCTAGTCCTGCACTGGAAGCCCTAATGAGGCCCTAACCAGTGACCAAAAAGACCATGCGTCCAATAGATATACCCCAACCAAAACCAAAAAAGAATTAGATGAGGGATACTCAAGTGTCCCGACGCGTTTCCTCGATAAAGGCCCCAAGAGTCTTCAGGGGACACTGGGCGTAAATGATGGTTATTCCAGCTGTCACATGGCCCGACAGCTAGGGAATAACCTAGACAGTTGCTACAGTCAGTGTGTGGCTGAGCTATTTAGTGGCTGCGGTCAGCATATAGCTGTGGACCCAAACACAAGTAAGACCCAGGGTGGTGGTGTCTGCAGGAATAGATGGACCGGCATATTAGGAAGCCCAGCTCTTGGATCTAAATAGGCATCTTGAAATACTTAGGGACATTGCAAACATGGAGAGAGGCTTAGACCTCATAGTGCAGGCACTGACTGGGGTCAGTGAAATGGAGGTGGGAGGAGGAGGGCAAGAACAGGACTATTGGGTCAGCAGTTGGGTTAATATAGGAAGAAGAGGTAGAGGGAAAAGTGCCAGGGAGGCTAGTCCTGAGCTGGAACACCCTAGTAAATATACCTATTTGGCTTATATTAGGGCCAGCAACACTGCAGCATGGCGTTTCTCCTAGCAACCAGGAAGATGACCGCTGCAGGAAGGATGGGAAAAGGAGTGCAGCAAAGATCAGATAGATGCTGGTGGTAGGGGACTCTATTATTTGGATAACAGACAGGGTCATCTGTCACCAAGACCGTGAATGCCGAACAATGTTTTTTCTCCAGGGTGCTCGGGTTCTGCATATTGCGGATCGGATTGACAGATTGCTAGGTGGGGCTGGGAAAGACCCGGCGGTCATGGTACACATTGACCCCAATGACAAAGTCAGGGGAGATGGAAGGTCCTTAAAAATGATTTTAGGGAATTAGGAGAGAAGCTCAAGTCCAGGACCTCCAAGGAAGTGTTTTCAGAAATACTACCAGTGCCACGAGCGTCACCAGACAGACAACGAGAGCTTAGGGAGTTAAATAAGTGGCTCAGAAGCTGGTGCAGGAAGAAAGGCTTTAGGTTCATGGAGAACTGGGCTGACTTCTCTGTTGGTTACAGTCTCTACAGTAGGGACGGGCTGCACCTTAATGTGGAGGGTGCAACTGCCTTGGGGGAAAAAAATCATTAGACGGCTAGAGGAGCTTTTTACACTAGGATCTGGTGGAGGGTGGGGGGGTCATACTAATAAGGGGGTAGATAGTGTAGATAGAGAGTGGGATATAGGAGGGGACAGTGGGGATTTAGTGGGGGCTGGGGTTAGTGAGGAAAGTAGGGAGTAGACTGGGCAGAACTGTGCACCAATGGAAAATAGAGCTACTGGTAACAAGAACCTGTTACATACAAACATCAACCAAGATAACCAAAAAATCCTGGATATTCACTTTACAGGTACTAGTAATTTAAAATGTGTTTTCACAAATGCCAGAAGTCTAGCTAGCAAAATGGGGGAGCTGGAGGCTATGGTACTAGAGGAACACATAGATGTAGTTGGTGTGGCTGAGACATGGTTGGACTCTTTGCATGACTGGGCTGTTAATATTGAGGGTTTTACACTGTTTAGGAAAGACTGGGTCAATAGAAAAGGTTGTGGCGTGTGCCTGTATGTGAGGAGTGATCTGAAGACAGGTGTGAAAGAGGCAATTGTGGGTGAGGATGTGGAAACCTTATGGGTGGAAGTTCAAAGGGATATAAACACTGAAATAATAATACTTGCTGTAATATATAGACCCCCTAACATCACAGAGGAGATAGAAATGCAACTGTATAACCAAATAGAGCGGGCTGCACAGACTGTTACAGTGGTCATAATGGGAGATTTTAACTTCCCAGACATTGTCTGGGGTCATGGTTCTGCCTCAACCACAAAGGGGAGAAAATTCTTTAACTTGCCGCAGGACAACTTTATGGGCCAGTTTATAGAATCTCTCACTAGGGGCAATGCTCTGTTGGATCTGGTCATTCCTAATGATGCAGAGCTAGTTGGAAATGTTACTGTTCGAGAAACACTAGGTAATAGTGACCACAATATACCGTATTTTTCGCCGTATAAGACGCACCGGCGTATAAGACGCACCTAGGTTTTTGGGGAGGAAAATAAGAAAAAAAATATTTTGAACTAATTGTGGTCTGTGGGTGATGCACTGTTATGGGGATCTGTGGATGACGCACTGTTATGGGGGATCTGTGGGTGACACTTATAGGGGATCCTCTCTGGATGGCGCTGTTATGAGGATCTGTGTATGACAGTTATGGTGGGGATCTGTGGATGACACATATATAGCATCTTATGCTATGTGTCATCCACAGATCCCCTCCATAAGTGTGGGGGTCGCATTTGCTTTTATAATGGGGGTGGGGGTCGCATCTGCATTTATAATGACAGCGGGGCCCGTGCAGTGACTGTATTCTACTACACGGGCCCCGCTTACTGTACAATCATATCCCTAATACCGTAGTTAATTGTTGTGTGCACTGCATGTAAAAGCATAATGAGCGATGATGAGCGCTATTACTTACAATTAGAAGCGCTTGCCGTTCGGAGCAGGGAGGAGGGAGGAGGCAGGAGGCAGGCCGGGAGGACGGGCGCTGGCAGTGTGAGTCATCCGTCATGCGCCCACGCCGCCTGCTTCATTCATGAAGCAGGCGGCGCAGGCGCGTGACGTATGACTCACACTGCCAGCGCCCGTCCTCCCGGCCTGCCTCCTGCCTCCTCCCTCCTCCCTGCTCCGAACGGCAAGCGCTTCTAATTGTAAGTAATAGCGCTCATCATCGCTCATTATGCTTTTACATGCAGTGCACACAAGAATTAACTACGGTATTAGGGATATGATTGTACAGTAAGCGGGGCCCGTGTAGTAGAATACAGTCACTGCACGGGCCCCGCTGTCATTATAAATGCAGACGCCGGCCCCCAGCCCCTCCTCCCTCACAGCTGATATACCCGCCGCACGGCATCGCGGCGGGTGTATCATTGAAAACTAAGCAAAATCGGCTACATTCGCCGTATAAGACGCACTGCTATTTCCCCCCCACTTTTGGGGGGGAAAAAGTGCGTCTTATACGGCGAAAAATACGGTAATCATATTCCCCCTACACTATAAGAAGCAAACTCTGTCAGGCAGAGCAAAAACGCTGAATTTTAAAAAGGCTCATTTCCCTGGGTTGAGGGCAGCATTTCAGGGCATAGACTGGGAGCAGCTACTGTCACATAATAAATGGGAGAGCTTTAAATCCACATAGCAGTAATTGCACTAAACATTTAATCCTTTAGATAACAAGTATAAACAGTTACAATTAAAGCCCCCATGGCTTACAGCTACTGTAAAAAGGGCAATAAATGACAAAAAAGGGCATTAAAAAAATACCAATCTGTGGGATTAGATGTAGCCTTTGAAGTCTACAAATGGCTTAACAAAATCTGTAAAATGGACATAAAAGTTGCAAAAATACAAAACGAACAGCATGTGGCAAAAGAGATTAAAGCAAATCCCAAAACCTTCTTTAAATATATAAATGCTAAAAAAAACAAGATCTGAGCAGGTAGGTACCCTAAATAATGGTAAAGGGGGCTTAGTCATGGAAGATAAGGAAAAGGCATAGGTACTAAAAAAATTTTAGCTCTGTATATACAAAAGAATAGGAGAAAGACAAAATAGCTGATATCTGTGGTGCTGGGGCTGGTAGTACATCCAGTAATATACTCAATTGGCAAACTGTAGATATGGTCCAAGTTAAGTTAAATAAGGTAAATGTGAACAAGGCTCCGGGTCCAGGTGGATTACACCCAAGAGTTCTTAAAGAGATCAATTCAATCATTGATGTGCCCCTGTTTATAAATTTTTAAGATTCTCTAGGAACTGGTACAGAGCCAAGTGATTGGCGCAAAGTAAATGTGGTGCCCATATTCAAAAAAGGATCTAGGTCCTCCACAGGTAATTATAGACCAGTTAGTTTAACTTCTCTTATGAGGAAATGTTTGAAGGACTCTTAAGGGACTATATACAGGGGTATGTGACTGTAAATAATATTATAAGTGATAACCAACATGGGTTTACCAAGGACAGGAGTTGTCAGACTGAACAAATGCTGTTTTTTATTGAACAACAAAATATGACGGCTGGCACTTCAGATTAACAATACTGTACTGATACGCCAGGGGCGCAATCGGTAAATGGCAAGAACAGTATTAACAAATTTACACAACGTTACAGAAAGGATATTTGAAGTGTCATATAACAAATGCGTTCTCAAAAGCATGAAGATAGAAATATAGTCTACTCTCCTCTTCTATAATCCTATCTGATCCCCGCTAACCAGGGCGCATTTCTACAATGCTCTGACTAATGAAACCTTCTCTATGCCCTACCTCTACTAACACCGGTGCACACTCACAGTTCTGGAGTTATCTGAGTAGAGGTCTGTGATGTAGTCATTTTTCCCATGAGGTGGATGCTTGTCTTGTCCGGAACGTGGTGGCACGTGTCCTCTGGCTCCTGAATAGATCACTTGCTTGTCTCAACACGTGGCCTGCTTCTCTCTCTCTTGATTACAGCTGCAGCACTTCACTTCAGAGCCTATCTTGATCTGTCCTATACATAGCCAGTTTCTCAGGACTCCATCAGTAAGGGCCCATGTCCCATCATTAGTCTCTCAGCTTGGCTCCTGACATGGAAACCAGCCTCACAGCTTCCAGGGCTCACACACACACAGCCAGAACTCCAACCCCTGGAACTTCTAGCCCCTCCTATCTCCTGTGTGTACCACAAAACTTCAGCTTCTTCTTATTCGGAGCCACGGTGGCCTGTAGTGGCTGGAATAAGTCATCACAGTCTATGAACATAATATTGCAGATATCTGTGCAAAGAACAGTATTCTAGAGGCTGACCCCTATATTTTGATACTGTCCCTCATAGATGTTAATTAGGTAAAGTACGGTCTATAGGCTTGGAAAGTATAGTTTGTAATTGGATTGAAAACTATTAAAAGGACTGTGTCCAGAGGGTTGTGGTCAATGATTCCTATTCAGAATGGTCCCGGGTTATAGTTGGTGTACCCAAGGTTTAGAGCTAGGTCCCTTTTTTATTTAATTTATTTATTAATGATATCAAGGACAGGATTAATAGCACCATTTCTATTTTTGCAGATGACACTAAGCTGTGCAGTCTATGGAAGATGTCCATAAAATACAAGCTGATTGAATGATTGGGCATCAACTTGGCAAATAAGGCTCAATGTGGATAAATGTAAAGTTATGGATCTTGGTAGTAATAATCTCTGTGCCTCATATGTCTTATGGGATGTAACACTGGGAGAGTCACTTATAGAGAAGGATTTGGGTGTCCTTGTAGATGGTAGATTAAATAACAGCATACAATGTCAATCAGCTGCTTCTAAGGCCATCAGGATATTGTCATGCATTAAACGAGACATGGACTCGCGGGGCAGGGATGTAATATTACCACTTTACAAAGCGTTGGTGTGGCCTCATCTGGAATATGCAGTTCAGTTTTGGCCACCAGTCCATAGAAAGGATGCGCTGCAGCTGGATAAAGTACAGAGGAGAGCGACTAAAATGATAAGGGGCATGGAGGGTATTAGTTATGAGGAAAGATTAAAATAATAAAATGTATTTAGTCTTGAGAAGAGACGTCTAAGGGGGGGGGACATGGTTAACCTATACAAATATATAAATGGGCAATACAAAAAATACGGTGAAAAACTGTACAGACTAGCCAATCAGAGTGATTGCTGGCTCAAGACCACACTCATTGGTCCCAGACTGGTTAGCTGAGATTGCTGGCTGTGTGTAACAGCTGCGATCTCAGCACTGTCACCATGTGTATATACATGGTCACAGTTTAGTGCCATGATAAGTATATTTGTCATGGAGTTCTAAGTAGCAGTGCTTCGTGAAGAATATTTTGTCATTTAGCGTCAAGGGATTAAAGGAACATTTGTTAAATGAGTGTTCCACCTATTTTGTAATAAAATATAAGCAGCAGGTACATAACTTTAACTTCACTTGCGATACATTTTCTCGAAAGTGGCATTTCTGAACCACAACTTTCAGAAAAAAGGACATCGCAAGGGCAAGAAGTGGGCAGGACCAGCGGTTCGGCCACATTTAACTTTATTTGCGCCACTTTTCAGATGCAGATGAACTAAAAAATCTACAGCAGCTCAGAGCTGACTTAGATTTCATTCTAGGTCATGAACTACTGGAGGATGCACCTAATTTATGATGTGGCCTTCGCCTCATCCTTATATAGGTGCATCCTCCAGCAGCGCAGAAGATTTAAAAATCCAGTAGAAAACACTGGTCTTTGACAAATCTCCCCCATAGTGTTGCATAAAGGGGTTTTGCTTCATCTTTGTATAACACATTTTTTAACACAATTAGCAGTCATCATTAATCAGATGCCTAATTGGACTTGAATTGGAAGAATGCTTAAGTTTATCAATCATAACATTTGGCAGACTAGCTGTATCAAATTAATGGACCTCAAAACTAATTAAGATGACTTTTGTTACGTAAGTCTGATCAGATATGTTTTTAGATTGATAGAGGCTTGGGATGACGGATGATAATAGTACTGCGTTCTTCAGCCTGCAGTGCAATTTTCTTTTATCTAGAATTTGCCGTTCCAAATGTCTAGCAGTGGTAGCATATTATAGTGATGGAGCTCCGCACACTTAGTTAGCTGGTGCAAGCAAGGACTTGGTAGTCGTAATTTGAGAAGAGAAGATTGTGGCACACAGGATCTACTTGTGCAATTTTATACCATTTATTAGTTTGACATCATCATATATAAATCATGATCCAGTTACATCGTGCAATATCATAGCCACTTTTGATAATTGTGCTGACCGGACGTTTCGGTCCTAAATGGACCACCTTCAGCGGTCTTGGTTATCTGACTCTAATGGCTGGGGTATGTGATCCAGCGCGCCACATATCCAGCACAATTATCAAAACTGGCTATGATATTGCACGATGTAACTGGATCATGATTTATATATGATGATGTCAAACTAATAAATGGTATAAAATTGCACAAGTAGATCCTGTGTGCCGCAATCTTCTCTTCTCTAGCAGTGGTAGAAGACAGATGTTGCACATGCACCTCTCTGTAGATCTTTCTCTTAAAGGGGTTTTCCAGGATTTTAATATTGATGACTGATCCTCAGGATAGAGAAAAAGACAATGCAACAGCACTCTGCAAACCAGATAAAGTGCAATAAAAATATGTTATAGTGCTAATGCTACGCTTATTTATAAAGTGAGATGCTTAGCAAATGCATTTTGTACAAAACCATCTCAGCCCGTCTGCCGTACTTCAAGGCGAACTTGTAAGACAGGTCCTAACACTAAATACTACCTGTTATGCGCCATAATGGTCTCCATAAAATTCAGGAAGTGTTGGTTCCACATGCATGCTGGATCCACTCTGCCTTTTAACATTTTTGGTGCCAAAATGGCCAATATTGTCTTTTTTTTTTCTATGTTTTCAGCCATGGCAGCGTGCACCTGCGCACTGGGAGGTGCTGACTAACCCCCTTTGCAGATTTACAATGCTGGAGATGTGGCACTCCGGCGAGTCCTGCACTCCTGATTAGCCTGTCTGCCCCATAGGCTGATTTGAATTAGTTTCAGTATAAAGCTGTAGCCTGCTCTCACTACATTCATTGGAATATTGAGTGGTTTCGGCATGCATGTTGGTACCTGTATACCTTGGAAGTAATGGAGGCCATTTTGGCACCAAAAATGGTAAAAGGCAGAGTGGATCCAGCATGCATGTGGAACCAACACTTCCTGAATTTTATGGCGGCCATTATGGCGCATAACAGGTAGTATTTAGTGTTAGGTTCCCGTCTTTGAGAGATGTGCTGTTGCATTGTCTTTTTTTTTCTCTATGTTTTCAGCCATGGCAGCGTGCACCTGTGCATTGGGAGGTGCTGACTAACCCCTTTTCTTTGCTGATCCTCAGGATAGGTCATTAGCAGTGATGGCCAGTTCGCTGTGTTTGCCCGTGAACACTTGCGGGCTGCCATCTTAACTCACAAGTCCGGCGATGAAGGCCCCCGGCGGCTGTTCTAGGAAATGCCTGCTCCCGGTGACCGCATTTGTTTCAGAAGGGCTCGCGCACAGGCACAGGTAAGGACTTACCTGTGCATCGCCGGACTTGTGAGTTAAGATGGCAGCCCGCAAGTGTTCACGGGCAAACACGGCGAACTGGCCATCACTGCTAATGACCTATCCTGAGGATCATCAAAGAAAAAGGGGTGAGTCAGCACCTCTCAATGCACAGGTGCACGCGGGCGAACTGGCCATCACTGGTCATTAGTATCAGATCAGTGGTGGTCTGATACCCGGCACCCCTACCGATCAGCTGGTTGAACAGCCTTCCCTTCATTGTTTACATGATCGCCGTCGACATTGCATACACCATATCAAACATCCAGTGGTTTAGTTTGTAATAATTATGCAATGCATGTATATAAAAAAAAGATGACGGTGGAAAAGTTTCTTTAAATACATTTCAGCCATACCCTTTAATATTATTATGTATGTAAAATACAGTTTGTTCTATGTTAATTTTTGTTTAGAAATGTATTGTGAGACGACATTGCAGTGTTAGCAGCGTGCATGTAGACATCAAAAGAAAAGCAAATGTGCGTGTTAACAGGCTAACAGCGGGAGGTTATACAGCTGAATATTGAGAAAACACAAATGCCGCTATTTGTGATAGAAATGCACTTCAAATAAAAACTTCCAGATCAGGCTTAGAGCTTGTGAAGAGGAAACAACCAGAGAACTATTCATTTTTTGTGACCTGCTGCGTTCTGACTCAAACGTATTCTGCAAAACTGTAAAAGATAGTTGTGGATGAAGATAATTGTGCTGATGCAATTGGTTATATGAATTACCTGTGCGTCTGTGGTATCCAAGCTATAATTTCAAACAAGAGAAATCTGTATAGGTGGCTGTGCTATTCCCGGGTGACTCATGGTGACTGCTGTCCAGGACTGAAATGAGCATAGACCAGGGATGGCCAACCTGCGGCGCTCCAGCTTTTGCAAAACTACAACTCCCAGTATGCCCATCCTGCCTACAGCAGGGCATGGTGGGAGTTGTAGTTTTACAACTGCAGGTTGGCCAGCCCTGGCATAGACCGTACATGGGGATCTAAATGCAACTCTCTCTTGTCATGGAACCAAAACTAATAGCTGATACATTATCACTAACTGCTCCTGTGTTATCAGCACTGGGTCCGGGAGGGTTTTAAGCTTCTCAATGTAAAGAAGAAATAAAAATTAACTTGCAGCAATCGGAACTCTTCAAAATAGTGAGCAATAATTAAAGAGTCAGGAGCCCCAGGACATCAATAACCACTCTGACTTGGCCAGCGTATTTATATTCACAGCAGAGAATTGTTGCCACAGGTGAGAGAAAGCTTAGTTATGGTATGAGAACCTTTCCTTATCCAACGATTCAACATATCTAAAGAAAAAGAAACACTGTTTTTTTAATTGCATTGGCTTTATAATGAGATTAAAAAATGTTTTTGTTTTTTTAAATTAAACATTTTGCTCTGTTTGTCTTCTGCAGCCTGCGTGTACTCTCATATGTTGCAGGCTGCTGAGTCCTGTTTAGTCTTAAATCTGTTAGAGACACTCGGATAGCTCAGTCTGTAGTTCCTCTGCTGCCCTCTACATTCATAAAGGTGACATTCCTTTTGATTTAAAGAGGTTGTCTCACTTCAGCAAATGTCATTTTTCATGTATCATGTATCATCTCATTATACACTGCTTGTTTCCTGGGGTCCCGACCACCGCTGCAGCACAGATAGGAAGTGGCTGGGAGAGCAGATTCTGCGGATGCGTGCCTAGGTTCAGTGCCACGGTCGCGGCCACACGAAAGGCTGGTGCCTTTTCCTATAGTGTGCAAGCACAATCACTTCTGCTGGATTGTAAGGTGGCCATAACCCCTGGATATGAGCATTTTGTAATTTGATGGAAAAATGAATCCCACCATCAATGGAGGCAATATGGACAATCATAATACATTAGTAAGTGTCTTGCATTAACTTTCTGTACATGATACATACCACTTGCTGAAGTGAGAGGACAAATAGGTTGAAAGCTATATATTACTAGATGCACAGACCCAGATGTCTGATGGTTTAATATGCCAAACATATATTTACTTGTAGGTCCGCTTACCAGCTTCTTGGTGCTAGACTCCCATTACTAGCGGCAAGTAAATGCTGTTTACGTGTGTGTACATGTCCAGCTATTAATATAGTCACTAACCCATTAAAGTTTACTTTTCAGCTTAAAGGTGTTATCCAATTTTAAAAATGCACCCCACAATGCCCGGGCCCCTCCTGCACGGCCGCCACTGCATCTCTCCATCATGCGGATCAAAACATACGACGACGAGGGAGTGTGGCCTATAGCAGGCCGCGACGGTGATGAACCTCCCTAGCGTCATGGCTGACATCACCCGTGATGGCCTGCTGGTGCCATAAAAAATGATGCTGTGCAATCGGCGGCTCCAGTAATTTCAGGGGGGCTGCAGGGGGTACAGGGCCTCTGTGCTTGTGATAGGTGGGGGTCCCAGTGGTAGGACCCCCACCGATCTGATAACTTTAACCAACCAGAATACTTCTTTCATCAAAGACCTTATGCAGGCAGACATTTCTGGATCCATATAGTATAAATATGTTGTACTGTGTGGCTCCAACTTTGCACATGCTGTATTAGAGATATTTCTCTATATAGTCATTGCATCTGTAGCAGAAAACAGAGCCTTATAATGGCAGCATACATAGTGCCTACCAGTCTGGATTATAGACTTTATGAATTATTATTTTTTGGGATAATTTTTCTTTGAATAAATATTGACAAATGTGTATCATGTTTTCTCCAGCTCACCATAAGTTACATTGATGTGAAGATGCCATCACACATGCGTCAGCTGCAGTGCCAGCGCCAATACTGCTTTACCTGTGATTGCGATCGCTGCGTGTCAAAAGATAAGGTAGAGTAGAACTTTGTCATACGTGTTAAATTGTGTTATTGAAGGGTTTTCTTCACTATTGCAAAGGATGGATTGTTGCTAGGATATACTGTCACTTATTGATTAGTGGGGGTGAAGAAACATGGAAAACGCCAAAGGGCCTCTACTCTTTTCAGCAGAGGTCCTATAGGTCAGAGACACACTGATCTTAATATTATGGTGTATCCTAGCAATCTGCCATAATATTACAGTATATAATGGGAATACACCTGACATGGTGGTAAAAAAAAAATACATACTCACCTCATCCATACTCACCTCAGTGCGAAAAGGCTTCCGTGGCCATCTTGATTGAAGATCCTAAGCAAGATGGCCAGTCCAGATGCCTGCAGCATCTTCTTTGCGCTCAAATGGATAAGGATTTTTTATTTTATTTTTACCGGATGAACCCCTGAAAGCCCTCACTATTATTCTCAGATGCCGCGATCAATGATCTGCAGGGTTCAATGACGGGGGAAGCTCAATTGCCGTTCCCCGTCATTGTGCCCGCTACTTACAAAGAAATGCGTTTCATGACAAAGTAATTTGAATTGTTTTCTAAAGTTTGTCAAAGCAGACTTCACAAAACACTATATATGATCTATAGAATAGCTATTTTATTGGTGGACTTATTGGTGCACATGAACCACAAAGTTATTAAATTATTACTGCATATCACTCATGAAAAAAAATGACTTCTCAGTTACTCAACTATAACCATCTATGTCGACCTTTACTACTGAAAATGAAGAAATCGCCGTGAAGTTTCTACACAAAATACTTTGGTATGATCAAAGGAAATTCCAGAAGTGATTATGAGCGGATTGTTCAATTATATCATTTTGTAAAAGGTTAGAAAACTATTTCTAAGGCTTAGGGATTCCATCAAACCACTGTGACAGCCTTCGTCTGTAAGGCGAGGAGACTGAGAATCTTTGTGTTCCTGACATACTAGCAACAATAATAAAATTATATTAAGTTTGCTTCCATATATGCGATTTATAAAAATTAGATCTAAAATTAAAAGTGAAGCAATTTTTAAAATATTAACATAGTTTGTAAGGGTGAAAATGACATATGTCCATCTACTTCAGTCTGTTAACCTGCAAAGTTGATCCAGAGAAAGAAAAAAAACCTATCAGGTTGAATTCAATTTTTCTCATTTTCTGGGGGACAGATTCCTTCCTGACTCCAATCAGGTAATCAATAGTATATAACAAGCCCTGTGTATCAATCTATATATTCCTACAAATTGTGTACAGTATATACCAATAGAAATAGCAGTGACCCACAAAGAGGATAAAAATTATCAAAATATACATAAACTTTATTAATTACACAGCTGTTTAAAATGTCTTAAAAGCACCTCCAGAAAAATTGGACAGTGTAACATGGACTTGGCAGGGGGTAAATTGCTCCACCTGATTGGATCAGGATTGGCAGTCAAGTCAATAATTACAGGAACACCTGCTATTTATTTTCCTCAGATCTTGGTGCTTTAGGCTGGGTTCACACCTGAGCGTTTTACAGCGCGTTCCTATGCGCTGTAAAACGTTCAACAAGGAAAAACCAATGATTCCCTATGGGAATGGTTCTCACCTGGGCGTTTTACAGCGCGTACAATCGCGCTGTAAAACGCCCGACGCCCCAAGAAGTACATGAGCTTCTTTGGGGCGTCTTGTCGCGTGTTCCCGTACATAGACTTTCGGGAACGCGCGACAATGGGCGTTCGCTTGTCTCTGTATGCGCGATTGCAAACGCCGGTACAATCGCGCATACAGAGTGCTCCTTTCAGAACGCTCAGGTCTGAACCCAGCGTTAGTGCTTTTTTAGCTCATGTTCATTAGGTCAGTGCTGTGATCTGTCACTCCAGCTTTGATACAGTGCCTACAGGAAGTCTGAGGTAGTCTGTGACACACCTCCTGTCTCATGATTGGTTCAGGCTGCTGCTCTCTCACTCCCCCTGCAGTACTGCCTCCTCAGATTGGCTGCTGTGTCTAAACACAAATTTATTCTAGGCACAATAGAAAGAGTAGAGTGCTGAGACCTTCCATTACAGCAATGATTATAAAGTATAGTATAAACCAGTGAGGAAAAGATGATCAGGTAACTGCCAGACGTTCACTGAGAGGATTAAGCATACATGGAAGGTCCCTTTAAAGGATTGATGGAAATATATAGGATTGTATAGGAGCAGTAAACATGAAATAGGACATTTCTAATTAAATAAGGCTACTTTCACATTAGCGTTCGGGGCTCCGCTTGTGAGTTCCGTTTGAAGGCTCTCACAAGTACGCATCTGTACTGCCCTAATGCATTCTGAGTAGATGCGGATCCGCTCAGAATGCATCTGTCTGGCACCGTTTCTCCTCCGCTCAGCAGGCGGACACCCGAACGCTGCTATCAGCCCTGATGAAAGAACATCGGTAATGATGGGTATCCGAAAACCATTTCAGAAAAATCTGTGCTGTGGTGTGCCCACCGTTTTGCTTAAATCCCTATGGAACACCTAAAGGGTTAACACATTTCTAGAATCAGTTTTGAATAATTTGATGTAGTGTAGTTTCTAAACTGTGGTAATTTATTTGTGGTAGAAATCCCCTTAAACCCACTTGTAAGGTGGAAGTCACTTCAGAACGGAATTGTTCCTTTAAAAAGCCAGTTTTGGCAATTCTTTAAAATTTAAAAAATTGCTTCTAAAATGTTAAGCTTTCTAACGTCCTAAAAAATAAAATGACATTTACAAAATGATGCCAACATATCTGTAGACATATAGTGAATATTAATAACTAAAGCACGTCAACCTAAATTTACTATGAACAGGAAGTCCTGAAAAAGAATTCTAGAAATGTTAGATAAATGAAAGGTTTCCAAAGGTACCACATAAAGCGTCAGACTTGCAAAATTAGGCCTGGTCAGGAAGGTGAAAGATGGCTAGGTCTGGAAGTGGTTAAGAAAAATGGGTAAATTTTAGTGCAAATCTATCCTTGGAATGTTGTTCAGACTGTTAATAAAAAATGCTCCATATTTATTAAAAGGAATGTGCCTTTAAGAAAGTAATGGTACATTGGAAAATACATATTGTGGTGATTCCACAATTGATTTTAATAAAATATTGTGTTTACTTTTAAAACAAATTGACACTTCCCTTCTCTTAGGGATTGCAAAACTGGGAGAATACAGCAAGTAATTACAATGTCATATTTGAGGCAATAACATAATCATAGATGCAGTTTTTCAAAGAAGAAAAACTATTAATTATACAGCTGCTGCTTCCTCCCTATTAAGCTGATTTTTTCCTTGCCTCAAAAACTCCATGCATTAAATATTAAAGCTTTATATATTATCGAGAACATTACCATTTACTGCATAATAGTGTTTCTTGCAAAACTTCAAATTAGACATATATTAGATTTCTTATTTTGTCATTTGTCAAATGAAAATACACATTATTAATGCAAGTTTAATATGCCCAAGAAACCAATTACCGTATTTTTCGCCCCATAAGACGCACCCCCCCCACAAAAAGTAGGGGGAAAATGGGATTGCGTCTTATACGGTCGAATGCTGTCATTATTATTTAAATTACACATTGTGCCCTATCAAACATACAGGAGCGTTCAGCACCACATACCTATTACATCCAGCGATGTCTCCTCTGATGTAGACATTCTCTTTCCTTGTCTACTCCATTTGGACCAGACCGCCATAATGACTCCTTTCAGCCATGTATTGTTTCTGCAGAATTTGACACACAGACATACAGTCATGTGAAAAAATTAGGACACCCTTTGAAAGCATGTGGTTTTTTGTAACATTTTTAATAAAAGGTTATTTCATCTCCGTTTCAACAATACAGAGAGATTAAAGTAATCCAACTAAACAAAGAAAACTGAAGAAAAGTCTTTTCAAGATCTTCTGTAAATGTCATTCTACAAAAATGCCTATTCTAACTGAGGAAAAAGATAGGACACCCTCACATGTATTCCCTCTTAAATTGGCTCAGATCTCACACAGGTATATCACACCAGGTGCACATAATTAGTAGATCGTTACTCTGCATGTTGAATGAGGCTTGCCCTATTTAAACCTCAGACATTTAGTTTGGTGTGCTCCTGACTGTTGAAGTGAGAGTGAGCACCATGGTGAGAGCAAAAGAGCTGTCAGAGGACTTCAGAAAAAAGATTGTAGCAGCCTATGAGTCTGGGAAGGGATTTAAAAAGATCTCAAAAGATTTTGAAATCAGCCATTCCACTGTCCGGAAGATAGTCTACAAGTGGAGGGCTTTCAAAACAACTGCCAACATGCCCAGGACTGGTCGCCCCAGCAAGTTCACCCCAAGAGCAGACCGCAAGATGCTAAAAGAGGTCTCCAAAAACCCTAAAGTGTCATCTCGAGAACTACAGCAGGCTCTGGCTACTGTTGATGTAGAAGTACATGCCTCTACAATCAGAAAGAGACTGTACAAGTTTAACTTGCATGGGAGGTGTGCAAGGAGGAAACCTTTGCTTTCCAAGAGAAACATCGAGGCCAGACTGACATTTGCCAGAGATAAAGTTGACAAAGACCAGGACTTCTGGAATAATGTTCTTTGGACAGATGAGTCCAAAATTGAATTATTTGGACACAACAGCAGAGGACATGTTTGGCGTAAACCAAACACAGCATTCCAAGAAAAGAACCTCATACCAACTGTGAAGCATGGAGGTGGAAGTGTCATGGTTTGGGGCTGCTTTGCTGCAGCAGGACCTGGTCAGCTCACCATCATAGAATCCACGATGAATTCTACTGTGTATCAGAAGGTGCTTGAAGAACATGTGAGACCATCAGTTAGAAAATTAAAGCTGAAGCGGAACTGGACCATGCAACATGACAATGACCCAAAACATACTAGTAAATCAACCAAAGATTGGCTGAAAAAGAAGAAATGGAGAGTCCTGGAATGGCCAAGTCAAAGTCCAGATTTGAATCCCATTGAGATGCTGTGGGGTGACTTGAAAAGGGCTGTACGTGCAAGAAACCCCTCAAACATCTCACAGCTGAAAAAGTTCTGCATTGAGGAGTGGGGTAAAATTTCCTCAGACCGATGTCGAAGACTGGTAGATGGCTACAAGAACCGTCTCACTGCAGTTATTTCAGCCAAAGGAGGTAACACTCGCTATTAGGGGCAAGGGTGTCCTATCTTTTTCCTCAGTTAGAATAGGCATTTTTGTAGAATGACATTTACAGAAGATCTTGAAAAGACTTTTCTTCAGTTTTCTTTGTTTAGTTGGATTACTTTAATCTCTCTGTATTGTTGAAACGGAGATGAAATAACCTTTTATTAAAAATGTTACAAAAAAACCACATGCTTTCAAAGGGTGTCCTAATTTTTTCACATGACTGTATTTGTTTTCTACTTTTATATCATCCTCCCCGCCTTCTGAACACTCCATCCTGCCACCCTCAATACATCGCCCACTGTACTATACTGCAGAAACAAACCTCACAGAAAATACTTGTACCACACAGATAGTGCCTCTTTTAATAATTGACACACAGTGCCCTAAAAAATAACTAGGCTCCTCAAATCTAACAGTAATATTGCTTTAAACATAGTGTCCCCTAAATAATTGTACTAAGGTGATACTGTGCCAGGGTGCCTCCCACAGTAATAGTGCTTCCAAAAGTCCCACCAATAGTAATTCTCTCTCCATGAGTGCACTTTGTGGTAGCAGTGACCCTACAGTGCCTCCAATAGTAATAATGTCCCCTTTGTGTCCCAGAAGTAATAATGCCCCCATGGTGCCCATACTAGCATTCTGCCTAAAACATGCTGGCAAAGAAAATTAGTGATACAGCTGAGAATCAAGAGATGAGTGCTTCTACGGTCCCTTGAGGTAGCAAGGTGGCACCCCGTGCGGTCGTACCCCTCACCCGGTCCTAGAAACCGCCCCTGCTCTCTATATGCTTTGCCTGAACAAAGTCCCTAAAATGTACTCAATTATATCTCCCAGTTCTCTCCCTATACTGTGCTTATAGCGTCCCTATCAAGGTAGATTAGTGGCTTTTATTTGTAATAGCTTTTTGTCAGACACTGCCACAAGACATCCTTTTAGGTTGCAAGTTGAACACAGAATAGCGATTACTCTTTCTCTGCAGAAGGACCTGGCTGAGCACTCCCTACCACTTCCTCCCAGTGTCATGTGATCCTCCATCTTCTTCCTCCCGCATGGTTTTACCCGCCAATATTTACAGTAAAATAGTGCTAGGCGTGTTTTTAGGCTATTCATCCAAAAAGTTCAGATTCATTTGGCGACTCATTTTTTGTGAAATTTGTAAAGAATCTGATTAGTTTACAATTGATTTGCTCATTTCTAGTACACACTAATTTTCCTTGGAGTTGTTCCATGTGAAAAATACATGAATACTTCTGACTATACTATGTCAAACCTGGGACTAATTAGAGGACCATTTGCTACCTAGAGCACTTTACAAGCTCCTTTGTCTCATCTAATTGTCCAAGAGGGCACTGTCAGGATCATTTGCATGACAAACTGTATAAGGACAGAAGTCAGAGGAGATGTAGCTATAGACTTTCTTTCACCTGAGACAAAGGCTTAGTTTGCTGTCCTAACTGTCTAAAAAATATGGCCAAGGCAAAATTAGTTTGTTGGCACCCGCCTATATTTCCATCACATGCCCCAGTTGCCCCCCCCCCCCCCGCTATGCCCCTGAAGAGGGCTATTTCAGCGGTACAAGAGAACCCCTTATATTTATTTGGGGATCGCATAACATAACCAATTTAGTAAATATTTATACCAAATATTTTGAAAATTTTTTAACTTGATTCATACTGTATTTTTCCGCTGGCCAATAGGATACATTGAAACATTTTTGCATCATGTTTGAGATTCACTTCTGTCAGATTGATCTCAATAATAGACATTGACTCTCCTGTTCCATTCTAAGGACCAGCAGAACAGATGAAGTTTTTTGCTTATCTCTGCTAGACTGGAATGTTGCATGGGATTCAGGGATCATGCCTGACTTTGTATAGTAATGGAATACGGGATGTGGCAGCTTTAGGGGAATTGCCTTTTCCCTATAATATGGCCTGTATTTATTAACACATGCATACTCAGTGTAAGTATTATATTTTTCCTATGTGAATCCCATTGACAAATGACTTGCTAACATTTTTAAGCTGACAACATTTTAAGCAGATCATTATTGAGCAGCTCCATTACATATTGATGAGTCCTGACAATTCATGAGCTTTTGGTTTTCCCCACCCACAGGCTGCTGATTAAGGTGGAAAAAAACCATGTCGATTAGAGTTTGGTGGGCGAGGAGATCCGTGAGCTTATGAATATGGGGACCCTTTGGCATGCCCTGGAGCTATTAGGATTTTCTGTTTCAATCTTTTTTAATTTGTTTTCAAGAAAGTAAACACAAACAAACATTTTTTTTGTGTTGTTCAACAATAAAACATACATGTGTCATCAATTAGGTAGGACATATTATCCAGTCTGATGTGAGTAATATTAAGCAAAGTCAAAATTTGATCTAGACCAGAGTATCACAATAGGTAAATGACAATGGGTAATCTTGATTAATTAAAATGATAAAGTGAACCTGAAGTGTTCAACATAGGGAATTAGAAACAGGGGTAGGAAGACAACAGTAGTCTAAAAATGAAAAGAAAAATGGGGTAAAAAATAAAAGTACCGCATAAAAGGTTAGTATATAAAATGAGAATGCTCGGACTGGGAGAAAACGTCTGTAAGTGGGTAAGTAACTGGCTGAGGGATAGAAAACAGAGGGTGGTTATTAGTGGTACACACTCAGATTGGATCACTGTCACTAGTGGGGTACCTCAGGGGTCAGTATTGGGCCCTATACTCTTCAATATATTTATTAATATTCTTGTGGAAGGCTTGCACAGTAAAATATAAATTTTTGCAGATAACACTAAACTGTGTAATTGACACGGAAGAGGACAGTATACTGTGTAAGGGATCGTCTCTTTTCAGTGGGTCACACTCACAGACATCTCACCAAACAATGGATTTTCATGTCCAAAGTGTGCATTTATTTTGACACTCTTCTCATAAAGGACAGTCCAGTTATAAATCACGGGGTGGGGTGAGGTTCCCGCACCACCAACACTTAAAACATAAATAAACTCCTGCCCGTCTAGGCACTACCTAAACAAAATCAGTCCCTACCTCACTCATAGAGCACAGTTCACACATGGACATCATATGCGGCTTTCCTCAGCCAACATCAATATAGCAGCCTCCAAGCTGTGGCAATTCCAGTACCTTTTGGGGGAGTGTGGCCCAGTAGTCCTCCCGACTCTGGCCGTGCAACCCTCGTTCTCTAGGCGTCACTAGGTCCCCCAAACTTCAGGCTATTCAAAGCCTTGTGGCCCCTCAGTCCTACTGACTGAGACCACACACAGAGCCTCTGCTTCACAAAACAGTCTCGCTCTCCCTCCCCAGACTGACACACTGGGTGGCGCTTTATGCCAGACTGATTAGGGTATGCTTCACCTGCACTCACCTCAGGCATAAGGGAATACCCGTGCTGGAAGGGTGTGGACTGGCAGCTCCCACTACCAAACCTAACTGCCAGTCCAATTAAAATCCAGCCGAGAATACAACGTAACCAAAACTGTCTCAGCAAACTATCCTTTGCTGAGACCACTGCACACTTCTGGATTTTAGTTATCTCACCCAGCTGAGGTACCTGGGTGAAATACACATGCCCTCCTGCACTGTACGCCTTGCCACATATCCCCCCCCCCCTTCTTCTTCAGGCCAGAGATCTGAACATTCTTCCACGTTGTACCTTGCCCTCTGGAAGATGTGGTCAGTGTCGCCTTTTTCCCTCTATTCTGCCACCCCCAGGCTAGCAAAGCTTGGTCTTTCATAAACACAGATTTTCTACCTAGTAGAAGATATCTAACGGACTCTAGTGCCCATCTAATGGCCAGATACTCTCTATCACAAGCTTTGATCACATCCTCTCGCCCTCTCTGATCTCTCTCTTTTTGTTTCTTTATTTCATCAACATATTGCCTTTTTCTTTTTACTTTACTCTCAGCGTTTCGATCTTGGCTTCTGGAACTTCTTTCACAAGATATTTTGTCCTTCTTTACTGCATGGGTTTCCTCAGGTTCTGCTTCTGTTTCAGAGTCCTCTTCTACTTCAGTGTCTTTTCCCACTTCAATAGACTCTTCTCCAGCCTTATCTTTGGTCTCTGCAACATCCGAGGTTTTCTCCCGCTCAAACTCACTGGCCTTAGCTTCTTCAGCCTTTGAGTCTCCTTTGGAGTCCTCATTCCCTTTGTTAGCCTTCTCAGACACGGCATCATATACTTCTGTTCTTAACCCCTCCTCCTCTTTCTCATCAAGGTTGGAGGTACTGGGGACACTGGGGTCCTCATCAGACTCTTCGACTTCTGGCATTCCCTCCAGAGGGTCACCCAGGTTATTGTTCCCCATTCATGTAGGCTCTAGGAGAGCGATCTCACAGTAGTAGACATCTGCATGCTGGTCGTCTGTCTCCTCGTATTTCTTCCCCGTCTGTGGAAGGGTGCAAGTAGCTTAAATATGCTTAAATCTGTCGCTGTGTGCCAGGGCTAGCACCTCAGGCTGCTATTCAGCTCAGCTGCCAGACCATGCCCCCCAGCTGTTAGGATTTTAAAGTGAGGGCAGAATAAAACTGCTGACAGATATCCTTTAAAGGGGTATTCAAGTGGAATTAAATGCTATTGCTTGACCATGGGCTCCAAATGCTTAAAAAAAATACAATAACATTGTATACTTGCCACACCAGGTGACCAGAGATGACCTGCCTCAGCCAGAGATGTACTGACAGTCACTTTCTGCCATTTCAGGAGAGGATGGGGAATTGGAGTGGGGTCCAACGGCACTACTGAAATAGCAGCAGTAGTTCATAAGTAAAACGATTATAAGCATTATTTTTTTAAACATTTGCAAAGCTTTTTTATTCCGCTGGAATACCCCTTTAAAAGGGTTCCCCCACAATAGTGATATGTGCCCTATCCAGGGAATAGTTGATAAATGTTAGATTCTTCGGGACCACTTGACTGGGGGAGGGTAGAAGCTGCAGATAAATAAACAAAACTATTGATCCACCAGTCATGATATTTCATATGTAAGAGAAAAACTTTATGATATTTGATAGCACAGCACAGAAGAGTTAAATCTTTTTTTCACTTTTTTGTTCATGTACACTAAAGTGCCTTTTATAACTTAGGTAGGTAAACTATCTTAATTTGCACTAAGACGTAAAATCTTAAAATGAGAAATATATGACTCTGAATAAATACTTAGTAACTGTATGTTTAGTAAATATTCAGATTTTGTATTTATGTTCTGTATTCTTATATAGTGCGATTGTGCTCCTGATTCATCATGCATTGCAAACATGTGTCTATCGGCAGCTTAATATATTTTATAGTAACTTCATGTTCCAACAAATAAAATGAAACCACACTGAGACACTCCTATTGTGTACTGCCATTGCTTACCAATACACAGTTGTCATTATTAATATGTATAACATCCTTACTTCTTGTCAGCTTTCATTTTGTAAAGGCGGTCACTGGCTAGGTCGCATGTAGCATATACAATTAGACAGCCAGAAAAACTGATCGGATTTTGTGTGCCCCTTAACCTTAGCAATCTACTTCATTCTACAGAAGTGACACAAGCTATCTCTGTGCTGACATGTATGCTGTCTAAACTACTGCATTAGCCAAACCTAATAAAATACCAAATTGATTGAAAAAAATACTGCTTTGACCAAAGCACAGAGAACTCACATTGAAAAGACGATCGGTGCTAGCCATTTTTAGAATGTTAAAGTGGGTTTATTTGTTCCAAACATTTGATAATTAAAATGTAGAATTTGTATAGCTTGACATGTTTGCAAATAGATGCATCAGATTTCACTTAGCATGTATTAACCCTCTTGCAATTAGCAATCTCTGCAGTATAATTATTGCAACATCTAATACCCATGGTGAGGCTAAGAACGCATTTGCTTCCCCTTTCTAACATGTAATTACATGCTGCCCAAACAAATCTAAAAACAGGGACATTTCGGTTCTTACATTTTTTACATCTCTATAATTATAGGACACATGCATTTCTAAAGAGATTTTCTAGAAAATACATATTCTTAGAAATTAGAATGGGTTAAAATAATAAACAATCCTTACTTCACCAATCCACCGATGCTGTTCTCACACTGTTTGGGTCCCGCTGCTTCCCACTTTCTGGTCCCGCTGCTCGATACACAGAAATGGCTTGGATTGCCCGCTAAGCCAATCATTGGCTGAAGCGGTTCACCACTGTAGCCAGTGACTGGTTGAGAGGGCTGTTAATGGCATTTCCTGTGTGTCAAACCTAAGACCAGGAAGTGGAGAGCAGCAGGGACTGGAGCAATGTCAGAAAGGCGAGGAATTAGTGAGGATAGTTAATGGGACATCGCTTCATGAATTCTGTAGTAGCAGCCTAAGGCCTCTTTCACACGAGTGTGATGGATTGGCTCTGGATGCGTTCAGGGTGAGTTCAGTGAAACTTGCACCATTTTTCAAGCAAGTTCAGTCAGTTTTGTCTGCGATTGCGTTAAGTTCTTTTTGTTTCTGCGCGGGTGCAATGCGTTTTTCACGCGCGTGATCAAAAACTGAAGGTCTATAAACAACATCTCTTAGCAACCATCAGTGAAAAATGCATTGCATTCGCGCTTGCTTGCGGATGCAATGATTGCGTTTTTCACTGAACCCCTATTCACTTCTATGGGGCCAGGGCTGCATGAAAAACAAAGAATATAGAACATTCTGTGTTTTTCACGCAACGCAGAACTGATGCATGAAAAAGAAAATATGCTCATGTACACAGACCCATTGAAATTAATGGGTCAGGATTCAGTGCGATTGCTATGTGTTCAGGTCACGCATTGCACCCGTGCGGAAAACTCGCTCGTGATAAAGGGGCCTAAGGGTGCATTCACATGACCGTATGTACAGTATTTAGCAGTCCACAAAACGTGGACCTGCAAAACATACAGGAGATGGTTGTCCGTTTTTTTGCTGACACATTATAACAAGGCCTATTCCTGTCCGCAAAATGGACAAGAATAAGACATGTTCTATATAATATATACATTTTTATTTTTTTGCCGGACTGCGGAATGGACATACGGAAGCGGACAACACATGGTGTGCTGTCCGCATTCTTTATGGCCTCATTGTAATGAATGGGTCTGCTTCCGAAATGCAAAAAGTACAGATCGGATGCAGAGCAAAAATACGGTCATGTGAATGAGGTCTTATAGTGTCATGCTGTATTGTCATGCAAGTTACTGTTTTTTGAGTTGAAAATAAACTTTAGACACTCAATTTAGAAATTTGTGTAAGTATTTTGCAATGATGTTCAAGAGGACAGCAGAATGGGGAAAAATACTATTAAAGTTAGGTTCAGAAATATTTGGACAGTGACACAAGTTTGGGCATTTTAGTTGTTTATCAAAACATATTCAAGATACAGTTATATAATCAATATGGCCTTAACCCCTTCAGAACCCATTGTTCACCTTAAGGACCAGGCCATTTTTTTCAAATCTGGCATGTGTCACTTTATGAGGTGATAACTTTAAAATGCTTTTACTTATCCAGGCCATTCTGAGATAGTTTTCTCGTCACGTATTGTACTTTATGACAGTGGTAAAATTGAGAAATAAATAAATAAAATATTCATTAAAAAAATGTAAATTTACCCAAAATTTTGAAAAATTAGCAACTTTCCAAATTTCTATTTCTCTACTTTTATAATAAATAGTAATACCGCCAATAATAGTTATTACTTTACATTCCCCATATGTCTACTTCATGTTTGGATCCTTTTGTGAATGCCATTTTATTGTTTGGGGCTGTTAGAAGGCTTAGAAGTTTAAAAGCAAATCTTGAAATTTTTCAGAAAACTTCTAAAACCCACTTTTTCAGGACTAGTTCAGGTCTGATGTCACTTTGTGAAAGAAAAATCAATATTTATGGCTCTGATTCTGTAGTTTACAGAAACACCCCATATGTGGTTGTAAACTGCTGTATGGGCACACAACATTGTGCAGAAGGAAAGGAACGCCATACGGTTTTTGGAAGGCAGATTTTGCTGGACAGTTTTTTGGACACTATGTCCCATTTGAAGCCCCCCTGATGCACCCCTAGATTAGAAACTCCAAAAAAGGACCCCATTGTGGAAACTACGGGATAAGGTGGCAGTTTTTTTGGTACTATTTTAGGGTACATATGATTTTTGGTTTCTCTATATTACACTTTTTGTGAGGCAAGGTAACAAGAAATAGCTGTTTTGGCACTGTTTATTATTTTTTGTTATTTAGAACATTCACCTGACAGGTTAGATCATGTGGTATTTTTATAGAGCAGGTTGTTACGGATGCGACAATACCAAATATGACAACACTTTGTTGTTGTTTCAGTTTTACATAACAAAGTATTTTTGTAAAAAAAATTTTTGGGTGTCTCCACATTCTGAAAGCTGTAGTTTTATTTATTTTTTGGGCGATTGTCTTGTGTAGGGGCTAATTTTTTGGGGGATGAACTGACGGTTTGATTGGTACTATTATAGGGTACATATGACTTTTTGATCACTTGCTATTACACTTTTTGTGATGTAAGGTGACAGAAAATTGCTTTTTTACAGCATTTTTATGTTAATTTTTTTTTACGGTAGTCACCTGAGGGGTTAGGTCATGTGATATTTCTATAGAGCAGGTTATTATGGACGCGGCGATACCTAATATGTCTACTTTTTTTATTTATGTATGTTTTACACAATGATTTCATTTTTGAAACAAAAGAAAAATCATGTTTTAGTGTCTCCATATTCTGAGAGCCATAGTTTTTTCAGTTTTTGGGCGATTATCTTAGGTAGGGTACCATTTTTGCGGGGTGAGATGACGGTTTGATTGGCACTATTTTGCGGTGCATATGACTTTTTGATCGCTTGCTATTACACTTTTTGTGATGTAAGGTGACAAAAAATGGCTTTTATTACACTGTTTTTATTTAAAAAAATTTACGGTGTTAACCTGAGGGGTTAGGTCATGTGATATTTTTATAGAGCAGTTTCTTACGGACGCGGCGATACCTAATATGTATACTTTTTTTATTTACTAAATGGGGTTGTCCGGGTTCAGAGCTGAACCCGGACATACCCTTATTTCACCCAGGCAGCTCCCCTGAGGCTAGCATTGGAGCATCTCATGCTCCAATGCGCTCTTTTGCCCTGTGCTAAATCGCGCGGGGCAAGGTCTCTTTTGTTTTCAACAACACACTGTCGGGCGGAAACTTCTGCCCAGCAGTGTGTTCGGTGATGTTACCGGCTCTGATGGGCGGGCTGTAGCGCTGCCCTAGCTGTTTTACTGGCTAGGGCAGCGCTAAATTCCGCCCTTCAGTGCCGTTAACATCACCAGGCTTCCTGGCAGCCCCATGGAGAGCCCCGGCTCTCCAAAAAATGCCTTTGCCCTGCGCAATTTAGCAAGTCAGGGGGGCTGCCGGGGTGAAAATGGAGGTATGTCCGGGTTCAGCTATGAACCCGGACAACCGCTTTAAGTTTTAAACAATAACACAATTTTTTTAAACAAAAAAAACAATGTTTTAGTATCTTCATATTATGAGCAATAGTTTTTTTTTTTGGGCTTAGGTAGGGGCTCATTTTTTGCGGGATGAGGTGACGGTTAGATTGGTACTATTTTGGCGAGCATACGCCTTTTTGATCGCTTGGTGTTGTACTTTTAGTGATTTAAGGTAACAAAAAAATGGTTTATTTAGCACAGTTTTTTTTTTAATGGTGTTCATCTGAGGGCTTAGGTCATGTGATATGTTTATAGAGCCGGTCTATATGGACGCAGCGATACCTAATATGTCAACTTTTCTTTTTTTGCCAATTTTTTTACAAATTTTGTTTTACTTTATTTGGGGAAAATTAAATTTTTTTTACTTAAAATTTTAATAATTTTTTTTTGGGAGGGGGGCTTTATTTTTTCCACTTTTTTTTTTGTCCCACTTTGAGACTTCAACTTTTAGGTGTCTGATCCCCTTTACAATGCATTCCAATACTTCTGTATTAGAATGCATTGGCTGTATTTGCAATACAGTGTGTATTACTCATACAGCTTCCTGCCTGTGAGATCCAGGGGGCTGGATCTCACAGGCAGCCCCCATGCCTAAGAAAGGCATTGGGTCCCTGTCACAGCAGCACGGGGACCCGATGGCAGCTCCGATCCCCATCCGACATTGCACGTGCAGCGGTCAGCGCTGAACGCAGCACATGAAGTGTTAATGCGCCGATATCTGTGATTTCACCAGTGCTGGCACATGCATCAGGGGTCCGGCTATCAGTGACTGCCAGACCCCTGCCGCGGATCAGGCAGGCTCAGCTCCTGCACCCGCCCAATCCCCATGAAGTGCATGTACGTCATTGGTCTTTAAGTCCCGCAAAGAAATAAGGTACATGTACATCATGGGTCCTTAAGGGGTAAAACTGCATAATCTAATTTTGTATTTATTTTTTGTAATGTTTATTAAAGATTTTACAATCAAGTTCAGGAACACAGTACAATACATTTTTGTGCAAAGTACAACACAGTGTAACTGGAACCCAGAACCCCATGAAAACTCTTCCACTCCCCAACCCTCCCTCCCTTATCCCCCTATCCCCTATGTCTCTCTAATCCTTGCTAACTTCATGTCGTCACATCTTTTAGTCTATCCGCAGTTTACCTAATGAGTTTGCAGTTTTACTCTTTAAGTACCATTCTGTGGATGTAAACGGCCTCATCAGACTGATTAACTCAGCACCCGAAAAAACTGTTCTAATAAAGGACTCCAATCTCCTAAAAAATATCTCTGTATATTTCCCTTTAAACTGCTCCGCTTCGATTCTCTCCATTTCAAAACAGAACTTTGTGTGTACAAAGACCTCAGTCATCGAGGGCGTTTGGGGATGGAGTCAGTGCCGAAGGTGACAGCGTTTTGCTGCCAGTACTATAATATGGATCACTGGTGAAAATATCTTTCCTTCCGGCATGAAGTGGAAAAGAGTCAGGAGTCAAAGGCAAAGAGAAATTTAAGTATTTTTTGTTGTGAGATCTAACTACTTCCCAGAAAGCTGTTGAGGCCGGGCAAGACCACGATCCGTGGCTCAAATTTGATCCTTCTAGGTTGCATTTGGGACAGCCACTCAACCTATCTGGGGATTGGGGATTTTCAGAAAATTGGAATCCATAAATAGTTCTGTGAATGATTCTAAAATGTGTTTCTCTCCAACATTGGTTAATAATAACTTTTTTAATGGTATTCCATCCCGTTAGGATCACATGTTCAGTATCCAAGGAAGGAAAATCCTTTCTCCAATGACGGAAGATTTTGTCAGCTATGTGTTTCTGTTTTTGATCTCTAATGCCCTGGTATAATTCAGAGATTTATTTTTTGATTTTTTTCCCAGACCCATGTCCCATAACCTGATCAAAGTAGTTATACTAGCTAGGACAGCGCTAAATTCCTCCCATCAGTGCCTGCTTCCTGGCAGCCCCATGGAGAGACCCGATGCGTCACCGGATCTCCAAAAAATGCCTTTGCCCTGCGCGATTTAGCGCAGGGCAAAGGAGAGATGCTCAAGTCAGTGGGGCTGCCGGGTGAAAATGGAAGTATGTCTGGGTTCAGCTCTGAATCCTGACAACCCCTTTAAGTAAAACTGCTCATTCATCCAGTCGTCAGAGGGAAAATGTAGTTCTATTCATTGGCATTAATGTGTAGATGAAAATATATGCTTTGTAATAAAACAAAATAATATCATTACAGTTACATCGGTAAATATACATTAACCCTTTAAGGACCCATAACATAGCTGTACATCATAGGTCCGATCCCTAAACATGGCGCCCGCTCTCACGTTTAGCGGGCGCCTTAGCCGCGGGGGTTTCAAATGTGACCACGGCATCTGCGCAGACCCGAACCAGAAATCACGCTCTTCCAGTCTGGTAACAGCTTTCCCCGGCTGAGATCGGGGAACCTGTTTCCTTGCACTAACTGACCGAAGCCTCAAGCAGGCTTCAGAGTCAATTAGATGTATATATCAATACAGGCCACTAGGTGGCAGACTTGTATTGATAATAGTGCAAATAAAGTATTCAATGATTGATGGCTATTTAGCCATCACTGAATACCATGGGCAATCGAATGATTGCCAGTTATTGTCACCCAAGCTGACTTTAAAAAAAGTTTTTACAAATATAAAAACAAAAAACAAAACTTAAAAGTTCAAATAACCCCCCTTTCCTTAAAATAAAAATACTTAATTAATAAAAAAATTAACATCATGGTCATCGCCGCGTGCGAAAATACCCATACTATTAAAATATAACAATATTAATGGAATACGGCAAATGACGTAGCGGGAATTTTTTTTTTTAACTTTGCCATTTTTTGTCACTTCAACTACCCAATAATTTTTTTTATAAAAAGTGAGTAAAAAAAAGTCGCACACACTTAAAATTGGTATCACTGAAAAGAACAGATTGTCCCGCAAATAATAAGCCCTCAAACAGCCTTATACACATAGCTCCAATGGAAAAATAAAAAAGTTAGGACTATAGGAAGGCAGGGAGTGAAAAACGAAAACACCAAAATGGAAAATCCCAGGGTCCTTAACGGGTTAACATATAGAAAAACTTATGAATCTGAGATTCAGTGGTTCTTTTATCTTTTTAGTAAAAAAAAAAAATCATTATTTTTAGTTAAAATGATCCATCTACGGGAGAGATAATGTGACTTTGGGGAGATAATTTTAGCTCACATATTTAGAGCCGATTCTAGTTCTCTCTCAGGGTAGAAACAAGCTGTTCAAACTATTTTTCAACCAAAATATAAAGTGGAGTTTATAGCGTTCTTTCTTCACATCAATGAACTTTTTCTGAACTTGCTATGATTAAATGTCTGTTTCTGAGAACTAGGTGAGCTTTGGAATATAAGATAAGAGCCCGAAGTCCTGGCATTGTAATTTTCTATATATCGGTATAAAAAGAGGCACTATGTTTGATGTGTCTTCAGATATATCCATTCGGCAAGGTAGTGTAAAAGTTTAATGGAAGTTGGGCCAAAGAAAACTTAGCTATTCGAAAGAGGACACGTTTGATAGATTAGACTTTACACTCAGGCAATAAAGTGCAGCCACTGACGGGGATTTTGTTAGGACGTGGATTTATTTAGACTTGGGAAGGAAGAGAACCTCAGCTACCCACATACCTATTGATGGTTTTAATTTGCTAGCTCTCCAAAATCTGTGATACTTTTCTTGCCAACAATATCATGCGGAAATTTCTATTTGACGTTTTTCGATGCATACACATTTTATTGCAGTAACCTCTTACTAGTCAAAGTCTGTCGTTAAATTTAAATATAAATGACACCTAGGAGAGGATAAGTAAATACTTAGATATGAGCGCTTCAAACCCGGTTTTAGTTCCATTTCCTTTTTATCAGTCGTTGAGATCTCTTCTGCATTAAAATCACCATCTATAGTTAACTACATAGTCATTGAATCCACACAAGGTTTCCAAGACAGAACTACACCTTACAGAAATCACAACTGGAAATGTCAGCTGGCATAGGCCTGTGCCTTAAAGGTGTTGCTTAATTTGCCATTATAGAGCTACTGGCGTTGGTGAGAGAAGAAGATAGAATTTTGTATCCATTATATTTTCTGTTTACAGGCTGTTATACATATGAGTGTCTGTTATGTGATATTTGAAATTATAATTATTTTATTTTTGTCAAGCTATATCATTTAAAGGGGCTGTTTCACTTCAACAAATGTCATTTATCATGTTGACAAAGTCAATAGAAGTCACTTACTAATGTATTGTGATTGTCCATATTGCCTCCTTTGCCGACTTGATTCATTTTTATATCACATTATAAACTGCTCGTATCCAGGGGTTATGACCAGTGATGGCCAGTTCGCAGTGTTCGCCCGCGAACACATGCTGGCTGCAATCTTGACTCACCCGTCCGGCAATGCACAGGTAAGCTTATGCCTGTGCCTGTCCCGCGAGCCGGTCTGAAATCAAATGCGGTCACCGAGAGCAGGCAGTTCCGAGAACAGCCGCCGGGGACCTTCATCAGGCTGTTCTCGGAACTGCCTGCTCCCGGTGACCACATTTGTTTCAGACCGGCACAGGCACAGGTAAGGGCTTACCTGTGCATCGCCAGACTTGTGAGTCAAGATAGAAGCCTGCATGTGTTCACGGGCGAACACTGCGAACTGGCCATCACTGATTATGACCACCTTGCAATCCAGCAGCAGTGGCTGTGCTTGCATACTATAGAAAAAATTGCTGGGCTCTCTGGTGGCTGTGACTATGGGAACGTACATAGGCACACATGTACTGCAGCTCCCTTCCAGGCCACCTCGTATCTGCGCTGCCCCCTAGAAACGAGCCATGTATAATTTGATGGGAAGATGAACCAAGCCAGCAAAAGAGGCAATATGGACAATCACAATACATTAGTAAGTGCCTTGTATTAATTTTGTCGACATGATAAATGACATTAGCTGAAGTGAGACAACATTTAATCACAACTTATAAAAGATATGTTTATATTTCTGCATGAAATTACATCAGATTTTCACACAAGTCGATAAAATAAAGATAACCAAATCAAACAAATTTGTCAAATATTAGACTTGACCATTTATTTTTTTAGGAAAATGATCTAACATCACATGTCTGTGAGTGGCAAAAGTATGTGAGCCTGAAGGGTTCACAAACTTTCAAGCACCACTGTACAGTTTTACATAGTTACATAGTAACATAGTTTGGAAGGTTGAAAAAAGACATCTGTCCATACAGTTCAGCCTGTTATCCTGCAAGTTGATCCAGAGTAAAGGCAAAAAGTAGAAGCCAATTTTCCTCATTTAGGGGGAAAAATCCTCCCCAAATCCAATCAGGCAGTCAGAATAACTCCCTGGATCAATGACCCTTCTCCAGAAATCTAATAACTATAACCCTGTAATAATATTACTAGAGAGGAACAAAGTTGTAAAATTTTTTATTTGATCGCTTTGCATGAATTTCTCCAAGAAAATTGCTCTGTTACGAATTAATGAATCATGAATCACATTAAATCAGGTCTATCCTGGCCTACAGTTAAACTTTAGGGAGAATGTATCTCAGTGTTCATCACTGTGCATTGCAGCAACATGCATGGCTAGTCCCCTCTAATAGTGAAACAGTTAAGCCCCTTTCACACGGGCAAATATTCAGCGAATGAATCCTGACCCATTCATTTCTATGTGATGCGTGAAAATCGCAGCATGCTCTATATTCAGCGTTTTCCACGCAACATGGTGCCGCATGAAAATCGCAAGTATCCACAAGCAAGTGCGGATGTGGTGCGATTTTCACGCATGGTTGCTAGGTGATCATCGGGCTGGGGACCCGATCTGTATTATTTTCCCTTATAACATGGTTATAAGGGAAAATAATAGCATTCTGAATACAGCATGCAAAGTAAAATAGTGATGGAGGGGTTAAAAAAATATATAATTAACTCACCGAGTCCACTTGATCGCGTAGTTGCGGATCTCTGTCTTCTTCTGTAATGTTGAGCTGCCAGCTAAGGACCTGTGGTGACGTCACATCACATGATCCAATCACATGGTCCCTCACCATGGTGATGAGCACAGTGACGTCATCAAAGGTCTTATTCCTGTGCACAGCAAAGAAGAAGACAGAAGAGAAGCCGGGCTGCGTGATCAAGTGGATTAAGGTGAGTAAAATTATTTTTTATTTTATTTTTAACCCCTCCAGCCCTATTGTACTATGCATTCTGTATTAAGAATGCTATTATTTTCCCTTATAACCATGTTATAAGGGAAAATAATACAATCTACAGAACACCTAACCCAAACCTGAACTTCTGTGAAGAAGTTCGGGTTTGGGTACCAAACATGCAGATTTTTCTCACCTGCGTGCAAAACGCATTACAATGTTTTGCACTCTCGCAAAAAAATCACGCATTTTCCCGCAACGCACCAGCATCTTATCCGGGCAAAAAACATGACGCCCGTGTGAAAGAGGCCTTACTGTGCGTCAGAATGACAGGCAGGTCACATATATGGATGTGTGCATCATCGTGCAGGCCACCAACAGTCTTGGTTACCCAAAAGAAAAGCATACAGCAGCCTTCAGTAAAAAAAATAAAAACTGCTCTCCCCTGCATGAGCTGTGTCCCAATGACTCTTGGAACCCCAGTGAAACAGAATAAGGACATGAAGGCAGCACCAATAAAGTAGTAGAGAAAAACAAAGGTTTTTTAAATTCATGTTGTGTTAGTGCAAACACATGCATTGGAATCCCTTCTGTTAGCTGTAGAATGACTGTGTATCACTATTAGGTTGCACTATTAGGTGCAGATCTATTCATGATACCTAATCTGAGAATAGGCTTGGCTCCTGAATTTGGCTCACAATAAGTGATGGAAATGACTGACCAAATAACAGAAGTGGGAACTCAGCCTTACAGGTCAGTGTTGGCATCTGGTCTAATTTATCATCGTGGACATAACCATGCTGTGGCCTAAGACAGTGGGGAGGGTGTCAGCATTAAAGCTGTGTTCACATAACTGTTTATTTTTCTGTTCTTCTGATCCGTCAGAAGAACAGCCTAAAAAGCGGATCCTGTATTTTGAGCATCTGCCCTTAAACCCTCAGTATTTGGTCAACATTTCATCAGTATTTGTAAGGCAAAAACAGGAGTGGGTTCAAAACAGAGATGAAATGTGATGGAAATATATGCATCTGTTCTGTGTTTTAGACTCACTCCTGCTTTTGAAGTATAGAGTAAGTGATCAATTTAAAACTTAACATTTAATACACAAAATATAGAATATTTGGTCCCATGATGATTGGATACAATTATAGAAACTTAAAGGAGCAACGCGGTGGTACACCCACGGAGAACAGGTGCAAACAACCAGAACCCGAAAGCAAAAAAAACGGTGCTCGGCGGCACTCAAATTAAACCCGGTGGTCCTACCGCTTAGATGAGGAGCTCCTTGGGATCACGACTGCCCGTCCAGTGCTGATAGATATGCACACCGTTTAGTGACGGCAGACGTGTGCATCAGGGTGTAGGGATGCTAGGATTGCTGACCCTAATGTTACCCTAGGGCCCTACAATGACCTAAATGGCGTGACCACGGATCCCCGCGATCAGCCAATGCAGGAACCTACCCCTGGAATTGGTGCGCCCTAATAAGCCCTCAGCTGCCTAGTCCCTACACGCATGTTTCGCAAACATAGATGAGTGAATGGCTCATCAGGGGAAACACGGAGCCTGGGCTGAGACTGTGCAGGGAACGCTGACAAATGTCAAAAGCGGGCACTGCACAGAGGCAAAGTTAAGACCACAGTCCAGATGTAGAGAGAGTGTGGCCAAACCTAATAAACAGTGAGAAGGGCAAACTGATACTTGTCCTAACCACTGCTAAACACTACTGGCGCATGGGCTGATGTAGCCTGGGGAAGCGCTCAAATCCGCCACCTTTTAAACCAAGACCGAGCCTCAGAAAGAGGCTTGGTCAGGACACTCCCACCCGTGATGGACAGTGCGATGCGCACGCGCATGTGCGAACGGACGGATCGCACAGAGGGGGGAGGTCACTCAGCAGACGCCTGTGAGCGTGATTACATCGAGTAGGCGACTGAAGCAATCTGCTCATCAGAGACTCGAGACTTAAATTGATGCTGATGAGCCCCCATAAGGCCCCCTGAATAAGGCCCCCATTTTGGCCCAATAGCAAGGGTTTAACATTGTGGAGAGCCATTACTCATCCCTCTGCTGCATAGTGATAGTGCGGCTGTCACTACACAAGCAACTCAACATGCATCTGGCCATTTGCGCAAGGGACTCAGAGGGACTCTCTGCCTCTGTCACCACTGCATACTGCCACAGTCTGTCGGGGTCATCTGTCCTTTAGCTCCTCCTGCCCCTCTCGCTTTGGCAGATAAACCACCTAGTTCTGTATAGAATCCCTGGGCGTTTATGTCCTCCTCCTCGTCCTCATACTCCTGCTGTGCCAATTCAGCCTCCTCCACAGGGCTCAGGTTGCTGTGCGATGTAGTCGCCACATCTTCTGTCCCCTTACCAGTCAGATTTATCAGCATCCCCTCTAGGGGTTGAAGAAGTGGAATGATATCATTAATTCTGTAGTCCTGGTGACTGACAAATAAAGTAGCCTCCTCAAAGGGCCTGAGCAAAGGGCAGGTGTCACCCATGAGCTGCCACTGTCTAACGTCAAAATTACACTAGGGGAGTTGTCCAGTCCGTCTGCATAATCAAGAAATTGGTTACTGGTTTCTTCTGGTCCAACATGTGGAGGATGGAGTTCCAACTGGTGGAAACGTCATATAGGAGGCTATATATGGGAGCACCATTCTGCTTTTGCCGCTCAAGGAGGGCATGTTTTGCACAGTAAAAGTGGCTGAAGTTTCCATGATAATTTCAAGACATCTTGCAGTTGGGTGGAAGACTTGAGTAACTCAATGACAATGAGATTGAAAACATGCGCCATGCAGGGTGCATAGGACAGCGCTCCCTGACACAGCACAGAAAGGATGTTCATCCCATTATGGGTGACCATGGTTCCTATCTCCAGGAGGCGAGGAGTAAGCCAGGATTAAATTTCTTGGTTAATGACGCAGAACAATTCCTCTCCGGTGTGACTCCGTTCAGTCAGGCTGACCAGGTACAGAACCACTTGACAATGCCGTGCTTTGCATAGGTGGTATGCTGCAGGACCACTCTGAACTGTGCCTACAGTGGAGGCTGAGGATGAGGAGGCAAAAGGACACCATTGGCACAGAACTCCCTTGATAACAATGCAGAGGCGGCATTGTCATCACCTGGGAAAGTTTCTGGTATGCCTTTACCCAGTAGGCTTTAAAGAGCATATATTGTCCTTGACCATAGTTACAGCTCCACATGTCAGCGCTTGCATGAACTGAAACAGACGTCGGAGGCTCAAGGACTGGCCCACTTTCTGCTCAACATACGTGTACAGGGCTGAAACAGCTTTTTCAGAGAAATAAAGACAGCTTGGGACTCTCCACCTCTTTCCACAATATGTAAAGGGAGGGACTGTGGTACCAGAAACTTGGCCAGGTGCACATTCAGCTTGAATGAGTGCACGCATACTGTTGTCTCTTTGCAATCACCTCTGTGATCGATTGCTGGCGAAACACGTGACAAAGAGGAGCATCAGGAGCAATAAACGAAGGGAAGGAAAGACATCTTCCTTCTGCTGAGGTTGAGGAGCCCTGACTGCCGGAGAAGCGTGCGGGCCACTGGGAGATGCAGCGGTTGCTGCGTCCCGCTGTACCACTACATTAGTGCCACAGTTTTCCCAGGCAACTTTATGGTGACGCTCTATGTGTTGACGTAGGGCCATGGTGTCAACATTAGCACCCTGACCACTCTTCAGCTTCTGCCCACATATCCTGGATACTGCCACGCTAACGTCCTACAGGACCTTGCTTAAAAATTCCCATACTCTGAGTATGGCATTTTACCCCCACTACTCTGTGCTGACTGCCTCCATGCTGACTTATGAACCCATGCACCGCTAGTTGCTTCCTGACAGTTAGGCTCCTGACGGTCTACCCTGGGTGTGTTTGGCTCCAGAACACTCACTGCTTCCACCCTGTTCGCTCACTGCCACCTTGCTGCTATCTCACAGGCCTGCTGCCACTCTCACCTCTTAATAATGATGATGCCCCCTTGTGACCCGGCTTCCATGTGTGATCAGCTACATCATCATCCACTGCTGTCTGTCACTTATGTCACCCTCACCAGTCTCATGGTCACATCCCTGACCACTCACAACACATACTCTCACCCGTCTGTCATCATCACTAGTTGCACGCCTAAGGGAGGACGCAGTGAACCTCTCATCCAAGTCTGTGCTGGCCTCTAGCTGCTGACTGACCTCACTAAGCTGTTCCTCGCTGAAAAGCAGAGCATACATTACTTCCCGAACAGAAGGAGCAGCAAAAGAAAGAGGCAGTTGCAGGACAGATAAGAGTACAGAGGTTTTTCCTAGGCCATGCCAACTAAGTCTGGTGTCAGAGGAACCCACTGATTCCTGGCTGTGTGTATCTGTTGTCACCTGACATGGTGTTGAAGAGCAAGTCAACCATTCTAATGTAGCTAGATTGTTGATCAAAACACGACCGCTAGATGACTGCATGCCTTGGAGCTGGAAAAAGTACAAAGAAGAGGGACTAAACTGATAAGGGGCATTGAGGGTCATAGTTATGAGGAAAGATGTAAAATAATTAATTTTAGTTTTGAAAAGATGCATCTAAGAGATGACATAATTAACCTATGTAAATGGCCCATACAAAAAATATTGTGAAAAGATGTTTAATGTAAAATCCCCTTAAAAGACAAAGTGGCACTGCCTTCGTTTGGAGAAGAAAAAGTTCAGTCTCCAGAAGCAACAAGCCTTGTTCACAATAAATCTGTGGAATAGTCTACTTTAGAACGTGGTCATAGCAGGAACAGTTGACTCTTTTAACCTCTTCTGGGCCTCCACTGTACATGTAGTACAGGTAGTACATGAAGCCCACCACTTAAACATGGCACCCACGCAGAAGCTGAGCAGGTGCCAAAGTTGTCAAGTTTCTGTTTTAAATAGCAGACACCTGGAGATAATGTCTGGGATAGGCAATGCTTTCAGATCGTGAGAATGGGGACCTTGTACCCTGTGTCCACATGAAATGGATGAAGCAACTGGTCAGAAAAGTGAGTTACCATTCCATTCATTTCAGCAGATAGCAGAGGGATGTATTCAACTATCTCTGGTGCCCCCCTCAGCATGCTTTTCCAACCAACCAGCCACTCTGTCCATTGCTGCAGGCTCCATGGGGTATGAAGCTCCTGTTATCATAATTCCATCACCACTGATCTGATAGTTATCCCCTATCCTGTGGATGGAGTATAACTTTCTATAACTGGATTACCCCTTTAAGTAACATTAATGCTTATGCCGGTGTTGAAGTCTGGTCCACTTTCCTAAATTCATATCCCCACTCATCCTTTGGTTGAACTTCATGAACATGTGTCTTGCTTCAACCATACTATGTTACTGTGACTTTGAATAAGAACAAGTAGCCTTGTAAATATATTGTATTGCTTGGTGAAATCTACATACTCTCTGAATGCCTGCACAGAGCTTATTCTCACAAAAAATTAGCATTTTGGCAAGTGTTATTATCTTTGTAATTGCAATGTGGCATTCAATTGTGAACACTGTCTTTTTGTTTACTCAATATATGTTGAATTTATGACACATCCCTGGACAGAATAAGCTGATTCTACCATTTCTCTCAAGAGCCGCTAAGTATGAAAGTATGTTTAGTAATAAAAACATTGGCCGAGATATACTAAGACTTAGTATAAAGTCTGTCGGCACAGAATGACCCAAATTAAAGGGGGAACATGCCTCTTAATAAATTTGGTGCATTTCCATGCAGTCCATGTACCAGACTTTAAAATCTTCACCATTCATTAATGCCAATTTCTGACATAACTGATCGTAACTCTTGTGGGCTGTGGGAAGCCACTCCCCTTAACCCTTTCTGGACCTCCTCTGTACATTTGGTCTTTAAATATGGCACCAGCTTGTGAGTGCAGCGGCCGCCATAACCATCAGATTTCTGCTGTTTTACACACCAGAGGGCCTGGGCAAATGTCTGCGATCGTCAGTAATGCTGATCGCAGACATTTAGCCCCTCAGAGGCCTTGGTCAAATATAACCACTGCTTTTGGGAACGCTAGAAATGGGAGCTGTGTGCTGGGATTGGTGAAGGCAAGCCCGTTTTAGTGATAGGCTTGTACAAGGCTTACAGGCCGATTACTAGTATATTCCAATGCAGGGCTGCAGGTGGCAGCACTGCATTGGAATATACAGAATATTGTATTCTGTGATGCATAGATAGTAATTATAAAATACAAAATGCAGTCGAATGACTGCATCTTATAGTAACCTAGGGTGACTAAAAAATAAGTTGTTATAAAGTTTTAAAAAATATAAAAAAAAATAAAAAAATAAAAAAATTCCCACATATCCCTTTCCCTAGGATAAAAAAAATAAACGATAAAAAAAATTAAACAATGTGGGCAACATTGTATCTGAAAACACCTGCACACCCTTTTTCTGAAGAAGGGGCAGTGTCCAGAAAAGCGTTATTGGGACTTTATTATTATTTTTATCCTTTTATGCTTCCATACATGTATCTTTTATTTGAATCATTTATACACGAATTTTGGTGTAAATGCTGGATATCCGTCTTTTTTCTGGATTTCTGCACATCTTTCCAGCTTCTGGTTAAAGCTCCGTTCCAGTGGGGATCACCAGTATCCATTTGGCAAACCTCGTATCCCATGTTAATGGGTGTAATATGCAATCAAGCTGTTGAGACTATTCACAACATGAATAGGTGTGCAGTTATTCACTGTATTCTAAGGCCTCATGCACACGACCGTTGTTTTGGTCCGCATCCGAGCCGCAGTTTTTGCTTCAATGGGGCCGCAAAAGATGCGGACAGCACTCCGTGTGCTGTCCGCATCCAATGCTCCATTCCGTGGTCCGCCCCCAAAAAATAACCTGCCCTATTTTTGTCCATTTTGCGGGCGAGAATAGGCAGTTATATCAATGGCTGTCTGTGTTTGCGGAACGAACACGGACGCCATCCGTGTTTTGCGGATCTGCAATTTGCGAACCGCAAAACACAAAACGGTTGTGTGCATGAAGCCTAACTTTGTGTCTCTGGGGTATCCCCTGATCTCTCTGTTCAGTTTTTTTCTAGTCTCATTGACTCTTTTAAGGTGGGCTGACAGATAACTATGAGGGGAGGTCTCAACCCCAGAAATATAGTGAAAACTCAACCAGCATTTCAGAAAAATAAGGGATGGTGGACAAATTGAATATTATTACTAGAGATGTCCCGAACTATTCGCCGGCGAACCGTTCCCGGCGAATATCGCATGTTCGCGTTCGCCGCAGCGGGCGAACATATGCGATGTTCGGTCCGCCTCCTATACGTCATCATTGAGCAAACTTTGACCCTGTACCTCACAGTCAGCAGACACATTCCAGCCAATCCGCAGCAGACCCTCCCTCCCAGACCCTCCCACCACCTATCAAAAAGCAAGGACAGCATCCATCTTAGATTAATTCTGAAGCTGCACTGTAATACAGGTTATATTAATCGCATTGCGATTACAACTTAGAGTTGGGTTCCTAATGGTTATATTGATAGAATATAACGAAGATTGAGAATATAGTGCTGTATTCGTTGTCAATTCTAGCAATACAACCATTAGGAACTCAGATCTAAGTTGTAATCGCAATGCGAATAATGCAGGTTATATTAATCGCATTGCGAATTCAATTTAGTTCCTAATGGTTGTATTGCTAAAATTGACGAATATAACGAATATAGCACTATATTCTCAATCTTCGTTATATTCTAGCAATACAACCATTAGGAACCCAGCTCTAACTTGAATTCACGTGCGAATGAAACTTAAAGTTGTATTAACGAAGTTAACGAATATGGAATATAGCAGTGCTAAGTTGAAATTGCAATGCGATTAATTCAAGTTCTATAAATCGCATTGCGATTTCAACTTAGAACTTCTGGCGACTTCCGTGCTCATGGAGCGTCCCCATCACCATGGGAACGACTTCATGCTAGAATGTACTGTCGGATTTGAGAAAGTTGAAATCGCAATGCGATTAATTCAAGTTCTATAAATCGCATTGCGATTTCAACTTACCACACTGCGTCAACCATGTAATTTTCCATGGGAGTTTTGCCATGGATCCCCCTCCGGCATGCCACAGTCCAGGTGTTAGTCCCCTTGAAACAACTTTTCCATCACTATTGTGGCCACAAAGAGTCCCTGTGGGTTTTCAAGTTCACCTTCCTATTGAAGTCTATTGCGGTTTGCACATTCACGAACATTTGCGGAATTTGGCGTTCGCCGTTTACGAACGGAAAATGTTATGTTCGCAACATCTCTAATTATTACTAGACGCTTTTTACTTGTGGTTTCTGTTGTTTTCTTCTACTGATTTACTGTAAATTGAAAACTACAGAAAGTACTAGAAAATGTTTCCAATGAATTCACACATAAATGTAATTCTTTATCTGATATAATATCAATTGCCTGGTAATATGAAGCCATGGGCTTAGCAGACATTGTATCAGTTATGATTTGCAATTAGGGAGATGCACAGAGTGAATGTTATTTTACTGTACTACACCATAATAACACATTTGAGAATATTTTTCATTACACAGGTGATATTTGACATTTTTTAAAGGATTTAATACATCCCCTAAGGAACCATGTAGACCTATAAAGTTTAATTGCCTTGAATAAAAAAGGCAGCACAAACAAAGTGCATCCCTGCTTCCTTCTCAAACATTTTCATTATCTGTGAAGTATTGAGAGATAGTTGTAAGTTCATACAATATAGACATCACCATCAAACAATGTGTTAACCTGTCAAGACACATTCCAGCAATACTTTGTCATTCTCCTCAGTGCTCTGGGCACATACCAGTCATTGGGTCCCACACATAAAATCAAAGCCCAGGTGCTTTAAGGATTAAACAGGATCTCAACTACTAAAGATTCTATAATTACACACGTCAATATAAGAAATAGGGAGCTTTCTCTAATTATTTTGACAATTAATATTTATACATAAATTTGACCTTGCCCGTGCCTGTAAGTTTAACTTTCCACATCGGCCTAGGGATGCTTGGTCGACTGGTGCACTGACATGCAATGTCATCCCTAGTCCTTTCTCTCTATTTTCTGGAAACGAGACTTAGATATAACAGATTTCAACATGCCATCATTTGTTTTCCCTGGAGAGAACACTACCAGAAGTGTCTAACCACCACGTATCGGCTTTTTGTGGAGAAAACATGCATCATCAGTATGCATGCTTCTTTATAGAGAAGTTGAGGTAGGTAGGGGTAAGGGGGGGGGGGGATTCATAGCATTTTTGGCTTGATATAGTGCAGTTCAAACATACTAGTCTACATTTACTATTGTTTCTACTACAGAATTCTGGCCTAATTCGCGCCAAAATTTGGTACATCTTATTTTCGTCTAATTTATGAAGCAAAAAAAATATATATATTTCACTTTGCCTCTTCTTCAGTGTATTTTGTGCCACATTTTTTACTCAAAATTCTGTTGCAAAGTAAGCCAACTAAAAGGAGCTATAAAATTAGACTATACAGTCTAAAGGTCCACCAGATGTATCATCCAACATCAGCCACTCTGATAAATCTGATCAAAGCAAGCAATATGACAAAATCTGCTCACTTTGCCATCATCAAACACACTTGGTGCACAGAAACTTGAGATGAAGCTGAATATCCATGTACAACAGAAGAATTTAGAATCCAAGCGACATCCATACAATGTTAAATTTTAATAGGAATATTACAGTACGTATAGAAAGAAAAATCAAGTCTTGCTCCCATGTGGATGGCCACAATGTTTTAGATTAAACAGCTAGACATTCATTCTGATATATGTGAGCAATCTGCGTGAGAGTTAATTTTCTTTCTACATGTAGATTAATATTTGTATTAAAGCTTGAAGTTGTATGGACATTGTTTGGATACTGGATTTTTCTATTCTATGTAGTAAATCTGGCCCACTGTATTGTTAGATGTTTTTGCACATAGCAATGACATAGATAACTGGAATGGAAATTGATGCACCAAGGAGTTTGTTGGAATTAAATTAAACTTTGTGTGTGACTGTAATAATGGTATATGTAAGTGATTACAATACATTTATGGGGAAAACTGTACAATTAAAAGGAGGCTGTAGCACGCTGTTGGATCCCCTCTAGCCTGGATGCTAGATGGAATATGGTTGGGCTTTGAGGCATACAGGTTCTGTATGGTCTACTGCAGCACATTGGCCCACAGATGTTGTACCTAGGCCTGTAGATTGTGCACACTTGTAGTCCCCTAAATTCTCAATTTCTGATAAATCTGGTGACCAGCCCGACCAAGGAAGTGTTTATATTTGGGGGAGAGGTTCTTGGGAAACCTTTGCTGTGTGTGGGAGAACATTATTCTTGTCACCGCCAGTTCTGTACGAAGGTCTGACAGACGTTCTTCTCTACCTCTGGTATGACGTTCTTTGTTTTGGTTTCACTTTGTCATCTCCTTTCCTTCTGCCAGGTGTCACTTATTTAGACTAATCGTCTTCCTTTATATTCCCACCCATACTGCTTCACTTTGCGGTTTATACTACTTCCTGGATGAAGTGTTCACTGCTGGAGGCTGCTGCTGCTGTTTGCTCAGATAAGTCTTTTCCTTTATTGTGTTTCCTTGCTGGCTTGATTCTAGGTGACCCAGACTCAGTCTGTATTAAGTGCAGGGAGCTGGTGGTCGTGTCCCCTCACTATTATAGGGTATTTAGGTGTCACACAGTCTTAGGTATGTGGGCATGCAATCGTCTACCATTGAGACCCTTGCATGTGCATAGCAGTCAGGGAGAGCTCTTAGGGTTTTATAGGGCTCACCTATATGCTCCTTAGTTTGGGATCAAGCTAGTCGGTCGTTTATTTATAAGTTCCAGCTATCTGCAACTTCACCCATGACAATCCTGCTGAAAATGACAGTTGGAATTCCTGCCATAAGAAGCAACAAATTTTAGTGCGGGATGTTCTGCACATATCACTGAGCTGTTAATGTCGCTCGTATCACTACCAGGAAGGACCGACTGTCGTATGCAATAGCTCGCAGATCATCACACCATTAGTTGGGACAGTGTGTCGTTGCATCTCCTGAACTGACAGTGGCTCCTCTGACATAAAATTACTGCATCATGGTAATTTACAATGCATTGAGTTCCTATTTGACCCCAGGTCTATTGTACAGGATGGTACGAGTACAGTACAATAGACCAATGGTCAGATAGGAACTCTGCATCATGGCAGAGGAACCGCCGTCAGTTGGGGAGACCCTTAGGTCTCATGCACAAGACCGTGCCGTTTTTTGCGGTCCACAAACCGTGGATCCGCAAAAAAACGGAAGCCGCCCGTGTTGCCTTCAGTAATTTGCGGAATAGGACGGGCGCTGGCAAAGCGCGGACAAGAATAGGACATGTTATAATTTTTTTAGCGGGCCCGCGGAACGGAGCCACGAATGTGGACAGCACACAGAGTGCTGTCTGCATCTTTTGCGGCCCCATTGAACGTTTTGGCGGCTCGGATGCGACCCAAACAACGGTCATGTGCATAAGGCCCTATTCTATGAAAAATATACGTTGGATTTTACCCTTGGGCTGATGCTTGTCTTTTGTTTTTTTGCTCTGCAACTCATCTAAATAAGCATACACTATTTGCTGATTCGTTTTCAAGCGGCCATGAAACAAAATTACTCAGAATTTTTTTATTATATTCACTTGACTTTTGGTGTGGATACATTTTAACTTTTTTTATGTATTTAACATTTTAATTAACAGTCTTTTATAGTCACGCATGTTAAAAGCTAAAGTACAATGTGTGCTAGTTAGAAGATCATATGCGGGAATGTTGCTCCTAGTACATTTTAATTATGTATATCACATTCTAGTCATATAAAGTATTCCCTTGATGAACACTGCTGTTCTATATTTTCCTGTCTTTTTTCCTTTATGCTGTAATTTATCATCGCTCCTAAATGATACACGGAACAGATGTTTTAAGAAAACTGCTGTGTATGTTAATTAAGACGTGCTACAGTAAAGTAATATTAACCCCTTAGGGACCTGCGCTGTACATGTACGGCGCAGATGTCCGTGAGTTAAGGACAAGCGCCATACTTGTACGGCGCTGGGATCGGGCAGGTGCAGGAGCTGTGCCCGCCCGATCCGCGGCAGGGGTCCAGTAGTCACTAATAGCCGTAATCCTGCTACATGCAAAATGAAATCCCCGATACTAGCGCATTAACACTTGATGTGCCGCGGTCAGCGCTGACCGCGGCACGTGCAATGTGTGAAGGGAGAGAGCAGTTATCGGTTCCCCGCGGTGCTGTGGCGGGGACCCGATGGCAGGGAAGGCAGCCCGATGCCTTCCTTAGGCATCGTGACTGCCTTCCGGGAAAACCTGTGAGATCCAGCCCCCTGGATCTCACAGGAAATCAGGCTGTAAGTATATTATGATTTTTTTTTTTGTTTCAAAAATACTATTATTGTGTAAAACTTAAATAAATAAAAGTAGACATATTAGGTATCGCCACATCCGTAAGAACCTGCTGTATAAAAATATGACACAATCTAACCCCGTAGGTGAACACTGTAATAGAAATTAAATAAAAAGTGTCAAAAAAGCAATTTTTTGTCACTTTACATCACAAAAAGTGTAATACCAAGCGATCAAAAAGTCATACGCACACCAAAATATTACTAATCAAACTGTCATCTCATACTGAAAAAAATGAGCCCCTACATAAGACAGTTGCCCCAAAAGAAAACAACTATGGCTTTCAGAATGTGGAGACACTAAAAATATATTTTTTCCAAAATGCTTTATTATGTAAAATTGAAACAAACAACCGTCCGTAACAACCTTGGTATTGTCCCGTCCGTAACAACCTTCTCTCTAAAAATACCACATGATCTAACCTGTCAGATGAACGTTGTAAATAACAAAAAATAAAAATGGAGCCAAAACAGCTATTGTTTGTTACCTTGCCTCACATAAAGTATAATATAGAGCGACCAAAAATCATATGTACCCTAAAATAGTACCAACAAAACTGCTACCTTATCCCGTAGTTTCCAAAATGGGGCACATTTTTAGAGTTTCTACTCTAGGGGTGCATCAGGGGGGCTTCAAATGGAACATGGTGTCAAAAAAACCATCCAGCAAAATCTGCCTTCCAAAAACCAGTTCACAAATGGGGTGTTTCTGTAAACTACAGAATCAGGGCAATAAATATTGAGTTTTGTTTGGCTGTTAACCCTTGCTTTGTTACTGGAAAAAAATTGATTAAAATGGAAAATCTGCCAAAAAAGGGAAATTCTGAAATTTCATCTCCATTTTCCATTAATTCTTGTAGAACACAGGGTTAATGAAGTTTGTGAAATCAGTTTTGAATACCTTGAGGGGTGTAGTTTCTATAATGGGGTCACTTTTTAGGAGTTTCTACTGTAGGGGTCCATCAGGGGGTCTTCAATTAGGACATGGCAGCTTAAAATTATCCCAGTGAAATCTGCCTTCCAAAAACCATATGGCGTTCCTTTCCTCTGCGCCCTGCCGTGTGCCCATACAGCAGTTAACCACCAAATTTCGGGTGTTTCTGTAAACTACAGAATCAGGGCAATAAATATTGAGTTTTGTTTGGCTGTTAAACCTTGCTTTGTTACTGGAAAAAAATTATTAAAATGGAAATCTACCCAAAAAGTGAAATTCTGAAATTTCATCACCATTTTCCATTAATTCTTGTGGAACACCTAAAGGATTAACAAAGGTTGTAAAATCAGTTTTGAATACCTTTATTTTGGGTGGTTTCTATTATGTAAGCCTCCCAAAGTGACTTCAGACATGAACTGGTCCTTAAAAAGTATGTTTTGGAAATTTTCTGAGAAGTTTCAAGATTTGCTTCAAAATTTCTAAGCCTTCTAACATCCCCAAAAAATAAAATGGCATTCGCAAAATGATCCAAACATGAAGTAGACATATGGGGAATGTAAAATAATAACAACTTTTGGAGGTATTACTATCTATTATAAAAGTAGAGAAATTGAAATTTTGAAATTTGCTAATTTTTTAAAATGTTTTCTAAATTTGCTATTTTTTTATAAATAAAAATGAATTATTTTTTTACTCAGTTTTACCACTGCCATGAAGTACAATATGTGACAAGAAAACAATCTCAGAATGGCCTGGATAAGTAAAAGCGTTTTAAAGTTGTCACCACATAAAGTGATACATGTCAGATTTGCAAAAAATTGCTTGGTCCTTAATTTGAAATATGGCAGGGTCCTTTGAGGGGTTAAAGCCCCTTTGTCTGCAATCCATTAAGTTTACTGTATCTTTTTCTTTGGAAGAGTTGGTGAGCCTGCTCCCATATCATATGTGACTATAGGGCCCAGAGGGATTGGGGCCTGGCACTGAACTTCTTCAAATATCCAGCATTTGCCAGTTGCCTGCCGCTAGGGCAATGCATAGAGGTTTTTACAGCATCCATTAAGTTCAATTGTAACTGTATGAATTCATATGCAATGACCTCCCCCTAGTGATGGCTGCAAGTAGCCAGTTTAATAATATATGAAGGCAATTATCGGGTAGGTGATTTATATGGGTAATTATTCCAGTTGGGGAACAATATAGTGTTCAGGAAGAGTGCCTTGTTTCTGAAGCACCCATTCTAGAAGTCAGGAAAACTTATTTTACTTCCATAGGACTGATGGAATTAGGTGCTGTACTTGGCAGGAGTGAATGGCAAAGTGGTCCTGTCTGTGCACCAGCCCTTTATTTCTTGCTACGGGGCTTCCTATGGTCATACCCTATTATGCATACAGTGGATATAAAAAGTCAACACAGGCTAACCCCTGTTAAAATGTCAGGTTTATGTGCCGTAAAAAAAAAAATGAGACAAAGATAAATCATTTCAGAACTTTTTCCACATTTAATGTGACCTATAAACTCAATTGAAAAACAAACTGAAATCTTTTAGGTGGAGGGAAGAAAACAAAAAACACTAAAATAATGTTATTGCATAAGTGTGCATATCCTCTTATAACTGGGGATGTAGCTGTGTTCAGAATTAAGCAATCACATTTAAAATCGTGTTAAATAGGAGTCAGCATACACCTGCCAAATAAAGTTCCCCAAATAAAGTTCAGCTGCTCTAGTTGGTCCCTCAGCAAAAGTTAAAAAAACTGGCAAGTACTGGCTGTGTGGTACATGTGACAACAATCTCCTGTATTCTTCATATGTCTGGGCTATGGGGTAGAGTGGCAAGACGGGAGCCTTTTTTTAAGAAAAACATCCAAGCCAGGCTACATTTTGCAATAACACATCTGAAGTCTCCCAAAAGCATGTGGGAAAAGGTGTTATGGTCTGATGAAACCAAGGTTGAACTTTTTGGCCATAATTCCAAAAGATATGTTTGGCCCAAAAACAACACTGCACAGCACCAAAAGAACACCATACCCACAGTGAAGCATGGTGGTGGCAGCATCATGCCTTGGGGCTGTTTTTCTTCAGCTGGAACTGGGGCCTTAGTTAAGCTAGAGGGAATTATGAACAGCTCCAAATACCAGTTAATATTGGCACAAAACCTTCAGGCTTCTGCTAGAAAGCTGAACATGAAGAGGAACTTCATCTTTCAGCATGACAATGACCCAAAGCATACATCCAAATCAACAAAGGAATGGCTTTACCAGAAGAAGATTAGAGTTTTGGAATGGCCGAGCCAGAGCCCAGACCTGAATCCGATAGAAAATCTGTGGGGTGATCTGAAGAGCGCTGTGCACAGGAGATGCCCTCGCAATCGGACAGATTTGGAGTGTTTTTGCAAAGAAGAGTGGGCAAATCTTTCAAGTCAAAATGTGCCATGCTCAAAAGGTGCTTCAACAAAGTATTAGTTTAAGGGTGTGCCCACTTATGCAACCATATTATTTTATTTTTATATTTTTTCTTCCCTCTACTAAGATTTCAGTTTGTTTTTCAATTGAGTTGTACAGTTTATAGGTCACATTAAAGTTGGAAAAAGTTCTGAAATGATTTATCTTTGTCTCATTTTTTTAAATCACAGAAACCTGACATTTTAACAGGTGTGTAGACTTTTTATATCCACTGTATATTAGATGGCAAGTGAATGGGACTGAGCTGAAATACCATAAATAGCCACTATACAATGTATGGCACTGTGCTTTGTAAGCTGTTAGGAGACCGTAGCACTCAGCAGAGCTCCAGCTGATCGGCGGGGAAGCCTGGAGTCGGAGCCCCTCTGATCTGATATTGATAACGTATACCAAGGATAGGCCATTTATATTTAAATCCCAAATAACCCCTTTAAAGGTGAATTATATGAGCTCCTTTATATTGTATAACAGTGGCTTTTACTGAGAAAACCTCTCTTAAGTCTATTTGCTTTTTGAGCAAGTACATGCATATTTTTAAATCAATCTCATCTGTAAATCTGTCCAAACACTATTTCAGCTATATGGTGAATGGATTTTAAATATTTGGTCTATAAATGTTTTAGTTTCGATTGATAACTCCATATACAGTTCACCAAGAATGGACAAACTCTACTGCTGCCAGGAACATCCGTAACACATCTTTTAGGTGTGTGAGTTTAGTTCTGTTTATGCAGTCCCTTTTATTTTGCCTTCCTTTGTATTGCTCTTTTGTATTGGTAATTTGTATCCGATTGATAAGTAAAATAGACAATTGGCTTTATTGTAACTTGTTAATGATTATGGTTAGGTGTGTATTAATCTAAAGATTGTTTGATTTCAATATTAAAAGGAATATGCAAACCGACTGTTACCCCCAGAGGAAGCCTGGAAGTGAAATGTGTGTTGTATGACTAGTTACCATATTTTGCACCCCATAAGACACATTTTTTTGAAAATGCCCCTGTGTCTTATGGGGGGAAAACGAATGAAGCGCTTCCATTTTAGAAGCGCTCATTAGTACCGGAGGAAGTGGTGAAGGCTCTGTAATCACCGCTTCCTGGTCCTCCGCTGTCGGCTGTGAAGGCTGCGCACAGTGTGTGGGCGCGCTGTGACCTCACGCTGTGCATGACGGGTCACAGCCCACAGCAGGAAGAAGACAGAGCATGCTGGAGGTGAGGAGCGGCGGCGTCCAGGAGCAGGAGAGGTAAGTGGGTTTTTTATTTTATTTGCTCTGTGGCACTAGGGCTCATAATAAATGGCACTGTGGCATAATAAATGGCACTGGGGGCTCATAATGGGTGCTCATAAATGGCACTGGGGCTCATAACTGCCATGGAGGCTAATAATGGGGGCTCATAACTGCCATGGGGGCTCATAAATGGCATGGGGGGCTCGTCTGAGGTCTTACTGGGGTCTTGTTAACAGTGGGGGTCTGATCTGAAGTCTGATTAAGGGGCTTATTAACATTGGGGGTCTGATTGGGGCTGTCAGATGAGGTCTGATTGCTGGCCTGATCTGAGATCTAATGAAAAATATTTTTTTCTTATTGTTCTCCTTTAAAACCTAGGTGCGAAAGATCGACTTGATAATTGCTTATACTATATTGTGTAACTTGTTTGCTGGTCACATTTGTTCTATCAATATATTTAGTACTGACCGACAGTATATGTACATACTGTACTTTTTTTTTTTAAAACAATAGGCCTCAATATCACTGTGTCTTTGTAGGTATGTCCCTATATATGCCATTTTACAGTAACTGTGTTTTAAGAATTTAGATTTTTTTTTTAATGTTTTTGCATTTACCGCAGGCTCGGACTGGCCCACAGGGGAACAGATGGATCCTCCAGTGGACCCCTGAGCTAGATGGGTCCCTAGTACCCCTGAGTTTCTTTTGAGCTCGATTGATAAATCCTCGAGTTTCTTTATTGCCAGTATGAACTTACCATTAGGGCCGGTGTTGTTGGGTATGAACGTGGAGCAGGATGAGGGGTCCGTCAATACCTTACAGACACCACCTCTTTCTGCAAGTATCATATCGAGTATCATGCGGTTTTGAAATGTCATAATGGAATCTGCCTGTAACTGTTCTTATACACCCTGTAACGCATCCCTGGTGTAGTTTACAAACCTTTGTTGATTATAGTAAATATACTGTAGTTGATCCAGTCTATATTTTTGTTGATTGTTATGTGGGGAATTATGGATTCAAATCCTGCTGCCACCTGACCTCTGGCCTTGAATTCATCAGGGACCCCTCTTGGGACGCCTATTGCGTCTATATACACATGAGGATCAAAACTACCCATGGGGAGTGATCTTTTGGTCCTTGTCACTCTTCCTACACTAGGGGTCTTTTGTTCACTAAATATGTGTATATTCATTATGGCTTTAGCAAGAGCACATTCACCTTTCCAGGAACCCTCTAGTCTAGATCTTATCTTTCCATCCCCACAGTTCCAATATACATCTCCAATCGATTATACTTGATTCTTTGTGAGGGAGGTATCTGTTTCACTGTAAGTTGCACAGTATTCTTCAGTGAAATTATCCAGGGATCTTCCTTGATCTCCCCCTCTGTGGCAGGTATAGTTACCAGGATAGATATGTATACCTGCACTGGGGCGGGGAGTTTTTATGAGGAGTGGGTATTTTTGCTTCCATTCTTCACATGCAGATTGGTTACTAGATGAATTTGAGAATAATTGCAAAAAACATTCCTCAACACTACAGGGAGTGCAGAATTATTAGGCAAGTTGTATTTTTGAGGATTAATTTTTATTATTGAACAACAACCATGTTCTCAATGAACCCAAAAAACTCATTAATATCAAAGCTGAATATTTTTGGAAGTAGTTTTTAGTTTGTTTTTAGTTTTAGCTATTTTAGGGGGATATCTGTGTGTGCAGGTGACTATTACTGTACATAATTATTAGGCAACTTAACAAAAAACAAATATATACCCATTTCAATTATTTATTTTTACCAGTGAAACCAATATAACATCTCAACATTCACAAATATACATTTCTGACATTCAAAAACAAAACAAAAACAAATCAGTGACCAATATAGCCACCTTTCTTTGCAAGGACACTCAAAAGCCTGCCATCCATGGATTCTGTCAGTGTTTTGATCTGTCCACCATCAACATTGCGTGCAGCAGCAACCACAGCCTCCCAGACACTGTTCAGAGAGGTGTACTGTTTTCCCTCCTTGTAAATCTCACATTTGATGATGGACCACAGGTTCTCAATGGGGTTCAGATCAGGTGAACAAGGAGGCCATGTCATTAGATTTTCTTCTTTTATACCCTTTCTTGCCAGCCACGTTGTGGAGTACTTGGACGCGTGTGATGGAGCATTGTCCTGCATGAAAATCATGTTTTTCTTACCTTGCAGACTTCTTCCTGTACCACTACTTGAAGAAGGTGTCTTCCAGAAACTGGCAGTAGGACTGGGAGTTGAGCTTGACTCCATCCTCAACCCGAAAAGGCCCCACAAGCTCATCTTTGATGATACCAGCCCAAACCAGTACTCCACCTCCACCTTGCTGGCGTCTGAGTCGGACTGGAGCTCTCTGCCCTTTACCAATCCAGCCATCTGGCCCATCAAGACTCACTCTCATTTCATCAGTCCATAAAACCTTAGAAAAATCAGTCTTGAGATATTTCTTGGCCCAGTCTTGACGTTTCAGCTTGTGTGTCTTGTTCAGTGGTGGTCGTCTTTCAGCCTTTCTTACCTTGGCCATGTCTCTGAGTATTGCACACCTTGTGCTTTTGGGCATTCCAGTGATGTTGCAGCTCTGAAATATGGCCAAACTGGTGGCAAGTGGCATCTTGGCAGCTGCACGCTTGACTTTTCTCAGTTCATGGGCAGTTATTTTGCGCCTTGGTTTTTCCACACGCTTCTTGCGACCCTGTTGACTATTTTGAATGAAACGCTTGATTGTTCGATGATCACGCTTCAGAAGCTTTGCAATTTTAAGAGTGCTGCATCCCTCTGCAAGATATCTCACTATTTTTGACTTTTCTGAGCCTGTCAAGTCCTTCTTTTGACCCATTTTGCCAAAGGAAAGGAAGTTGCCTACTAATTATGCACACCTGATATAGGGTGTTGATGTCATTAGACCACACCTCTTCTCATTACAGAGATGCACATCACCTAATATGCTTAATTGGTAGTAGGCTTTCGAGCCTATACAGCTTGGAGTAAGACAACATGCATAAAGAGGATGATGTGGTCAAAATACTCATTTGCCTAATAATTCTGCACGTAGTGTAGAGGGTAATATTAAGGGCATAGTACCTAGGTGAGGCTTAGCGGTCCCACATATATAACTAGGCTTAGCGGTCCCACATATATAACAATTACTTTTATTTACTGAAGCTGCACTGTACTTCATCCATTCTAACCATAGGTTGGCATCAGAGAACCCAGTTTCTGCTGCCAGGGTATCCTCATAGGTAGGGTCAGAAATAGCCAGTATGTTTCCTAGAGACTGTATATGGGTTTTTAAAGGGTATGTTTGTTTCTGAGGGTATGTCCATTCTGAGGATTGACACATATCTCTTATTTCAAAGTGTTTGGTGACCATTGGGATCTCTGCTCCCCCCCCCCCCCCCATGTTGTGAAAGTAACATCCCAGCACGTAATCTCCTTCATCACCTTTGTTGGGGTTTTCTATGTTTATAATTATTGTAATCTCAGACACCATCTTAGGGCATGCCCACCCTGTAGGATATAGGCTAACATCTATGTGACAGTCCCCTCCATTGATAATTCTACTAATCAAGGATTTACCATTCTTATCCTTTCGATTAAGGGCATTCTGTGGTTTATACCCCCCAGTCTTCTCCTGTATTTAATCCTACTGAACCCCAGCATGCGCATCTATTACCCCAATAAGGGTCAGTAATACAGGGAGTGCAGAATTATTAGGCAAATGAGTATTTTGACCACATCATCCTCTTTATGCATGTTGTCTTACTCCAAGCTGTATAGGCTCGAAAGCCTACTACCAATTAAGCATATTAGGTGATGTGCATCTCTGTAATGAGAAGGGGTGTGGTCTAATGACATCAACACCCTATATCAGGTGTGCATAATTATTAGGCAACTTCCTTTCCTTTGGCAAAATGGGTCAAAAGAAGGACTTGACAGGCTCAGAAAAGGCAAAAATAGTGAGATATCTTGCAGAGGGATGCAGCACTCTTAAAATTGCAAAGCTTCTGAAGCGTGATCATCGAACAATCAAGTGTTTCATTCAAAATAGTCAACAAGGTCGCAAGAAGCGTGTGGAAAAACCAAGGCGCAAAATAACTGCCCATGAACTGAGAAAAGTCAAGCGTAGAGCTGCAACATCACTGGAGTGCCCAAAAGCACAAGTTGTGCAATACTCAGAGACATGGCCAAGGTAAGAAAGGCTGAAAGACGACCACCACTGAACAAGACACACAAGCTGAAACGTCAAGACTGGGCCAAGAAATATCTCAAGACTGATTTTTCTAAGGTTTTATGGACTGATGAAATGAGAGTGAGTCTTGATGGGCCCGTGGCTGGATTGGTAAAGGGCAGAGAGCTCCAGTCCGACTCAGACGCCAGCAAGGTGGAGGTGGAGTACTGGTTTGGGCTGGTATCATCAAAGATGAGCTTGTGGGGCCTTTTCGGGTTGAGGATGGAGTCAAGCTCAACTCCCAGTCCTACTGCCAGTTTCTGGAAGACACCTTCTTCAAGCAGTGGTACAGGAAGAAGTCTGCATCCTTCAAGAAAAACATGATTTTCATGCAGGACAATGCTCCATCACACGCGTCCAAGTACTCCACAGCGTGGCTGGCAAGAAAGGGTATAAAAGAAGAAAATCTAATGACATGGCCTCCTTGTTCACCTGATCTGAACCCCATTGAGAACCTGTGGTCCATCATCAAATGTGAGATTTGCAAGGAGGGAAAACAGTACACCTCTCTGAACAGTGTCTGGGAGGCTGTGGTTGCTGCTGCACGCAATGTTGATGGTGAACAGATCAAAACACTGACAGAATCCATGGATGGCAGGCTTTTGAGTGTCCTTGCAAAGAAAGGTGGCTATATTGGCCACTGATTTGTTTTTGTTTTGTTTTTGAATGTCAGAAATGTATATTTGTGAATGTTGAGATGTTATATTGGTTTCACTGGTAAAAATAAATAATTGAAATGGGTATATATTTGTTTTTTGTTAAGTTGCCTACTAATTATGCACAGTAATCGTCACCTGCACACACAGATATCCCCCTAAAATAGCTAAAACTAAAAACAAACTAAAAACTACTTCCAAAAATATTCAGCTTTGATATTAATGAGTTTTTTGGGTTCATTGAGAACATGGTTGTTGTTCAATAATAAAAATTAATCCTCAAAAATACAACTTGCCTAATAATTCTGCACTCCCTGTACAGATATAAGCCTGTCCATTCTTATAGTGGTTTCCGCATCTCGTGGAAGGATTGCACTTCATTATGCTGCATAAACAGAAGGAGTAAGTTGCAACGTGAGTACTGGAGGAATTGTACCAGAAGGTAGTGATTCCACCTTTCTGAGTTATAGCAACTTCAGCTTTGTTATCCTCCGGCAGAGTCATTAGGATCGTCAGTAATCCCACGTCTGTGCCATCCTCCAGAATTGAGGGAGTGCATCCTGGTGGAGGTCAGAGCTGTCTGCTCCCGTTAGTACCTCACTTTGTCCTTTTTCGAGGTCAGGACTGTCTGTCCCCGTTATTACCTACTTTTGGGGTGCCTCCTTTACCAGTTTTACTCTGGTGGCATGGACCCAGGTAGGTGCTTCTTCTGTAAGTACAGCTGTGCAGGTCACGGCTACCACTGTAGTTGGTGGTCCGTAGGTGAAGTCTCCTGCGAATTTTCCTTTTTTTAATTTTTTTATCAGCACGATTCCTGTGGGAGACAAGGAGACTTAGAAGCAACTTTTTCCTCAATTTCATTTAGGGCTTTAATCAATCTGGTACATTGGTGTTTGGGTTGTTCCTCAAACATGTGATACACCTTCTCACATAATCTGATAACTGTTTAATGCCTGTAATATAGAAATTCTGTGCTAGCAGCATGTGTGTTGTTTGAATGCTGTTGTGTCCTACTCCATGAAAATGTGCAATGAATAGAGGGGAGCTGTGCTGTGGTATGCATTGTTCCCCTCATTGCAGATTAATCCTGTCCTAGGATTCTTCTGCAAGATTGGATAACACCAATCCGCCATTTCATCATCAGTATCTGAGGACTGGAGATCCACAATCATCTGAGTTAACTCAAGTGAAGAAGGTACTAAATTCACCATTTGCAATGTGGCCGGGGCCATCAGTGCAGCCTTCTTGGCCTCCGCATCTGCCAGGGCTTTGCTTTGGGACACATGATCTTTACCACCAGTATGCACCCTACAGTGGACAATTGCAATCTGTGAGGGCAATCTTATGGCTTCTAAAGTTGTATGACAAGTTTTGAATGTGAGATGTGCTTACCATCAGCTGCAATGAATCCTCTCCTTTGCCAAATGACCCCATGGTCCCAGACCACTCCATGTGTGTACCTACTGTCAGTGTAAATGGTGATTGGCTTGCCTTCATGTAGTATGCATGCTCTTGTGCGTGCAATTAATTCTGCTGCTTGTGCAGATTGGTATGTGATGGGTCTGGCTTCCAGGACAACATCGAGTAGCATAACAATAGCATATCCTGCATGATAAGTATTGTCATTTGGTCTGCTGCAGGATCCATCAACAAAAGCATCAGGAGCCCCTTTGTAAATCAGCGCGGGGTGATGTCTCATGTTGTATGGCGTGTATAAAATCATGTGCCTCTGTCAAGTGATCTTCGGGTCCTTTAAGTCCTAATAGAGCATTCAAGATAGGTGCTGGACCTGAGGTGTGTGTTGCGTATTTGATTTGGAGGGAGGGATTGCTGAGGAGTAGAATCTCATATCCAGATAGTCTTTGTGCGGACATGTGCTGTGTGTGTATGCCTTTGAGAAGGCCTACTACATCATGTGTGGTGTACGGGATAGTCTCATGTCCCATTGTGAGTGGCGTTGCAAGCTCAACCATCATAGCACAGGCTGCAAGAGATCTCAGACAGGCCGGCATTCCTTGGACGGATGCCGGAACCACCTTTGAGAAAAAGGAACAAGGACGTAACTTGCCTCTGTGATATTGTGTCAGCACACCTGCCGTGGTTTTACAATTTTGTCGAGCATATACGTGGAATGTGAGTTTGTAGTCAGGGAGGCCCAAACCCGGAATTGTCATTAAAGAGCATTTCAAATAATCATATGCATTAAACATTTCCTCAGACCACCTGATGAGATCTGGCATGTCTGCCAGAGTGTCTTGTCTCATTACATTGTCATAGTAGGAGCTACTGACACACTGCACAATAACAAATCATCCACGCATTGCAAGAGTACAGAACCCTGGGGGAGGGGGGGGGTGCCATGGTTTTAATCTGGCCTGGAGGACAATGCTGTACCCTACAGGTGAATCAGGATATCCCTGGGGCATCCTGCACCAGGTGAGTTGACGACCCTCAAAGGAAAAAGCAAAAAGGAGTCTGGTCTGCTTGTCAACCAGGATAGAGAAGAAAGCATTTTTCAAGTCTATCACGCTGAAACAGACAGCATCTGCAGGGATGGTTGAGAGCAACTGAGAAATGTCTTGGCTCTCTCTGTTTGCTCACGGTGTTGGCTACTGAACTTTTGTAACTATGTGTGGGGGTCTGTATCTTCCTGATCTCAAAGCATCCCGCTGCCTCCTTCTCATATAAGTGTTTCTCAAAGTCTTGTATTTTGTCTGAGGTTCATGAGGAAACACTCTGCTTTACAGTCAACGTGAGATTGAGAAGGAGAACTAAGCTGTCACTATATGCATTCACCAAATTACAGAGATGACATGATAATATTACAGTGAGATATGTTCTTACACTTACCACCAGAACAATAGCTCTCACACAAACAGATGAATCTTAACACTCTATGTTTCTTATGCTCTAAATATAGGTATGTCAGGTCACCCCGAGACTGTTCTCTTAGGCTGGTTTCACACGGGCGTTGCGGATTGGGTCCGGATGCGTTCAGAGTGCGTTCAGTGAAACTCGCACTATTTTGCAAGCAAGTTCAGTCAGTTTTTTCAGCGCGGGTGCAATGCGTTTTGATGCGTTTTTCACGCGCGTGTTAAAAAACTGAATGTTTACAAACAACATCTCTTAGCAGCCATCAGTGAAAAACGCATCGCACCCGCACTTCTATGTGGCCAGGGCTGTGTGAAAAACACAGAATATAGAACATGCTGCGATTTTCACGCCATGCAGAACTGATGCGTGAAAAACAACGCTCATGTACACAGACCCATAGAAATTAATGGGTCAGGATTCAGTGCTGGTGATATGCTTTCACCTCCCGCATTGCACCCGCGCGGAAAACTCGCTCGTGTGAAAGGGACCTTACATGTACCCCTGGTACTAAAAAATCTCTGTCGACAGTTAGATAAAGTAAATAGATCTCCCTGAGATCCTATGGTGTGTCCCTGACACAAAACAACTTATGGATAGATCTCCCTGAGATTCTAAACCGTGCGTGGCACTCCTCATTCATGAAAGTACTCCAAGTACTTATTATAAACTCCCTGAGTCTATCTTTAAGGCTTAACAATGTATCCTGGATACATAATTAAAAAAACTCACGGGTAGAGATGTGGCCAGTACCCTCAGACCGGGCAGTGGACAAAAGGGATGTCTCTCTTACCAGACACGAGGATGGCCTTCTCTATCCCGGACAGGGCCCCCAAACTGAAAGGATTTGGACCTTTCTGGACCTCTACGACCACCTTGGTTTGATGTCACTGACATCAGGAGAGATATTTCTCAGCTAGCAATAACATAACACACACACATTTATCACTGAGAAATACTCTAACTTTATTATGCTATAGACTGGCTTTATATAGGCAGTAGAAAAGCTTGCATAACAACAGCGTTAAACCAGTCATAAAAGATAAACATTGGTGCTCCTACACATACTTCCGGAACATCCTTATATGGTATGTGTACATGCAGTAAGCAGAAAGAATAGGTTTTAATCAGTCACATATAAGAATGAACGCAGTTGTGCCGATTTACCCTGAATAAGGCAAGAATGTTTGTACTAGTTCTGGGAGATTCCCAGAATCTGTCCTGGGACAGATAAGCGAACCTAACTCACAGCGGGGGAACTGGAAACAGTGCGTGGATGAGCTGTTATAACAATTCTTTACATATTTAGAGAAGACGAGATGGAGTCACATTTCTCTTCAATCCCCTCTTAGAACCAAATTTCTTAGATAATATGGTTCTTACCCTTGCCCTTTTCCCTGTATACAGCCAGATATTTTCTATATACTTCATGTGAGTTGTCTTCAGGATTAGGCAGCAGAGTCTCATAAAATGACATATTTCATACTCCTTTCATTATCATTTTCCGTACACATGGTATGATACATGTTGCAACTATTACTATTACTATAATAATTATCAAGATAATAATTCCCAACTGTACAAGTGCCTGTTTCCAGTTAGTGAGCCAGCCAAAATACTGATCCCAAGGCAAGAACGTTTGTACTAGTTCTGGGAGATTCCCAGAATCTGTCCTGGGACAGATAAGCGAACCTAACTCACAGCGGGGGGGACTGGAAACAGTGCGTGGGTGAGATGTTATAACAATTCTTTACATATTTAGAGAAGACAAGATGGAGTCTCATTTCTCTTCAGTTACCAAATAAAAGGTGCTTCTGGAAAGATGTTGTTGATCAGGTATCTTAGATCACACTATGTCTATTTTTGCCAAACTGCCCCTTTTTAGCGACACCGTTTGCGACATTTTGCATTGTTGTTTTCTCAACTTTCTACAGTTAGAAAACTGTTAGAGCATACTCAGGATGTACAATTTTCCCCTAATCTTTGTCTTTTAGACATTCGTTTTGTATGTTTTTTTTTTTTACGAAAGCATTTTTCCTATGCTGCTCTGCAGAGAACGTGGCATTACATCAGGTAAATATTTTCCTATATAAAAAAACAAGGTAATAAAAAAGCATTATTTGGCTAAAGAACACCTTCAAAAAAGCTACAAAAATGGTGCAAAAGTCAGGTGATTTGGGGTGTGTTTTCTTGGGAAAAAATTATGCAATGGCAAAAGCTATGTGTGGCAGCAATCTGTTTATTATGTAGTGTTGATGCTTTATAATCATTTAGAAAAGAATGAAAAAAGCTTTTGTTAAGATATGTTTCTGTGCCATAAAGGTTTTTACGATTAAATTTATGTCCAGTGACACCCAACTAAAACTTTTTGGATTCAATATTCCAACAATGTTATCAGACTGGAGAAAACTTAAATGATTTTCACAAACATTTCATAAGTATTGGGAAATTGAGCTTTTGAGGGGGTGGATAATAATTTATGACACCATCAATGAAATAATATTTCTATACTGATTTTAAATAGGCTACATTGTATTTTTATGTGGTCAAAATATAGGAATTTATTTTAAAAAATATCAGTTAAAAGTATTTTTATGGGAATCCACAAGAGATTGATTGAAGATGGGTTTGTATGAATTTTCTAACAACAGCTCTCAGACGGTAAAAGAAAAGTGTATGCCTCTAGTTTGCTTTCAGTGTAATAGTTCCCTTTGTTTTTGAAAGAATTGGAAGTATTCATGGGTTATCTTATTTTATTTATTAAGGAATTGAAGGTCTGCTTTCTCCCATAAATGATTAATTAGGGGTCTAACAGACTATAATTCATTATATTGTCTTCTTGATGCCACATGTCTGGATTCTTTATTGCTCACAAGTGACAACTAATGATGCACATTGTTTCATTTATTATGTGCCAGATATAAGCCTAGCCTACCTTTAAAATTAGCAGTCACAGAGATGATCACTACTGTACTGACATACAGTACATTGGTCCCTCAAGTTACAATATTAATTGGTTTCAGGATGACCATTGTTTGTTGAAGCCATTGTAAGTTGAGTTATTGGTTCTAAAGCCCCAAAATGTCATCCAAGATAAGAGAAAATTAAGATTTTTAAAAAATAAGCAGATAACTAAGACAGATAAAACAAATCTTTACATACAGTCATGAATAGCTGTTAACTACCAACTAACAAAGCTATTTTACCAGAGAAGTGGCCCTGATTAATTGGATCTGAGTCTGAGGCATTGTATGTTGAGTTTAGTTTCAACTTACGATCGCCCAGAAAAGACCATTGTATGTTGAAAATATTGTATTCTGAGGCCATTGTATCTTGAGGGATCATTTTACTGAGAATTATTGTACTTCTGTTTATAAATACTGCTGTAGTAGCAAACAAGAGGATTTCCTTGGACTAAATCCAAAAAACTGACACTTTTAGTACAGGCTAGTAAAAAAAAAAAAATAGGTATCCACCAGTGCTTCCATGTTATTGAAACACTTGACAAAACCATAAAGAAGTCAGGATTTCTCTTCAGAAAGCTTGGGATAAACTTTCCTGACTCCACTAAGTGCCTTATTATATATCAAGATCTACAGTGCATTCAGAAAATCTTCAGACCCGTTCACTTTTTTGACTATTCGGCATGTTGCGGCCTTTTGACAAAAATAAAAAAATTTACGTTTTAAAATAAATAGGGGAAAAAAGTACACATATTAGACATTGCCTCGTCCGTATCGACCGGTTCTATAAAATTATCACATAACCTAACCCCTCAGGTGAACACCGTCAAAAAAATAAAATAAAAACTGTGCTAAATAATAGCAAGTGATCAAAAAGTCATATGCACCCTATAATAGTACCAATCAAACAGTCATCTCATCCTGAAAAAAAATGAGTTACTACACAAGACAGTCGCCCAAAAAAATTATAAAACTACAGCTTTCAGAATGTGGAGACACAAAAAAATCTTTTTTTTTTCCATATTTGGTATTGTTGCATCCGTAACTGTGCCAAAACCGTTATTTCTTGTTACCTTGCCTCACAAAAAGTGTAATATAGAGCAACCAAAAATCATATGTACCCTAAAATAGTATCAACAAAACTGCTACCATATCCTGTAGTTTCCAAAATGGGGTCACTTTTTTGGAGTTTCTACTCTAGGGGTGCATCAGGGGGCTTCAAATGGGACATGGTATCAAAAAAACAGTCCAGCAAAATCTGCCTTCCAAAAACCGTATGGCGTTTCTTTCCTTCTGCGCAATGCCGTGTGCCCATACAGCAGTTTACGACCAACTATGGGGTGTTTCTGTAAGCTACAGAATCAGAGCCATAAATATTGAGTTTTGTTTGGCTGTTAACCCTTGGTTTGTTAGCAAAGAAAAAAATATTAAAATGGAAAATCTGCCCAAAAAGTGAAATTCTAAAATGTCATCTCTATTTTCCATTAATTCTTGTCGAGCATCCAAAAGGATTAACAAAGTTTGTAAAATCAGTTTTGAATACCTTGAGGGGTGTAGTTTCTATTATGTAAGCCTCACAAAGTGACTTCAGACCTGAACTGGTCCTTAAAAAGTGGGTTTGCTTCTAAACTTCTAAACGTCCCCCAAAAATAAAATGGCATTCACAAATTGATCCAAACATGTAATAGACATATGATAAATGTAAAGTAATAACTATTTTTGAAGGTGTTACTATTATAAAAGTAGGTGGACACATTGTGGCAGGGGGTGTGTCTGGGCTCCTTCCTGCAAGAGTGATACCCCTCTGGCTCATTTGCATACCAAATAAGCTGGATTTTCAGAGGATGAAAACATCTATTGCTGGAACAAAGACACATCTGGAACTAAGGTACTAAGTGCTATTAGGCCATGGCTTTACTTCAATAGCAATTATCCTTGTGACAGATTTCCTTTAAAGCTCTCCTACAGCAGTGAAGAAAAATGGCTGGTTTGTTATGGAAACCTGGAGTAAAACTGTGTATGTTGAGACTGGAGGACCTGCGAGCTTCTATTGGCTGATAATGGTCATGTGACCAAGCTTCTTTTGGCTAATGCACTTTTTGGAAATATCTCAGGAATGGTACATCCTAGAGAGCTGAGACCTGGTCTAAAACCTTTCCGGACACCTGATGTACCTGTGTGCCAAATTTCGTGATTGTAATTGCAACAGTACGGATTCCTTTAGCGAACATACACTCACACACACACATACACTTAACTTTATATATTGGAAGATACAGATAGTTAGTGGGAGATAGTCAGTGTAAGTTAGATAGTAATATAGTGTAGCTGCCCATACATACATACATGCTATATACATAGTGCTGTATGTATGTATGCTACGTACATACATACATAGTGTTGTGATGTCACAAGTTCACAACAATACTTAGTGCACCAATCACTAATAAGTAGTCAGACCTGTTAAAATGTGAAGTTGCATGTATTGTGCCAAAATATTTGCATCATTAGTGCTGATTTCATAATCGCAAATATATTGGAGCACTTTATCTGCATATAAAGCTATTGTGATGTTCTGGCGTGCCAACCATTTTCTACAGTCTCAGGAAACTTCTAGCAGCTTGAAAAATGTAGCTACAGTGACCCACGCCTGTATTTTGCATGCATTTCGTGAATATTAATTTGCTGATTTTTCACGATCAAGACAATAATCTTGATTTTGTGAATATATGACGAATATTCTACCAAATATTTGCGAAATATTGCTAATAAACACTAGGGACCCAGTGCCACTGGCAGCAATGCATGCCCAAGCCATCACACTGCCTCCGTCGTGTTTTACAGATGATGTGGTATGCTTTGGATCATGAGCTGTACCATGCCTTCGCCATATTTTTTCTTTGCATCATTCCGGTAGAGGTTGATCTTGGTTTCATCTGTCCAAAGAATGTTCTTCCAGAAGTGTGCTGTTTTTTTTATATATTTTTTTTGTTTTTAGCAAAGTCCAATCTAGCCTTCTTATTCTTGAGGCTTATGAGTGGCTTGCACCGTGCAGTGAACCCTCTGTATTTACTTTCATGCAGTGTTCTCTTTATGGTAGATTTGCATATTGATTGCATGTTGATACACCTATATCCTGGAGAGTGTTTTTCACTTGGTTGGCTGTTGTGAAGGGGTTTCTCTTCACCATTGTAATTATTCTGATTTCTCATCCACCACTGTTGCCTTCCGTGGGCACCTTTTTGCATTGTTGAGGTCACCAGTGCTTTCTTTCTTTCTTAGGATGTACCAAACTGTAGATTTTTCCACTCCTAATAGTGCAGCAAGTTTTTTTTTCTGTTTTCGCAGATGAAGGATGGCTTGTTTCACCTGCATGGAGAGCTCCTTTGACCTCATGTTTACTTCTCAGCAAAATATTCAAAATGCAAGCACCACACCTCAAATCAACTCCAGGCCTTTTATGTGGTTAATTGAGAATTAAGTAATTGCCCACACCTGCCAATGAAACAGCCTTTGAGTCAATTGTCCAATTACTATTTATTCCTTTAAAAACAGGGCGCCACATATAAAGGAGCTGAAGATCCTAAACCCTTTATCCAATTTTAATGTAAATACCCTCAAATGAAATCTAAAAGTCTGGACTTTATGTCCATGTCCATTATATAACTATAACTTGAATATGTTTTAGTAAACAGGTAATAAAAACAAAATTTGTGTCGGTGTCCAAATATATATGGACCTAAGTGTATTACTCTCCCACTCATCACTGCAGAAGACAGAATAGAGACGGGCCCATAGACGTCTACTGAGCCTCCTTCAGCAAGTATAGAGAGAACGATACACATGCTAGCAATTGATGGGGATCCCAGCATTTAGACTCCCATGTCTCTGTGACATATAAGAAATTTTACCCAAACTCAGTGACCCTTTAAGAATTATTTTCATCCTTGGAACTGACCATCATGACAGATACTTTTTTTTTTTTTTGGAAGCTTGCAACAGCCTTTGGTATGCTATGCAGTTCATGGGCAGGTCATGCTGGTGTAAAATGGAGTAAAATTATATAGCTTATTTTCCGTATAATGTATGTAAAGCATTTCTTTGAACTTGAGATCTCTGACCTATGCTGGGTGGTAACAGATCTGTGCTAATTACCAAAATACTGAAGCCATGCTTCATAAGTGAAAATGCTTAGCTGATTAGCATAACTATTTGCTATACTCTCTTCTGGCAATAAAGGCAATAAATCAAAACAGCTCTGTTTCACTTCAGGGCCATTGACAAGTTCAAGATGAATAGATAGCGCTGTGAGGCAGGACAAATGCACAGCTCAGCCTCCATTACAAACCATTCTAAAACCAAGTGGAGTGTGTAAGACTTCGAATATAAGTTAAATGATGTAACATGTTAATATCTGCAGGCCACCGGGAGGTATTTGTGCATTGTTCTAAGATGGCAGTAAGCATTTAATGATATCATCTCATCTCACCACCCCATGTAAGGACCCTTTAAATAGAAGTATGAATACACTTTGCCATAAACGCCAGTACCAAAATGCCATATAATGAAAGGCTGTAACAGAGAGACTGGAACAAATCAAAATGCAATTAAATTGTTCTATGTGAGTGCGAGAGGCAATAATTCATCAGTCATGTAGTTCAGGTTTTAATTGCATATTATTATGCAAGGGGGAACATTACATTTACAACTTCCGAGCTGGAGGGTTTTGCTATGCGTTTCAAAGCAACATACAATGCATTTAATATCCCCTCTAGAAGTGAGTTGATACTTTAAAAAGTCTACAACCGTGTGTAGAACTTGAAGGACGGACGTTTTTGCATGACCTTCTCAGATAACCTTGATATGAAACATTATGATGGAGCTTTGATTGATGGCAGGGAGTATTTTGTTTTATTCCAGTATGTAATATCGAAATTGTGTTATTGCTAACTGGTTGGAGATGACTGTATTTGGAAGACTGTTGTGAATGGCTTTTCTAGATAGAAGAAGTTAGTGGTAGATTGTTTCACTCCTATACCCCTACCTGGTGATTGGAGTCACCATACTTCAGTTTTATGGTGTGCTTTAAAGTGCTATTTATCAAGAGGATACCCAGTTTAAACCAGAATCTTCTCCACCACTCCTAAGGGGCGAGTGCAGGCAGGTGGTAACCTTTAGGAATGTCCTAATCCGTCTTAGAAAACTGGTTGTTGGTGAGACAGTTTTTGGCACTTTGTTTCACACCCCCTTCCCACCTTTTTAATGAAAGCGGTTGTACTTCTAGGTGTGCACCTATAAAATAATGTTGGTGAAAGACTCAAGCCATTGGATTAGGAAACAAGGGATTGAGCAGAGAATGAGCTGTTAATGATAATACTTAAAATGGTTTTCCCGGACTTTAATACTGATGAACTATTCTCTGGATATGTCACCAGTATGTGATCAGTGGGGGAAAGGGGGAACCTGCGACCCCCCCCCCCCCCCCCCAATCATCTGTTTGAGAAGACACAGGTGCTTCTGTTAGTGCCTCAGCCTTCTCCATAATTACCAAGTACAGCACCGTACATTGTATAGCGGCTGTGTTTGGTATTGTATTCAGTCCCATTCACTTATATGGGACTGGGCTGCGCCTGGGCCACATCACCGATGAACATGTCGTCACTGGCCTAGAAAAAGCTGAGAGAAAGCCACAGCACTACTGAGAGCACTGATGCCTTTTCAAACAGCTGATCGGCGGTGGTCCAAATCAGGTTTATTTATAAAGTAGGGGGTATGTCCATGTGCTGAAATGTCTCAATTGGCTGTCCTGTACCACCTGATAGATGTGTCATGGGTCAAAGTTCTTCATAATGTAAAAGAATATGGCGGGCGCAAATTTCTCCATATGTTTGCATGTTCGGCAAATCGTGAACACGCATAGTTCGCCGCAAAACGACCGCCGGGCAAACCGCAACGCCATCTCTAGTCCTGAGAAAAAGTCATCATTATTTAAGTCTCGGAAAAGCCCTTTAATGCTGCTTTTAATAGTGGGCCTATCAACTATGCAGTCAAAATTATATTAACACAGTGAGGAGGATTTACCTAACGTATTGTAGGGTGCATGAATGGTGGGAAAAGGCTAATATTAGACACTTCCTTATGTCTCATCATGGCGACCAATGCAAATGCAGGCAGATTGGTTTTCATTTGCAACAATATTTAGCTTGAACAAAATGACGGACATCTTTAGTATCTTCTATGACTCTTTTTAACTATACCTCTTTATCTGTTCTATGTACTGTAGGCATACATTTTCTAGCCAGTAGATACAAATAGGAACTGCTTAAATGGGGTCATAGGAGACTGGATGAAATGGCTCACTTTCATGTTACTTGTAAATATGTTTACAGCAGGCTCGGGAAATACAAATTATAAATGTAATGTGACTGATTGCAGTGATAACGTATTCTGCAATTCAGCAACTACATATATCCAAACAACTGTTCTGTGTAGGCGGCTAGAATGCTGATGACTTTGATGCCTGCATCCATAGGACTGGTGAAGAATGTGGGCAATTAACACGACATTGTAGAAATATACATTTGTATTCCCTAATTGTGTTTTACATGTACTAAATAAATTAACAGCAATGACTAAAAACTATAATAATTTTTTGTTGCTTTCCCTTTAGAATACAGAGGTTTAGAAGCTGCTGGATCACTGTGACTGGCCCAGTGCAGAGGACTCGCAGTGTAATCCATCATCTTTGACAGAACCAGACCTAGCTCTTTATTAGGCAGTAAAAAAGGCTTTCTCAGCTCACAGAAACTAAATATATCATATTTAAAAGATGGCCATTTATATGTATTAAGTGGTGCTGTTATAGGTGTATGGCCTCCTACTTTTAGCTGGTTGCCAGCTTCAGTTTCAGGATTTTTTCTTCTTTATTGACACCTAATTTATTTATCACATACTGTACATACATCCCAATGTTTCACAATGTTTTCATGCTTAGCTCAGCACTGGTCTAGCTATTCCCAAATGTGCCTACAAACGTCAGTACACACTAATAACTTCACTCTATTAGCAGTTTCACTATAAAAAAAAATGCCATTCATGCTTCTTTTAGTTTTGGAAACTTTAACCCACAATTTGGTAATTTTGTTTCTTTTAGGAAAGTTTTCTGTTTCGATACAGTGAACATTTTTAAAGGGAATCTGTTACCAGCGACCTCCCTATCAAACGGTTTGCCTAGACACATAGCTGTAGTTCACCTGATTAAAACAGTTTTTCTTTTGTTGATCTGAAGCTGCGTTCCAAAATGATGATGCTTTTCCTTAACATACAACTTAGGCCTTTGGTGCAATGAGTGTGTCACCTTTGCATTTGTTGCTCTCAAGCTCCACTTCTTTCTGTGGTCAACCCCTCCCTGGCAACTTTTATTGACAGGGCCAGACAGTGGCTAACAGCCAGGGACGGGCTGGCCACAGAAAAAAAATGGAGCTTGGGAGCAACAAATGCAAAGGTGCACCAAATGCTTAATTTTCATATTATGAAAAAGTATCATAACTCTGGAAAGGAATCTCCAATCAACAAAAGAAAAGCTCTGAAAAGAGTCCTACCCCTATCTGACCACAGCATAGAAGTTGCCAGATAGGGGTAGGACTCCCACTGTCACTCCATTCTTTCTCCTGTGATGTAATAGCTAATAAATACTAATCAATAATATGCATATGAATGGTGCCATTATAAAACACAACTTGTCCAGGGAAAGGGAAACTACAGAACGATTACATAAAAGACTTTTAAAGGGATCCTGTCATGTGGATATTTGATTATAATCTAACTAATTATATACAATCATTAACTACTAAATAGTGCCTTAGGCTAGTTTCACACTAGCGTTCGGCTGTCCGCTCGTGAGCTCCGTTTGAAGGGGCTCACGAGCGGACCCGAACGCCTCCGTCCAGCGCTGATGCAGTCTGAATGGATGCGGATCCGCTCAGACTGCATCAGTCTGGCAGCGTTCAGCCTCCGCTCCGCTCGCCTCCGCACGGACAGGCGGACAGCTGAACGCTGCTTGCAGCCGTGCGGAGGCGTGCGGATCCGTCCAGACTTACAATGTAAGTCAATGGGGACGGATCCGTTTGAAGATGCCACAATATGGCTCAATCTTCAAGCGGATCCGTCCCCCATTGACTTTCAATGTAAAAGTCTGGACGGATCCGCTCAGGCTAATTTCACACTTAGCTTTTTTTTTGCCAATATAATGCAGACGGATCCGTTCTGAACGGAGCCTCCGTCTGCATTATTATGATCGGATCCGTTCAGAACGGATCCGATCGAACGCTAGTGTGAAAGTAGCCTTAGATGTATTCACTTACTGGTGTAACAGATGGTTACCTCATAATATACACACAAAGATGCCATATGCCGCATGCTAATGAGCTGATTTGAGTCCAGCGTGATGTCAGTGAGTCCAGCGTTTATTTCATTCAGAGCTATAGCCACTCCCCTGCCCACCTGCTGCTGATTCCTATGGAAAATAACTGTCAATCAGCAGCAGGTAGGCGGGAAGAGTCAGGAGCTCATGAATATTCAGGACTCATCATTATGAGCTGGAGCTTTTCAATACAAGATGTTGGCAGATTGACTGGGTCAATTAAAGAAAGTGATCCAGCATTTTGCTAAGAAAATCAGTCACTTATTTATGTTGCCCTTAGTTAGGACACCATAAAACTGGTGACAGGTTCCCTTTAAGTGCTAGAACAAGTGAATGGGCACAAGCCATTCTTTCTCCCACTTTCTTTAATTGACCCAGTCAATCTGCCAACATCTTGTATTGAAAAGCTCCAGCTCATAATGGTGAGTCCTGAATATTCATGAGCTCCTGACTCTTCCCGCCTATCTGCTGCTGATTGACCGCTAACAAATTAGGCAACTTGCTAACAAATACAAAATTTCAGGTTCAGATACTCTTTAAAGGGAACCTGTCATCAACTTTATGCTGACCTCACCGTTGGCAGCATAAAATAGTGACAGAAATGCTGATTTCAGTGGTGTGTCATCTATGAGCTAAAAGTCAGTGGTTGCTGAGAACCAGCATCATAATCATTTCAGCCCAGGCCATGAAAAGAGTCAAATCTACTTGAGAAGAGACATGGTTATTCATAATCTCCTGCTCTCCCTGCCCATCTGCTGAACGTGGCCACAGGAGGAAAAAAGGCGCTCATAGGGTGAGTATGTTAAAAAAAGCCTCCAAACACAGGAAGTATAGTTCTGCTCACCTGTTTTTGTTGCACCTAATATTGGGTGCAACCACAATGAAGGCGAATAGGAAGTAATTAGGTCTAGCTGGTTGGTGCTGCCAATTTCGTCTGTATTCACCTTTGGTCGGGGCCAGGCCACCGTCTGGGTCAGCAAATATGGTAATTTTCCACTGGACTGGGAAGGTCGAGTGGAGGGGTGGACCATAGGCGCAAAGACGCAACCAAAGATATTCAAACTAGTAGGTTTTTTATTATGACAACGCGTTTCGGGGTTCTGCGGACCCCTTTTTCAAGTCTGAAAGATATACATACAGTCATATGAAATCAGACCACAATGACGGGTGCAAAGAAATTGGAAAAAAATGAAAAATACAAGAATTGAAACTGCCAAAAAGAGTAAATAAAGGAATAATAATAATATGACCGTCACGTGGAAAGTCATTCAAGCTTAAACTTGGATATATATAGTACAGACCAAAAGTTTGGACACACCTTCTCATTCAAAGAGTTTTCTTTATTTTCATGACTATGAAAATTGTAGATTCACACTGAAGGCATCAAAACTATGAATTAACACATGTGGAATTATATACATAAAATTGTGAAACAACTGAAAATATGTCATATTCTAGGTTCTTCAAAGTAGCCACCTTTTGCTTTGATTACTGCTTTGCACACTCTTGGCATTCTCTTGATGAGCTTTAAGAGGTAGTCACCTGAAATGGTTTTCACTTCACAGGTGTGCCCTGTCAGGTTTAATAAGTGTGATTTCTTGCCTTATAAATGGGGTTGGGACATCAGTTGCGTTGTGGAGAAGTCAGGTGGATACACAGCTGATAGTCCTACTGAATAGACTGTTAGAATTTGTATTATGGCAAGAAAAAAGCAGCTAAGTAAAGAAAAACGAGTGGCCATCATTACTTTAAGAAATGAAGGTCAGTCAGTCCGAAAAATTGGGAAAACTTTGAAAGTGTCCCCAAGTGCAGTCACAAAAACCATCAAGCGCTACAAAGAAACTGGCTCACATGCGGACCGCCCCAGGAAAGGAAGACCAAGAGTCACCTCTGCTGCGGAGGATAAGTTCATCCGAGTCACCAGCCTCAGAAATCGCAGGTTAACAGCAACTCAGATTAGAGACCAGGTCAATGCCACACAGAGTTCTAGCAGCAGACACATCTCTAGAACAACTGTTAAGAGAAGACTGTGTGAATCAGGCCTTCATGGTAGAACATCTGCTAGGAAACCACTGCTAAGGACAGGCAACAAGCAGAAGAGTTGTTTGGGCTAAAGAACACAAGGAATGGACATTAGACCAGTGAAAATCTGTGCTTTGGTCTGGTGAGTCCAAATTTGAGATCTTTGGTTCCAACCACCGTATCTTTGTGCTTTTCAGATTGATCCATTGTTATAGTTACACGCAACTTTATTGTTAATATCCCATCGGTGAATAATTTTTTCTGCATATGAATTTTATATGTATATGTACTTTAGAACAGCTATTAATCACCATCCTCTTATAAACGCCAGCTTTTATCTGTCATCCTAAATTGGAGCTGTTTTATCCTTTTATCTACTTATTTATTTATATATCCATTTATATATATATACACAAGTTTAAGCTTGAATGACTTTCCACGTGATGGTCATATTATTATTATTATTCCTTTTATTACTCTTTTTGGAAGTTTAAATTCTTGTATTTTTCATTTTTTTCAATTTCTTTGCACCAGTCATTGTGGTCTGATTTTATATGACTGTATGTATACTGTATCTTTTAGACTTGAAAAAGAGATCCGCAGAACCCTGAAACATGGTGTCATAATAAAAAACCTACTGGTTTGAATATCTCTGGTTGCGTCTTTGCGCCTATGGTCCACCCCTCCACTTGACCTTCCCAGTCCAGTGGAAAATTACCATACTTGCTGGTAGCAGCTGCATCCTCCGATCCTAAAGACGCCCCCTCCTCATGTTGATTGACAGGGCCAGGGAACGGGATCGTTCTCTGCTGGCCCTGCCTGTTTGCATTCAAAATCTGGCGCCTGCTCTACGGCCGTACCTGTCTTCAATCGGCGCAGGTGCACTGAGAGGCGGCCGCTCGCTCGGCCGCTCCATCCTCAATGCGCCTGTGCCGGGTGTAGATGTGACGTCATCGGCACAGGCGCATTGAGGATGGAGCGGCCGAGCGAGCGGCCGCCTCTCAGTGCGCCTGCGCCGATTTAAGACAGGTACGGCGCAGGCGCGAGATTTTGAATTCAAACAGGGCCAGCAGAGAACGATCCCGTTCCCTGGCCCAATCAATCAACATGCGGAGGGGGCGTCTTTAGGATCGAAGGATGCGGCTGCTACCAGCAAGTAGCCGCCCTACTTGCTGGTAGCAAGGTAATGTGCATATTTTAAAAGCACGTTTTAAACAAAATCTACTGGACCAAAATGATTAATTAGATTATGTAGGCATAAATCGCAGTATAGGGATTATAAGTAAACAAAAAAAAAAACTGTTTAGTGGGGTGACAGAAGCCCTTTAACAGTTCTCTCCTAGAGAGAAAGGGAGAAAACTCGGTAGAAGACTGTCAGACATCAGCAGGTGGGCAGGAGAGCAGGAATTCATGACTAACCAGGACTCTTCTCAGGTGGCCGGGACTCTTTTACAGGCCCAGTCTGCAATGATTGTGATGTTTGTTCTCGGCAACCACTTTCTTTTTAATGTATAAATGACAGACCGCTGCCTAGATTCTTAGCAACTGATGGACTGGGTTGCTTACTGTGCTTTTCTGCTAATAGTCAGGGAACTTTTAATATGGTATTTAGTTGTGTTTTTTTTAACCCATAAACTTGTTATGGAAACATTTATATCAGGTGGCATAGACACAGAATTCATGGGGCAGATACATGTGGCCTAAAGTGACTGGCACCTCTCTCCCACACAATATTACTATTTGACACTAATAAATGAGCAGGGTTAGACTGGCCCACTAGAGTACTAGAGGATCCTCCAGTGGGTCCAAGCTCTGGCAATAATGAACCCCTGCTAAAACAGGGCCCTTAAGGTCCTGTATATACAGAGGGTGGGCCCAAGGGACTTCAGTCTAATGCTGTACAGGAGGACCAGAAAGCGTCAAACTACACCTAAACTTCATTTTGCATTCTGATATATGGGTACATAATTCTCTTTTGTGCTGTTATTTAAATAAAAATCGGTTAAAGTGTTTGAGTTTCTCAGGTTAGGTCATCTCTATCTGATTGATGGGGATCAGACACCCTGCAGCCCCTCCGGTCAGCTGTTCTGTAGTACCTCTGGCATTTTTGTGTGGCGTCAGAGCTGGTTACCACATCACTGCTTCCATTCACTTCAATGGAAGCACTTCTACAGTAATCAGCTATGTCCACTGCATAACGGATAGAACTGGAATTCAGCACTGAAGGTACTGCAGAACAGCTGATCGGTAGGAATGTGGGGTGTTGAATCAGGTGTTGACCTCTTCTGATCAGATAGTGATGGTTTAGGCTAGTTTCACAACTCTGGTGTGAATTCCATTGGGCTGTTGCAGCAGACAATGCCGGGAATCGCCTGGACACAAACCATAGTGTGCAGCAGTTTGTGCCTGGCCGATCCTCAGCATTGTTTAATGAAAAACGTACGGATCTCTGCCGGACCACATTATACTTAATGGGACCAACGGGCATTGCATCAGCATCCAACATTGTCAGATCTGGGGAATAAATCGCAAGTATAAGAAGTATAATTGGCAGTTATAAACTGGACATGTATGCCTTTATAGTCAAGGGCACAACATGCAAAATGTAAGAACTGTTGCTTACATGAATGGGTATTATTTTTTTAGTCTGAGTATTTAGTGTTTTTTATCTGGATCAGATTGGCGTTATCATATGTGTGAAAGGTTGCATTGCTATAGCACGTTATCGTTATCTTTGGCACTACTTTATTGGGTCTCTGCTATATTTCTTTTCTAATCCGTTTTCCAGAAATAGAGTACTTTGTTTTCATTCGGGTTTTATCGACCCTTCCAATCCCATTTGCTGCGTTACATACTTACAAAAGGCTCCTGTACAGCAAGTTCACTTGAAGGCTAATGTCTTGCAATGATAAACTTTTCTTTCAGTGCTACTCACATAGTCTGTAGTCTGATGAACTTTTGTCCCAAAACTGAACTTTTTTTCTTGGCAGGGCAATTATATACCTACTTTTCAAAATAATCGCCATATGGTTCTGATTTTTGCTGTTGTGATTTCCGTGAAGAAATTATATTTACAGTCACATAATATTGCAACCTGTGCTATTTTCCATAGAGTAACTGTGATAAGTAGTGAAGGCCATGTGAAACTTGTAGATGACTCGCATTTATACCAAGTACTTTTATTTTAAACTACTTATAAGTTATCCAACCCTATTGAGGAATGCATCCTTGTAAATAAGTACAGTAAGTTACTTATTTCTAGTGATTAGGTGTTGGCACATGAACAACATTTATCTCCTATCACAGGATAGGTAATAAATGTATGATTGCTGAGGGTTAAGTGGCTGGGACACCCACCTAGTACAGGGTCAGTGTGCCCTGTTTAAATGGAGTGGTGGTGGGATTGATGTGCATACGTGACTGCTGTTCTGTTCAAACATGAGGCATAGAACCCTAATAATCATACAATTATCATGGATCCTGTGGATAGCTGATAAATGAGCGTGGCTCAGCCCTTTTAGGATCTATTTTATTGTAGTGAATTATTTATTGAAAAAAGAAAAGACCAAATTTTACTTTTATATGCTGAACGTATAAAGAAACACTCTGCCCATAACTCTCCACCATTATGTAATGTAATGTTCATATTCTTTACGCCATTTTTCTACCTTCAGACATCAGTAGTAGCATACGACCAGGGCCTGACCACCTTTCCAGAGCAGCAGCACAGAGAGACCACAGGTTAGGATCATTGTGCGTCACTGACTTCCTCAAAACTATGCAGTGACATAAACATCTTCAGTCTTCCTCCTCCTGGTTTATTCTGCCCCTCGCTGCCTATTCACACAATCTCATGTGACTGCTGCATTCCAGCGTTTGTGAGCTCCACCCATAATGTGATCTCAAATAATTAGGCATTCTGGGACTTGTAGTACCACAGTACCATTGAGAAGAAGTAGAAAGTCAGTCAGATGGTGGCTGGAAGCAGACCACAATGAATAAATTGCCATAACACTTACAGTTCAAATAAATTATCAGTGCTCCAAGATGCCTTGCAATGTAGAACACCCCACAAAAAAAAGCTGATAGACTGCATTAAACTCTCTGGAAAGTTGAATGGGATTTAAACAAAATAAAAAGACCTGTCTTTTATTCAAAAACAGTGCCCCAGTGTATAGTATGGCAGCCAGATGTACAATAGGGATGAGTTGCAATACAAGACTAGCACAAGGAAAAGATTCCTGTTTCTTGTAAAAATATTTTTTCTAACCTCAAACAAACCCAAAAAGTTTTTCAAAAACTTAATTCATAACATGCCTACACAGTATACATATATAAATTCAACAATGCTGGACATTTGGGAGGACCAGCCATAGAAGACATTTATGGTCATTATTAGAGATGAGCGAATTTCTTAAAGCGAACCTTTCACCAGGATTTCACATAATAAACGATTACCAGTACATTATAGATATCCTCATTGTGTTTCAATGCATTATTGTGCCGCTTTCCTGGGATGGATATTCATGAAAAAAACGAGTTATAAAGTTCTGTCTCCAGCTCCTGAAGTCACGCTCCTGAAGTCAAGGGGGTAGCCCTTCCCTCACTCCTGGCTGTACCACCCCTGCCCTAACCCCGCCTCTATGTAGTGTAACTGACACCTGGCTCAGTCGCCGGGACCGCGCTTGTACAGGAGCCGCATGACCCGTCGTACTCGAGCGCGATCCTGTAACTGAATCGCGCTTGACCTCACGCGCAATTCAGTTACAGGATCGCGTTCGAGTCCGACGGCGCATGCGCCGCCTGTACAAGCGCGGTCCCGGCGACTGAGCCGGGTGTCAGTTACACTACATAAAAGCGGGGTTAGGGCAGGGGAGGTACAGCCCGGAGTGAGGGAAGGGCTACCCCCTTGACTTCAGGAGCTGGAGACAGGACTTTATAACTAGTTTTTTTCATGAATATCCATCCCAGGAAAGCGGCACAATAATGCATTGAAACACAATGAGGATATCTATAAGGTACTGGTAATAGTTTATTATGTGAAATCCTGGTGAAAGGTCCGCGTTAAAAATTAGATTCGGACGGTTCGGATAATTTCCCAAAAAGATTTGATTCAATTCGAATTTATTCATGACGAATCACATAAAAAAAATGCTATTTCCTAACTGCTCAGAGCATGTATAGTGGTGTAGAACACTGTGCATTGCAGAAACATGCATAGGGAGTCTGCTGTGCTAGTGAAACAGAACTGTGAGTCAGTATGACACGCAGATTATAGGCATTACTGTTAGAATCACTTCACACAGTGCCCCCATAACCGAGTGGTGAGGTGGCAACAGCATAAGTCAAAGAGTGGCGAGGGTGGGAATCGCATGAGGAAACGCATGAGTCACCAACACAATGGCCCAGTCACAGAGTGGTGAGGGTGGGAATTGTGGCAAAACCAACCTCGCCACTGGGTTTTGGAGGGGCCTGGTTGCCAGCCTCTTGCCCTAGGATTATGGCCCATACTAACTTTGAAGGAGAAGACAGACCGGCCGCACAGCTGAAATCTCTGGAACTGATTTGGGCAGGAAAGGCATGCTTGCGTTCGGCCAATTTGACTTCCATGGAATTCGGGAACCCCTGCTCATATCTGGGTGATTTTTTGATATGTTGTTCACCCAGATCAGAGCTATCCATGGATGTATACATTATGGGGATGTGTGGGATTTTGAGGTGTTTTCTGTGTGTTCGGAAAAATGTGTGTGTTCTGTCTGATAGTGATTAAGTTAGTCGATTATGCTTGGTAATTGTATTTTGTTGATTGCATCTCAGACAATGCCAGTGTGTTAGTTAATTGTGTCAAATACAATGCTCAGGGAGTAGGGACAGTTGGTCCTGCTCCCCAGCGGCAGTATGTTTTGCTGGGAGAGGAGAGCATTGTCTCCATTTCCCAACGGCAGTGTACCTTGAAGGCAGAGGAGGCAATCGGTCTATCTCCCCGGCCATGGGGGGACAGCACCCCTAATTCCGATGGGGCAGATGGGACCGGAGTCTCTGCACCAGGCCTACCGGGATGCGGGACGGCCGGTACGGATCCCCCACTAACTCCGCAGGAATGCCAGGAGGAGGAGGTAAGCGATCCCTCCTCTCCACAGCTGATCCGCCATAAGGTCTTGGCAGGATTCCCTGACCCCATCCCAGCGGAAGAGCTGGGATCTGGGCAGAACGCAGTTGGCCTCTGCCCTCCCCTATCCTCTTCTCCAGAGCCGGACTTCCCACAGGCTACCCCAGTGGAAGAGCTGGCATCTGGGCAGAGTGCAGTCGGCCTCTGCCCTCCCCTATCCTCTTGTCCAGAGGCTGAATCCCCACTGGCTACCCCAGTGGAAGAGCTGGCATCTGGGGAGAGTGCAGTCGGCCTCTGCCCACCAATTACCTACAGCTCCAAGCTAGAGAACACCAATGAAGCAAGGAGTAGCAGATGCCCACTCAACAGCTGGGGACGTACAGAACAGAGTCAGGCCCCAAAATTCTACAAGACCAGTATTTGGTTGTGGGTGGACTGCCAAACTAACTCAGGTACTGACCGGCGTGAGGTCAGGTATCTGGTTAGTCTTCCCTGGGAGGGGGAGATGTGTGGCAAAACCAACCTCGCCACTGGGTTTTGGAGGGGCCTGGTTGCCAGCCTCTTGCCCCAGGATTATGGCCCATACTAACTTTGAAGGAGAATCCCTGTGTGGGATTTTGAGGTGTTTTCTGTGTGTTGGGAAAAATGTGTGTGTTCTGTCTGGTAGTGATTAAGTTAGCCCATTATGCTTGGTAATTGTATTTTGTTGATTGCGTCTCAGACAATGCCAGTGTGTTAGTTAATTGCGTCTCAGACAATGCCAGTGTGTTAGTTAATTGCGTCAAAGACAATGCTCATTGTATTTTGTTGATTGCGTTACAGACAGAGGGAAGGGGGTTTTGTGTATAATTGCTGGGAAGGTTTCAATACTGTAAATGCATGTGATTGGCTAAAATATAAACTGTCACAGTCTTCTACAAGGGCCCCAGGGGGAGTGTCCCTTGCTAGGAGACCTGCATAAAAGGCTGAAAAATAACCCATTAAAGAGTTGCTGTTTTACATTCAACATAGAGCCTTATCTCATGTGTATGGGGATTGCTATGCGCTGTATACTCCCCTGGCTATAACTACTAGCTCTTGTAAGAGCTGTTCCTGCTCTCTGGATTTAGGAGAGGTTCACCCACTGGAGCCTGGAGCCTTGTCGTAGGTCCAGGGTGGGTAGGAGACGGTGAGACCTCAACCAAGCTTCGGCAGAACGTGGGGTCTGTGGCGGTTATGGTGTCGAGTGGAGTGCTTGGAGTCCTCGGGAAGCACCAGGAGCATCCATCGATGGAGGTACCCGGTCGGGGTGCCAGGAGATCCGTTACAGGAATTACATGAGGAATCGCATTAGCTGTCAACACAGTAGCCAAGTCACAGAGAGGGCCAGGTGCCTCACCGCTCGCAACACCAGCTCCCGCGCGACTATCCTCATCACTACTTGCCCACCTACTGGAAGAAGCAGCGGATCTTTCCTCCAGATCTTGGCTGCGTAGTAGCTGCTGACTGTCCTCTAGAATGTCGTCCTTGCTGAAAAGTGGAGCCGAGCCTACGGCATATAATACTTCTTCAGCTGAGGGAACAGAAAATGACAGGTGCAGGTTGAGGACAGATGGGTGCACAGAGATTGTTCCTGGGCCATGCCAACTAAGGGTTGTGTCAGAGGAACCCACCGACTCCTGGCTGGGGGTGTCTGATGTCACTTGCGACGGAGTAGAAGACAGAGTCAACCATTCAAGAACCGCTGGGTTGCTGGTCAAGACACGACCACTAGATGACACTGGGAGCTCAGGCCTGTTGCTGCCACTGCTGCTGCCACCCCCTTCTTCTGCTGCTACTTCTGCCTGCTCCAGAAACATTTTGGCCACTTCTCGTTTCCTTTGAAGGGCCTGTCACATGTCTGTCTGACATAATGTAAATTCAAAGAAACTGCAAGGGTAAAAGCAATACTATCACATTGTAATTTCACCACAGAAGGGCGATTGTCTGCACTTATATTTGCTATTAATACACCCCAAAACTGGCTGTATCAAACCGCGCTTTCCTTAACCCCTTAAGGACATAGGACGTACCGGTACGCCCTATTTCCCGAGTCCTTAAGGACACTGGACGTACCGGTACGTCCTGACTTAAAATCGGGATTCCGGCGCCACGGGGGTTAATCGAAACGGGACGCCGGCTGAAATCATTCAGCCGGCATCCTGTAACAACGCTGGGGGGGGGCATTTGACCCCCCGTGTCGGCGATCGCAGCAAACCGCAGGTCAATTCAGACCTGCGGTTTGCTGCGCTTTCTGCAGTTTCTGACCACGGGGATCAGAAACTTTAGAGTGCCTAAATTAGATCTTCACCCCCCCTCCTGCACCCCTGCACGATTTGATGGCGGTGGGTGGTGCAGGGGGGTGTCGCAGGCGGTGGGGGCGTTGCGGAAGGCGGGCGGTGCGGCAGGCGGGATCGCGATCCCCCGCCCGCCTCCCCTTGAATAATCGTTGGCGTCTAGTGGGTATACCAGGGTGCCAGCACATTGCTGGCACCCTGGTATAAACGGCTGACATCTGTGCAGATGTCAGCCGTTTAACCCTTTCCATACCGCGGTCCGTACGGACCGCTGTATGGAAAAGGTTAACTGGCATCGGTCAGGGAGCTCCCTCCCGCTCCGATCGGGAGGCTGCTGTGCCTTTGCAGCCCCCCGATGGAGAGGGAGAGAGCCCCCAGGCAGCCCCCCGAAGCCCCGTCCTCACCCTTCCCCGTCTGCGAAGTTGTGGCAGACAGGGAAGGTTCCCTGCTCAGGTGTCCTGCTGTCCATGGTGCTGAACAGATCAATGCTGAAAGCATAGATCTGTTCAGTGTAAGTAAAATACAGTACAGAAACCTATACAGGGTTCTGTACTGTATTATGCAGACATCAGACCCACTGGATCTCCAAGAACCAAGTGGGTCTGGGTCAAATTTTTTTTAAAAAAAGTGAAAAAAGTTAAGATAAAAAAAAACATTTATCACTGAATAAAAATTAAAAAAATAAAATACACTACACATATTAGGTATCGCCGCGTCCGTAATGACCTGATCTATAAAACGGTCATGTTACTTTCCCCGCACGGTGAACGCCATAAAAATAAAAAAATAAAAACTATGAGAAAATTGAAATTTTGCACACCTTACTTCACAAAAAAGGTAATAAAAGTGATCAAAAAAGTCGAATGTACGCCAAAATAGTACCAATCAGACCGGCAACTCATCCCGCAAAAAATGAGATCCTACTCAAGATAATCGCCCAAAAACGGAAAAAACTATGGCTCTTAGACTATGGAAACACTAAAACATGATTTTTTTTGTTTCAAAAATAAAATCATTGTGTAAAACTTACATAAATAAAAATAAAGTATACATATTAGGTATCGCCGCGTCTGTATCGACAGGCTCTATAAAAATATCACATGACCTAACCCCTCAGGTGACCACCGTAAAAAATAAAAAAATAAAACGCGTAAAAAAAGCCATCTTACGTCACAAAAAGTGTAATAGCAAGCGATCAAAAAGTCATATGCACCCCAAAATAGTGCCAATCAAACCGTCATCTCATCCCGCAAAAAATTAGACCCTAATCAAGATAATCGCCCAAAAACTGAAAAAACTACGGCTCTTAGACTATGGAGACACTAAACAATGTTTTGGTTTTAAAAATGTATTAAAAAATTATTGTATAAAACTTACATAAATAAAAAAAATTGTGTACATATTAGGTATCGCCGCGTCCGTGATAACCTGCTCTATAAAATTACCACATGATCTAACCTGTCAGATGAATGTTGTAAATAACAAAAAAAACGTGCCAAAAAAGCTATTTCTTGTTACCTTGCCGCACAAAAAGTGTAATATAGAGCAACCAAAAATCATATGTACCCTAAACTAGTACCAACAATACTGCCACCCTATTCAGTACTTTCTAAAATGGGGTCACTATTTTGGAGTTTCTACTCTAGGGGTGCATCAGGGGGGCTTCAAATGGGACATGGTGTCAAAAAAACTGTCCAGCAAAATCTGCCTTCCAAAAACCGTATGGCATTCCTTTCCTTCTGCGCCCTGCCGTGTGCCCGTACAGCAGTTTACGACCATATATGGGGTGTTTCTGTAAACTACAGAATCAGGGCCATAAATAATGAGTTTTGTTTGGCTGTTAACCCTTGCTTTGTAACTGGAAAAAAAATATTAAACTGGAAAATCTGCAAAAAAAGTTAAATTTTGAAATTGTATCTCTATTTTCCATTAAATCTTGTGCAACACCTAAAGGGTTATCAAAGTTTGTAAAATCAGTTTTGAATACCTTGAGGGGTGTAGTTTCTTAGATGGGGTCACTTTTATGGAGTTTCTACTCTAGGGGTGCATCAGGGGGCTTCAAATGGGACATGGTGTAAAAAAAAACTGTCCTGCAAAATCTGGCTTCCAAAAACCATACGGCGCACCTTTCACTCTACGCCCCGCTGTGTGGCCGTACAGTAGTTTACGGCCACATATGGGGTGTTTCTGTAAACAACAGAGTCAGGGCAATAAAGATACAGTCTTGTTTGGCTGTTAACCCTTGCTTTGTTAGTGGAAAAATATGGGTTAAAATTGAAAATTAGGCAAACAAATGAAATTCTCAAATTTCATCCCCATTTGCCAATAACTCTTGTGCAACACCTAAAGGGTTAACGAAGTTTGTAAAATCAGTTTTGAATACCTTGAGGGGTGTAGTTTCTGAGATGGGGTCACTTTTATGGAGTTTCTACTCTAGGGGTGCATCAGGGGGCTTCAAATGGGACATGGTGTCAAAAAACTGTTCTGCAAAATCTGGCTTCCAAAAACTATATGGCGCACCTTTCACTCTACGCCCCGCTGTGTGGCCGTACAGTAGTTTACGGCCACATATGGGGTGTTTCTGTAAACATCAGAGTCAGGGCAATAAAGATACAGTCTTGTTTGGCTGTTAACCCTTGCTTTGCTAGTGGAAAAAAATGGGTTAAAATGGAAAATTTGGCAAAAAAATTAAATTCTCAAATTTCATCCCCATTTGCCAATAACTCTAGTGCAACACCTAAAGGGTTAACTAAGTTTGTAAAATCAGTTTTGAATACCTTGAGGGGTGTAGTTTATAGAATGGGGTCATTTTTGGGCGGTTTCTATTATGTAAGCCTCGCAAAGTGACTTCAGAGCTGTAGTGGTCCCTAAAAATTGGGTTTTTGTACATTTCTGAAAAATTTCAAGATTTGCTTCTAAACTTCTAAGCCTTGTAACATCCCCAAAAAAATAAAATATCATTCCCAAAATAATTCAAACATGAAGTAGACATATGAGGAATGTAAAGTCATCACAATTTTTGGGGGTATTACATTGTATTACAGAAGTAGAGAAACAGAAAATTTGAAATTTGCTAATTTTTCCAAATTTTTGGTAAATTAGGTAATTCATTATGCAAAAAAAATATTTTTTTTTACTTTATTTTACCAGTGTCATGAAGTACAATATGTGATGAAAAAACAGTCTCAGAATGGCCTGGATAAGTCAAAGTGTTTTAAAGTTATCAGCACTTAAAGTGACACTGGTCAGATTTGTAAAAAATGGCCTGGTCCTTAAGGTGAAATAGGGCCGTGTCCTTAAGGGGTTAAAGGGAACCTGTCACCTCCAACAAACATCCCAAACCCAGTACCTTAGAGTAGCCAGCCGCATGTTTGTAATGATCATTTTCTTCCTGCAGGCAGATGAATCAGAAGCTGTAAAAGCGTTCTTTAATACCCTGGCGGCGCACTTCTCTAGCCAGACTTGAAATCACTGAGGCAGTGGCCTCCTTTCTTCAAGTCATGGTAACCACGCCCCCTTCCATGCCCCTTCGCTGTGATTGACAGCGCTTATGCACGACAGTTCGGCTGGCTTTGCTAAACTGACGGCTGTTAGTCACAGCGAAGGGGCAGGGAAGGGGGCGTGGTTACCGTGATTTGAAGCAAGGAGGCCGCTGCCTCCATGACTTCAAGCCTGACTAGAGAAGCGCGCCGGCAGGGGATTAAAGAACGTTTCTAAAGCTTTTGCTTCATCTGCCTGCAGGAATCGTTACAAACATGCTGCCGACTGCTCTAAGGCCCCTTTCACACGGCCGAGTATTCCGCTCGGATGTGATGCGTGAGTTGAACGCACTGAATCCAGACCCATTCATTTCTATGGGGCTGTTCACATGAGCGGTGATTTTCACGCATCACTTGTGCGTTGCGTGAAAATCGCAGCATGCTCTATTTTGTGCGTTTTTCACGTAACGCAGGCTCCATAGAAATGAATGGGGTTGCGTGAAAATCACAAGCATCCGCAAGGAAGTGCGGATGCGGTGCGATTTTCACGCACGGTTGCTAGGAGACGATCTGGATGGAAACCCGATCATTATTATTTTCCCTTATAACATGGTTATAAGGGAAAATAATAGCATTCTGAATACAGAATGCATAGTACAATAGCGCTGGAGGGGTTAAAAAAATAAAATAAAAATTTTACTCGCCTTAATCCACTTGATCGCGCAGCCCGGCATCTCTTCTGTCTGTCTTCTGTGCTGTGTGGAGGAACAGAACCTGTGGTGACGTCACTCCAGTCATCACATGATCCATCACCATGGTAAAAGATCATGTGATGACCGCAGTGACGTCACAACAGGTCCTGTTCCTCCACACAGCTAAGATGAAGACAGAAGGAGATGCCGGCTTCGCGATCAAGTGGACTAAGGTGAGTTAAATTATTTTATTTATTTTTTAACCCCTCCAGTGCTATTTTACTATGGATTCTGTATTCAGAATGCTATTATTTTCCTTTATAACCATGTTATAAGGGAAAATAATACAATCTACAGAACACCGATCCCAAGCCCGAACTTCTGTGAAGAAGTTCGGGTTTGGGTACCAAACATGCGTGATTTTTCTCACGTGCGTGCAAAACGCATTACAATGTTTTGCATTTGCTCAGAAAAATTGTGCGTGTTCCCGCAACGCACCAGCAGATTTTCCCGCAACGCACCCGCACATTTTCCCGCAACGCCCGTGTGAAAGAGGCCTAAGCTACTGCTGCTGGCTTGGGTTGTTTGCTGGAGGTGACAGGTTCCCTTTAAAGAAGCATGGGTGAATGGAAATGGTTATTTTTAACCTAAATACACCCCAAAACGGGTGGTATCAGACAGCACTTTCACCCCAATGACAAGCAAGGATTACTGGAATTACTGATGTATCATATAGTGCAAAAAACCTAAAAGCAGCATTATAACTGCAATTTGGACCCCCAATTAGTGCAGCAAGGTGTAATAGTAATCGCTCCTATTACCCAGGCTTTACACTCTCCTATTAGACCCTGCTCTCTCCCTATAGTGTGGATAATGCCTCCCTATCCTTTCTCTATACTATGAATCAGGGGCGTTGTTAGGGTCTCAAAAGATCGGGGGCACAAGCCCCAATAAATATGTTGCCCCCCCACACTTTGCTGTACTTACTATACAGCAGCACTTACCTGTCACATCCAGGGCCTCCTGGTGACGTCTCCTCTCTGTCATCATCTTCTCTGTAGATATTCTCCACTCGGTCCGGACACTTCTCTCAGCCGCCTCGTCTCTGCAGAGTGTGACACACAGACATCTTAGCTTCCTCACATTCTATCATTATACCCCCAACTGGAGTCCCCACAGTCTTATCTTGCTGCTTGCTGTGCCCCCCCCAGGGGTGTAGCTATAGGGGGTGCAGAGCTAGCAGTCGCCACCGGGCCCAGGAGCCTGAAGGGGCCCAAACACACTTGTGCCGCATAAGAAGACACACAAAGCACTGAGGGAAGGGGAGCCCAAGCTGAACTCTTGCACTGGGGCCCATGAGCCTTTAGTTACGCCCCTGCCCCCCCAATACCTCCAAATACTATCCTGAAGAAACATTACTGCCCCCCATAGTAATAGTGCTCCTCATAGTCCTACCAATAGTAATTCCCTTCTAGAATGCCCTCATTAGTAACACTGCCCCAACCGTGATAATGCTCCTCAACAATGCCCCCATTATTTGAAGAGTTCTCCCATATTAATAATACCCTCACAGAGTCCCCAGTAGAAATAAGGCCCCCTATTGTTCCCCCAGTGTTAATAAAGCTCCCTACAGACCCCTCAGTAGTAATAAGGCCACCATAGTGCGGTTGCTAGAAATAAGGCGGATCTATAGGACCCTCCTATAGAGCCCCCAGTAGTAATAAGACCGCCTATAATGTCCCCTGGATCTGCAGTGCCCCCTGCAGTTATACTCCTCCCTCCATCATACAGTCCCATGTAAATAACATCACCTCCTCCCCAGCCGCCTCCAACGCATAATCCAATGCAAACAACACCCCCTAAAGCTACTTTCACACTTGCGTTCGTGCGGATCTGTCCTGTACTTGTACAGGATGGATCCGCACCGATAATACAAACGAATGCATCCGTTCAGGACCGATTTGTTTGTATTAGATTTGAATTTCTAAGTCTCAATACGGATCCGTCCTGACTTACATTGAAAGTCAATAGGGGACGGAACCGTTTACAATTGCACCATTTTGTGTCAATGCAAAGGGATCCGTCCCCATTGACTTACATTGTAAGTCAGGATGGATACGTTTGGCCCTGCAAGGCCATGCGGACACAAAAACGCTGCGTGCAGCCGTTTTGGAGGCAGACCCCAAAATGCTGCACGCAGCGTTTTTGTGTCCGCATGGCCTTGCAGGGCCAAACGTATCCGTCCTGACTTACAATGTAAGTCAATGGGGACGGATCCCTTTGCATTGACACAAAATGGTGCAATTGTAAACAGATCCGTCCCCCATTGACTTTTAATGTAAGTCAGGACGGATCCGTATTGAGACTTAGAAATTCAAATCTAATACAAACTAATCGGTCCTGAACGGATGCATTCTGAATGGATCCGCATCCATTCAGAATGCATTGGGGTTTAAACTGATGCATTTGGGGCTGCTTGTGAGAGACCTGAAACGGATCTCACAAGCGGATCCCCAAACGCAAGTGTGAACGTAGCCTAAACAATAATTCCCATGTACATAAACATCATTCCCCCCCACCATCCACTTTCAACAAACAGTCCCATGTAAATAACATCACTCCCTTCCCCAGCCACCTCAAGCACACAGTTCCATGTCAATAACATCCCTCCCTTCAGCCCTAACATACATCCCAGATAAACAACTACAACTCCCAGCATCTGCCTCTCCCTTAACTTACCTCTCCTCATGTACAGATATCACCATTAGGCTCCTTCTCCTCTTCATTCCGGTCCAATCCTGCACTGGTCACATGAGGGGGAGATCATCCAGGTCATCCTATCACAGCCTGTTTTGCTGATCACATGACCTGTGATGTCACCACAGGTCCTTCGCCTCTTCTCAGTGTAAGATTCAATTGTATTGCCGTTCTGTGTACGGCAATACAGTTGTATCTAGCAGGCAGGCAGGACATTCGGGGCCTGGGACAAAACATCCGGGGCCCAGGCCCCGAATGTTTTAACCTAGCGACGCCCCTGCTATGAATGATCTTTCCCTGAACTGCTAAATCGTTTTTTTTGTTTTTTTTTTGCTGAATAAAGTCTTTCCTAGCACTGTCCCTAGTGCTGCTGATTAGCTGCATGCTATAGTTTCTACCTTTCTGTAAAAAAGTTGATCATTTAGTTGTGTAGATTACACAGTCTATATAAAATCCTCAAGATATTAATAATTTTTTCTCCATGAGTAGAGAATAATTCCAAATATTTTAAATGCTTTCCCCTATAACAACCAAGGGTAAGGGCAGTATGTGTTTTGCATACAACTGTATTGTACAATGAAGACAAAGGTATACTTCCATATAAAGGTCAAACATATATCAAAAGGTCACTCTTCGCCTGGCTAATATTAGCTTAAGGGCACGTAAGATGTCAGTACAAATACAGTGGAAACATTTTGTTTCCCATTTTGCCTTCTCAAAAAAGGCATGAAATGACCTGGAAAAATTGGCTGCATTGTGGGTGATCCCTTGTTCCCAGAGTTCTTAGTTCCTTGTTCTAACATAGGGAGCAGCCGTTTTAGAAAAAATGATTTCTTACCACAAAGCGCGTGTAAATTCGACTTTGGTGCGAATCAAATTTTTCCTTAAAGTTCAAATTGAATTCCACTTCCATCAACTTTGATTCGCTCATCTCTAGTCATCATCGTTGAGCTGGGGACATAGACATCCTGTTGCACCCAGTTTTACAGATATATTTTTTTAATCCATAAAATAAAAATATCTTTCATCTGGATACAAAGCATGGCGTGAACTTGATACAAATGCTATAATATTTTAGGGCATTTTCAAGCTGTACAATCAGTCTGATTTTTGAAGTTTACCGTAATTGAAATGAAAAGTATAAAACATTGATTGCTAATTCTGTGCCACTCTGGTCAAAGAAATTGTTATGTCCTGAAATTACTTATGAAGCTGTATAAAAATTGCTAATAAAATGGAATATAAAATAATGGAATAGGCCCTAAAATATTAGAAAGATGGGGTTAAATGGAAAAAAAGTACTTAGCTTAAAAAAAGAATATATTTTTTCACCATGTAATTTCATGCCTTTTTTGAGAAGGCAAAACGGGAAAACAAAATGTTTCCACTGTATTTGTACTGACATCTTACGTGCCCAATAATATTAGCCAGGCGCAGAGTGACTTTTTGGCATATGTTTGACCTTTATATGGTAGTATACCTTTGTCTCACTTGTACAATAAAGTTGTATATGAAATTAAAAGTATACCCTTACCCTTAGTTCTCATAGGGGAAAGCACTTAAAATATTTTGATCTATTCCTCTACCCAGGCTCGGTCAACTGCCTGCTAATACTGGCCTTTTATTTTATGCACTTTTTATAGAAACTAAGGCGGTTATTTACTATACAGAAATTTGCCTATTTTTGGCGCAAAGGTTATCTGCACTTCAATCTGCGAATTTTCCTTGCTCACACCAGGTCTTAAAAAGGAGGCATGATGTGGGCGGGAAAGGGGGTGGGCCGTCTTATGTATTATTGTCTACGCTTGTTTTAGGCATAGAAAATGGCCTACATTTTAGCCAACAAGGAAGCTGGCATAGAATTAGACCAGCAGTGGATTCGCCAAAGTTATGTAGAGGCCTGTGCCTCTTCATAACTTCGACGAACGCAGCGCACGGGGTTATTAAGACCAGCATTTTAGACGTAATAAAATTTTTTTTTAATAGTAACTTTTTATTTTATTTTATGCAAGTCGTACAAAGCATAACAACATTACTCTACAGACAATCATCCTTCGATTCCAGTACAAATCAAATACATGGGATTAATCATATCTTCTTCTCACGACCCAAGTGTAGGTCAGAAGCAGTATCAAGTTCAGAATAAAAAATACCCATCTAACTCCACCTGAGGATACTTAGAAGTACTGCACATACACGCACACATTCACACCACCCTCACTGGTCGAAACAGCTATTCCGTCACCTATGATACCAGAGTCTGTGCACCAATCCAGGGGTCCCATATCTTCATGAAGCGATCAGGGGTCCCTCTTTTCTCATATACGAACTTATACAAACCAAGATCCGCATTAATTAACTGCACCCATTGTTGCTTAGACGTAATAAATGACCCTCTAAGTGTAAGGCCACTTTCACACTAGTGTTTTTTTGCGGCTCTGTCATGGATCTGCAAAAATGCTTCTGTTACAATACTACAACCACATGCATTCGTCATGAACGGATCCGGTTGTATTATGTCTTCTATAGCCATGACGGATCCGGCTCGAACACCATTGAAAGTCAATGGGGGACGGATCAGTTTTCGATTGTATCAGAGAAAACTGATCTGTCCCCATTGACTTACATTGTGTGTGAGGACAGACTTGTTAGGCTCAACTTCGTCAGGCGGACAGCAAAACGCTGCAGGCATCGTTTTGATGTCTGCCTCCAGAGTGGAATGGTGACTGAACGGAGGCAAAGTGATGCATTCTGAGCGGATCCTCTTCCATTCGGAATGCATTAGGGCAAAACTGAACTGTTTTGGACCGCTTTTGAGAGCCCTGAACGGATCTCACAAACAGAAAGCCAAAACGCTAGTGTGAAAGTAGCATAAAATGTTAGGCATTATATTATTTTTAATTCACTACGGCAAGATATGTTTAGTTGGTAAACAAAAAAAAATTACATATATATTTTTGGTAGCAATTTCAAAAGACCAATGCTTATAGACTTCATCCAGAAACATCATAGCTTGCTGTGCTGTTTAGGTAGCTCCCATGTACTGGAATGGGTGCTACTGGAACAGCGGAGTTCCAGCCCACACCGCTATTTATCAGCCACCTTGTCATCTGTGCTTAGTCCCAACTTGTCTTAGGCCTCTTTCACACGAGCGTCATGTTTTTTGCCCGGATAAGAGGCGGGTGCGTTGCGGGAAAATGCGCGATTTTTCCGCGCGAGTGCAAAACATTGTCATGCGTTTTGCACTCGCGTGAGAAAAATCGCGCATGTTTGGTACCCAGACCCGAACTTCTTCACAGAAGTTCGGGCTTGGGATTGATGTTCTGAAGATTGTATTATTTTCCCTTATATCATGGTTATAAGGGAAAATAATAGCATTCTGAATACAGAATGCTTAGTATAATACTGCTGGAGGGGTTAAAAATAATAAAAAAAAGTTAACTCACCTTCTCCTCTTGTTCGCATAGATGCCGGTCTGTTCTTTAGCTGTGGGCTGAATGACCTGAGGTGATGTCAGATCACATGCTCCAATCACATGGTCCATCACCATGGTGATGGAGCATGTGATCTGACATCACCACAGGTCCTTCAGCCCACAGCTAAAGAACAGACCGCCATCTACGCGAACAAGAGGAGAAGGTGAGTTAACTTTTTTATTATTTTTAACCCCTCCAGCACTATTATACTATGCATTCTGTATTCAGAATGCTATTATTTTCCCTTATAACCATGTTATAAGGGAAAATAATACAGTGAATAGACTGTCACCTAGAACCCATGCGTAAAAATCGCACCGCATCCGCACCTGCTTGCGGATGCATGCGATTTTCACGCAACCCCATTCATTTCTATAGGGCCTGCGTTACGTGAAAAACGCACAAAGAGGAGCATGCTGCGATTTTCACGCAACGCACAAGTGATGCGTGAAAATCACCACTCTTGTGCACAGCCCCATAGAAATGAATGGGTCAGGATTCAGTGCGGGTGCAGTGCGTTCACCGCACGCATCGCACCCGCACGGAAAACTCGCCCGTGTGAAAGGGGCCTTAGTAGAACCGAGATGCGACAACCTCTTTAAAAAAAAAAAGATTTAAAATACTGCAGCCAAGTGTACTCCTAAACATTTCTCTCTATGGTGCACCTTTTACTTGCTGTCACTTCTGTTCTGCCTATTCTCTGTACAGTTTCTATGAGCAAGAGTGGAGATCTGATGAAAAAAATAATTATCTTGCGGTGATGGACTTGTCAGGACTATAGCTTGAATCTTCTGGGCTTCAAGAAGTGCTTTCTGAATTCAGTTCTTGTCTATACATTTGTAATTGAGCTGGTATACATAATAATTTATATATCGATTTATTGATGTATTTTCATCCTCCTTTTCTTGAAACCGACTGATTGACCCCCAGACACCAATGCATAGGTGCGACTGCTACCTCTGTAGCCCTATCGCTATGCCCCTAATGGCAATCTATTGTATGGTTGCTCATTTATTTGAATGTTTACAATCTAATACTACATTTCCCCTGTGGCCTTTGCATGGATTTTCTTCCTGGACAAAAACAGCAGACCACAAAAAGTTACCAGGCATAAACATTCTCCCAATTGATGAGCCGTATATTAATTAATTTCTAGCATAAAGCCACTTTTAACCAGAATAATCCAGATTATCTCTCAGCTTTGCAAATATCTGATCATTTTTGACAGATGTCGTTGAATGGATAAAACATAAAATTATGTAATCAGTGAGATATATCATATGATCACTAGACAGTATAATCTAGTTTAATTAATTCATTTGGGAATGGTTCATTTAAATTGACAGAAAAATACTGTTGCTAAAGCATTACATCCTGTCTTATTCATGCCAATTATGTACTGGAAACCAAAATTAAGACCTTTTAAGCTTTTAATGTAATTTCTGTGATTTACTAAGTTCTGTTACAAAATTTAATAAACGTGAGGTCTACACATCAAGTTTGTAAGGAATTGTAATACCATGACGTGGTGCAATAAGACATAAGTACGGATGAGCTGACCCGTGGATGTTCGGGTTCGTCAGGTTCGGCCGAACTTCAGGTCAAAGTTCGGGTCCGGGACTCGAACCCGAACCCCATTGAAGTCAATGGGACTTGAACTTTGGTGCACTAAAATGGCTGTAAAATAGTCTTAGTAAGGGCTAGAGGGCTGCAAAAGGAAGCAAAAAGGGGGTTAGAGCAGGACAGTTGCCCTGCAAACAAATGTGGATAGGCAAATGCCTTAAAATAACATAGAATAAAAAAAAAAATAATAATAATAATCTTGAACTACAAGGTGGAGGTCAAAGTAGAGTAGGAGGTTGAGGATGTGGTGGACGTGGCGGTGTAGGTGGAAGCGGCAGTGGAGGAGGTAGCCAACACTTTGTTTTTTTTAGTTTTAATTTTTTTCCTTCATATTTTTTTATACATTTGGAAAGATCCCACCAAAACATTGGGAAATAGAAAAGAGAATGAAAAGAGAAAGTGCGCTGGAGTATAACAATCGCTGGGTGCGGCCAGTATACTTGTCTGCTCAGCACAAGGTATGGACAAATCCTGTGGGATGCATTCCTGGTTCATTTTAATGAACGTGAGCTTGTCCATGTTGGCTGTGGACAGGCGGCTTCGCTTGTCTGTGATAACCATCCCCCCCCCCCCCCCCCCCCGTCGTGCTAAACACATGTTCGGACAATACACTTGCTGCAGGGCAGGCCAGCACCTCCAAGGCATAAAGGGCAAGCTCATGTGCCCAATTTGGAGACCCAGAAGTTGAATGGGGCAGACCCATCAGTCAGTACGTGTAGGCATGTGCACACGTACTGTTCCATCATGTTGGTGAAATGCTGCCTCCTGCTAAGACGTTCCGTATCAGTTGGTGGTTCTGGTTGTTGTGGCGTGCTGACAAATCTTTTCCACATTTCGGCCATGCTAGCCCTCCCTTATGAGGTGCTGGCAGTGCCCCAGCTGCGTTGGCGACTTCCTCCTCTGCCTTCGCCTTGTGCTTCCACTGAGCCCCTCTGTCAGGTGTGAATACCATCAGCAGCACGTGTACCAGCGTGCCAGCGTGCGCTTGTACTCGCACATCTTCCTCTCATGCTTCCTCTCATGCTTAAACAAGACACTTTTAGTCACAAATAAAGAAAAAAGTTTAAATATAATAAAACAACTGAACTATATGTCGGTGGAAATTCCCTCATGACTGTTCTATGGTTAGATGTTGTTTTAATGCATTCTGGGCAGTTTTTCACCTACATATTTTATATTCTTTACTAGGATGGTAATAAATGTATATGATATGAGTTAATAGCTAATGATGGCCTTGCGGTTCGTGGCGAACTTTGAGCGTTTGCGATCCGCCGAACATGCGAACATATGGCGATGTTTGCGCGCTCCATATTCTTTTGCATTGCGCTTACCTTTGATCCATGACACATCCATCAAGTGGGACAGGACAGCCAATTGAGACTTTTCAGCACATGGACATACCCCAATCCTATAACAGAACCCGATCTGGCTGCTATTTTACATTCTGTATTTTGTCTATGTAGGGAGAGGTTGCTTTGTGGAGCAGCGTACAGGCTGTTAGGGACACCAAACGCTAGCTAATAGGCCCACAAAATGTCCTTTTAAGGACTGGTATAGGTGTGCTATCGATAGGTGTGATATACAGAGGGGTGTGATATGCTATAATATACTTTCTAACATAGAAAGTATATTATAGTGCATTTGTATTGTGCAGCAGTTGTGTGCAGGTTCTGCTGCGATACCACAGCTATATAGAGGGACAAACGCTATTAGAACAACTAATTGCAACTGGTGTGATATACCAGTTTCCCCCCAAAAAAACTGTTTGAGGCAAGGGTGTGATATACCTATAATATACTTTCTATATAGTGCATTTGAAGTGTGCAGCGGTTCTGCTGAGATACCGCGGCTATATAGAGCGTCAAACGCTATTGGAAGAACTAATTGCAACGGGTGTGATGTACCAGTTGCCCCCCCCCCCCCCCCAAAATGATTGAGGGGTGTGTTATACCTGCTTTCACAAAAGACTGATTAAGAGGTTAGATATACCTGCTTCCACCAAATATTGATTGAGGCCTGCAATATAATATACCTGCTTCCACAAATACTGCTCTTCTCTATGGACTTAGGCACAGGGTCATTTTGAAAATGACAGGCAGAGGAAGAGGTAGGTCATTCCGTATGGGTGGTAGGGTTCGGGCAGGTGCACCAGGGCAAAGCCCAAGTGGAAAGTTGGAGAAGGCGCGTGCGATTACTTCAAAGGACGCACCAGAGTTGGATGAGTGGCTCACTCACCTTCCGCTTCTGCACCCTCCTCATCCTATGTATCTGCACCCTCCTCACTCTTAGCTGTGTGCACCCCCAAATCCACCACCACCACCATAGCCCCTCCACATGAGTCAGATAAATTATTTTCCCATCCATTCCCAGACCTTACTGATGCGCAGCCATTCTTGACATTGGATGAGGAAGAGGAGGTAGCAACGGCTTCCATCCAGCAGTATGACAACAGTACACAGATCAGCCCAAGAAGGGAGGTCCCCGCTGTTGCTGCCTACTCTGAGATCTCAAATGTCAGTGGTGGTGAAGGTGAGGATGATGACATGTCGATGGACATCACGTGGGTGCCCACAAGAGAGAAAGAGAAGGGGAGTTCAGATGGAGAGACGGAGCAGCAGAGAGGGAGGAAAAGGAGAAGCAGGCACAGGTCGTAGGGCACAGGAGGCAAAAAGAAGACTGCAAATGTATCTGGAGCTAGCCATCCACCATGCGCGGTTACTTCTGGCACTTCCAGGATGCTGGCACATGGCTCCGCAGTGTGGGCTTTTTTTAATGTGTCAGCTGCTGACAATACTGTTGCCATCTGCAGCCTGTGCTGTCAATGCATAAGTCGCGGTAGACTGCAGAATTTCCAGGCCTTGCTGCGAGAGATGCTGCATTCTGCTGTTGCGGGCGCTGGCAGAGGAATTTCCAGCGAAACAGGTGCGGGTACCAATCCTACCACGCCTTCAAGAAGAGGGCGGTTTTAAGATGTTTTGGTCACTATGGATATGAGATCATTCCTGCAGCCAACACATCGACAGCTGCCCTCTGGATCCAGCCTCAGAGAACGCCTAGACCGACAGGTATCCGACTACATAAGGTTAACGGCCGATGTGGATGCTGTGAGAAACGAGGAACCCCTGGAATACTTGGTGTGCATGGAACTCTTGCCCCTCGTCGAGTGCCCTGTCCGAAAGGACGTTCAGCGCAGCAGGGGGGATTGTGACGGATAAGCGCACTCGCCTAGCTCACAACAGTGTGGACTACCTCACATTTCTAAAAATTAATGAGGCATGGATCTCATAGGAATTTAACACCTGTGACAACCACATGTAATTTAATTTCCAATGATCCCCCTCTGGTATTTCACTGTCCATGTTGTGGGACTATTTGTGTACTTCTAGTAAGTGTTTGCTGGCTGCAAATATGACCTGATGGTTTTTCAGGTTCGTCTGCCATTAAAGTGAATGGTGCCCGCTGCGAAAGCGCAGTTTGCAAACATTTGATCGCAAACGCGCGTTCGCGAATCGTCCTGGTCGATGTTCGTCCATCACTATTAATAGCTTTAGGCCATTTAAACAACTGTAATACTGGCATATTTTAGTGTCTGTATAATAACCAGAATGTATGAACTTCCTGAGGTTCTACTGGACTTAACCTTAGTGTTCTACATCACTGCATTATGGGGCATCAGGTGGCAGCATTAGAGAACTTATAGAAACAGATTTCCCTCAGACATCAATTGGCATTGGGTGCTCTTCGAAGAGTGATGAAAGATGTTGAATAACTACTTGTTCAATTTTACATTTTACATTATCCAATTTTGCATGTTTAGTATTGCTGTAGTTAATTATCCAATTTTTTGGATGTAGTGCTCAATTCATAAAGTCTTTTCATGTTGTTGAAACCTAAGATAACATATTGTATATTATCTCCACATTCCCAATGGACTAATGCAAAGACTAAAGGCATGTTTGGAACTCCTTTCAGCTATTGCCAGTTACTGTACTACTACTTCTTTTGTATGTTTGTGCTGGAGCAGGATGAAGACATGTTGGCAGGAGGTGAGGAGGCATCAAGAGAAATGGAACGTTCACTTACAACACTGGAAGAGATGCGTTCCCAGAACAGTATCCTTTTAATGGAAACTTTCATGTTCATTATTTAAGGATTTTTGCACTTGTGTCACTCCATCCTACTGAGCATGATAAAAAATGTTATATTAAGTGGGGTTTTCCAGCCTTTTTAAATGCTGGCCTATCCTCAGGGATCAGCTTTTTGTGTAGCTCTGAGGATAGGCCATCACAAAAAAAAAGCTAGACAGCCCCCTAGATCTCCATAACAGCTTGATGGAATTAAAAAGTCATGTGTCGTTGTAAGGGTCCATTCACACGTCCGTAAGTGTTTTGCGGATCCGCAAATTGCAATTTGCGGACCGCACATCACAGACACTATAATAGAAAATGCCTTTTCTGGTCCGCAATTGCGGACAAGAATAGGACATGTTCTATTTTTTTCAGGAACGAAATTGCGGATCCCGAAGAAACTGATCCCGAAAAAACGGACCCTGAACAAAACGGATGCGGATCCAGGAAATGTGGATTTGCATCTGTTCCAGCCCCATTGAAAGTGAATGGGTCCGCAAATTGCGGAACAAATGCGGACCCAAATTACGGACGTGTGAATGGACCCTTACATACTTATTTATTTCATATGAATAGCTGCTTTTACATCCGGTTGCATGCCACTGGAAAACAGCTGTTTAATTTTAAGGCAGACAAATCTATATGAGGTTGAACAATAACAGTAACCATCGTCCCAATACAGTGGAGGAGATTGTTGCGTGCAAATGCAGCTCTTCAGCTCCATTGAGGAACAGTCAACTATCCGGAAGGAATGGTCCTTTCCCAATAATTCCTGTTTGCCCGGCTGCTTCTTTGATTAATGCCCTCCTTGCCCGGTCCGTGAGTTTTGGTGGGCAGCCGTCTCTTGGCAGGTTTGCTGCTGTTCTATTTTCTTTCCATTTGGTTATGATAGATGTGATGGTGCTCCTGGGGATCATCAAAAATTTAGATATTTTTTTATAACCTAACCCTGACTTATACTTCTCAACAACATTGTCCCTTACTTGTTTGGAGAGTTCCTTGGTCTTCATGGCAGTGTTTGGTTAGTGATGCTTCTTGCTTAGGTGTTGCAGCCTCTGGGGCCTTTCAAAAAAGGTGTGTATATGTAATGACAGATCATGTGACACTTAGATTGCACATAGGTGGACATCATTTCACTAATTATGTGACTTCTGAAGGTAATTGGTTGCACCAGAGCTTTTTATGGGCTTCCTAACAAAGGGGGTGAATACATATGCACATGACAATTTTCTGTTTTCTATTTCTAAACACTAGTTTTATTTTCTCATTTCACTTTACCAACTTAGACTATTGTGTTCTGAACCATCACATACATTTTAGATCAGGGGTGCACAACGTTTCCTGGTTGGGGGCCACATTGCCAGAATGAACCAATGACGAGGGCCGAAATTAAAATTTAAAGGTGTATTAACAACTGAAATATTGTACTTATGGCATATTGAACACACATTCTATACCAGTAATGTCTAGTTACACTTCCAGGACTCCCATCTAATGGGAGAAATACATGAAAAATACATGAGAGCAGCCACAAGACATAGGCATACATGTCTGTTACCAGATGGTTGGGGGCCGCACAGAATGGTATCAAGGGCCGCATGTGGCCCCCGGGCCGCAGGTTGTGCACCCCTGTTTTAGATTAAGAGAACATTGAACTTAAGGCTGTAATGTAACAAAATACAAAAAAAGTCAAGGGGGGTAAATTCTTTTGTGTGTGTGTGTTTTAAATTTTTTCCCCTTTTTTTAAACAACAAACATATACAGTGACACCTCTTCAGAAAAGAAGACCACCTTGTCTGGACTAGATTTTTCAGTAACAAAATTTCATTTGGTAGGATCACTCCACTAGAAGACCGTTTTCACCACGGTTTTGGGTGGCCATCTTAAAGAAGCATTTTTATATTTACACATAGAGAGACTGATTAGTTTCAAATCAACTAAAATGATGTTTAAATTCAGTTAGCACTGCACCATTGGAGTCTGCAATAGTTGACAAATAATCAAATTTCCTTGAACTCGTCCTTCCATCACAAAAAATGGCATTTAATATCTTAATCCTTTCTTGCAAGTGAAATTGAATTGCCACATTGAGACATAAATGTAAATTGTCATAATCAAAAGTCCAGCATTAAATTACCACAATCCGTTACAATGATAATTAAGGACCAGTTCAGGTCTAAAGTCACTTTGTAAGGCCTACATAATAGAAACCACCCAAAAATGACCCCATTTTAGAAACTACACCCCTCAAGGTATTTAAAATTGATTTTACAAACTTTGTTAACCCTTTAGGTGTTCCACAAGAATTAAAGGAAAATGGAGATGAAACTCCAAAAAAATAACCCCATTTTGGAAACTACGGAATAAGGTGGCAGTTTTGTTGGTTATATTTTAGGGTATGATTTTTGGTTGCTCTATATAACGCTTTTTGTGAGGCAAGGTAACAAAAAATAGCTGTTTTGGCACCATTTTTATTTTTTGTTATTTACAATGTTCACCTGACAGGTTAGATCACAAGCTATTTTTAAAGCAGGTTGTTACGGATGCGACAATACCAAATTTTATTGGTTGTTTGTTTCAGTTTTGCATAATAAAGCATTTTTGAAAAAAAATATTTTTTATAGTGTATCCATATTCTCAAAGCCATAGTTTTTATTTATTTTTGGATGACTGTCTTATGTAGGGTCTCATTTTTTGCGGGATCAGATGTTTTATTGGTACAATTTTGAAGTGTGTATGACTTTTTCATCGCTTGGTATTACACGTTTTGTGATGTAAGGTGACAAAAAATGGCTTTTTTTACCTTTTTTTTTTACGGTGTTCACCTGAGGGGTTAGGTCATGTGATATTGTTATACAGCAGGTGATTACGGACGCGGTGATACTTAATATGTATACTTTTTTATTTATTAACGTTTTACTACAAATAATTGCTTTTTTTACACCGTTTTTATTTTATTTTTTACTGTGTTTCCCGAGGGGTTAGGTCATGTGATATTTTTATACAGCAGGTTAATACAGACGTGGCGATAACTAATATGTATAATTTTTTTTTATTTATTCAAGTTTTTGGGCGATTGTCTTTGGTTGGGTCTAATGTTTTGCAGGATGAGGTGACTGATTGGTATGATTTTTGTGTGCGTATGACTTTTTGATCGCTTGGTATTACACTACTTGTGATGTAAGGTAACAAAAAAATTGAAGGTCTGACACTCGGCAACCCCATAAATCAGCTGTTTGCAGCAGCCCTAGCAAATAGTATCAGAGCTGCAATAGATGAGCATGACTACCAGACAGTAGATGGAGCCTTCTGCTTCAGGTGCATCCACCATTTTTTTTCTGTTGTTGACGGCAGCCATAATTAGCTGATCAGTGGGGGTGTCTGTTGCCAGACTCCCATCAATCAGATATTGATGACCTATCGGGAGAATAGGTCATGAATATCTGAAAGGTAGGGAACCACAATAATAGTATAGGCAAACAGACCTGTGTTTTATATTGTTTGTCCTTAGGTTAAAACTTAGTCTGCCCTAAAATTGCCTGATATATAATCTACTTAATGTACAGTAATAGCATACAGTATTAAAATATGCCAGAACATTCTAAATAACAAGTTTAAAAATAGAGTTAGGCGCCAAGTTAGATGCCAAGAACATTGGCACATCGCGTTAACAAATTGCAATTTTTTTATTTTTATTTAAATCATTATTTCAAATGCAAGATGAAAAAAATATTTAATTAGAATACATGGACAATCAAGTATGCAGAGCTCATGGCAGCTCCAACCTGCTGCCCATTACCGGGCCACAATTGGCTGTGTTTCCAGACAAGATCTGCACATTTTACAGAGTTGAACGAGCATATTAATATGAACATCTGAACAGTTGGCTGCTGGCTCTCAAATATGTATGGCACAGCCAGATTTTAATACAGTGGCATGAAAAAGTTTGGGCACCCCTGGTCAAAATTACTGTGAACAGTTAAATAAGTTGAAGATGAAATGATCACAAACAGGCATAAAGTCACAGATGATGCATTCCCTTTGTACTTTAAGCCAAAACAGGTTTTTATTTGTATCTTTTGCATTTTCTAAATAACAAAAAAGGAAAAGAGCCTGCAGCAAGACTGTGGGTACCCTGCATTGTTAGTACCTAGTAGCACCCCTGTGTCAAGTATTACAGCTTGTAAACAATTTTTGTAGCCAGCCAAGAGTCTTTCAATTCTTGTTTGAGTTATTTTCATCCAATCATCTTTGCAAAAGAGTTCTGTGAGAATCCTGGGCTGTCTTGCGTGCATAGCATTTTTTTTTAGGTCAATTTACAGATTTGCAATGATGTTCAGATCAGGGGACTGTGAGAGCCATGGTAAAACCTTCAACTTGTGCCTCTTGAGGTAGTTGTGGATTTTGAGATGTGTTTAGGATCCATTTGTATATTGATGGCGTATTCTCTGGATAGGTTATTAATGTGTGATTAGTGGGGGTTATAATCCTGGCACTGCCATTGATAAGCTGTTTGAAGAGATTGCTGTGCTAACCAAGTGCCGTGGCCTCTTGCTAGGGTGGTGAAGTTACTGTACATCAGTCACATGATCTATGTGCAGCTTAAGTGAATGGGCCGGAGCTCCAATACCAAGCCAATACCTCCAGTGTTCCTGTTAACTGCCATTTCTTAATTACATTACAACGTTCAAGGAAATGCAACCTGAAAACACCTTGCTATCTTCTTATAGTCCTCTCAAGCTTTGTGGACCTAAATAATGTTCATATTCAGATTGTTAAGCAGCTGCTTAGAAGGACCCACAGCTGCTGTTTTTTTAGGACAAGTTTAGAGTAGTCTGAGTATTTATAAATGTATGAAATTTGCATAACTGGCCTTTCCTAATTATAATTGTGAAGAAGCTGTAACCCTAGCAGGCTATTTAAGGTCTGAGATCTCAGTCAAAGTTATCTTAGTGTTCATATCTCCTTGGGCTCCCATACTTAACTGTATGCATACAATAACAGTAATTTTAACCAGGGGTGCCCAAACTTGTGCATGCCACTGTAAATAAGTATTATAAGTATGTTTTTTAACCAATCAAATTATGTTTTTTTTATGAATTTTAATGCCAATGGTTTTAAATCTCTCAGTTTCCTACCCCTGAAATTGTAGATTACAGCTGTCAAAGTTATTTATATAAGCTTGGATTATAAAACAAAAATCCAGCCTCAGGGGACCCCGGGGTATTCAGCTTTATCTTCTTTGTCATTTAACATCTGCAGCTAGAGTTAACTGACAGCATCTTAACACCTGCTGCACTGTCTCCATCAACAAATGTGTTCACTCCTATAGCTGGCGGGAACCTGATAATCCGCTAGCCCAGGGTGAGGTAGCTGTAGCATCACTATACAATGAGAGAAATCCTGTTGGTAAAAATCTCAAATCTCACAAATACTCTTCTCAGATCCAACAGGTAACGCTTGACCTTGCTCGATGACATAAAAAGTGGTAAGGTGTTTGAAAGAAACCTTTTGACTACAACATGAGCATTTAAGTATTGTATATTGAGCCTGCCTTTGGATGTAGGTAAATGTAGCCTGTGTTATCAATGGTAAATCATATCAATCCACTGCTTGCACCTACGTACTAAACAATCTTATAATATACAATGAAATATATAATAATATAATATGTAATGTAATATGAAATGAAAAATAACAAAGATAAGAACATTTTAAATGCATCATTTCCTTAATGAGTAAAAAAGATTTAATGGAAGCGTTAACCCTATGTAAGAAGCTGATCAACTGCAGCCAATTGCCAAATAAGAATATCCATCAGCTTAAGGCTCTTGACTTTGCTATGGATCTCTGCATTAATCTTGAAATGTGGGAAGAGGCCTTGCAATTTGCCTTACGAACTTTAGAGCCATACAGGTAAGTAACGGATACAATAAAAAGAAGAAAGTGTGGTGCTCCATAGTGAACACTGTGGGGGACATTTATCAAACCTGGTGTAAAGGAACACTGGCTTAGTTGCCCAAAGCATTCATATTCCACTTTTCATTTTCCATTCTGAAAAATGAAAGGAGGAATCTGATTGGTATAATAATCTGTATACTGTACACTGTATTAAAATCTTCGACCATGTAGTCTACGCAGACACATACATTGCATATGGAGAAGACAGAAGAAGCGAAAAGAAAACATACATTGTGTGCACAATTATTAGGCAAGGGAGTATTTTGACCATATCATCATTTTTGTGCATATTTTCTCCAAGCTGTAAACTTGAATGCTTATTGGAGTGAAGCATATCAGGTGATGTGTTTTTGTGTAATGAGGTAGGGTGGGACCTAAAGAGATCAAGTCCTTATATCAAGGTGTGCATAATTATTATTTTAATTTATTATTATTTAGAAAAAAATATAATTTATTATTATTATTATTATTATTTCCTCTGGCAAAATGGGACAAAAAAGAGATTTAACTGACTGAAAGACAAATATTGTTAAAAGTCTTTCAGAGAGATACAGCACTATTGAAATTGCCAAGATATTGGGGTGTGTTCACAGAACCATCAAACGTTTTATTGCAAATAGTCAACAGGGTCGCAAGAAATGTGTTGAGAAAAAAAATAATGCAAATTAGCTGCCAAAGATTTGAGAAGAATCAAACTTAAAGCGACCAGGAACCCATTATCTTCGAGTGCTGTCACATTCCAGAGCGGCAACCTCCCTGGAGTGCCCAGAAGTACAAACTGTTCAGTGCTCAGAGACATGGCCAAGGTAAGGAAGCCAGAATCCTGACCACTACTAAACAAGACTTACAAGTTAAAACATCAAGACTGAGCCAAGAAATATCTGAAGACAGATTTTTCAAAGGTTTTATGGACTAATGAGATGAGAGTGACTCTTGATAGACCAGATGGATGGGACCGTGGCTGGATCAGTAACAGGCACAGAGCTACACTTCAAGGTGGAGGTGGGGTACTGCTATGAGTTGATAATATTGTTAGGCAAGCAAAGCAGGAAAGGGAGGTGGATGTTATTGTCCATCTTGGGACAAATGATCTAGCTTTCAATGAGGTTTCAAAGGTGAAGGAAGCTTTTCACACACTTGGAAATGATATCCAGGAGGTTGCATCAACTGTTTCAGTCTCTTTTTGCCTGTGCATAACCTTCAGCATGACAGGAAGATGCGCATTAAGGAATTCAATGTATGGCTTGGTGACTGGTGTCTGAACCAAGGGTTTGGCTTTGTGTCTCATGTTAGCTCTCGTTGGAATGGAAAGGAACTGTACAAGAAAGATGTTTGCATCTTTCTCTCAAGGGAGCGAATGTCATCAGTGAACAGTTCCAAGTATTTGCTAAGGAGCATTTAAACTAGGAAACGGGGGAAAAACAGTGATTATCCTGCAGTCCGACTGCCCCCAGAACAATACCAGAAGATGCGAGTAGCACAAAGGTTAAGAAATGACAAGCTCAGATTCTTGTCTACAAATGCTCGCAGTTTAGGGAATAATATCAATGAACTTCACGCTATAATGGCATTGAGAATATAGATTTAGTGGCTGCTACTGAGACGTGGTTCAATGGGAGTAATGACTGGGATATAACAATACCAGGGTTCTCTCTATAAAGGAAAGACAGAGAAGGCACGAAGGGGGAGAGGTGGCCCTGTATGTAAAAGATAGCATGAAATCTAATTTTATACAAGTTAGCGAGACCAATTTAGAGTCAGTTTGTGTAGGTGTGATATACCTAGCCAAGTCAAAGAATCAGATGATCTACTAGTTGAGGAAATAGCTAAAATGACATTGAAGGGGGAAGTTATCATTATGGGAGACTTTAGCCTTCCTGATGTAAACTGTAAAACCAAAATAGCTAGTTCTGCCAGGAGTACAGATATTCTAAATTCCCTACTGGGATTATCTCTACAGCAAGTAGTTGAGGAGCCAACCTGGAAGGAGGCCATTTTAGATTTAGTATTCACAAATGGGAATTTGGTATCTGATATTACTGTAGAGGAAAGCTTGGGATCTAGTGATCACAAGTCAGTGTGGTTTACTATAAGTACAGTGTACACACCACACAAAAACAAAAGTTTTAGATTTTAGAAAAACTGACTTTTCTAAAATTAGATTAGTGGTATAGGGGTCCCTATCAGATTGGAACAGTTTCAATGGAGTCCAGGAGAAATGGGACTACTTAAAAGTGGCACTATTGAAGGCAACAGAAAATTGCATTAGGCTTGTCAGGAAAGAAGACTAATAAATCTTTTGATGCATGTGTCTTTACAGAGGAAGAGGTTCTAAGTCAGCTGTCTAAAATTAATACAAATAAGTCACAGGAGCTTGATGGGATACACCCAAAGCTATTAAAAGAACTCAGCGGCGAACTAGCAAAACCATTAACAGATTTATTTAACCAATCACTGGCAACAGGAGTCGTCCCAGAAGATTGGAAATTGGCAAATGTTGTGCCTATTCACAAGAAAGGTAGTAGGGAGGAATCGGGCAACTGTAGGCCAGTAAGCCTGACATCAATATTGGGGAAATTAATGGAAACCATACTTAAGGAGAGGTTTATGAAGCATCTAAAATCCCATGGATTGAAAGATGAAAAACAGCATGGGTTTACTTCCAGGAGATCATGTCAAACTAATCTTATTGATTTTTTTTGATTGGGTGACTAAAATTATAGATGGCGGAGGTGCAGTAGACATTGCTTATCTGGACTTTAGGAAGGCTTTTGATACTGTCCCACATAGAATGCTTATCAATAAATTGCAGTCTTTGTGCGTAGACTCCCATATTGTTGAATGGATTAGGCAGTGGCTGAGGGACAGACAACAGAGGGTTGTAGTCAATGGAGTATATTCAGACCATGGTCTTGTTACCAGTGGGGTACCTCAGTGATCTGTTCTGGGACCCATATTTTTTAATATCTTTATCAGCGAAATTGCAGAAGGCCTCGATGGTAAGGTGTGTCTTTTTGTAACAGGGTTGATGTTCCTGGAGGGATACACCAAATGGAAAAGGATTTAGGAAAACTAGAGGAATGGTCAAAAATTTGGCAACCAAAATTTAATGTTGAAAAGTGCAAGATAATGCACTTGGGGCGTAAAAACCCAAGAGCAGAATATAAAATCAGTGATACAGTCCTAACCTCAGTATCTGAGGAAAGGAATTTAGGGGTCATTATTTCAGAAGACTTAAAGGTAGGCAGACAATGTCATAGAGCAGCAGGAAATGCTAGCAGAATGCTTGGGTGTATAGGGAGAGGCATTACCAGTAGAAAGAGGGAGGTGCTCATGCTGCTCTACAGAGCACTAGTGAGACCTCATTTGGAGTATTGTGCGCAGTACTGGAGACCATACCTCCAGAAGGATATTGATACTTTGGAGAGAGTTCAGAGAAAAGCTACTAAACTAGTACATGGATTGCATGATAAAACTTACCAGGAAAGATTAACCCCTTAAGGACAGGGTTCATTTTCACCTCCAGGACCAGGCCATTTTTTGCAAATCTCACCAGTGTCACTTTATGTGGTGATAACTTTAAAACGCTTTGTCTTATCCAGGACATTCTGAGATAGTTTTTTCGGCACATATTGTACTTCATGACACTGGTAAAATGAAGTTAACAAAATAAATTTTTATTTATATAACTATACCAAATTGACCCCAAATTTGTAAAAAAATTGCAAATTTCCAAGTATCAATTTCTCTACTTCTATAATACATAGTAATACCTACAAAAATTGTTATTACTTTACATTCCCAATATGTCTACTTTATGTTTGGATCATTTTGGGAATTACATTTTATTTTGTGGGGATGTTACAAGGCTTAGAAGTTTAGAAGCAAATCTAGAAATGTTTAAGAAATGTTCAAAAACCCACTTTTCCAGGACCAGTTCAGGTCTGAAGTCACTTTGTGAGGCTTACATAATAGAAACCACCCAAAAATGACCCCATTCTAGAAACTACACCCCTCAAGGTATACAAAACTGATTTTACAAACTTTGTTAACCCTTTAGGTGTTCTACAAGAATTAATGGAAAAAAGATACAATTTCAAAATTTCACTTTTTTCCAGTTACAAAGCAAGGTTTAACAGCCAAACAAAACTCAATATTTATGGCTCTGATTCTGTAGTTTACAGAAACACCCCATATGTGGTCGTAAACCGCTGTACGGGCACACGGTAGGACGCAGAAGGAAAGGAATGCCATACTGTTTTTGGAGGCAAATTTAGCTGGACTGTTTTTTTGACACCATGTCCCATTTGAATCCACCCTGATGCACCCCTAGAGTAGAAACTCCCCAAAAGTGACCCCATTTTAGAAACTACGGGATAGGTTGGAAGTTTCGTTGGTACTAGTTTAGGGTACATATGATTTTTGGTTGCTCTATATTACACTTTTAGAGAGGCAAGGTAACAAGAAATTGCTTTTTTGGCACCGTTTTTTTTTGTTATTTACAACATTCATCTGACAGGTTACATCATGTGATATTTTTATAGAGCAGGTTGTCACGGACGCGGTGATACCTAATAACATTTTTTTTTTATTTATGTAAGTTATATACAATGATTTCATTTTTGAAACAAAAAAAAAATCATGTTTTAGTGTCTCCATAGTCTGAGACCCATAGTTTTTCTATTTTTGGGGCCATTGCTCATTTTTTGCGGGATGAGGTGACGGTTTGATTGGTACTATTTCGGCGTACATGCAAATTTTTTTATCACTTTTATTACTTTTTGGGGGAAGTAAGGTGGGCAAAAGTTTTTTCAGCTTTTGGGCGATTATCTTGGGTAGGGTATGATTTTTTACAACTGAGCAGACGGGAAAGGGGAAGGAGTGGAGCTCCCTCCCTCTGTAACCCCATCCTGTCTGGGGGCTGCAAAGGCACAGCAGCCCCCCGATGGGAGAGGGAGGGAGCTCCCTGACTGTTAACCTTTTCCATACCGCGGTCCGTACCGACTGCGGTATGGAAAGAGTTAAACGACTGACATTGCAGCACAGATGTCAGCCTTTTATACCAGAGTGTCAGCAATGTGCTGACACTCTGGTATACCCACTGGACACCAATGAATATTCATGAGGAGGCGGGCTGGGGATCACAATCCCGCCTGCTGCACCGCCCGCAACCCCCTGCACCACCCGCCGCATAAAATCATTCAGGGGTGCAGGGGGGGGGTGAAAAATCTTTTATTCTGGGCATTTTAAAGTTTCTGATCCCCGCGGTCAAGGACCGCAGGGTTCAGAAACTGCAGAAAACGCTGCAAACCGCAGGTCTGCAGACATGGTGACAGTTTAATGCCATGACTAGTATGCTCATCATGGAGCGCTAAGTAGCATTGCTCCATGGCGAGTATACATGTCATAGGTCCTTAACGTGTTAAAGGACCTTAACATGTATAGCTTGGAAGAAAGACGAATCAGAGGGGATATGATAGAAACTTTTAAATGCATAAAGGGAATCAACAAGGTAAAAGAGGAGAGAATATTTAAAAGAAGAAAAACTGCTACAAGAGGACATAGTTTTAAATTAGAGGGGCAAAGGTTTAAAAGTAATATCAGGAAGTATTACTTTACTGAGAGAGTAGTGGATGCATGGAATAGCCTTCCTGCAGAGTGGTAGCTGCAAATACAGTGAAGGAGTTTGAGCATGCATGGGATAGGCATAAGGCCATCCTTCATATAAGATAGGGCCAAGGGCTATTCATAGTATCCAGTATATTGGGTAGACTAGATGGGCCAAATGGTTCTTATCTGCCGACACATTCTATGTTTCTATATTATTAAAGATGGGCTAGTTGGACCTTTTTGTGTTGGAAGATGGACGAAAAATCAACTCCCAAACCTACTGCTAGTTTTTAGAAGGCACTTTCTAAATGCACTGGTACAGGAAAAAGTCTGCATCTTTCAAGAAAACCTTGATGTATCGAAGTACTCAGCTGCATGGCTAGCCAGTAAAGGCCTTAAAGAAGAAAGAATGAGATGGCCCCTTCCTCAGCTGACCTAAACCCTATTAAGAACTTATTGGCCCTTCTTAAATAAGATATTTGCAGTGAAGGAAAACAGTACACCTCTCTGAACAGTATCTGTGAGGCTGTGGTTGCTGCTGCACAAAAAGTTGATTTTCAACAGATTAAGAACCTACATGGATGGAAAGCTTATGACTGTTATTGAAAAGAAGGGGGGCTATATTTTTTGCTGATTTTTTTATTTTATTTTATTTTATTTTTTTAAATGTCAGAAATGTTTGTCAATTTTAAGTTATTATTCTCACTTTAACAGATGAAAATAAACAAATGAGGTGGGAAAATTTTCTTTTTTCATTTAGTTACATAATATTTCTGCACACTAATAGTTGCCCAATGATTGTGCACACATAAATATTCTCCTAAGAAATCCAAAACCTCACTTACTTTCTCAAATATTCAGGTTTGTGGTTTAGTAACAGTATGAATTTACCGACAGCACTGTAGTTGTCCAATAATAAAATTAATCCTCAAAAATACAACTTGCCTATTAAATTTGCACACAGTGTATTTATCAGAGTATAAAGGATTTCACTTGATATAGCAATCTAGCCACGATGTTCAGCCTCATAATACTGATCATTTTCATATACCTTTATAGTCAGGACAAGGGCCTCTGCTGCTTCTTGCCCATCCTCTCCTGATTATGATCTTGTATGCAGAAGTATAAACGTGTTAGTAATTATAATGCTTCTGTATTAATTACTCAAAAACAATAATTATAACAGTTAATTTATTCATTGTTTGTTGGTTTTATATAACACATAAAAAGATCATAACGGCTTACTCATTCTGCTATTGCATCCTCTGCTTTGGTGAACACTGAATGAATTAATCAAGGATAAAACACTTATTTAATTGTCTGCTAATAGCAATAATTACTTTATGTGCCTGTGAATGGTTGCAGCAGTGTTAGGGCCAGTTCACACTGAGTTTTTTGGCACTGAATTTGGCAAGTTTTCACCTTAACCTCATAACAGCCTCCCATTCATTAAAGTGGGAAGCAGCACTTGCTCTTTTTTCACATGGAATGGAAAAAAACAGCATGCCCTATTATATGGGTATAATCTATGCTAAATCTCCCATTGAAATGAATGGCATAAAAAAAAACATTCCATATGTGTCTGCATGTTTTTATGTGAATTTTAGGCCCATTTTTGATCTGTGCCAAAAACTGCCAGCTGAAATGCAGTTTTGTATTGAAGTAATCACTCATTGGTGAATTCATTGAGTAAACTTACCCTTAAATGGAACCTGTTATCAACTTTATGCTGACCTCACTGAGGGCAGCATACATTTGTGACAGAAATGCTGATCTCAGTGGTGTGTCATTAATGAGCTAAAAGTAAGTGGTTGCTGAGAACCAGCATCATAATCATTGCAGCCCAGGCCTTGAAAAGAGTCAACTCTACCTGAGAAGAGTCCTGGTTATTCCTAATCTCCTGCTCTCTCACCCATCTGCTGATGATTGGCAGTTCTCTCCTAGAGAGAAAGAGAGAAAACTCGGTAGAAGACTGTCAGACATCAGCAGGTGGGCAGGAGAGCAGGAATTCATGAATAACCAGGACTCTTCTCAGGTGGCCGGGACTCTTTTCCAGGCCCCGTCTGCAATGATTGTGATGTTGGTTCCCGGCAACCACTTAATTTTAACTTTTAAATGACAGATTGCTGAAATCAACTCACCCGTCTGTACTTTATTCTGCCGTTAGTATGGGCAGCATAACGTTGATGACAGGTTCCCTTTAAGGTGCACCCAAAGAAATGCTTCAAGACATCACTGTTACACAGTAACTTGGTCAGTGTCAGCTGCCATCTGGTTGCTATAAGGTGCTCTATCATCTGTGCAACTATATTATTCTGTCTTATGTTAAATGTTTTCACTTCTCTGATACTTTAAAAAAATAAATTATTAACACAATTGGCCTACATGCAGACAAAGGTTTGTGTTTTGCAGTCCGCAAATTGTGGATCCGCAAACAAAAAGGATGACGTCCGTATGGCATCCTTTTTTTTTTGCAGATCCATGGTAACAATGCCTATCCTTGTCAGCAAAACGGACAAGAATAGGACATGTTCTATTTTTATTGCGGGGCTACAGAACGGAGCAACGGATGCGGACAGCACACATTTTAGCGGATCCATTGAAATGAATGGGTCCACATCCTATCCGCAAAAAAAGTGACGGACATGGAAACAAAATATGTTTGTGTGCATGTAGGCTTAAAATGTGAAGGAACTGTTATGACATCGGCACTGTATAGGAACTGACAAGTGCATGAAGTCATTCACCTCACTCATCACTTTTCATTTCCTTATGTCCTGGGGACATGTGCAGTCTGTTTTACATTTATTCCGTATGTTTTACATACAGTATAAGTCAACTTGTTGAGAAGTGAATGTAAATTCCTCAATTCTCTTTCTTTCATTATTGAAATTGAAAATTAATGAAATTATTGCATTACTGAAATTGAAATTATTGCATTATTTTATATTAATACTTAATTGTGTTGGTTTAGATTGTGTTAGGTTAGCGCAGTTTTGTAGACATTTTTAGTAATTTCTCTCCAAATTAGAGAAATATTGTGGTTTTCTTTATACTTTTGCCCCTATTGTTTGGGCTAACAGAGTGTAAACAGAGCTTTGAAAACATTTCGGCAGGCTTGTGATGCATTGTGGCAATTTTCATTACTGAACAGGTACACTTGCCGCAGTGGCTATAGCACCCAAACATTGCACCCCTGATTCTACACACTGTGGATGAAGCTATAGAAAGCTATTGGAAAATCCTGTGTAGGAATTACCCTGCAGTGTTATTTGGGCACCTTATGGCAATATTATTGAGCACTGTATAATTATATTATTTGGCACAGGAAAGTAAACCTTAAAGGGGTTGTCTCACTTCAGCAAATATTATTTATTATGTAGAGGAAGTTATGATGGTGGTGAAAAGATGGCGTTTCTAGAACTAAATTTGCAGTGCACAGGTTAAATGATATCCGGTATTGTACTTTCTACTAACATTTTCCTTTAAAGGGGGTGTCTGACTTCAGCAAGTGAGGTTTACTAATTGAAGGCATTGCACATGGGTAATGCCCATATAACCATGTGCTATGCCAGGATTAGCTGAGCAGAGTGGGCTTCTGCCTGTGCCTGCTTCGCTAAGCTAAGAGCTGACATACAGGACTTGTATGGCAAAGCAAAACTGACTTCAAAAATTTTGCACATCAGATTAAAACCTGTATTTATTTTACTTATAACGGGTTGACATATTCCGCAGCACTGCACAGACATTATCATCACTTGCTGTCCTTAATTGGGCTCACCCCTGTGCTAGGGGTGGGCGATATAGACGATTTAGGCGATATGCAATATAAATTTGTGCCACGATATGGATTTTGTGCATATCGCCTATATCGCCGGACCGCGATATGATCGCGCTCTCTGTGCGCACTATGTTCTCCTGAGCCGGCACACTGGGCACAGTGGAGAAGGAGGGAGTCCCTCCCTCCCCACTGTGCGTGGCTGCCGCTGACCACCAATGACAAAAGAGGAGGAGGGGAGGGACTGACAGTAAATCATTGAGTTTTCACAATCTCAGTGAGCTTGTGAAATCTCAAATCCGATGGTATATTCTAACCTCCAGGCGTTCCCATGGTGACAGGGACGCTTGCCTGGGGGTTAGAATATACAGGGCCACGCCGCTCACAGTAGAACATTTAAAAACTAATCAGTAACCTAAATGTATTCATTGGTGATCTCTTTACTTGTATACCTTACTCTGTCTTAGCTCCGGTAACAGCAGGCAGTGCGGGCGGGGGGCTCTCACTCACTGACGTCACACGCCTGCTCCTCCGACTAGGCGGCACAGGCTCGTGACGTCAGTGAATAAGCGCCGCCTGCCCGCACTGCCTGCTGTTACCGGACCTAAGACATAGTAAGGTATACAAGTAAAGAGATCACCAATGAATAAAGTTAAAGTTACTGATTAGTTTATAAATGTATTCCTGTGAGCGTTGGGGGGGGGGGGGGGAATCTGTGGATGGCACCGTTTAGGGGAGGGGGGGGATCTGTGGATGGCACCGTTTAGGGGAGGGAGGATCTGTGGATGGCACCATTTAGGGGAGGGAGGATCTGTGGATGGCACCATTTAGGGGAGGGAGGATCTGTGGATGGCACCGTTTAGGGGAGGGGGGATCTGTGGATGGCACTGTTTAGGAGAGGGGGATCTTTGGATGACACAGTTTAGGGGAGGGGGATCTGTGGATGGCACTGTTTAGGGGAGGGGACTCAGCTCCCTGCTGTTGTGTGTACTATGCACAGGGCAGCAGGGAGAGTGTAAAGTCCTATTCACCCTAATAGAGCTCTATTAGGGTGAATATGACAAGGGTTCTAGCCCTTAAGGAGGCTAATAGTTATTAAATAAAAAGTAAAAAAAAAAAAAAAAAAGTTTAAAAACGCCCCCCCCCCCCCAAATATAGAAAACAATATATTGCGATATATATCGCACATGCTTAAAATGATATCGCAATATAGATTTTAGGCCAATTCACTAATGCCTCTTTCACGGGTGCGTCGCGGGAAAATGCACAGGTGCAAAGTGTTTTAATGCATTTTGCACGCGCGTGAGAAAAATCGGCATGTTTGGTACCCAAACCCGAACCCAGACTTTTTCACAGAAGTTCGGGTTTGGGATCAGTGTAAATTGTATTATTTTCCCTTATAACATGGTTATAAGGTAAAATAATAGCATTCTTAATACAGAATGCTAAGTAAATTCCCGATCGTCTCCTAGCAACCATGCGTGAAAACCGCACCGCATCCTCACTTGCTTGCGGATGCTTGCAATTTTCACGCAGCCCCATTCACTTCTATTGGGCCTGCGTTGCATGAAAAATGCACAATATAGAGCATGCTGCGATTTTCACACAACACACAAGTGATGCGTGAAAATCACTGCTCATGTGCACAGCCCCATAGAAATAAATGGGTCCGGAATCAGTGCGGGTGCAATGTGTTCACCTCGCGCAATGCACCCGCATGGAAAACTCGTCCGTGTGAAAGGGGCCTAAAGCTCAAAAGATTTACACTATTAACACCCATTATAATATAATTATAATATAATCAATTATTTGGTTTAATGATGGCTATAAAATCCTGTAAATGAAAGTTAATGAGAGGAAGTAGACGCTGTAGTAATCAGTCATGCTGGTCTTAAGTTTTGTATGTGCGGTATGCAAATCATCTCTTAACAAGCCCTCCCTTTAATGCCACCAGATGTAAAGCATCTACCCTATAAGTCAATGTGCCACCTTTTAAACAGGCCTTGAGATGTGACTTGGATAGTAGCCAGCGCCTCATCTACAGACAGGTGTTTTGGGGTGATTGCCCCTCATCAGTGCAGGAACAGACCCTGTCAATATAGAGTTCTTAAATATCAGAAATAAGGGTCTGTCTTTTACATTACTTAATTCTCTTAGAATCCGGAGGTCTATGCCATGTGGACCCGGGGATTTGTTTTTCTTAATCTTTTTAAGACACCACTGCACTTCTTCCTGGGTCAGACAGTTAATGGGGAGTTTGCTTTGACACTCTGCATTTCATCTGACATTTGGAACATTGCCACCTTACATCTGGTGGCATTTGAGGCAACAGCCAATTTGCATACCCTCTTCCCAGAATTCAAATGCCTGGTCTATAAGACTCTTCATGCCGATTAGGTGCTGTCCATATGAAGATGTAGTATCTGACATCCTGACCTAGTCATCTCACCCAGTTAAGCCAGCAATTTCTGCTTTACAGTAATGAGGGGCAATCACCCTGAAACAGCTGTCTACAGGTGAGGTGCTTTCTTAATTAATTATCCAAGTCATGTCTCAAGTTCAAACAGCGATGGTGAATCTTTTACAGACTGAGTGCCCAAACTGTAACCCAAATATTTATCGTAAAGTGCCAACACGGCAATTTAACCTGAATACTACAGGCCATTTTCCATGTACTTTATCATTTAGCTATAATAGCCTGCCTACATGTAGTGTGCTGCCTGTGCTGTTTATAGCAAGCCCTTCACTGATAAATATCAGAGAAAGTCTAAGGCATATTGGTACACCGTAGACTTTTTCCAGGGTGTTGGTGCCACCTCTGGCACCTGTGCCATAGGTTCGCCATCACTGACTGATAAGTACATTACATCTGATGCCATTAGAGGCAGAACTTGCTAAGGGCCAATTTACATACCCTCTTTCCAGAATTCCAGAGGAGCAATGCCCTGCGTATAAGACTCCTTACACTGATTAGGCACTCTCCTTAAGAGAATGTATGGTGTCGCCCGAATCTTGTATGTGACAAGCATCCAAGTATAAATCAATATTGTATAATAAGGTATGCCAGCTGTTTGGTATTGTGTACATGGTAGATAAAATTAAAATAACGATGAACTAAAATATAAAAAATATGATCGATCATCCTTTGTGTCAAGTAATATGACACTGCTCTATGTGCCCTATAGAGCTTCACAAAATTGAAAATAGTCCACTATAGTATGTCAGATAATCCCTCAAGGCACAGACCCTACATATGTAGTAGAGTTAACATACATGCATTAACTAAACTAGTTGTGTTAAGCCAACACCTTCAATTGTTTTTCAGTGGCTTTTGTTACAGGGTATCACGATGAGTTAAGAAGTTCGTGTTCATAGGTTGTGTTAACTGTACTACATCTGTATGTATTTCTAATGTGAATTTATTAGTGATAGATAAGACTGATGATATAAACATCATGTAAACATGCTGGAAACCCCTATATATACCAATTACAGAGATGATCAGGTCCTTTAAGTTATAGTGCGAAATTGTTTCCCCAATGCATAGTCTCTTATAGCTATATGTCTGCATATTATTGCACCAGTGTTAAATGTCAGGGATAGTAATGTCCTGTTATATTCTTCTTTGTATCTTAATACATTTAGGTCCAGGTCCCTACAAGTAGCTGGTATACCAGGTACTTTAAGTCTCCACGGACACAGCTAAGCTAAAAATTAATTTCCAGAGCATCTCCTAACAATGGATCTGTGAAAACCACAGACCATAGATGGATGGTATCCGTGTTGTGTCCATGTTTTCATAGACCAATAGACCATATTGTGTGTGAGAGACAAAAAGGGCAAGCTTTCATGATGTCCACATGGACCCATGGTCTGTAGAAAACCACTGATGTGTGAATATACACATTATCGTCATCTCCCAATTCACTGTTGTGTGAAAGAGGCCTTCTAGTTCATACTGCACATCTTGATGTTTTCTTTCAGGAAATATATTTGATTATTGTAATATAAGACTTATAGGCATTAATAATGCATGTAGTAAATGACACTGGAATAGGTTAATAAGGTATCTGTAGACATTGCTGTGCAATCCTTTATTAGGCAAAAGCAATCCAAGGTCGTTAGCGCAGCTTTGGCGGTGGAGCATTAGTGATGCAAAAATGAAGGATTATGGAATAGCAAGATCAATAATAGTAAGGGTTTCATTTAAAATAAAATATGAGATAACTAAAAGTAAAATAAATAGGGAGCTGGTGCTATAAAGAGGTGTTAATTATTGGTGTCTGCATTTTCTCACACGGTATAAATTGCAGTCTGAGGGAATATCACCAAAGCGTTTCTTCAAGTCTAAAACTACAAAGCCTTTGCTCTTGGAGAATACTTGATTGCATAGTGCAGGTAGCTATAAAAATATGGCTTCTAAATGCAGAGATTCACGCTCTGTCTTTAATGTGGTTTTAACCTCAGTTATGATTGTCATGGTTCATTAGTATTAAAAGGATAATTCATGAAATATAAACAATTATGATAAAAAACATGCTTTTTTCACATCTCAGATGTACGACATATATCTTGGCACTTGATATGCTAACTTCTCATCCTGAAGGCCCTTTTTTTTTATACATTGCATATGATCTTATTATGCGCCTTTACAATTGCTTTTGTAGTGATAGAGTTAGAAGGCTCTACACTTGCTCTGTAATCTGTGGGAGTTAGGAAGAAAGTATATATTATATTTAAATGCACTATGCAGGAGTATAACACATATGCAAACAGTTGCATTATTTCTATAGTTTAACAGTAGAAAGAAAACCATGCATTAGAAGTTGATAAACCACTTAAAGGGTTTCTGTCACCCCAATTTTTGCTATTAAAGAGGCTGACATTATAGATCTGAAAATGTCACCTGAATTTAACTATACATTCCTTTATTTTAAGTATGCCCCCGTTTTCATGTTTTTTAAACTTTTATTATATGCAAATGAGCCTCTAGGAACAGGGGCTCAGTTTGCCCACCTCATTTCCACACGCTTCTGTCTTGATTGACAGGGTCAGGTGTCACGGCCATGGTTATGGTCGTGACTCCTGAACCGCATGCGGTTGTCAGCGGTTTGGTCTGGTTGTCAATCACAGGTGAGGGCTGTGGTATTTGCCTCACCTGTGGTTGCCGCTGGCAACAGTATTTATGTGGCAGCATGGCAGCCTGAGCTGTGTCGTGGCAGCTTGCTGTGTTGTGCGTGAGGTTGCACTTGGCAACTTGTGTGATTGGTGTGCACTTCCCATGTTTGGTGTGCACGGGGTTGTTTGTGTGTTCACTTCCCCTTTAAGTTGCTGTCTTCCCTTGTCTGGTGTGTGAAGGGTTAATTCCCTTCCTAGGCTGTGAGCAATGGGTGTGTCCGCGTGGGTGTGGCCACTCTGGGCTATAAAGCCTTGTTGGAGATCAGAAGCTGAGGGGTGCTTCAGCCATGCTTTGCTGGAGACACCCTCCTGGTATTTCCATCTGCCAGTGGGGGCCACCCTTGTGGTCATAAACAAATTGTGACTCTTAAGATTATGTGATGTTCAGTTGATGTTTTCCTTTGTTATATTATGCACCTATGGATCTGGGTTCCTGTGTGTTTGTGTGTGTGCTGTGTCCATTGGTGTTTGGGTGTGGACACTTGCTTGTATTGCACGGGATCCAGTCTGTGTGTCTGTGGCAGGTAGGTGTGGAAGTGCTTTTCATCCTCCTGCCATATCCATAGGCTGTTTATGTTCTTTTCCCTTTGCAGCTTGGCTAGTGAGACTCCTGTTCCTCCGTTCCTAGGAAGAACAGGTCGTCTTACCCTGCTCCTTGTTCCAGGGCAATCCTGAGGGCTAGCAGGGACCCCAAGGCATACGGTGTATGAGCCCTCCCACCTTCAGGGTTGGCTCATATGGTTAGGAGTCAGGGTCAGGTTAGGGACGCGATAGGAGGTGACCTGCTCCCTAATTCTGTCGTCCTGGTCGAGCAGCCATTAACATCTGGCATCGCACGGCTGAGTGTTTTCCCCATCCTCAGCCGTGACATCAGGCCAGCGTTGGTTCTCCTGCTGGCCCCGTCTGCTGAGTAAATCTCGCGTCTGCGGCGTCCCATTCAGTATTCGGCGCAGGCGCAGTGAGAAAGCTCTATAGATCTAGCAATAGATAATATATAATGTTACATGATGCCATAGCACAGAGAGTAGCATAATCGTATATAGAGAAAAACGTTGCAGAGAGGTAATACAGTGGTAATAGCAAATCTATTAGGATGTCCCAGGGTTGTGGACAGGAGACAATCTCAGGGCAAGGTTGTTGCAGATCCCTGCAGATTTCAAATAGACATAGTCCAACCATGAGTAAGTATGACATAGTAAACCATAAAAGTAAGACACCTATTTGCACTCAATGGGTTAATTCTCAGAAAGGCAAATCTCGATGTATTTATCCTTTGAGTCTTTATAGAAACCCTTTTCTTAAAAAGAGAAATATAATGTCGCCATACACATATAGTCATATACGTAACAAAATGACTTTCCATAAGCATTTCTATAAGCATTTGTACCCTTATGAAATATAATCAAATATAGGAGAGAGCAGAGCAATGTGCGCTCTTATGTATGATATTGCTCTGCTCTCTCCTATATTTGATTGCTCTCCCTACACTCTATTGCTCTCTCCATGAGTGACATTTAATTACCTCCCAGGGTCTTACATACCTCTTCTCGTACTGCACTCTCCTTCCTAAGACAACTAGCCTAACCCATATACATAGTACCTACACAGACATATTACCTACCTTAGAGAATCATTTTGGATGCGCCGAAGTTATAAAGAGGCCTGCGCCTTGCTATGCAAATTAACAAGCACCAGTGAGTCGGACTGTATCCTTGGAGCACTACTTTTGTAACACCTCCTGTGCTCTGCACACTTTCCCTTTTCCTTGATTGACAGTGCTAGACATCATCATGATAAGGGCAGAGCTGTTTCCTAGAGATGTGTCCTAGCATGTGCATATCATATACTCTACTCACTGTAGCCTTACCATGTTGAGAAGAGTTGATTTCATTGCTTAGAAAGCTAATATACATATTATGCTAATATAAATACAACAATAATATGTTAGCTTTCTAAGCATAGAAAAACCATTATTCTCTATGTGGTATGGCTGTAGCTTAGTGATAAGTGGTTAGCCTTGCATAGATATCTTAAGTTCAAGTCCCAGGAGAGACTTTTATATATGTTTTTTCTGTAAATTTTTCCTCTCTCTCATTTAACCCATAATAAAAGGATATAGCTTTACTATATTGAGAATAGTGTTTTTAATGTTTAGAAATATAAAACATATTATTTATTAGCTTTTGAAGTCTAAAAATAATTATTCTTCATAGGATAAGGATACATACTCGTATTATGGTTAAATAAGAGATAAACAAAATATCTGAAGAAAAAAAATCAGAAGGTCTCTTCCAAGATGCAAAACTGGGATCTCTACATGCAAGGCTGACCACTTACTTCCAGGCTACATCATTATCATATTAAGGAATGCTTAGAAAGCTAACACATATTACTGTTTCATTATAATCATATATTGTGCCTGTGAATAAAGCAGTTATGTGTGTTAGCTTTCTAAGGATAGAAATCTGTTTTCAGCATGGTAAGGCTACAGTAGGTAATGTATATGATATATACATTCTCGGAAAGAGCTCTGCCCTCAGCATGTTGATGTCTATCCCTGTCAATCAAGGGAAGGCGAGTGTGCAGAGCACAGTGTGTTACAAAAGCAGTGCACCAAGGATTCAGCCACACCTCTTGGTGCACCCATTGCTCTTTTGCTTGTGAATAAAGATGCAGATATCTCTGAAGCTGTTTAGCAAACAGACAAAAGAAAGGTATCATTTTAATCAGCATTAGATAGGTAATTTACACATAATAGGGGAATTTATTACCCCCCCCCCCCACCCTTCATTCCAATTTCTTGTGTAAAAAAAGCCAGAAACACAGTGTTTGCAACTTTTTTTAATGCCACTTATGCACAAATGTTAGTTAAAACGGCTTTCTCTGCTGCCCTCACCACTTTCCAGAAAAGTTTATGTGTCAAGGGAGTGGGCTGGTCCTGCTCTCCTTGCATATTTATCCTTTTTTACACCAGTTTTCTGGCATAAAAGAAGACTGAAACCTACGCCAGCTAAGGGTACGGACTGCCGGAGCTATGCCTAACATGATGAGGTATGAACATAAAACGCTGGTCTGTGTTAAATTACCACCATAATATTCACCTCTACAAATGGCCTATCAATCTTTTTCTCAATCCTACGTGTTCGACACATATTCCAGATACTGCTTCTAACACGTCTGTTTTATGTAATGATCCCCCAACAAATACTTTGTAAGAATTTTTAAGCGCAGCCATCTCTCTCTGTTCTAATTTTTTTCTTTTCTCATTATGAACTGTACAACCTCGAGTGATATTTTGGAACAAGATAAGGGATAATAGCCACTATAATAATCTATAATAATTAGTATGCATCTATATTTACAAGGTTCTTAAATACAGCACAATGGTCAAGGATTAAAATGCTTTAAAATGGCATAACGAGCATAGAAGAATTCACCTTTTTCCATCATTATTAATTTTGTGTATATTATGCTGAAATTAGCATCTGATAGCTTTGGCCTTATTTAAGTCGGAGTCATTTATGTAATGAACTTCTGCGAGTCATTTACTGGTAATAGCTGTTTAGTTACAAAGGTCCAGGGATCATTAGACGATTACTGTCATATTTTAATATTCCCCTTCCACAAAGTTGCAGGGTCTGCAGAATTTGTAACCACTTGGATGTGTTTAAGAAAAATAAATGAAAATTTGGTTGTGTAACAATTGGAAAATGCCAATGAGTATGTTGCATTTACTTCCTTGCATATGATTATTTCAGAGGTGAGGTCACCCTAAAGGCTCATGCACACGACCATTGCCTGTTTTGCGGTCCGGAAATTGCGGATGTTTAAATCATGGAAACTGTATTTTTGTAGATGCCACAGAATTGACATACGGATGCAGACAGCAGATGGTGTACTGTTGGCATCTTTTGGGGTCCCACTGGAGTGAATCGGTCTGCTTCCAACTTGCCAAAAATACAGATCGTATGCAGACAAAAAATATGTTTGCATGTATGAGCCCTAACAGTTATAGGACCACCAATAGGTTGGTTTGACTGCTTCTTTGAATTTCTATTAAGTCACAGCAGCAGTTTACATGGGCCACCTGATCTCACCAGATAACCGGTTATGGGTGTGTGATGGCAGTGGCTAGTCATAGTGGTTGTTACAGTGAAACCTCTGAGTCTCATTCATTCCCATGGAATTTAATCATGCATTTCTTAAGTTTCAATTTTTTTTTCTAAAACTATTAGTCATATTTTCAACACATTCTGAAAGCGTAATATACTGGCATGTGTATGTAGAGCCATTTTGTTGTAGAGATTACTGTGTTTGTATAGAAAAAGAGCAAATATTTTAAAGGTCAAGGTGAATCAAACCATATGTTACAAAAACAGCATGAATTTAGGGAGCTTAACTTGTAAGCATTGGGGCAAGCAATTGGCGTAGAATTTTATTAGTCAATCCAGCAAGAGTATTCGATGATACATCACCACAGGTTCAACTTAAAAGGAATGATCCTCTTCAAAAAATGTTGATACCAGGATTATGAAAGGTATTTACTGAAGAGTTATGATAGTCGCTCTATACTAGGAGATAAAAAATCATACACCCCTACCATGTGTCCCTAGTGCAGTGGTCATAGAATGCATTATTTCCTAGATATGCAAAATCGTCCAAGTATTAGTAGTATAAGCTTGAAGTTGGAGCTTTAGTCCAAATTAGACTGGATTGTGTAGTTTAGTATTCAAATGTGAACATCCCCTAGGTTTTAAATAAAAAAAAAATTTGAGGACCATTTGAGAAAGTGAAGAGTTTTAAGAAATCTGCAAAGGGTAATATGTGATTTCATACAAGCAAAAATATTTGAATGCTTTTTTTTTAATCTACCTGCATTTTAATTCTTTAGAGTGTTATCCATTTTGTCTCCATTTGTTGCCATATATGTTCATGTGGACAGTCATAAATATGCTGTACATAAAAAAGCTACCCTTATCAAATTTGAAAAGTGATGAGAAAAATGGGCCCACTTGCATGACTTATTAAACGCCATGATATTCTTTATAAACCAAAAAACACCCCCAAAGAGCGTAGTATGGCAGCACCCTAATGGGAATGCAATTAAAAAGTCAAAAATTTGTAGCGGAAATTTACACCTTCCTATTGCAAACATAGATTTGTTCTTTTGTATAACTGGTCAAAATGGGCCTTTACTAAATTTGGCACCAATGAATTTAACTACTTCATTCACTCTGCCTGTCTGTATGCCAGTCTGCAAGGACCATTGTGTGCTTGCAAAGAAGATGGGATGTCAGTGTTATCTCATTGAAAACGTGACTGGAGACAGAAATAGCAAGACATCCAAAGCTAAGCCTCTTTCAAACAAACTCACCGTCATGCATTCATGATGTAGCAGTATTAGATCCACATTAACTACACTAGTACAGTATATCAAAGATCAGTTTTGTGCATTCACCTTGAAGTAATGCTAGTGTAGTGCGTTCATAGGAATAATCTGAGCATGGCAATGCCTATGCAGAGGAGGTGGCAGACCCATGTCCCTTTATTATATGGTGGGACCCACCCACTGTGATATGAACCAGGGGTGTAGCGAGGCCTAGGCTTCTTGCATTTATTTTTTTTACAAAACTTTTTGAAACTGTTCCGTTAGAGTCCATTGCCTGTAAAGGGCTGTGGACACTGATATGCCATTTAGGATAGTTATCTATAGTCACATTACTACAAACTTGGCATGGAGGTCATGTCACTCTGAATCTCAGTGGCTCAGTGAAACCATGGTGTGCATCCACACTACTCCTGTGAGCTGATTGCCCATACATCATGAATCTTATTTGTTGTATGACGGTGCAAGTGATCCTAACATTGCAAAGAATTTAAAATATATATTTTTTAATATGTTGAGCGCCGCAGTACACTGAGATGTCCATGCATTTGCCTCAACACACAATTGGCCCTGCCATAGCAGCTTTCATACTCTGCTGCTGGCGAGGTGCGTCAATACATCATTTGGCAACTGAGGGGTACAATTCAGGTTCTTAGAAGGAGGTAGCCCAGCAGTAGCCTTTTTAACCTCCAGTCCTCACTCATTCGTGGTGTGAAGACCCACTGGCCCCACTACGGTCGCTGCCCACTTTGTTGACATGTGGAAGCCACAGATCACAGATCCTTCCTTGGCAAGTGATCTGGCATGTAGACATGAGTCAAAACAATATGCATAACTTGGGTTGGGGGGGGGGAGGCAATGTGTTTGACACCCCTCCCCCCAGCATTAGCTATGCCTCTGAGTAGAACATGAGTAGAACATAGCATATGTGCAAGTACTGTAATTATACTAATAATATAGCATTACAACATCCTGCAGCCCCATCACTATATCTTTTTGCTGATACTGGTTTTTAATAGACACAGTGATCCAACTTTATTCCCCAAACTCAAAAGGGATCTGTCATAATATCTCATTCAAATACTGCAAGTCACATAGCAGATGGCTTACAGGAGCTTTCAAGTTAGCTTAATATGAACTGAAGCCAGAGGAAATGCTGCTGTCCGTTGGCTGTTTGACGATTTATGTCCTGTTCAAAGTGAGAAATCTGTAAAAAAAAAAAAATGTGTTGGTGTCCAAAAATAATTCCTGTGTGAAAACCTGGTGCCAAAACCTTGCTTAATAATGGAGAAAATTAGTCTAGGCACTGCATTTTATATGATATTCACTGCAATGAACGTCCCCTTGATTAAAGGCTATGTACACCTTTAGGGCAGTTTTTTATCATTGCATTGTACTCATTTTGAGCTAAAAATCATTTTTTAAACGGGTCTTTTTTAAAAATAGAGCATCTTTTTTCTGTACAGAGCTGACATGCTCTAGTAGCACCCTTTGTATTTTCTGTCTTTTCCGTCAGACCAGGAGCAGACGGACTCCTTATCTGTGCTCTCTGCCCTTATACAAACTTATTATAGCTCAGTTCTTATCTTACTGATAAGAATGTGGCTTAAATAAGTGTTTGTGAGTAGCACTAGATAAGGTTTATTAGATGACCACATACTGACCATTCACACAGCTAGAAAAACACTTAACCCTTTGTAACAAAACAGATCAATATTTTTAATAAAGGCAAATTGAAAAAAGGTTTTTAGCCGAAAATGAGTAACATGCAATCATAAAAAAAAATTGCCCCCAAAGGTGTACATAGCATTGTCACGGCCACGGTTATGGTCGTGACTCCTTGGGAGCCGCATACAGTTGCCCGCGGCTGTGGTTGTTGTTTCAACCGCAGCTGAGGCATATTGTAGTTGGCCTCAGTGCGGTTGCCGCGGACAACAGCTATGTGTGCGGTTCCCGGGGAGTTGTGTGCGTGTGTGGATGCACTTTGTTTGTATGTCTGGTGTGCACTTGTTGTTGTTTGGTGCGCACGGACATCGTCCTTTCACTGTGGCTGCCCGTGGCAACGTTTGGTATTATGTACATGTTGTGGCAGTGTCTCGGCCTTCGGGCTGTCTCCCAGGACGGCTGCCACCCATGTCGTTACCAGCGGCAACAGCCACAGGGTGATCAGGTTGGTCACTTCCCCTGTATGTGTGTTTTCCCTTCTGTGTGCTGGAAGGGTTAACTTCCTTCCCAGTGTGTGTGTTGTGTCACTGGGTGTGGTTGACCGGTGGGTGTGGCCACTTTGCCCTATAAAGCCTGTGTCTGGAGCACAGCTCAGTAGGTTGCTTTCAGTCATGCTTGGCTGAGGCAGCCTCCTGTGGATTCCAGCCTTCTTGTAAGGGCCACCCTTCCGGTCATAAGTTTAAAACCTTTGTTACACGGTGTTATCTAGGTGTGTGTGGGGTTTTGTGTTATTGCAGCTTATGGTCCAGGGTTCCTGTGTGATGTCTGGTGTGTGCTGTGTCCGTTGTTGTCTTGTACTTACAGCACCTGCACATGGGTTCCTGGTTGTGTTGTCTGTGGCAGGTGAGTGATGAGTTGGTCCCATTTGACTGCCACTGCCATAGCTGTTTTTGTATCCCCTGTGTTGCTTGGCCGTCTTACTCTGTCCCCTAGTTCAGGGCCGACTTGAGGGCTTGCAGGGACTTTTAGGTTCCGGCGTATGAGCCCTCCTACCACCAAGGTCGGCTCATACTGACAGGAGACAGGGTCAGCGTTAGGGACGCAATAGGAGGTGACCTGCTCCCTAACTCTGTGGTCCCGGCCAAGGGGTAACCCTACCATCTCCAGGCACCGCACGGCTGGGGGTTTCCCCCACCACCAGCCGTGACAAGCATTTAAGAAAAATATTGTCATGTGGCGATAACTATGATCCAGTACATGGATGACAAGAACTGGCTGCAGTATAAAACCCTTGTATTCTCATAGCTAATGTGCACATTGCCCCTTACATATACAATATCTCCTGTTATTACATACATGTGGAACTGTGATTGATTTTGTGTAACATGCATGTATCCATATATTTACTGTACGGACTATGGAAGCAAGGCTTGCCGTCAAGGTGGACTCAGGTTCCAAGATTTTCTCAAACATTAGTAAATATTATTCTACGGCCGACTGCCCGATGGTCTATTATTGACCCACTGTAAATGTCTGATAGATGAATGTACCACCTCTGGGAGCTGAGCAAGCATGTTTGGCTATTTTAGAAATTCCCAAAGATGTAAAAGGAGAGAATTATGCATACGTTGCCACCATTTCTTTAACAGTTGCCACAGGATAGGGTTCAGGGGACTCCCTCTTTGGTGATAGGTATGGCTCCCAGACATTTTTGGATGGCATAAATGACTAAAATGGGAAAACCCCATTAATTTGTTTTTTAACCTTCTAGTGAAATGCCAGTATTTTTTGGGGTCTGACCTTGGCTCGTAACTGCCTTGTTCTGGGAGTGAGTTTCCCTATGTCTTCTGAAACTAAAGGTCCAGAAATAGATTGGATGTTTATTTCCATATGGGATCTTCCAGTTCATTGAAACCCATTAACGGTTGTTAGCCAAAATGGATTACAAATGAATAATGATGCTTTTTGTGGATGTACAAAACAGATAAAGATTTACAAAATACAAATTTGAAATAATGGCAAATTACGAGTGCCGCCACCTCTTCCGACTACCAGGGGTGCCGGTGGTTGGGCCCCCACTGATCAGATTTTGATGACCTATCCTGAAGATAGGTCATCAATATGTACTGGCTACACAACCTCTTTAAGGTATGCCCTGTGTGGGTTATCTACTGTAGCATACCAACTGTCTAAATATGACTTCAGTGAGACTCTATCTCTACTTGAGTTGATGGGGAAAAATACCTTTTTATGGCTATAGGAACTAATGGCTGTCACACATTTCAACCTCCCTGGCCCTATACTTATAATTCCTTATCTTATTATTTTGATGGGCTAATCCCAGTTTCCTCCCTGTACACAGATAGACATGGACACCTCATCAACCTGCCCATGGACCTCATGGAATTGGTAGCATACAGTATATTTTATTTATTTATTTACTTTACTCATGTATAATATGTAAGTAAAAAGCAGGGTGGAATTTAAAATTCAAGATGGTGTCCTATCCTAAAATAGACAGGATTCTGTATTCCAGAGCAGTAAGTTCAATATGAATAAATAAGTCTTGAGTATGATTGATGATCAGATGGAAGTGATATGATGGAAGGCCAAGTTTCTGCTATACAGTAGCACCTTGTTAACAGTAGGCTCTGAAACAGATTGACTGAAGAGATGATCTAAGACTAAGAATGACATCATACTTTTGCTTAGAAATTCTTCCATTTATGTCAATGTCTATAAAGAATACTGTAGCCTAGTTCTCATCTTTCCTGATAACTTTGAGTCATGACTGTTTATATTTCTTTTTTGGCACCATGATATGTGCCTGTTGTTTATCCTTTACTTAACAAAACCTTTCCCAGCCACCGAGGTGCAATATCTTGCTGACTCGCTCAGATAAACATGAGAGAGACAGAGAGGACCTTTGTGCCAAAAGGAATAATCCCTCCATGAACAGAAGGGTAAGATAATACAGAGATTTCTGAAAACAATTTCTTAAATCACCTGGCTTTTGTAGATATCTTGTGGTTTCGGTTTGACTGTCCTTTGTTCAGCCAAGGTAGTTGTTTTCCACTGCTGCTGGCACTGATGCTGACAGGTATTGTTTATATAAGTGATCTTAAAGTGCTTTGCCTGAAACAGTATTAGAACATTGCATTATACACAATAACCCACAGGTTGTGATTAAGAGGTTATTGAAGCCCATTTCCTTATAAGAACATGTGTGAGGACGCAAGAATGTGTGCCACAAATGAACAAAGCATTAATCTGTCAGCACTTCAAGTGTGTTCAGGGTCTTGTAAAAGAAAAAATGAAATGGTTGTGAGGTACTGAGACATTGTCCACAGCTGATTACGTGAATTTTCTTCTTAAGGCTTACTGGTTAATGTTCTGGAGGCATCTTGGACAATTCATTCATTTTTATGGAACTAACTAGCTGATGACCCGGCGTTGCTCGGGTATTTATAATTTTCTATTAAATAACAGTGACTTTCACAATGGCCGCCCCTTTAACAGTGACCGCCTGTTGAACAGTTACTTTCACAATGGCTGCCCCTTTTAACAGTGACTTTCACAATGATCGCCCCTTTATTAGTGACTTTCACAGTAGCCGCCCCTTTAACAGTGACCCCCCCCTTTAACAGTGACTTTCACAGTGACCGCCCTTTTAACAGTGACTTTCACAGTGACAACCCCTTTAACAGTGACTTTCACAGTGATCTCCCCTTTAACAGTAACTTTCACAGTGGCTGCCCCTTTAACAGTGACCGCCCCTTTAACAGTGAACTCCACAGTGGCCGCCCCTTTAACAGTGAACTCCACAGCGCCCGTCCGTTTAATAGTGGCCACTGCCCCCCATGCATGTAGCAGTGTAGTTGTGCCGTAATACGTCATATGACTGAATATTTCAGGACCTGCGAACTGCTAAAACCTGTGATCAGCTGTTATGGCAACCTGGAGTAGGAGCTGCAAGCTTCTATTGGCTAATAAGGGACATGTGACCGTGTGTATGGCAGTTAGGATTTAAGTGAAAGGCTTGCAGGCTTGTATTGGATAATGCAGGTAATTTTTGGGGAGTATCTCGGGAACGGTAAGTCCTAGAGAGCTGAGACCTCTGCAGGATTTCTTTTCAGGTAGCAAGGGTTGTGTATACCAAGTTTCGTTGAAATGGATGGTTGAGTTTTTGTGAACATGCATACAGTGGATATAAAGTCTACACACCCCTGTTAAAATATCAGGTTTCTGAGATGTAAAAAAAGAGACAAAGATGAATAATTTCCAGAACTTTTTCCACCTTTAACCCCTTAGGGACTGGGCTCATTTTCACCTTAAGGATCAGGCCATTTTATTACTTTAAAACGCTTTGACTTATCCAGACCATTGAGAGTTTTTTTTTTCCCGTATATCCCATATTGTACTTCATGACACTGGTAAAATGGTGTAAAATTTTTTTACCAAATAAGTTTTAATGTCTACTTCTATAATACATAGTAATACCTCAAAAAATAGTTATTACTTTACATTCCCCATATGTCTACTTCAGGTTTGGATCATTTTGGGAATGATATTTTATTTTTTGGGAATGTTACAAGGCTAAGAAGTTTAGAAGCAAATCTTGACAGTTTTCAGAAATTTTCAAAAACCCGCTGAGGGGTTAGGTCATGTGATATTTTTATAGAGCAAGTTATTATGGATGCAGCGATACCTAATATGTATACTTTTTTAAATTTATGTAAGTTTTACACAATAATATCATTTTTGAAACAAAAAAAAATCATGTTTTATTGTCTCCATAGTCTGAGAGCAATAGTTTTTTTCGGTTTTTGGGCGATTATCTTAGGTAGGGTCTCATGTTTTGCGGGAGGAGATGACGGTCTGATTGGCACTATTTTGGGGTGCATATGACTTTTTGATCGCTTGCTTTTACACTTTTTGTGATGTAAGGTGACAAAAAATGTATTTGTTTTACACCGCTTTAATTTTTTTACAATGTTCACCTGAAGGGTTAGGTCATGTGATATTTTTATATAGCCGGTTATTACGGACGCGAAGATACCTAATAGGTATACTTTTTTTAATTTACTTGAGTTTTACACATTAACAGCTTTTTTAACCCCTTAAGGACACAGGACGTACCGGTACGCCCTATTTCCCGAGTCCTTAAGGACACAGGATGTACCAGTATGTCCTAACTTTTCCTGCGATCGCCCCCCCCCCCCCCCCCCCCGTGTCGGCGATCGCAGGAAACCGCAGGTCAATTCAGACCTGCGGTTTGCTGTGCTTTTTTCAGTTTCTGATCCCCGCGGTCCATCATAAACTTTAGAGTGCCTAAAATCAAGATTTTGCACCCCCCCTGCACTCTGCACAATTTGATGCCGGCGGGTGGTGCAGGGGAGGTGTCGCAGGCGGTGGGGGCGTTGCGGGAGGCGGGCGGTGCGGCAGGCGGGATCGCGATCCCCCGCCCGCCTCCCCTTGAAAATTGGTTGGCTTCTAGTGGGTATACCAGGGTGTCAGCACATTGCTGACACCCTGGTATAAACGGCCGACATCTGTGCAGATGTCAGCCGTTTAACCCTTTCTATACCGCGGTCCGTACAGACCGCTGTATGGAAAAGGTTAACTGTAATCGGTCAGGGAGCTCCCTCCCTCTCCCATCGGGCGGCTGCTGTGCCTTTGCAGCCCCCCGATGGAGAGGGAGAGAGCCCCCAGGCAGCCCCCCGAAGCCCCGTCCTCACCCTTCTCCGTCTGCGAAGTTGTGGCAGACGGGGAAGGTTCCCATGGCAACAGGACGCCTGCTCAGGCATCCTGCTGTCCATGGTGCTGAACAGATCTATGCTAAAAAAAAACGTGCCAAAAAAGCTATTTCTTGTTACCTTGCCGCACAAAAAGTGTAATATAGAGCAACCAAAAATCATATGTACCCTAAACTAGTACCAACAATACTGCCACCCTTTTCCGTACTTTCTAAAATGGGGTAACTTTTTGGGAGTTTCTACTCTAGGGGTGCATCAGGGGGGCTTCAAATGGGACATGGTGTCAAAAAAACAGTCCAGCAAAATCTGCCTTCCAAAAACCGTATGGCATTCCTTTCTTTCTGCGCCCTGCCGTGTGCCCGTACAGCAGTTTACGACCACATATGGGGTGTTTCTGTAAACTACAGAATCAGGGCCATAAATAATGAGTTTTGTTTGGCTGTTAACCCTTGCTTTGTAACTGGAAAAAAAATATTAAAATGGAAAATCTGCCAAAAAAGTGAAATTTTGAAATTGTATCTCTATTTTCCATTAAATCTTATACAACACCTAAAGGGTTAACAAAGTTTGTAAAATCAGTTTTGAATACCTTGAGGGGTGTAGTTTCTTAGATGGGGTCACTTTTATGGAGTTTCTACTCTAGGGGTGCTTCAGGGGGCTTCAAATGGGACATGGTGTCAAAAAAACTGTCCTGCAAAATCTGGCTTCCAAAAACCATACGGCGCACCTTTCATTCTATGCCCCGCTGTGTGGCCGTTCAGTAGTTTACGGCCACATATGGGCTGTTTCTGTAAACGGAAGAGTCAGGGCAATAAAGATACAGTCTTGTTTGGCTGTTAACCCTTGCTTTGTTAGTGGAAAAAATGGGTTAAAATGGAAAATTAGGCAAAAAAAATGAAATTCTCAAATTTCATCCCCATTTGCCAATAACTCTTGTGCAACACCTAAAGGGTTAACAAAGTTAGTAAAATCTTTTGAATACCTTGAGGGGTGTAGTTTATAGAATGGGGTCATTTTGGGATGGTTTCTATTATGTAAGCCTCGCAAAGTGACTTCAGAGCTGTAGTGGTCCCTAAAAATTGGGTTTTTGTAAATTTCTGAAAAATTTCAAGATTTGCTTCTAAATTTCTAAGCCTTGTAACATCCCCAAAAAATAAAATATCATTCCCAAAATAATTCAAACATGAAGTAGACATATGGGGAATGTTAAGTCATCACAATTTTTTGGGGTATTACTATGTATTACAGAAGTGGAGAAACTGAAACTTTGAAATTTGCAAATTTTTCCAAATTTTTGGTAAATTAGGTATTTTATTATGCAAAAAAATTAATAATTTTTTACTTCATTTTACCAGTGTCATGAAGTACAATATGTGACGAAAAAACAATCTCAGAATGGCCTGGATAAGTCAAAGTGTTTTAAAGTTATCAGCACTTAAAGTGACACTGGTCAGATTTGCAAAAAATGGCCTGGTCCTTAAGGTGAAATAAGGCTGTGTCCCTAAGGGGTTAAAACAAAAAAAAAAATGATGTTTTAGTGTCTCCATATTCTGAGCCACAGTTTTTTTATTTTTTGGGCGATTGTCTTAGGTAGGGGCTCATTTTTTGCAAGAGATGAGGGGACGGTTAGATTGGTACTATTTTGGTGGGCATACGCCTTTTTTATCGCTTACTGTTGTACTTTTTGTGATGTAAGGTGACAAAAAAAGGTTTATTCAGCACAGTTTTTATTTTTTATTATTTACGGTGTTCATCTGAGGGGTAAGGTCATGTGATATGTTTTATAGAACTGGTCGATACGGACTCGGCGATACCTAATATGTCAACTTTTTTTTTCCCCTATATGTTACCAATTTTTTTTATACTTTATTCGGGGAAAATGACGTTTTAATTTATTGCGAGGGGAAACTTCATTTTTTTCACTTTTTTTGTCCCACTTTGGGACTTCAACTTTTGGGGTCTGATCCCCTTTACAATGCATTCCAATACTTCTGTAACACCGTAAAATCGCTGCGGCACTATAAAGATCACTTTTGAGGGGCATGGTGAGTTCATAGAAGATTTTTTTTTTTTGGGCACAAGTTAGCGGAAATAGATTTTTTTATTTTTTGTTTTTTCTTACAAAGTCTCATATTCCACTAACTTGTGACAAAAAATATAAAATCTTACTAAAGCATGAGAAGTAGTTTGGAATCCAAATGCGTACAAATGCCCTGTGAAATCCTAAAGGTACTCATTGGAATGTGGGCCCTTTTGTGCACCTAGGCTGCAAAAAAGTGTCACACATGTGGTATCGCCGTACTCAGAAGAAGTAGGGCAATGTGTTTTGGGGTGTATTTTTACATATACACATACTGTGTGTGAGAAATATCTCTATAAATGACAACTTAAAAAAAAAAAAAGTATACACAGTTGTCAATTTACAGAGATATTTCTCTCACCCAGCATGGTTATATGTAAAAATACACCCCAAAACACATTGCCCTACTTCTTCTGAGTACGGCGATACCACATGTTTGACACTTTTTTGCAGTCTAGGTGCGTAAAGGGGCCGAAAGTCCAACTAGTACCTTTTAGCTTTACAGGGTTGCTTACAAGTTAGCCCCGGCCAAAATGCCATAACAGTAAACACACCCCACAAATGGCCCCATTTCGGAAAGTAGACACCCCAAAGTATTCACTGAGGGGCATAGTGAGTCCGTGGGAGATTTATTTTTTTTTTTTTTTGCCAGAAGTTAGCAGAAATGGAAACTTTATTATTATTTTTCCTCAAAAAGTGTTATTTTCTGCTAACTTGTGAAAAAAAATTAAATCATACATGAACTCACCATGCCCCTCCGCGAATACTTTGGGGTGTCTTCTTTATAAAATGGGGTCATTTTGGGGGTATTTATACTGTCCTAGCATTCTAGCACCTCAAGAAACATGACAGGTGCTCAGAAAGTCAGAGCTACTTCAAAATGCGGTAATTCACATTTTTGTACCATAGTTTGTAAACGCTATAACTTTTGCGCAAACCAATAAATATACACTTATTGGATTTTTTTTTATCAAAGACATGTAGCACAATAAATTCTGACACAAACTTGTATAGAAATGTAATTATATTTGAACAATTTTACCAGAAAAAGTTAAAAATACACATTTTTTTTGAAAATTGCGCTGTTTTTTGATTAATATCAGAAAAATGAAAAATCTCAGCAGCAATCAAATACCACCAAAAGAAAGCTGTATTTGTGAGAAGAAAAGGAGGTAAAATTAATTTGGGTTCCAAGTTGCATGACTGAGCAATAAACCGTTAAAGTTGTGAAGTGCCGATTTGTAAAAAAAAGGGCCTGGTCACTAGGGGGGTATAAACCTGTGGTCCTTAAGTGGTTAAAGGGAGCACTGCCCCATAGAACAATGCAGACACATTCCAAACATACATGTGTGCACTATGTGCCTATGTTCCATGTCCAGGAAAAAAAATCACTTTTATTCTGCTGGAAAACTCCCAAGTGCCCAGCTGAAAGTGAAAGTAAAAACAGCTTTTTACTCCTGACTTGATTTCTAACAGCCATATATTCTGATATAGTGGATATGTTCTGCCCATCAGAGTTTGAGAATCATTCCCAATCACGTCTGCCTCAGTTTTGGTATTTCTGTAGTGATTAGTGTGATTATAGCACCATCTAGCGGCGTTAAGTTGTATTACACTTTGTTTTTCAAAGACTGCTGCATTGTGGGTGGTGCAAAGCATTGTGGTAGTGCAAAGCATTCTGGGAAAGAGAAGTCTCTAGTTACCAGGACACATTAGCAGAGCTGTCCTTCTGCATATTTCCTTCTCAAACTCCACCATCCTTGTAAAGGCATATCTGGTGAGAGATCTACCTTTGTTTCAGGGATATTGTGTCATGCAGAGCTGTTCAGCTTGTTGTAGTTGTTACTATGGGAGTTGTTACTACTGTTAGACATGTAGTCCTATGTAAAGCAGCCATTTTACCATGTGCTTCAGTGTTATGCAAATGTTAGTGCATGCTTTTCTATACGTTATACTTATACATGTTATTTGTATTCTTGTAGTTTTACCGCACACTTGTACAATCTCTCACTCACACACATTGCGCAGAGAGTACAACCTGTTGACCAATAAACAAGTTAGACTACAAAGAAGAGTCCTCATATTTGGAAGACAGGAATGGTTTATGCTGAATGTCAGACTGCACACTCTGTGAACGTGTATGAAAACAGAACAGGATATAATGCAATGATTTTGGTATTGTTTGAAAGGTTGGAATGCCAGCTTTCAAACAAGGTTTGTGGCACTGGCTACCAATCCCAAGACATGAGCAATTAAAGCAGCCCTCCCCTCTTCAGTCTGTGGTTGGTTTGGGCACTTGGGAGCTGTTTTCCAGCAGAATAAAAGTGCTTTTCCTGGACATGGAATACAGACACAAAGTGCACACAGGTATGCTTGGAATGTGTCTGCAGTATTCTATGGGGCAGTGCTCTTAGTTATATTGGTAAAAAAAACTGGTGACAGACTCCCTTTAAATTCTGTTTTCTCTTTCTCTTTATGGGGTACTAAGTACAGATTGATGGGGGGAAACCTGATTTTTTTTTTATTTTATTTTAGCACAAGGCCTCAGTATAACAAAATGTGAAAAAAGTAAAAGAGTCCTAGGACTTTCCGAATGCATTATATATATTTAGGATGAGCAAATTGATTCTACTGATTCAAATTTGTATTAGATTTCCCAAAAATCTCACCTGGATTTTTGGGGTATTTGTTTCAGGCAAGAGGGAGAGACAGACACTAGAGACTAGTATGCTGCTCTGGGTTTCTCAGCAATATATATGTGTTGTTTGGGAGAGTACTCTTTCTAATAATATAGAGTGCCCAGTGTGCGTAGTACGTATGCAGAGTATTGTAGGCCAGGCAACGCCCCTCTGGGTTTCTGGGAAAGATATTCAAATGAGATTTCCTAAACCTATCTTATGCATATGTAAGATGTGATAATTTTCATATATTTTAACCAAAAACCCAGAGAAACGTTGACTGGCTTACAATGCTCCTCATGCATACTTGGCCCCTCCATTTGAAGAAATAATGTCCCAACCAAGGCCTCTCAGGCACCCAAGCAAAGTTGCTCAGCTCTGTTAAAGGGTAGTTATGCAGAAAGAGCTGGATTCCTGGTATGAGACAGTTTTCATTTTCTTTTTGGAAAGGAGACTAGCTTTCATGTCTCTTTTCTAGTGAAGAAGTGTTCTCTGATTGAACAGCCTGTTGAAGTGAAATACTCAGATGTGAAGGTAGCTTTAGCTGACTGGCCTTCTCGCGGTGTGCTTTATCATTATGTAAATATGCATGATGAGTATTCAATGCCAGGTGATACTATTCTTGGTTTCTAGGAAGAATATATATTCAAATTCACATAATTTAATTCGACTGGCATCAGATAGGATTAGTGTTCTCTTCTTTTTTTTTTGGATGAAAAGGTAATTTGAATATCTTTCCCACAAACTCAAATGTATGCAAATTAGCTTGCCTGACAAAATGGAAAATAGGCGGATATATTGTGTAATACCAGCATAATTAAGGGTACTTTCACACTTGCGTTGCTGGACCCCGGCAGGCAGTTTCATCGCCGGAAATCTGTATGCAAACGGATACCATTTGTGGGCAGATCCGGATCCATCTCACAAATGCATTGCAATACCGGATCCGTCTCTCCGGTTGTCATCCGGAAAAACTGATCCGGTATTTATCTTTTTCACATTTTTAAAGGTCTGCGCATGTGCAAACTGCAAAACCAGGTCAGTTTTTCCAGAACACTTAGGGCCGGCATTAATAAACATAAACAATATAAAATAATGCTGCAGTATTTTCTCCATCCAAAAACCGTACAGTGACTGAAATGAAGACATCCTGATGCATACTGAACGGATTGCTCTCCATTCAGAATGCATTAGGATAAAACTGATCAGTTTTTTTCGGGTATTCAGCCCCTAGGATGGAACTCAATACCGGAAAAGTTTAACGCAAATGTGAAAGTACCCTTAGATATGTGAATTTGAATTTATTGCTATCAAAAAGCAAGAGTAATGTTGCCTGGCATAGCATACTCATGATTATTTTTTTGGTCTCCATGCTGCCTAATTATAAGGAGCACTGCAAAGAGTGCTCCGCAAGGTCTGTCAGATAAGCAAGGCAATTTTCTCTAGAGACATTCTGGTTATGGAAGGAGAGCTAGTTTGCATGTCTCATTGAGATAAGTATAATCTTGAGTGGAATATTCTAGTTGTTTTGGATGGAAAATTGGATTGCACATAACACTTTCAGTTGAATATTATCTGTGTGTGAGGGGTTCCCTCTCCTCTTCTAGACTCATGTCTCCTCTTTCAGACTAAGGCCTCATGCACATGACCGTTGTTTTAGTCCGCATCTGAGCCGCAGTATTGGATGCGGACCCATTCACTTCAGTGGGGCCGCAAAAGATGCGGACAGCACTCCGTGTGCTTGCCGCATCCTTTGCTCAGTTCCATGGTCCGCAAAAAAATATAACCTGTACTATTCTTGTCCATTTTGTGGACAAGAATAGGCAGTTATATTAATGGCTGTCCACACCGTTCTGCAAATTGCGAAACGCACACGGACGCCATCCGTGTTTTGCGGATCCACAATTTGCGGACCGCAAGACACACAACGGCCTTAGGCCTCATGCACACGACCGTTGTTTGGGTCCACATCCGAGCTGCATTTCTTGCGGCTCAGATGCCGACCCATTCACTTCAATTGCTCCGTTCTGTGGGGCCCACAAAAAAAAATAGAACATGTCCTATTTTCGTCCATTTTGCAGACAAGAATAGGCTTTGGTCGGACCTAAAAACAGGACCCGGTCATGTGCATGAGCTCTTAGGAGACTAGAAAGTACCAATTTTCAGGTTTATTCGAGCATCATTTAATTAGTCCAGAATTGGTTTAGGCTTTTCTAAATTGAAGTTTTCAGAAAGATTGACATATCAGACCCAAAACATCTCTAGATCTAGATTAAAATCCACATTTTTGGGAAAACTCAGAATGAATTTCAAATTAATAGAATTGATCTGCTCATCTGTAATATGTATATTTATACATGCAGTATCTCTGTGCCTTTCATAGATCAATTTTTTTCCTTATATTATTTTCCACAAATTTTTGGGTGGTAGTCTCTTGTTTAATCAGAGCTTTTTTCATAAGATTTCCTCCTTATGGTAGCCTCAAACTGTTCAATGAGTGCTTTTTCATAATAAGATTTTTGTCCATTGCTGTGCTGGCATCCCCACATAATGCTTCTCTGGAAAAGAGACCTGCATCTCCTTTCCAAAAAGGAAGGGATACTGTGTGTCCCATACTACGGGCAAAGAAAAGTTGCTTGGCTGTCTGAGAGGCCTTAGTTGGGATACTATTTCTATTATTGAGGGTGCCAAGTATGCATAAGCCAGTCAATGTACCTCTGGGTTTATGGTTAAAATATATGAAAATTAGTAAATCTTACTTGCTGGCACCCAGGGGGGACATTAACACCAATACTCGAATAAATCAATAGCCCCATACAAATACACATGAGACATGATCTATAAAATATAGTACCAACATTTATTAAACATATATTAATCCATATTTGGGTGAAAACAAACAATGAGGAAAGAGACAAACCCACCCAAGCCCCTGTATGCAAAGACGGGACGGAGGCTCCTAGAAAAACAAGTACCCACCAAATGTAAATCACAGTATACTGATGTAGACCAAATGCCAAAATCAAACCTGTAAAGAATGAGAAGACACAATGGTGTCTAACCGCTAGCCACTTGTGTGCACCCAAACCTTGAAAGTTTCAAGGAAACATAAATGCAGAACTGGCATAAAATAAAGCCAATTGCCAAGGCTGATAACAAATAGCACACAAATCGGTAGCAGTAGTAAGAAACAAATAATAATAATCAATTACCTATGGTGGATACAAAGAATGAGGCCCAGGCACTGCTGCTACCTCGATGCACGTTTTGCCAACCCTCTGGCTTCGTCATGGTGTACATCAGTATACTGTGATTTACATTTGGTGGGTACTTGTTTTTCTGGGAGCCTCCGGCCTGTCTTTGCCTACAGGGGTTTGGGTGGGTTTGTCATCTTCCCCCATTGTTCGTTTTCACCCAAATATGGATTAATATATCTCTAATATATGTTTAATACATTTTGGTACTATATTTTATAGATCATGTATTATGTGTATTTCTATGGGGTTATTGGTTGATTCGAGTATTGGTGTTCTTCTATTATTATTATTTATTATTAAAGCGCCATTCATTCCATAGCGCTGTACATATGATAAGGGGTGCACATACATAATACAGACAATTGCACTAAGCATAAACAAGACGAGTTACAAACTGGTACAGGAGAGAGGGCCCTGCCCGTGAGGGATTGCAATCTACATGGTATGGGAGAAGGACACAGTAGATGAGGGTGAATTATGGACTAGACCCCTAGGAAACTATTTTATATGGTCTGAGGTATTGTTTGGTTCTACCCAGGGGGACATTGCCTGGCTTAGAATACTGCACACAAATTACATATATTAGGCGCTCTCCATAATGAGAAAGTGTACCTTCCCCTTCCCAGACAATGCTTATATATTGCTCAGAAATCCAGGTTGGCATACTAATCTCTCTCTCATTATTTTGTCCATGGTCATTGTTAGAATCAGTGGGTGTGGAATCACTACCCTACACAGGCACATGATTCTGACACAAAGAATAATAGGATGAAGCAGGTGGTAAGACTAGGTGCTTTAAAGATATGCCACATCTAACATCATCTGCTGTGATAAATCTGGCACATTTTTACACTGTCTATTCTAGGTTTGCACTAAGATATTATTAGTAAATCGACTACAACTTATGTGATGGGGAGAGGAACCTAGTGAAATGTATTCCTTTAATTTGGTGATCCAAACCATTGCAAGCCCTGGCAGCATTAATTCAGCTGATCTGCCCAGAGCTGGGCAGTATAATGACAATTATAATGGTATCTGGTAAATATTCTGACACATGTAGGTACTTTTCTGTAGGTATTATAAGCTTGGAAAGCCAATTTGAACAAATGTCTTTGTGTGATATGTTCATATCTTCATGGCTCTCCTCATTATCTCAAGATTTAAGTAACTACTAGCTGTACATAATGGTTTCCTGATTTCATGGTTTCCTTATTCCTGATATAATGTATTTTAGGGGTTCACACCTTGGTATTCTAGTAGCTTTGACAATTGGATCTTCTGCTGTTCTTGGATAATAGCCCTCATCCAAAGATTGTAATCTGATTTTTTTTTTACTAGACTGAGCTCTTAGAGCAGTTACAGTAGAGTTCCTGCATTTCTATAACTGTAGAATGCTTTTTTTCTACATACACACAGATTAATGTACTTTGCTTGGTGTAAAGAGCATATCAACCTTTCTAGTAGGACTGCAAACCCTCAGTAGGGTGATTAAACTTAAAGGGGTTGTCCCATGAAAAATATTTTCCAGTTTTCAAACCAACAGCTGGATCTGAATACTTTTGTAAATGCATGCAATTAAACATTTAGCATAGCTGCTGAGTTATTCAATAAAATGTATCTGTGTAGCGCCAACTGCAGTGTGTTCTTTTTCTTATTTCTTTGTCTGACTTACTAAGATGGCGACACGTGCTCACTTTAATCCTTCAACTGCCCCCTGAGCTGTGATAGGGAGAGCATGCACACGCCCCCTGAGCTGTGATAGGGAGAGCATGCACACGCCCCCTTAGCTGTGATAGGGAGAGCATGCACACGCCCTCTTAGCTGCAGCAGAAAAGACACTCCCTTTGAGCTGCCAGCTTAATATAAATCTAGCAGAGTAATGCACGGGGAGATCTCTGGATTCATGTGAGGTACAGGGCTTGTTTTAGGTTTGTTTAAAAGAGACTGACATGTACTATATGATGCCTGCTTTTCATTTTTTACATTAGTCATCAGATGATCCCTTTAACTCTTATTACATCTTAGTAAAACATGTAATCAGCATAGGTCATACCAACTGCCCCACCCCTCACTTCAATGGGTGGACACTGATTGGGGACGGGGCATATGGACATGTTGGAGGTACAAACCATTCCTCCCACATGGCCCTGAGCATGTCCCTCAGCATTGCCGATTGCATCATCGACTGGGGGCGTGTTCATCTGCTACGTGGTGTCTCGGTCCTGGTATGATGCAAGATTCAACATGTGTCATTAGTGAGGGATGGAGCCACTACTACCTGCTCCTTGTTTCAGTCCTGGGATGATGCGAGACGCCATATACATCAACAACAAGGAGCAATGCCACCACTACTTGCTCCTTGTTCACCCCAACCATACCCACCACGTGAGACACAAGACCTACCGCACATCATCACTGGGGCGTGAAGCCACCATCACTTTCAGCCTGTTCGCTCCAAGAGCAGGTTGAGGTGGGAAAAGGACACATCATCACTGGGGGTATGGTGATGCATCCAAGCTTGGCACATGGACTTCAGTAGGTTTCGCTGCCATATGCAGAGACCTAGCAGCACACCTGATGGGGAGTCCCCTGATAAAACTGGGAGACATAGCCCTTTGGAAATGCATAGGGACCTTGGTTACTCTATTTCTGGAAACGGACTAATCCCTGGACAGCAGGACTGGTACCATCTGGGTCAGGGCTGTACATAGGGCTCCTAGAATAGTAAGGGATTGTCCAGAGGGTGGGTGCTCTGTTTATTTGGACTAACTAGTTCAGGCTAGGCCAATTAGGGTGAGTAGAGGGACATATACCTCATCCTGCTGCTATTTGGAGACAGGAGACCCACTCTGTGACCCCTCCTATCCATTCTGGACTCCCACACATTGTCTTATATCTTCAAGACGTGGTAAGAATGCTCCATTTTTATATATGAGCACCGTTGAGCTATCAATTATTATTTGGATGCAGTTTCATGTAAGCAGTTGGTATGACCTATGCTGATTACATGTTTTACTAGGATGTACTAAAAGTTACGTTTTATTGATAATCGTCCTACTGAGAGTTTACAGGCCTTCTAGATTGGTTGTATTTTTTTGGTGTTGTTACAATTCCATCTGGTATCATAATTAATTGCATAGTGTAAAGAGCATACTTTGCAAATAACCAGAGAAAACTATTTTTCAGGCACAGAGCTCTGGGTTGCCAACTCCCCCAAAAACAGTGGGTTTTTTTCTGTTGTCCATAGTGTCTGGGGGGGGGGGGGGAAATGTATCTTAGATTCATTCCCACAATTTTTTTAATTAACCAGACAGTGATGCAGTCCTGCCCTCCATCTATAAGTTTTGATGCCTAGAGTAAGAAGTAATGGTGGCGTGGCATCACCCATGCAGCTCCTGACAATGACTCTGCACAAGTACCTGTCCCACCTACCACTAGCAAGAAAAGGATGTTCAAAAGCCAGAACATATTTGGGTCTCAGCAAAGTTTAAAGACAAAGTCAGCGAGTCTAGATAACTGGTAGGGTAGTGAACACCAGACTGTTTAGAATGAATGCTCAGTCATAGAATGCTGCTGAAGAATGTATGGCTTCACACCTTATTTCATGGCAGCAGATGAAGTGAACAGCAGTAAAGTGTAGAGCTGATGAGTCTGTTTTTGGTGTATTCTTTTTTAAATTCATGTGGCAACAGCATTGTCATGTGAGGTAGCTCTCTGTCTGTGAATGGGGGAATTGTGAGGACACTGTGGTTGTGTAACTATTTTATTGTTCTTAGCGCCAATTTATTCCACAGTACTGCACAGAGATCGCCATCAATCACTTCCCCATTGGGACTTACAATCTAAATTCCAATAGAACATGTCAGGAAGTTTTGGGGGTCTGGGAGGACACTACAGTACCCAGACAAAACCAATGCAAACGTGGGGAGAACATACCAAATTCATGCTCATTGCCTAGAGCAAGAAGTCTACAAATACTTAATCCATTTGTTAGATGTCATAAAGTTTTGGGGGTCTGGGAGGACACTACAGTACCCAGACGAAACCAATGCAAACGTGGGGAGAACATGCTCATTGCCTAGAGCAAGAAGTCTACAAATACTTAATCCATTTGTTAGAACAGCATTTCATATTAGTGACAGTAAAATGGCAGTCAGTAGCCACGTATTGGATAATGTTCCAGAAGTGAAAACTGCTGTACTCATCTGTGTACGTCTCTTTACTACTTAGAATAATGTTCAAAGTCAAAACTAAGCTTTAAAATCTAATTCAAATGAATAGACACCATAGTAAAACGTTTTACGGCAAATATAAGATTGTGAATTTGAAACATTTGGTTCATTACAGTTAGAGTGCATTTTCCGGAACGGATGTGGACCCATTCATGTTAATGGGGCCGCAAAAGATGCATACAGCAGAGCATACCTCTGTTCCGCGGCCCTGCTAAAAATATAGAGCATGTCCTACTCTTGTCCACAATTGTGGACAAGAATTGGAATTTCTATTATAGGGCTGGCCGTTCCATTCCGCAAAATGCAGAACACACACGGCCAGTATCTGTATTTTGCGGAACTGCAACTTGGGAACCACAAAACAAATACTGTCATGTGAATGCATCCTTATTCAGAATGAAGCTAAGCTACACATTCATTGGTATTTGTAAACCCTGTTACACTATCAGAAAATGCATACTCAAGATAACAGAACTTGTCAGACAACATTACAGTGTCCACTTATTCCTGATATTCTTTGACAGCTAGCCAGTTTTTAAATGTTTAACAAACTGTATCATAAATTATTTACAAGTCTTTAATGTAAGATTGTCAGTTGGAAGTGTACAAGACAGCCAGTCAGGCATCCAATGCCTCCTGTGGCTCTGCTAGTGGGGATTCTCATGACTATACATAGTTGCATACATATACCGATGTCATTTAATGGGTAGTGAATATTAGTGATCATGTTTTGGCAATTACAAATATTTTTATCCTGATTTATTTTTCTAAATTAATACTCTTTTGTAATAAATATTTTATTGACTGTGCCATATCCAATATTGTTTTAAAGGGGTTTTCTCATTAATGTCAGATAGCAGCAAGTCTTCTCTCTGGGACCTGCGCGTATCTCCAGAACTGGACCCCTGAAGTGAGTGTAGAGCAGCAGCGCATGCGCGGCCATCCTCCATTAATTTCTATTCAAACAAAGCAATAGCTGATCTTAGAAAGACAAACTACAAAAAGCACAGCGGAGCCTCATTTAAGAGTCTCAACACAGCAATCTAAAGTGCAAAGCTCCCTGGGAAACTGTAATATGCAAAATAACCATCGAACCCAAGTTATGGGTCTTCAACACTGTGAAAGCCAGATATTCCTCCAGTGAAGGAAAACCAAGCAAAGGGATGTCCCCATTATAGAGATCACCAGATCCACCAGATTAAGTGGCCCCTACGTCAAGATCCAGCTCTTTTACAAGCCTTAAAGGGAACCTGTCATGTGGATATTTGATTATAATCTAACTAATTATATACAATCATTAACTACTAAAAAGTACCTGTCACGGATGGTGTTGCAGAAAACAAGAAGTAACAAATAAAGATCTGACTGACTTGATCCCAAACTAAGGAACAAAAGGGTGAGCCCTATTAAAGCCCTATAGCTCTCCCTGACTGCTCAGCCCATGCAAAGATCTCTGTGATAGAAGGTTGCATGTCCACGTACCTAGACTGAGTGACACCTGAAAACCCTATAATAGTGAGGGGACACGAGAACCGCCTCCCGGCACTTAATACGGAGGGAGTCAGGGTCACCTACAATCAAGTCAACAGGAAAACACAAATAAAAGGATATACTTATCGGAGAAACCAGCAGTAGCAAACTTCTAGCAGAGAGCACAATCCAGGAAGTAGTATAAACCGCAAAGTGAGGCAGTATGGGAAGGGTTATAAAGGGAAGCAATCACTGCTAATAGATGACAGCTGGAAGAGGGAGAAGAGATGTCAAAGCGAAACCAAAGCAAAAGAACATCATGCAGGAGGTACTGAAGAACGTCTGTCAGAACTTCTCAGAGACCTGGCAGTGACAGTACCCCTTCCTCTACGAGGATGGGACCTATGGAACACCCTGATAAGACAAGTAGCCTTAATGTCCGCCACTGTGACCCACATCCTCTCCTCAGGACCATAACCCTCTCAATGAACAAGATACTGGAGAGAACCGCGGATAACACGAGAATCCACAATCCTAGAGACCTGAAACTCAAGATTACCATCAACCACAATCTGAGGAGGAGGCAAAGAGGAGGATACAGTGGGTTGGACATAAGGTTTTAATAGGGACTTGTGAAAAACATTATGGATCTTCCAAGTCTGAGGAAGATCAAGACGGAAGGCAACGGGATTGATGACGGACAAGATTTTGTAAGGTCCAATAAACTTAGGACCCAACTTCCAGGAGGGAACCTTCAACTTGATATTCTTAGTAGACAACCACACCAGATCACCAACATTCAGGTCCGGACCAGGCACACGTCTCTTATCCGCCACACGCTTATATCTCTCACTCATGCTCTTTAGATTATCCTGAATCTTTTGCCAAATAGATGACAAAGACGAGGAGAATCTCTCCTCATCAGGTAAACCAGAAGACCCCTCTCCAGAGAATGTCCCAAACTGCGGATGAAACCCATATGCACCAAAAAATGGCGACTTATGAGAGGACTCCCAACGACGGTTATTTAAAGCAAACTCATCAAGGGACAAAAAAAAACACCAATCCTCCTGATTCTCCGCCACAAAACAGCACAGATATGTCTCCAGATTCTGATTGACACGCTCTGTCTGGCCATTCGACTGCGGGTGGAAAGCAGAAGAGAATGACAACCGAACCCCAAAGTGAGAACAGAAAGCCTTCCAGAATCTGGAAACAAACTGCGTGCCCCTAGCAGAGACTATGTCTGAAGAAATGCCATGCAATTTGACAATGTGATCAACAAATGGCTGTGCCAGCGTTTTAGCATTGGGAAACCCAGGAAAAGGAATAAAATGCGCCACCACCAGAATCACAGTCTTCCCCAAGGAACGAGGAAGGTCCGTAATGAAGTCCATGCACAGATGTGTCCAAGGACGGGAAGGAATGGGTAATGGGAGGAGAGGACCTGATGGCCGTGAATGAGGGACTTTGGCACAAGAGCAGGTCTCGCAGGCTGCCACAAAACCCTCAACCGACTTACGAAGAGCCGGCCACCAGAATCTCCGAGCAATGAGATCCATTGTGGCTCTACCCCCCAGGTGCCCAGCAAGGACAGTATCGTGGTGCTCCTTAAAAACCTTATGTCGTAAACCGAGAGGCACAAACAACCTCCCAGGAGGACAAAGATCAGGAGCCTCTGCCTGGGCTGCCTGAACCTCTGCCTCCAATTCAGGATAAAGAGCAGAGACAACCACCCCTTCAGCCAAAATGGGACCTGGGTCTTCAGAGTTCCCCCCTCCAGGAAAACAGCGTGACAGGGCATCCGCCTTCACATTCTTAACCCCAGGGCGGAACGTGACAACAAAATTAAACCTTGAAAAGAACAAAGACAATCTGGCCTGTCTTGGGTTCAAACGCTTGGCTGACTCCAAGTAGGCCAGATTTTTATGGTCAGTAAACACGGTAATAGGGTGTCTGGCTCCCTCTAGCCAATGGCGCCATTCCTCAAAAGCTAACATGTAATCTCCCACATCGTAATTTCTCTCTGCGGAGGAGAGTTTCTTCGAGAAAAAGGCACACAGTCGCCATTTGGCAGGAAAGGGACCCTGAGACAAGACCGCACCCACACCCACCACAGAGGCGTCCACCTCAACAATGAAAGGCAGAGAGACATCAGGTTGTATCAAGATGGGAGCGGAAGCAAAACTCTCTTTGATACTAGAAAAGGCCTTACGCGCTTCTACCAACCAGGAGGAAAAATCTACCCCCTTTTTAGTCATATCAGTAAGTGGCTTAACAACAGAGGAATAATTCAAAATGAACTTCCTGTAATAATTGGCAAAACCCAAAAAACGCATCAGTGCCTTCTGATTTTCAGGAAGCTCCCAATCAAGCACAGCGCGGACCTTCTCGGGGTCCATGCGAAAACCAGAAGCTGAGAGAAGAAACCCCAGAAATTGAATTTCTGGAACCGCAAACACACATTTTTCCAGTTTAGCGTACAATTTATTCTCCCGCAGAATGAGCAAAACCTGACATAGGGACCTGTGGTCCCTATGAGTCTTGAAATCAGGAGGAAAAAATCAAAATGTCATCTAGGTACACTAGTACAAATGTCCCCATTAAATGATAAAAAATACTGTTTACAAAATGTTGGAAGACAGCTGGAGCATTCATCAAACCAAAAGGCATAACCAAATTCTCAAAATGGTCCTCGGGGGTATTGAAGGCCATCTTCCATTCGTCCCCTTCTCTGACCCTGACCAGGTTGTATGCCCCTCTCAAATCCAACTTGGAAAACACTTTAGCCCCAACAATCTGGTTAAAGAGATCCGGGATCAGAGGAAGCGGATAAGGGTCATGAATTGTGATGCTGTTCAGCTCCCTGAAATCCAGACATGGTCTTAAGTAACCATCTTTTTTCTTGACAAAAAAAGTACGCATAGCGACCCTTTCAGGTTGGGAGAGATTGTATAAACGAGATTTAGGCAGCTTGGCGCCTGGGATGGGATTAATAGGGCAATCATACTCCCGTTGAGGGGGCAGCTCCTGAACACCACTCTCAGAAAACACATCCGAAAATTCAGAGAGAAAAGATGGTACAGTCTTAGTAGAAACCTCAGAAAGAGACATCGAGAGGCAATTCTCTCTGCAAAAGTCACTCCAACCATTTATTTGCCTCGCTTGCCAATCAATGGTGGGGTTATGTTTAGTGAGCCAGGGTAGCCCCAACACCAGAGGAGTAGGTAATCCGCTTAGGACGAAACATGACACATCCTCAACATGAGCATCACCCACAGTCAAACGGATATTGTGAACTATGCCCTTTAATGATTTTTGAGAAAGTGGAGCGGAATCAATAGCAAAAACAGGTATGTCCTTTCCCAAAGTGCATACCTGGAAACCATGTGTTTTAGCAAATTGATTATCAATGAGATTGACAGCTGCTCCGCTATCTACAAAAATCTCACAAACAATATTCTTGCTCTCTAGCGCCACCCTTGCAGGTAGGACAAAACTGGAACTACAAGCAAATGGAAAACCTTCAATTTCCGCATCAACCTTGCCAATAGTAACAGATGGAACATTTTTAGAGGATTTTTTTCTTTTTGTTTGTTTATTACCCTAAAAAAAACTCCCTGAATCTCCTAGAGGGACAAACATTTGCCAAATGATTTATACCTCCACAACAGAAACAAACCCTCCGCTGAGAGCTGAATCCTCTATTATTAGAGGCAAGCAAACCCAGCTTCATGTGCTCCTGCTCAGAGAGGATTGAGAGAGACTGATGCTCCTGTGCCCTGAATGAGACCACCCCACTGTCCTTGGACTGAGTATGACAGGAAGGAGTGATCTCTCCTCTCTCTCTATGACGCCTGTCAATACGAACAGCTCGAGACATGGCAGACTCCAAAGAGGTAGGTCTCTCATGAAAGGCAAATGCATCTTTCAATCCCTCTGAAAGACCATGACAAAATTTTCTTCGGAGTGCAGCATCATTCCAACCAGTATCAGCTGCCCATCTCCGAAATTCTGAACAGTATATCTCTGCGGACTGTTTACCCTGGCATAAAAGACGCAGTTTCGATTCAGCCAGAGCAATACGATCCGGATCATCATATATCTGACCCATCCACTGAACGGAGGGGCCGTTCCCCCACCGGCAGCGAAAAGGCCTAGGACTGAACGTTATCCCTGAGTAGCAAGATGATGATCCCCACCCTCCGCTCCTCATCACCAGAGGAATGGGGAAGTAGGCGAAAATGGAGTTTGCAAGCCTCTCAAAAACGAACAAAGATCCGACTGACTTGATCCCAAACTAAGGAAGAAAAGGGTGAGCCCTATTAAAGCCCTATAGCTCTCCCTGACTGCTCAGCCCATGCAAAGATCTCTGTGATAGAAGGTTGCATGTCCATGTACCTAGACTGAGTGACACCTGAAAACCCTATAATAGTGAGGGGACACGACCACCGCCTCCCTGCACTTAATACAGAGGGAGTCAGGGTCACCTAGAATCAAGCCAACAGGAAAACCCAAATAAAAGGATAGACTTATCTGAGAAACCAGCAGTAGCAAACTTCTAGCAGAGAGCACAATCCAGGAAGTAGTATAAACCGCAAAGTGAGGCAGTATGGGAGGGGATATAAAGGGAGGCAATCACTGCTAATAGATGACAGCTGGAAGAGGGAGAAGAGATGTCAAAGCAAAACCAAAGCAAAAGAACATCATGCAGTAGGTACTGAAGAACGTCTGTCAGAATTTCTCAGAGACCTGGCGGTGACAGTACCTTCGATGTATCCACTTACTGGTGTGACAGATGGTTACCTCATAATATACACACAAAGATGCCACATGCTAATGAGCCGATTTGAGTCCAGCGTATATTTAATTCAGAGCTATAGTCACTCCCCTGCCCACCTGCTGCTGATTCATATGGAAAAAAATGGTCATTCAGCAGCAGTTGGGCAGGGAGAGTCAGAAGCTCATGAATATTCATGACTCATCTTTATCAGCTGGAGCTTTTCAATACAAGATTTTGGCAGATTGACGGGGTCAATTAAAGAAAGTGACCCAGCATTTTTCTAAGAGAATCAGTCACTTATTTATGTTGCCCTTAGTTAGGTCGCCATAAAACTGGTGACAGGTTCCCTTTAAGGATGTGACAAGTGAAGACCTACGCCAGTTATCCATCCACAGACAGCTGTTTTGGGTTTTTGCCCCTCATCAGTAGGACTCTGGCTAACCAGAAGCAATGCCTTGGAGACTACTCAAACAAAACAATAGCTGATCTAAGGGAGAACAACTACAAACATCTCTGTGAAGCCTCATTTAAGAGTCTCAACACAGCAATCCAAAGTGTAAAGCTTCCTGGGAAACCGTAATATACAAAATAATCATGGAGCCCCAGTTTTGGGTCTTTAACACAGCGAAAGACCGATATACCTCCAGGGAAGGAAAGCCATTCATTTCTATGGAACTGCCGAAAATAGATGAGCAATGGTTTGACTATATCCGGCAGTCTTATGGAAGTGAAAGGTGGACTTGTGCAATGTGCTGTCCATTTATTTCTATGGGATTTCTGAAAAACAACTGGGTGCGGTTACTCAGCTATTTTTGGAACTCCCATTTAGGGTCCATTCACACGTCTGCAACTGTTTTGTGGTCCGCAAAACACGGACACTGGCCATGTGTGTTCCGTATTTTGCGGACCGCATATGACCGGCACTATAATAGAAATGCCTTTTCTTGTCCGTGTCTGTGGACAAGAATAGGGCCAGGGGTGTAGCTATAGGGGGTGCAGAGGTAGCAGTCGCTACCGGGCCCAGGAACCTGAGGGGGCCCAAAGACATTTGTGCCACATAAGAAGACACCAGTATTATAGAAAGTGCATGCAGGTCAAGTTACACCACTAGATGGAGGAAAGGGGTTAGGTCAACAATTTGGCTAGGGGTGGGGCGTCTCAATTTTTGCCTCAGGCAGCATGAAGGCTATGTGCCTTCCTGCACCTAGCCACAAAGTACTGAGGGAAGGGGGGCCCAAGCTGAACTCTTGCACCAGGGCCCATGAGCCTTTAGCTACGCCTCTGAATAGGACATGTTCTATTTTTTTGCGGGGCCACAAAAACGTAAGTATGGATGCGAACAGCATCTTTTGAGGCCCTTTCTGAAAATGAATGGTTCCGCACCCCTTTAGCAAAAACCCTTTTTGCGGACGTGTGAATGGACCCTAATGGAGAGCATGCTGTGCATGTGCTGTGCTCTCTCCTTCACTTTTGGGGGCCCGTTCTGGAGATAGGTGCTGTCTCAGAGATGGGACTCGCACCTATCTGACTTTGATGGCATATCCTTTTGATAGGCCATCAAAGTCTGAGATGACACATCCCTTTAAGTTTCGATATATACTTGATGAATTTAGTTTTGTGCAGTACAATAATATCCTCCCTTTATCAGAATTGGTCTTTCTGCAAGGTAATGCAGCCCTTTGACAAACTAGACAATCAAATACAGCTGACAGTTCATCTAGTGAAATAGATGAATATTCTTAAGACGCCCATACATATCTGTCTAAAGTGGATCAAAACGGATGATTTCAACCAAAACGAACATTCATCAGTTGAAATTTAACAAAAAAATTTTTTGCAAACCAATGATAGACCATTATGTCAGCCGTGTTTAATATTTTTGTTTGATAGTCAGACGAAAGATCTTTCATTAATGGAAGATCTGTCTTTGAGAGAACGTTCCCAGAAAGATATTTCAGCCATTGCCAGGTTTCACTGAACGTGTTTGGATAGTTACTGTAATGACCAGCCAAATATAACTGCCAGTATGGACTAAGATGTGTATGGCTGTGTCTGTGAAACGTTGTTTCAATTGCTGTTCAACTTCAACCAACTTCTGTCTAAAGTGTATGGCCATCTTTATTGTGCTTATAAAACCACTAATAGTATTTTGGCCAAATTGTCACCTAATTGAACAGAGTGTATATTTGTATGGGAGAGTTTAGAGAAATAGATGTTGAATTCAAGGTAGATGAGCATCTCTAATCATCATCACTGGAAGGGGTGGGGGTAGACTTCTCTATGTTATCGTTAAGGGTTTTCCAGCTGAAACCAAATATATTTAAAACTAATAATAATCCTGAGGAAAAAAGCCATACTCACTCCATGGTGCCCCTGCCACTCCTGTTCAGATGTTGCCCGGTTCCATGATGCTCTTACTTCCTGGTATAGCAATGATGTATCGACACTGAGACATATGAACACTGGAGATAATTACTGACAATTAATTAACCCCTTAAGGACCCAGCCTTATTTCACCTTAAGGACCAGGCCATTTTTTGCAAATCTGACCAGTGTCTCTTTAAGTAGTAATAACTTTAAAACGCTTTTACTTATCCAGGCCATTATGAGATAGTTTTTTCGTCACATATTGTTCTTCATGACAGTGGTAAAATGAAGTAAAAAAACAAAACATTTTTATTAAAAAAAAAAAGCCAAATTTACCAAAAACTTTGAAAAAATTGCGAATTTCTAAGTTTCAATTTCTCTACTTCCATAATACATAGTAATACCTCCCAAAATAGTTATTACTTTACATTCCCCATATGTCTACTTCATGTTTGGATCATTTTGGGAATGACATTTTAGTTTTTGGGGACATTACATAGCTTAGAAGTTTAGAAGCAAATCTTAAAATTTTTCAGAAATTTTCAAAAACCCAATTTTTAGGGACCAGTTCAGGTCTGAAGGCACTTTGTTAAGCTTACATAATAGAAACCACCCAAAAATGACCCCATTCTAGAAACTACACCCCTCAAGGTATTCAAAACTGATTTTACAAAGTCGTTAATCCTTTAGGTTTCCCACAAGAGTTAATGGCAAATGGAGATAAACTTTCAGAATTTAGATTGTTCGGCAAATTTTCAATATTAATCCATTTTTTCCAGTAACAAAGCAAGGGTTAACAGCCAAACAAAATGCTATATTTATTGCCCCGATTCTGTGGTTTGCAGAAACACCCCATATGTGGCCGTAAACTACTGTACGGGCACACAGTAGGGTGTAGAGGGAAAGGTCTGCCAGATTTTGCTGGACTGGTTTATTTGCACTATGTCCCATTTGAAGCCCCCCGATGCACTCCTAGAGTAGAAACTCCATAAAAATGACCCCATTTTGGAAACTACGGGATAAGGTGGCAGTTTTGTTGGGACTATTTTTAGGGTACATATAATTTTTGGTTTATCTATATTACATTTTTGTGAGGCAAGGTTACCAGAAATAGAAATTCTGAAATGTCATCTCCATTTGCCAATAACTCTTGTGGAACACCTAAAGGGTTAACAACGTTTGTAAAATCAGTTTTGAATACCTTGAGGAGTGTAGTTTCTTAGATGAGGTCGCTTTTATGGAGTTTTTACTCTAGGGGTGCATCAGGGGGGCTTCAAATGGGACATGGTGCCAAAAAAAAGGCCATCAAAATCTGCCTTCCGGAAACCATACAGCGTTCCTTTCCTTATGCGCCCTGCCGTTTGGTCATACAGCAGTTTATGACCACATATGGGGTGTTTCTGTAAACTGCAGAATGAGGGTAATAAATATTAAGTTTTGTTTGGCTCTTAACCCTTACTTTGTTATTGGGAAAAAATGGCACATTTTCCCAAAAATTGCTTTTTTTGGCACCAATTTTTATTTTTTTTACCGTGTTAATCTGAGGGGTTGGGTGGGGTATTTTTATAGAGCAAATTCTTACAGATGCGCAGATACCTAATATGTCTAGATATTTTTAATTTATTTATGTTTTACACTATTATTCTTTTATAAAATAATAATTTTAGTATCTCCATAGTCTGAGTCATAGTTTTTAGCCGATTATCTTAGGTAGAGGCTCATCTTTTGCGGGATGAGAGGACGGTTTTATTGGCACTATTTTGGGGGGCATATGACTTTTTGATCGCTTGCGATTACAATTTTTGTGATGTAAGGTGACAAAAAAAATCATTTTTGCACTGTTTTTATTTTATTTTTTTGACCGTGTTCATCTGAGGGGTTAAGTCATTGGGTATTTTTATAGAGCAGATTCTTACAGACTTGGCGATACCTAATATGTCTACTTTTTTATTTATTTTAGTTTTGCAAAATAATATTTTTGAAAAAAATAATTTTAGTTTTAGTTTCTCAAGTCTGAGAACCATTTTTTTATCCGATTGTCAGTGGCTAAATTCGGATATAAATTTAGTACTCCATGGAAGTGTGGTACTCCCTGAAGCAACCATCATTAAGAGCCCCGGATGATCGGGGCACGTGTCACACTGAGTAGTGGTGTCCTTCCGTATCCCCCTCCTGTGACACACTCTGCATTTTTTTGGGGTCCGTCCCTTCTTTCCAGTATGGGGCACCACATTTGGAAAGTGTTGGCCAGGGACGATCCCGGCGCCTCCAGTTCCCGAGGTACTCCAGCCTGCTCTTTCCCGTAAAGAATAGATCAGGGCCTTGAGGACTGCCGCATAGACCTGAAGGAATTTCCCTGTGTTGCCAGCGCTCTGGGACAGCACAAAAGAGTTGTACAAGGCAACCTGCACCAAGTAGACCGCAAATTTTTTGTACCATGCGCATGGCATTATATGGCTTGAGGACTTGATCAGAGAGCTCAACTCCTCCCATGTACCGATTGTAGTCAACGATACAATCGGGCTTAAGGACCATTGCCATGGTACCTCGCACAGGGACAGGGGTGATGCCGTTACTGTGAATTGTGGACAGTACAAGGACATCCCTCTTGTCCTTATATCTGACCAGCAACAGGTTTCCACTAGTAAGGGCACCGGTCACACCCCCGGTGATAAGTACCTGGAGGGGGTGAGTAGGGAGGCCGCGTAGATTTTTCTGCACCGTCCCACAAGCGGACGTGGATCTGCACCCTTATCTAGCAGTGGGTGCATAATGTCGCACACAAATTTCCCGCTAACACCCAGAGTGGGGGGACATTCTGTGGGTTCAATATGGGAATCTCGCCCCTCGTACAAACGAAACTTGTAAGTGTACCCTGAGGTACTTTCACAAAGTTTGTACAGCTTCACGCCATACCTCGCCCGCTTAGAGGGAACATACTGGCGGAAAAGGAGTCTCCGCTTGAAAGCAATGAGATACTCATCAACCACGACCTCCCTTCCAGGTACATAGGCCTGTACAAATTTGGCCCCAAAGTGATTGATGACCGGCCTGATTTTGGACAGGTGGTCATAGGCAGGATCACCTTGGTGGGGACATGCTGCATTATCTGCATAATGCAGGCATTTCCGGATGGCCTCAAACCTGGTACGTGTCATGGCCGCACTGTAAAGTGGGGTCTGGTAGAGGACGTCCCCACTCCAGTAATGCCTGACACTAGGTTTCTTGACCTGGCCCATGTGCATCACGAGGCCCCAAAACATCCTCATCTTGGCTGCACTGACCGGAGTCTAGCCACCGGGCCTAGCCAAAAAGGAGCCCGGGTATTGAGCAACAAACTGTTGGACGTACAGGTTTGTTTGCTCCACCATTAGATTTACAAAGTGGTCACTGAAAAAAAGACTAAAGTAGTCATATTCAGTGAAACCCACTGTGGAAATCTGGATTCCTGGATGGCCTTCAAAATCAGGAATCTCGGGCTCAAAACGCTAGATGATGAGGAGGATCCGGGTGACAAGAGGAAAGTGGGGTCATCCTCGTCCTCACTGGGACTCTCGGAGTCAGAGGCAAGCTGGGCGTATGCCTCCTCGGCCGAGAACATCCGGCGGGCCATAGGGGAGTGTGTTTGTGCGCGTGCATGTAAATCTTTATTCAGTGTGTGTGGGGGCACGGGTGTTCGCTAACTTAGCCTAAACCTAACAGACAAAAAAAAGGATAACTAAAAAAAGGGCAAAAAATGTGAAAAAAATAAATTAAAAATTCTAAATAGCTGATCAACCGTCCGAAGTTGATCAGCGGTGGGGTGTGCGATGCGCTAACAGTGGCCGGACGCTAAGAAGTGGGTACAGCCCCTGTTTAAAGGTGCATAAAAGGTGCTGCGCGGCCATTAACAATGAAGACTGACTATAGAATGCGGCCTTCATTATTGAATAAAAATTCTTCACCGCAGCATCGCTGTAACCTACCCGAAACATGGCCTCTCCGTGTGGCCATAACCTAAGGCAGAGTGGCCTGGGTATACCTGATTTATAGTGATTTGTGACAAATTAATTCATAACAAACCGAATTACTTACCAACTTCGGCGAATCATATTTTTCAAAACTTTAATCATCTCTATTCACTATTATCACAGGATACATTTTCTTTGTAGAACCAAAGTGTGTATATTGAGTGGAAATACATTTAATATGCAATCGCTATGTCAATTCAAATTATTTTCTTGTGTTGTTTTTTGTGCGGTTTTTCTCAGCTCATAATTTAGACCTGAAAACATTCCTGTAACAGCGACAAATATTTGGTAACAATCTTGAAATTTTTATTTTTTTTAGTCAAGTCATAAATCTTGGTAGGTGTTTTGTTTAACAAAGGCTCGAGTATTTAAGCACACTGTATTTTGTAAGGGAAGGGGAAGGTCAGTGGAGGTAATAAACAGTTGAAATGACAAGAAGTAGGAGATTTGACTGAATACTGCAAACTTAGATTATAGCTTGTTTGTTTAGTATTTTAGCAATTTATTCAGCTGTAGTAAAATGGCAATTTATAGTTGTATTAAAATAATACAACATTCTCCATACTAAGTGCATAACACAGTGAAGGGGTATGAACAGATTTCAGCAAGACCTAAAATGGCGCCCAGTGAGAATTTTGAAGTTATTGAATTGATGACTGTAATTTTTTACATATTTATATGCTCTATTAATACTGGTGTGCTCTACAGCATATAACCGATTTATCAACAGGATGCATACCCTGTTGATCAATCTACTTTTCAACACATTTATAGACTTGCTGTGACATTTTATATGTGTCACTCAAAAACGCAACTGTTCCGGCAGAATGCCCCCTGCACGTGTTTAGGCAGGAGCAACCTTGTCGATCCAATACAATGATGGTATGGTGTAAGGCGCTTGTAAAAATGACTTTCTTGGTATTTGAAAAGGTGAATGCAATAGGAAAGAACAGCTGCCCAGCAATAAAACTTGGTGTTTTCTATGAACAGTAATTGTTGTTGTGTTCTGGTAATTATAGAGAACAATAATTAGTTGCAGGTGTGGAAATACGACCAGCCAAGGGCAAGAGGGGCAATTACGAAATAAACAGTTATTTTACTGTCCTGTCCTGCTTGTACAGATAACATTTTATGGGTCTGGAGCATCTATTTAGCATGCAGGTTTACTGGTATGCCATGTATACTGGAGTACGCTGCAGTCACCTTCTTTACAACAATTATGTTCAGGTCTTGTCCATCTTCACGGTGTGTGTGTGTGTGTGTAAAACAGGGTAAAATGTCATATCGTTTGTCTCTTTAAGCTTTGAAAGCGTTGAGTAGGTGAAACTTTCTGATCGTCTCTTTTCTAGGATTGTAAATCTCCGCTGAGATTACTTGTTTACATACCCTCTGGCATAACCAACAGATGAAAGGAAGGAGACTGACATTCATGGTACGTTAGAAAGAAGGCGATGGGACATGTTTAAGCCCAATGGGATTGTTCTCAAGTCTCTCACAAGTGAATATGCAAAAGCTTCTATTTGTTCTCACTTCTGAAGAGTTTAATGGCTGGTATTTTAAGTTTTCTTGATTGATTAACCTTAGTAGATTTCTTTTAAGCATTTGTGTTTTATTTCAGCCTTCAGTGCAGGGGCGGACACTAGGGGGCCCCGTCAGGACCATCTTCTGCACTCACATGTATTGGAGCGCTCTGACGGGGCCCGGCATGAAGTACAGTGACCATGCCGGGCCCCATCAGAGCGCTCTTCAAACAAGTATAATATGAGGCAAGGAAGGGGGGAAAGGGTATTGGCGCAGAGGCAAGGGGAGGGGGGGGGCACGGTGCGCACTCACACACCCGGCAGTTATTGTCACTGCGGGGCTGTTGTTTCCGTAGCGAAGCTTCACTGTTCTTCTGAGCGCTCCCCCTGCTGGCCACAAATCACACTGCTGACTGTGGGAGGAGTGCTGACTGGCCAGGAATTGGCTTCCAGCACAGCCAGCAGTGCGATGTGAGTGTGGTAGCACATCATCAGGAAAAAGGTAAGTATTTGTGTTTTTTTTTTGTTTTGTTTTTTATAAAGCTATAGACTGGGGGCAACAACTACTGTGAGGGGTCTGTGGGCATAACTAATTTGAGGGGGCACATATCTGGCATAACTACTATGAGGGGGCACAAATCTGGCATAACTACTATGAGGGGGAACAAATCTGGCATAACTACTGTGAGGGGGCACATATCTGGCCATAACCACTGTGAGGGGGCACATAATCTGGCATAAGCACTGTGAGGGGCACATATCTGGTCATATCTACTGCGAGAGGCACATAATCTAGCATAACTACTGTGAAGAGGTACATAATTTGGCAGAACTACTGTGAGTGGGCACATAATCTGTCATAACTACTGTGAGGAGGCACATAATCTGGCATATCTACTGTGAGGGGGCATATATGTGGGCATATCTACTGTGAGGGGGCACATATCTGGGCATATCTACTGTGAGGGGCACATATCTGGGCATATCTACTGTGAGGGGGCACATAATCGGGCATAACTGTGAGGGGGCACATATCTGGGCATATCTACTGTGAGGGAGCACATATGTGGGCATATATACTGTGAGGGAGCACATATGTGGGCATATCTACTGTGAGGGAGCACATATCTGGGCATATCTACTGTGAGGGGCACATATCTGGGCATATCTACTGTGAAGGGGCACATATCTGGGCATAACTACTGTGAGGGGGCACATAACCTGCATAACCACTGTGAGGGGACACATATCTGGGCATAACTACTGTGAGGGGGCACATAACCTGCATAACCACTGTGAGGGGGCACATATCTGGGCATATCTACTGTGAGGGGCACATAATCTGGCATAACTACTGTGAGGAGGCACATAATCTGGCATATCTACTGTGAGGGGGCATATATGTGGGCATATCTACTGTGAGGGGGCACATATCTGGGCATATCTACTGTGAGGGGCACATATCTGGGCATATCTACTGTGAGGGGGCACATAATCGGGCATAACTGTGAGGGGGCACATATCTGGGCATATCTACTGTGAGGGAGCACATATGTGGACATATATACTGTGAGGGAGCACATATGTGGGCATATCTACTGTGAGGGAGCACATATCTGGGCATATCTACTGTGAGGGGCACATATCTGGGCATATCTACTGTGAAGGGGCACATATCTGGGCATAACTACTGTGAGGGGGCACATAACCTGCATAACCACTGTGAGGGGACACATATCTGGGCATAACTACTGTGAGGGGGCACATAACCTGCATAACCACTGTGAGGGGGCACATATCTGGGCATATCTACTGTGAGGGGCACATAATCTGGCATAACTACTGTGAGGAGGCACATAATCTGGCATATCTGCTGTGAGGTGGCATATATGTGGGCATATCTACTGTGAGGGGGCACATATCTGGGCATATCTACTGTGAGGGGGCACATATCTGGGCATATCTACTTTGAGGGGCACATATCTGGGCATATCTACTGTGAGGTGGCACATATGTGGGCATATCTACTGTGAGGGAGCACATATCTGGGCATATCTACTGTGAGGGAGCACATATCTGGGCATATCTACTGTGAGGGGCATATCTACTGTGAGGGGCACATATCTGGGCATATCTACTGTGAGGGGGCACATATCTTGGCATAACTACTGTGAGGGGGCACATAACCTGCATAACCACTGTGAGGGGACACATATCTGGGCATATCTACTGCGCGAGGCACATAATCTAGTATAACTACTGTGAAGAGGCACATAATTTGGCAGAACTACTGTGAATGGGCACATAATCTGGCATAACTACTGTGAGAGGGCACATTTTTGGGCTTAACTACTGTGAGGGGCACATAATCTGACACAACTACTGTGAGGGGGCACATATCTGGGCATATCTACTGTGAGGGGTACATATCTGGTCATAACTACTTTGAAGGAGGCACATATCTGGGCATAACTACTGTGATGGGCACATAATCTGGCATAACTACTGTGAGGAGGCACATAATCTGGCATAACTTCCGTTAGGGGGCACATATCTTGTCATATCTACTGTGAGGGGCACATAATCTGGCATAACTACTGTGAGGAGGCACATAATCTGGCTTAACGTCTGTTAGGGGGCACATATCTGGGCATATCTACTGTGAGGGGCACCTGATCCTGAGCCTGCTGGTCTTCAGAACTGTAAGTATTTACAGTAATTCACTATAAACTATGTTATATATATTACTTGTTTTATGTGAGTAAGGGTGCTGGGTGATTGGAGGAGGTAGGGCGGGATGGTAAAGAGAAATTCTGTACCAAGTGTAGGTGATGTGGGCGGTGCAATATGTGGGTGGGGCAGTGTGTAGGTGTGACTTGATGGTGGGCGGGGCACAGGGCCCCATAATCTCCTATTGCCTAGGGGCCCCATGCGTTGTCAGTCCGCCCCTGCTTCAGTGGACAGAAACAGCTAAAAACCTAATATAGGAAGTAGCATCCTCATGAATCCCATGAACAAGTATCACATTTCTAGAATTAACATTTGTAATACTCTAGAAAGATTTTTTTGCTGGATTAAGGTCATGGCATCAATTTTGACCAAGGACAACATCTGCATGGAGTTTGTATGTTCTCCTCATGTTTGTGTGGGTTTCCTCTGGGTACCCTGGTTTCCTCCCACAGTCCAAAGACATACTGATAGGGAACTTAGATTGTGAGCCCCACTGGGGACAGCTTGATGCTAATGTCTGTAAACCGCTGCAGAATATAGCAGCGCTATATAAGTGAGTAAAATAAATAAATAAATAATAAATTCATCGGGTAATATGATTGTTTATGCGGATACCAAAATCGTTGTTTGCCGGCAGCAAATCGTGCTGTGTAAACAGCCTTTGCTGGCAGCAAGCTACGAGTCTGTATGGGGACGAGCAATGGCTTTAGCGATAACTCCTCCCAATACTGTGGAGGAGATAGCTTCGTGTAAATGCTGCCGTCTCCTTCACTGATTGCCACCGAAGAACATTACATTAAGGGATAGCTCTGTTATGTTAAACTTCAAGAGCATTTAAAAGATGTTTTTTCGATAACATTTTCTCACCTTTTGTGTAATTGTGTTTCATTCATATTTCATAAACGTACATTGCCAACAGTCTGCAATGAAGGGCCAGCTGGGTGCTATCAGTTGGGTCTGACACTGACAGCACTGATTGTATGGTGTCAGGAAAACCCCCCCAACTGGTAACACCCAGCTGGACCTTTATTACAGACTGTTTGCAATTCATTCATAACTTCTAGAAGGAATAATAAATGAATGGCACAGCACAGAGTTATGATAATAGGTGCTCCAGAATTGTTGTTAAGAGGGAGATGCAAGTTACTAAAAGAGACATGTCAGCAGAGGTGACAGCTCCTCACTAATGACATGAAAGCAACTAATCGGATTGTTTGGTCTCAAAAGATCTGGGGCCCAAGCCCCAATGATATAGCCCAATTCTCTAAGTCGACCCTGCCCCCGCACACCTAATTTTACTGTATTTGCTATACAGCAGCACATACCTCTTACATCCAGGGCCTCCCAGGTGACGTCTCCTCCGATGTACATATTCTCTGTCATCATCTTCTCCATTCGTTCCAGACAACTTCTTTCAGCTGCGCCTCGTCTCTGCAGAGTGTGATACATGGACATCTTAGCTTCCTCACATTTCTATCATCATCCCCCAACCTGGAGTCCCCAGAGTGTCGTCCTGCTGCTCGCTGTGCTCCCCAATACCACTAAATACTATCCTGAAGAAACATAAGTGCCAAACAGATAGTCCCCTTATAGTAATAGTAATTCCCTTCTAGAATGCCCTCATTAGTAATACTTTCCCCTACAGTGCCCCCAACAGTGATAGCGCTCTCCAAGAGTGCCTACATTAGTTGAAGAGCCAATTAGTATTAATAATGCCCTCAGAGAGCCCCCAGTAGAAATAAGACCCCCCCCCCCTATTGTTCCCCCAGTGGTAATAAAGCTCTCTACAGACCCCTCAGTAGTAATAAGGCCCCCTATAGTGCTCTTAGTAGAAATAAGGCAGATCTATAAGTCACTCCTATAGAGCCCCCAGTAGTAATCAGAACGCCTAAGAATTTCCACTCTACTTAAAATGCCCCTACAGTGCCCCCAGTATTTATATTGTCCCTAACTGTTATAATACTCTCCCTGAAGTGCCCCCAGTATTTATATTGCCCCCTACTGTTATAATGCTCGCCCTGAAGTGCCCCTAGTATTTATAATGCCCCTGTAGTTATTTTCCTCCCTTTAGTGTCCTCAGAAATTATAATTCCTCACCCCTCCACCATACAGTTCCATGTAAATAACACTATTTCCCTCCCTCCCTGCGCTGTAGAGTCCCTCGTAAATAACCTCACACCATCTCTCCTGCCCCCTCCAATATACACTCACCTAGAGAATTATTAGGAACACCTGTTCTATTTCTCATTAATGCGATTATCTAGTCAACCAATCACATGGCAGTTGCTTCAATGCATGTAGGGTTGTGGTCCTGGTCAAGACAATCTCCTGAACTCCAAACTGAATGTCAGAATGGGAAAGAAAGGTGATTTAAACAATTTTGAGCGTAGCATGGTTGTTGGTGCCAGACGGGCCGGTCACAATCTGCTCAGTTACTGGGATTTTCACGCACAATCATTTCTAGGGTTTACAAAGAATGGTGTGAAAAGGGAAAAACATCCAGTATGTGGCAGTCCTGTGGGCGAAAATGCCTTGTTGATGCTAGAGGTCAGAGGAGAATGGGCCGACTGATTCAAGCTGATAGAAGAGCAACGTTGACTGAAATAACCACTCGTTACAACCGAGGTACGCAGCAAAGCATTTGTGAAGCCACAACACGCACAACCTTGAGGCGGATGGGCTACAACAGCAGAAGACCCCACCGGGTACCACTCATCTCCACTACAAATAGGAAAAAGAGGCTACAATTTGCACACGCTCACTAAAATTGGACTGTTGAAGACTGGAAAAATGTTGCTTGGTCTGATGAGTCTCGATTTCTGTTGAGACATTTAAATGGTAGAGGCCAAATTTGGCGTAAACAGAATGAGAACATGTGTCCATCATGCCTTGTTACCACTGTGCAGGCTGGTGGTGTAATGGTGTGGGGAATGTTTTCTGGGCACACTTTAGGCCCCTTAGTGCCAATTGGCCATCGTTTAAATGCCACGGGCTACCTGAGCAGTTCTGAAGGCAAAAGGGGGTCCAACACCGTATTAGTATGGTGTTCCTAATAATTCTTTAGGTGAGTGTATAGTCCCATGTAAATAACATCCCTCTCTATCTACAACCCCTTCCAAAATACATTGCCATGTAAATAAAATAACATCTCTCCTACCCCTCCAATATACAGTCCCATATACAGTAAATAACATCCCTCTCTATCCACAACCCCCTCTAAAATACAGTCCCTTGTAAATAACATCACACCATCTCTCCTGTCCTCTCCAATATACAGTCCCATGTAAATAACATCCCTCTCTATCTACAGCCCCCTCCAAAATACAGTCCCATGTAAATAACATCACTTCCCTCCCTTCAGCCCAACCTACACATAGTCCCATGTAAATAACATCACCCGGCCCCAGACACCTCCAACATACAGTCCCATGTAAATAACATCACCCCCTCAACATTCAGTCCCATTTAAATAATATCACTCTACCCCACTACAACATACAGTCCCATGTAAATAGCATCACCCCCACTCACAGCCACCTTCAACACACAGTCCCATGTAAATAGCATCCCTGCCTTCAGCCCTAACATACAGTTCCAGTTAAATAACCACAAATCCCAGCATTACTCTGCCTCTCACACTGAGAATCTATCCCTTCACTTACCTCTCCTCATGTAGCAGGCCTCACCACAGCTTCTTCCCCAGGATTTCTCTTCACTGCTGAGGACCATCCTGCACTGGTCACATGATGATGACATAATCGCAGGTCCTTTATGTCATCACAGGTCCTACAGCTCTTCCAGTGCATTTGTTTTAATAGTATTGCCTTCCTGAGGACAGCAAAACAGTTGTATCTATCTGGCCGGTGTTATCGCAATTCATGCGATTCCCATCTTCTTTGTGTGGTGCCAAATAATTTAGAAGTATAAGTATGCACGTGCCATGAGACCAGACACACAAGTTGGTTTCATGAAAGCATCTTCTCATCCCCCTGAGCCAGAACAAGAGAGAACTTTATTCAAGTTACATTCACTTGCAAGAAATGCACACGAGGCTCACACATCTGGTTTGCAGCCATCTAGTGGATGAAAATGTGTACTGCAGGATGTTCACATTATATTTATATATATATATATATATGTATATATATATACAGTACAGACAAAAAGTTTGGACACACCTTCTCATCCAAAGACTTTTCTTTATTTTCATGACTATGAAAATTGTAGATTCACACTGAAGGCATCAAAACTATGAATTAACACATGTGGAATTATATACATAACAAAAAAAAGTGTGAAACAACTGAAAATATGTCATATTCTAGGTTCTTTAAAGTAGCCACCTTTTGCTTTGCTTACTGCTTTGCACACTCTTGGCATTCTCTTGATGAGCTTCAAGAGGTAGTCACCTGAAATGGTCTTCCAACAGTCTTGAAGGAGTTCCCAGAGATGCTTAGCACTTGTTAGCCCTTTTGCCTTCACTCTGCGGTCCAGCTCACCCCAAACCATCTTGATTAGGATCAGGTCCGGTGACTGTGGAGGCCAGGTCATCTGGCGCAGCACCCCATTGCTCTCCTTCATGGTCAAATAGCCCTTACACAGCCTGGAGGTGTGTTTGGGGTCATTGTCCTGTTGAAAAATAAATGATGGTCTAACTAAATGCAAACCTGATGGAATAGCATGCCGCTGCAAGATGCTGTGGTAGCCATGCTGGTTCAGTATGCCTTCAATTTTGAATAAATCCCCAACAGTGTCACCAGCAAAGCACCCCCACACCATCACACCTCCTCCTCCATGCTTCACGGTGGGAACCAGGCATGTAGAGTCTATCTGTTCACCTTTTCTGCGTCGCACAAAGACACGGTGGTTGGAACCAAAGATCTCAAATTTGGACTCATCAGACCAAAGCAAGGGACTCATCAGCAAAGATAATGTCCATTCCTTGTGTTCTTTAGCCCAAACAAGTCTCTTCTGCTTGTTGCCTGTCCTTAGCAGTGGTTTCCTAGCAGATATTCTACCATGAAGGCCTGATTCACACAGTCTCCTCTAAACAGTTGTTCTAGAGATGTGTCTGCTGCTAGAACTCTGTGTGGCATTGACCTGGTCTCTAATCTGAGCTGCTGTTAACCTGAGATTTCTGAGGCTGGTGACTCGGATGAACTTATCCTCCGCAGCAGAGGTGACTCTTGGTCTTCCTTTCCTGGGGCGGTCCGCATGTGAGCCAGTTTCTTTGTAGCGCTTGATGGTTTTTGTGACTTCACTTGGGGACACTTTCAAAGTTTTCCCAATTTTTCGGACTGACTGACCTTCATTTCTTATAGTAATAATGGCCACTCGTTTTTCTTTACGTAGCTGCTTTTTTCTTGCCAAAATACAAATTCTAACAGTCTATTCAGTAGGATTATCAGCTGTGTATCCACCTGACTTCTCCACAACGCAACCCCAGTCAAGAAATCCCACTTATTAAACCTGACATGGCACACCTGTGAAGTGCAAACCATTTCAGGTGACTACCTCTTGAAGCTCATCAAGAGAATGCCAAGAGTGTGCAAAGCAGTAATCAAAGCAAAAGGTGGCTACTTTGAAGAACCTAGAATATGACATATTTTCAGTTGTTTCACACTTTTTTGCTATGTATATAATTCCACATGTGTTAATTCATAGTTTTGATGCCTTCAGTGTGAATCTACAATTTTCATAGTCATGAAAATAAAGAAAACTCTTTGAATGAGAAGGTGTGTCCAAACTTTTGGTCTGTACTTTACACATATATATATATATATATATATATATAGATAGATCGATATAGATATATAGATATATATAGAGAGAGAGAAATAAAACCTCACACAAGCAGTACATTCGGGGACTGGGAAAAGAATCCAGGGCCCAGGCCCCGAATGTTTTAACCTAGCAACTCCCCTAATCCTACCAATCATTTGTTAATGTGTCTTTTTACATACTGTATATAAGTCATGAAAATTGAACTTTTATATTTTTCCATTTTGTTCTGACATTACATTTCAAACATGTTTCAGCAAGCTACCATAATGCCCTAACTTTTCAGAAAAATCTTACATTACACTTGCTTTTACTGAAGTGATTCATAAGTAGAAAGAGCTTGGATTTATAGAAATGGTCCTGGAATTGCAGCGACACATTGTGTAGTGATAATTAAACTTGGGTATTAGAAAGATACTTTTCATCTAATGCCAACTTTATGAGTTCAGCTGTAGACACATATTTTTATTATTATCAGGGGCTTCACTCTTCCCACAGAATCACAGTAGAATATTTAGTGCAGTCCATCTCCATTCAATTCTGTTTTTTGTATTTCTATGTAAGTGAGCCTCTCAATAAACATGGCATTAATTAGTCTTTCCATGGTTATCTTTGTACTGTCGGTTAGTTGCAGAATAAGAACATAACAAATTTAAGTAGGAGTAGTCTGAGATTGATAGCAGTTAATTCTGCAGACTAATATGGGAAAAAACTTCAGAAATAGGGAGAAATACATTTTTACAAAATTGCCAATGTTCCATTTTAGTTACAGTTGTTTGTTAAATAAATAATATTTACCCCAAAATGATTCCTCATAGGGATGCCAAATGAATGTACAGGTCCTTCTCAAAAAATTAGCATATTGTGATAAAGTTCATTATTTTCTGTAATGTACTGATAAACATTAGACTTTCATATATTTTAGATTCATTACACACCAACTGAAGTAGTTCAAGCCTTTTATTGTTTTAATATTGATGATTTTGGCATACAGCTCATGAAAACACAAATTTCCTATCTCAAAAAATTAGCATATTTCATCCGACCAATAAAAGAAAAGTGTTTTTAATACAAAAAAAGTCAACCTTCAAATAATTATGTTCAGTTATGCACTCAATACTTGGTCGGGAATCCTTTTGCAGAAATGACTGCTTCAATGCGGCGTGGCATGGAGGCAATCAGCCTGTGGCACTGCTGAGGTGTTATGGAGGCCCAGGAAGCTTCGATAGCGGCCTTAAGCTCATCCAGAGTGTTGGGTCTTGCGTCTCTCAACTTTCTCTTCCCAATATCCCACAGATTCTCTATGGGGTTCAGGTCAGGAGAGTTGGCAGGCCAATTGAGCACAGTAATACCATGGTCAGTAAACCATTTACCAGTGGTTTTGGCACTGTGAGCAGGTGCCAGGTCGTGTTGAAAAATGAAATCTTCATCTCCATAAAGCTTTTCAGCAGATGGAAGCATGGAGTGCTCCAAAATCTCCTGATAGCTAGCTGCATTGACCCTGCCCTTGATAAAACACAGTGGACCAACACCAGCAGCTAACATGGCACCCCAGACCATCACTGACTGTGGGTACTTGACACTGGACTTCAGGCATTTTGGCATTTCCCTCTCCCCAGACTTCCTCCAGACTCTGGCACCTTGATTTCCGAATGACATGCAACAGTCCAGTGCTGCTTCTCTGTAGCCCAGGTCAGGCGCTTCTGCCGCTGTTTCTGGTTCAAAAGTGGCTTGACCTTCGTAATGCGGCACCTGTAGCCCATTTCCTGCACACGCCTGTACACGGTGGCTCTGGATGTTTCTACTCCAGACTCAGTCCACTGCTTCCGCAGGTCCCCGAAGGTCTCGAATCGGTCCTTCTCCACAATCTTCCTCAGGGTCCGGTCACCTCTTCTCGTTGTGCAGCGTTTTCTGCCACACTTTTTCCTTCCCACAGACTTCCCACTGAGGTGCCTTGATACAGCACTCTGGGAACAGCCTATTCGTTCAGAAATTTCTTTCTGTGTCTTACCCTCTTGCTTGAGGGTGTCAATGATGGCCTTCTGGACAGCAGTCAGGTCGGCAGTCTTACCCATGATTGCGGTTTTGAGTAATGAACCAGGCTGGGAGTTTTTAAAAGCCTCAGGAATCTTTTGCAGGTGTTTAGAGTTAATTAGTTGATTCAGATGATTAGGTTAATAGCTTGTTTAGAGAACATTTAGATGATATGCTAATTTTTTTAGATAGGAATTTTGGGTTTTCATGAGCTGTATGCCAAAATCATCAATATTAAAACAATAAAAGGCTTGAACTACTTCAGTTGGTGTGCAATGAATCAAAAATATATGAAAGTCTAATGTTTATCAGTACATTACAGAAAATAATGAACTTTATCACAGTATGCTAATTTTTTGAGAAGGACCTGTACATTGTTTAGTATATGACATTGTTATAGTTTTAATTGTATCTCCCTCTCTTGGCTTTAGACACAGCATTTGTAAATGGACAATAAATATCAAAGTACAGAAATCTTTTAGTGAAGATGCAAAAGCAGAGAGTAATTATTTTATGTTTGGATAATGTACATTCTGCATGTTAACGTCTGAGCATCTGACTTTTGTAAAAGTAGTGCATGTGGTTTTGGAGGGATTGTGGTTTTTGGGATGAGGGAGATTATTATTTTTACATTTTTCCCTCTGTTCCTTTTTCCCATTTTATTGCTGTCTTATTTTCTCTTAGGCTACATGCACATGACAGTGAAAAAAAAGTCAGTTAAAAACTGATACATTGTCAGTTTTTCATGGCCATTTTACATCAGTGTGTGCATCCATTTTCTGACCGCATGTCTGTTTTTAATGTCTTTTGCATCCGTTTTTCAAAAATTTATGAATTTGATTGGCAGTTATTTCTAGACCCACCCTTCTGAGAACACTCACATGATGGTAGGCCCCCAGCTAAAATAATGTCCCCCATAGTGTCAGAATTATTATTTTTTGCTGCCCCTAGCTTTAATATTGCCCCCAGCTAAATAATTTCCCCCATAGTGTAGGATTTCTTTTTTTACTGCCCCCAACTCTAATAATGCCCCCAATGTAGGGCTTCATTTTAAATAATTTCCCCCATGGTTTAAATAATGTCCCCATAGTGGCCCACCGCAGTTTTTTTATTTAACAAAAAAAAAAACTCACCTTATCCACTTGCTCGCACTACAGCAGTCTCTTCATTGAACAGGACCTGCCGAAGGACGTGCGATGTGCTCGATGATGTCACTGAGTGTTCCCACGTGGTTACGTCACCACGCATATCGCAGGTCCTTCGGCAGGTTCTGCTCAATGAAGAGAGAAGCGAGTGGATGTGGTGAGGTTTTTTTAACCCCTAAATGGCCATATAGATAAAGTGTACCCATTTTTAACGGCGGTTTGACGGGTGCACTCCTGTCAATCAGCCGTTAAAAAACGGTCCCATTTATTTCAATGGGGTCCGTGTGGACATGGAAATGGCCAAAAATAAGACATATCCTATTTTTGGATGGACGCTATTCACTGACCGGCCATGTGAATAGCCCAATAGACTTTCATTGGTGCTAAAAATGGCCATGTGACGGCCGTTAATTAAACGTCTGTCACTCGGCCATTATTCACTGTAATGTGCATGAAGCCTTAGTGAACTAATCTGTTGCATAGGTTAGCAGGGAACATTTCGTATGTGCTTCCCATTGTCTCCCACACATAGAGCACTAATAACTGAATCATTCTTTCCAGTGATTTGTATGCCTAGACAAGAGTCAGATAGTGGGGTCACAACGTTCCCTGCAAACAGCCTGAATGCACCTTCTTCACCTGCAAACACGACACTCAACATGAGCTCTGTGTGACAGGAAACTGAAATCATCAGTTTGACAGCCCAATCTTGTTCGCATGCCATCAGGCCCAGATTAATGGTCTACTGAAATAGAGACTATGACTTTAGCTCATTCATTTACATGAGGTGAGCAGGAAGGGGCTAAATGTTATGATATGGAAAATATTGCTCAGTTGGAAAATGTTTAAAGTTTATCAAGCTTAGTTCTCAATTTTCTGAGCTTTATTCCACCAAATTTGGGGTGAGGCTATAAAAAGTTATCCTGTGGCAATGTGGGTAGGCCCCCGGAAGAAGCCATAAACTGAGCAAAACTCTACTTGGGTGGACTGACAAGATGCAATGTGGACTTTGTACTTGCATAATTGTATGCAGTATACTTCTGAGGACAGTCATTGGCTGCAGTGGTCATGTGCCGAATACCTACACGTGTCCGCAGGCAACACAGAGAAAAAGGGGTAAAATAGAGATACACTTTTCAATATCCATGGCGATCTGTAGCCTTTTCCCTTTTTCGGGTGAGGCCATTCATTTATTTGCAGTAAGCATATAGGGGAAGTGGCTGCTTTGGGGCCTGAACTCAGAAGAGGCCCACCCCAGAGGAGGACTGAAAGATTTTATTGTTAGGGCCCCCTCAACAGTATTATACAATTACATTATGTGTATTATACAATGATAGATATATATATATATATATATATATAAATATAAATATATATACATATAAAAAAAAAATATATATATATATATATATATATATATATATGGAAACACTGTAGGAAAACGGATAGAGCAGCTTCCAGGCCTGGTGTGAGAGAGCGATCTTGAGTAGCCACAGAAGTGGGGGTTGCTCAGGAGGAGCAAAGAAATTGCTGGAGGTGGGGGGGGGGGGGGGGGGCATTGAAAAATTTGCTGTGGGTCCAGTCAGTTCTAGTTACACTACTGGCAGTATGTTTTGCTTTTATCAATCTGTGTGCACTGTACATACTGTAAGACAGGCAATAAAACTAGATACATTACATATTTGTATGTAATATGCAAATAATTGCCATGGGACCCATAGCAAAGGTCAAACTAGGGCCCCACTATGGTCCCATGCTGTTGCTGCCAAGAAATAAAGAGACTGTTGTTTGTTTTCCCTCTGAGAGGAAGCAGGTTTTTTGCCACCTAGCAGCAAAGACACCAGTGTGCTTCCTCTCTCTAAGGTCTTCCTCCAAGTGCTTTTGTGTCACATCCAAGCAGGTCAGTGTTGCGCCATGCTATATGTGATTTCATGGATCCTGCAGTAAGAGGAATCAGTTAACGGATATACTATTAATTTAGCGTTCAATATATATATATATTTTTTTTTTAAACAAACTACATATGGTAGAGACCCTCTGGTATTTCCACAAATCGTCATTCCCACAATGCATTACAGACCCTGAGGATCTCCAGGTATTTCATGGAATGGCAATGTAACTAATTTGTATACCTCACATCTGTAGCTGTCTCCTTTGAGACCAGACAGTGTCAGGAGCTCATAGATAATATAAACCCTAAAGAACTTGCTCATGGTCTAATATTCCTGTATAATTTTCACTCCATGCCCAAGGGTAAGTCAGCATTGAAAGTGTATGCTAGCAAAACCAACTCTAGCTGCTGATATTGGTATAATAGCAAGACACACATTTAGAAGATTGCTGCTATCTGAATCCACACTGCACATTTTATACATTATTAATGTTCAGGCTCTACATGTTTTTACATTTTCAATGTCAGAACTAATGAGCAGAACAGCAAACTGCATTTTCGAGATTCAGAATAGTCATTTAAATGACAGCAGATGCATGTGTTTAGACATTAAAGGATGAAAATGAAAGTTTGTGCAATGTTGAGCATAAATAATAGAATTATAAAACATCACTCCAGCTCATTCAGACTCTATGACCTTTATTTTAAGTGACCTTGAAATGCAAGTACGGATTAGAGAAAGATTTTGGGTGGATTTCTCCTATAATTATACACATCACCATACAAGCTAGAACCTTAGGTAGCTTGGAGATGCTAGTAATGGAGGAAAGGCTGTGATAACCTACATGAACTGTGCAGTGGTTGTCACCAGTAATTGGAGAGATAGAATGTAGTTAGTGAATCAGATGTATCTCAAGTATGCTTAATGAAAAACACCACAAAGGGCATTGCTTTACATATTGTAGGTTGTTTTCCCAGCACAAATACAAGACAAATTATCTAGTCACATAAATAGTGTATTGTGCTTAAGAGAGGAAAGGTACAGAAATGGCTGAAGGGACAGTATCTGTCATAATGAAGAACAAATGTTATTTAATCAATAAATGTGGTAATAATAGAGAGATAATTAAAATATTGCTATATGGGTATAATCTATGAAATCAAAAAAGGAGAAAGAAGTGGAGCTCCACTAACGTAGTAGGTTGCTGACTAGTTGGAGAATATACTGTAGATTGTCCCCCTACAGCAGTAGAAAAGGAGCTCACCTTGTTCAGTTGTGCTATGATAGGCACAACACTATGGTAGGTCCTTATCCAGACTGAGTGAATATTTGTCCTGCTCAATGTGTATGGAACTTCAGTGTAGTGCATACAAATGAATACATGATCCTATGAGTGCCTCAGGTGTTTATGAAGGCAGGATGATGATACAAAATCTTTATTCAGGCTTTTTGAAATACTCTGCTCTTGGACATCCCCATATGGCTAATAGGCATTCCGAAAAAAGCGGCGCACTCTCAAAAGGTGTTGTCAATAAAAACCTTATCCTGTTTCACCATCCTGATTCCTAATTATCTTCGTCATTCCATATGATGCCCAGTGTATTATAATTTTTTTGCATTTCTTTGATGTTCCATAAGTGTAGGCATCTATTGAGTCTTCCTTACTGGGGGCTGCAGAAGCAATCTTCTCTAGCTACACTGCATCTGGAAACCAAGGTTTGGCCATTTCTTGTAGCCTGGAGGATGCAAGTATGAGGATATTTTTCAAAAGCCTATAAAAAGAATTTTAGTTTGATAAATACAATGCTGCGTTGATCAATACAAAAAGTTTTGACGATTTATTTCCGTTCAAATACATTTTACTGCGAAAACTACCCTCTTATACCCGTCTTAGTGAACGCATTCTATTACTGCAATATACCATGTAGTTCAAACACATTTTGCTGCAACAACTGCTTTCTTATACCAGTGTTAGTGAACCATTCTATTACTGCAATATATGGGGTCATTTATCAAACTGTTGTAAAGTAGAGCTGGGTTAATTGCCCATAGCAACCAATCAGAAGTGAAAGGTGGAATCTGATTGGCTGCCATGGGTAACTAAGCCAGTTCTACTTTACACCAGTTTGATAAATGACCCCAATAGTGTGTAGTTTAAACACATTTTACAGCAAAACTGGCTTCTGGGTTATTAAACACATTCTATTACTGCAATATACTGTGTAGTTCATACACGTTTTACTACAAAATTTTTATTGTTATGCCCATCTTAGTTAACACATTCTATTACTGCAATATACCATGTAGTTCAAACACATTTTACTGTAAAAACTGCCTTTTTATACCTGTGTTAGGCTAGTTTCACACCTGTGGTATGAATTCTGGCAGGCTGTTCCAGCAAAGTACAGCCTGACAGAATTCGTCAGATCTGGCACTGCCGGATACAAATGGAATCCTAGATGCACGCTGCAGTTTGTGTCTGACGAAATTCACACCAGAGGTGTGAAACTGGCCTTGGTGAAGACATTCTATTACTGCAGTATACTGTGTAGTTCAAACACATTTTACCAAAGTAAATTCTCAATTCCAGTGTGCGGAGTGTTTGTAGAAGGGGAGGGACATTTAATTGCACTTTTGTCTTTTAATTCCAGAAAAAATACTTGCAATTTTGCTGATAGTGTTTAATAACCTATATACCAAACCCATGACTTGTCATTTATAGGAAACCTGTGAATTTTCATTTGTAGGCCTCATAATAAATTGTCTGGAAAATGGAAGAGGGAAGATGAAAAACCCTTGCCTTGTAATCAAAGAGTCAGAATGTGGATGGTAGCAGCACCAGCCATCCAGCCAGTAGTAGTATTAGGCCACAGTCATTCCTGGCTTCTGATTACACATTATTATTGTGGACAAAGAGGATGAGATTGTGGACTGGATGGTTCACTCCTCCTCTCAATGACAACAGGATGATGTGAAGGTAACCTCGGAGTCTGACACTGTGTCTTGGAATCAGGGGCAACAGCATTCCCCAGAAAAGCTTTTCACTTGTACCATCCTTGTCTTCACTGCCCCCTCTTAGTGGGGTACCTTCTTTTTCCCTAAAAAGAGTCAATAAAACCCCATGTACTATGAAAGATACTGAAGGGAGTCTTCCTGTTGATCATTTGTGTGAGTAGTGCCAGCATTTGAACTGGCATGAAGAGAGGTTCAGGAGGAGGAGGAGGGGGGCCCCTGTGTTGGTGGTGGTAGCAATGGCACTTGTAGCTACGGTGTTTGCAGTGGGGGCAGTGGAAGCAACAGTTGCATGTACACAACAGGGGCAAATATGGAGCATGGAATTGGGAAGGGGGCCAGAAAGCCCACAATAATATATTGCAGATTGGGACAGTGGCCTGGTGTGTTCTCTGTGTACTGTCTTGCCCAGCCCCCAGTCTCATCTCAGAAAGGGTTTTCAATTAGGCAGGTGGCATCATCACCCCCAAACAGACCACCAATACAAAACATCACTTCTGTGAGAATGAATGAGACATGGATCCGTGAGTATTTTCACATACATCTGGCTGAAGCCATTGGATAGATCTGTGCACACATCTATTTACTGCCTGTCCATGCTGATGCTACTGCTGGCACTACTATTACCCCTACTCACCTTACCCTTTCTACATCTACACTGTACTGCTGCTGCTCCCCAAATAAACAGAGCACTTTTCCAGGCTCGTTCAACTTCAGAACAAGCTACTGTTTCTTCTGACAATTAACAATTGTGTGTGTAAAAATAGGGCAGGAATTCTGCCCCCATTAATGCATCATTTTTGGATGCTTGTGCAATGTGACAGGTTCCCTTTAAAATGTAGTCACTAAAAACTGCAGGAGTTTAGGTCTGTTTATAGGCAGTCTATGCAAAACTGTTTACCATAAATCCTTTCCAGATCAGTCTTAGGTTGTCGAAGTCGGTATTTGGAAGGTGACTTTTAAAGGGATTCTGTCACCTCCCCTAAGGCAAAAAACGATTTAAAACCAGCCATGCAGCACAGCTTACCTGGATTAGGCTGTGCTGTTCAATCTTGAAATCCGTCCAGCAGTTAGTTCAAAAAACGAGTTTGATCAATGAGGAAATGCGTCCTGAAGGTGCCCAGAGGGGCGTTTTTTTCTTCTGAGAGAGCCCAGTCCCGCCCCTTTTTCAGTGCCCAGCCCGCCTTCCTTTTACTTCCTAACTGCCGCCTCCAGCCTGCCACAGCCTCCCCTTCCTCTCCTCCCCCTCCCTCTTGCCGAACGAAGTCTCGCACAGGCGCAGTACCCACTGAGGGCTGCGCCTGTGCGATCATCAGGAGACTGAGGGCGGCAGCTTCATCTTCGTCACTGGGCATGCGCCGAGCCCAGTGACGTCCGATGCTCGCTCTTCCCTCAGCAGGGAAGAGCGAGCATCGGACGTCACTGGGCTCGGCGCATGCCCAGTGACGAAGATGAAGCTGCCGCCCTCAGTCTCCTGATGATCGCACAGGCGCAGCCCTCAGTGGGTACTGCGCCTGTGCGAGACTTCGTTCGGCAAGAGGGAGGGGGAGGAGAGGAAGGGGAGGCTGTGGCAGGCTGGAGGCGGCAGTTAGGAAGTAAAAGGAAGGCGGGCTGGGCACTGAAAAAGGGGCGGGACTGGGCTCTCTCAGAAGAAAAAAACGCCCCTCTGGGCACCTTCAGGACGCATTTCCTCATTGATCAAACTCGTTTTTTGAACTAACTGCTGGACGGATTTCAAGATTGAACAGCACAGCCTAATCCAGGTAAGCTGTGCTGCATGGCTGGTTTTAAATCGTTTTTTGCCTTAGGGGAGGTGACAGAATCCCTTTAAATGGAGTCTGTCAGGTAAAATAACTACCAGCAATGGCCATCAGATTGTTGGAAAAGCATTCTAACCATACCTTTATGTCATCTTAGTGTTTATTGCATGTCCAAGTAAAGCACTTTTATTCCTGTGTAAAATGGCTCTCATGTGCCCAGCTGGGCAATTGCCAATTAAAATCTATGAGATTTTCCCATATGCACTGACAGTATATTTAGAGTGTGAATTTGGCCTGAAAGAGAGTCTGTCAGGTAAATTTCACAAATATTACTACCAGCAGTAGCCATAGGCATGTTGTAAAAGCAGCTGGGTGGGCTTTCCTTTTCAAAGTGCCCAACCCCACCACCCTTTCCTGCTTTCAGCTCCTCCCCAAACCTCCCAAGGCTCAGGGGAGAGGGGCGGAAGCCTTGGGGGTTAGAGAAGGAGCAAACAGCGGGAAAGGGTGGTGAGGTTGGGCGCTTTGAAAAGGAAAGCCCACCCAGCTGCTTTTACAACATGCCTATGGCTACTGCTGGTAGTAATATTATGACATTTAAATGACAGACTCTCTTTCAGGCCAAATTCACGCTTTAAATATACTGCCAGTGCATATGGGAATATCTCATATATTTTAATTGGCAATTGCTTACAAAAAGAGTCTTGGTTACTTCTGGATCCTACAGCCAAAACTATATCCAAAGCTAGTGACTGCTGTGTTCAATAAACCTGTATACAGAGACAGAGACATTTTCTGTACGATCTTGTACACAATGTGTGTACCAATTATATTAATAAATGAGTACAATTCTTAGGATTAGAAAATGTTATCAACATTTTGAATACATTGTTAGCCCTATGGTATATCTAATATATAAAGCTGAGCGTATGTGTGTATGTCCGCTAAAGGAATCCGCACCGTCGCATTTACAATCACGAAATTTGGCACACAGGTACTGAGCTCGCTAGGGCCTACCGTTCCTGAGATATTCCCCAAAAATGCAAATATGGCACATCACATAACCTACATTAGCCAATAGAAGCCTGCAGGTCTTTCTCTTCATATCTCAACTGCCATACACATGGTCACATATCCCGTATCAGCCAATAGAAGCTCGCAGGTTCTTAGTCGCCACATAAACACAGTTTTAAACCAGGTTTCCATAACAACCCAGCCATTTTTCTTCACTTCTGTATGTCAGCTTTAAAGGGGCAGGGCGCTGTGGATGACACTGTTAAGGGAGCTGAGTGCTGTGAGGTCACAGTTCAGGGGGCAGGTAGGGTGGCCATTCAGGGTAGTCACCCTCAAAAGACAGACTTGAAAACTCCACCCCTAGGTCCCACTAAGCCACACCCCTGATCCAATTAGGCCACACACCCTCCCACTCCGCATTTTTTCATTGAAAAAATGAAGGTAAAAATCTTCTGTCAGCTGCAGGTGTGGATGGGTCGTGACTTTCTCCCTGCAGCTCACGCTCAGACAGCACAGTGCTGCTGTCTGAGAGTGAGCTGTTCAAAAGGACATCCCTGCGTCCATCCAGGCCTTGCACCGGATGAGGACAGTGAGTCTGAAAGCTGGACTGTCTGGCCTAAAACCGGACCTCTGCCTACCTTATGGGAAGGCTGCTGTCACAGTTAAGGGGACGGTCCGCTATGAAGGTCAGTGTTAAGGGGCAGATTGCTGTAGAGGCCACTGTTAAGGGGCCGGGGTGTTGTGGAAATCACTGTTAAGGAGAGAGGGTACTGTGGAGATCAATGTTAAAGGGGTGGACTACTGTGGAGGTCACTGTTAAGGGGGCGAGATGCTATGGAGGTCACTGTTAAAGGGGCGGTTGCTGTGGGGGTCTCTGTTAAGGGGGCAGGGAACGATGGTGGTCACAGTTAAGGGGAAGGTCCGCTATGGAGGTCAGTGTTAAGGGGGCGGGGTGCTGTAGAGGTCACTGTTAAGGGGATGGGGTGTTGTGGAGGCAACATTTTAAAGGAATGGAGCTCTGTGGAGGTCACTGTTAAGGGGGCAGATTATTGTGGAAATCACTGTTAAGGAGACGGGGTACTGTGGAGGTCACATAAAGGGGGGTCCAATGTGGAGGTGTGTTCTCTGTGTACTGTCTTGCCCTGCCCCCAGTGTCATCTCAGAAAGTGTTTTCAATTAGGCAGGTGGCATCATCACCCCCCAAACAAACCAACTTGTTTTTCACCAATACAAAACATCACTGCTGTGAAAATGAATGAGACATGGATCCTTGAGTATTTTCACACACCTCTCGCTAAAGCCATTGGATAGATCTGTGCACACATCTATTTACTGTTAAAGGGGCGGGTGCTGTGGGGGGGCGAGATGCTATGGACGTCACTGTTAAAGGGGCGGGTGCTGTGGGGGGTCTCTGTTAAGGGGGCAGGGAACGATGGTGGTCACAGTTAAGGGGAAGGTCCGCTATGGAGGTCAGTGTTAAGGGGGTGGGGTGCTGTAGAGGTCACTGTTAAGGGGACGGGGTGTTGTGGAGGTAACATTTTAAAGGAATGGAGCTCTGTGGAGGTCACTGTTAAGGTTAAGGGGGCAGATTATTGTGGAAATCACTGTTAAGGAGACGGGGTCTGTGGAAGTCACATAAAGGGGGGGCAATGTGGAGGTCACTGTTAAAAGGGAGGGCACTGTGGATGTTACTGTTAAGGGGGCAGGCTGCTGTGGAGGTCACTGTTAGAGGTGTGGGCACTGTGGAGGTAACTGTTAAGGGAGGAAGGGACTGTGTAGGCCACTATTAAAGGGACAGCAGGGTACTGTGAGCAGTGATGGCCAGTTCGCAGTGTTCGCCAGCGAACACATGCGGGCTGCCATCTTGACTCACAAGTCCGGCGATGCACAGGTTACCCCTTACCTGTCCCTGTGCCACGAGCCAGTCTGAAACAAATGCGGTCACCGGGAACAGGCAGTTCCGAGAACAGCCCGATGGCGGCTGTTCTCGGAACTGCCTGCTCCGGTGACCGCATTTGATTTCAGACCGGCTCGAGGCACAGGTAAGGGCTTACCTGTGCATCACTGGACTTGTGAGTCAAGATGGCAGCCCGCATGTGTTCACTGGCGAACACTGCAAACTGCCCATCACTGACTGTGAGGTCACTGTTAAGGGAGTGGGGTACAGTGGAGGTCACTGTTAAGGACCTGGGGCACTGTGGCAGTCACTGTTAAAGGGGCAATCACTGTGGAGGTCTCTTTTAAGGGGGCCAAAAATGGTGGAGGTCACAGTTAAAGGGGCTGTAACCTACAGTCAGTGTTAAGGGGCGGGTGCTGTAGAGGTCACCGTCAAAGGGGTGGGGTGCTGTGGAACTCTGTTAAAGGGGCAGGCTGCTGTGAAGGTCATAGTTAAGGGGGTTGGCTGCTGTGGAGGTCCCATTTTAAAGAGACTTGGCACTGTAGGGGGGTCAGTGTTAAAGGGTGGGGGGCTGTGGAGGTCACTGTTAAGGGGGCGGGGTACTGTAGATGTCACTGTTAGTGGATACTGTCGATATCTTTTAACGACACACAAACATTTAATTAAATAGATGAAATATACCCGAGCGAAGCCGGGTCCTTCTACTAGTATTGTATAAAGTTGATTTGCACACTATGTTGAGGTTACATAAAATGGGACTTTACAATGCGTATGTATAGCTTTGTACATAACCACTAATCTTATTATTTTTTAAAAGGTATTTTTATATGAATGTACTTGTATAATTTGATGTGCCGTCATAATAAGTAGGGTAGCTGCTTTGATGCATGGATTCATTGTTACGGCACCACCTGGGTTCCAGCACTCATACTCCTCACATGGGTTATATTGCTAGTTTATGCAATTGTATTGTAGATTGTTACAAAATAAAATAGTGATTTAATATCCAGTTCATATGCTGCAAAATTCCTGTTTCTATTAGCAATGAAACTTGGTGAACAAGGTGGCATTTCCTTTCATTGTGAAATGTTTGCCACTATATAATATAAGTGATAAAATATGCATTACTCTAATACGGATCTCATGTTTTTTTATACTAAGGAGCAGACATTCTCCGGCAAGAAGTTAGAAAGGAATTGGATTTTATAAGCAAGGTTTTATGAGCATGATTTGCTCAGACATCTTACCAATATGTTGTTATACCAATTATTCAGCTATATTTATTATTAAATATGTAGGGCCGGTACTCCTTAAAAAGCAGACTTTAGATGTTAGATTTCCTACCTCAGCTCAACAGAGTCCAAATCTGTTCTGTAATCTGTGTAGCCACCTGTCTGTAAATGTATACATGGCAGTGAGTAATTGAAATGGCATTGGGGCGTAACTCCGAAAATGACACTGAAGAAGTCAGTGAGCTAAATGACATCTATTCATCTCTGCATTTTTAAACAATAGTTAATGATAGATTCCTACTTTATAAAGTACTACTGTACCGACATATATTTAGTGTCACTGATATTTCCTCCCCTGCATAACGGAAACGAGACGGATCCGTTTTGCACCCCATAGACTTCTATTATTCCGGAATGAATAACGGAATGCCTCTAAAGGCATTTCGTTATGCATTCCATGATAGAATTGCGTTATGGTCCGTGGTAACGAAATCCATAACGCAATTCACATTTTACCACCAAACGAAGTGTGAAAATATGAAATTTGCTCATCTCAAATTTTTATTGAACTCTGAATTTGAAGTCTAGAGATCAGTTCAGCCCATTTTTTTTTTTTATTAAAACTTGATGGAAAGCCTATGCCTCATCTGATCCCATTGTTTTCAATCATTGTTTTTCTACTGAACATTGTCCAGTTTTTGGAAACAATAGACTTTATATGCCATCAGTAGAGATGGCCTTGCGGTTCGCCCGGCAGTCGTTTTGCGGCGAACTTTCCGAGTTTGCGGTTCGCCAAAAATGTGAACATATGGTGATGTCCGCAGGCGCCATATTCTTTTGCATTGTGCCAAAATTCTACCCATGGCACATCCATCAGGTGGGACAGGACAGCCAATTGAGACATTTCAGCACATGGACACACCCCCACCCTATCAAAGAACCCGATCTGGCAGCCATTTTGCATTCTGTGTTTTGCCAGTGTAGGAAGAGGTTGCTTTGTGGAGTAAGGACAAGCTGTTAGGGACACCAAACGCTAACTAATAGGGCCAAAAAAGTATTTTTAAGGACTGGTATAGGTGTGCTATCGATAGGTGTAATATACTGAGGGGTGTGATATACTTATAATATACTTTCTTACATAGAAAGTATATTATAGTGCATTTGTATTGTGCAGCAGTTGTGTGCGGTTCTGCTGCAATACCACAGATATATAGAGGGACAAGCGCTATTGGAACAACTAATTGCAACGGTTTGATATACCTGTTGCCCCCCAGGGGTGAAATATACCTTCTTCCACAAAATGCTGATTGAGGGCTGCGATATACCTGTTGCCCCAAAGAAGCAGCGTGGTGTGATATAACTGTTGCGCAAAAAATAATAATTGAAGGGTGTGATATACCTGCTTCCACAAAATACTGATTGAGGGCTGCGATATACCTGCTTCCACAAAATACTGATTATAGGGTTCGATATACAGTACAGACCAAAAGTTTGGACACACCTTCTCATTCAAAGAGTTTTCTTTATTTTCGTGACTATGAAAATTGTAGATTCACACTGAAGGCATCAAAACTATGAATTAACACATGTGGAATTATATACATAACAAAAAAGTGTGAAACAACTGAAAATATGTCATATTCTAGGTTCTTCAAAGTAGCCACCTTTTGCTTTGATTACTGCTTTGCACACTCTTGGCATTCTCTTGATGAGCTTCAAGAGGTAGTCACCTGAAATGGTCTTCCAACAGTCTTGAAGGAGTTCCCAGAGATGCTTAGCACTTGTTGGCCCTTTTGCCTTCACTCTGCGGTCCAGCTCACCCCAAACCATCTCGATTGGGTTCAGGTCCGGTGACTGTGGAGGCCAGGTCATCTGGCGCAGCACCCCATGACTCTCCTTCATGGTCAAATAGCCCTTACACAGCCTGGAGGTGTGTTTGGGGTCATTGTCCTGTTGAAAAATAAATGATGGTCCAACTAAATGCAAACCGGGTAGAATAGCATGCCGCTGCAAGATGCTGTGGTAGCCATGCTGGTTCAGTATGCCTTCAATTTTGAATAAATCCCCAACAGTGTCACCAGCAAAGCACCCCCAAACCATCACACCTCCTCCTCCATGCTTCACAGTGGGAACCAGGCATGTAGAGTCCATCCATTCACCTTTTCTGCGTCTCACAAAGACACGGTGGTTGGAACCAAAGATCTCAAATTGCACTCATCAGACCAAAGCACAGATTTCCACTGGTCAAATGTCCATTCCTTGTGTTCTTTAGCCCAAACAAGTCTCTTCTGCTTGTTGCCTGTCCTTAGCAGTGGTTTCCTAGCAGATATTCTACCATGAAGGCCTGATTCACACAGTTTCCTCTTAACAGTTGTTCTAGAGATGTGTCTGCTGCTGGAACTCTGTGTGGCATTGACCTGGTCTCTAATCTGAGCTGCTGTTAACCTGCAATTTCTGAGGCTGGTGACTCGGATGAACTTATCCTCCGCAGCAGAGGGGACTCTTGGTCTTCTTTTCCTGGGGTGGTCCGCATGTGAGCCAGTTTCTTTGTAGTGCTTGATGGTTTTTGTGACTGCACTTGGGGACACTTTCAAAGTTTTCCCAATTTTTCGGACTGACTGACCTTCATTTCTTAAAGTAATGATGGCCACTCGTTTTTCTTTCCTTAGCTGCTTTTTTCTTGCCATAATACAAATACTAACAGTCTATTCAGTAGGACTATCAGCTGTCTATCCACCTGACTTCTCCACAACGCAACTGATGGTCCCAACCCCATTTATAAGGCAAGAAATCCCACTTATTAAACCTGACAGGGCACACCTGTGAAGTGAAAACCATTTCAGGTGACTACCTCTTGAAGCTCATCAAGAGAATGCCAAGAGTGTGCAAAGCAGTAATCAAAGCAAAAGGTGGCTACTTTGAAGAACCTAGAATATGACATATTTTTGGTTGTTTCACACTTTTTTGTTATGTATATAATTCCACATGTGTTAATTCATAGTTTTGATGCCTTCAGTGTGAATCTACAATTTTCATAAATCTTTGAATGAGAAGGTGTGTCCAAACTTTTGGTCTGTACTGTACCTGTTTCCACCAAATATTAATTGAGGCCTGCGAGATACCTACTTCCACACACACTACTGATTAGGGGTTTGATATACCTGTTTCCACCAAATATTGATTGAGGCCTGCGAGATACCTACTTCCACACAATACTGCTCTTCTCTAGGGACTTAGGCACAGGTTAATTTTGAAAATGACAGGCCATTCTGTAGTGGTCGTACAGGTGCACCAGGCCGGAGCCTATATGGGAAGTTGGAGAAGGCGCCTGCGATTACTTCAAAGGGCGCACCAGAGTTGGTTGAGTGGCTCACTCACCCTTCCTCTTCTGCACCCTCCTCATCCTTTGTATCTGCACCCTAATGACTCTCTGCTGAGTGCACCCCCAAATACACCACCACCATAGCCCCTCCACTCGATTTAGAGGAATTATTTTCCCATCTATTCCCAGACCTTACCGACGTGCAGCCATTCTTGACATCGGATGAGGAAGAGGAGGTTGCAACGGCTGCCACCTAGCGGTCTGACGACAGTACCCAGGTCAACCCAAGGAGGGAGGTCCCCGCTGTTGCTGCCTACTCCGAGATCTCAAATGTCAGTGGTGGTCAAGGTGAAGATGACGTGTCGATGGACGTCACGTGGGTTCCCACAAAAGAGGAAGAGGATGGGAGTTCAGAGGGAGAGAAGGAGGAGCAGCAGGCAGAGCTCACAGGGCACACTGTGGGCTTTTTTTAACGTGTTAGCTGCTGACAATAGTGTTGCCATCTGCAGCCTGTGCTGTCAGCGCATAAGTCGCGGTAAGCCCAACACTCAACTAGGGATGACCACCTTGCTCCCATCACCGAGCCCAGTGGGAGCAACAACATCAGAAACCACAAAGCCACACTCCCGGCGCTCCTCGTCCTGCTACTAATCCTTCTCCCCTCCCCTATTATTTGTCCTCCACTCCACCTTCCACCATACCATCTACACGTTCATCTAGCAGAAGGCAGGCTTCCGTGGCCCATATGTTCGAGCGTAAAAAATTGATGGTGTCGGATAACCCTGGCTTGTCGGAACTGATACCACGCCAACTACTGCCATATAAACTGGTGGACACGGAGCCGCAAGTGAATATATCTCTGGCACACAGTGTCGGTGCCAAGATACATCTGACCACAGACACGTGGTCTAGCAAACACGGGCAGGGAGGGTACATAACTTTTACTGCCCACTGGGTGAACCTTCTGATGGCCGTCAAGCATGTAAGCCGTGGTTCCCGTGTGGATTTGCTGTTACAGCCAAGGATTGCATGCAGGCCTGCCTCTTATTCTCCTCCTCCTATTCCATCCTCCGTCTCCTTATCGGCTGACTCCTCCTTTACCATTGCTACTGCCTCTTCTGCTGTGCCACCCGTGCTCCCCAGAACCTATTCAACGTCCCAGGCCAGACATTGCCATGCTGTGCTGCGGCTGTTGTGCCTGGAAGTCAAGAGACACACCGGTCCTGCACTGCTTTCAGCTCTGTGGTCACAGGCCGATCAGTGGCTAACCCCACTCAATTTGACAGTTGGTAAAGTGCTGTGCGACAACTGTGATGATCTGCTGAGCGTGCTGAAACAGGGCAAAATGACACACATGTGGTGCATGGCACACGTCCTGAATTTAGTCTTGCAGCGATTCGTTGCCAAATACCCCAATGTCCAAGACGTCTAATCCTCAGTAGTATTATGTGACAGTAGCTGCTCCCAGTCTATGCCCTGAAATCCTGCCCTCAACCCAGGGAAATTAGCCTTTTTGAAATTTAGTGTCTTTGCTCATCCTGACAGAGTTTGCTTCTTATAGTCTAGTTTATGATTATATTGTGGTCACTATTACCTAGTGTTTCTCAAACAGTAACATTTCCAACAAGCTCTGCATTATTAGAGATGACCAAATCCATCAGAGCATCGCCCCTAGTGGGAGCTTCTACAAACTGGGCCATAAAGTGGTCCTGCAGCAAGTTGAGGAATCTTCTCCCCTTTGTGGTTGAGGCAGAATCATGTCCCCAGTCTATGTCTGGGAAGTTTAATTCTCCCATTATGACCACTGTACCAGCTAGTGGGCCCACTCTATTTGGTGACAGCATTATAAGCAGAAGTCATGACACAGAGCTGCATTCACTCCATAATGGACACCACTGGTTTCTGACGCATCCCAATGACATATCAGGTTCCATCTGGTTCTTCCGAGGTGTCTGTTGTTTTAACTTGGAAAATATTATGCATGCTTCACTATTTCCCAGGAAATGTGATGGATCAGTGACAGAGGCTATGAATGGAAGCTCCGACACAGATGTGAACCTAACATAAGACATATAAGTAATTTATAGCTAGTTGTGAATCTCATCTTGACACATACATTAGATGCAAGATGGATAGATGAAGGGGTTAATCAATTTATTTCACTTTTATGCCTAATGTAATATTTTCCAGGCCCATGCAGTAATATATCTCTCCATCATGCATGTTTTCACATGAAGCAATTTTTTATTTTAATTTTTAAACAAGTTGATTCATATTTATCACAATCTGCTTGTTCTTCCACTTCATTGTTTCATAACAACTTATCATTTTGCCATTTCATCATTTCTACAATTCACAATGCATGAGCATCAGCACAAAAACTGCATACAAAGAGAAGCACTGAAGCTTGATGCTTTCATTAAGAGTGTATTAGATATCTCAGCATATGCAAAGGGAAGATAGACAGTGATAGATGGATAGATAAATAGATATTAGCTTTTATCAGATATTATATATAAAATATATGTCCCACAGTAATAATGATGACTGTATGAAACGGAAAACATTCATAACTATACTCAGACATCAATTATTAGGTACTGCGTATGTGCATGTAACACATAATTTTATGCACACACACACGTAGTCCTATCATATAGATATAATACAATGGTATGACCAATTATTATGATCCCCACTCACGGTTTGTTGCATGGGCCAGGTGTCGTCAGGATATTCCGACCGTATGCGTGATCAGGGGGTCTGTGGTGGTTTACCGTTGTATACTGAAAAAAATGGTTCCAGATAAAGTTCAATAGCTGAGTAGCTTGAAGTAGTTAGGTCAGGCAGGTGGGAGAATGTCCCTGATAGACTGTTATTCTCCTGCCTAAAAGCGGAGAGGTCTCCCGCCTAAATGCGGGAGAATCACTCCCTGCGGAGCGACCCCACTTCTCGGTGGCTTTCCCTGTTATTCTGACCCTATTGCTAGTCTTCCAATGCTGTCCTGTTACTGATGTTTCTTTAGAATGGTATTTCCCTTCTTTCAAAGGTGTTTCCCGACGCGTTTCCTCTGCCAGGTGATGCTAGCAGATTCATCAGGGGTGAAGTAGGTAATTTGGATGGTATAATAACCATTAGCACAATCGCTTTTGTGGTGGTATCCCAGCTAGATTGCAGTCCAGAGTGAATGTCTGTAACTGCCCCCTTAAATATACCGTTATATCACGTCTAATTGTTGTGTTAATTGCTCACATACCTTTTGCCATTGCTCTTTCGGCGTGCGTTCCATTTGAGTTCAGGGCGTGCGTTCCATTTGAGTTCAGGGCGGATACGGAACTACGTCACTCTGCGCATGCGCATTGTTTTACTTAGCCCCGTGGAACGCATCGCGTGCACGTTGTGCGTCCAGTCGGCTAATCCTATTGTCTGTGACGCCACGCGTATAGCGTGGAACGCATCGGCGTCACTGGATACTGGTCCGCATCCCTGTGGAGCGCATTGACGTCATATTGTGGCGTCAAGGTGATTGGAACGGAGAGCTATATACCTTACTCCTTCCATCGAACGTGTACGGTTGTGGACAAAACACATTTATTAGTATCAATATGTCTATATGTGGTGTTTAGGGTGGGTCCGGATCTAAATAATATGGTCTATAATACTGGTTGAATATTAAACATTTATTCGTATCCCGGTCCAACTCCATTTCATTGTTTTGTCCACTTTATTGATATCTAAGCAATATGATCCATAATATTAGTTAATTATTGGACATTCAATCCACTTAGTTGCTATACATGTATACATCTATATACACACATATTGATGTCTGTATATATACATATACATACCGTAGCGACATACATACTAGACCTGCGGGTATATATAGGTTGTGGGGTGTACTGGTGCTTGAATGGGGGACATTTATGGGAGTGGGAGGGAGATCGGTCCAGGGCTTGAGCCATTATACACATAATTCTTGATATGTCCTGGGCCTTTATTAGTTCCCAACCCTCCTATTTATAAATGGTTGTGACTATTACCTATCTCGGTAGATGTAGTGTGGTTCCTATTCCGTATATTATTGTTATTATCTTTACACTTGTCAAGTGGATCTGAGTATTTTACGCCCAGGGCCTAAATAAAACAGCCAAAAGGACAGGAATCTCGTTTAGGCCGAACGGACTAACTGTCTTTAGCCTATGAGTCCACTCAGTCTCTTTCTGTAATATCTTTCTATTGAGGTCACCGCCTCTGGGAGATGGACGTATCACCTCTATAACACAAAACTTTAAAACCCTGGAGTCTCCATCATGACAGATCTGAATATGCCTAGCAATTGGGGTGTCCCGTTGGTGTCTGATGTCTCCCAGATGGTCTCCAATCCTCCTCCTGAGTTCTCTCTTGGTTTTGCCAACGTACTGGAGATTGCAAATACATGTGCATAGGTATACCACCCCTGTGGTTTTGCAATTTGCAAAGTCCCTGATGGTATATGTTTTATTCGTGACACTGCTGGAGAAGGATTTTGTCTTGATAATGTGTGGACAGGCTATACAAGTCCCACATTTGTACATGCCTAGGGGTTTCCTGTCTAGCCAAGTTCCAGATTTTTTAATCGGTAAGTAATGGCTATGTACGAATCTGTCCCCCAGTGATCTTCCTCTACGATAGGTAATTGCCGGGTAAGGGGGAAGGGTCTCCTCTAATGTCAGGGTCAGTGAGTAGCAGATCCCAGTATTTTTCAAGGATCTCCTTGACTTGTCTATTATAGTTATCGTAGGTGCCTATAATACGGAACTTGTGGTCTGCTGTGGGTTTTTGTTTAGGAGACAATAGTTCCGTTCTTTCTACATTTAATGCCGTGTATGAAGGCTTTTTGTAGTGGTTGGAGCGGGTATCCCCTTTGGCTAAATCTAACTCTCAGGTCATTGGCTTGATTGTAGAAGTCTGCCTTCCGGGTACAATTTCTTCGGATCCGAAGATATTGGCCCTTGGGAATACCACATTTTAGGCTTGTGGGATGATGACTCTCCCATCTTAGTAAATTGTTTGTGGCTGTGGGTTTCCTGTATGTTTTAGTGGAGATAATTCCATTATTTAGGGAGATGTATAAATCCAGGAAAGCCAGACTTTGCTCATTGACCTCTGAGGTGAAGTGCATACCTATTTTGTTGTTATTTAGGTATGCTACAAATTCCGAGAATTGCCCCCTGGAGCCGCTCCAGAATATCAAAATATCGTCGATATAGCGGCCCCAGAAGACAATCCTCGGCGTCCAGATACTATCCTCCGTGAATACCAGGGTATCCTCCCACCAGCCCAGGAACAGGTTGGCATAAGTGGGGGCACAGGGGCTCCCCATTGCCGTGCCCCTGAGCTGGTGGAAGAACCTGGAGTTAAAAAGAAAAAAATTGTGTCTAAGGACAAACTCTGTCAACTTATAGGTAAACTCATTATGCGCTATGAATTGAGTGCCCCTAGTTTTAAGATAATATTCGACTGCATATAGTCCCAGGTCGTGGGGGATGTTGCTATAAAGCGCCTCAACATCTATTGAGGCCAGTAGTATCCCATCCTCTAGTTGTAACCCATCAATTTTAGTTAGTAAATCTGGGGTATCCCTGATGTACGATGGGAGTGCTGTCACGAAAGGTCTCAGTATCTTATCAACATAGACACCGATGTTTTGGGTAATCGAGTTTATCCCAGATACTATGGGGCGTCCCTTGAGCGGTGTGAGTCCTTTGTGAATTTTGGGGATGGTGTAAAACGTGGCAGTCTGAGGATAGGGGATGAGCATAAATTTGAGTTCATCATTTGATATTAGTTTGTTATCAAGAGCCTGTATAAGTAAAGACTCCAAATCAGTATTGAATTCCAAAGTGGGGTCCCTTTCGAGGATATTGTAGCAGTTTTTGTCATTTAAAATCGAATTGCACATCTGTTGATACATGGCATGATCCATGACGACCAGATTTCCCCCTTTGTCTGAGGGTTTTAGTATTAAATCATGGTCATCCTGTATTTTGATCATGGCCTCTGTTTCAAGTTTATTTAGATTCGTTTTGCTCTGAATTCTTTTTTGATCCAATTTTTCCAATTCTTTCGTGACTATATGTTGGAAAAGATCAATTGTATTTGATTCAAATGGAGGTGGAGATTTGGTACTCTTGGGTTTCAAATTTGTAAAGGGGCCTTCCCCAGTATTCTTATTTCCTTCTCCAAGGAGTTCCGCCATCATTCTGGCCAGAGGAAGCCCTGGACCGATCTCCCTCCCACTCCCATAAATGTCCCCCATTCAAGCACCAGTACACCCCACAACCTATATATACCCGCAGGTCTAGTATGTATGTCGCTACGGTATGTATATGTATATATACAGACATCAATATGTGTGTATATAGATGTATACATGTATAGCAACTAAGTGGATTGAATGTCCAATAATTAACTAATATTATGGATCATATTGCTTAGATATCAATAAAGTGGACAAAACAATGAAATGGAGTTGGACCGGGATACGAATAAATGTTTAATATTCAACCAGTATTATAGACCATATTATTTAGATCCGGACCCACCCTAAACACCACATATAGACATATTGATACTAATAAATGTGTTTTGTCCACAACCGTACACGTTCGATGGAAGGAGTAAGGTATATAGCTCTCCGTTCCAATCACCTTGACGCCACAATATGACGTCAATGCGCTCCACAGGGATGCGGACCAGTATCCAGTGACGCCGATGCGTTCCACGCTATACGCGTGGCGTCACAGGCAATAGGATTAGCCGACTGGACGCACAACGTGCACGCGATGCGTTCCACGGGGCTAAGTAAAACAATGCGCATGCGCAGAGTGACGTAGTTCCGTATCCGCCCTGAACTCAAATGGAACGCACGCCCTGAACTCAAATGGAACGCACGCCGAAAGAGCAATGGCAAAAGGTATGTGAGCAATTAACACAACAATTAGACGTGATATAACGGTATATTTAAGGGGGCAGTTACAGACATTCACTCTGGACTGCAATCTAGCTGGGATACCACCACAAAAGCGATTGTGCTAATGGTTATTATACCATCCAAATTACCTACTTCACCCCTGATGAATCTGCTAGCATCACCTGGCAGAGGAAACGCGTCGGGAAACACCTTTGAAAGAAGGGAAATACCATCTAAAGAAACATCGTAACAGGACAGCATTGGAAGACAACAATAGGGTCAGAATAACAGGGAAAGCCACCGAGAAGTGGGGTCGCTCCGCAGGGGGTGATTCTCCCGCATTTAGGCGGGAGACCTCTCCGCTTTTAGGCAGGAGAACAACAGTCTATCAGGGACATTCTCCCACCTGCCTGACCAACTACTTCAAACTACTCAGGAATTGAACTTTATCTGGAACCATTTTTTTCAGTATACAACGGTAACCACCCCAGACCCCCTGATCACGCATACGGTCGGAATATCCTGACGACACCTGGCCCATGCAACAAACCGTGAGTGGGGATCATAATAATTGGTCATACCATTGTATTATATCTATATGATAGGACTACGTATGTGTGTGCATAAAATTATGTGTTACATGCACATACGCAGTACCTAATAATTGATGTCTGAGTATAGTTATGAATGTTTTCCGTTTCATGCAGTCATCATTATTACTGTGGGACATATATTTTATATATAATATCTGATAAAAGCTAAGTTTTAAAGTAGGATAACTAATCAGTGATACAGTTTAATTTGTTCCTACAACATATTTATTTCTAAATCATTACTGTGATTTGTATTTTGATAATGGCAAGTTTCCTATCCGGCCCTATTAACACTGATCAGTGGTTAGCTGAGGCCTCACAGGTATTCTCAGATAAAAATATAGAGACAAAGGACGCCCCGGGTAATCTAAAATCCTTATTCAAAGAATTATATACATCCTACAGAGACAACATCAAATCATGGTGGGAGACTCAGTCTCTTGAAAATTATATAAAGGCTGAGATTGTTCCTAAAGGGTTGCGCATTCCCATTACTCCAGCACTTAGATCACAATCACCTGACTTACTGACCAAGTGGGAAAAAACATTGACAGAAAGCTCCCTTAACCTCATGAGACTTTTGCTCTCTGAAGAACGTATCACCTTAGAAAAAACATCCATAAAACTTAAGATACTAATCGAACAGACTCTAAAATATAAGGACGATCCGGAGTTCTCCAAAAAAGAAAACAATTTACAATCCTCTGTGGAAAAATACCATATTTCAATTAAAGAAAGAAAGCACAATCAGTATAAAAAAGACTTTCTTGAATTCAAAGAAAAACGAGCATACTTACACTTAAACGCCCAAACAAGTTTACCCCCAAAAGAAATTTCATCATCTGAAATTGAATCTTCAGACACAGAAAGATCGACTGATCACTCATATCGTGGGAAACCAAGATATAGAGGTAACGGGAGACAAAGAGGCCCCAGAACCAGAAATCAAAAATGGGGAAATCAATCGAGGAACAATCAACCAGAAGGACCCTCGTCCTCTGGACCCTCTACCTCATCCTCCAATTTTTTAGAGCAGGGGGGAGCACCCTATCACTTCAGGGACCGTCTCAGACAAGAAAAATAGACTGTATAGAGGAAGGGCAGATAATTAACCTAACTACAAAAGTCTTCTCCGAGGTTGAAATGAAAGTACTCACTAGGGGTATATCATTTATACCAACAACCAGATTTAGCTCTTTCCTCTGGATCAAAGATCTCCATCTATTTTGTCGTAAGCTCAAATGGCATAAGTTTTACAGGCATAATGATCTTGAGGAAAGCGCTAAACTAGGCATTCCATTGGAGGACCTTCCTCTGGCCAGAATGATGGCGGAACTCCTTGGAGAAGGAAATAAGAATACTGGGGAAGGCCCCTTTACAAATTTGAAACCCAAGAGTACCAAATCTCCACCTCCATTTGAATCAAATACAATTGATCTTTTCCAACATATAGTCACGAAAGAATTGGAAAAATTGGATCAAAAAAGAATTCAGAGCAAAACGAATCTAAATAAACTTGAAACAGAGGCCATGATCAAAATACAGGATGACCATGATTTAATACTAAAACCCTCAGACAAAGGGGGAAATCTGGTCGTCATGGATCATGCCATGTATCAACAGATGTGCAATTCGATTTTAAATGACAAAAACTGCTACAATATCCTCGAAAGGGACCCCACTTTGGAATTCAATACTGATTTGGAGTCTTTACTTATACAGGCTCTTGATAACAAACTAATATCAAATGATGAACTCAAATTTATGCTCATCCCCTATCCTCAGACTGCCACGTTTTACACCATCCCCAAAATTCACAAAGGACTCACACCGCTCAAGGGACGCCCCATAGTATCTGGGATAAACTCGATTACCCAAAACATTGGTGTCTATGTTGATAAGATACTGAGACCTTTCGTGACAGCACTCCCATCGTACATCAGGGATACCCCAGATTTACTAACTAAAATTGATGGGTTACAACTAGAGGATGGGATACTACTGGCCTCAATAGATGTTGAGGCGCTTTATAGCAACATCCCCCACGACCTGGGACTATATGCAGTCGAATATTATCTTAAAACTAGGGGCACTCAATTCATAGCGCATAATGAGTTTACCTATAAGTTGACAGAGTTTGTCCTTAGACACAATTTTTTTCTTTTTAACTCCAGGTTCTTCCACCAGCTCAGGGGCACGGCAATGGGGAGCCCCTGTGCCCCCACTTATGCCAACCTGTTCCTGGGCTGGTGGGAGGATACCCTGGTATTCACGGAGGATAGTATCTGGACGCCGAGGATTGTCTTCTGGGGCCGCTATATCGACGATATTTTGATATTCTGGAGCGGCTCCAGGGGGCAATTCTCGGAATTTGTAGCATACCTAAATAACAACAAAATAGGTATGCACTTCACCTCAGAGGTCAATGAGCAAAGTCTGGCTTTCCTGGATTTATACATCTCCCTAAATAATGGAATTATCTCCACTAAAACATACAGGAAACCCACAGCCACAAACAATTTACTAAGATGGGAGAGTCATCATCCCACAAGCCTAAAATGTGGTATTCCCAAGGGCCAATATCTTCGGATCCGAAGAAATTGTACCCGGAAGGCAGACTTCTACAATCAAGCCAATGACCTGAGAGTTAGATTTAGCCAAAGGGGATACCCGCTCCAACCACTACAAAAAGCCTTCAACACGGCATTAAATGTAGAAAGAACGGAACTATTGTCTCCTAAACAAAAACCCACAGCAGACCACAAGTTCCGTATTATAGGCACCTACGATAACTATAATAGACAAGTCAAGGAGATCCTTGAAAAATACTGGGATCTGCTACTCACTGACCCTGACATTGAGGAGACCCTTCCCCCTTACCCGGCAATTACCTATCGTAGAGGAAGATCACTGGGGGACAGATTCGTACATAGCCATTACTTACCGATTAAAAAATCTGGAACTTGGCTAGACAGGAAACCCCTAGGCATGTACAAATGTGGGACTGTATAGCCTGTCCACACATTATCAAGACAAAATCCTTCTCCAGCAGTGTCACGAATAAAACATATACCATCAGGGACTTTGCAAATTGCAAAACCACAGGGGTGGTATACCTATGCACATGTATTTGCAATCTCCAGTACGTTGGCAAAACCAAGAGAGAACTCAGGAGGAGGATTGGAGACCATCTGGGAGACATCAGACACCAACGGGACACCCCAATTGCTAGGCATATTCAGATCTGTCATGATGGAGACTCCAGGGTTTTAAAGTTTTGTGTTATAGAGGTGATACGTCCATCTCCCAGAGGCGGTGACCTCAATAGAAAGATATTACAGAAAGAGACTGAGTGGACTCATAGGCTAAAGACAGTTAGTCCGTTCGGCCTAAACGAGATCCTGTCTTTTGGCTGTTTTATTTAGGCCCCGGGCGTAAAATACTCAGATCCACTGACAAGTGTAAAGATAATAACAATAATATACGGAATAGGAACCACACTACATCTACCGAGATAGGTAATAGTCACAACCATTTATAAATAGGAGGGTTGGGAACTAATAAAGGCCCAGGACATATCAAGAATTATGTGTATAATGGCTCAAGCCCTGGACCGATCTCCCTCCCACTCCCATAAATGTCCCCCATTCAAGCACCAGTACACCCCACAACCTATATATACCCGCAGGTCTAGTATGTATGTCGCTACGGTATGTATATGTATATATACAGACATCAATATGTGTGTATATAGATGTATACATGTATAGCAACTAAGTGGATTGAAATGTCCAATAATTAACTAATATTATGGATCATATTGCTTAGATATCAATAAAGTGGACAAAACAATGAAATGGAGTTGGACCGGGATACGAATAAATGTTTAATATTCAACCAGTATTATAGACCATATTATTTAGATCCGGACCCACCCTAAACACCACATATAGACATATTGATACTAATAAATGTGTTTTGTCCACAACCGTACACGTTCGATGGAAGGAGTAAGGTATATAGCTCTCCGTTCCAATCACCTTGACGCCACAATATGACGTCAATGCGCTCCACAGGGATGCGGACCAGTATCCAGTGACGCCGATGCGTTCCACGCTATACGCGTGGCGTCACAGGCAATAGGATTAGCCGACTGGACGCACAACGTGCACGCGATGCGTTCCACGGGGCTAAGTAAAACAATGCGCATGCGCAGAGTGACGTAGTTCCGTATCCGCCCTGAACTCAAATGGAACGCACGCCCTGAACTCAAATGGAACGCACGCCGAAAGAGCAATGGCAAAAGGTATGTGAGCAATTAACACAACAATTAGACGTGATATAACGGTATATTTAAGGGGGCAGTTACAGACATTCACTCTGGACTGCAATCTAGCTGGGATACCACCACAAAAGCGATTGTGCTAATGGTTATTATACCATCCAAATTACCTACTTCACCCCTGATGAATCTGCTAGCATCACCTGGCAGAGGAAACGCGTCGGGAAACACCTTTGAAAGAAGGGAAATACCATCTAAAGAAACATCGTAACAGGACAGCATTGGAAGACAACAATAGGGTCAGAATAACAGGGAAAGCCACCGAGAAGTGGGGTCGCTCCGCAGGGGGTGATTCTCCCGCATTTAGGCGGGAGACCTCTCCGCTTTTAGGCAGGAGAACAACAGTCTATCAGGGACATTCTCCCACCTGCCTGACCAACTACTTCAAACTACTCAGGAATTGAACTTTATCTGGAACCATTTTTTTCAGTATACAACGGTAACCACCCCAGACCCCCTGATCACGCATACGGTCGGAATATCCTGACGACACCTGGCCCATGCAACAAACCGTGAGTGGGGATCATAATAATTGGTCATACCATTGTATTATATCTATATGATAGGACTACGTGTGTGTGTGCATAAAATTATGTGTTACATGCACATACGCAGTACCTAATAATTGATGTCTGAGTATAGTTATGAATGTTTTCCGTTTCATACAGTCATCATTATTACTGTGGGACATATATTTTATATATAATATCTGATAAAAGCTAAGTTTTAAAGTAGGATAACTAATCAGTGATACAGTTTAATTTGTTCCTACAACATATTTATTTCTAAATCATTACTGTGATTTATAAATAGATATTACTTAAAGGGGATGGCCACTTGTTGACCAATGTGTTTGTGAGATGATTATATGGCACTTACTGATATAGCCGTTGTTAAAATTCTGCACCATTTTCTGTATTTCATAAGCTATGCCCCTTTGTTTGCCAAGTCTTTTGTGCCGTCCACAGCGAGGTCCTGTCCATAAAATGGCGGCTGATGGAGGGTCATGTGACCAGGCAAATCACCTCCTTGTGATGTTTCCTCTGTTCAAATACACTACACCTGCCATCTGTACTTGCACAGTAGGGAGTTGTGTAGGCACCTACAGTCAATTGTCATTTGCCCCCAACAGATTGTGCTGTGTAAACAGCATCCGAGTCAGTATGGGGACAAGCGATGGCATTAGCAAACGCTCCTCTCCATACAGTAAATGTAGTGATGTACTTCACTAACGAGCAGGCGCTTACTGGAAAGGAACCCTTTCTTCCTGATAATCGCCTGCTGAGTAGGCTTTTGTAAAAGGACCTTTTCTGTATATACTCTACAGACCATTAATAGTCTCTGTGCCCAATGGGCCTCACAATCTGATCTCAAACACACCCACACTAGGACCAATTTCACAGAAAAATAATTTACTATAAGTGTTTTTGGCGTGTATGAGGAAACCTAAGAACCTGGAGAAAACCCACAAAAACCTGCCGTAAGCATACAAAATCCATGGAAGTGTTCAGATTCTGTAATATATTTATCTGATTTCTCTGATGCTACAATTAAATGCTTCTTGTAGCTTGCTTCCTCAGGGCATGATATGTTCCTCTGTTAAAATAAATGCCCCAGTGCTAGATTTTCCTGGATCTAGAAGAGTTGATTAATCTCAGAATCTGTAAGGCAATCTGCACAGAAAAACTGTCCTAGTTGCCCATAGCAACTAATCAGATTCCGCCTTTTATTTTTCAGCGCTCATTTTGAACATGGGATCATGGAACAAGGAATCAATTTGATTGGTTGCTATGGGCAACTAAACCAGTTTTTCTGTGCAGATTGCCTTACAGATTCTGAGATTAATGATATAATAGTCCAAAACTGAGTTTTTCATTTTCGATCTTAATAGTTTTGACATTTTAATTAGGACAAGTCCTACTCATTGTTCACTACAGAAAGTAAAAGTCATAAATGTATATACATCGAGCAACCAATGTAAAAATAAAAAATAAAGTGCAGCACTGGAACTATATATATATATATATATATATGTAGTCCACTCTGTACCCTGTGGTCTAAACATCAGACATCATGCCCATCATACTAAAGGCTGCCACTAGTCACTTCTGAAAATCATGTCCCTCCCTTTCTGATAACAAACTCTCTCACTTTGTCACTGTGTTGGGGCAACCATTTGATATTAGTATGAAATCACTATTTATAGACGAGAATATATTGTATATACCAGGGATCAGCGACCTCTGTCACTCCAACTGTTGTGAAACAACAACTCCCAGCATGCACATTTACTTGTCTGTTCTTGTAACTCCAATAGAAGGGCAAGAAGGATTCTGGGAGTTGTAGTGTCCGAACAGCTGGAGCGACAGAAGTTGCTGATCTCTGGTATATACTGTACTTCTATTCTTGCTGCTTGTATTTTAATAGCAGCTTCATTCCAATGTTCTACTGAAGTTTCCATTTTTCTGCTGCTTGAAATCAAATGACCCTTATTTCACAAATTTTTTATTAGAAAATCATAGCATACATCATCTTCCACAATGTCAAATTACCGTACAGTACAGTATAATTTGCTCATCACATTGCAGGATAAAAGACACTGGATGTAAAGTTTTCATTTATATTAAAGAAAAAAACAAAAAAAAACAAGGCCGTAAGAGAACGACCAACAAACAAACAATAATAAACACTGCGCCACATTTAAAATCAAGCAGTAAAATTGAGGTATGTATCTTCTACACTTGTAGATCTGGCAAAGATGGATAGTGTTTGGATATATAAGACGCCCATTTTCGCCACCTTGCACTGACACATGATAATCGGCAAAGCTGTTTTGCAATCAGTAGCTCCATGCCATAATTATAGTGGACTTTAGCAATGATTTCTGGTATGGTTGGGATGTCCCTACTCTTCCACCTTTTAGCTATTGCAACTCTCGTTGCTGTTAGTATATGAAAAGCAATAGTGAGGTCCGCTAACTCTAAACATTCCAGCTCAAAGGAGAGCAATGCTAGTTCCGGGGACATGGGGAGCGCCTTCCCTATTACAGCACTTATAAGTAACAATATTGTGGACCAGAAACGGTGGACAGCAGGGCAAGTCCACCAGATATGCATTAAGTTGCCAACTGCTGATAGGCATCGCCAGCAAACATTTGAGGTGGTTGGATATATAATGGATAGGCGATAAGGGGTATAATACCACCTATAAAGGAGTTTTCTTGAGGCCTCCAGGTGGTCGACACACTTTGAGGTTCTAGAGCTCAGGGAGAAAACAAAGGCCCAACGTGCTGGCACAAAAGATTTATTTAAATCTGTCTCCCATTTAATCTGGAACGGGAATTTTGATATAGCAACTGAGAGCTGCAACCCCCTATAGGCCTCAGAAATACCTCCCTTCCGTATTTTGGGGTTCTGGAAATATGCAGCATACATAGAGGAGTGTGTAGAGTGTGTAATGTTCTTGGATGCTAGGAGGTGGCGTAATTGAAGGTACTTATAAAAATCTGACCACTGGACTTGATACCGCTCTCTTAAGTCAGTGAATGATATAAGGGCCTCATTGGTTAAAATTCGGGACACTGAAAGGATTCCTTTAGATTCCCATTGTGAGAAATCAGTATCCGGCAAGCAGGCACTGAAAGCTGACAACGGAGCGAAATCAAATGACCCTTAAACAGGTGAGGTTTTAACCGTAATGGAAATAATTGTCAAAGCTGTTTACCTAATGACTGAATGGACATGTATTGCTCAAATTACCCAAACAGCAATCATAATTTAGCAGGTAAGAAAGACGAGCCAATTTCCTTGGAAAACACATGGACAGATGGGTTTTAAATGCTAGACTAAAATGTCTACATTCGGAAGGGAATGTGTATTTATCCCAACAAAAAAACAATGGTAATGAGGCAAAATTGTAAAGCAGATTAGTGTGGCTGCCTACAGCTGTAGACAGGAATGTTCATTAAAGTCTTTAGATGAGATCTACACCTGCTCTTATTTACAGAAAGCTGCACACGGATAGAAATCATAAGATAAGAATGGATGTTTGTTTTGTTGGATTTTGGGTTTCTTTGCTTGGGGACCCAAAGTTACCCATAAATAGTATAGAGGATTGTAACCAGATCGGGACTTAAAGGCTATGTACACCTTTGGGGGCAATTTTTGTTTATTATTTCATTGTACTTATTCTGAGCTAAAAAATATTTTTTTCAATTGGTCCTTACAAAAAATATGGAATCCTTTTTTGTGTACATTGCTGAGATGCTGTAGTAGTAGCCTGTGGATTTTCTGTCTTTTCCGTAATTTGGGGAGCAGACTGACTCCTTATCTCTGCCCTCTGACATTATAAACACTCATTATAGCTCAGTTATTATCTTACTGATAAGAATGTGGCTTAAATAAGTGTTAATGACCTCTCAGTAGTTTAGTGATAAGGTTTAAAAGATGACTGGACCCTGAAAATGAAAGTACCAGTCACACAGTTGGAAAAACAGTTAACCCTTTGTGACAGAATAGCTCAATATTTTTAATAAAGGACAATTGAACATATGATTTTTAGCAAACAATGAGTAAATGCATTCATATCCCCAAATTGCCTCCAAAGGTGTATATAACTTTTAACTGACGTATGCATGTATTATAGGGACTTCTATTTAATAAACCATACTGGTAGTTTTGAATTTATATACTGTAATAGTGCTCAGGTACACACTGGATAGTGGAATTCGGTTGCTAACTAATAATGTTTATATACATGTGGAGCAGTATCCATCATGACTTATATCTTGTCACAGAAGCCTTTGAAAGCAACTATTTATTTAACTTTTTGAATGTCAAGATAAGATTTGCTACATCTGTATATGTACGGCATTATGACCTTACAGTTGCTGATCGACCACCATTAGTTACTATTTGGTCTACATACTAGGCCAACAAAAACTAAGGAAGAGATTTATCATAAGGGGAATTTTTTTGTCTTTTTTTTTTTCAGTCTGCATTGAAGTAATTTGTGGCGAATTTAACAAAAACATTGTTTGATAAATTTTGTGCATCCTTAAGAATGACACTTTTGTTTAGAAATGTGCCTCCAGTTCTTTCACACCATCCTAATGGAGTGTGTTTGTGTAATTTATTGTGACCTTTTTAACAGTCACATTTTATAAATCTGGTGTAAACATACATGCCTAGCTAACCATGCTGACTTTAAGACGCACTTTTCAAAAGTATTGAAAGCAGTGTAAAATCAAAAAGAGTTGCCATTTTAAACAAGCTGCCCTAGAGATGAGCACATGTCCTTTTGGGTCCAATTTGGTCAAATAGACCATCATATTCAATTCGGTCCAAATAAATTTAAATCAAATCAAAAAGTCATGTTTAACACACAGAGGTATCCTAGGACTGTACCCAATCCATTTCAAGCTCTTTAATGCTAAGAAAGCATTGGTAATGTCAAAGTGACAGCGATACATATGGCTTTGGGTTAACGTATGGTGGTTGGTGTTAATAACCTGTTAAAGTTGTCCAAAATGATCCCTTTTTGGTGGCAGATGCCTTCTCTGTCTTCAGAGCTGTAAAATGGTGGTTGCCATTTTGAACAATTCATGAAAGACAAATCACAAAAATGATTATAGGTTTAGAGTTACGATACCTTTAACCCCTTCAGGACCCTGCCATTTTTCACCTTAAGGACCAGGCCATTTTTTGCTAATCTTACGTGTCAATTTTTGTGGTGATAACTTTAAAATGTTTTTACTTATCCAAGCCATTCCGAGATTGTTTTCTCGTCATATATTGTACTTTATGACAGTGGTAAATTTGAGTCAAAATATTTCATTTATATTTATACAAAAAAAATTACCCCCAAAATTAAAAAATTAGCCATTTTCAAAATTTCAATTTCTCTGCTTTTAAAACAGATAGTGATACCTCCTAAAATAGTTTTTACATTACATTTCCCATATATCTACTTCATGTTTGGATCATTTTGTAAATTACATTTTCTTTTTTTGGGACATTAGAAGGCTTAGAAGCAAATCTTTAAGTTTTTCAGAAAATTTCCAAAACCCACTTTTTAAGGACCAGTTCAGGTCTGAAGTCACTTTGTGAGGCTTACATAATAGAAACCACCCATAAATGGCCCCATTTTAGAAATAACACCCCTTAAAGTATTCAAAACTGATTTTACAAACTTTATTAACCCTTTAGGTCTACCACAAGAATAAAAGGAAAATGTAGATGAAATTTCAGAATTTCACTGTTTTGGCAGATTTAAGGGTTAACAGCCAAACAAAACTCAATAATTATTGCCCTGATTCTGTCGTTTACAGAAACAACCCATATGTGGTCGTAAACTGCTGTACGGCACAGGGCAGGACGCAAAAGGAAAGGAACGTCATATGGTTTTTGGAGGGCAGATTTCACTGGGATAATTTTAAGTTGCCATGTCACATTTGAAGACCCCCTGATGCACCCCTATAGTAGAAACTCCAAAAAGTGACCCCATTTTGGAAGTTACACCCCTCAAGGTTATCAAAACTGATATTACAAACTTTGGTAAGCTTTTAGGTGTTCCACAAAAATTAAAGGAAAATGTAGATGAATTTTCAGAATTTCACTTTTGGGGCAGATTTTCCATTTGAATCCATTTTTTCCAGTAACAAAGGAAGGGGTAACAGCCAAACAAAACTGTTTGGAGGGCAGATTTCACTGGGATAATTTTAAGTTGCCATGTCACATTTGAAGACCCCCTGATGCACCCCTATACTAGAAACTCCCCAAAAATGGCCCCATTTTGGAAACTATGGGATAAAGTGGCAGTTTTGTTTGTACTATTTAGGGTACATATGATTTTTGGTTGCTGTTGATTGCAAGGTAACAAAAAATTGCGGTTTTGGAACCGTTTTTATTTTTTGTTATTTACAATGTTCATCTGACAGGTTAGATCATGTGGTATTTTTATAGAGCAGGTTGTTATGGACGCAACAATACCAAATGTGACTACTTTTTTAGGTTTGTTTCAGTTTTACATAATAAAGCATTTTGGAAAAAAAAAAAATTTTTTTGTGTCTCCATATTCTGAAAACCATAGTTTTATTTATTTTTTCGGCGACTGTCTCATGTAGGGGCTTATTTTTTCAGTATGAGATGACTGTTTGATTGGTACTATTTTGCGGTGCGTATGACTTTTTGATCGCTTGCTGTTACACTTTTTGTAATGTAAGTTGACAAAAATGGCTTTTTTGACACGTTTTATTTTTTTTACAGTGTTTTTTGCGGGATGAGGTGACCATTAGATTGGTAGTATTTTGGGGGGCATATGCCTTTTTGATCGCTTGATATTGCACTTTAAGTGATGTAAGGTGACAAAAAATGATTTTTTTGCACAGTTTTTATTTTATTTTTTTTGACAGTTTTCACCTGATCAGTTAAGTCATGTGATAGATATTTTTATAGAGCCTACGGAGGGACGCGGCGATGCCTAATATGTCTACTTTTCTTTCTTTCCCAATTTTTTACAATTTTTTTATACTTTATTTTGGGGAAAGGGCCCTTTTTTTTTACTTCAAACTTAATTTTTTTGTTAAACTTTTTTATTTTTATTTTTCTCTTTATTTTTTTTTCCCAATCTGGGACTTCAACTTTTGGGGATCCCCTTTACAATGCATCACAATACTTCTGTATTGTAATGCATTGGCTGTAAGTGCAGGATCCCGTGCGTGCAGTGGTCAGAGCTGACCGCGACAGTGCGAGGATTAATGCGCCGGCATCTGTGTTTTCACCGATGCCGATGCATACAGCAGGGGTCTGGCTATCAGTGACTGCCGGACCCCTGCACTATTATCCTGTCTGCAAGAGGAGAATTTATCTCTCTTATTGAGAGCAATAACACATTTTTCAGCTAAGACCACATGGTACCATAATGTATACAGAAGAGATTGCAAGTTTCTAGCAAACTGGTATTCAGAAATCTCTGACTAACTGCATATAAAAACAATTTACACAGCATAACATTCATATACACTTTCTTCATCTAAAATGAAAACTGTTGATGCTTGAGACTAGTGTGAAATATTCCTATTCATATTACATGATATGTCAGTGAATTAACATACAATATCCAAACTGAAATAAACATATTAACACTGTTTCCATTATAATATGTTATCATTGCATATACACATATATCCCATCTACTACTGACTATGTGATTTGCTTATTTTTCATATTTTAGTTTCTGTAAAAGGTACAAAAAAATGAAAATTTTCAACACTCTTAACATTTATCATCTGGCCACAGGTCTCCTGGACGGCCATTCTTCAGACCAGAGAATCTTGTTTCTCACACTTTACAAGTCTTTTCACTGCTTTAAAGGGCTTCTGTCAACCCCCAACCCCCAATTTTCAGTTTTTTACTTATTATATTTGTTAATGTAAGCAGATTCCATATATGCCCCTCTTACCTCGGGCTGTGCAGTAATTACAGTAAAAAATGTACTTTTATTATATGTAAATTTCTTCACTACCAGCAAGTTGGGCGGACTTGCTGGTAGCCGCCGCATCCTCTGTTTGAAAAAACGTCCCCTCCTCCACTTGCTTGACAGGGCCAGCGAGCGCTGTCCTCCTCTCGCTGGCGCTGCCTGCAGCCTCAAATCCCACGCCTGCGCCGTACCGGTCGTCATTCAGCGCAGGCGCTCTGAGAGAAGAACGGCCGCTTGGCCACTCCTTCCTGAGTACGCCTGCGCCGATGATGTCAGCCCTACACCCGGAAGAGAAGTCTTCTCTTCCGGAAGTAGGGCTGACGTCATCAGCGCAGGCGCATTGAGGAAGGAGCGGCCGCCCTTCTCTCAGAGCGCCTGCGCTGAATGACGACCGGTACGGAGCGGCATGGGATTTGAGGCTGCAGGCAGGGCCAGCGAGAGGAGGAGAGCGCTCGCTGGCCCTGTCAATCAAGTGGAGGAGGGGGGCGTTTTTTCAAACAGAGGATGTGGCGGCTACCTGCAAGTCCGCCCAACTTGCTGGTAGTGAAGAAATGTACATATAATAAAAGTATGGTTTTTACTGTAATTACTGGGGCATATATGGAATCTGCTTACATTAACAAATATAATAAGTCAAAAACTTTAAATTGGGGGTTGGGGGGGTGACAGAAGCCCTTTAACGTGTCTTTTACTGAGGAGAGGCTTTTTTGTGGTCACTCTGCCATAAAGTTCGGATTTGTGGAGTGCTGCAGTTATGGTTAACATTCTGGAAGTTTCTCCCATCTGTACACAGGATTTTTTCAGCTCATCCAGAATGACCATTGGGTTCTTGGTCACCTCTCTTACCAAGGGCCTTCTCCCCTTACTTAGTTTGGTGGAGCGACCAGTTCTAGGAAAATGGCTGCCCCCATAATCATGTTCAGGAAATAAATTATAAAATCTATAGTCATAAAAACTGATTAGAAAATATGTGTGTCACTTTCTGGTTTTAACTGGCAGAAAAAATATAGGTGACAAATGAAATCTCTCTTTAAGTGTCTGAATACATCTCAGCTGAGTAGACACAGCAGACTAAGGGTATAGTCATATAATCTTACGTATTTTACAGTCTTCAAACTATGGATACTGTCCATGTGATGTCTATATTTTCAGGGACCGATTGATTTAATGGGTCCGTGGTCCACTTTTGTGGCAAAGAATAGAACATGTTCTGTCTTTGCAGAATGGAAATATGGATGTGGAAAGTACATAGATGTCTTCCGTTAACTTTTCACATCTGTATGTCCGTTCTGCAAAAGATAAAACATGTCCTATTCCTGGCTGAAAATGTAGACCAGGGACCTATTGAAATCAACGGGTCCGAAAAAAAAAAGGAAGCAACACGGATGTCACATTGACATCACCTGTATTTTGTAGATCTGAGTTTTGTGGACTGTAAAATACATACAGTTGTGTGAATGTACCCTAATAAAGCCAATCACTGGCAAAAACAGGAGACCCAGAGAATGTAAGGCTGGCAGGAACGCCTTAAGTGATTTAATGCATTAAACAGGCTGCACTTTATAGGTAAAAAAAACTGTAGGGAACTATAATGGCTGCAAATAGTTGTTGGAACTTCCTGGGACAATAAGTACCTACCGTACTGGGCAATACCTCGTAAATGTTGGCCATTCGGTGTAAAATCATGCTATATCATTTATATAAATGTATTTATGTATCCTAAGTCCTCATTTCTAAATGTGTTTTGTATATCATTTTATTTGCTCTATACATAAGTAAAGTATCTTGGAAAAATTCTTTATTTTTGTTTTCAGCTTCTACTACTTAAATTACCATCCGGTACGGGCTGTTCAACTAATGAAAGTGGGCAAGCTTCAGCTTCATCTTGGCATGTTTCCTGAAGCTATGACAACACTTAAGCAGGTCAGTATAACGTTTGACTTCTGTTAAACTGTTCATAGTTAAGTGTTCTTGGCAAGACCACTTACTGTTATCTTAAATATATATTCTTATTATGATCGCCAAATTTACCACCCTATTTCCTCCCACAGTTTTTACACTACATAGACAGTAATATTGTTCCCGATTGGTGGAACATTTCGCCGAATGGTTCATGAAATATCTGCGTTTTTGTGGCAAAATTGGTCCCTTAGGAATGAATGCCAGAATGTTCAAAACTAGAGTGGGAGCTGACAAAAGCTAGAGTGGGAGCTGAAAAATCAGCACATGATTACTATACTGCCACCACTTCCTCATTTTCAAGCCCTCCTACAAAAATCTTATATCAAAACGTTCAGCTATTCCTGCTGCCACTAAAAATGTCCACGGCTAAGCCATAGTCCTGATAGTTTTCACAATATGACCATTTGTTTGCAACTCACGTTGCCCATTGACATTCATTGAAACTCCACTCTAGCTAAACTGCGACTGTGCGTTTATTTTTAATATTTCAGAGACATACTATGCATCAAAATGTAGGTCTGGGTCTTGTGATTCTCACAATATAAAGCTCTTCGCTGTAGGATTTATAATTTTTAAACTACAATTAAAGATGGCAACCACCAGTGAAGTGAGCAAGTTGGAGCAGTTTGTTTTTAACCGCTCTTCTCTGCCCTTGCTGTAGAGTGAGTTGCCATAGGAACCCAGGTGTGTGAGCAGCCAGCAGAGTGACAAAAGCTAGAGTGTGAGCTGAAAAATCAGGACATGATTTCTAAACTGCCACCACTTCCCCTTTTTTCAAGCCCACCTACACAAATCGTCTGCTAATGTTTTTATAAATGTATGTTTTAATGTAACTGTGAAGCACTTTGGGCAACAACATTGCAATTAATTGTGTTCTACTTCTGCTCTTCTCGCTTTCTAAAACTTAACATGGATAAAACAGAATTGATCATTTTTCCCCCATCTTTCTCAACTTCCCCAACAGACCTATCTATCACAATAAATGGCTGCACACTCTCCCCTCTCACCCAAGTCTGCTGCCTTGGAGCGACCTTGGCTTCTGCCCTCTCCTTCCGACCGCACATCCAAACCTTTTCCACCACCTACTGCCTCCAAGCTCAAAAATATCTCCCGCATCCACAGTTTCCTCAACTTTGAGCCTGCAAAAATACTTGTACATGTCCTCATCATCTCCTACCTAGACTACTGCAACATCCTCCTCTTTGGCCTTCCATCTAGCAGTCTCGCACCCCTCCAATCTATCCTCTACTCTGCTGCCCGACTAATCCACCTCTGACCCTGTTATTCCTCTGCCTCTCCCCTCTGCTAATCCCTTCACTGGCTTCCCATTGCCAAGCAAATTCAGTTCAAAATACTAACAAATATGTACAAGCTGTCCACAGCCTGTCCCCTCCCTACAACTCTGAGCTAATTTTCCCACACGCAATGTTCGATCCTCACAAGACCTCCTTCTCTTCTCTCATCTTATCATCTCTTCCTACAATCGCCTCCAAGATTTCTCCCGTGCATCCCCCACACTCTGGAACTCGCCACCCCAACATGTCAGACTCTCACCTACAGTGGAGTCCTTCAAAAGAAACCTGAAAACCAACCTCTTCAGACAAGCCTACAACCAGTGACCCTGTTGCCTCTATACTGCCATGACCAGCTTTACCCTCTCCTACTCCTTCTCCCATACCTTGTAGATTGTAAGCCGTCACGGGCAGGGCCCTCTCTCCTTCTGTACCAGTTTGTAACTATTCTTGTTACATAGTACAATTGTCTGTATTATGTATGTATACCCCTTTTCATATGTACAGCGCTTTGGAATGAATTAATAATAAATAATAATAGTAATCTAGTTCTGATGCTACTATTCGTTGTACTCTGGTCATTCCTGTTGCTTTGCTTCTGGTGAATTTGCACCAGTTTTCTGCTCCCTTACTCCACAGATGTAACCTGTGTCCCTACCAGCCAAGTCCATCTGGTGTCATTGCAGGCTCTGGTGTGGAACCTAGAGGTAACATTAGATGTCTACCACTTGGAGTGGTTAAGGCTGCTATAGTATTTCCGATGTAACAATGATGTTGTTACAGCGGCTCTGCATGCCCACCGCAATACTGCTATATGGAGCAGATATGGGCACTGCACCACTCACCTGGCCTCTGCTCCTGTCATCCTAGCATCTTGGAAATGCTTGCCATCCTCTGCTTACCTGCAGCAGGTCTGGCCACCAGAATCCCCCAGCTTGCTCCCCACTGCATGCTGCTGCCTGTGCTTGTCTGTCAGGTCTGTTCTTCTGACCCATAGGGCATGTTTTTCCTAGCCCTTAAAGGGTCAGCACACACACACTAATCATTACTAGCCAATGACTGGCTAATCGGGGCTATATAACTCAACTGGGGTGCCTGAGCAATAGTTACTATACTTTACTATACTAGTTTCCTGCAAAGGTGTGCTGTTTGTCTGCCTGTATACCAACCTCTGCTTATTTACTGACTCTTACCCTCCGCTGCCTAACCAACCTGTACCTGTTTACCATTTTGAGCCTTTTCTGCCTGCTCTGACCTCAGACTTGTTTCTCAGCTTCACACAAACTCCGGTTGCCATGATTTTTCCGTTACTGACTCCAAGTATAGCCTGACTCTTCAGTGCCTTCCACAGGTTCTCTGACCCCCATAGGTCAGCTGTCAACCACACAAGGACTACTGCAAGAGGTAGCGGCCTGGTGGCTCCCCTTCAGCATAATCCAGATCCCTGTACAGAGGTTAAATTAAATTGCGAACACCAGAGTACTGCCAGGATAATGCCCTAAGTCACACTGGATGGTTGCCGTAGTGGATCCACACCCACTGCTCATGACAGACATTGACTGCGCTAGGAAAGGTCAACCAGTGGAGAAGGGGCAGCATTTGGTTGTGGCAACCTTAACTTGAGGCAAGAAGGTGCCAGCCTCCTTCACAACCAACTGCTGATTACCATACAGTAGAAGCGGTAAATAAAAATGATCAACGCTGCATTTGGAAGACAATAGGACCTGAAAAGAAAATTGTCTGTGACAACATTAATTAACTGTTCAGGTACTCCAGGCAGTTTTGAAAGCCAATTTTGTGTGGTCAGGTTCACTTTAAACAATGATTTGTACAATATTACTTCTTCAATCAAGCAATAATATCCCTTTTATGCCAAATTGCAATTGTCAAGATGGGCCACCATTCCTGTTTCAGGAGTTGTTTATATGATATTTTACTTTTCCAATACCTGTTAATGATAAAACATAATACTTAGTTTATCTTCTATATATATATATATATATATATATATATATATATATATATTATAACATCTGAATTCTTTTAGTTTTCCTCAAGTATATATTTTTTAAAACATTGCAATCATATCCAGCATGTTTTTAACTCCTTCTCGACACATCACGTAATAGTACGTCATGGCGGCAGGTGACTTGCCGCATTTTTACGTACTATTACGTCGTGGTGATCGGGCAGGCACCTGAGTAGTGCGCGCCCGCACACTGCAGGGGCTCGGCAGTCCCAGATAGCCAGGCCCCTGCTGTATACGGCATCACTGTAAAAGCCTACGCCGGCGGATTAACCCCTTCTATGCCATTGTCAGCGCTGACCGTGGCATAGAGAGTATTTGCGGCGGGTGAGGGAGCCCATCAGGGCCCGGGACCTGCCTTCTACGGGGGCTGAGGAGATCCATCCCCAGGCTGCGTCTCCTAGACAACCTGTTAGTGTATTACTCTGTGTAATACACTAACAGGCAATGCATTATAATACAGATGTATTGTAATGCATTGCAGAGGGGACCAGACCCCTAAAAGTTGAAATGAAGTTTTTAAAAAAAGTCCAAAAAAGTGTTTTTAATAAATAAAATCAAGTTTCATGGAAAAAAAGCCCCTTTCCCCGATTTTATAATAAAAAAATTGAAAAAACACACATATTGGGTATCGCTGTGTCCGTAATGACCGGATCACATGATCCACCCCGTCCAATTAACACCATAAAAAAATAAAAACTGTGTAAAAAAAAATGCTATTTTTGTCACCTTACATAAAAATATTGCAACACCAAGCAATCAAAAAGGCCTATGCCCCCCAAAATGGTACCAATGAAACTGTCACCTCATCCCACACAAAATAAGATCCTACCTAAGACAATCGCCCAAAAAATTTTAAAAAAATATGACTCTCAGACTTTGGACAATAAATATATATTTTTTGTTTCAAAAATGCTATTATTGTGTTAAAGTGAAATAAATTTTAAAAAGTAGACATATTAGGTATCGCCACATCTGTAACAACCAGCTCTATAAAAATTTCACATGACCTAACACCTCAGGGGAACACCGTAAAAAGTAAAAAAAAATCAAAACAGTGCCAAAAATGCAATTTTTGTCACCTAACATCACAAAAAGTGCAACACCAAGCGATCAAAAAGGTGTATGCCCCTCAAAATAGTACCAATCAAACTGTCGCCTCTTCCTGCAAAAAATGAGACCCCAACTAAGACAATCAGCCAAAAAAAAAAGAACTACGGCTCTCAGACAATGGTGGCACTAAAACATCTTTTTTTTTTTCAAAACTGCTATTATTGTGTACAACTTAAAAAACATAAGAAAAAGTATACATATTAGGTATTGCCATGTCCGTAATGACCTGCTATATAAAAATATCACATGACCTAATGTCACCACCAGACATCTGAGAAGCTCTGACAGACATTCTTCAGAACCTCCTCCTTGAGGTTCCTTTTGTTTTGCTTTTGTTTTTTCATCTTGTTAGCCTCTCTCAGCTGTCATGTAGGTGCACTGATTGCACCCCTTTTAAATCCCTTCCCATACTGCATCACTTTGCGGTTTATACAACTTCCTGGAGTGTGTGCATATTGGATGCTACTACTGAGTCTTCTACAGATACGTTTTGTTCATTCATTTGTATTTTCCTGTTTGCTGGATCCCAGGTGACCCTGACTCCCTCCGTATGAAGTGTAGGGAGCCGGTGGTCGTGTCCCCTCACTATTATAGGGTATGCGTGCTTATATCTCTGAGAGTCTGAGAAAGGGACACATACAACCCTCAAAGTCACCTGTTGCCACTGTTTTTTTCTTTGTTAAGAAAAAAGATGGTTCTTTAAGACCATGTCTGGATTTCAGGGAGCTGAACAATATCACAATTTGTGACCCTTATCCGCTTCCTCTGATCCCGGACCTGTTTAACCAGATTGTTGGGGCTAAAGTTTTTTCCAAGTTGGATCTAAGAGGGGCATACAACCTGGTCAGAGAAGGAGACAAATGGAAGACGGCCTTCAATACCCCTGAGGGCCATTTTGAGAATTTGGTTAGGCTTTTTGGTTTGATGAATGCTCCAGCCGTCTTTCAGCATTTGTGAACAGCATTTTTTATCATTTAATGGGGAAATTTGTATTAGTGTATCTAGATGACATTTTGATTTTTTTCTCCTGATTTCAAAACTCATAAGGAACACTTCCGTCAGGTCTTGCTCATCCTGCGGGAGAATAAATTGTATGCTAAACTGGAAAAATGTGTGTTTGCGGTTCCAGAAATTCAATTTCTGGGGTTTCTTCTCTCCGCTTCTGGTTTTCGCATGGACCTCGAGGAGGTCCGCGCTGTGCTTGAGTGGGAGCTTCCTAAGAATCAGAAGGCGCTGATGCGTTTTTTGGGTTTTGCCAATTATTACAGGAAGTTTATTTTGAATTATTCCTCTGTTGTTAAACCACTCACTTTTTTCCTCCTGGTCGGTAGAGGCGCGTAAGGCCTTTTCTAATATCAAGGAGAGTTTTGCTTCCGCTCCCGTCTTGGTACAACCTGATATTTCTCTACCCTTCATAGTTGAGGTTGATGCTTCTGAGGTGGGTGTGGGTGCGGTCTTGTCTCAGGGTCCCACTCCTGCCAAATGGCGACCGTGTGCCTTTTTCTTGAAGAAACTCTCCTCCGCAGAGAGAAATTACGATGTGGGAGATAGGGAGTTGTTGGCCATCAAGATAGCTTTTGAGGATTGGCGCCATTGGCTAGAGGGAGCCAGACACCCAATTACCGTGTTTACTGACCATAAGAATCTGGCCTACTTGGAGTCAGCCAAGCGTCTGAACGCGAGACAGGCCAGATGGTCTTTGTTCTTTTCAAGGTTTAATTTTGTTGTCACGTTCCGCCCTGGGGTTAAGAATGTGAAGGCGGATGCCCTGTCACGTTGTTTTCCGGGAGGTGGGAATTTTGAAGACCCGGGTCCCATTTTGGCTGAAGGTGTGGTGGTCTCTGCTCTTTATCCTGAATTTGAGGCAGAGGTGCAGGTAGCCCAGTCAGAGGCTCCTTATCTTTGTCCTCCTGGGAGGTTGTTTGTGCCTCTCGCTTTAAGACACAAGATTTTTAAGGAGCACCACGATACTGTCCTTGCTAGGCACCCGGGGACAAGAGCCACAGTGGATCTCATCGCTCGGAGATTCTGGTGGCCGGCGCTTCATAAGTCGGTTGAGGGTTTTGTGGCAGCCTGCGAGACCTGCGCTCGTGCCAAAGTCCCTCATTCACGGCCATCAGGTCCTCTCCTTCCGTTACCCATTCCTTCCCGTCCTTGGACACATCTGTCTATGGACTTAATTACGGACCTGCCTCGTTCCTCGGGGAAGACTGTGATTCTGGTGGTGGTGGACCGTTTTAGCAAAATGGTGCATTTCATTCCTTTTCCTGGCTTGCCCAATGCTAAGACGCTAGCGAAGGCATTTATTGATCACATTGTCAAATTGCATGGTATTCCTTCAGACATAGTCTCTGATAGGGGCACACAGTTTGTTTCCAGATTCTGGAAGGCTTTCTGTTCTCGCTTGGGGGTTCGGTTGTCATTCTCTTCTGCTTTCCACCCGCAGTCGAATGGCCAGACAGAGCGCGTCAATCAGAATCTGGAGACATATCTGTGCTGTTTTGTGGCAGAGAATCAGGAGGATTGGTGTTCTTTTTTGTCCCTTGCTCAGTTTGCTTTAAATAACCGTCGTCAGGAGTCCTCTGATAAGTCACCATTTTTTGGTGCATATGGGTTTCATCCGCAGTTTGGGACATTCTCTGGAGAGGGGTCTTCTGGTTTACCTGATGAGGACAGATTCTCCTCGTCTTTGTCATCTATTTGGCAAAAGATTCAGGATAATCTAAAGAGCATGAGTGAGAGATATAAGCGTGTGGCGGATAAGAGACGTGTGCTTGGTCCGGACCTGAATGTTCGTGATCTGGTGTGCTTGTCTACTAAGAATATCAAATTGAAGGTTCCCTCCTGGAAGTTGGGTCCTAAGTTTATTGGGCCTTACAAGATCTTGTCCGTCATCAATCCTGTTGCCTACCGTCTTAATCTTCCTCAGACTTGGAAGATCCATAATGTTTTTCATAAGTCCTTATTAAAACCTTATGTCCAACCCATTGTACCCTCCTCTTTGCCTCCTCCTCCGATTGTGGTTCATGGTAATCTTGAATTTCAGGTCTCTAGGATTGTGGATTTTCGTGTTGTCCGCGGTTCTCTCCAGTATTGGGAGGGTTATGGTCCTGAGGAGAGGTTGTGGGTCCCAGTGACGGACATTAAGGCCACTCGTCTCATCAGGGCTTTCCATAGGTCCCATCCTGAGAAGGTAGGCTCTGAGTCTCCGGAGTCCACTCGTAGAAGGAGGGATACTGTCACCACCAGACATCTGAGAAGCTCTGACAGACATTCTTCAGAACCTCCTCCTTGAGGTTCCTTTTTGTTTTGCTTTCGTTTTCTCATCTCGTTAGCCTCTCTCAGCTGTCATGTAGGTGCACTGATTGCATCCCTTTAAATCCCTTCCCATACTGCATCACTTTGCGGTTTATACAACTTCCTGGAGTGTGTGCATGTTGGATGCTACTACTGAGTCTTCTACAGATAAGTTTTGTTCATTCATTTGTATTTTCCTGTTTGCTGGATCCCAGGTGACCCTGACTCCCTCCGTATCAAGTGTAGGGAGCCGGTGGTCGTGTCCCCTCACTATTATAGGGTGTTCAGGTGTTATACAGTCGAGGAACGAGGATATGCGATCATCTACCATTGAGATTTTTGCATAGGCTGAGCAGTTAGGGAGAGAGCCAGGTCTGTTTGGCAATTAAAAATCATATGTACACCAAAATAGTACCAAAAAAACTGTCACCTTATCCCATAGTTTCCAAAAAGGGGTCACTTTTTGGGAGTTTCCAGCAAAATCTGCCCTTACATCAGTTTGACAACATATGGGGTGTTTCTGTAAACTGCAGCAGCAGGGTAATAAACATTGAGTTTGGCTTGAGTTTGTTTGGCTGTTAACTCTTGATGTGTTAAAGAAAATATGGATTAAAATGGAAAATCTGTCAAAAAAGTGAAATTTAGAAAGGTCATCTCCATTTTCCTTTAATTCTTATGGAATACCTAAAGGGTTAACAACGTTTGTAAAATCAGTTTTGAATAACTTGAGGGGTGTAGTTCCTACAGTGGGGTCATTTATAAGGTTCTTTTTACTATGTAAGCCCTACAAACTGACTTCAGACCTGAACTGGTCCTTAAAAAGTGAGTTTTGGAAATTTTCTTAAAAATGTTACGAATTGCTTCTAAAATTCAAAGCCTTCTAACGTCCTAAAAAAATAAAATTAAATTTATAAAATGATGCCAACATAAAGTAGACATATGGGGAATGTTAGGTAATAAATATTTTATGAGGTATCACTTTCTGTTTTAAAAGCAGAGAAATAGAAATTTTGAAAATTGCTAATTTTTCTAAATTTTTGGTAAATTTGGGATGTTTTCATAAATAAAGGTGAAATATATTGACTCAAATTTATGACTGTCATGAAAAACAATGTACGTATAAAGGCAAGTTGTTTACTGTGTAAACAAAAGAGAGAGGGTGCACCATAGGGTAAAAACGTTTGGAAATTCGGATTAAATCCCAATTTGGGAGGCTCACCTTGCAGAGTTGCGCAATGATTTAATCCCCAATATGAAGGTTGGTATGCAGCCACGGATGTAGATGTCCTCGGATAAGCGTGCCTAGGCCCACACGGAGGATTAAAATGACAGGAAGAAAAGGAACATCCCTCGGTGCAAGGAACCAACCAGAGGTAGACGGTGAATCTTCAAGAGTTTTACTGAAATCACACAACGCATTTCGGGGAAAGGGTCCCCTTCATCAGGTGAAGAATATTGCATAGCAATGCAATATTCTTCACCTGATGAAGGGGACCCTTTCCCCGAAACGCGTTGTGTGATTGCAATAAAACTCTTGAAGATTCACCGTCTACCTCTGGTTGGTTCCTTGCGCCGAGGGATGTTCCTTTTCTTCCTGTCATGAAAAACAATGTGTCACGAGAAAACAGTCTCAGAATGGCTTGGATAATTAAAAGTGTTCCAAAGTGACATGTCAGATTTGCAAAAAATGGCTTGAGCAGAAGGCTGAAAACTGGCCCGGAGTAGGTTAAAGGGGTTAAAGAAAAACAGACAAGTATACAAGAAAATATGTTATAAACAAGTCTTGGAAATCAGAACACAGTAGCTGCTGAATATAACAGATCATTTCTTATGCAAACACAAAGGAATTCTTATTTTTTACTTTATTTAACAGTAAATTACCAAACAATAGTCTTTCTGGAGAGCGGAAGAGCTGGTGGTCACTGTTTCACATATAATTGCACACAATACACAGAACAACCTTGCCCTTCAGCACTTTTGAGATTTAAAACTTTGCAGGATCAGCATCCTTAAAATCTCCCAGATGATATTACTGTGGCGTCTCTGATGACAGTCATAACATCTGTAGTAACATCTGTAGTATTGAAAAGAAGGTGTTTATTTACCAGTACACCAATGTACATTTAATTAGAGAAGGAAAGGAGAAAGAAATATCTCACACATCATATTTGCTTATTATAGCAATCGCCATACTGTAGTGGTGGATTCTGGGTAACATCTGTAGTATTGAAAAGAAGGTGTTTATTTACCAGTACACCAATGTACATTTAATTAGAGAAGGAAAGGAGAAAGAAATATCTCACACATCATATTTGCTTATTATAGCAATCGCCATACTGTAGTGGTGGATTCTGGGTAATTGTTATTGTAATTGTTTCTCATAGAAATTTAATAAGCAGCAAAAACTATTTCAATTTCAATAAGGTGTTTTAATAGCATTGAAAAGATGGCAGTAATTATAGTGACCAGTAAAAAGAGTCTACTTTGCCAATTAGTACATTTGTACGAATTATACCAGGAGAGTCCCCTGAAGCAGATCTTTATATACAAAACATAAAACTTCATTAAGAAGCAAATAAATATTTGCTTACTATTACTTTCTTCTTCAAACATACAGAACCTTAAAGTCTTCAGTTACTTTATGCATTATGCACCAATCGGTCTTAAAGATGTTGTCCCATCTTGGTCTTTCATGGCCGAGATGAAAATAAGCTACAATAAGCAATGGCCCTGGGAGGCAGATTTAAATTGAATTTATATTAATTGCAAATGGTGACGTTTGCGGTAGAGGTCTGCATAATTAACTGACCTGATTAGTCCCCAAAGTCTTACAGACCCCAGATCAGGCCCCAAATGTATTCAGACCCCCAGATCTGACCTCAAATTCCTACAGACTCCAGATCCAACCTCACGTTTATTCAGACCCCAAATCTGACTCCATGTTCATTTATACTCCAGATCCAACCCCAAGTTCAGTCAATACCCAAATCTGGCCCAAGCTCATTCATACCCCAGATGTGACCCAAATTCATTCAGATCTGACTCAAATTCACTCCAGTAGGAGGCAGGAGGAGAACAATTTGAGTAGCTTTTCTAGCCAAAAGTGTTAGGTTTAAGGATGAGACAAATTTATCAAACAACCTGTGAGATTTGATAAATGTGGTATAACCTACACCAACACAGACTCGAGCAAAACGGACTTCAGATATTACCCTTATGATGAATTCCAGCCATAGTGCACTCCTACATGCACTAAGTTCTGAAGCTGTATGTTGTCAAGACCTAGCAAAGCATGGTGCCATGGTGCCAAGAAAAGAGGACCAGTGAGCAGTAAGCTGGGCCTCCTGTACTAATGAGTGATTCAAAAGTGGAAACGCTCCTTAGTTAAATTACAACATTTTTTAAAGCCCTGGCACAATTCTGTGCTATTGGTGGGTCCCACCCCCTCATCAGTAGGGCTGGGGCAGTCACCCCCTGCCCCCCTCTAGCTACACTTCTGAGTGCAACACAGCATACCTCCCCTACAGTGCCAAACACCACAATGCAGCTCAATATGTCTTCCCAACAGCTCCATGCAAACACCCTAATACAGTGAAAAATACCTACCCAGAAGGTGACCCTCTGTGGTGTCTAGTGCCAGCTGTCACATTCTGTCTTCCTTCTCCTCTTCTCACACCACTATGCCTTCATACCTTCACCATGCTGGCAGGTCTTTCAGTTCTACCAAACACACAGGAGAATACAGCACTACACATCTATTACATCCAGTGAACTCTCCCCTGATTGTACTGTATTTCCTCATCTTCTTCATTGAGCCCATATGCAGTGGCCCCAACATTACGCTGGGTCCCCCAGACACCGTTGAGGTGTCACCACGTGTTGCTGCTCTCCAGAAGGGATGGTAAGGCATGGTGCACCCTAATCGGAAATTCCATATTTTTCACCATATAAGACGCACTTCCCCCCAAAAAAAAAAAATGGGAAGGGGGGTTAGTGTATCTTATGGGGACTATAGGGGAAAAAGCATGTCCAGCGCTTGTGAAGTCACTCTACCTGCTGTGCTACGATGCGATCCGGCCACGCTTGTGGTGCTTGGTAGGTTTTCCTAGGCTTGGACCAGCCGGGCTGCATATAGTGATGTAGGGGCTGGTCGACTCTGCGGGCTCACCAGGGTGGGGACCAGCCAGTCTCCACACCCAGGACATGCTGAGGCTGGCCGGTCCCCACCACGAAGCGCTGCTATGGAGGAGGGAGGAAGAGGAGGAAAGTGGGAGCGCTCAGCACAGGAGCAGGCAGAAAGAGGGACGGAGCAGACTTCCGTGTCACACAAACCTGCTCCGCCTCTCGTCTCCTTCACACTGCCTGCACCTATAGTGTTTTAGGTATGGTTTTCTGTTTTAGTTATGCCAATAACTAAAACAATGCTTGTCAGTGAATTGACTTTCAGAGCCTGAAAACTTTGACCATAGCCTTCTGTCTGTCTGCACCCCAATCAGGGCAAAGTGACCCCCCCTAATAAAGTGTCCCCCTCCTAATAAAGTGACCCCCTCCTAATAAAGTGACAACACTCCTAATAAAGTGACAACACTCCTAATAATGTGACCTCACGCCTAATAAAGTGACCTCACTCCTAATAACAGGGTGTCATCAGCAGATTCCCCCATAATATTCTGTCAGCAGCAGATCCCCCCCCCATAATGTGTCAATATTATTTTAATACACCATTGGTTCCCCAAATTTTTTTTCTTATTTTCCTCCTCTGGGCAGGTGTGTCTTATAGGGAAAAAAATACGGTAAGTCTAGAGAGTCAGGGTCTGCGGTAAAACAAGGTTGCTTCTTTACTGGAGGGATTCAGATGCAAAACAATACATGCAAGGTGTAGGGCTGTCTTCTCCAGTCTCCCCCCTGGCAGAAGAAGGGTTTGATGATGAGGAAAGGCCTGAGATAGCTTTCCCTCTTTCTCTTTTCAGAAGGCTGGTTCCTTGGCCCAAGGCTGGTGATCCAGGGCCTGTGGCAAAGTATCTCTGTCTCAGCGTCTTCTTCTGGTCACTCAGTAGTCTGGCAGAGTCTCTATATTCAAGCACTGTTCCCTAACTGCAGCACACTAGGGGCTCTGACTGCACTCCTTATATACAGTTTCTAGCTAGACTGGAACCTTCTAGTGGGAGGGGTGGAGTGGAGAAGCTCAGCACAAATAGATACATTGTAACACTTTTCGTCTCATAGACTTACATTAGAGCTTCAATGATGCTCAATGGCAATAACACAGCAGTTTTTCCAGACAAAAGCAAGTTTCCAGACAGAACAACAGAGCTAAACTAGACAGCCACAAGAACAACATTTAGCTTTTTCCCTCCAAAGCATGCTCTTCTTTAAACTCTCTAGTAGCTGTGGAAAATTACCAGCTTCTCATTAAAAGCCCTAACAGTCTCTCAGTATTCAGTAACCCTTTCCACAGAGACTTTCAAATACTGTGATAATGAACAGGATATATATATCACAACATACATATAAAATGCAGTTACACAGTAATAAACAGTATAAGTTAACTCTGTCAAGAGAAATAAAGTAAGAAGTTTTAACTTTGCATAGGGGAAATAGGCAAATGTTCACAAATGTCCAAACGTCAAAGTACCCCCTGCTCCAAGGCACTACACATACAACCACGATGACCTCTTTCAGCCATGTCTCTAAATATTATTATTATTTTTTTTACCAAAAAAGTATTTGGCTCCTCAGTTTTCATCATCTTCTCCACTTTCTCAACACAAACCCCCCATCCTGGAGCCCCAAGGCTATCACCCTGCTGCTTTCCCTAATGCTGTACCTCATGTGTTCCCCAATATCTCTAAATACTATACTGTTGTATAGAAATAGAGCCATACAGATAGCAACCCCCCCCCCCCCCTTCAATAATTACTGCTACACAGTGATCTCAGAAATTATTGTTCCTACAATATAGTGCCCCAATAAAGACTAGGGGAAAAAAAGGATACCTTCCTCCTGTTTTGTGCCACAGTGTGCAGTGCCTCTTCTGGCCTGTGTCTTGACCTACTTGTGTCCTTACTCAAGCAATAGCAATTATATCATCACCTCACCTGTGTCCTGGCACAGACAGTGATAATGACAGCTGCTTGCTCCGTTGATACATTGTGCCACAACTTAAGGCCTAGCGGCTTGTTGCCCATGAGAATGAATCATGGCTCCTTGCCCTGCAGCAGTATTCAACTGTATAAATGTTCTGAGGATAGCAATACAGTTGAATACAGAAGCAGTTTGAGAAGCACTGACTGTAATAGACATTTCTGGATATTTTCTGAGTATATAAGGACCTGGTGCTCTCAGCATTAACATTGGGAGCGTCAGGACCTTATGTAGGCAGCCGGCAGTCATGAAGGTCTGTTACATTCAAGTAAGGAGGAAGAGGATGCCAGCGGCTTTGGCAACCCTCTGGGCATCAGTATTTCTGGAAGTCTCCAGATATGGTTTATGGACAGTCTACCCCTGATGTTATGGCTCATCTGCGTATAATTCCGATATATCATCAGCCAGTGTAATATAATGTTTACTCTCTTTTACTTCTCCGGTGCAACTCTATACAGTTTATTTGAGCCATTAAGGACATGAGACTTTACTTTATAATTTATTTACCCCACACTCCATGCTGCTGTGCCAGCATTCCAGACCTGCATGCCCTCCTCTGCCCACCTGCAGCGGGACTGACAGCCGGTGTCACATTTAGCCTCCTCTGTTGCACCCCACGACCTATGCTGTCTTGTAGCTCTTCCTACTTTAGGGCGCTCATGCTAGCATGCATGCATTCTTAGTCTTCTCTGTCCTATCACTGCTCACTTCTGGGTATTTAAAGTATCTTTCCCTAGGGAAAGGTGTCTGAGCTTAGGTTCCTAGCTTGCTAGTTAAACCAGCGAAGGTATGCTATTTCGATTTGTCTTCAAGTCCCTTAAGCAGTATCCATTATTTGTTGCCCAGATTCTAACAAACTGTTCTTCCTAGGGGTGGATGCATTCTCTGTAAATGCTTGAGCCATACTCTTGCAAAAAGGTGATTCTAAGAAGATGTACACCTATGTTTGTTTCTATAAGGCCTTCTCTTCCGCAAAACAGAATTACTCCATCAGGTACTGGGAGCTATTGGCTATTAAATTGGCACTGAGGGTGGTATCATCTGTTTGTCCAATTTTTGTGATCAGTATAGAATACTGACTCAACCCTCACAAGGCCCGATGGTCTCTATTTTTTTGTCTGTTTTCATTTTCTGTTGTGTTTTCGTCCAGCAGATAAGACCATTAAAGCGGATGCCTTATCTCATTACTTTGACCCTACTGATCGAGAGATAAAGCATATCATAGATCCAGCCTCTATTGTCCCCATTGCTCAAGTTCAGATTAATGACATCCCTCCAGGGAAAACATATGTTTTTATGGCCCAAAGAAAACATGCCTTCACCGGGGCACATAAGTCTACTATAAAACCATTGAACTCATCTCGAGGTATTATTGGTGGCTGACTCTTTGTCAGGATGTCCAGGACTTTCTGGATCTCAATTGCACTCACAATAAGCCTTCCATAGCCTTCTCCTTTTGCCAATAGTTGATACTGCATGGCAAAGCATTGAGATGAATTTCATAACTGAGCTTCCTCCCTCCTTCAGATGATTTGGGTTGTTGTGGACTGTTTCTCAAAAATGACACACTTTTTTCCTTTGCCTGGACTACCTTCTGCTGTACAACTGGCCCATTTGCTTGTCAAGAACGTCTTTCATTTGAATTTTCCTCAATGTATTATTTCAAATAGATGCATACAGTTCACCTCTAAGTTCTGGAGATCACTTTGCAGGTTGTTGGTAGCAGTAGACTAGGATTTCTCCTATAAGTGTAAAAGAAACAGCATGGCACTTGCCTCAGGACTAATTCACTATCCTTTATTGCCTTCACAGCGGGTGGTTCTTTGACTAATTTTGAGAGAGCTGTTAGTGAGTGTATGAGAGCTTTATTTTATCCCACAGAATGTGATAACCTCACGGATGGTGAAAAAAGAGCTCTGCGTGAATTAAAATCTAATGGTGAGATTGTGTTTAATCCTGCTGACAAGAGGGGATATATAGTAGTAATTGAGATGAAGACCTATGTAAAGAGGCTATACGTCAGTTGCCTGATCCTGTGACAAATAAAATGTTGGCCAGTGATCCCACGAGAGTACATCTAACACGTTTACAATCTATATTGAAGAAGGGCGTAGATGTAGGCATACTATTAATAAGACTGGCTGAAAAACTATTACCAAAAAGATCATCAAAACCTAACTAGTATTTTTTACCCAAGGTCCATAAGACCAGTCCAGGGAGACTGATAGTAGCAGGGAGGGGCTCAGTAAGTGATCTCCTCTCTTGCTACTTTGACTGGTTTCTTAGACCTTTAAGAGCTGTACCATCCTATGTGCAAGACACTGGAACTGTGCTGAGAATTTTCGATAGCAGGATACACCATGACAAAGTCATAGCAGCCACAAATATGTTTTGGAAAGGGTAGGAAAGAGTGAATCATGTACAGTATACGCATCATAAGTGAAGCCCTACAATTTGTTGTGACAAGCAATTCTTTTAGTTTTGATAATAAGTGGTACACACAATGTATTGGAATGGCGAGGGGGACACCAGTAGCCCCAACATTTTTAAATTAACTTTTGGCCAAGTGGGAGGAGTCATATGTACATAACATCAGTAATCCAATATTAAATATTGGGGTCATTTTATTGATGATTGTGAGGGGTTTGCTCTTCTCCGGGGTCATTCACACCGATACGACTTCAGGACACCAGGTTTCAGGTCCAAACAGTGCATTTATTGTGATACACCAGCACAAGCAAAATGACAAAAATAATAAACACTCACCCGTCCAGGCTCTAACTAAACATAATATTCCTGACTCACCTAAGTCCCTGTGGACACATGTGGCTTTCTCAGCCAATGTCCCACAGCCTCCTGGCTGTACAGAGCACAGTACGCCCACTGTCTCCAGTCCAGTGTCTCTTGGGGAATAGTGGTCTGTCAGCCCTCCTGGCTTGGACCACACAGAGCCTCCAGGCCTCTGTCCACAGGCAACACACTCCCCCAAAGTTCAGGCTAGCGACTAGCCTCATGGCCCCTCAGCCCACACGGCTGAGACCACTCACACAGAGCCTCACCAGGACTCTGCTTCACCAAACACTACAGAGTGAGCCACACCCAAGATTCAGTAGCAGGATTAAATAGGATCCCTGGACATGAGCCTTCCCTAAGTCCCGGACTGGAGCATGGGAAACAGGCACCCACCCAACACATTGCCTGTTCCCAGTAAAAGCCCGCCCTGAAATAGCTGAACCAGCAACACTATCTATACAGTGTCCCCCAACTACTTTAGTGGACACCTGAACTAGGGCTTTTACTCCACCAAGGCCGGGCCCCTTGGTGACACGCTCCCGATGTACACAACACCCCTTTTATCCTGCTTCCCTGTGATTTTACTGCACACCTGAATGTTCACATTGCCACATGACATATTGGTGGTGTGTTCGGGTACAGAAGAACTGTTTGGGGAATTTGTGGCCTATTTGAATGAGAATGATTTGAATATGCAAGTTTTTGTGTTAAGCATATTGAATTTCTTGATATTCATATTGAGTTAAAGAGCGAGAGTGTAATAACTAAGGGATATGGGAAGCCAACAGCAATACATTCTCTATTGTACTATGGAAGTTTTCACCTGCCACATGTTAAGAAAGCAATGCTATACAGTGAATTTATGCAAATAAGCAGTATTAATAATCAATATGGAAGTTTCCTCGAGCAGTCAGATGAATTGATGGATCGGATGGGCCAGAGGGGTTACAATGAATCTATCATAGGATAAGCATTTTCTAGAGACAGAGATGTTTTGTTACACAGCAATCAAAGGGAACAGAAAAAGGAAGGTAAACGGCAGATGTCATTAGGCATTTGCTGGAATCTTACCCAGATCTAAAAAAAATCACACCATGGAGGCCCCGCTAATATAAATTAGAAAGGGAAAAAATTACGAGATCAATTAGTACACGGGAGATTCCAGCAAAAGCGCTCCAATTGGTTACAAGAGTCCATACCAAAAGGGAACTAGAGATGTGGTCATTGCTCCTATTGTAAATATCTTTGTATGGATAAGGTACAACGAATAGGTAATATTCAATTTATTGCATTTCAGTTTATTACTTGTTGGTCAGATTTTATCATTTATGTTATGTACGTGCAATTATTTTTACATAGGTAAAAAGGTGTGTCCCTTGTTTAAACGCATCAGGGAACATTTCTACTCTCTGGAAAATGGCAAAAGTTCCCCTAGATTCATTCAACATATAAGAGAAACACACAGGGTGATGAATCTGGTATTAGGTTTGCAGATCTACTAAGATGGCTTGACAAAGGCCTCATTGAGTGGGCCGAAACGTTGCCTGGGAAATAAATTGGGTCATCACCATTTCACCTGATGCTGGAGTGCTGCCTCGTTTTTGGATTTATATACCAGTAACACCTACAAAAACATTCTGAAAAACGAAATAATTCCCAGAAACAGCATATACTGAAATATGAAGTTTATTAACAATGAGATCAAACATACATTAGAAAAAACATGATTGAGCCAAAGAGGCATCAGAGAATAGTAAAAGTGACCATGATAGCAATACTGAAAACCAGGCCCTCAGGTCACATACCATCCAATAAGATGTAACACATGTCCTATAACCACAGATGGGGTAGGAAAAGTAAGAAAGTATTCAAGAGCGCCCCTATGGTCATAACCATGTACTATCTGAGGGGGACGTCCCAGAACCACACTCTAAAAGTAACTGACCAGGCTCCATAATAAACAATGTACAATAGTAACAGCACGTCCTACAAACAAAACCCACCTAAAGCCATGATCAGGGGATATGTGTCCAGAGGGGCCAGCAAATACGTCAACACCCATTTCGCTCACACCACCATCGTCAGGTCAGTAAGGGTCAGACAGGCACCACATAATAAAGGAGAAAAGGCGTCAAAGGCAAACACCCTTAGATGTTGTATAAAAGGGGCGTCCTATGAGTAATGCATACCGCGCCATAAGATACGACAGCCATGTCAGACCCACACCCCAACGTGTCAGTCGACGCTCCCACATGATGCCGCGCTGCAGCACGCGTCAGTGATGTGCACAACAACCCTGATAAGCAACCTGCATGCCATTGCCATAGTGACTACAAGCACCAATCTTGATATATAAATAGCTAAATCCACCCTATATAATGGTTATAGCAATTTGAAGAAGACAATACATAATACAAGATAATATCCCCTAACAATATCATTATCACCATACAGTTATTCTATAATATACAGTTAAATATTGTGTAATGTGCTAGGCTCAGTTCACACTTTATACAGTCAGGTCCATAAATATTGGGAAATCGACACAATTCTAACATTTTTGGCTCCATACACCACCACAATGGATTTGAAAAGAAACTAACAAGATGTGCTTTAACTGCAAACTGTCAGATTTAATTTGAGGGTATTTACATCCAAATCGGGTAAACGGTGTATGAATTACAACAGTTTGCATATGTGCCTCCTACTTGTTACGGGACCAAAAGTAATGGAACATAATAATAATCATTAATTAAACTTTCACTTTTTAATGCTTGGTTGCAGTCAATTATAGCCTAAAGTCTGGAACGCATAGACATCACCAGACGCTGGGTTTCATCCCTGGTGATGCTCTGCCAGGCCTCTACTGCAACTATCTTCAGTTCCTGTTGTTCTTGGGGCATTTTCCCTTCAGTTTTGTCTTCAGCAAATGAAATGCATGCTCAATCGGATTCAGGTCAGGTGATTGAGTTTGGCCATTGCATAACATTCCACTTCTTTCCCTTAAAAAAACTCTTTGGTTGCTTTTGCAGTATGCTTTGGGTCATTGTCCATCTGCACTGTGAAGCGCCGTCCAATGAGTTCTGAAGCATTTGGCTGAATATGAGCAGATAATATTGCCCGAAACACTTCAGAATTAATCCTGTTGCTTTTGTCAGCAGTCACATCATCAATAAATACAAGAGAACCAGTTCCATTGACAGCCATACATGCCCACGCCATGACACAACCACCACCATGCTTCACTGATGAGGTGGTATGCTTAGGATCTTGAGCAGTTCCTTTCCTTCTCCATACTCTTCTCTTCCCATCACTCTGGTCTCATCTGTCCATAGGATGTTGTTCCAGAACTGTGAAGGCTTTTTTAGATGTCGCTTGGCAAACTATAATCTGGCCTTCCTGTTTTTGAGGCTCACCAATGGTTTACATCTTGTGGTGAACCCTCTGTATTCACTCTAGGGAAGTCTTCTCTTGATTGTTGACTTTGACACACATACACCTACCTCCTGGAGAGTGTTTTTGATCTGGCTAACTGTTGTGAAGGGTGTTTTCTTCACCGGGGAAAGAATTCTTCGGTCATCCACCACAGTTGTTTTCCGTGGTCTTCCGGGTCTTTTGGTGTTGCTGAGCTCACCGCTGCGTTCCTTCTTTTTAAGACTGATGGCTTGCTCCACAGATAGTGACAGCTCTTTGGATCGCACCTTGACAGCAACAGATTCCAAATAGCACACTGCTCATTGTAATTGGGATAATAAGAGAATAACACACACCTGGCCATGGAACAGCTGAGAAGCCAATTGTCCCATTACTTCTGGTTTCTTAACAAGTGGGAGGCACATATGCAAACTGTTGTAATTCCTACACCGTTCACCTGATTTGGATGTAAATACCCTCAAATTAAAGCTGACAGTCTGCAGTTAAAGCACATCTTGTTTGTTTCATTTCAAATCCATTGTGGTGGTGTATAGAGCCAAAAATGTTAGAATTGTGTCGATGTCCCAATATTTATGGACTTGGTGTGTATATCTCAGATACAGGAACTGACCATATATGGACTAAAGTGAATAGCACCAATACCAATGTGCAAAAAACACATAAAATGACAGTACAAAAAGTAACAAACATCGATTGGTTGAGCAGAGATGTCGCCAGTCCCTATGGAGATAGCACCCCCCCTAACAGATTTTCACTCTCTCATACCTCGCTGATAGTTCCATTTGAACTAAGAGGTATTTCTATGTCGGCTTAAACAATCTGAAATTTATTCTATCTTATTATTATTCAGCTACTTCTTTTGTCAGGTAACCCCCTTCCCTTCCCCTCTCTTCCTTTCTTGTCCTTGTCTTTGTAATTTGTCCCTTGGTGTGTAGTATACATCAGGGTCTCTTACTTCTATGCACCTGCAAATGAGATTTTGATATGTCATTTAAATGGTAGGAGTGATCACTGGTTATGCTCCTCTTTGCATTTCTTCGTCATTTTACTTATCCATTATATTCGTGATCATCTGATGGTATACATTTATTTGTACACAGCCACAACTTGTAATTGGGCTGTTTTTTTATATTCTTTGATGTATTGTTCTTTTCTTGGCTCTCTCTAATAAAAGAATTTGAACAACAAAAAGTAACAAACAAAAGCAGGAACAGAACAGTGTAAAGTGAGAGTGCTAGATATAAGCACATGATTAGCGCATACACCACAATGAATATATAAAGTGCGCAGTGCAAATGTGTGTGATAAAGTAAATATACTGAAATGTGTAAAAGTCCACAATGTCAAAATTCTTAAAGTATAACTGTCGTATATTTTTCTGGGGAGTATTGGATTGTGGTGATTAATATCACTTTCGTGGCCCTATTTCAACTTTTAACTGTGCATTCAATTACCCCTTAATTCCACATTTTTGTTCCCTGTACTGCTTACTTTTACCTGTGCTTAAAATAAGGTTGCTATGCATGGTCCGTCTATCTGTTGAAGGACGGAGCACGGAAGCAGGCTGCGTGCAAGGTCAGATTACAGACAGCCAGGGACTGTAAGTAAATTATTAAAGCCAGGTCCTCCCCAGAAGCTGATAACAGTGCCTGGGCTGTGTGCACTTCTCCCTGTCCCTGCGCTTGATCATGATGAATCACTGCCTCACTATTACAGGAAATGTGGTGCATCATTTTATATTCTTTCCTTCTTCTGGAATCAATTAAAGTATCCGATTGGACCATAAAACTACAGGCTGAACAATGTCCACACTGGAAAGAGCCCCACCTTGTGTACAAATTTTTGGGGGCTTTAGTGCCTTCTTGTCAGCAGGTCTCTCAGATTCTTAGACTGCTTCCAAGTAATTACTGGACTCCTGGAAATTTGTCCCCTCAGATCTCTGTCTGTCAATAAAACCTGCCAATGTCTACCCAATATAGAGCATAACTGTCTCCACTGGTTATTGAAATTTGTAATAAACCTAAGATACTTATCACAATCTTATCGCTTTTTCCACTTACGAAAAGTGATTGTCTCATGGAATTTTTAATGAGTCTCTTGCTGTATCCTGTTTCCTCAAAGTGTCTGGAAAGATCTGTAGCTTGCTTTTCATATTGAGTATCACTTGAGCAGATCTACCTCATTCTATAAAACTGGCCAGTGAGTATGGCTCTAACAACCTGTGGATGGTGAGAGGAGGTGGAATGTAACATAGGGTTTGGAAAGGTGTGATTCTTGAACACGTCAGTTCCCAAAACACCTCACAAGGTCAAGAAATTCTACTTTTTCTGCACTATACTGCCAAGGAAGCTTGATGTTAAGCTCATTAATGTTGAATTCTGTCAAGAACTGCTCCAAATGTGATGCCAAGCCCTACCAAATAAACAGTACACCGTAATTGTACCTAGTCTACAAGTCCACGTCGTCATGTCCTTCCATGTTCATCCTGACTTCCCTCTCCCACAGTTCCAGGAAGAAATTAGCATGAGGGTGCACAAGTTGCCCCCATAGCTGTCCCCCTTTTTTTTATTGTTTATGGACAGCATCTTCATCTTTCTGTACCTAATGATTCATCCACTGATGAAATGATTGCAGGTGCATTGGCCAATAATGTTTTATAGATCTGTCAAGATACTATAGCTACCCTGTCTCTGGCTTTTGCAGCCATTAAGAGATTTAAAAAAAGAGATTTCCTCAATTTTCTCCTGGAAATAGGGTTTCGTTACCTGAAGAAATATCTATTTGAAGGTACCAACGTTCAAATTCACTCCTCAGTCCTTGCTGCCTTTTTAAGTCATTGGCCAAGTTAACCCTGTCTGTTACAAGCTCTGTGCAGTCCTGTCTCCGCATTCCCAACTCCCTCCATGTCTCCCTCCTCAGACCTCTGGTACTTCACAGTTACTCTAAACCATCTATACTGGATATGAAGAAGATTAGGGGCAAGACATTCTGTATCTTGGATTGGAAAGGTTTTGGATCAGAGGAAAGTTCTTGGGAGCCTGCGGAGAACATTAATGCTCTTGTTCTCCTAAAAAAAAGTTACTAGCACGGTCTGAAGTTAAGAATAGAGGGCGTAAGGGGTACCGCTTCTCTGAGCTTGTATGGGCGCCGCATCACTTGCTCTGCTCTTCATGGGGCTGGGCAGGCAGTCTGGACCCGTATGTCCTCCTCTGCCCACCTCTAATTGGGGCTAGTCGCCAGCACCCGATGTAGCCTCCTTTTGTTGCAGCCCGACCTGTGCTCTCCTGCAGTTCTTTCTACTTTAGGGTGTTCACTCCCCGGCTCTTAAAGGGTAGGTGCACTGATCCTTAGTCTTCCCTGTCCTATCACTGGTCATTTTTAGGTATTTAAGGCATCCTCTCCTGGGGGAGGATGCTTAAGTTTAGGTTCCTTGCTAGGTTAAAGGGAACCTGTCACCTCACTGGGTAAGGGAAGACTCATCAGACTTCTCCCCTTCCTCAGAACGCATAATCATTGCGAGGTTCACCTTGTCAGTACTGTAAAATTACTGAATTCTAACCCAGGTGTGAGATTGCTGCAATCAGAAAGTATATGACTGTATTATACTGCCCTCAGCAAGGGCATCATTGTAGAGGTGACAGGTTTTCTTTAAGGGGTGGTATTCTGATTGTCTGCCCACCTACAAAAACTTTGGCTATTAACCAATTCTGATACTTTACTGCCTGCCCTGACTTTAGGCTGACTTTAGGTTGTCTATCATACTGATCTTTTGCTGCCTGCCCTCACCTCAGATTAGTTTCACAGAATAGCAAAAACCCTGCTTTCCTTGACCTCTGTCTGTTTACTGACTGCCAGTATTGCCCAATTCTTTCCTTGGTGCTTCACACCTTCACACATAATGAGGTATATGATATATTTACAAAGCAAACAGTTTGTGATTACAGCTTAAATGCGCACTAACTTTTCAAACTTCTTCTCAAAGATCACTTTGATTATTAAATAACTTTGATGATTTTTATGTTATTCACCCTAAAACAGACCATAATTTGTGATATGTCCTAAAGTGTTTTTCCAGGACTTTAACATTGATAATCTGTCCTTAGGATAGGCCCTAAATGTTTGATGGGGAGTGGGAGCATACAACCTCAATGGCCTCCTAGAATAAGCAAAACAAAGAGGCTGCAGAGCTCTTGTGCTTGAGCAATAGAACCAGACATAGTCATTTGTGTGGATGTGCACTTGACCCTAGGTAAACCATGAAGGGGCTTTTTCATTGTGGTGATTAGTGAAGGTTAAGCAATGATTTCCCATCCTAATGATAGGCCATCAATGTTATTGTTGTAGAGAACCTCGTTAATTATTGTGTAATGCGTAGTTGTGCAGACATCTATTATACAATTTTTTCCAATTCCGCTTAAGACCTCTGCTTGCTGTAAGTGAATTGAGCTGTTCTTATTTACATCCCGAGGCTTAGCTTTTCCTAATCCTGTTCAACTGACACAGATGCATGGTTTATAAATGTTCCATAGCTCTATAGTGTAACTGTGTCATAAATGTATAGATGCAAAACACAAGCAAGGTATCCAGCAAATTCTAATTAAGTGTTATTAGAACCTATCATATCAACTACAGTATCTATGTTTCTTAGGCCTCATTCACATAACACTGAAAAACAGCTACAGTACAGACCAAAAGTTTGGACACACCTTCTCATTCAAAGAGTTTTCTTTATTTTCATGACTATGAAAATTGTAGATTCACACTGAAGGCATCAAAACTATGAATTAACACATGTGGAATTATATACATAACAAAAAAGTGTGAAACAACTGAAAATATGTCATATTCTAGGTTCTTCAAAGTAGCCACCTTTTGCTTTGATTACTGCTTTGCACACCCTTGGCATTCTCTTGTTGAGCTTCAAGAGGTAGTCACCTGAAATGGTTTTTCACTTCACAGGTGTGCCCTGTCAGGTTTAATAAGTGGGATTTCTTGCCTTATAAATGGGGTTGGGACCATCAGTTGCCTTGTGGAGAAGTCAGGTGGATACACAGCTGATAGTCCTACTGAATAGACTGTTAGAATTTGTATTATGGCAAGAAAAAAACAGCTAAGTAAAGAAAAACAAGTGGCCATCATGACTTTCAGAAACGAAAAATTGGGAAAACTTTGAAAGTGTTCCGAAGTGCAGTCACAAAAACCATCAAGCGCTACAAAGAAACTGCCTCACATGCGGACCGCCCCAGGAAAGGAAGACCAAGAGTCACCTCTGCTGCGGAGGATAAGTTCATCCGAGTCACCATCCTCAGAAATCGCAGGTTAACAGCAGCTCAGATTAGAGACCAGGTCAATGCCACACAGAGTTCTAGCAGCAGACACATCTCTAGAACAACTGTTAAGAGGAGACTGTGTGAATCAGGCCTTCATGGTAGAATATCTGCTAGGAAACCACTGCTAAGGACAGGCAACAAGCAGAAGATACTTGTTTGGGCTAAAGAACACCAGGAATGGACAGTAGACCAGTGGAAATCTGTGCTTTGGTCTGATGAGTCCAAATTTGAGATCTTTGGTTCCAACCACCGTGTCTTTGTGCGATGCAGAAAAGGTGAACGGATGGACTCTACATGCCTGGTTCCCACCGTGAAGCATGGAGGAGGAGGTGTGATAGTGTGGGGGTGCTTTTCTGGTGACACTGTTGGGGATTTATTCAAAATTGAAGGCATACTGAACCATCATGGCTACCACAGCATCTTGCTATTCCATCCGGTTTGCGTTTAGTTGGACCATCATTTATTTTTCAACAGGACAATGACCCCAAACACACCTCCAGGCTGTGTAAGGGCTATTTGACCATGAAGGAGAGTGATGGGGTGCTGCGCCAGATGACCTGGCCTCCACAGTCACGGGACCTGAACCCAATCGAGATAGTTTGGGGTGAGCTGGACCGCAGAGTGAAGGCAAAAGGGTCAACAAGTGCTAAGCATCTCTGGGAACTCCTTCAAGACTGTTGGAAGACCATTTCAGGTGACTACCTCTTGAAGCTCATCAAGAGAATGCCAAGAGTGTGCAAAGCAGTAATTAAAGCAAAAGGTGGCTACTTTGAAGAACCTAGAATATGACATATTTTCAGTTGTTTCACACTTTTTTTGTTATGTATATAATTCCACATGTGTTAATTCATAGTTTTGATGCCTTCAGTGTGAATCTACAATTTTCACAGTCATGAAAATGAAGAAAACTCTTTGAATGAGAAGGTGTGTCCGAACTTTTGGTCTGTACTGTATGTGATGGCCATTTTTTTAAGCCAGTTAAAGTCTATGGGGTTATTCACATTGCCATTTTTTTTTTTCCGGCCTCGGATAGCAGCCATAAAAAAAATAGGACAAGTCCTATTCTTGTCCATTTTCATGGCCAGACTGACCTCATTGAGTACATCCGTCTATGAGCTATTAAAAACAGGTACAATGTAAAAAAGTGTCTTTCAAGGGTTAAAATATAAAGAATGATACTCAAAAAATGGATACAAAAAGCAATTAAAAAGGTTTCCTTAAAAAGTGTATCCATTTTTTTTCACTGTTGTATGAATGTACCCTTACCGTCTCATCTGAAAACAATATCTGTCAAGTGTGCTAACAAATTAGAACACGCCTATTTGATGTTCTAAACTACATTTTTATATTTAATGTCTCTGAAAAATAGAGAAATAGCAAAACTGAGCACTCATTAAAATTGCGTATAGGAGCACAAATGTCTCATTTAGTTCAGAATTCCATTTTCCTGTAACAGACCTTGTGCCCATTCTGCTGCATGTTCTCATTATGCAGAAAACTGCGCAAAGTCATTTGCTGTGTGAGTCACATCAGAACTCATTCATTTTAATCAGTCTGGGATGAAATACAAAGTACCAAAAGAGCCATCTTCTGCTTTCTACCATATGTGTATAGTGCAGTTATAGCTAATCGTTTTTCGTTATCACGATCCAACATTGTGGTAATCACTCTGCATACTTTTATGTGCTTTTGTGGTTTTAGGCAGCCAGATTCCCATTTTCATGTGGAAAGATGTTTTTCTTTCTCTTTGCTTTCAATTGTATTCACAAAGGATCACTTATTTTCGATCTCTTCTTTCATTTTCTTTAATCTGGAAGTATACAGTGCATTCAGAAAGTCTTCCTGACCCTTTTTACTTTTTAACATTTTGTTATGTTGCAGCCTTGTGCGAAAATAAAATACCCCATTATAAGAAAGTGAAAACAGAATATTTGAAATCTTGCATTGACATAAGTATTCAGACCCTTTACTCGGTACTTAGTTAAAGCACCTTTAGCATTGGTTATAGCCTCCAATCTTCTTGGCAATGATGACACACCAGAATTTGGCCATTCTTCTCTGCAGATCCTGTCATTCTCTGTCAGTGGCTGGACCACTCAAGGACATTCACAGAGTTGTCCCTAAGCTGCTCCTATGGTGTCTTGGCTGTGTGCTATGGGTCATTGTCTTGTTGAAAGCCCAGCCTGAGGTCAGACCACTCTAGATCTGGTTTTCATTAATAATATCTCTGTACTTTGCTCATTTCTGCTTTTCCTCAGCTCTGACCAATCTCCCTGTCCCACCTACTGTAACACTCCCACAGCTTGATGCTGCAACCACATGCTTCACTGTAGGGATGGTATTGGGCAAGTGATGAACAGTGTCTGGTTTGCTTCAGACATGATTCTTAGAATTGAGGACACATAGCTTGAACTTGGTTTCACCAGACTAGAGAATCTTGTTTATCACAGTCTGAGGTGCTTTTTTTTGCAAATTTTATTGTATCTTTACAGAGGATAGGCTTCTCTCTGGCTACTCTGCCATACAGCCCAGATTGGAGGAATGCTGCAGTGATAGTTGGCCTTCTGAAATTTTTATCCCATCTGCAGGATCTTTGGAGCTGAGCCAGTGTGACCATTTGATTCTTGTTCATCTCTCATACCAAGGCAATTTTCTGCCAGTTACTTACTTTGAAGTGGTGGCCAGTTCAAAGAAGAGTCCTGGTTGTTCCAAACTTCTTCAATTTAAGAATTATGGAGGATACTATGCTCTTGGGAACTTTCAGTGCAGCAGGATTTTTTGTACCCTTTTGGGCCTCCACAGGATCATGTGTCTAGGATTTACTGACAGTTTTTTCCTCTTCGTGGCTTAGTTTTTGCTCTGATATGTTTTGTCAGCTGTCAGACTTTACATCAGGGATGACAAACTCGTGGCCCTCCAGCTGTTGCAAAACTACAACTCCCATCATGCCTGGGCATACTACAGATATCAGGGAATGATGGGAGTTGTAGTTTTGCAACATCTGGAGGGCCATGAGTTTGACATCCATGCTTTACATAGACAGGGAGGTGTCTTTCCAAATCATGTCCAATCAACTGAGTTTTTTTTTACCACAGGTGGATTCCAATCAAGGTATAAAAACACTTCAAAAATGATCAAAATAAATTTGTCATAGCAAAGGTTCTGAATACCTATGTCTATGAGAACAATAAAAAAAGAGAGATGAGAGAAAAAGTCCTAGGAGACTCCCCCGTATCATAAACAAACTTTCAGGCCAGTTGCATTTCAGGTAGAATCAATTTTGGACCGAAATAGAATTAATTGACCGATTCGAATCAGACCCAAATCACTGCGAAAGGTGCACCACAATTGACAACACTGGCTAATCCCTCAAGCTGATGTTAAGAACTGAGACTTTAGCCAATGTATTCCTGTCAGGAACACATAGGAGCCCTTTTGCACCACCGTCAAGGTGTCTCAGTGTGGCATGGGTTCCTACCACTAGACTACCTACGGAGGTAGTCTAGTGGTAGCAACCCATGCCACACTGAGATACCTTGACAGTGGTGCAAAAGGGCTCCGATGTGTTCCTGACAGCAATACATTGGCTAAAGTCTCACTTCTTAACATCAGCTTGAAGGATTAGCCAGTATTGTCATTTGCATGTCATTGTGGTGCACCTTTCGCAGTGATTTATGTATTTTTATATTTGCATCCACACATTATCCCATCTTGTGTAGGATGCTTTTGTGGTGCATGTGGTCCGCTGCCGACATCCTCCATCGGATCACATGCGGAAGAATTGCTCCCCCGGTTATAAACACGCCACAGTGTTTGGGTTTTTTGAGCATTTCCTCCCATTTAGGCCACTTTATTTCAGTTACGAATCAGACCCAAATAGAATTTTGAGTGATTCCCTCTTCTCTAATGGACACACAGTTGCTCAGATCAAAGTTCTGTGCCTATGTGTCCATCACATTGCCAGAACAGACTTTTATACACTGGAGGTAAACAATGAAGGTTTCTATTGAATGTCAGCAGGTGGAGATTTTAAAAACCATGAACAATGATACATAAAATATACAATGTAATCGGAAAGATCTTTCCTTGTTATGTTACGGCCTTCTGCTAAAATATTTTTTTTTTAAAGTTTCCCATCAATCTGCACTGTAAATTTTGGTAAATTTATTAAAGAGGAAAAACTAAAATTTGGCATGGACATATCTATTCAGACCCTTTGCTATGGCACTTGAAAATTCCAAGTGAACATTTGCCTCCATAATTCTCAAATGGAGGAAGTTTGGAACAACCAGAACTCTTTTTATGGTTGGCTGTCCTACCAAACTAAGTAATCTGGGGAGAAGAGCCTTGGAAAGAGAGGTGACCTAGAACCCAATGGTCACTCTGGCTGAGCTCCAAAGATCCTGTGTGCAGATGGGAGACGTTTCCAGAAGGTCAACTATCACCGCAATACTCCACCAATCTGCATTTTATGGCAGAGAGGAAAAAAAATCCTCTCCTTAGTAAAAGACTCATTAAAGCCCACCTGGAGTTGCAAAAAAAAAAAAAAAAAAAGCAACTCAAGGACTCTCAGAATGTGAGAAACTAGAATCTCTAGTCTGAAAAAACAAAGATAGATTTTTTTTTTTTTGCCTCAATTCTAAGTATTAAGTCTGGAGGACTCTCAGACTGTGAGAAACAAGATTCTAGGGTCTTAAAAAAAGATTGAACTTGTTGGCCTCAAAGTGGCATGCTAGGAGGAAACCAGGCACTACCCATTACCTGCCCAATACCATCCCCATAGGGAAGCATGGTGGTGGCAGCATCATGTTGTGGGAGTGTTTTTCAGCAGCTGGGACAGGAAGACTGGTCAGAGTTGAGGGACAGCTAAATAGGACAAAGTACAGAGGTATACTTAATGAAAACCTAGTCCAGAGTGGTCTGGACCTCAGATTGGGCTGAAGGTTCACCTTCCAAAAAGACAGTGATCCAGGCCTAGGGAGAACGCTGTGAATGTGATTGAAGCGCCAAATTTATGTAGAGGCACCGGCTTCAACATAACTTTGTTGTATCCACCACCTGTCTATATCTACAAGAAAAACTAAATTGGGGACCAGTCAGCACATCCGCAGGTACATGTCACCATGGCTGGAAGAACAAAGTAAAAGACAAACAATGCAACAGCACTCTTCAAACACAAACAATAAAATAAGTACATATAATAATGCCATACTTACTATAAATGTGAGATTCTTTGAAAATACATTTTGTACAAAATTATTTGTGCCTGTCTACCAGCATCAAGACTATCTCTTTAGGATAGGAACCGAACACTAAATGAAAAGTGCCATACCAGCCTCCATTATATTCAGGAAATGCAGGTTTCACATGCATGCTGAGCCCACACTATATTGTACCTCTTGTGGTGCCATAATGGCCTCCATTAAATTCTGGGAATGCAGGTTCCACATGCATGCTTAGTCCACCCTATATGATACCTCCTTGGTGCCACACCAGCCTCCATTATATTCAGAGAATGCAGGTTCCACATGACTGCGCTGAGTCCACTCTGTATTCCACCTCTCCTGGTGCCAAATGGCCTCCAATGAATAGAGAGAGAGCAGGACACAGCTTTATACTTGCACTGCTTAAAGGATGGACATGTTAATCAGGATTACACGACCAATGCAACGGAGTCAGCCACACCTCCAAAGCAAACTGCAAGAAAACCAAAATTGGGGGTCAGTCAGCACATCCCAATGCGTAGGTGCATGTCGCCATGGCTGGTAGCACAAAAGTAAAAGCAGGGCCGACTCTATCATAAGGCAGCCCAAGCGGCTGCTTGAGGGCGGAGAGAAGGGGGGGCCGCGCCGCGGCGGAAAACAATTAACTTGCTCATTTACATTTACTATTACTCGCTGAGCCTGTGTGCCGTAAGTGTGGGTAAGTGCTTTGCCTTTGATACAGAAGGTCATGGGTTCGAATCCCATCACAAACTGTTCTGAAAGACAGGCTAAATAAGAACACGAGCACCAAATCTTCAACACTAGAGGCTGCTGGGAACACAGGAAGAGGATGCATCGCATCGCTGACATAGAGGTAAGTATAAAAGTGTTTTTTGTTTGTTTTTTAAATACCGGACAGTTACTTTACTGCCATGGGGTGGGGGGGGGGGGCTATTGGCGCCATGATACTGGCACATGGAGGGGGGAGGAGAGAGGCACTTGATACTGGCACATTAGGGGGCAGGGGGAGAGGATGGCACTATGATATTGGCACATGGGGGGGGGCAAAAAATGGATATTAATCATGAGGGCCAGAAATGTGAAATGATGGGGGGGGGGCAAGAAATGGATATTAATCATGAGGGGCAGAAATGTGAAATGATGGGAGGGGGGGCAAGAAATGGATATGAATCATGAGGGGCATAAATGTGAAATGATGGGGGGGGGGGCAAGAAATGGACATGAATCATGAGGGGCAGAAATGTGAAATGATGGGGGGGGGGGGCGCCTAAATGTAGATTCGCTTGTGTTGACAAAAATCCTTGCACCGGCCCTGAGTAAAAGACAAACTATTAGTGAGTATGGCATTATTGTATGTACTTATTTTATTGTTTGTGTTTGCAGAGTGCTGTTGCATTGTTTGTCTTTTACTTGTCTAAATCTACGCCAGCTCCCTTGTTGGTGTAGATTTAGACCATTTTCTCCACCTCAAACAGGTGTAGAAAATGATAATTCAGATGAGCCTGCTGACTAGCCCCCTTCTACACCCATGTCATGCCCCATTTTTTAGACCTGAAGTGAGAGGGTAAAAGTCGCAAGAGATATATGCCAAAAAGTGCCGTTTATATATGTTTTTAAATGACTCCTTTAGTTCTTTTTATTTTAGCACAAGGTCACAACATAGCAAAATGTGAAAAAAATTAAAGGGTCTTAAAGGGGCTGTCTCACTTCAGGAAGTGGCATTTATCATGTAGAGAAAGTTAATACAAGCACTTACTAATGTATTGTTATTATCTATATTGCTTCCTTTGCTGGCTTGATTCATTTTTACATCACATTGTTAACTGCTCATTTCCAGGGGTTACGACCACCCTGCAATCTATTAGCAGTGGCCATGCTTGCACACTATAGGAAAAAGCGGTGGCCTCTCTGGCAGGGTTGCCAACTGTCCAGAAATTCCTGGACAGTCCATAAAAATAGGTGACTTTTTCCTGTCAAAGTATAAATAAAAAAAAACAAAAAAACAAAAAACGGTCACATTTAAAAACTTACAAACACAAAACACAAACAATATTCTGGAACAAAAGTTACAGTCCCCAGATCAGTATTGTCCTTTTGCGCTGTGGTTTTTCTTTTGAGGTGGATACCCTTCACAAATAACCAGTGTATATAATATAGAAAACCGTGCTGCTTCAACTTGAGTGCAGTTCACACTGAGGGAGACAAAAAGGTATCTAGCGATGTAGTTCCTCAGTTTTGGTTCCCACTAAAGTCGAAACTCAAATCTCCTAAAAGTCAAAGAGACGGCCCAACATAGTGAAATACCGCCAACTGAGTTTAAATAACGTGATTTATTGTACTTACAAGATCCATAAAACAACACGCATATAAAATGTGCACGTCCTCTCATGAAACGCCCGACCCAGGTTTCGCCTCCGCCTCCTCAGGGGCACGTTGGGCCGTCTCTTCTTTGACTTTTAGGAGATCTGAGAATCAACTTTAGTGGGAACCAAAACTGAGGAACTACCTCTATAGATACCTTTTTGTCTCCCTCAGTATGAACTTCACTTAAGTTGAAGCAGCGCGGTTTTCTATATTATATAGAGTTTTTTCCTGTGTCCGTAAAAAATAAAAATAGATGCATCTGTGATTTTTTTGAGGCTGGTGGTACTTGACTAGATTATTTTTAGAGCTCACAGTAAATGCTGATAATGAGTTCTTATCAGTACATTTAGCTATAGCTATGTATTACCTATAATTTTTATCACCCATTATGGTTTTCCAATTTGTGCATAAAAAATGTTGGCTGTCCGTGATTTTGGAATAAGTTGTCCAGAAAAAAAGAGCCTACATAGGCTGGTGATTTTTCCTATAGTTTACAAGCACGACCACCACTGCTGGATTGCAAGGTGGTTGTAACCACGGAAGCGAGCAGTGAATAATGTAATGGAAAATCAATCCAGCCAGCAAACGAAGCAATATGGACAATAACATATGCCTTGTATTAAACTTTCTCTACATAATAAATGCTATTTGCTGAAGTGACACAACCCCTTTAAGTTTTTCTGAATGTATTTTGTGTGTATACATATATATATATATATATATATACACACATATATATATATATATACTTGGCAGCTGAAGACATCTGTGTTGGTCCCATGTTTATATGTGCCTTCAGTTGCCAAGCACACAGGTCAGCCAGTTTCTTGCTGACAGATGCCCTTTAGATTATTTCAACATTGAAATCTCCTCACACTTACCTACTTTTCTCATTCTTTATTTCTTTCAGGCATTTGAGATCATGAAAGTAACACATGGAAGAGACCATGGTTTGACGCAGGATTTGATGGAGCTATTAGGAGAATGTGAGATGAGAATGAAAGCAACATAGAGAAAAAATTGATATTTCATCTTGTACAAAATAGTATTCTCTCTATTGCTACCTACCTTATTAGATTGCATTACATATGTACTTTTAGGTTACGTAAATTTACCAAAATATGATCCATGGCCTTCAATATTGTGTTATAAATAAAAGCACCACTATACTTTACAACTTACTTTATACTTATTACTAGGACAGTTAATGCTACATGAAAATATGTGTGTAATATGCATAGTGTGCATACGGCCTAAAGTCTTGTTTACACTTGCCAATTATCATCATAATTTGCTCATTTTTGGTCAACTATAATAATAATTTATTTGGCGTGGCCTAGCTTATATGGCATGAAGCAGCAAATGTGTAGCGCTCCTCCAGAATCCTCACCAAAATCCTGCTATCACCCAGCAATTTTTTAGATGCTCTGACGGAGTGGAGCTGCACTGTAGTGAGGAGCAGCGCTACTTGGAGAGACCTACAACGGCCAACAAGGAGCTCATACAGGTACCTGCTGGGCCATCTGATGGGCGGTACCGCCGGGAATTCTGTCAGTGACCGGTGAAGTCGGCAGCGAGGCAGAGAGGAAGGAGTCAGAGGCGGTTATGGGAGCGCGTGGCGGGCGCCATCTTAATTGCAGGAAGCCGCGAGCCAGCACTGCAGCTCCATACCAGAAGGGGGGAAGGGCTAAGAAGTGAAGGAAAGGTGAGGAGAGTCCCTGAAACGAGCTCTGCCTAGGCTGCCCTATACCCTAGAGAGGGCTCACTCTCATACCTGCAGGGCACAGAACCCCCTGATCTGCCTACACCTGTGGGACCTACCATCCCCCTGATTGGAACCCAAGGACTGGTAAAGCTAAGACTATTGTTGTATTTCCTTGTCAGTCCAGCTCTTCTTATTATCTACTACAGTCTGACTGCCCGTTCCCCTATTGACAACACCCTGGAAGCTGTCTCATAAAAGTCATTTGCTGTGCTACATGTGCTGTCTCTACTTCATTGGGCCAGCAGCTAAGTGTTTTTATTTTATATAGTGGCCGTAAAACCACTACACTTGTTCCTTCCCCCCCTGCAAAAATCTACATGGATGCCATGAGTCAAACAGAGCAGGGAGACAGAGAGGTCCATCCTCAGGAAACCTCAGAAGAGGCCTCCCAAATCATGAAGGCGATTGCCACGTGCCAAGCAGCTCTCATAGCAAAAATTGACCATGTGCAATCTGACCTTATCTGTCTGCGGCATGATTTTGATAAAATACGTGAAAGAACCATCGAGGTGGAGCGCAGATTAAGTGATGTAGAAGCCAATTTGACCCGAGCTGGTGAGACTGATACTAGACAACTGCAACAAGTTAAGCTGCTGCAAGCTAGAGCGGAAGACACTGAGAACCGTAACAGATAAAATAATATCCACATTTTGGCCCTACCAGAATGAGCTGAGGGATCCACACCAGAAATCTTTGTGGAACAACTGATCAGAGACGTTCTCCAACATTTTGCCCTGTCCAATTGCTTTGTTATTGAGAGAGCTCATAGGGTCCCAACCAAGCCTCTGCCTGCAGGAGCCCCTGACAGGCCGTTTATTATGAAGGTCCTGAATTATAGACTTCACAACGGAGGTCCAAAAGAGGAGGAGGCAGTTTAATGATGTCCGTGCAAAGCTCCGGGAACGGAATATGAAATATGCAATGATGTACCCCTCTCGGCACAGAGTGCAAAATGGTGAGACCGTCTGCTGTTACAGGAAACACATCTGCAGGGTCAGAAGGTTCTGGCTCTTAGACGCCCCTGGGTGGGTCCCACTTATCATGCTGTATACTCTAATTATGCATGGGGAGTCTCTATCTTAATTGCCAAAAGCCTTCCTTTCCAGCTCATATCTGTTCAAATAGATAACTTGGGGAGGTTTGTGTTACTACACGCCAGCATTAGGGGGTTGCAGTATTTAATCTTAGGTCTTTACATGCCACCCCCTTTTAGTAGGGACATACTCAATACTATTATGAGCAAAGTCGCAATGTTCTCAGCAACTCCCTTCATCATTATGGGTGATTACAATGCGACTTTAGACCCCTTGAAGACAGATTGCATCCTCAGGCATCGCATAATAGGTCTTTCCTACATTGGGAAGCGCATGGGCTAATAGAGATCTGGCGCCATCTTCACCCCAACTTTTCACAATTCTTATGTTACTCGGCCTCCATGGGCTCTATGTCTCGTATAGATTCAGCCTTTGTATGTAGGGATTTGTTACCTTATATTAGAACCAGTGACTATTTACCTGGGGGCATTTCAGATCATGCACCCCTCCTCTTTATTTTATCGCAGGCACTGACCCCCCCCCCCCCCCCCTCTTCATTAGATAGTGGCGTTTAAATCCGATGTGGCTAGATGTTCTCCCAGTGGCGAGCAGTTGCTATGAGGCTATGGAACATTATTGGGCAGAGAACGAAGGGTCCCTGAGCCCTCTGCTAGAATGGGATGCCTTTAAGTTTTTCATGAGGGGTGCATTAATCCATGCAGTAGCAAACACAGGAAAGAACTGCGCATAACTCAGATTTAGTATTAAATTCAGCAGGCAGCTGGGCAGGGCGTTTAAAAAAATATATTAATATAATTATTACAACCTTCAGCTGGTACTGCCTCCTCAGAAGGTGGTGTCCTAGGCACTGAACTGGGGTTGTCCCATGAAAAATATTCTACAGTTTTAAAACCAGCACCTTCATCTGAATACTTTTGTAATTGCATGTACATTGGATATAAAAAGTCTAGTCACCCCTGTTAAAATGTCAGGTTTCTGTGATGTAAACAAATGAGACAAAGATAAATTATTTCAGAACTTTTTCCACCTTTAATGTGACCTATAAACTGTACCATTCAATTGATAAAAAACTGAAATCTTTTAGGTGGAGGGAAGAAAACATAAAAAACTAAAATAATGTGGTTGCATAAGTGTGCACACCCTCTTATAACTGGGGATGTAGCTGTGTTCAGAATTAAGCAATCACATTCAAAATCATGTTAAATAGGAGTCAGCATACACCTGCCATTATTTAAAGTGCCTCTGATTAACCCCAAATAAAGTTCAGCTGCTCTAGTTGGTCTTTCCTGAAATTTTCTTAGTCGCATCCCACAGCAAAAGCCATGGTCGACAGAGAGCTTCCAAAACATCAGAGGGATCTCATTGTTAAAAGGTATCAGTTAGGAGAAGAGTACAAAAGAATTTCCAAGGCATTAGATATTCCATGGAACACAGTGAAGACAATCATCATCAAGTGGAAAAAATATGGCACAACAGTGACATTACCATGAATTGGACGTCCCTCCAAAATTAATGAAAAGACAAGAAGAAAACTGGTCTGGGAGGCTACCAATGGGCCTACAGCAACATTAAAGGAGCTGCAGGAATATCTGGCAAGTACTTGCTGTGTGGTACATGTGACAACAATCTCCCATATTCTTCATATGTCTGGGCTGTGGGGTAGAGTGGCAAGACGAAAGCCTTTTCTTACGAAGAAAAACATCCAAGCCAGGCTATATTTTGCAAAAACACATCTGAAGTCTCCCAAAAGCATGTGGGAAAAGGTGTTATGGTCTGATGAAACTAAGGTTGAACTTTTTGCCCATAATTCCAAAAGATATGTTAGGCCCCAAAACATCAACAAAAGAACACCATACCCACAGTGAAGCATGGTGGTGACAGCATCATGCTTTGGGGCTGTTTTTCTTCAGCTGGAACTGGGGCCTTAGTTAAGCTGGAGGGAATTATGAACAGTTCCAAATACCAGTCAATATTGGCACAAAACCTTCAGGCTTCTGCTAGAAAGTTGAACATGAAGACGAACTTCATCTTGCAGCATGACAATGACCCAAAGCATACATCCAAATCAACAAAGGAATGGCTTCACCAGAAGAAGATTCAAGTTTTGGAATGGCCCAGCCAGAGCCCAGACCTGAATCCGATTGAAAATCTGTGGGGTGATCTGAAGAGGACTGTGCACAGGAGATGCCCTCGCAATCGGACAGATTTGGAGTGTTTTTGCAAAGAAGAGTGGGCAAATCTTGCCAAGTCAAAATGTGCCATGCTGATAGACTCATACCCAAAAAGACTGAGTGCTGTAATAAAATCAAAAGGTGCTTCAACAAAGTATTAGTTTAAGGGTGTGCACACTTATGCAACCATATTTTTATTTTTTTTCTTCCCTCTACCTAAAAAATGTAAATTAGTTTTTCTATTGATGTGGTACATGTTATAGGTCACATTAAAGGTGGAAAAAGTTCTGAAATGATTTATCTTTGTCTCATTTTTTTACATCACAGAAACCTGACATTTTAACAGGGGTGTGTAGACTTTTTATATCCACTGTAATAAAAAAATTTGCATAGCCCCTGAGTTATTCAATAGAATGTATCTGTATAGCGCCACCTGCTGTTTGATATTTTCTTATTTCTTTGTCCTGCTTACATAGGGTACTTTCACACTTGCGTTTTTCTTTTTCCGGCATAGAGTTCCGTCCTAGGCGCTCAATACCGGAAAAGAACTGATCAGTTTGATCCCCATGCATTCTGAATGGTGAGCATTCCGACTGATCAGGACAAAGATAAAACCGCAGCATGCTAGGGTTTTATCTCCGGCCAAAAAAACTGAAGACTTGCCTGAATGCCATATCTGGCCTTTTTTTCCATAGGAATGTAATAGTGCCGGATCCAGCATTCAAAATACCGGAGTGCTGGATCTGTGCTTCCGGTCTGCGCATGCGCAGATCGAAAAAAAGGTGAAAAAAATTAATGCCGGATCCGTTTTTCCAGATGACACCAGAAAGACGGATCCAGCATTTCAATGCATTTTTCTGACTGATCAGGATCCTGATCAGTCTTTCAAATGCCATCAGTTGGCATACGTTTTGCCGGATCGACGGAACTGCTTGCCGGATGACTCTGCCGCAAGTGTGAAAGTAGCCTTAGATGGCTTCACATGCTCATTTTCATCCCTCAAGTACTTCCTGAGCTGTGATAGGGAAAGTATGAACACGCCCTCTGAGCTGCAGCAGAAAAGACACTCCCGTCTCCCCTTGAGCTGTCAGCTTGATATAAATCTAGCAGAGCAATGAATGGGGAGATTTCTGGATCCATGTGAGGTACAGGGCTGGTAGCTTTGTTAGAAAGAGATTGCCATGTACTATATGATGCCCGATTTTCATTTTTTACATTAGTCATGGGATAACCCCTTTAATTTATATAGTGCCAACACATTTCTTGGTGCTGTACACATATTGTGAATTAAGCCCACGTAAACATGTGGAGAACATACAATCTCAATAGATATTGCCCTTGGTTAGATTCAAACCTCAGCACTGCAAGGAAACTGAGTCACTGTAATTTATATACAAACCGGATTCCAAAAAAGTTGGAATCACTAAACAAATTGTGAATAAAAACTGAATGCAATGATGTGGAGATGGCAAATGTCAATATTTTATTTGTAATAGAACGTAGATGACAGATAAAACGTTTAATCCAAGTAAATGTATCATTTTAAAGGAAAAATACATTGATTCAAATTTTCACGGTGTCAACAAATCCCCAAAAAGTTGGGACAAGTAGCAATAAGAGGCTGGAAAAAGTAAATTTGAGCATAACGAAGAGCTGGAAGACCAATTAACACTAATTAGGTCAATTGGCAACATGATTGGGTATAAAAAGAGCTTCTCAGAGTGGCCGTGTCTCTCAGAAGCCAAGATGGGTAGAGGATCACCAATTTCCACAATGTTGCGCAGAAAGATAGTGGAGCAATATCAGAAAGGTGTTACCCAGCGAAATATTGCAAAGACCTTGCATCTATCATCATCAACTGTGCATAACATCATCCGAAGATTCAGAGAATCTGGAACAATCTCTGTGCGTAAGGGTCAAGGCCGTAAAACCATACTGGATGCCCGTGATCTCCGGGCCCTTAAACGACACTGCACAACAAACAGGAATGCTACTGTAAAGGAAATCACAGAATGGGCTCAGGAATACTTCCAGAAACCATTGTCAGTGAACATAATCCACCGTGCCATCCGCCGTTGCCAGCTGAAACTCTACAGTGCAAAGAAGAATCCATTGCTAAGCAAGATCCACAAGCTCAGGCGTTTTCACTGGGCCAGGGATCATTTAAAATGGAGTGTGGCAAAATGGAAGACTGTTCTGTGGTCAGACGAGTCACGATTCAAAGTTCTTTTTGGAAATCTGGGACGCCATGTCATCCGGACCAAAGAGGACAAGGACAACCCAAGTTGTTATCAACGCTCAGTTCAGAAGCCTGCATCTCTGATGGTATGGGGTTGCATGAGTGCGTGTGGCATGGGCAGCTTGCATGTCTGGAAAGGCACCATCAATGCAGAAAAATATATTCAGGTTCTAGAACAAAATATGCTCCCATCCAGACGTCATCTCTTTCAGGGAAGACCCTGCATTTTTCAAAAAGATAATGCCAGACCACATTCTGCATCAATCACAACATCATGGCTGCGTAGGAGAAGGATCCGGGTACTGAAATGGCCAGTCTGCAGTCCAGATCTTTCACCTATAGAGAACATTTGGCGCATCATAAAGAGGAAGGTGCAACAAAGAAGGCCCAAGACGATTGAACAGTTAGAGGCCTGTATTAGACAAGAATGGGAGAGCATTCCTATTTCTAAACTTGAGAAACTGGTCTCCTCGGTCCCCAGACGTCTGTTGAGTGTTGTAAGAAGAAGGGGAGATGCCACACAGTGGTGAAAATGGCCTTGTCCCAACTTTTTGGGGATTTGTTGACACCATGAAATTCTGATTCAACATATTTTTCCCTTAAAATGGTCCATTTTCTCAGTTTAAACTTTTGTTCCGTGATTTATGTTCTAGTCTGAATAAAATATTAGAAGTTGGCCCCTCCACATCATTGCATTCAGTTTTTATTCACGATTTGTATAGTGTCCCAACTTTTTTGGAATCCGGTTTGTAGAATAAAAAAGAAATGCGTGCTATATGAAGACAAAATATGTATTAACAGCATTATGTTGTGTAGAGGAGCTTTTACAAGATTGACATATGTATGACACATGTATGACCAAAGTCTCTAATTGGAAACTTCCTCATAGCTGCTACTGCTGTACTCCAGGCCACTGGTGCTGTTATCCTCCCATTTACTGCAGCCATGTTCCTTCTAGCATCCTTACACAGTATCCTGCTCCCTATTACTAGGAGCTTTAGTACTGCCTCTACCATTTTAGATGAACTTCACCTGCCCTTACTATAACCGATTGTGATTGTACCCTGTCAGCCTGACCTGTACTTGCCTAACTTAGTCTTCCACCCTCTGATTTGAAACTATGACCTAGTGTCATCAGCTTTTGCAAATGGAGACGGCTCCTGTAGGCAAATCAACTCTGACAGGGATGTAGCTACCATGGAAGCAGGGGAAGCGACTGCTACGGGGCCCGAAACCAGGAAGGGTCCCTGGAGGAGGACAAATGGATTTATTTTCAGGGCCCAGGAAGCTGCGAGTATGGTGCTCCTAATACTCCTAGTTTTACTCAGAGCTCCTTGGTCTTATTCTACGGGTGCCTGTACTGCACTAAGTCCTGGCAGCGCACAGTTTCAGGACAGGGCGTAGTGTGCATAGGAATGCACTATGAGCTGATGCTGTGCAACGTCAGGTAATAGTGTAGTGCACAGTACTGCATGAAGAGTGGAGGTGCCTGCGGGAGGTGAAGAGAAGTGAGTATTTTTTTTTGTCTCAGTACTGCATTAAGAGGTGAAGTCCAGATCTCTGTATAAGGGCTAAAGTTAACCTGTCCCACAAAGTGCAATGCAATCTGCAGGCAGCATGTTATAGAGCATGGGAAGCAGAGCAGATAGAGAGAGATATTGTCAGGAATCGCTCTTACTCACAGACTTCTTCATGGACACCAGGTTTAAGGTCCAAACAGTGCATTTATTTGGCAGTCTTCACACACCAGCACAAACAAAGCAAAAGAAACACCTGCCCGTTTAGGCATTAACTAAACAAATATGACGTGTCTCTCTGACTCACCTATACATCACAGTTCACACACTGTTTCAGGTGCAGCTTTCTCAGCCCAATAGTCCAGCAGCCTCCAGGCTGTAGAAAATACGGGTCCCCCAAATTCCAGGCTATCTCCCGACCACACTCACAGAGCCTCTGCTCCAGGATTACACATACTTCCCCCAGACTGACATACTGGGAGGCACTTTATGCTGGCCTGATTACAGCAGACCTCACCTGCGATCACCTCAGGTCGAAGGGAATACCCGTGCCGAAATGGTGTGGATTGGCAGATCCCACTGCCAAGCCTACCCGCCAATCCAATTAAAATCCAGCCCAGAATTAATAAACAAAACTGTCTCAGCAAACTATGCTTTGCTGAGACCACTGCCACTCTCTGGATTTTAGTTGTCTCACCCATCTGAGGTACCTGAGTGGGACATACACACCTTCCAGCACTGTTCACATTACCACAATATATAATATATAGTAATTTATTATTTTTTAACTTCAGACCACCCCAGTGAACAGCTCTCAGTACATGGGGAGGTGTTAACAGTGATTGATAGCATTCTCTGTATAAGTGTATATATATAGATAGCTGTCAGTCACTAATAATACTGCTGTGTACTGAGAGCTGTTCACTTAGGTGGTCTTAAAGGGGGCCCAAAGGCCCTTGGGCCTCATAAGAAGACACCGGTATTATAGAAAGTGCATGCTGGTCAAGTTACACCTCTGGTTGGAGGGGAAGGGGTTAAATCAAGAATTTGGCATGGGGGGGGGGGGTGCCGTTACAATTTTTGCCTCAGGCAGTGCTTCCCTGCCCCTGGCCAAAAAACACTGAGGGAAGGGGGGCCCAAGCTGAACTCTTTCACCAGGGCCCGTGAGCCTTTAGCCCACCGATCTGATATTGATGACCTATCCTGAGGATAGGTCATCAATACTAAAATGCCCAGAGAACACCTTTAAGTTAGGTATTATTCACATGTCAGTGTTTGGTCAGTGATTTCCATCAGTAATTAGTAGTCAAAACCAATAGTGGAGCCTATACAGAGAGAAGGTCTAATGGAAAGATTTGCTCCTGTTCTGTGTTTTTGCCTGTACCTGGTTTTATAACTGAAATAAAGTGGCCTAAATGGGAGGAAATGCTCAAAAACCCCAAACACTGTGGCGTGTTTATAACCGGGGGAGCAATTCCTCCGCATGTGATCCGTTGCTAACGGCAATCCCCATCAGAAATGCATACAATGGAGGATATCGGCAGTGGACCACATTTACCACAAAAGCATCCTACACAAGATGGGATAATGTGTTGATGCGAATATACAAATACATAAATCAGAGCGAAAGGTGCACCACAAAGATATGCAACTGACAACACTGGCTAATCCCTCAAGATGATGTTAAGAAATGAGACTTTAGCCAATGTATTCCTGTCAGGAACACATCGGAGCCCTTTTGCACCACCGTCAAGGTATCTCATGGGTTCCTACCACTAGACTACCTACAGAGTGTGAACACGGTCTGAGAGGTGCTAAGATACAACTTACAGCCAAGCTCCCACATACTTCCATAGTGATATCACTCAGGTAGTGGGAGAGATGATATGGCTGTAAGCCCTACCTATAACAGGCCATGTGACACAGGCTACCAGGTGCAACAGAATTCTACCAACAGTACGCAATGGCACTTAAAAATATAATGGGGGAACATTTGCGGCAGCCACAGTAAGGAAATCCTTTATATAGGTGATAGCAAGGTAATACCAGGAGAAGACCACTACATTGACAACCCTATATGCACCTCCACAATAAAGGTGCCATACAGCCTACTGCACATCTCGCTAATTTGGTATTGACAGAGGACAATTTATTTGATGGAGATAAGGGCAGATCTGCTTAACAAAAGCGGTGCATGAAAAACAAGTAACATTCAGATAAATTATGCAAACGAGATAGCATCATTGAGGGACATTCAGATAAAAGGTGCAAACGAAATAGCATCATTGAGGCCAGTGGGCTTGGTTGTATTAAGTCTGAATATCCACTGGGTCTCCTATTGAAGTAACCGAAGGTCCCAATTGCCGTCCCTTGGTGATCTTACAATCTGCTCAATACCCTGGAAGGTCACAGATTCTGCCCTTCCATCATGGCACTCTCCCACATGGCATGCTACAGGTGTGTAATTCAATTTGGCTATATCTGAGATGTGCTAACCAATACGCCGTCTTAGTTTACGCTTAGTTTTGCCAACATATTTAGCTCCACAGATCTAATGTAATAAGATCTGTTCGTGGTGCTGCCAGTAAAGGACCTTCCCCATTTAATGTATCTGCTAAATTTACACCATCCACATGGAAAGGTCCCTACTAGGGTGTTCTGTAATCACGTCTGTTGGCTGTTTTTAGCGCCTTGATAAAAACTGTGAACGAGACAGTCACGTAAATTCTGACTACTGCAATAGGTGATTGCATGCCGCATCGGAATAATGCTGCCGATATCCGGATCGTTTAGCAGGATATCCCAGTTTTCAGACAGAATTTGTCTTACTTCTTTATGGGCTTTTTCGTAAGTCCCAATAATCCTGAGCATGGCTTCTTGTTCTTCCCTAACTTTGGGACAGAGTAACTGTTCCCCATTAGCACTCAGAGAATGTTGGAACCCCTCCTTCAGAACACCTTCCAGATAACCACGATTGGTAAATCTCTGCTGTAGTTCCCTAGCAGCGGACCTAAAATCAGATAACTGAGAACAATTCCTCTGGACCCTCAGCTACTGCCCTTTTGGTATTCTGTTCTTTAAAGTGAAGGGATGCCCACTCTACCATTTTAGGAGGTTATTGGTGGCAGTAGGCTTCCGTAAGATACTGATGACAATCTGCCCGGAGTCCTTGATGGATATTGACAGGTCCAGAAACAAAATATGTCTCATGAATTTCTGATGTAAAAAAGAGGCCCAGCTGGTTCACATTAAGAACTGCAACAAATTCCTGGAACTGCACTTTGGTCCCTCGCCACAGGATCAGCACATCATTGATGTACCTGATCCACAATGGGATCAGCAATATAAATTGCTCACAAGTCTCAATGAACACATACTCTCTCTCTCCCACCAGCCCAGGTAGAGATTGGCAAAAGTTGGGGCACATGGTCTCCCCATTGCCACTCCCCTGAGCTGGTGGAAGATCTGAGGATCAAAACTAAACACATTATGCATCAAGACAAATTCCAACTATTCCATAAGGAACAGATTGTGTTGTTCTAGATGTTGAACCCTTTGCTGTAAGAAGGTGAATACCGCTCTGAGGCCTAGCTTATGTGGGATTGAGCTATAAAGGGCCTCGACATCTAGACTTGCCAGATATGTGCCCTCCTCACAGTGGATGTCATTCAACTGGCGGAGGATATCCATTGTGTCCCTTGCATATGAAGGCAAGCTGATAACAAAGGGCCTCAAGATATTGTCAACATATGTGTTAATATTAGACTCCCTTCCAGAAAACTCCCTCCTAGTGGATGCGTTTGTGTCAATAGTCACCAATAAGCTCCACACACTAGATATGCGTTTGAGTGGGTCAGACAATCTAAAAGCGTCTGAAAGAGAGGCATTGATGAGACTTCAGGAGGACAGCGGCATTGTAATAAAACCATCAGATAAAGGTTGTAATATTGTGATCTTGGGACATGACCAATATCAAAGGATGTGTTATAGGATTCTTAGTGATAAGCAAACATATAGGAAACTACTATCTGATTCTACATTGATTTTTAGAAAAGAATTGGCGCTGATCCTGCAGAAGGCCATGGATACAAATCTGATTAAGAAATCAAAATTGTTTTACCTTCTTCCTAAAGTTTCCCATACTAGCCGCGTTTTATAGCCTTCCTAAATTGCATAAGGGGGTTGACCCCCCAGTTAAATGACATCCACTGTGAGGAGTGCACATATTTGGCAAGTCTAGATGTCAAGGCCCTTTATAGCTCAATCCCACACGAGCTAGGCCTCAAAGCAGTATTCACCTTCTTACAGCAAAGGGGTCAACATCTTGATCTACACAATCTGTTCCTTATGGAATTGATGGAATTTGTCTTGATGTATTATGTTTATTTATATTTTCTTTCATTCTCAGATCTTCCACCAGCTCAGGGGAGTGGCAATTAGAAGTCCATGTGCCCCAACTTTTGACAATCTCTACCTGGGTTGGTGGGAGAGAGAGTATGTGTTCAGTGAGACTTGTGAGCAATTTATATCGCTGATCCCATTGTGGATCACGTACAAGGTACAAGCTTACTGCCACCATTAACCTCCTAAGATTGGAGAGTGGTCAACCCTTCACTTTAAAGAAGGGAATACCAACAGGGCAGTAGCTGAGGGTCCGGAGGAATTGTTCTCGGTTATCTGATTTTAGGTCCGCTGCTAGGGAACTACAGCAGAGATTTACCAATAGTGGTTATCCGCAAGGTGTTCTGAAGGAGGCGTTCCCACATTCTCTGAGTGCTAATAGGGAACAGTTACTTTGTCGCAAAGTTAGGGAAGAACAACACGCCACGCTCAGGATTATTGGGACTTAAGAAAAGCCCATAAAGAAGTAAGACAAATTTTGTCTGCAAACTGGGATATCCTGCTAACCGATCCGGATATCGGCAGCATTATTCTGATGCGGCACGCAATCACCTATCGCAGTAGTCAGAATTTACGTGACTGTCTCGTTCACAGTTTTTATCAAGACGCTAAAAGCAGCCAACAGACGTGGTTACAGAACACCCTAGTAGGGACCTTTCCATGTGGATCGTGTAAATTTAGCAGATACATTAAAAGGGAAAGGTCCTTTACTGGCAGCACCACGAACAGATCTTATTACATTAGATCCTTTATTAACTGTAAATCGGTGGGGGTGATTTACCTTATGTCATGCATCTGTGGCGCTAAATATGTTGGCAAAACTAAGTGTAAACTAAGACGGCGTATTGGTTAGCACATCTCAGATATAGCCAAATTGAATGACACACCTGTAGCATGCCATGTGGGAGAGTGCCATGATGGAAGGGCAGAATCTGTGACCTTCCAGGGTATTGAGCAGATTGTAATATCACCAAGGGGTGGCAATTGGGACCTTCGGTTACTTCAATAGGAGGCCCAGTGGATACTCAGACTTAATACAACCATGCCCACTTGCCTCAATGATGCTATTTCGTTTCCATCTTTTTTTCTGAATGTCCCTCAATGATGCTATCTCGTTTGCATCATTTATCTGATTTATCTCCCTTGTTTTTCACGTATCGCTTTTGTTAAGCAGATCTGCCCTTATCGCCATCAAATAAATGGTGCTCTGTCAATACCAAATTAGCAAGATGTGTCACGAGTCTTTAGGTAGTGACACATGCTGGACTTGCTAATATGTCATGTTTGACATGTCATTCGCTCTGTGTAGTGTGCAGTAGGCTATATGGCACCTTTATTGTGGAGGTGCATATAGAGTTGTCATTGTAGTGGTCTTTTCCTGGTATTACCTTGCTATCACCTATATAAAGAATTTCCTTACTGTAGCCGCCGCAAATGTTCCCCCATTATATCTTAAACCTTCACGCATTTTCATGTACAGGTACGTCATTGCGTGCCAGGGGATGTATGGAGCGGGCCTCTGCAGTGAACCTGCTCCATACGCGCGATCTGCCAGCTGTATGATACAGCCAGCATCCAGCCGCACCGACGGGAAGCGGCGATCGTGCCGCCCCTGCCATTTAATCCCTCAGGTGCCGCGATCAAGGCTGATCGTGGCACCTGTGAAGTGATGCGCCTCCATCTTCCTTCCGATCGGAGCCCGCAGTGAAATCGGTTGCCATGGCAGCCTGGACGTTGCTGAAGCGATCCAGGCCTGCCATGTCTTTCTCCATACTAAGCTATGCACTAGGCATAGCGCAGAATGGTGTGTAAAAATCCTATTCACCATAATAGATCTCTATTATGGTGAATAGAAGAGGGGATCAAAAGACCCCTCGTACATGGCCCCTCGTAATAAATTAAAATACACCAATATATTAAAAGTTTGAATCACCCCCTCTTTCCCAATTTTACATGTAAAAATACATAAACAATAAATAAAAAATAAGCATATTGGGTATCGCCGGGTCCGAAAATGTCTGAACTATTAAAATATTTAAAAAAAAATTCTTGTGCGGTGAACGCAGTAACAGAAAAAAAAAATGAAAAACACGCGATTTGCCATTTGTTTGTCATTTTGTCCCCCCCCCCAAAATTGAATAACGGTGATCAAAACGTTGTATATACTACAAAAATGGCATCAATGAAAACTACAGTTTGTTACGCAAAAAACAAGCCCTTTAAAGCTCTATAGACCACAATATAAAAAAGTTATGGCTGTCAGAATATAGTGATACAAAGAAAATTTGGATTTTTCTAAAGGTTTGAATTTTTTTTTAAAGTTGTAAAACAAAACAAAAATTCTAGTTTGGTATCGCCGCATTCATATTGAGCCACAGAATAATAATTTCAGGTCATTTATAGTTCATATTCACTAAATGAAGTACCGCACTCCGTGTTAGCTGGTGCCCACAAGGACTTTGCAGTCGTAGCACAATAGTAGAAAATTGCGGCACACAGCTTTTTTTAGATTTTCAATTAATCAAGTTTTTAATGGTTTCATTTCACATCATCAACATGATCCAGTTATAATCCCACATCACAATGGTAGTCACAATTGGTGAATACAAAGACCGTACGTTTCGGTCAGGGTGGCCTTCTTCAGCGGTCACAAAATCTACAATGGAAGTAATGAAATTAGTGAGCAGCTTGATTACATATAGTGACTGAGATAAAATGAAGTTAAAAGCAAAGGGGTTTTCTTATGTACAGAGAGAATTACAAACTGTATATGATTAGAGGAGTCAGAAGATACACTTATCAGATCGCATGTATGCTGTACCCCATATCACATACTACTATCTAAGAGACAAAGAAATTAGGTTGGCTGAGGAAGTGTAAACAGGGAAACTGAGGGACAAGAAAGGTGAGGAGGAGAGCAGAGGAGAGGGCAGGTGATCAAATAATGCAGGGCTATAAGAGTCCATAAATGGAGGCCTGGTAATCAGAAGGCACCATATAGGTTCATAGGGATAATGTGCCATTCCTGGAGCGCTATAGGGGAGCATTGTGAGAGCAGAAAGATGGTAATGGAGACATCAATGTATGGCCGATATCAGGGGTTGGCGATTTGGGGAGCAGGAATCTTACCTGAAGATAGTTGGGGTGATGAGCGTTGGATCACAGGCCGCTGCCTGTGTGTGTGGCCATATAAAGTGTCCCGGTATGTGGCTAATGCCGGTCACGTGATCCGGAAATCACGTGTCCGGAAATAACAACATGTGTTCCAACTGTGTGGTTTCCTGTCCGGTGGCTAGTGCCGGGCACGTGATCCGGAAATCACATGACCGGAAGTGACCATGTGCGTTCCACCTGCGTTCCAAATATTGGTGCTATCATGTCATGTGTGTTTGTGAAGTAAGGGGGAAGGCAATCATGTATGGAGTAAATTATACTTGTATAGCATGGAGATTGGTTGTTATGCATCCTGGTAAACGTAAATAGCAATTTGATACATAGGAATACCGTATTTATAGTGCATAGTAAATGCTGTGGTTTCAAAACCCCAAAAACCTCGGTGGAATTCCGTTTTTTTTTTTTCAATTTTGCCACACAAATAATTTTTTTTCTTTTTTTCTAATACAAGACATGGTAAATTAAACGGTGGCATTAAAAAATGTGTCTTGTCCCGCAAAAAATAAGCCCTCATATAGCTATGTTAACAGAAAAATAAAAACGTTATGGCTTTTGAAACATGAGGAGGAAAAATCAAAAATGTAAAAATGAAAATAGGCCTGGTCTTGAAGGGGTTAAATGTTATTGGCACTCCTCCTGAGGCCTGGACTTTGTCTCCGGGTGTTCCTGCTAGTGGATTAGTATGGAGTCTATCTCCCATCTGGTTGGCAGGCCGCTCCTAGCCGCGCCTATGGGGGTGGGGTGTTTAGCCCTTTAAATCTCGGTGTTCCTGTGGCCGTGCGCGGCCATCCTAGCACCAATACTCTCACCGGAGTGTCACTGATCGCACCAGGCAGTGAATATCTAGCAGCATCTCTTTGTTGTAGGCTCCTGATGACCTGCCGGTGATGCCCAGGCACAGAAACGCGTTGAGCCAGAGTTACGCGCATGAGAATGTCTCCCATATATTAGGGATAGATACTACCAATGGCGGCAGTAGCCATAAGTGAGGGTATCTAGGGGACTGCCATTATTGGTCACAGGCAGCACACACGCTAATTAGCCCTGTCACAGTCTGTCTGCTTGTATACAATAGGCCTGTATAAGCCGACCAGCAGACATTCTTTTTGTCAGTAGAGGTATAATTGAATCATTAACAATAAAGTGGGGGGTGCATTTTCTACACTAGCACACCACTGATCCATTGTTTTTCGCTATATGGTGCTTGATATGATACTGCTAACCATATAGTGTGAACACCTCTTTAAGGCTGTTGTGCAAATGAGTTTGGGTTGCACACCCTATTTTTAAATAATTACAATTAATAAACATGTATTATTTTGCATTTTAACGTTCCTATCAGGCTTTAATAATCGTACTATTTAAATAAGGGACGTATACCGTCATATTAAGTCTTGGTTAGTTCCTCATAGGCTATGTTGACAGAAAAATAAAAAGGCTTTGGCTATGGCTATGGCTTTTGAAATGCAGAAATGAAAACACAAAAAAGGTTGTCTGCTATTTTTATATTGATGACCTATCCTCAGGATAGGTTATCCATATCAGATCGGCGGGGGCCCAACTCCTGGCACCGCTGCCGATCAGCTATTTGAGGAGAACGCAGTGCCCGTACAAGTGCTGCCTTAGCTTCACTGTTTACCTGCTCACCATCTCAATTGCAGCGGTGAGCAGGTGTAATTCAAACTCAGGTGTCCCATTCACTTGAATAAGATGACTCTTTTCTATTCAAGTGAATAGGGTGGATTCATCCAATTGAAGAGAATGGGGACAGCGGAGTTGTAATTACATTGTTGACCGCTGCAATTGAGATGGCGAGCAAGTAAACAATGAAGAGAAGGCAGTGGTTGTACAAGCACTGCATTCTCTTCAAACAGCTGATCGCTGGACAGCCACTTTGAGTACCAAACTAGGCTATATCCTTACAGCGAGGTCATAGACCTATATCAACCACAACAGTTATGATATTATTGCTTGTGATATGCCCTCTGGTGTCAGATGCACCACAATGCCTCTTAATAATTATGGTGTATCTCAGGCCTTCTATGTGCCAGAACTAGCTGGTGCAGATTTCAGTTATAATTAACACCAGTTTTCTATCATAAATTATCTAATATATACAGTTGAGTGTATGTATGTGTGTATGTACATCAGGTGTCCGGAAAGGTTCCAGACCGGGTCTCAGCTCTCTAGCACGTACCGTTACTGAGATATTCCCCCAAAAATGCATTAGCCAATACAAGCCTGGTCATATGACCCTTATCAGCCAATAGAAACTCGCAGGCCAGTCGTCTCCACATACACACAGTTTTACACCAGGTTTCCATAACAACCGAGCCATTTTTCTTCACTGCTGTAGTCAGCTTTAAAGGGACAGGGTGCTGTGGATGACACTGTTAAGAGAGCGGAGTGCTGTGGAGGTCACAGTTAAGGGGGCAGTCTTAAAAACCCTGCCCTCAGGTCTCGCTAAGCCACACCCCCCGACCCCTGACTACGCAGGACGGGGATTGAAAAATTGAAGGTAAAAATCAACTTCTGTCAGCTGCAGGGGTGTGAGGGAGGGTGACTTTCTCCCTGCAGCTCACGCTTAGACATCACAGTACTGCTGTCTGAGAGTGAGGTGGAGGTCACCGTTAAGGGGACAGGATGCTGTGGAGATCAATGTTAAGGGGGCGGGCGCTGTGGAGTTCTCTGTTAAGGGGGCAGGGAACGGTGGAGGTCACAGTTAAGGGGACTGTCCGCTATGGAGATTAGTGTCATGCATGAACAGTTTGCAGAGACAATAAGCACCTATTTTGCCAAGGGGTCTAATAATGTGGCTGGTATATGACCATAAGTTGATTTAAAGAGTTATACTCAACAGTGCCCCCAAAAAACATCATGATATTCAATAAGCTTTGTAATCAGTATCTAGTATATAAGTCTATCTCTAGAATGTCATTTGCATCTGCACAATGACAATCAAATTATCTTAAAGGCAATGTACACCTTCGGGAACATTACATTTGACTCATTTTGGGCTAAAAATCATTTTTTCAATTGGTCTTTATTAAAAATATTTAACCTTTCTGTTGCAAAGGGTTAACTGTTTTTCTAGATGTGTGAATCCTACTTTCACCTTAACTTCGTGCCTGTCATCTAATAACCCTTATCTGTAAATTACTAACAGGTTATAAACACTTATTTAAGCAATAATCTTATCAGTAAGATCAGGATTGAGCTATAATGAGTCAGATAGGTAGCCCGTCAGTTGAGCTGGCTGATGGAACAGAGAGAAAATTCGGATCCTGCTACTAAAGCATCTCAGCCCTGTACAGATGAAAGATCTACAAACGTTTAATAAATACCAATGAAAAAAAAAGATTTTTAGCTTAAAATGAGTACAATGCAATAATAAAATAATTGCCTTTAAAGCCAGTGGTAATGTTGTATAGAAGACAACAACTCCACGTTTATAGTTGATTCTAAGCTAATTGGATTTCATCCGAATTTTGTCAAACTTTGAGGTGGATCTGAATATGAATTTTTGGTTTGATTCTGATGACTTTTGGGGGAAACGCAAGAGGGGGGAAAAAGGAAAATGAATACAAAATAAAAAAAATGCTCAAGGACCTCAGAGTGTCATTTTCAGGCTAGTTGAAGATCTTTTGATTTCAGTAGAATCGATTTGGTTGAAAGATTTGGTTAAAATGAACCCAAATCGAATTTTTTGTTATTTGCTAATCTCTATTCCCTACTATTTTCTGTATTCTATTACAACACCTTAACTGCTTAAGGACCCAGGACGAGAATGCTTGTCCTAAACGGCCGTTACTTTGCGCCCTAGGATGAGCATTCTCGTCCTGCCGTGCCGTGATCAGCTGTTACTGACAGCTGTACCCCTGCTGCATCCACCAGCATTGGTGATAACACAGATCCCGGTGGATTAACCCCTCATATTCCGCAGTCAGTGCTCATCCATCAGGTTCCTGCGATGCAGTGACGGGGACCTGACGGTTGCCATTGCAGCGCCAAGCCTTTTAAAGGCCTTGGGGCGCGGCAGCTACGGAAGCCCAGGAGATCCAGTCCCAAGGCTGGGTCTCCTAGGCAACTATCAGCGTCCTACATTGTAAGACACTGACCGTTCAATACAGAAATCTCCCCATTCACTGCTTCAATGGTTCTGCTAGAATATCTTCAGCCTGACAGCTCACGGGGCATGTCCTTTCTGCTGCCGCTCTTTTCCTGTAACTGCCACAGCTTCTAACAGAACATACGGATGGTTGCAGTTTCTTTAACCTGACCACATTCAACCAGTTCAGGTGGCGCTATACAGAAACATTTTATTGAATAGCTCACTGGATATACAAAATTTTAAGTTGCATGCAATGTTCAGATCCAGGTGCTAGATTGAAAAATGTAGAATATGATTCTTGACACAACCCCTTTAATGATCCACTCCTCATTTTGAGTTAAAAAACTGCAACAAAAAACCTTGCATGTGTGGCCGTATACTCAATATTTCACAACTGCCACTGCTCACTAATGACTGCTGACTGAGGTTAATTGCTATTGTAATCATACCATAATCCCATGAATTGTCTTCTCATAGTTAACTTTTGTGTAACATATTAATCAATGACTGCAGATCAGGGTGATATTAGTATTCTATAAGTCAAATTCCGTTCCAATACATACACACGGCAGCTGTGATTACACGATTATCATTTGCACTCATTGAAATTAACTGGAGATGAGCATCTGACTTTGATTGCTATCGTATGACCTTGAACGCTAGCAGATAAAATGAAAATGATTGAAACTCTTGACTTTCAAATAATGGAATATTTATCAGATTATACAGCAACAGACAAATGAGGGGGCCTGTTGTTTCCGTGACAAAGCTCAATTAGTTCTCTTCCAGTTATTTAAAGAGCCACTAACATCACAATACCAGTGCTTTTTCATTAGGGAAGTATCATTTTGGGGGGTTTGTAAAACCCCTGAACATATTACAAACGGAACAGATAACAAGATCCAGAGAAAGCCAAAGCTAATGTTTTATTAAACAAAAGTACCAGACACAATCAGAATAAACCAGGCCATGAAGGAACCGCAACTAAGATGGACTGCGGGTTTCATAGCTGAGCAAGCTGAACGGATCAGTGGCAGAAGTGTAACCACTGTGCCAAGTGACCGGTTTGACTTTTGGCCAAATCCTAAGGGTATTATTCCGGTGCTCCCCTGATTTTCACCCTTTAATTCCTATACAGGGATCTGGTCTTTAGGTCTTTGCCTCAGGGGGGTGAACGGACTGTTACCTCCCGGGATGGTCCCGGTACACTTGGCAGCTGATCTGCAAGGAAACAGAGATGCTGGTGCAAGGCGCCAGCAATCCAGGCATACAATATAGAACACTGTTCTGGCACAAGACCAGGATCACAGACAGAGGCACATAGCCAGAAACCCAGCAAATCAGGATACACGGAGCATGGCGAACCTAGACGGATCAGAACATAATCAGCGAAATATGAGCATGCCTAGAACCCATGGAGAACAAGAAGCATGGTGTTCTCAGACAGACATACACACATGCCTAGAACCCATGCAAAACAGATATCATGGCATTCACAGACAAACGTACAAACATGCCTCGAACCCATGCAGAGCAGGGAGCATGCGTTTCTCAGACAGACATACAAATATACCTAGAACCCATGCGGAACCAGAAGCATGGCATTCACTGACAGGACATGAAGACATACAACATAAATACATGGTTACATAACCTGGAACTCCTGTGAATTGGGGTACAGGAGGTATGGGGTTTGCAGGCAGACATGCAAACATGCCTGGAACCCATGCAGAACCGGAATAAAGGGTGCATGGCGTTCACCGACAGATCAGGACATAAAGACATTACAACATAGAAACATGGTTACATAACCTGAACCCCTGCAAATTGGGGTACAGGGGGCATGGCGTTTACAGGCAGACATGCAAACATGCCTGGAACCCATGCATAACCGGGATAAACAGGGCATGGCGTTCACCGACAGATCAAGACATAAAGACCTTACAATATAGAAACATGGTTACATAATCAGGAACCCATGCATATTAGGGTACAGGGGGCATGGTGTTTGCAGACAGACATGCAAGTAAGCTTCGAACCGAAGCGGAACTGAAATACAGGGAGCATGGTATTCAGAGACAGAACAGGACATGAAGACATTAATGAATAACCAGGCTGACCACACGAATCAGGGTAGAGTAGTAAAAACACTGGTCAAGAGAGCAAGCACCCTGCAATCAGCATATGAACTCCCAGGCATATGCCACAGGTCTCAATAGCACCTGACCACCTGATATTCAAATAAGCTGAGGGAAGCATTAACCCTAAACAGACACAGGGAACACACAATTCACAGGGAGACATTTACACGCAGTGATCTCCTCCACAGTATGGAGAGGAGCGATTCCTAATGCCATCGCTCATCCCCATACAGAATCATTGTTTGCCGGCATCAGAGCCTGTTTAGATATCATGATCTGCTGCTGGCAAACTGATTTAGGTGACCGCATAAAAGATCCAATTACCCGATGAACAAGCGTTTTTCTCATTCATTGGGTAATTGGCAGCACCTTTACACGGGCATATCAACACTAATGAGCGCCTGTTATCTGTGATCTGCCCAATGTTTGGGCAGTGCAAAGGGGCCTTAAGGGCTCTTTCACACTTGCGTTGTCCGGATCCGGCGTGTACTCCACTTGCCGGAATTACACGCCGGATCTGGAAAAACGCAAGTGTACTGAAAGCATTTGAAGACGGATCCGTCTTCAAAATGCTTTCAGTGTTACTATGGCAGCCAGGACGCCTTTAAAGTCCTGGTTGCCATAGTGGGAGCGGGGGAGCGGTATACTTACCATCCGTGCGGCTCCCGGGGTGCTCCAGAGTGACGTCAGAGCGCCCCATGCGCATGGATGACGTGCCATGCGATCACGTCATCCATGCGCCTGGGGCGCCCTGACGTCACTCTGGAGCGCCCCGGGAGCCGCACGGATGGTAAGTATGCTGCTCCCCCCCGCTCCCCGCTACACTTTACCATGGCTGCCAGGACTTTAGCGTCCCGGCAGCCATGGTAACCACTCTAAAAAAGCTAAACGTTGGATCCGGCAATGCGCCGAAACAACGTTTAGCTTAAGGCCGGATCCAGATCAATGCCTTTCAATGGGCATTAATTCCGGATCCGGCCTTGCGGCAAGTCTTCAGTTTTTTTGGCCGGAGCAAAAAGCGCAGCATGCTGCGGTATTTTCTCCGGCCACAAAACGTTCCGTTCCGCAACTGAAGACATCCTGATGCATCCTGAACGGATTTCACTCCATACAGAATGCATTAGGATTATCCTGATCAGGATTCTTCCGGCATAGAGCCCCGACGACGGAACTCTATGCCGGAAGACAATAACGCAGATGTGAAAGAGCCCTTAGTCATCATTTCTGGGCAAACAGATTGTACTGTCTAAATAGTGACCTGCTGCTCAGAAACAATGATTCTCAATTGGGACAAGCGATTGTAGCTGCGAACCCTGTATCATCTCATGTAAAGGGGCCTTAAAGGCATTGTCTGACTTCAACAAATGGCACATGTGTGCCTACGAATGCTCCTGTGGTTTTGGCCACCAGAAAGGCAAGCACTTTCTCCCATAGTATGCAAGCATGGCCACCACTGCTGGATTACAGGGTGGTCGTAACCATGGAAACGAGCAGTGTATAATGTGATGAAAAAATGAATCAAGCCAGCGAAGGAGACAATATAGACAATCACAATACATCAGTAAGTGTCTTGTATTAACTTTCTCTATATGATAAATGCCATTTGCTGAAGTGAGTCTTCCTCCTGGCACCTCTTCCATGTAATTCTGATATGTGCAACCTCTTTCTAATGGTATATTCATACACTTCGGGTGAGATTTATTAAGCCCCCTGTGGAAGAATAATGGTGTGTAAAAGTTGCAAAATTTTGGGCTAGCACCATTTTAACCCCTTAAGGACGTAGGGCGTACCGGTACGTCCTAACTTTAAATGGATATTCCGGCGCCGCGGGGGTTAATCACAACGGAATGCCGGCTGAAATCATTCAGCCAGCATCCTGTCACAACGCCAGGGGGGGTCATGTGACCCCTCCGTATCGGCAAACGCTGCAAACCACAGGTCAATTCAGACCTGCGGTTTGCTGCGATTTCTGCAGTTTATGATCAGGGATCAGAAACTTTAAAATGCCCAAAATGACGATTTGCTGACACCCTGGTATAAACGGCTGACATCTGTGCAGATGTCAGCCGTTTAACCCTTCTCAGGCGTCCTGCTGTCCATGGTGCTGAACAGATCTATGCTAAAAGTGTTCAGTGTAAGTAAAATACAGTACAGAACCCTATATGGTGTACTGTACTGTACTGTATTATACAGACATCAGACCCACTAGATCTTCAAGAACCAAGTGGGTCTGGGTCAAAAAAATGTAAAAAAAAAGTTAAGAAAAAAAAACACATTTATCACTGAATAAAAATTACAAAAATAAAATACACTACACATATTAGGTATCGCCGCGTCCGTAACGACCTGATCTATAAAACGGTCATGTTACTTTCCCCGCACGGTGAACGCCATAAAAAATAGGAGAAAATTGAAATTTTGCCCACCTTACTTCCCAAAAAAGGTAATAAAAGTGATCAAAAAAGTCGCATGTACGCCAAAATAGTACCAATCAAACCGTCATCTCATCCCGCAAAAATCATACCCTACCCAAGATAATCGCCGAAAAACTGAAAAAAATATGGCTCTTAGACTATGGAAACACTAAAACATGATTTTTATTTTTGTTTCAAAAATGAAATCATTGTGTAAAACTTACATAAATAAAAATAAAGTATGCATATTAGGTATCGCCCCCTCCGTATCGACCGGCTCTATAAAAATATCACATAACCTAACCCCTCAGATGACCACCGTAAAAAAATAAAAATAAAAACGGTGTAATAAAAGCCATTTTTTGTCATCTTACATCACAAAAAGTGTATTAGCAAGCGATAAAAAAGTCATATACACCCCAAAATAGTGCCAATCAAACCGTCATCTCATCCCACAAAAAATGAGACCCTACTTAAGATAATCACCCAAAAACTGAAAAAACTATGGCTCTTAGACCATGGAGACACTAATACATTTTTGGGGTTTTAAAAATTAAGTCATTGTATAAAACTTACATAAATAAAAAAAATTGTATACATATTAGGTATCACCGCGTCCGTGACAACCTGCTCTATAAAATTACCACATGATCTAACCTGTCAGATGAATGTTGTAAATAACAAAAAACAAAAAACGTGCCAAAAGCTATTTCTTGTTACCTTGCCGCACTAATAAGTGTGATATAGAGCAACCGAAAATCATATGTACCCTAAACTAGTACCAACAAAACTGCCACTCTATCCCGTAGTTTCTAAAATGGGGTAACTTTTTGGGAGTTTCTACTCTAGGGGTGCATCAGGGGGGCTTCAAATGGGACATGGTGTAAAAAATAACAGTCCAGCAAAATCTGCCTTCCAAAAAACATATGGCATTCCTTTCCTTCTGCGCCCTGCCGTGTGCCCGTACAGCGGTTTACGACCACATATGTGGTGTTTCTGTAAACTACAGAATTAGGGTCATAAATATTGAGTTTTGTTTGGCTGTTAACCCTTGCTTTGTAACTGGAAAAAAAATATTAAAATGGAAAATCTGCCAAAAAAGTGAAATTTTGAAATTGTATCTCTATTTTCCATTAAATCTTGTTCAACACCTAAAGGGTTAACAAAGTTTGTAAAATCAGTTTTGAATACCTTGAGGGGTGTAGTTTCTTAGATGGGGTCACTTTTATGGAGTTTCTACTCTAGGGGTGCATCAGGGGGGCTTCAAATGGGACATGGTGTCAAAAAACCAGTCCAGCAAAATTTGGCTTCCAAAAACCATACGGCGCACCTTTCCCTCTACGCCCTACTGTGTGCCCGTACAGTAGGTTAAAATGGAAAATTAGGTAATTCTCAAATTTCATCCCCATTTGCCAATAACTCTTGTGCAACACTTAAAGGGTTAAAGGGTTGTAAAATCAGTCTTGAATACCTTGAGGGGTGTCGTTTATAGAATGGGGTCATTTTTGGGCGGTTTCTATTATGTAAGCCTCGCAAAGTGACTTCAGACCTGTAGTGGTCCCTAAAAATTGGGTTTTTGTAAATTTCTGAAAAATTTCAAGATTTGCTTCTAAAGACATATGGGGAATGTAAAGTAATCACAATTTTGGGGGGTATTACTATGTATTACAGAAGTAGAGAAACTGAAACTTTGAAATTTGCAAATTTTTCAAAATATTTGGTAAATTAGGTATTTTTGTATGCAAAAAAATAAATTTATTTTTTACTTCATTTTACCAGTGTCATGAATTACAATATGTGACGAAAAAACAATCTCAGAATGGCCTGGATAAGTCAGTGTTTTAAAGTTATCAGCACTTAAAGTGACACTGATCAGATTTGCAAAAAATGGCCAAGTCCTTAAGGTGAAATAGGGCTGAGTCCTTAAGGGGTTAAGGAAGACCTTGTGACTTTGTGTACTTTTATGCCATACTCGAAACTTTTCTAAAAAGTGGGTGAGAAAGGTGGGAACTGCACACTTTGACACATTCAGGAAAATTTCCCCTCGTTTTCTGGTCTAATCACAGACATCACAGTGCATTGTAACCACATATGGATTATCATTATTTGCAATGGTTTTGTGGTTTTGCTGCAAGCATGGCAATTAGCAATGATGCACCCACACTTACATCAACTCAGCCTTACTGTGTATGGGCACTTAAATGTAAAAGCTTACTTATCTAGTGATTGCCAAAATTATATATACACATATATTATTATTATTTACAAGTGGCGTCCGTCCTTTTTTTAATATGGTTATACTGAGCACCAGACAGCTTTTGTATTATTCCTCCTCAGCAAATAATGGAATTGTGATTTGGTGTCAAGTACTGGAACTTGTGTACAAAGCTTAGAATTACAATGATGATGAGAATCTAATTACTTCATGCTTGTGCACAACAATACACAGCACTGCAATGTAGGACTGATTTTGTTTTCACTGTAGGATTTTACTTTTCTTTTCATTTTCATTAGTTTTGTGTATCTTATCTTTACAATGAGACAGAATATCTTCATATAATTTAGAATTAGTGGCAGACAACATCTTTGCCATCACACAGATGACAACAATAAATAGGAAATCAGCAGGTGGACTGAATCGAGAGAGAGACTCCAGGTTTCCAGGGGCTGTGAACTTGAATGCTACATTTAGAGATTGTGACTGTATCCACCGGAAAATAGTATCATACCCATTTCCCCGTGTGATTTTCACTGTATCTTGGAAACTAACAAGGAAAACAGAATAGAAAACTTTGTGAAAAAATATCAAGATGAACTGAATGGGTTTTGTAAAACCAATTTCAGACCAGTAAACATTTCCGGTTAACCCCTTACCAGGATTCATTAGTATTTACTGTGTCTCAATAATGACATGGAATAAATGATTAAAATAATAGAAATGATAATAAAAATTATAATAATGTAACCATTGTGTCTTTTTTAATTAGATACTTCATTGCAGAGGTGAAAAGTTGAACAATTAAGCATTCAAGATGCAATATGGATATTTCCCTAGAGTCTATATGCAGTCTGGGAAGTTACCATAGTAACGTCACATCCAAGGCAGACGAAATACAATTATTTTGTTTAATACGAAAACATAAAAGAAAATAAGAAGCTAGAAATGGTGGGTTAGAAATTGCAACATTTGCGTATATCCTCTGTTGATAAAGATCTTGCATATGAGGGTTCTTGAAACGAGATTTTGATCCATTTTCTCAAATAACATATTTATTCCGATAGAGTAGCTGTTCTTAATTTATTCATTGTCTGACTGTATCCAATAATGTAAGTGATCAGCATTTCAATGCACTTATCACATTAATTACAAGCGGAGGCATTACGGGTATTTTGGTTTATACAGTGTGATTTAGTGGCATAACTCCAAAGCAGAAACGGGAATGTCATGGCATCAAATTTACAGCATCATGTTAGAGGGATTAAATAGATTAGTTATTCTGATTGATACTGCTGTTATATCTATAGTCATCTTCAAGTTACAAACTAGCAAGTCACAAGTAAACTCCAGGTGTCAATGATTTACAAGTCATTACATGACAAGTGGTTAGCGCTGTTGTCTAGGAGAACTGGGTGTATGTCTAACAGGCAATTATCTACATGGAGATCATATGTTCTTCAGATATCTTGGTATTCAAATTTCTTTTCAAATTGAAAATATGTTAAGTTCAAATAAACTCCCATGAAGCCATCCCTAGTCATCTGAATGTTAGTGTAACAAATCACTCTGGTTTGTTTCCATCCTATGTGCAGCTGTCACCACAGTAGGCAGGAAGACATGGACAATGAACCCTAATTGAACCCCACCCACTTTCCCTGCCTACTTTCAGTGCAAGTCCTAGGCAGCAAGTCCACAATTGGTCTTTTATGGCCAGTCTTTCAGACCCAGAAAGGTTGAAAATCCAACCCTTGGGGAGTTTAGCACCAGGGACCAGCTGAATGGCACAATCATATTCACAATGAGGAGGGAAAGCTTCAGAAGCCCCTTGGAGAATATGTCCTGGAAGTCCCTGATGAAGCCAGGGAAAGAACCTTCTTCCAGATCCAGACCAGAGAACGGAACAGAATACAAACCCAAAATAACATCAGCAGACAGATTGTTCATAATATATAACAAACATTTTTCGGAATGGATAGACCCAACTGACATAACCAAATGCAGAGTTTGATAATAAATGCCCTGGATAACAGAATGGTATCCACCCAAGACACCGGAATGGGTTTAGGTAATTTACAGACCACCATACCCAAAGCGATACAAAATTAGATTTAACAAAATTTGCAGTGGTCCCCGAGTCGACAAAAGCCAGGCCAGAGACAGACCTTCAGCTAATTTTCCTTCTGCTGCTGGGAGGACATGGCACAGACTTGCTACAGAGGATTTAGGGATTGAGAAAAGAGAAAAGAGATGGACATAGATCTCTCTTGCTTACGTTCCCTAAGATGTCTGTCAAGTCAAATAGTCCTGACACAAAGACAGAAGCTGGCTCTCCATATAAGCCGTCCTGTCTGGCTCATCATATAGGAGGGCTAATGAGGAGAAAAAAAGATCCACATAAAATAATTCAGGGATGTTGGGCAGCCGGGAAAATGCCCACTCCTGTGGGTCTCCCTGAAGAAGTGTCATAATGATGTCCACCCTCTGGGCTTCCATCCCAGATGAGTGAGGCCAAAGTTGGAAAAACAACTTACAGCTTTCCCGAAAGGTAACAAAACATTTATGGTCATCAGATAATTGGTCAGGGAGCTTTACTTTGGTTTTTACTGGTGAGGGAGCAGAAACAACAGGGAGATGGGACTCTTGCTGCTGTACTCTCTCCGCCAAGTCCTGAACTGGGAGGCTAGTGCTGCCATGGCATCCATAACACTAAAGTCACCAGGGAAAAATGTAAGGCCATTGATAATGCAACCACAGTAGGAAGACACAGACAGTGAGCCCTAACTGGAACCCTCCCACATTCCCTGCCTACTTGAAGTGCAAGCCCTAGGCAGCAAGTCCACAACTGGTTGACATTCCACACTCTGCAACAGTGAAAGACAGACACACACAGAGACATAACAACTGTAAGGGATCGCTTCTTATTTGGGGGTCATTCTCACAGATACGACTTTAGGACACCAGGTTTCAGGTCCAAACCGTGCATTTATTGTGCACACTCCAACCAATACAGGTTCATCATGAAGTCGCAGCTTCACCTAACACATGTGACATCCACATAAAATAATAAACACTTGCCCGGCTAGGCTCTAACTAACACAGAGTTTCCTGACTCACCTAAGTCCTTGTTCACACCCTGTGAACACAAGCGGCTTTCTCAGCCAATGTCCCACAGCCTCCTGGCTGTACAGAGCACAGTACGCCCACTGCCTCCAGACCAGTGTCTCAGCACACATGGGGAATAGTGGTCTGTCAGCCCTCCTGGCTTGGACCACACAGAGCTTCCAGGCCTCTGTCCACAGGCAACACACTCCCCCCTTGCTGACACCCTGGGAGGTGCTTTGTGCCAGCCTGATTACTTTCAGCTGGTCTCACCTGTGGTGGAATAGGGGAATGGACCGAACTATCCACCCCTTCCTTGCCTCTAACCTGTGTGAGACCTGTCACTGTCTCACATACCCCCCCCCCCCCTTTGTTCAAGCCCGTGATGGTGAACACCTGCATAACCACGGGAGGCTGGTGAGAGGGCATCCCTCTGGCCTGGACGTGGGGAACAGCCACCCACCCTGCTCTTTGGCTGCTCCCAATAGGAACCGGCCCAGATTGGCTTTACAGCCACACTAAGTAACACAGTGTCAGCGAGCACTAGCTGCCGCTGACACAGAAAATTACTGGTTCTTATTTCACCAAGGCCAGGAACCTCGGTGACACGTACCTTCCCTTTGTTCTGCCAGACCCACGCAAAACCAACATCTTGCCTAACCGAAACTGCCTAAAGGCCTCATGTGCCCATCTCATGACCAGATACTCTTTTCCTACTTTTTCCTGAGTGATAATGATGCGCTGTCGTATATTTTGATCTCTTTCTCTTTTTAGATTCTCTGGCTCCTGTACATGCGCCTTACGTCCTTTCTTGGACTGCTGCAGCTCTTGCCTGAACTGTTCCCAGTCATGGTCATATCCCGACACTTTCTCCTTTGCTTTGCAGGGCTCCTTCAGCAGAGCATGCTTGCCCCTACTTGTTTCTTTTACGTGCATCTGGGTCACTTCTTCCTTTTTTCCAGCAGTAGTTACCCAGCTACTATGGCAGTTTTAGAGACCTCTGCTTCTTTAGCGGCTTTTGCCACTTCGGCCGCGGCTCCCTTTGGCTTAACTTTGGTCTCTGTAGCACCTGGGGACTTCAACATCGGCCTTAACTTTTTCAGTCTTTGTCTTCTTGAAGTCTCCAGTCTCTTTGACCGCCTTCTCATCCTTCTCGGACATGGCACCATACACTTGCCCTGTTAACCCCTCCCCCTCTTTCTCATCGAGGCAGGAGGCACCAGGGTCTTCAGCAGACTCCTCGTCTTCTGTCATTTTCTCCAGAGGCTCACCCAGGACACTTTTCTCCTTTTGGGGAGGAGTCAGGAGAGACAGCCCATCGTAATAGCCCGGATCTGCATACTGGTCGTCCATCTCCTCATATTTCTTCCCCAGCAGGCAGCTGGCTACTTGGAAGGCCTTGTAGGCGGAGGGGACGTCTTTTGCGACCTGGTCCTGGTTACACACTGTCATGAGACTCTTGGCCTCTGCATCGACATCAGCCCCATCAACTGGTTCAGCCAATACCTTTTCCACCTTCTCTGCCTTGGCCAGCACCCTGGCACCACCATTTCCAGACCCACTCTTACCAGGCTCTGACTTCTTGGCACCTTCCAGAGGATCTTCCTCTTCTGGTTTCTCAATTTTTTCCACCTGCTGTGCAGGAGCACGCTTAGGCTTCTCCACTTCATAGATGGCATCTTTAGAGCTCATGAGAGCTTCCATCTCTGCTCCGAGTTGCTTGTTCAGCCTCTCTAATTCATTTCGCTCCTCAAGCACTTCTTCAAGGGCTCTAGCCAAGGAGAGGGCCTTGGGCTCTTTCTCCCGAGCATCAGCCTCCGCTCGGTCACGTTCTTCGGCATATCGAGCCGATATGTATTTCTCCTCAACCAAGAGCTGGTCAAACTTCTTTTGTTTCTTCTCCAATCTAGATACAGTTTGTCTCTGGTGGTCCAGGTCCACCTTGCGATCACATAACTCTTGATCAAGTTGAGCCATCCTGGCTTCCAAATGTCTTTTCTCCTCCAAAAGAGCAGATTTTTCTGAGGCGCTGTTTAGAACCTCATCAGCCAGCTCATCTCTTTCCTGCTCTGCATGAAGTCTGGATCGCTCAGAAGCTGCAAGTTCCTCTTGAAGTTGGAGAATTTCCGCTTCTATTAGTGACTCTAGTTCCTTCAGCTCATTCATCTCTTTCTGTGACTCCTCTGGAGATTCCTGCAGTTGCTCTGCGAGAACCGCTAGCCCTATCTCTAGTGTATCTAGGGACTGTGCAGAGCGAGCGAAAACATCTTCAAGTTTGTAGCTGTACTGTCCTATCAGATCATCTACAACTGTCAGGATATGAGCTTCAGACACTAGGCTGTCACCCGACTGAACTCTCGTCTCGTCAGATATAACTGTCATCTGGTCGCTAGACTCGCTACTAGTAACCACTTTAGTTTTGCTGGGTCTTGACATGGTAGTCTCACTCTCGGAGTTGCTAACTGTCACGGCACATAGGCCACTTATACTGCTCAAGTCATTATTAACCCTGGCCTCTAGGGGCACCCCTGAGTCAATCCCCACCTGGGACATTCTATTAATCATAGAAACCTGTGGAGACTGCACATCCACCTCTGGTCCGTGTGGTACACCCTCTAGCCCCGCCACATTGTCTACAATGGGGTCTCCTAGCGGTGTTTCTTCAACATTTATCAACACTTTTATATCAGACACATGTTTACCAACAGGGGGAGCTTTTTCCCCAATCACAGCCTGCAAAGGAAAAGGCATGTCATTATCACATATTTCATATGACATCACATTTTCCTTATGCATTTCCGCACTTTTGTCACCATCACTTTGCATTTGACCAGCACCATTGTTTCCAATGGTCAATATTCTTTCCCCATGCAGGTCAAAGTGCAGCTCCCTTAAAGGGACAGGTACAGGTTCTGCAGGAGTTTCTGCACTCTCTGCAGAAGTGTCTCCATTACTCCACAACTCCCAGCATAAGGGAAAAGTACACCCCAACACTCCCTCATGCATAAGCTTATCTGTAACATCAAGTTCATCAGTCTCTGTTCTCATTGGAGTCTCACGCTCAGTGAAAATCAGTGGATAGTCCTTCTCCGCACGACTGTCCAGCACCTTTATTATTATACCAGTCCCAGGTTTCAATATTGTGCTACCTCTTACCCGGGCTAGCATGGGATCCCGGATCCTTGTCATCCCAAAACTAGCTTTGGTCATGGGCAACTGAGGAAACACAGAAACCTTCTCCCCTGCAGGTTTCTGCGAGGGAGCAATCACAGCAGGCTTATCCGCCTGTTCAGACACTGTTTTTTGTCTGTGTGACTTATCACCTACCGGCCCAGCAGATATCCCCTGCCGCCGGCTCACTGTCACTGGCTCTGCCACATAGTTAATAACAGGAACAGTCTTACCCTTTGTAATCAACCATTCCGGTAAAGCAGTGACATCCTCTCCCGCGGACTCATCAAGGTTGTGGTTGCTCCTAGCAACAGCTTTACCGCACCTCCGCACTTCCTCTCTAGGACTCCGGGCACAGTCGCAGGGAAGATATGCACTCCTGAGAACCGCACCGCTCTTCACCTCCTTTTCTTCCCGACGGTTGCACTTGGCAACGGCATATATCTGCTGTTCATCGGATTCTCCAGGTACACAATTTGTAGCATTTTCTCCGCTCCACAGCTGCCAAAATAATGGGAAGTCTTTGCCAAGCACAAACTCCACTTCCAGGGTCTCACATTTTAAGAGCTCCCATTGCACAGGGCCATAGTCTGTTATAAAGGTCAGAGACACGGTGACATCTGTCTCTGGCCCTCTCTCCAGAAAGTCCAGCACTTCAGGCCTGACGCGAGACACCTGCTGGCGGGCATCTAGAGTGACCCCCAGCGGGATTCCCCCAATCACCAACTCGCAGGATCTTTCTGTATCGGATCTTCTGACATCACCATCCTCTTGGAACTTTGTACAGGGTCCATACAGTGTTGAGAACCCATTTCTCAAGGCCAGCTGCAACTGTGCCTCCAAAGCCTCTCGCTCCGTATCAAATTTCGCCAATTCATTTTTAGTGTAGCTAATTGCTATGGCCATTTCTTCTGCCTGCTGTATGCGCCAGCGCTGCCGGACGTACTCTTCCCCGAGACCCATGGTAGCAGGAAAAGCTTTCAGCCACAAGTCCACTTTTGCTGGGCTACTGGCCCTTTAATTCACTGCAGTTTTACTTGCACCACAGCAAAATAGTTCACACTCTTATGAGCAGCACCTGCTCCACTGGACAAAAAAAAACTTCCGTTCCTTTAACGCCACACACGGCAAAAAACAGCTTTTAGCAGCACCTGCAGTCTCAGCGTTGCCCCTAGCAACCGACCGTTGCCCTTCTCTCATGGACAACTTGCCCGCATCCGACACCAATTGTAAGGGATCGCCTCTTATTTGGGGGTCATTCTCACAGATACGACTTTAGGACACCAGGTTTCAGGTCCAAACCGTGCATTTATTGTGCACATTCCAACCAATTCAGGTTATCATGAAGTCGCAGCTTCACCTAACACATGTGACATCCACATAAAATAATAAACACTTGCCCGGCTAGGCTCTAACTAACACAGAGTTTCCTGACTCACCTAAGTCCTTGTTCACACCCTGTGAACACATGCGGCTTTCTCAGCCAATGTCCCACAGCCTCCTGGCTGTACAGAGCACAGTACGCCCACTGCCTCCAGTCCAGTGTCTCAGCACACATGGGGAATAGTGGTCTGTCAGCCCTCCTGGCTTGGACCACACAGAGCCTCCAGGCCTCTGTCCACAGGCAACACACTCCCCCCTTGCTGACACCCTGGGAGGTGCTTTGTGCCAGCCTGATTACTTCCAGCTGGTCTCACCTGTGGTGGAATAGGGGTGTGGACCGAACTATCCACCCCTTCCTTGCCTCTAACCTGTGTGAGACCTGTCACTGTCTCACACAACACAGAGAAGATGTACAAGAATGGGTCAGAACCAGGGTGACAAATCAGTACAAGATCACAAGACAGAGAGTAGTCACGAATCCAAGACAAAGTCAGGACCAGACGGGAAACATAGTACCAAAACACAAGACAGAGAATGGTCAAAGGCAATCCCAGGTCAATAACAATAATAGCAATCCATATGCACACAGAACCAAGAGCACAGCTAGGGAGTCTGAAACTATCACTGGCAAAGGCGTATTGCCAGCAGGGGACTTAAACAGGGAGCCTAGTCCCTGGATCAGTACCTGAAAGCTCCATGGACTTGGCTCCCCATTGAATCAGAACACAAGTTGCACAGATATAAGATGGCTAAGCTGTAACTCGGCCTGAAGCTGAACCAGACACACCTAAACATAGAAAAAAACTGTTCCAGCTCTAGTGATGAAACTTTGTTGCACTTAATTTCTTCTTGTAGCAAATAACACACATAGACACAATCCTCCACCCCAGCATAGTTGACTCGTTTAGAACACAGGTTTGTTCTTAGTCTTAATCCATAGGTTACGACTAAGGACACACCTGTGTTTGAAACGCATCAACTATGCTGGGGTGGAGGATTGTGTCTATGTGTGTTATTTGCTACAAGAAGAAATAAAGTGCAACAAAGTTTTATCACTAGTCCTGGAACTGTTTTTTCCTATCCATATCTGAGAGATTTGCTTGGCTCGTTCCCTGCACAGGGCTGTGGATTATGAGGTGAGCTGGATATTTTTCTCTATGGACTTTGAACACCTAAACATAATAGCGACTAATCTCCCCCAGTTCGTGTACCCTGCGGGGAAAAACAGAGCATTGCGCTCCGTTGCAGATTGTCCCTGTAAAATAATTTAAAGTGCTCCAATGTTCTGCAACGATTCATCTTATACCTTTACAGGAGTTTCATGTCTGTAATACTTTTCTTCATAATGCCATACTCTTCCCTTCCTTCTGTTCATACAGTCTTAATGCTAAATATTAAAATTTACTTTGCATGTAGCAGTCTCAAGCAGTGCATAGGATTGTATAGGGGGGAAAACAGATCAAAACAGCACTCACATAGCACTAAATGCAAAGGTTATATATGGACCTTAATTTGGATAAATAACTCGGAGGTTCTTAGCAGATATACTTTGATCATAACATGTCTGAGCCTACCTACCCAGGCAAGGGGACCTCAGTCCAGGCAGGACCCTACTCTATTTAATACCCATCCGTATGCAGTTGGGCATTTACACTCAGGAGAGTGGAACCTACCTCTGCCACTTGGTACCTCTGCATGCAATTACGCAACCAGTGAGAGAAGGACCCAACTTTGATATATGAGTTGTATCACCTAATCAAAAGCAGCCAGTGGAATAGGTGGGATAATAGGAGTGCATTCAGACTTGAAGTTACTTAAAATTAGGAAGACTAACTTAAAGCAGGTTTTTGGAAGGATAAAAAAGTTGTCTAAACTTAAATCAAGCTGCCCCATTTATCAGATAACTAATGTGGGTCTGCTTAATAAAACCACAGGCACAGCAAATTAGAGACCTTGCAGTATTCGGAAGAGGCAGAGGGTCTGGCGGTGCCTAATCCATGGTTATATTACTTGGCGGCACAAAGTCAGCACTTTAGGGGATGGATAAATGGTGACATGACAGGACAAAAATTGAAGCATGCATTGGGGGGTAAGGAGCTACTGTGGATATTGGAAGGGACAGGAATACCCTTTGTAGATACTCGGACACATTTGGTGAGTTTGATGAGGAAGGTTTGGGAAAAGGTTAAGCAGTTGAGGGGTGCAGTTGGAACTACAGTACTTACACCTTTATGGAATAATCGCAATGTACCTGAATTTTTACATCTCAGAGGATTTACCAAACAATGGCGGGATAGGGGTGTGACCAAATTTGGGGATATAATGGAGAAAGAGGGATTAAAAACGTTTGATAAATTACAGGAGGAGTACGGTATACCCAAGCATTGCTTTTACCAGTTTTTACAGATAAGGCACGCATTTACTGACAATACCAGGATACATAAAGACGCAACTTTAGGTTTAATAGTGGGGAAAGGGTATAAAAAAGGGATTATTTCATTGATATACCAAATGTTACTGAATAAATATCTAGAAGCGTTTCCTCTTTCTAGAATGAAGGGATGGGAAAAAGATATAGGGGAAATATCTCAGGAGCAGTAGGGAAGATATATTGGAAGCCATACCGACAATATCATTGAGTGAAGGTGGGAAGTTGTCTCAACTTTTCATTATTCACAGAGTCTATAAAACACCAGTCTTTTTACACTGCATTGGCATCAGAGCAGATGCAAAGTGTCCACGATGTCAGGCAGAATCGGCGGATTTACTGCATATGCTGTGGCAATGTTCACGACTGGATGGCTTCTGGTCAGACGTGTTGGCAATGATTCAGGATATCTTCTCACTGCGGATACCTAGGGAACCAAAAGTGTTGGGATATGTGGCAGATATTGGGAAAGAGGGGACCAACAGAATTGTAGCGAGTAGACTATTGTATGTGGCAAGAAAGTTGATTGCCTTACATTGGATTCAGTCAAGCCCTCCAGTTATTGAGGAATTTAGAAGGAAAGTAAACACGATGTTAGCGTATGAGAAAATGGTGTTTAAGAAGAGAGGATGTCCGCAAAAATTTGAAAAATTGTGGGGTCGTTGGAGGTCTAGAACTGAATAAAATAGGTGAAGTCCATTGAGTGCTGAAGTAGGAGTTGGGGGGTGGGTTGGTTGGGAAGGGTATGTTGCGGTTACACTGTCATTGTATGGTTGCCTGCTGTATCATAATCATCAGTGGTATTAATTTGTATGTCAAAATATGGGACATGATACGCTTATATTTATAACAATGTTACATTGTTGTATTTTATTACAATAAAAATGATCTGATTAAAAAAAAAAACAACAACAGGCACAGAGCTGATATTGCCAGGAAAGTTGTGGCCAGCCATCTGTGGCTATATGGGAAATCCAGAGTTATATGACCACATCTCCTCAATATGTATTATAGTGTATCTGAATAGTATAACTATACAATTATAGCAAGACTGGAGTGACATCCTAATTTAATAATTAATTTTTCATTAACATGCAAAAGTGAAATTAACCATTTTTTCTGCTTCCACTTTACTCTTCAATCTATTATTACAGCTTGTAAGATATTGTTCTAAAAACATAAAAATAATACAAATACATATACAGTATAAATAAATATTATTACCAGTGTCATTGATTTAGTAAAGATGATCTTGTGATGTCTGATTGATACGTTTATAAGCACTCTGCAGTTTCAATTCCTCTTGAAAGGAAAGCACTGTTACATAAACCTAATAAACACATCATTTCCTACATTATGTTCAAACATCTGAAGCCAGTTATGGACGTAAATCATGAGCCACAAGCTGTATATTGTATATTTCCTGATATTACCAATAATACATTTTACTGAATAGAGCAAGAGGTTACAGATCCTTACCGCTTTAACATGGGCGTAACTATAGCCCTAGCATTTGGTATGTTGCCCAGAGGCTGGGAGGAGGCCCAATCAGGTGCAAAAATATTGTACCTTTTCGTTAGGAATAACAATAAGGTGTCTTTTTGCTATAATGTTAGGTTTCTGATATATTGTCCTATTATACAGACCTATACATTTTTCTACCTATGTTGCTGTTATAATTTTCTTACACTAAGTGGTGGGGGCCCGAACTTATATTGCTTTGGGGCCCTATGAATTCTAGTTATACTCCTGTGCTTTACCTATATTGAGAAAGCAACTGGAATTCTGTAATTTTACTTAAGATGTACTGTAGCATTTACAAAAATGTGTAATAAACATTGTCAGATATCATACAGCTCAGGTTAACAATCCTAGCAATAGGTATCAATGCTAATAATAGGTGAGTCGTGCTATGGGATGTATGACAGTATCAAGAGTTCTGGTTCATTGTATCAGTGGGAAATGACATATTATTTTAGTCAGACTTTGATAAATATATATATATATATATATATATTTAATTTTTGGTGATTTTATTTTTACCTGACTAACGATTCATCATTAGAGCACACACAGTATGCTGACGTTTTCTCCAGCTCTTCCGCAGACTCGGACAGGTTCAGAATAGTGGGAAAGATCTAATGACTGATGACAACTCAACTGTATTGCTGCAGTACAGCAACATATTCCCTGTTAGGGCTGTATCACACCTATAGATTTAGCAGACGATTGTCGGGAAGGAAGCGTTCCTTCCTGACAATCGCCTGCTCGTCATTGAAGGAGCCTGCTGCATTTACATTATAAAATTATTATAAAAAGTCTACACACCCCTGTTAAAATGTCTGGTTTCTGTGATGTAAAAAAGATAAATTATTTCAGAACTTTTTCCATTTTTTATCATTTGTATATAAATTAACAGGTCTATTTTATCCTGTGATTTCCATAATTTCAATGTTGAGGAGTGTGTGCATGTATGTATATAATAATCAAAGTGACATTTTTGCAACAATTCCATGCTGTTCAATATAGAGCCTCGTATGACATTGCTTTCTAATACTACTTTATGTTCAAGGGAATATTTACGTCAAATCGTGCTGTTTACATTGCTGGTAGTATTAAACGGCCCATTTCTACTCTTAAGCTCCTAAGTCACATTAAAATTGGAAAAACCCTCCTGAAATGTACATTTAGAAACGTCTCAAATAAATATAGTTGACACACAATTCAGGTAACCCCTTAGTAAAATAACTTATTTTAACTTTAGCCAGACCAAAACCAGCCCAGCCCTTTCCTAATGCTTCATTGAAAGCCATAACTTTTTCCTTTCAGTTATTTAACCACTTCCTGACCGTCCATTGACCATAAACCATCCTGGGTTGTCAGGTTTATCTGTGATCAGAGGTTTCTGAACGTCCTTTCAGAGATGGCAGCTGCACGCTAATAGTGAAGCTGCTGAGCAGGGGACCCGCTGTCAGTGACTCTCAATGAGTGCTGTGTATACAGCTGAGGAAGCGATCTTCCGCATCCTGTCCCGGCCCAGTGGTCATGTGACCGCCGGAGTACAGGAGCTGTTTGGTCTTCCATAGACCTTGATCAGCCCTACACTGAGGCTGTACAGTAAGTTGTACAGCCTCTCTGGGGCTACTATGTCAGCCCCAGTTACAGGAGAAATCAATAGTGAAAAAAAAAATATGAAGTTAAATGTCCCCCCAAAGCTGTCATTAAAATAATGTAAAAAATAGAAGAAAAATAGACATATTTGGTATCGCCGCATCCCCAACGACTGGATCTATAATAAGATCACATGATCTACTACCGTAAAAAAATAATAATAAACATCGCGCCCAAAAAGATTTTTTTTTAGATAGTTCACTTCCCAAAAATTGTTAATCAATCAAAAAGTTGTATGTACCCCAAAATAGTAGCAATAAAAACATCACCTCATCCTGCCCAAAATGAGCCCCAAGCCAAGATCATAGCCAGAAAAAAAAATATGGCTCTAAGAAAGTTGCAACACAAAAACATGATCTTATTGTGTAAAATGTAAAAAAATAAAATAAAAAATAAAATATTTGGTATCGCCACGTTGTCACGGCGGGCGTGCACTCAAGACTCACAGATAACCCACCAACCAGGCTCTGGGCGAGAGACAGGGGAAGGGTCACCTCCTAGCTAATCCCTGACCTCTTTCCCTGCACTGCTCAGCCCACATGCAGACCTTAAAGTAGGTATGATGTGTCCCCGTGCCTGGGCTGAAAAAACCCTAAATTCCCTGAGATGGTGAAGAGGAGAAATAGGAGCAGCCTGCTCGCACAGAACCTGGATGGGAGAGATGATACAAAACAACCAAACTTGAAAATCACACTTATCTTTCTGAGCTGGAACAGACAGACAACTTCCAACTTCCTAGCTTCCAAGACCACAATGATTTGTATAATCCGCTCAGAGCACTGGGCTGGTGTGCTATTTAAACTAATGACCCCACCCAGTGCACCTGATGAGAGGCGGATCCAGCACGGCTCCAAAACAAACACTAAACTCGTGCTGCTATCCTGGCCGACCTCCGCACATCGTCAGAGTGGGGCATGACACACGTCCATAACAATTGGCTCTACAAAAATATAACATGACCTACCCCATCAAGTGAACAGTGTAAAAAACAAAAACTAATAAAAATTATGCCAAAACAGCTTTTTTTTTAGTCTACTCACCTCACAAAAAACTGAATGTCAATCAATCAAAAAGTCATATGCACGTAGCCAGAATAATAAAAAAATATGGCTCAAAGAAAATGGCAACACAATAACATGATTTTTTATATTTTTTTGTAATAAATAACATATTTGGTATTGTTGCGTCCGTAATGACCGGAACTATAAAAAAAAATTATCACATGATCTACCCCATCAAGTGAATGGTGTAAAAAAAAAATAGTAAAATGACACCAAACTGCTTTTTTTTGTGACTTCACCTCCCCAAAAATTAGATAAAAAGCAACTAGAAAGCCAAATGTACCCCAAAATGGTGCCAATAAAAACTACAGCTTTTCCTGCACAAAGTTATCGCTCTTAAAAACCAAGACAGAATATACCATGTTAGAAAATCAGATGCCGCTCCTTCCCTTCTGAGCCCACCAAATAACAGTTTACAACCATATGTGGGACCTTACTGTGTTCAGGAGAAAATGCATAGCAAATTGTGGGTGTGAGTTACTCTGTCACTGCAAGCCGTACACACTACTGTCAGAGCGAGAAGCAGCGGTCACACAGCAGACCTACCTGGCACTGATTACTACAGGACTGCATCCTTATTCTGGCAACTTTCCACATCTGGAGCGGTGAGTGACTGTCTCACAGCCTTCTTTCCTCCAGACGCCGAGAATGTCCCCTCTGCACGCTCACAGTCCTAGGTATTCATATAATCATTAGCAATGCGCCGCACAGACAGAAGAAGGAGCGCCCGGCGGCCACGGCGCACGTGAGTATAATGCTGCTCACTGACATACCATAGCATCCTGGCTGCCATGGTAAGTGATCGGAGCCCCAGCATTACACTGCTGGGACTCCGATCGGAACTGCTGCTGCCACCAATGATGTGGGGGGGAAGGGGGCGCCTGCCACCAATGATCAATACTGGGGTGGGAGGGGGGGGGCGCCCTGCCCACTGCCACCAATGATGGGGGGGAGCAGGACCCTGTGGCCACTGCCACCAATGATTAATACTGGGGAGGGAGGGGGGGTGGGTTTGAGTTACCAGAGGGGGCTGAAAAGAGGGAGAGGCTGGGGGGCTGATCAGAGACTGGGGGGCACATCAGAGGCTGGAGGGCGGATCAGAGGCTGGGGGGCACATGAGGCTGATCAGAGGCTGGGGGGCACATGAGAGTCTGGCTGCCATGGTCAGCTCCCTGCTGTTGTGTGCACAAAGCACAGGGCAGCAGGGAGAGTATAAAGTATATTAGGGTGAATAGGATAAGGGTTCTAGCCCTTAAGGGGGCTAATAGTTAGAAAACAATATATCGCATATCGCACATGCTTAAAATTATATTGCAATATAGATTTTAGGCCATATCGCCCACCTCTAACATGGCCTATGGGAGTTATTTAAAACTAGATATATGCCAAAAAAGTGCCATGGTGCAGCAGAATTCATGGTGCGGCAGAATCTGCGACTTCTTCCACGCTCATGGCAGGTGGAGTGGGCCGGCCAGGCCTGTGTCATTCATCATTCTCTACGCCTGGTTCAGGTGTAGAAAATGGTCTAAATGTAAGACAACAAGGAAGCAGTCAAGCCTAGAACTTACCTCCTCATAGAAACTGATTAAATTTGTTTGGCATGACCGATCCCTCATGAATCCATGCTGTTACGGCGTTATTCGCTTCCTTTCATTAAGGTACTCTATGATAGCATCTCTTAGAAAATCTTCAAACTTCTTTACCCACGACAGATGTTAGACTTACAGACCTATAGTTTCCGGGCTCTGTTTTTGACCCTTTTTGAATGTTGGCACCACATTTGCTAAGCGCCAATCCTGTGGAATACTCCCTACCAATAAAAAGTCCTTAAATATCAGAAATAAGGTTCTTTCTATGACATGGGAGGGAGGGTGTACTTGTCGCTTCATCTCTGCACTGTGGTGTCCTAGGTGCTGCAAGACGGAGTGACAGAGATTCTTAATGTGCTGATGAGGCTTATGCAGGTATACCTGGCTTCAATACGCATACCCCAGAAACCCACGCAAATGCACATATCTAGTATTTTTACCTGGCAGAAGGCATAATTTTAATATACAGTGTGAATTTTAGCCCTAAGTGGTTAGTAGATAAGCCTTGATGTACTGCTGACATTACATTTACAGCTAGCAAAGAACTGATTACAGACATAACATCTCATAAATCTGTCACTTTAGAGAATTAGTAATAATTATGATTATCCATTTTATATGTATACCGTCACCTTCCCTGTGATAATACTGTTACTCTTGCTTCTGACCTTCAGCTTTGTCTTCTGCGTCTGATAAGCTTTAGGGACTCTCCGGGCTACCCCGTTATTAAAGCTCATTTGCAGCATTATATCTGCAGCATTTACCTTTTTGTTCAAATTTCACAGTTAGTTTAGTAGTCAGAAATATTGAATAATTCAGCTCTTACTGTAGTAGAAATTAAATCTTCATACAGTGACTTCTTGTTGTTTGTCTATACACTGCAGCCAATTTAAAGAAGCAGAGCTAAAGGGGGGAAGGAGGCAGCACCCTAAACCGATGATGTGACATGGGTGTTTGTCCACATTTTCCCAGGGATCTGCAGCTTTCCATGCACTGATCTTCAAGACAATCCATGACAAAAGAGACTAGAAAACGTTTCTTTTAATACTGTATGGAGCTGTGCCCATTGTACATTTAATACTGTAAACCTAAACATGCATACACAAGCTGTTTATCTTCAGTAACTGTCACAAAAAAACCTTTTAAAAGGTACTGACCATGTGAATCCTTAAAGTGTTCACACACTGATAACAGACAGATCACGCATAGTCATAAGCTGTACTGATTATAAAACATTGCAACAAACACAAGTACTTAAAACAGCAAGTCAGAGTTAAGATAATACACAATGGGAAAACAAGCTGCAAATACATAAAAAAAAGTGTTTTTTTTTTAGACTTTTTTCTTTTCTGCGACTAGCACCATCTGTACACAAGAAAATATGAACATACAGGTTTGGATACTAAAGTTTTAAAGGCACTTATTCAGTCTCACTGCGGACTCTTCTCTGTCGTACAGTACTTCGTAAGCATTTAGTCCCTCTTTCCTAGTCCCCCGATGCTCATAAAGTTCAATTCTGTTACCAGTCTCTATATACAAAAAATTAACCTTTAAGTTTCTCAAAGTGCTCTCTTCAGTTTGCTGCTGACCTTTGTCATTTTTATATTTTAAAATTTGAAACATTATTTGCAAATGTGTTCATTCTAATTGACAACATCTTCTCTGCCCTTTTTTTTCACATTCTCTGTCGCGATCTGACATTACATTGTCCACTGTCTGTCTTCATTCCAAAGTCTTTGGATGTTGTTAGGAGGGTGAAATGAACTACTCAAGGGGAGTAAGTCTGTTTCATGGTCACTAGCTTCTTCTCAATATTCCATGATTACCGACGCCTTGAAGTGATATCAAAGCAGGTTATCATCATAAGGTGAGCCTTGCAAAAGTTGACTCTGTTTTCTAAACGCTCTGTCACACACTCCAGTGCTTCCAAATATTCCAAGGAGTCCACCTCATAGGTTTGTTCCAAGTCAACTGAAACAAAGTAAAAATGGTTTAAATTATAATTATACCCATATCAAACTATGTAATATTCAGTGTCACAAAAAGTATCGTTTTGGGGCAAATTTAGCTGGATGCAGTTATCTTCTAAACCAACCAGAAGTTGCTATTGTGTTTGCATGGAGCTGACCATCAGATTTAAAGGAGTACCCAAGTCGTATGTATTTATATACAGCAAGAATGCAATATACCAAACCTGGTGACTATACATGCACCCGGTATTACACATTCCTAGATCTTAGAAGGTCCACTTTGCCAGCAGAACATCCCGAATTCTTCATGACATGGATTCAATATAAAACTGGAAATGCTTTTTTACAGATTCTGAATATTTGTCTATTGCACATCAATGCAGAAGATCTCACAATCCGTTCCATTGCTAAGAGTACAGCCACACAGTCAGGTTTTCTGATACAACTTTGGAAGCCAAAATCAGGAGTGGATCATGGAGAGGAGAAAAAGTATCAAGGACAGATATGACGTCTCTTTTTTAATTCACTACTGGTTTTGGCTTCCAAAACTGCATCAGGAAACCTCACTGTGTGGCCGTACCCTTGAAAATGTTCTACTGGATTGACACTGTTGTTGTATTATGAACTCTTTGTCAGGTTAGAGGATCTATCATGGTATAACATGCAATTTGAGACATGTCTGGAAAACCCATTGACATTTCGGAATACATGCCCATGCTAAGACAATACCTAAAATAATTTGTAATAATGTAAGGTAGTAAAACATTCCCCACACCATAATTTCACTACCATCCCACTTTGAGTAACTGATACAAAATGATGATCTGAGTCATGTGGTTTAAGCCAAATGTTAGTCCTAACATCTTCATAAGAAATAATTTTTTGGGCTACTTTTTTCAATATTCAACTGTACCAAAATTGGCCTTATATTCCTGCACTTGTCTGATGTTTTTCACAGAATCCTCTATGCTTTGTAGACAGCTGTTAGGAAATCCCAGGATACATTTCTCATCTAGCACAAATAATCATTTCATAGTCACTCCTGCAGTTCACATTTTTGATTGCTTTTATATATCTTCATGATTTTATGCATTGAATGGTTGCCACATGATTGGCTGATAAGATATTTGCATTAGTGCACGGGTATATGGAGGTTCCTAATAAAGTGGCCTTTTTTGTGGAGATAACAGCCAAAGAAATTTGCAATTGAAAAATGACTTACATTCACTGAGCCATTTATTTGGATCCAGCATCAAGTACTGCTTGGTGATTTCTAATTCCTTCATAAGCCATTCATATTTAGCTTTGACCTCTGCAATTCTCTGCTGGCGATGTTCAAGGATCTTCAGTTTTGAACTAAACCGTGATACTGTCTGAAAAAAATGTATAATGCATTCAATTGCATTTTGTCAGCAATGTATACACCAATACACCAACATATCCTGCACTAGGTATTGTAAATTGCTGGGATATTATCCGATATGGACCATTCATCTTTTACAAGTGGATAAAATATGGGTAACCCATTTATTCTTGGTCTATTGTGAGAGGGAGAAACTAATATCGGTGCCCAGGCAAACATTGTGACCATCAAAGATCAGTCTATAAATCACGAAAATGTTTTGTTTCATCTCCAAACGTAATTGCTTCTATCTTGGCCAACGATTTCCCATATAGTGGTAGCTGCAGTGGAAATGTATCTTCATTTGGCGGTCATTCAAAAGAAAAGGCTGTCCGAGACTACTCCTTTAAAGGGAACCTGTCACCATTAAAATGCAGTGCAATCTGCAGGCAGCATGGTTTAGAGCAGGAGAAGATGAGCAGATTGATATGAAGTTAAGGAGTCATTCCTATCAGTAATTGACAGCTTTCCCTCTATGTATACAGAGATAGCTGTCAGTCACTGATAGGACCACCTCCTTGACTTCAAAGCTCAGAATTAGTAGGAATTTAAATGAATAAATTATAAGTTTTACTAAATATTTTTCAACATAACTATACATCAATCTGTACAACTCCTCCTGCTCTATAATGTGCTGCCAACAGATTACACTGCATCTTTATGGTAACAGGTTCCCTTTGAGGTGTAGTGTAACGACCCTCATTAGTTCTCTATAAGTGCCTGCTCATCAGAGGTGGTGAAAGCTGTATGTACACACAGCAGCAATCGCTCATAGAGAATTATTACTTCAGAAACGGTGATTTAGGCGATGACATGAACAGGGACCCGACACATGTACTGGGAATGCTCTAACGGGGCCCGGCATAAAGTACAGTGACAATGCCGGGCTCCGTCAGAGCACTCTTCATAATATGCGCACATCGGGCAAGGGTGCAGAGGCAGGGGGGCGCACGATTAGCTGAAGAACCTTGTTCACGTTACTATGATGTCACCAAAGGTCCTGTAGCCTCTTGCTATAAACACTTGCAGCTGTATGGGCTTCTAAAAGAATGTAGAACCTGCCCCGCTCTGGAAGATAGCTGAAGGAGGAGGAACAGAGGACTCGGGTGACACAGAGGAGAGACGTCCCCGGCAGAGAGGGTAAAGAAAGGCCTGTGTGCATACTGCAGAGCCACCCTGAGCAGGCTGTGAACCCAGCAGCTGCCCATGTGCTGTGGTGCCCCTTCATAGAGGGGGAATGGTGGACAGGTCGCACACTCCCATGGCCTGTCTTGGCTCCCATCTTCTCCATTTCCTGCTGTCCCCACTACAGACCAGTCCTTACCATTGGCACATGTGGGCCAGTATGTCTCACCATCAGATCATAATTTTGCAGTTTTCTGGATCATCAAGAGGAGCCCCACTTACAGGTCAAACCAGTCCCCTGTCCTGTCACCAGTCACTGACAGAGCTAAGCCCCAGCAATACTGCCATGCCATGGGCGCACCTATTGATCACTGAGTGTAACAGAGGCAGTAGCATTGGCCTAGCGCTTCCATGCCAGGGGGGCACACATTAACTACATGGTCTCGGGGTCCAATACAGGCGGAGGCATTGCCGCTTCTGCTATTTATTATATGGCAATCATTGGAATGAACTTATAAAAGCCAGTTTTCTGATGTACAGAATTTGCTGTATTTTGTACAAAAAGATTTGCTGTTATTTTGCTACTGTCACCACTTTGGAGGTAAATTGGGTGGGGCTTAGTGGAAGGGGAGTGGCCTACTGTGAGGGGGCACATATCTGGGCATTACTACTGTGAGGGGGCACATATCTGGGCATAACTTCTGTGAAGGGGCATATATCTGACATAACTACTGTGAGGGAGGCACATATCTGGCATAACTACTCTGAGGGGGGCACATATCTGGGCATAACTACTGTGAGGGGGCACAAAAGTGGGCATAACTACTGTAACAGGAACAAAGGTGGGTATAACTGGAGGGGCCACAAGGAAAGCAGGGAAGGGGCCACAATGTGGGCATTAGTACTGTGTGGTAGCACTTAGGGGAAATGTCCTAGATTACCCTGCTATACAATGGCATGGCTCAGTCTTACAGGCCAGCACAGCGCCCCCTGCTGGTGATTTCACAGGGGCAAGTCATCAGCCCTTCCTAATGTGATTATCCCTTGTTCTGGATCCAGTCGACATCATGCCGACACCAGCGACACCCTGGATGAGGTAGGACGAGATTTTATTAGTTAGGACTGGGTGAGTGTAGCCATGCATTGGGCTTAGTGAAAAAATATAATTCGCCTCTTTGTATAAATTGGGGGGGGGGGGGGGGCTAATCCAGAGTTTGCATAACACTCTAGTTACGCCACTGCACATCAACAATGCTTTCACTCTATGTTTGAGTGGAACGTTTACCTTTACCATTTGTCATCCTTAATATGTGGTCGAAATCTATTTCTATTTAAAGAGGACCTTTCATGGGCCCAAACATTGTAAACTAACTACCAGGATATGTAGCTCAGCGCCCAGGGATCTCACTGCACCTACTATGATTCCTGGGCGCCGTTCCGTTCGCCCGTTGTTGCCCTGGTATATTCTCCCGCTCTGTATGCTAATTGCTAGCATCAGAGCAATGGGGGAGGAGACTGCCCTGTCTCTCAATGGGCGTTCCTTCTCCCTGGCTGTGAGTTGTCCAATCGCAGCCAGGGAGAAGGTGAGGTTTTTTTTTCTCCCTTGCTGTGACACTCTGCGTTTTGATTGGACAGTGCTACAGCCAGGGAGTAGGAACGCCCATTTAGAAAAAGAGCAGTCTCCTCCCCATTGCTCCGATGCTAGCAATTAGCATACAGAGCAGGAAAATATACCGGGAGCCACAGTGGACGAACGGAGAGGCGCCCATGAATAACAGTAAGTGCAGTGAGATCCCTGAGCGGAGCGCTACATATCCTGATAGTTAGTTTACAATGTTTGGACCCATGAAAGGTCCTCTTTAACCCTATTGCTTTTTTTAAGCATTAAAGGCTATGTAAACCTTTGTTGGCTATTTTTTTTATTATTGCATTGTACTCATTTTGAGCTAAAAATTATTTTTTTAATTGGTCTTAAAATTATGGCTTCCTTTTTTCTGTACAGAGCTGACATGCTCTACAAGCACCCTTTGGATTTTGTATCTTTTCCGTCAGACCAGGAGCAGATGGACTCCTTATCTCTGCTCTCTGACCTTATAAACACTCATTATAGATCAATCCTTATCTTACTGATAAGCATGTGGATTAAATAAGTGTTTATGACCTCTCAGTAGTTTAGAGATAAGGGTTATTAGATGACTGGCACAAAGTGAAATTACCAGTCACATATCTAGAAAAACTGTTAACCGTTTGTGACAGAACAGCTCAGTATTTTTAGTAAAGGCCAATTGAATAATTTTTTTTAGCCATAGATGAGTAAAATGCAATCATTTGACTCAATGTGTACATAGCCTTTAAACTGTAAAGGTGTTTTCCGTGATTTACTGATTGATGGCCTTTTAGAATAGATAATGGCTGCCTGGTTCCAGGACCATAGTCTCTGAAAACAGCTGATTGAGGAGGGTTCCAGGAATCAGACCCCCTGCCAATCTGATAGTGATGACCTAACCTAGGCATAGGTCATCAATTCTTCAGTCCCGGAGAACTCCTTTAATAAATTACTGCTAACAATCATATACTTGTGTAGAGCATATAGGCTCTAAATAACTTGTTTCTTTAATCAATGAAAAATCCTATACCTTGCAGTCCTCACTTCGGCGACGTTGGAGCCTCTCCACATCATCTATTTCATAAACTTTTATTTCAAATGGCTCTCCTAGGCCTCGCTGTCCATTACGTAATGGCCCATCCACCCAGCGTACTCCTGGACTGTTGGCTGGTTTTCTTACAGGAGAGGTTGCATCGAGTGATAATGCTGGAATGAGCCTGCGCCTTTGTGATCCTAGTGTAGAGAAAGATCATTCACTGAGAAAGTTCAGGAAAATAACAGTATTAATATCATGAATACACTTATAACTTAAGGGAAACCTTACTGAATTAGGCAAAATATTTACAAATCAATATACCATAATCTCTTTGAGTTTAATTTAAAAAAACACCAAAATAATAATGTCTTATCTCACAGATATGGATTAAAAAAAACAAGTTTCCATTACAAACACAAGTCACATATCTCATAACAATGCAAATGGCTACCGTTTGTTCAACGCTCATTCAATTACATTATTTTTTAGATTTTTTTTGCATTTCAGTTGGCTTTCTGTTGGTTTTGTTTTTATCCATACTACATTCATTTATTTACAAATGAATTGCATTTGAATTGGATCAATAGTCCCCAGTTTCAGTTGCTGAGTTTTACACATTTACATTATTCATGATTTAAAAGAAATTGAATATTTTTTATATTTAAATGCATAGGAAACACTTTTATTTCTACACTCATTTTCATCATTAGTGGGGAAGCTGCTTCCATGGAAACAATTGCCATTTGAGCATCATAGCTATATGGGTATCTGACTGAAGGGCAGTCTAAAGAGGGAAGATTCCAACTTCTCTGGGTTTTGATTACATATAATCTACACTGTAGGTACATCACTTTGACTAACAGCTATGTAGAAGTATACCATACAACTCAGAGTAAAATAATGAAATTCGGTCACTCACCACTTATTCTCCTCCTGTCTCAATGTATTTTCCCCACAGCTCAAAGCTTCCGGAACTGCAGACCGCCAGTCAAAAGTACAATTTCAAAAAGCCAAGTTCAGAGTGTTGTAAAATAATTTTATACTTTTTTTTATCCTTCAATTAAAATCAGCGGCACTGTAATGGTATGCCCATAACCTACGCGTTTTGGACTCTTTGAGTCCGTGTTCATGGTATTGAACCATTACTGTACCGCTGATTTTAATCAAAGAATGAAATAAAGGATTAAGTGATTTTACAAAGCTCCAGACGTGGCTAGTTTAAATTGCACAAAACTCAGACCCTAATCTCACCTTTTTTTAATATCAATTGTCCAGTGCCTCAACGCACAGTAATTCCTGCATAAAAACAACATGACAGCAAAACAGAATAAGGCGGGGATGACCATGGTAAATGGCCATTTTAGGGTCACTATGCTTTACAATGCGGGCACCATGGCTGCTACTGTATGGGTATACTCTGACTAGTACTCATAGACAGTATTGTTTGATGGCACTGGCTGGCACTATTTGTGCAGCCAGCACAGTGGCCCACTTTTTCTTAGAATAGTTCAGGGAGCTGTATTTATATAAAAAACATTAACAATGTTTGTGTAAATGCGATCTGCTCTACCTGCACCTACACCATTAGGAGGAAAAGTGATTGGCACTCCAGTTTCTACATTATAGTAGAAGCCTCAGTTATCCTCTTACATCTAAGTTCTTCAGTTGGCAGGCGCACGCAGTCATGTGACAACTAAGCGCCACCCAGGGTTAGGAATATTTACAAAGCGCAGTGGGCAATTTTCCTTCAGATATGTATTGTCACACAGTATTATTTATTGTAGAATTATATGGCCTATCCTAATAATATCAGCAATGTAAAACTAAGGCAATTTTTGGGGTAGAAAGGGTAGATATTAAGATAATGACTAATTATACATGAGGAAATTTATATTAGAAAAAGAAAACAGTTGCTTTATTTTTTAAGATTTGGCAACAATAATCTGTGTGTCTAAATTCTACAAATAATATTCTGCATGAACAAACAAGACTCAACTAGATAAGGACACCTTTCTTGTGGTTTCCTTAAGTGGGAAGGCGCCTTGGGTATTTTGTATGACACCATGACTGACACGATCAGCATTACTCAGCTGAAAGATGGAGGTGTTCTCCCATTTGTAAATTCCATTTAGATTCCATTCGTCACTCCTTGGTGTTTGTGGTTTACATGACAAACAATTGATAAGCTTAGCTGGAATGACACAGGTAACAATGCAGTAGTGTTTGGTGTACCGCCACACAACAGGATGGAGCTTGTCTTTCTGTGGAGAGCAGAAACATGAGCTGCTGCTGACTGTTTCATGTAGGGGGCCCAACATAAATTACCACCATGCCAGAAGCCTATGAATACAGATTTTATTCAGATTAATCTGATAATAATTGGGATTAAACTGAGCAGAGCTGCTGACAACAGCAAGTTAGTCTGCACATAAGACAGAAGGGCACTGGGCCAGGATCACAGGTGGCTTTTTTACTTGGCTGTTGCATTTTTGAGCAAAAATATAGCATCAATGAGTTAACTATCAGTTAATGGAAAAATAGTCAAGTCTTATTTATGAAATCCAGCCTTGTTGTCCACAAGAACTGCTCTGGATTGTGCACTGTGATTAGTTGGCCCAGTAAGGGAAAGCTATTGATACTGGTGTATCATGTGTATCACTTCCTTGTGCATTATGCATCAAATTCAGATTCTACATAGAAAAGTGGGTGAAATTAATTATTGTGTATGACTCATTGCAGCATCAATAGGGTCTTTGTATAGACATTGGTAACTTTTTTTTAATGTATTTTATTTTAAGGATTTTCATGTTCTTTTTGCAAACCTGATGACAGGAAGTACAGCCACATGGTTGTCTGAATTATCTTACTGGTCAATGGTTACTTTGCTAGTGATGAACATGCTGATAAAATTCGTTTACAATAAGTTTCTGAGAAGCTGATTCAAAGGCAATAACCAATATGGCTGCCCATCCTTTTTTCACTTCTGTAAAAATGATTGTTGCAACAAATCAGAAAATTACCTGTGTCTTTTAAGTAAAAACACAATTTCTGTACAGTAAAAAAAAAGGCATATCAACATATAACAGCCCAACGGATACCAATGGGACACTATTTTGGCATCCATCGGGTGAATACATCTAAGTCACTGGAAAACGTAGGGCTCTAAAGTCATGTGAACACAGCCTAAGTAGAATGAGGTGACTAATCAACTTTTCCCAACTGTGTGATTCTACCTGGACTCCAGACTGATGAAGCTTTAGGTACATAAACTCGGAAAGCTCTCTTAGGTCTAGATAGGAACCTGACATTTATAATTCATCGTCTTCCAATGTCTGCATTCATTCAGTAACAAGTTGTCTATGCACAGGATGAGCTGTCATCACCTCCATTAATCTCAGGTAGACTATTAACTGTTCTGTGTGGGGCACTTAGGAGAACAGGAGAAGGGTGCAGGAACTGTGAGAGAATTCCCGGCACAAGCTCAGACACAAACAATTTAATCTTTCAATGGCGGTGTTATTCTGCTGCTAGGAGACACACAACCAGTTTATATGAGGTTGTGCATTTACAGGGTAATGAAAATGCCTTGTTCCTTACTGCAACTCTCTGAGATGTTCTTCCCCAAACCAACAATTTACGATTCTCATGAGCAATAAAATAAACCCCCCCTGCAGATCCTGCTGTGGTAGGTCAAGCATGCACACTGCACACCTCTGCACTCACACTGACCTCCACCATTTATTAAAATAGCGCTATCAATAACTGAACTGCATCCACGCTCAACTTGCTCCAAATCATTTAAAGAAGCTTCTAATAATATGGATTAAGTAATCACACAACTGCTCCATTTACCGTTGACCTTAAGGGTATGAACTGCATAAATAACTGTGATTTCTGTACGCTTTCTGCAGACTAATATATACCAGAGTGATGTCACCCTTACAGGAGAAGTGATGAGAGAAAACTATTTAAAAATAGCATTAAAGAGCATATGATCACCTAAGCAGATCCCTCACAGTGTGCAACTCATGAGGACATCTAGAAAGAGCAAATGTACAGTAAAAATATCTTCTCATCCTTCTATTTATCCTATAGTTTTGGACATTTTTTACAGAATACTACTAGAATTACCTGTCTCTATTACCCTACCTCTATTTTATCTTTTTCCATCTCACCTTTAAAAACACAATCTATAACATTACGTAAATGCTGCCCGTTTCCCTGAGTCCACAACTTGCATAGAAATTCAATGTACACATATCTTTTTACAATACTGTAACATAAGGGGCAGTTTGGTAGACATGTATTGGAAAAGGTGAAGTCCAGCACACAGTGTCACAGTGCATCATTTAATAAAGTCTATAAAAAAAAGACATATACTCATAGTATATGTAATTTTTGATTTTTCATGGACTTTATTAAAGGATGATGTTTTTACAGAGACACGGTGTGTTGGACTTCACCTTTTTCATACATACTTCCTGGCTCCAGGGGTCCATGCACCTGCAGTGTCCTGTGGCTGAGAGGGGTGTTTTTTGTATGCTTTTTACAGGTTGGTAGAGCAAAATAAAATGGGCTATTATGTAGGGTCTATCAGTGAGTGTTAGTCCTTCCTCAGGTCAATGCTATAAACTTAAAACACTGACAGAAGGTGTACAGTATATTGGTGTCATTATTTGAGCACAAAGCTGTGGCAAATGGCTTCTGAAGGGTTAAACTTTGATTTAAAGCTTCAGAATGACCCTTCGGTGTCAGAGCAGGTCTCCCTGTACTGATATATGGTGATCATTTATGTCAGAAAAGCTTCTGGTCACAACAGCCATAAATAAGACGGACAGGGTTGCGTGACCTGAGATGAGCGTATCTCCACTGACATAATCTTTGGAGGGCCGTGAATTGTATACAGGCCTCAGGAGTGCTGAACACCAATAAGGAGATTGTGATCTCCTCTCCTAAACTACTTGCCCTTTTGATGATTTGCCATAATGAAAAAAAAAATATATACATTTGGAAAAGGCTGGGTTGTGGGAGTTGTTGGCTTTAATTCTTTCCTGTCATACTGCCACAGGGCATCAACTCATAACAGGACTAATACAAACCCCTGAGATCTCCTGCTATCTCACTGCTAAATTACTTTGAAACCAAAGGTAAGACAAGAATGATTCTCATGACATACTACCCTACAATATCGTTCAAGTGCGTAATCTACGAAGCTTGAGCTAAATAGCAAAAATAATACAAGTTTAAACAGTATTTCTGTGTTTCAGGCACATCACTTCATATTTTAGAGAGGTGAATCGCGTATCTACGGTATGTATCTTCTATCTATCTATCAAATATACTCACAATGTTATTCCCTTTGGCAAAAGCCAACTGGAGCATGGGAACGCTGCGAGAACATGCAGAACTGGACAGAAAGTTATTGACAATCTATATGTCAATTTACAGCCTTAGGCCTCATGCACACGACTGTATGTGTTTTACGGTCCGCAAAAATAAACGGATGACGTCCGTAGGGCATCCTTTTTTTTGGCCTAAAACGGACAAGAAAAGGACATGTTCTATTTTTTTTGCAGGGCTACGGAACTGACATACTGATGCGGACAGCACACAGTGTACGGTCCACATCTTTTGCAGACCCATTGAAATGAATGGGTCTGCATCCTATCCGCAAAAACAACGGAATGGACACGGAGCCTAAGGGTGCATTCACATGACCGCGCTGTGTTTTGTGGTCTGCAAAACACGGATACCGGCCATGTGCGTTCCTCATTTTGTGGAACGCACAAGGCCAGCACTATATAGAAAATGTATTTTCTTGTCCACGATTGCGGAGAAGAATAGGACACGCTCTATATTTTTTTTGCTTGGCCATGAAAAGGAACTACTGATGCAGATAGCACCCGTTCCGCAAAACTGATTGTGTGAATGATCCCTTATACTGTGATACATAATATAGACTATGGTAAAATGCCCCGTAACATACTGGCAAGCTAGGAGGGAAAGCGGCAAGCATAACTTATGGCCTAGGACTTGTTCATCAAATTGTAGTGAAGGGAAAATTACAATTCTCCCATCAGTAATGATTTATTTTTTTAATTATAACTGTCCTAAACTTCATATTTATAAAAATAAAAAATGAACATGGTACTCCAGCAGAGGCTTTGAACAGGATATATAGCTTGTTGTGATTATTGGAACACAAAATAAATGCACATATAAAGTATGAGAAATTAGTACAAAAAAAAAAAGTGTTAACCTTTTGTTAATGCTAAGACACTCTTCAACAATATCATTTTAATGGATGTGGGTCTTTATGCATTTTTCGACACTTGAAAGTTCATGTAAGGCCTCATGCACATGACCATATTTTTTTTCCACATCCAATCTCCATTTTTTGCAGATTGGATGTGGACTCTTTCATTTCAATGAGGCTGCAAAACCGTGTGATGTCTCCATCCGCAAGTCCTTCCTGCAAAAAATAGAACATGTCCTATTCTTGTCCATTTTGCAGACAAGAATAGACACTTTGACAATGGGGCCCACAGAAAATGCATAAAGAATGGATTTCTGTAGTTTGCGGACCTCAAAATACATACACTCGTGTAAACATCATAACTTGCATGGCTGAGACATTTTCAATGAACTGGATGGACAGATGTCTTTTTTCTGCCTTATAAACTATGTTACTAGGTTATATTTTTCTGAGAAGTTTCTTGATAAAGAGATATTCCTGCTTGACTGGAAGAAAATAAAGACTTTAAAATGCTTGTTGGAGCCCAAGGAAATAAAATCATGTCAGCACAAGGGATGCATGTAACAGGGCGGCTACACTGCTAAATCTACACCACTGGTATAGTAGGGCCCAGTAGTAGTGAGCATGACTATTGTTTTTAAACTCATGACTCCTGGTCCTTTGCTATTCTGGCCTCTAGGATGGTCCTTCTTAAAGCCTGCATTCCCCATGTGGGGGGCTAATATGTTAGCCCCAGTCACAGGGGAAAAAAAGCAATAAAAAAATGTAATATTAAATGCTCCCAAAGGTTTTGTATGAACTTACGAGAGACACAAAGTGTAAAATATTTTAAAAAATAAAATAAAGACAAAATAAAAAATAATAACAAAAAAGCCACCTAACACAACTCACTGTAGCTTTTAGTTCTGCCCCCGGCAACCATAACCTTACATGTCCTATATCAAAATGACCATTTGTGCTTTTTTCCACATTTTTCCAGGTATAAAAAAAATAGAAAATAAAAATAAAGCCCCAAGTGTCACTGAAATAGGCACTGAAATGTATTATGTATTGAACATACAATATGCTTTTCAGATCTTATATATAGTACACAACTGGTTTCTGAAAACCTTCATTTTCCCTTTTAGCCGTCTTCATCTACTGAAGATAGAACATTGTGAAGTAATAAGAATGGTCACAAAGTGTTAAGGGTGTCAATTATGAGGAAAGCAGTGATCTGTCCACTAATGTGATTATGTTACTGAAAACTATCCATTGTATGGGATAATCATATGTTCGCCATGGGGTAGTAGAATGAATGCCATATGTGTAGTCCCTTGGAAGGACTGTACTGTACTGTACATGAACAACTTTCTCATACGGCTGCTAGATGAACTATGCATACAGAACAAGAGGGACTTTTACTGATCTTTTATTTGCAGTTTCCAATGTACAATACTGCCCATAATTATTCATACCCCTGTCAAATTTTGACTTAAAGTTACTTTTATTCAACCAGCAAATAATTTTTTGACGGGAAATTACATATACTGCCTGTCCCAAAAAAAAGTCGCCACCTGGATTTAACTAAGCAAATAGTTATGAGCCTCCAATTGGATAATTACTGCATGGGCGATTATCTTTCAGCTGGCAGCAAGTTATTTAACCCCAACTGGTGCAATGAGTTTCTTCTCATTTCTTAAACAACCATGTCGAAAGACACATCTCGTGGTCGTGGAAAAGATGTTAGTCTGTTTAAGAATTGGCATGCATCAAGCAGAGAAAACATCTAAGGAGATTGCAGAAACTACTAAAATTGGGTTAAGAACTGTCCAATGCATTATTCAAAACTGGAAGGATAGTGGGAACCCATCGTATTTGAGGAAGAAATGTGTCGGGAAAAACATCCTGAATGATCGTGATCAGCGATCACTCAAACGTTTGGTGAAATCAAATCGAAGAAAAACAACAGTAGAACTCAGGGTTATGTTTAATATGAAAGTAAGAACATTTCCACACGCACAATGCGAAGGAAACTCAAGGGATTGGGACTGAACTGCTGTGTAGCCGTAAAAAGAAAACTAATCAGTGAGGAAAACCAGAAAAAAGGGCTTCAATTGCTAGGGAGCATAAAGATTCGACTCTGGAGCAATGGAAGAAGGTCATGTGGTCTGATGAGTCCATATTTACCCTGTTCCAGAGTGATGGGCGCATCAGGGTAAGAAGAGAGGCAGATGAAGTGAGGCATGCCTAGTGCCTACTGTACAAGCCTGTGGGGGCAGTGCTATGATCTGGTGTTGCTGCAGTTGGTCAGGTCTAGGTTCAGCAACAGTATGTGCTCCAAAATGAGGTCTGCTGACTACTTGAACATACTGAATGACCAGGTTATTCCATCAAAGGAATTTTTCCATCCCTGATGGCAGGGGCATATTCCAAGATGACAATGCCAGGATTCGTCGGGCTCAAATTGTGAAAGAGTGTTTCAGGGAGCATGAGACATCATTTTTACACATGGATTGGCCACCAAAAAGTCCAGACCTTAACCCCTTTGAGAATATTTGGGATGCGCTGGAGAAGGCTTTGCGCAGCAGTCGGACTCTACCATCATCAATCCAAGATCTTGGTGAAAAATGAATGCAACACTGGATGGAAATAGATCTTGTGACATTGCAGAAGCTTATCGAAACAATGCCACAGCGAATGCGTGCCATAATCAAAGCTAAAGGCGGTCCAACAAAATATTAGAGTTTGTGACCTTTTTATTTTTTTGGGTGGCGACTTTTTTTTTGGACAGGCAGTGTAGGTGGCTCACAAAAGATAAGACAATGTAACAAGGTATTAATGTGGAAAAAACATTTCTCAGCTTTTATTTACATTTGAGCAAAAAATGTCCAGTCCAAAAGTATTCATACCCTTCTCAATAATCAATAGAAAAGCCTTTATTGGCTATTACAGCAATCAAACGCTTCCTATAATTGCAGACCAGCTTTTTGCATGTCTCCACAGGTATTTTTGGCCATTCATCGTTAGCAATGAGCTCCAAATATTTCAGGTTGGAGGGTCTTCTTGCCATCACCCTGATCTTTAGCTCCCTCCACAGATTCTCAATTGGATTCAAGTTGGACTCCAAAACGTTAATGTTATTGTCTGCGAACCATTTCTTCACCACTTTTGCTGTGTGTTTTGGGTCATTGTCATGCTGAAATGTCCACTGGTGCCCAAGGCCAAGTTTCTCTGCAGACTGCCTGATGTTCTCATTGAGAATCCTCATATATTGCTCTTTTTTCATGGTGCCGTTTACTGTGATTAGGTTCCCTGGTCCATTGGCTGAAAAACACCCCCAAAGCATTAGGTTTCCACCACCATGTTTCACAGTGGGGATGGTGTTCTTTGGGTTGAAGGCTTCTCCTTTTTTATGCCAACTGGACACTTTTCTTCTCAAAATGTAAATAAAAGCTGATTTTTTTTTTCTCCCCACAATAATGCCTCTTGTACATCATCTTAATATCTTTTGGGAGACACCTATGTCATTTCCCATCAAAAAATTACTTGCTGGTTAAATAAAAGTAACTTTAAGTCAAAATTTGCCAGGGGTATGAATAATTATGGGCAGCACTGTATATATCATGACAATGATGTTTTTTAACAATATCTGCTGCAATATAGTGCAAATGTATTACAATATCATGCGCTTGATACCTATGTTGTACCTATGTGAAAATAAATCTTTATGTGTAATTTATTATAGTAGAAATACTTATATTGTAATTTACTATAATATACTGTGAAGGAAGATATTCATCATTGCTAAAAATCAAGAAATATCCAGGTTACGCGACTCCTACTGACGTCTAAACCCCCCCCCCCCTGCCCTTGATTGACAGCACTAGACCAAGTCAAAGTTTTAATATTTCTCTTATACAGTTGAAACTCTAATATCAGCTACAGGAGCAATATTTTTTATAAAAGAAACCAACTTAATATTAAGTATGATTTATATCTGTTCCAAAAATTGGATGGTTCTAAGCAATATGGATTTTCATTGGAATTATGCAGTACAGTCATCAGCTTATAACAGACAAATTACTGTAGCTATAATTTCTGTAACATAATGCAAGCGCAGTACAGTACCTTACAACCACTGCAATCAATTTTATTGCTTAATTATATCCAAGGCCATTTTCTCATACCCTTTTTCTGTGCTATTGATTACTAATATAGCATACAACTACAATTTTATGGTTCCCAGCTGTTCCTCCAATCAATTTCTCTCCTGGTGATGTCAACACCAATAATGTCCTAGCAGCTGATTCATGTAAAGGGTAAAGGGCTGATGACTGTATTATAGGACCATTTCTGTCCTGTGTAACATAATCCTTAAATTAATACAGTATGTGGATAATAATGTCACTGTATATTCATTGTCACATGTTAGCCCAATATCCCTGCCGATGCACTCAATGGCTGATATCTCTGTAAAATCAGTGTCTTTTTATCCTACATCAGGCTGGTATACACAGTAGACTATTCTTTCCTATGCAGCGTGCAACTATAAAAGTGAACTAAACATTATTATTAACATTGGGGCCTACAAGCTCATGCATGGCTATACAGTAGCATATAATTGTTAGAGAATACTTCAGATTTATATGTCTGACGAAAGGCTCAGACAAGATAGAACAGAAAACCCAATGATCACGTGCTGCAAAGCAGCAGCTCTAACCACTAAGCACCATTACAAGCCTATTAGATGACATTGCTGTTTTGCATGTACTTACGTAGAAAAGGTGTGAAACACATATAAGCCAAGTGAAGAGCATATGTGAAAAACATTTAAACCATGAGTTGTTATCACCACTATGATTGTAGGGCCTAATGAAAACAACAGCTGTAAAGTGTATAGTTTTCTATTCTTTGTGTACACCTGTGCACCAAGCCTCTTTTTGCCTTATGTCATGTCATATTTGGCAAAGAAATTACAAAAGTTCATTGCACCGTACCTGAATTTGATCGCTTTTTTGATGATTTAAGACTTCGACACCTCCCGCTGACGGAGCTACTGTTTTCACTCATAGAGTCTTGGGCAGAAGAACCACTTCCTGTGGCTTCACTGTCTCTTATCATGCTTTCATAACCACTACTGCCACCACTGTGATAAAAAAGTGCAGTTTTGCCCATTGCAGGTGGTAACTCACCACTGAGTACACTGCTGTTGTCACTACCATGGCCACTACTACAGCGATGTGGCTTTCGTGGAGGAGTGATTTTGCTATATGGGGAAGGTAAAGTGTGTACAGTGGGCTTCTCCTCAGCATGGAGAGCTGCACGTTCATCTGTATCTGAATTTCCATGTGAATGCACCCCCCGACTTCCTGTGCTTCCTTGAAGTAGTTCTGAAATCCTTCCATTAACTGCTCTTAAGGGCAACTTAGAAGCAAGCCCAGAACCTCTATTTCTGCTAAGAGATTGTGTTGACCAAGACATATTTTTTCCATTTGGAGGAAGACTTGAGCTTCGTCCTACAGACTGTGGAAGTGACTTTGTAGAAAAGCTCAGAGTTTTGGTTGCAGAGGCAGACAGGCTGCGGGCCTTAGGACTGGCAAGAAGTAGCTTGCTTACTGCTGATATCTTTGAAGGGCTCGCTTTTGGAGAAGCTCCTGCTGACTGAGAAGTGTTAGTTGGAGATGACATGACATTTCGATTAAGGCTTCTCCCAGACCTTGGCAAAGTGCAGTCCTTACTGAGGATCATTCTTGAACTCACTGATGAAAGGCTTCCTGCTCGTTCTAAAGACAAACATTCATAATGGCTTCCATTGGTTCTTCCCAAAGAATTTGTTCTGCTAGCTAACTGTTCTAGTTTGGCACTGAATAACTTGCTACTACTGTTGCTTCTGGTGTCCATACTAAATCCTGTCAATTTGCTGTTAAGTTCATCTGGAAGACTGGGCAAGGAAGATAAAGAGTATTTTGAAGGACTGCTTACAGTGTGCTGAGGGCTTGCTCTATTTTTATGATCTAGACTTGATTTCCTTACTGGTGGAAGAGGAGGGGTGCCTTTGGGTCGAGTAAGAATGCAATGTTTAGGAGATGAAACTCTTCTCTCTAAAGTAGATCTAGATATTTGGAGTGGGTTGACAGACACAGCAGTGTTATTCTCATAGTCATAACTCATGATATCCTGCTCGTCCTGCTTACATAATCTTTCTAAAACTCTAGGAAGGCTGCCTCTTTGTGAGTAATCACTTATATGAGCTAGACCCTGTGTGGTCAGTGCCATTTCACACCCATCTACAACTCTCTTAAGGTTCTCAGAGAGTGGCGAGATGCTGCCCTCTCCACTGCTATTGCTTAATCTGTCTGTCATACTTTGCTTTCTATACAAGTCACGGTCAGTCACGGTCAGTCCATCAATTGAATCATTCTTCTCCCTTTTGGTATCATCTTCACGTTTTAACCAAGGATCATCAAATATAGGTTCCATTTTACAGTCTCCAGAATTGTTTTCTACAGACTGCGACACTTTTCCAGGCAGATTTAATCCTGGCAGGCATTCATTACTCTCCTGAGCTATAAAAGGACTCACTGCAATGCAGGGATAAACTGTAATGTTTGTTTTCATTGGAATGTAGTTTTCACAGCCATTCAAACCTGAGGTATTTGATATTGTGACTGTGGTTTTCCCTACTGCTGAAATATTGCAGTTATTTATAGGGGGTACATTCTTCTGAACTGCCTCAACCATTTCTGACTGAATGAGCACTGTGTCCATTTCTGGCTTCTGTCTGTTGTTTGTACACATTACACTAATATTCTGCAATGCAGTTGTAAATTCAGAAATAGGAGGCTCAGCCAGTGCTTCCCCATGGCCATAGCACGTCTGAGCAATAAAGCTGTGGCATGACTGTTCACCATCACTACCTGTGCTCATTTCACTCAGCCAAGAGCTGATGGAAGACCTCCTGCTTCCACCTTCTTGACATTTGTCTTCCAGTTCAGGCTTTGGTAGGGGTAAGAATTGTGTGATATTGACTTCAGATACTGGTGCTGAGTTGGAAAAGCATTCAAGATCCTCACTTATACTGCTAATAATGCTTACAGGTCTGGAACCAGAAGCCAAAGCCTGCACAGAACAGTCACTATTAAAACTGATGATACTAGTTGGCCGACCATTGTCAAGGACTCCACTTATTGTTAACTCCTCAACTAAAGTGAAAACCAACTCGTCCTCGCCATTTAATTCCAAAGGTTGTTGAACAGTTACCATTGTTCTACTAAGAAATTCCTTTTTGGACTCCTCACAACTTTGCTGCTCTGGAAGTACCAATTCAGAAGACACGCTGCTTGAATTGGATACTGATCTTTTCATAATTTGTGGGCTCATACCAACAGGAGGAGTCCGCATCTCTGGTTGTGAAAGGGATTCCATTAGTGATCCGGGATCCTTATTTGCAGATTGTGGAGGAGCAGAACTAGGAAGGACTCCTTTTTGTGTATATACTTTACACCTCTGTGAAGGAGAGTTTGGTGGTTTGTAGTCTGAGGTTTTAGACAAACTAGCAATGCCTAATCTTGGTGATCCCATTGCTCTTGGTTTTCCTTCTACAAACCCACAACTGTTCAGGCTTTCTCGACTTCCCTGTAAGCTGGTATTTTGTACTAACTGGGAGGCTCCACTGTGCACTCCAGAGCTACCTGTAACACTCCTGGGAGAAGATGGAGTAGATGTGTTAGCTACATTCCCAGATGGAACTGGAGAGTGATTTCTTGGTATCTTATAAGCTGGCCCAACATTATTTTCTCTGGCATCTTTGTCAGATTGTACATTTTCTGAAATAATTTCTTCTTTACTTAATTCTGTTACACTTTTTGGTTCTGTGGTTGGGCATAAAGCTTTGTTTGATTGGTCTCCGCTATACTGAGCAGGCAGCTCTTCAAATAGGAATCTATTCGTTTCCTCACTACCATCAATACAATCCAACCTTTCCTGCAGTTCTGCAAAAGTATTACATTTTAGACAATCCTTTTCTGGTTTGTTGTGAGCCACTTCATTAACATCATCCAGTTTCACTTCATTTTTTGACTTTTGCAAAACTGGAACAATTGGGACAAAGTCAGGTGGCCCTTCATTATCTGTAAGTTCCTTGTCAGACAGGGCTGTTCCATTGGGGCCAACATAAATAACTGTATCACATGACTGTTCACTGCTTGAAGAATAATCTGGGTCGCTGGATAAACTGAGAAGAGGGAAGTCAGGGTCAACTACATTTCGGGAATGGAATGGTCTCAGCTGAGTTGGCCTGCGCATTCGTCCTTCTTCACAGGAACTCTCTCCTCCAGATGAACTTGATGTATACTGTTAATATGAATAAGTAGAAAATCATCTGAGAACATGTAAAATGTAAAAAAAAAGCATGCAAAAGTAACATTGTGCCTTATGTCAATGGTTGCTTTACTAAAGAGAATTGCCTTTACAGATAATATGACTATCAATAGATAAATGACAATGTAAACTAATTTAAACAAACATATCTTTTAAGTTTTTTATATCTTTATATTAAGCCTATTATGCAGAACTGAATCACTACTCACACCGTAGGGACTGTAAAAATAATGAAAAAATTTGGGTAATAAAAAAAGCTTATACAGTAAATATAGGACCTACATTAGAAAGGGTACAATAATATTTCATTTAGGAATATCATCTTTCACTGAATAAATTAGTATTTTTGGAATAATTCCTATACAGATTTTGGGATCCACACATTTTGATGGATATACAGATAATATAAACATAAAGGACATCATGCTAGTATGTATGTATGTGAGTACAATGCTACCTAGGTCTCTAGATCTGCATCTATCCATATCTCATACTGTTCTGATGTTCATCTCACTCATCTAAAACAAACACATATCCCACAATCTGTTGCTTTATTGAACTGAACTCTGCCTATGATAACATGACAACGGAAATCTGAATCAAGCATCTCTTACCTTGGTTTTCTTTTTCTTCATCCTCAGCACCCGGGAAGCAATCTGGACAGTGGACAGTGTCTCAGCATAGTTTCCTGCAGCAGCCGAAATATGAGCTATCATTGTAGTGCGGCAGTTCATGTTCCCCAGAGACTCTCGAAGTAGCATTGTGAGCTTGCTCTCTCTGCAGAAACAAAATGAATTAAGGCTGCATTAGTGAAACATGTTTCACTTGTACTGTCATGATGTGACTTCAGAGCCCTGAAGTTTTTTTTTTTCTCTCCTCTCCTTAATGGCATACTAATCAGGATCATGCTGCACAGTCACATCGCATCTCATGTTAAGATGAGAAATACAGGGGATGGGTCACTAGGATTTGCTTTATGGAATTATATCAATCCACTGACCATCTGATTTTCATGCTGAAATTGTGTCTAGGAAGAAAATTTTAATACCCTGGCTTTTAAGCTGCCTAATTAGTTTTGACAGAAGTATAGTAATAATGTTTCCTATAAGTGGATCTATTAATACTATTCATAATATAGAACAGAAAAATAACACTCAAACTTGCAGCAATGCTAGAAATATATATGTAAGTAACTACAAATTCCTATGTAAGTAACCTGAACCAAGAGAGTTTTCTGTAACACCATCTATTTCACATGACATAGACCATACATTGTGTTCTGTAGGGTGGGTGGGACTGAAACCATCTCTCAGTGGTAGCCCTGGTGGAGGGACCCTCACTGATCAATGCTTTATGATATGTACTATCAATATGTTATAAAATACTTTCATGGGAATAAACTGTTAATTATTAACTGAATTACAATGGCTGATTAGAACAGTTTGTGTCCATATGTCTTATGGCATATGGCCATCATGGGGGGAATGTTCCTGTTACTATCTTAGCATTGACATGGATGGCCATTGGTTATGTAATGCTACATTTACACTATACTGCTTTGTCTGAACCTAAAACTAGAAAAGTGGTTTTGTTTTCTTGGTTCCTCTAAAAACCAATAACAGGGACAGCCTGGCAACCAGCCAACAGATTCAACCGCCCAGATGCAACTGCTCAAGGAGTCAAACGAGATACTCATCAGCTGAATGAATGGCTTGAATGGAGGCTGGACTAGCTGTGCATTTAAACCCGTAGGGAGCAGTGGCATACCCTCAATACAACAAATATCAAACTATAACTAAACAACTCTAACCAATGACTCCGGTAAAATATCTTAGAATGTTAGACCTCTGAATTTCTTTCCTTAATACGGGATAAAATGGGCCACATGATTCGAAGGATAGATTGAAAACTCTGTCCTCATTAATTTCCAGGCTTCTTTTTTTCCTAACACCACACCGGCATGATAGGTAGAGAAGGAGGTGATTGTAAAAGAATAGCTCATTAAATGGGTAGTACAGGATTAGAAAGACATGACTGCTTTCTCCCTGCAACAGCACCATATCTGTCCAAAGTTGTGCCTGGTATTGTAGCTCAATTCCAGGCAGGTGAATAGAGCTATTATGTAAGACCAGGTACAACATACGGGACTGGAGAGTTGTTCCTATTCCTTTAAGTTTAATTCATTTTTTTTTCTAAATTAGCCAGTGAAATACTTTCCTTACCGTTGGCTTCACACTTGTGGATGGTGGAGGCAAGAATTTTGAGGGTGAACAGGTATGTAGCCAACCACTACCGTACTGCAGAAGGCATTTCTCACATGCAGGGTACTACGGGGAAGATTAATCAAGACCAGCACTTTATGCGCCAGTCTTGATATCCCCTGCGCTGCCAGAGGATCCACCTAATATATGACGAGGCGCAGACCTCCTTATTAATTAGTCTCATCCATTCGGAAGTCCATGTGCCTAAACAGAAATCTATGGCTGAACTGCCATAGATTTCTTGCTTCATTCGTGCGTGCCATAAAACTGGCATAAATGAAGATAAATTTGCTGATGATTATGGTCACGCCTTCTTCTTGCCCTTGAGATGCACTTTGTGATTTTTATTTTTTAAGTTGCATTTCAAAAGTTGCAAACACATACGGGCAATTTTCTGGCGCAGGGAGATGATAAATCTCCCCCTATGTCCTTTAGCAATACACCATGGACTACCTTATAGGTCATTAGATAAAATGGCTGCCTGCTAAGTGTGTAGGATTCTGAATAAATAACTGCCATCTGATTTATGTTACGTTTCTGTCTTGGGTTGTTGGTGATGCATAATGAATATACATTTTCCTTTAAATCCGTCGGGGGGGGGGGGGGTTATTATACAGTCATTAATTACGTTTATCGACATCTCTACAGCTATTTAGATACGAAATGCAGCACTTATTACTTCTGTGTTATCTCTCGTTGTTTCTCACAAAAACGAATTTATTTTTATATGACAATGTTAATTAGACAAGTACAGTAATGGAATCAGCTCTTCAGAAATAATTAGGCATCCCTTTCACACCATAATGTCTGATTTTATTACTGCTAACGTTGATAATTTCTTATTGGCTGCATATATAGTGAGCTGAACATGAGAAATATAACAATGAGGTCAACATTCTGGCCACAGGGTACAGTATGGGTTTCATGGAAATATGTCAAGGCAACCCCCCCACCCGGCACACACATTGCTCACAGGCAGGGGTGGACTGGGAACTTAATCTGGCCCTGGATAAAAAAAAAAGAAAAATATCCCCATTTTGTAAACGAGTCCAAATAGACAGAAAGCAGGGCCAACACAAGTAGGCAGGGCCAGCAATACCATACTGAGGCACATAATACCACCTCAGCAGAGCCAAATACCATAGTGTATCACAAAACACTGCCTCAGCAGCACAAAATACCCCCCCAAAAACTGTCTCTCAGCGCCAGCTGCCATTTTCTGTCCTTCTACTCCAGTTGCCTCAGGATTGCAATACAGCTGAATTTAGGAGTCAGGAGGGGAGAGTGAGATCATGACTTACCATGGCTGGCAGCCGTGAGGAGGGCTGAGGGGTCCCCCTGGGTATCGGCCTACCAGGAAGTTTCCCTGTAGTGTCTATGGCCAGTCATCTCCTGCTTACAGGTGGAGGTTAGGAACCATATAGAAGCAGCATGTACTGCTTACCGTTACTTAGTCACTTGGTTGCTCTGTATGTGCTATCACCTAATCACTAACTTGCATATGACGCAGTACTGCCGGTGTGGTACATTTTTATTCCATATGGCTAGGCCTTTGCTTCTAGGTTGCCCAAAATCTGGCCCTGTCCATGTTACCAAAAAATGTACATATAAATACATTGAACAGGATTATATATATATATATATATATATATATATATATATATATGAAAAAAAAATACATTAATGGGTGGAGTGTAAGGTGCCGGACAATCTGAATTTACAGGCTTGTAAGATGTAACTCCACTACCAAGTATAGCTAAAATCACACACTATTGTATCGACATCAACACCACTATTATTTCCTCTGCAACTGATCCAAAGTAGAGCAAATCTGAGGATTTCCCTAATCCAAAAAGCGGTTGTCCATCCTTTGGGAATTTTTTTATCAGTCCCAGCAGCGTGTACTCATATGCTCTACACCAGGGGTGCACAATCTTTTTTGGTTGGGGGCCACATGTTCAGCCTGAACCAATTCCAAGGGCCAAAAATAAAACTTAAAATGATATTACCAACTGAAATACTGTATTTATGGCATATTAAACATACCATTAATGTCTATTTACACTTCTAGTACTCCCATATAATGGGAGAATACATGAAAGATACATATGAGCATTCACAAGACATAGAGATACAGTTGTGTTCAAAATTATTCAACCCCCAATGCTGTAAAGGGTTTTAGGGAATTTAGTGTACATTTGTAATTGTGTTCAGAATGAAATCTTACAAGGACTTTTTAAAGAACCAAATACAACTAAAATGACATCAATTGTTTTTGTAATACAGTATTAAATGTTTTTTGGGGGATTTCTTCATTGACACAATTATTCAACCCCTTAAAGACTACCACTCTTAAGAACAGAGGTTCATTCAAGTGTTTTCGATCAGGTATTGAAAACACCTGTGGATGTCAAGGAGCAGCAATCAAGCATAATAAGCACCAATTAGGCAGATTTAAAAGGACTGTGATACTCCTCTCCTTCTAGACATTTACTAGTGTGTTTACAAACATGGTGAAGACAAGAGAATGGTCCAGGAATACAAGAGAAGAGGTGATTTCTCTTCACAGGAAGGGCAATGGCTATAAGAAGATTGCAAAGATGTTAAACATACCAATAGACACCATAGGAAGCATCATTCGCAAATTCAAGGCAAAGGGCACTGTTGAAACGCTACCTGGTCGTGGCAGAAAGAAGATGCTGACTTCGACTGCTGTGTGCTACCTGAAGCGCAAAGTGGAGAAAAGTCCCTGTGTGACTGCTGAGGAACTGAAAAAAGATTTGTCAGATGTGGGTACTGAAGTTTCAGCTCAGACAATAAGGCGCACACTGCGTAATGAAGGCCTCCATGCCAGAACTCCCAGGTGCACCCCCTTGCTGTCTCCAAAGAATAAGAAGAGTTGACTGCAGTATGCCAAAAGTCATGTGGATAAACCACAAAAGTTTTGGGATAGTGTTCTGTGGACTAATGAAACAAAATTAGAACTGTTTGGGCCCATGGATCAACGCTATGTTTGGAGGAGGAAGAACAAGGCCTATGAAGAAAATAACACCTTGCCTACTGTGAAGCATGGCGGGGGGTCAATCATGCTTTGGGGCTGTTTTGCTTCTACAGGTACAGGGAAGCTTCAGCGTGTGCAAGTTACCATGAATTCTCTTCAGTACCAGGAGATATTGGATGAAAATGTGATGCAGTCCGTCACAAACCTGAGGCTTGGGAGACGTTGGACCTTTCAACAGGACAATGATCCCAAGCATACCTCCAAGTCCACTAGAGCATGGTTGCAGATTAAAGGCTGAAATATTTTGAAGTGGCCATCGCAGTCACCAGACTTAAATCCGATTGAGAACCACTGGTGGGACTTAAAGAAAGCAGTTGCAGCGCGCAAGCCTAAGAATGTGACTGAACTGGAGCCTTTTGCCCATGAAGAATGGGCGAAGATACCCGTAGATCGCTGCAAGACACTTGTGTCAAGCTATGCTTCACGTTTAAAAGCTGTTATAACTGGAAAAGGATGTTGTACTAAGTACTAAGATTGAATGTCACTTGGGGGTTGAATAAAACTGATAATGATGTGAGCACAGAAAATACATTTGTGGTTATTTCATTATAAATGTTATGTGATATTTGTCTGACTTACAAGTGCCTCTTTGATTTAATTGTAAACAAGATGACTGAAATGATCAAAATCAATGTCAAACTGGCCAAAACACTCAATTTCAGTGGGGGTTGAATAATTTTGAACACAACTGTACATGTCTTTTACCAGATGGTTGAGGGCCGCACAGAATGGTATCGAGGGCCGCAGGTTGTGCACCCCTGCTCTACACGGCCCTGTTTCAGCTCCTTAGCTCTGCTTAGTTATTTCCTGGTTCCTTGCACACATTTCTGGGTGGAGAGCGTCAAGCGCACTACTGCAGACAATGACTGACATTAGCAGTGATGTGTCCCCACATTGCACATGACCCAGCAGTTATCTGCCGCTTGGGAACACATAATAGCTGAGGACAGTCGTTGGATGCAGTTGTTCATGTCACTCCATCCATGATGAAACTATTCTGTGTTAAACCCCCTCAAAAAACAAGGGGCCGCTGCCTACGCCTGGAAAAAGATTCAGTCATAAGAGGCGACAAGCATTCTTTACAGTAAGGGCTGTGAATCTCTAGGATAGCTGCAGGAGCTGGTCACAGCAAATACAGTAGATTACTTCAAAAAAGGTTTAGATGACTTTTTAATTCAAAATAACATTGGGGCTTATGACAATGTATAGAAATCATGCTCTACACACCCTTTCCCTTTGCTCAAACCTTTTTAAAAGGAAGGTAGACATTGATCCAGGGATTTGTTCCGTGGATCAATATAGGAGGACTACAGGTTGGACTTAATAGACTTGATGGACTTTTGTCTATTTCCAACCTTAACAATTATGTAACTATGTAAATAAAAAGTTGCATATGGGGACCAGAAGACCAGTTACTACAGCCAGGGAGTCGTAACAGAGTGGTGATAGGCAGGCAGGCGAGTAATGGATTTTTCAACAAGGACAACATGATGCAGGGGTTCGTTAAAAACTGTTCCAAAACCTGGACAACCCCTTTAAGTAATCAGTGAGCATCACTTGATAATTCATGCCAATAATGAGATAGATCTACTGGAATCCTACCAACTACATGTGAAGCAAATGCAAAAGCAAAGTCTATATTAATGATTAATAAGATGGATGACATTCTGTTGAAGTAATTCAAAAGCTGTTCACAATGATAAAACTGCTGGCTTCCCTCTGCTTTCCTAATACAGATTCCCAAGTGACTCATGATAATACTAGTGGTCTCAGCAACATGGAACTCGAGGAGTAAAAGGTGGTCGGTATGTCATCAGCACACTATTTACAACTAAAAATGAAATTTTGATATTTTTTCCCTCCTTTTATTTTTCTTTTATTTTTTTTTTACTCAAAAGAATTGTACAATTTACAGCTTCTCATAATGTCTCTGATCTTAAAATACTCTGTAAAACATGATACATATTTAAAGGATAGCTGTCACCGCCAGATCTCTGAGAAGCTCTGACAGACGTTCTTCAGTACCTCTTGCTTGAGGTTCTCTTGTTTTGGTTTTGTTTTGTCATCTCGTTTCCCTCTCTCAGCTGTCATCTAGTTGCACTGATTGCATCCCTTTATATCCCCTCCAATACTGCATCACTTTGCAGTTTATACAACTTCCTGGATTGTGCTCACTGCTAGATGCTGCAACTGCTGGTTCCTCAGATAAGTCTGTTCCTTTATTTGTGTTTTCCTGTTGGCTTGATCTTAGGTGACCCTGACTCCCTCCGTATTAAAGGGAACCTGTCATGTGGATATTTGATTATAATCTAACTAATTATATACAATCATTAACTACTAAAAAGTACCTTAGATGTATTCACTTACTGAACTGACTTATCTGGTGTGACAGATGGTTACCTCATAATATACACACAAAGATGCCATATGCCGCATGCTAATGAGCTGATTCGAGTCCGGCGTGATGTCATTGAGTCCAGAGTATATTTAATTCAGAGATATAGCCACTCCCCCGCCCACCTGCTGCTGATTCCTATGGAAACAAACTGTCATTCAGCAGCAGGGGGGCAGGGAGAGTCAGGAGCTCATGAATATTCATGACTCATCATTATCAGCTGGAGCTTTTCAATACAAGATGTTGGCAGATTGACTGGGTCAATTAAAGAAAGTGACCCAGCATTTTGCTAAGCGAATCAGTCACTTATTTATGTTGTCCTTGGTTAGGACACCATAAAACTGGTGACAGGTTCCCTTTAAGTGTAGGGAGCCGGTGGTCGTGTCCCCTCACTATTATAGGGTTTTCAGGTGTCACACAGTCTAGGTACGAGGGCATGCAATTATCTAACATAAAGATCTTTGCATGGGCTGAGCTCTAGGGCTTTTATAGGGCTCACCCTTATGTTCTTTAGTTTGGGATCAAGTCAGTCGGATCTTTATTTGTATCTTCTAGTTTTCTGCAACACCATCCGTGACAATAGCTTAAAACAGCCATGACATATATAAAAAAATGTCTGACCGGCTAGATAGGCTTGCTCCTAAGGGTACTTTCACACTTGCTTTAGAGGAATCTGTGTGCAAACAGATACCATTTGTTTCCGGTTCCGCATACGGATCCGTCTAACAAATGCATTGCAATTCCGGATCCGTCTCTCCAATGTCATCCGGAAAAACAGATCAGGTATTTATTTTTTTCACATTTTTAAAGGTCTGCACATGCGCAGACCGGGAAACCGGATCCGTTTTTCCTGAACACTTGGTACCAGATCCGGCATTAATACATTTCAATGGAAATTAATGCTGGCATTCCGGCAAGTATTCCAGAATTTTGGCCGGAGAAAATACAGCTCTCCGGCCAAATACCGTAAGAGTGACTGAACTAAAGACATCCTGATGCATACTGAATGGAATGCTTTCCATTCAGAAAGTTCAGGCCCCCCAGAGCGTTTCACTTGGGGGACACATGGGGGCAATGACACCATTAATATGTATATTTTAGTATGGTTTTGCTTGTTTTTTCTCCCCCCCCCCCCTTTTCTTGCTTTCCCACTCTTTTATTTCAGGTTTTTATGAAAGGGTTAAGGCTGGGTTCAGACCTGAGCGTTTTACAGCGCGTTCCTACGCGCTGTAAAACGCTCAACAGGCAAAAACCAATGATTCCTTGTGGAAATGGTTCTCACTTGAGCGTTTTACAGTGCGTACGATCGTGCTGTAAAACGCCCGACGCCCCAAGAAGTACAGGAGCTTCTTTGCGGGCGTCTTGTCGCACCTTCCAGTACATAGACTTCAGCGGGAACGCGTGACAATGGGCGTTCGCTTCTCTCTGTATGTGCGATTGCAAACGCCCGTACAATCGCGCATACAGAGCGTACATTCAGTACGCTCAGGTCTGAACCCAGCCTTAGTCCTGTCAGAATCAGCTGGTTTTATCCGGTCTCACCTGAGCCTTGGATGTCAAGCAGGGATCCTCTCTGATTGGTGCAACTGGTTGCTGGGGGAGATTTCTGGACAGCTGATTGGTGTGGATGCCAGCGGCAGGAAAGTTTAGTCCGTAAAAAGAGGGTTTCGGCAGTGCTTCTGGGCCAGTTTTATCAAGATCGGCTCGTCGCCCCGCCCTCCCTCCCTATTCTTATGCTTATGTCGCTTTGCTTTATTAGAGGGGCTGTACAGTATTGTATCACTCAGCTATTACTGAGTGGATTTCGGTAATTATTGGAATTTTTAATGGTTATTTATTTATGAATTTGAAGTTTTAATTATTTATTAATAAAGCATTGCGGCCATTTTTATGTCAACACAAGGTGTCATGTCATTATTTTAGTAATTATTATGGATTAGTTAGTAAGTCTGAAATGGGTCATTTGCCTCCATGCATTAGGACAAAACTGAAGCATTTTTCTTTCCGGTATTGAGCCCCTAGGATGGAACTCAATACAGGAAAACTTTAACGCTAGTGTGAAAGTACCCCGAGCTGGACAGACAATCACTGAAGTATTAGAAATACTAAAATGTTCTTGATCGCTCATCAACAGCATCATAAACCCCTTTTCAAGAGTAAAGCAGCTTGCTGGTAATATTTTTATACTCTTTAGAACACTAAAAAAACACAGTTTACTATCAAAATTGAGCAATCTGTTATCAGTTTATTTGACGTTTATAGGACTAAATAATATGTGTATTCACTTTATGTTCTAAAAATTACAGACAGGATTGAAAGAGGCACGATTATCGGTAGCACATCTTCCTGTGTAATCAGGGATGTGCTGCCGATAACAAAATGAAATGAGGGACTGCAGTAAGAATAGTTTCTTCCGCATTCAGCCTATGTAATATGCCAATGAGAACGAGCGTTGATAGATGTGTTCATACATATTGGGTAGACTAATAGGGCCCTAAATGCTCCTGCTCCAAGGTGAGGAGCGGTAACCGTTTAAATTTATTGTAGATATATGAATATCTTTATTCAAACAGTACATCAAGATTAAGATGATGTACTTGAACAGAAAGAATTAGGTTGCGGGTTTCAAAACAGAAATACTGCATGCGTTTCCACAACAAAATCTGCACGTCTTACTTGCTCATTTTTATGCTGTTTTGCCCTGATCTCACCCTCTGCATTGCAAAGGGTGAAATATGCACATAAAAACAATTGACATGATGAAGAATTCATCCAGAATGCAGGTCAATTTCCACTTGGAAAAAATTAATAAAGCTTTGTTGGCCGGTGCCAATATTGCGATTACGCAATATATGGGCACCGGCCGTTTGTGCACCGTATCATGTATGCAGACCCGTTTAATTAAATGGGTCCACAATCCTTAAGATGCGGAGCAGGACGGAGGCAAAGAAGCACTAAGGAGTGCGTCCATGAGTTTTCTGTCCGTGCCTCCGCACTGCAAAAATTTCGTGTATGCACTACTTTTTTGCAGTGGGGACAGTCGGATGCGCATGATGGACCCCATTCAAGTGAATGGGTCCGTGTCCACATACAGCAGGCACATGGTCGGTGCCGATGCATCCAACTACGGCCGCGTACAGGAGGCCTTACACTGTTGTTTACCCGCATGTAAAATAATCTGCAATGTGTGGCGCTAACCTAAGCGGATTTCTCCTGCTTTGGCAGACTCAGTCTGTAGCAGGTGGTTTTGGTGCCGGGCAATACTTAAAGGCACATTGAAGTCCCATTGAAGTATCTTGTAGATATTTTCCTTTCCAATAATGAATATAGAATATCTCTCACACTCAGGACCACACAGAGCACTATATGGTGGCATTTTAATATATAACCACAGAGGTCTCTGCTTACCTCTGTACAATCTCCTACACACAGCAAGGCCATGCACAGCCAACCATGTTAGATCAGACCAAGTATCCATGTCTATTTAATAGGGGAGAAGCAGCTGCCAGACACCTCTGGTAGTGGATTATCTCCCAACAAAAGTTGAAATCCAAACTACTTGTATTTATTTAACATTATTTTCTTTATATAGCAATAGATATTATTGTAAATCGAAAAGAATAAGATATGAACAAACGGTTGATGTTCCATTAACTGCCATTTAAGTTTCTTGTGAGCTCTTGACCCTCATAGTACAACACTTTAATGCTTTATTAGCCCATCCGTTCCGTGCATTGGGGACCGGAATTTGCAGCCCCCAATGCACGGGCAACGTCCGTGCGGCGGCCAAGACGTATCGAGACCCATTTAACTTGAATGGGTCCGTGATCCGTCCGCACCGCAAAAAAAATTTGGGAGGTGCGTAGGCATGGACAGAAACCCCACGGAAGCCACCCTGTAGTGCTTCCAATCCGTGCTTCCATTCCGCATCTCTGCGATTGCAGACCCATTCAAGTGAATGGGTCCGCATCCATGATGCGGAGTGCACACGGGTCGATGCTTGTGTATTGCAGACCCGCCGTAAGGGTTTGTGTGCAAGAGGCCTTACGGTGGGATGTTTTATGGTTAGTTTGTGGAGTCCCTTTAATTTAAAGAAATTCAATGAATTATTAAAAACACATTAATTCTGACAACAGGATTTTGTACAGAGCTGCTGAATGTGGAAAACGTGTGAAATAATTAAAACCCACGCCACGGTTAAGCACATTAATGATGATTTCAGGCCACAATATGGAAAATGAAACTTCAGACAGTGTTATAAAGGTTTACTTTACTTCCATAGAAATATATTGATTTTTAAAATTCAATTATATTGGTAAAGTCGAATTACCGGTATTTGCTGAGAAAATGACCAGCCATGCGATGAATACTGATTAGGAGCCATCGTGCTAGTTTTACAATTAAATGCCCGCTAATCAGCAGTGGTTGGTTTGGATGAGAGTCTTCGTGTAATTGAGACCGAGCCATGTGGGAAACAGGTATTTATAGCTGGAGACTCTGACTGAAGGTCTGCTGAACTCAGCACAACCTCATTTGTATGCAAAATCTCTTCTAAAGCCTCATTTAATGCTAATCAAGTCATATTTGTGAAATATGAAGGAGATGGACTAAATAATTTGGAGATGATTCGTGTTTATATATTGACATTAGAAAACCATCCCCAGCTATTTAATTGTCAGATAAGGCCTTACAGGACATTGCATATTAAAATGGTCTACACTGATCCCTTTATCCTCTCTTCAAGAATATTATGTAGAACTGATGGAGCATCGGCATAGTGTGGCTTCATAAAATAAATACCTATCCATTAATGAGAATGACCAAAAGATCTTAACTGAAGTCCCTTCAAGGGGTTGCTCAGTTTTCTCAATCCCTTTTTGTTAGGAGGGCCCCTGAAATGGTGCAGTAAGGGATGTACATATTTGGTCCTCAAGTGAGAGACAATGTAGTCCAGCTTATCTCCAGCTAATCGATAAAGAGACCCAAATGCATGTTCTAAAAGACTATTTGAAAACAGGTTTTCTAAACCGGGCAACCCATTTAATAGCCTGCTGTGAGAAGAGCTTTCATGCCCCTAGATAACCTCCTGCCTATACTTCTAGACAGATCAGCAATATTTGGAGTAGGCTTCTCATTTCTCCACCATTTTTTGCCATGATATATACCCTCGTAGTAAAGAGCAGACCCCTTTTGTTCTTTTTCCTCCCTGAGAAAGGTTACTGGAGAAACGTGGTGCTACAAAATGCTCCACAGACAGAGTAAAGGCCAGATATCCAACTAACTAAGGTTGCACAGAACAGACTAATCAGAGGGCTGTGAGTACATGCTAATGAATTCCAACTTTCCTGCAGCCTCTCACAGCTTGACACTGATGAAGAAAAATGAGGACTTTTCATATTCTCCCCGTGTGAATTTTTTCTAATTTTTCAGATGCTGCTCCGACTGCATTCGCAGAGCTGTCATAGGCGACAAATGAAGCTGTTTGTTTTTATTTCTTTTCTAACAAGATAAAAGGCAATGCGTGTTTAGAAAAACAAAACCCCATACAAAATTGGATTTTGTTCAGATCATGATATTAGCTGAGACAACGTAAAAACCACACTGGTATAGATTATGCATGAGTGCGCTCAAAATATATCCAGGGAGCAGGAACAGAAATGTCAAAATGTACAGAGTGTTGATTACATAAATTGCTAAATCAGGCGATTTTATTGTGTATAGATTTATTAAGCAGCAAAAGTGTGCTGTCTGGAGAATGCACGGCACTTCCCACAGGGTCAAAAACGTGCTGCTCCACTGTTGCTTGAGAAGGAATTGCTTGTTTAACTACTTACAACTGGATAGATATGGAAGATGTGCAGCATATCACTGAGGTACATAGACCTTAGATCAAGTGCTGCATAGATAAGTATAGAACATTCTTACATTACATTACACTGGTGGCCGGTGGCCGCCACTCGCTATGTGTCTGTCTGTCTGGTTTGTACGTGTGAAAAGGAGCTTAGTTGAGTCTATCTCACCTGCGGGGGTTACAACCTTTCTCTCCTTGCCCTCTATGTTGCTGACCAGCTGCTAACTACCTTCCCTATAAATACCGTACCTGCTTGTATCTCTCATTGCTTGCCTGATCAACACAGGTCCCGCTAGGTTCTGCTAGTCTGCTTTACCTTGGTATCTAAGCTAAAATCCATCTATCTGTTGGTATTCTGACAGTTACCTCCCTAGACTTTGACTTCGGCCTGTTCCTGACTATGAGTTAGGCCGCTTTCACATGAGCATATTGAAATCCGTCAGTATTCCGGCTATGGATTATGCATGGCTTCCTGATGATATACCATCAGTATTGCTTAAGGATTTCATCAGGATTTAGTTGCGTATTCTTTCCTCCCTGCATTTTTGATGCACTACCATAGACTGTATTGTGCATATTTGGAAACAAATACACACAAAACTCGGACATGCTGTGGATTTCAAATACTGACATAAATTATATGTCCATGTGAATAGCCCCATTAATTAACATTAGCGGGGGATTCCGGTACATAAAGTCCGGCCCATATACAGATTGTAAAAACGCTCGTGTGAAAGCAGCCTTAGGCCTCATGCACATGGCCGTTGCCCGGCCGTATTGCGGCCCGCATACAGCGGGTCTGCAATACATGGGCACCGGCCGTGTGCACTCCACAGCATGGATGCGGACCCATTCACTTGAATGGGTCTGCAATCCGGGAGGTGCGGAACAGAAGCACGGATCAGAAGCCCACGGAAGCCAATCCGCAGATAGCCAGCCCTGTGATGTCACAGCACTATAAAAGCCTCATCCCGCGTGGTCTACGCTATTGTACTGTGAGCTGATGATCATCCTCATCATTTGCTGGCTTTACTTCTTCCAAATCCTCCTTCAAAGTCTCAATGTCCTGGAAAAGTCAGCAAGATGCATAGGGACGAGGAGCTGGATGCTCTTGATGACATATTTTCATTGATATTAGATGATGTGGAAAAGGAGGAAAAGCAAATGGAAGAAGAAGGGCTCCCACCTGTAGGACAGAAGAGTGCTGGGGTTGGAGAAGAAGTGGGTATGGCAGACCTGATTAATAATCTGTGTTTACTGTCAAATAACCTGCAGGAGATTGCAGGCAAGAACAGCGATAATATGCATATTGTGCCCCCACCTAACCAGCCAAACCCCATACCAGAAACAGCCCCTGTTTAAAGGTGCCACGCTGCCATTAACAATACTAGACTATACAGTGTGGTCTTCATTATTAAATGACAGGCAGCTGCAGGCTAATTGGCCGCATGGTTCTTTACCGCAACATGGAAGCAACCAATCCGCAGCATGGCCACTCCGTGTGGCTGTAACCTAAGGCCTCATGCACACGAACGTATGTATTTTGCGGTCCACAAAAAACGGATCTGCAAAAAATACGGGTAACGTCCATGTGCATTCCGTATTTTGTGGAACGGAACAGCTGGCCCCTAATAGAACAGTTTTATCCTTGTCCATAATGTGGAAATAGAACATGTTCTATTTTTTTGTGGAACAGAAATACAGACATACGGAAACGGAATGCACACGGAGTAACTTCAGTTTTTTTTTTTTGGCGGACCCATTGAAATGAATGGTTCCACAGCAAAAAAACGGAACGGAAATGTAAAGAAAATACGTTTGTGTGCATGAGCCCTAAGGCAGAGTGGCCTGGGTATACCTGATTTATAGTGATTCGTGACAAATTAATTCCTAACAAATCGAGTTTCTTGGCCAAATCAAATTTTTCAAAACTTTGCTCATCCCTATATATTGTAGTAAGTTCACCTGTCAGTAATGGAAATAGTGATGATTTCTAGTATGATAGCAATTGGCTACCTATTCGTATAAAGATCCTGCTGCGTTTATGTGTAAATTACACCTCCATAATTAAAAAGACAGGGCTTCATATAAATGCTAATTCTTACATACAGGTAATCTTTCCTGAGATATTACAGTTTGCACTTCCCGCTGTCACAGCGGCAGGAGGTGAGGATGGAACTTTACGTTATGTTCCTCAGTGTCCGATATTCAGTGTGAAGGCCTATCCATTATAGGACCTGTGGTGTCCTAAACGCAAGTACATTAGGGACAGAGTAGGGCTATAGCTGCATTTCATCATCGAACATGAACCTCAGGGAGACTTTGCTGACAAGAACAATATAGAAGCTTTAATATTTATACTAAATACTAGATATTTTTCTCCACCATAGATGGAAGCACACATTAAATTTGTTTACCCACTCAAGTTAGGGTATTGCAAGAATATGTCATAATTTAATGATCAGGGGTTCTGACCAATAGGTTTCCATCTATCTGGCAGAAAGAAGGAGCTGCAATCCTCTCTCTACACCAGGCATCCTCAAACTGTGGTCCTCCAGCAGTTGTAAAACTACAACTCCCACAATGCCCTGCTGTAGGCTGATACCTGTAGGCTGTTCGGGCATTCTGGGAGTTGAAGTTTTGCAACAGCTGGAGGTCCGCAGTTTGGGGATGCCTGCTCTACACACTATGCTCCTATGTAGGTCTCATTCAAAATCAATGCCCATGCATAGCAGTCCAGGTTTGGGATTGGCACTGTGTAAGGAAACAAAAATCTGAAGCAGCCTACTCTGTGCTGGCTGTAGTAACTTTGTTCTAGTGACTGATGGTCTAGTAATCAGACCCCATGTTTAGTAAGTTATAACATATCCATTTCATACAAATGTGCATTAAATTATTTAAATTGAGTTAAAAAATAAAACCCAATAATTAGATAAAACATTGACACAGTTAAAATTTGTGCCATGTGCCTCAGCCCTCGTTTAGAATTGCTATGCTAAATGGATAACATTACATATTTCTAAGGCTGAGTTATTTGATCAGTTATTTCCATCAGTTATTGTGAGCCAAAACCATTAGTGAAGCCTATTCTGAGGGGAGGTATAAGGGAATGATATTCACCTGTTCTGTGATTTGACCCACACTTAGTTTTGGCTCACAATAACTGATGGAAATAACTGATCTAATAACTGAACTGTGAACTGAGCCTAACATGGAGAGTCATTTCATGAAGCTTACTTGTAAGGGATGTGCTTGCTGCCATTGACCAGAGCAAGGATGACATTGCCAAGTGCTGACAAAGAGAGACACAAGCCAGAGCTGCTATCTCTATTTTTGCTCTGCACCTTTACGCAGCTTCCCAAATCAATAAGATGCAATCGACTGCGACCTCCCGACACTGCCAAGAGAAAGAACAGCAGGTTAACCTTCAAGAAGAAGAGCACATTCCATTATTTTATGATAAAATGTTATTACAAATTCTACCCTTTCAGCATAGTTCTTGGAAAATGGACAAGCATGACGTTTATTATTCACTCCCCAGTAGTAAAAATATTACAAAGAGTAAAGATAAAAGACAAGATACGGTATGTAGTGCCGTATTTACAAATTCCAAAGCTGGGTCAATAAAAGTAATACGAACATTGATGTAGCATTATAATTAAAGCACAGTCCAGTTGAGCACCACTGCAGACCCCAAAGTACTTTTCACTTTCATTTTTTTTTAAGAGGTAATGAGTTGGTGAGGGAATTTGGGCCACATATAGCAGTGGGGCATACATATGGCAAGATTATCATGTAAGCATATATTAACCAACCAATCACCTACAAAGTGGAAGGGGTTTCCGGGTTTGTTGTACATAATTGATTACTGATTGGTTCTGTCCCCTTCAATTATTTTATCAGCTTCTATAATCTTTGTAATAATAGGCCTTGTAATGAGTTAGGGATACTTAGATAACATTTAAAGACCTGCATTGTACTGAGAAGGCTGAATTCCTAAGTTATTATCTCAGAGACAGAGGCACACTAGACATCCTTAGGAGGAGAGGCTAAAAGGTATAAACATTTGTGCACAAAGACAAATAACTGGAACTCCGCCGAGATCATTCAGATAGGATGTTGTACGTCACTACCTCTCTCTCTTGTATCACCATGGAGTGTTGGTCATGTGCTACGACATTGCGACAGTCGTTCTGCCCCATATTGTATTGTGTAGGCCACGTGATTGATTGTTATTTATTCTATATGTGTCTGTTTTACCTTATATTTAATCACACTTAGTAAATATTTTTATCACTTAGCCTGTTTAAGCCTATTTATTCTCAAATTCATGTTAAAATACCATGATTTTAATACTGATGCCCTATCCTTAGGACGGGGCTTCAATATTAGATTGTGGATGTCTGACTCGTGGCGATCAGCTTTCTGAAGAGGCCAAGGCATTTATATGAGCACTGCTGCCTCTTCATTCTTTATGAGGCAGAGTGCAATACATTTTATAGTGGCTATGCATGATACTGAAGCTTATTGCTGCTTTGTCTCATTTAAATGTATTGGCTAGAGCTAAGTGAAATCCAATGTCACTATAAAATGTGTGCCGCTGCCCCTTCAACAACTGACTGCGGAGGTACTGAGAATCACACTTTCCCATCCATCTGACATAGATGGCCTATCCTACGGCTAAAACAAAATATTAAGATACAAAACAACCCCCTCATGCTACACCACACACATTAGGCCACCTGCAGTGCCCCCACTGCAAGTAGTTAAAGTGTAAATGTCACTGTAGTTCATGTTTACATGTTCCCCTTTTTACTCTAGGAGGAAGTTACTTTAATCTAGTGTAAGCTGCAGACAAGTACACAGCTAGAGTAGTGCTGAACAGGGAAAAGTCTTGCTCTGTGGATTACAAAAACAACAAAAGGGATGATTTAAGTACCAGCCCTTATAAAAGGGAAGAGATTCTATAGAAGGTTTAGCAGCCACACCAAAGATCATTGCAGAATATTTGTCAGAGAAAGGTAACACGGTTATATTGAGGCTACAGGCATCTCTGCTAGTGGTGAGAGTAAAAAGCTTCCGGCTTCCCATCATATACAAAGAACATAATCCACTGTACAGAGAGACTGCATTCCACTGAGGATACAGGGATATGTAAATATGCAATGGATATAAAAAGTCTACACACCCCTGTTAAAATGTCAGGTTTCTGTGATGTAAAAAAAAAAGAGACAAAAATAAATCATTTCAGAACTTTTTTTTACCTTTAATGTGACCTATACAACTCAATTGAAAAACAAACTGAAATCTTTTAGGTAGAGGGAAGAAAAAATATTAAAATAGTATGGTTGCATAAGTGTGCACACTCTTAAACTAATACTTTGTTGAAGCACCTTTTGATTTTATTACATCACTCAGTCTTTTTGGGTATGAGTCTATCAGCATGGCACATTTTGACTTGGCAAGATTTGCCCACTCTTCTTTGCAAAAACACTCCAAATCTGTCAGATTGCGAGGGCATCTCCTGTGCACAGTCCTCTTCAGATCACCCCACAGATTTTCTATCGGATTCAGGTCTGGGCCCTGGCTGGACTATTCCAAAACTTTACTCTTCTTCTGGTGAAGCCATTCCTTTGTTGATTTCGATGTATGCTTTGGGTCGTTGTCATGCTGAAAGATAAAAGTTCCTCTTCATGTTCAGCTTTCTAGCAGAAGCCTGAAGGTTTTGTGCCAATATTGACTGGTATTTGGAACTGTTCAGAATTCCCTCTAGCTTAACTAAGGCCCCAGTTCCAGCTGAAGTATGGCATACATATTAGGACATCCTCAGACATCATCCACAACTCCCTCCTCCCTCAGGCAAAACTCTATCAGTCCTCCTCTCTCAGACCAAACTCCCTCCTCCATCAGGCTAAACTCCCTCCTCCGTCAGCTCAAACTCCCTCCTACCTCAGACATCAGCCAAAACTCCCTCCTCCTTCAGACGTCAGCCAAAAATCCCTCCCCCCCTAGCTCAAAACTCCCTCGTCCCTCAGACATCAGTCAAAAAATACCTCCTCCTTCAGCCCAAACTCCATCACCAGTCAGCTCTCAGCCATCAGGGGTCAGACATCAGGTGTCAGCCCTCAGCCAAAACTCCATCAGCTGTCAGGCATCGGATGTCATCCGTCAGGGGTCAGACATAAGCAGTCAGCCCTCAGCCTAAACTCAATCAGCTGTCCGTCGTCAGACATCAGACATATGGTGTCATCCGTCAGGTGTCAGACGTTAGCCATAAGCCAAAACTCAATCAGCATCAGTTGTCAGGTGTTAGACATCGGGTGTCAGACACTGGTTGTCTGAGGAGGGGGCGGCACAAAGCATAATGTCTTGTGTACTACTGCCAGACCCTTTCTTCATGTAACCAAGCATGGAGGGGAGGAGCCTATCATTAAGTCCCCAGGATTTCAGATGGCTCTTTATGCCTGGGCAAAGCACTTAGATGCACGGATCTACACAGTTTTGGCTGAGGGCTGACATCTGATGTCTGACCCCTGACGGCTGATGGAGTTTAGGCTGAGGGCTGACACCTGATGTCTGACCCCTGATGGCTGATGGAGTTTAGGCTGAGGGATGACAAATGATGTCTGACCCCTGACGGCTGAGAGCTGACACCTGACGGTGTTTGGGCTGAGGGCTGATGGAGGAGGTATTTTTTTTTACTGACGTCTGAGGGACGAGGGAGTTTTGAGTTGGGGGGAGGGATTTTTGGCCGACGTCTGAAGGAAAAGGGAGTTTTGGCTGACTTCTGAGATAGGAGGGAGTTTGGGCTGATGGAGGAGGCAGTTTAGCCTGACGGAGGAGGGAGTTTGGTCTGAGGGAGGATGACTGATGGAGTTTTGCCTGACGGAGGAGGGAGTTGTGGGTGATGTCTGAGGATGTCCTAATATGTATGCCGTACTGAAGAAAAACAAAGCATGATGCTGCCACCACCATGCTTCACTGTGGGTATGGTGTTCTTTTAGTGATGTGTAGTGTTTTTTTTGGCACCAAACATATCTTTTGGAATTATGGCCAAAAAGTTTAACCTTGGTTTCATCAGACCATAACACCTTTTCCCACATGCTTTTGGGAGACGTCAGATGTGTTTTTTCAAAATGTAGCCTGGCTTGGATGTTTTTCTTTGTAAGAAAAGGCTTTCGTCTTGCCACTCTACCCCATAGCCCAGACATATGAAGAATACGGGAGATTGTTGTCACATGTACCACACAGCCAGTACTTGCCAGATATTCCTGCAGTTCCTTTAATGTTGCTGTAGGCCTCTTGGTAGCCTCCCAGACCAGTTTTCTTCTCAACTTTTCATCAATTTTGGAGGGACGTCCAGTTCTTGGTAATGTCACTGTTGTGCCATATTTTCTCCACTTGGTGATGACTGTCTTCACTGTGTTCCATGGTATATCTAATGCCTTGGAAATTTGTTTGTAACCTTCTCCTGACTGATACCTTTTAACAATGAGATCCCTCTGATGCTTTGGAAGCTCTCTGTGGACCATGGCTTTTGCTGTGGGATGTGACTAAGAAAATTTCAGGAAAGACCAACTAGAGCAGCTGAACTTTATTTGTGGTTAATCAGAGGCACTTTAAATGATGGCAGGTGTATGCCGACTCCTATTTAACATGATTTTGAATGTGATTGCTTAATTCTGAACACAGCTACATCCCCAGTTATAAGAGGGTGTGCACACTTATGCAACCACATTATTTTATTTATATTTTTTTTTCTTCCCTCCACCTAAAACATTTCAGTTTGTTTTTCAATTGAGTGCTACAGTTTATAGGTCACATTAAAGGTGGAAAACGTTCTGAAATGATTTATCTTTGTCTCATTTTTTACAGCACAAAAAACTGACATTTTAACAGGGGTGTGTAGACTTTTTATATCCACTGTGTATATATATGTATATATATATATATATATATATATATATATATAAATATAGATAGATAAAGATTTCACTGTTTGACGTATCACCCTATCATATACAACCTTGGGAACGGGAACTGTGAACAGTGTCTGTGTGAAGCCCCTATTACATGGGCAGATTATTTTTAAGATGATTGCTAACGTGTGTTCATATGAAAGCTTGTTAGCGATCATCTGGCAGTGTAATACTGCCTCTGATTACACCATAAACACTTGTTCCTCGGGTAAGGGTGGGTTCGCACTAGCTTTATGCCATTCTGTTATACGTTCCATTTATAATGGAATATAACTGAATGGATGGTCAGGACTTTTTTTTTCTGTCCTGCATAACGGAAACCAGACGGATCCATTATGGTTGCCCATAGACTTCTATTAAGATGGAGTAAAATGGAATGCCTCTTAAAGGCTTCCATTTTGCATTCTGTCTGGCCATTCCGTTATATTCAGTTACCGGAAATGGCATAATGCTAGTGCGAACCCACCCTAATCAGGATCTTTTAACCTTTTTCTTTTAAGAGTGCCCATTTAAGACTGTTTTCTTCTTTAATCACAATATCTCACAATATAACATATATATATATGTTCTTGAGAAGACAGTCCCTCTCAGTGTTAAATGATCTGAACTATTGATTCACAAAACATAGCAGACTATTTGTCTCAATAACATCTAGAAACAATATTTGCAACACATTCACATAAAGACAAAGTTCATGTAGCTTACTTTGGGGATTTAAAAATGAACCAAATCTAATTTTACTCCTTTCGACACTTTAGAATGCAACATGCAAATGAACAGAAATATATTTTAATTAACATGGAGGATATATAAATGGAAAACCCAAATCTCTTACTATCTCCCTAACAAAGAAAAAAGGGCTACGTATGTCATATTATTCATGCAGTTATTATGTAAAAACCTTGATTCATTTTTCATAAAATGCTCTATTTGTAGTAGACTCTAAGATCTATCATTCCCTGGCTTTCCTCTATCAAGCAGGGTCTGCGGTACATGACATTGTCAGAGGAGAGTTGGATGGAAATGAACAATTCTTCTGTTTTCCTCTTGTACGTGGTTGTCATCAATCAACTGGAAAATAAATCCGTCCAACATAGAGCTGAGCCTGAACTCCTACTGCTCCCTTCAGTTAAAATTGCTTTTGTTCAAATCTGCTAGTCTTTGGTTATGTCTTGTCACTTTTGATAAATTCAACACATATGCAGGCACCTAATATATGCTGATTTTTATATCTATTGAATTTCACTGACCAGCCTTTAAAAATCTGTACTTCTTGTATATTTCTTTCTTTTCTTGTTCAATAAAGGCAATACATTATATTAAAAAAATATATCTGTGAAATGATGTTGGGTGGTATGGTTTGGGATACAGAAATCAAGGTCAACTGTGCTTTCAAAAAAAATGCTAAGCCGGCCATAACCAGCGAGGTCTTACTGACATCTATAGCTATACTCGTGCTCGGTGCAGCAACGTACATAGCAAGTACTACTGTATAATAATGGGAGGTGATGTCATTTTCCTATAATGATGGGTATTTAATCCTTCATTTGACAATGATGGCCATCTGGTCTCTCCACTTTAGGATATTGGATCCTTCCTTTCAAGAAGGTCTTACATGGTATAATTCTAGTTGTTTCAAAATTATTTCACCTAAAAAGTGAGAGTTTGCTAAACCTAGGTAACTGTGTCTAGATGAGGTTTAAACTTGGTGCAAAAATTGGTAAAAGAAGTATGTGATACCTGTAGGCAATCTACACTGATTAGTAAGGTAATGCAGAATAGAGAAGATGTTTTAGAGGGTGGTTTAATGGTATGGTAAGGACGGAAGGAAAAAGGAAATAAAAAAAAATAAAAAATTTGGCAGAATATAATAATGTAAGAGGAATTTTGTTTTTAAACTCAGTTATAAAACTTTTTCTGTACTTTTATGGAAAGGATACATAGGGGGGATTTATCAAAACGGTGTAAAGGAAAACTGGCTTAGCTGCCCATAGCAACCAATCAGATTCCATCTTTCTTAATTTTTTTTAAAGCTCTTTTGGAAAATGAAAGATGGAATCTGATTGGTTGCTATGGGCAGCTAAGCCAGTTTTCCTTTATACCAATTTTTATAGCTCTCCCCCATAAATCCAATTTAAAAAATTACAAAATAAAGGTATGAACATGGAATAAGCAACTGATTGAGTTTATGCATTGTTTATTCCATATTTCTCAATTTCACATTCGTTGCCGTTTCTGCAATACCACCACAATATAATGTAATGTAGTCATATTGGCTTACAGGTTAGGCTACTTTGACACTTGCGTTTGGGGTTCCGGTTGTGAGTTCCGTTTGAAGGCTCTCACAAGTGGCCCCGAACGGATCCGCACGGCCCCAATGCATTCTGAGTGGACGCGGATCCGCTCACAATGCATCAGTCTGGCTCCGTTTGGCCTCCGTTCCGCTCAGTGGGCGGACACCCGAACGCAGCTTGCAGCGTTTTCGTGTCCGCCTGGCCGTGCGGAGCCAAACGGATCCGTCCAGACTTACAATGTAAGTCAATGGGGACGGATCCGTTTGTCGTTGACACAATATGGTGCAATTTCAAACGGATCCGTCCAGACTTACAATGTAAGTCAATGGGGACAGATGCGTTTGACGTTGACACAATATGGTGCAATTTCAAACAGATCCGTCCCCATTGACTTTCAATGTAAAGTCTGGACGGATCAGTCTGACTACAAATTGGACTTAGACCTTTTTCAGAAATATAATGCAGATGGATCCGTTCTGAACGGATACCATCGTTTGCATTATAGGAGCGGATCCGTCTGTGCAGACACCAGACGGATCTGCTCCGAACGCAAGTGTGAAAGCAGCCTTAGTGGGAACATTTGGATCTCTTTTTTATACTACATTCATACTTACTGCCTCCTTTCCCACTCTTCTCCATGCGATACTGATAAATGTGCAGAGTAAAGAGCATGTGAGAGTTCCGGTGGTCGTCTTCATCACAGTCCCGTTGGCTGCACTTGCGTGAGGCAATGGCGGCATCCAAGAAAAAGGCAGCTTTCTCAGCTGTGGGTGCCCGCAGTTCACTCTGGTTCTGCAACTGGACACAGAGGACACACTGTATGACAATACTAAATCATTTCTACTGTATCACATTGTGGAAGCAGTCATTCTGTTGACAGAAACTCAATGATACTGATGAGCTATGGTCTTTTATATATATATTATTTTTTTGTCAAGTCTTTACTAATAGATGGCCTATCCTTCCGCGTGTGGCTCTGTCACCAGAAGTCGGAGCTAGAACTACGCAGCTCCATCAACCCTGTAATGGAGGGATATTGTTACTATATCACTGCTCCTATTGATTTCCGATCAGCTGGTGATGGCTTATACCTTCACTTCCTAAAAACTAGACAAAATAGACTTTACCTTTCTGAATAGGCTCAGGCACAATATGTTCAATCTGGCATATTTATATACCTATACAGTAATTCCAGATAAAGGAAATAACCAAACTGCGGGTGGTTTTTATCACTTTACAGCATGTCTTACCGCCTTGTTCTCTAGCATCATCTACACAAGCTGCAGCAGATTCCAGAAAAGATTAATTTAGGTAAGAAATACAGAATTCTATTCTATCCCTCAATTGTTTGCATCTTGGGGCTGCCATGGATCAGATACAGAAAAGAAAACTCCGACGGATCATCCATTGATTTATAATGCAATAGAACAACTCAAAACTTAAATTAATTGTTTTATATTTTTCAATGCTCGGCACATGACATCCCCCTGAAAGATATACTGGAGCTGCCACCTTTCCCTATCTACCAGGATGATTGATTTTGGTGCCTGACACACTTCTAATTTATTACTATGTCCAAAGTTTTATTATCACAGTTTATCACGCAGCAGGCTACCACACTTCTGTTTATTTCATGTTACGCAGTCTGATAAGCAGTACATTGCGTACAGTGAATGCATTATATAGCAATGTTCACTGGGTTAATAATTTAGAGCCCGTCTCTAGGCTAGAACCATACACGCATTCACATAGCAGCCCCTATGGAGAAGACTCATTCACGTCACTTGTGAAACAGTTGAGGTATATGGTTTGTACTCGACAAACACATGCCAAGCGTATATTCTTCTGGCATCCAGGTGGCCCATGGAAACGTATGGATATATCACAAACTGTACTTGTCACATAGTTCATACATGTGATGTCAATGGGAACTGAATTGCGGTAATACCTTTTATTGCACAGTTTCTTCTTTGCAATCTGAGCCACTAAAGAAGCATGATTGTATAGTCTTGGCAGGCACTAAGCTGTGATATCAATGGAGGATGACAATTTTTACATGGCCATACACATTAGACTTACATCAAGCGAACTAGCTGATTTTAGTGGCACTGACCAATCACTGAATGAGGATCAAATGTTCGCCTGATGTAGGAAAAATGATTGGGCATGGTGGATTTTAACATACCCAATCCTTTGTTCTCACGGTAGATAAGCCCCACCCAGAGGTGCCTAATACTTTTCCCCCAAGGAAAACACATGCACGCTGGACCAAACTGAGCGAGCATGTGTATAGGGAGTCAGGAATTGCTATTGAACGAATGAGGGTTCAGCTGACAGCTATAGAAAGTGTATGGTCACCTTAATAAAAAAGCAGACATTGTATCTACTAACAAGAAAGTCTACAATAAGGGCCCATTCATACGGCAGTTTTATGCCACTGGAATTTTGATGTCAACCCCATGCCAAAATTCTGCTAGCAGGCATGTGATATCTGCTTCCCATTATTTCCAATGGGTGGCAGTGCTGCAGTTTGCATGGCGGTGGTTCAAAGCCACAAGCACACCAAGAAAGGACATATCCCTTCTTGACGTGGAGTCCAGACAGATACCGCTTGAAGCCGTGTCTCCATTTAAGGAGCTGTGGATAACCACTGCAGTTTCTGCCGTGGAGCCCATCTACACAGTCCACGCTGTAGCCAGTGCTGTAACTAGAAATGACTGGGCGCCACAGCAAATGTTTGAATGGGCCCACCCAAAAACGTCTTCTCAACATCTGCTTTTCCTGCAACTCCTACTCCTGCGGCTAGTCAAGATAGCTCTCTCAGAAGAGGCCCGACAGCTGCTCTGTTAGTTTTCTACACTGTATGTCATGTCAATGTACAGTATATACTGTATGTCATATATGATCACATTATACTTGGGGGAGCCCTGAGAATAAAATCTTTTAGTCCTCCTCCTGGGTGGGCCCCTTGTAAGTTTGTGCCCCGTAGCAGCAGCGTCCCCTATAGCTACATTTTGCATTGTAAAGGACCACTTCTTTGTTCTATAGAAGAAAGGCTCTAGTTACCTGCATGCCGCATATTGGATCCTCACACAGGTAGACTCCGGGAGACTGACCATCCTGTAGACTGCCCGTAGCCACTTCTGATAAGAGGTCTCTTAAGTTCTCCTCCTTCCCCCATACTTCCACTGCTGATACTCTAACCGAGAACCGAGCTCCTGTCTTTTCCTTCCGTTCATTAATCAACTTAAAGAGCCATGAAATAGCACACGGGATAATGCCAAGATTCTGCATGGAGTCATCTTTGCCAATCATTGTGTATGACTTTCCTGTTCGAAATAGGTATTAAAATCAGAACATACAAAGATATGACATTTTACTGCACACATTTATTTACTAATAGTATTAAAAATATTTGGAGTCAGCCTATTATGTGGCTCTATGGTCAGTATGAAAACTGAATGATTTGAGGATTTTTTAAAAATCTATATAGAGAAAACACAAATGGGGTCATTTATCAAACTGGTGTAAAGTAGAACTGGCTTAGTTGCCCCCAGCAACCAATCAGATTCCTCCTTTTATTTTCCAAAGGAGCTGACCAATCTGATTGGTTGATATGAACAACTAAGCCAGTTCTACTTTATATCTGTTTGATAAATGACCTCAAGACTACCCGCATTTTTTTTTAAAGTGAAAGTAATGACAGGTTCTCTTTAAAGTGTGAACAAGGACCACCCCCTACAAACTCCCTAATAGGGTATTTGAAAAGGTGCTGCCAAACCAGACAACCCCTGTAACAGATGTGCACATAAGACTGTAACATTAATAGTACTGCAGTGCTGTGCACTCATTCACATGATAGTAGACGGTTTAGTACTAACCAAGCTTGGAATGGCCGAAGCAGAAAACGCATCCATCTGCTCCGTTCACTACAGACTGTATGACTTCGGCCACTGTTCCAGCACACACCTCCGCCTATATGGGGAAAGTAGAAAAATCATCCATGAATATAATGACTTTCTGCTCTAATCCAGTGGTTTTCTACACATGTAAAGGGCTGGATTCACAAGTACATATCATATAAAACGTCCAGAGTGCTGATAAGGCAGCTCATTATTTTCTCTTCATTCTGTGCCCCTTTCACAAGCAATCCCTTCATCTTGACACAAAAACCTAATAAAGAGATCTTTAGCTTAGAGAGCTGTAGACTTCACTCGAACACATGGTAGATTTCTATAACTTCTGTGGTATAGATCTGATTTTCCAAATGCATAGCAAGCTGGCCCTTGACTTCATCAGCAGCTACCCCTTTGGTGTTTATGCAGACACGTCACCTTCATGTACAGTTGCAGGATCATTTCCTAATCCGTACATATTAATGTACAGGCAGAGCTACCATCACTTTAGGGGTCATGTTGCCTACTGAAACGGCTGTCAGTGGGATCACAGAAAATCGTTTAAATCTTGGTAAACACTTCTCTCCAAGACAGTAATCTCCAGAAACTGCTAAGAGAATGAACATGAACAACGTAAGATTGTTCTTCCTGCTATTAAATGATCAATTAAAGTGTTTCCAATAATGGCATTATAATATGCCAATGTCATTTAAAGTGAAAGTTCACCTTTAATTTTTATTAAATTTTTAGAACCTATATAACATGTTGAATATCTAGGTTGGATTTAGGTTGATATATTTACAACCAGATAAAATAAATTTGAATAAAAAAAGAATTGGGCTTTATGAATGTTTTGGAGGGCTGAGCAATCAGAGAGCGAATCTGATTCATTCTGAATGGGACTGAGCAGTCTGCAATGTATGAAAATGCATGCAAGCTGCAGAAGACAGAGCTAATTTTTTAATAAGCCCCAGTTACAAAACAATGATATGTGTTATCGCAAAATACTGCCAACGCAATAGGAAAAAATGCTCCTGAGATGGCCATAGCCTTTAAAATCCCATTTCTGACAGCCTGCAGCCACCACCAGAGGCTTGCTGCATACAGGTGTGGTACTGTATTGACTATTTACTATAGTGTTGCTTTTATATGCAGTTAGCACCTGAAATCCACCTATTTGAGAATGCATTTAGCCAGATGTTTGTGATGAATTTTATGGATGTTTCAATGGAATAAGGGGATTTGGAGCTGTACTATATTCTGTGTTTAGCATTCACTTTACAGGACATCTGTCAGCAGATCTGTACCTATGACACTGGCTGACCTGTTACATGTGCACTTGGCAGCTGAAGGCATCTGTGTTGGTCCCATGGTCATATGTGCCCGCATTGCTGAGAAAAAGGAGGTGTAATATATGCAAATGAGCCTCTAGGAGCAATGGGGGCAATGGCGTTACACCTAGAGGCTCAGCTCTCTCTGCAACTGCAGATTGACAGAGACAGGTATGATTATATTTATACTGCCATGGCCTGTTGTTTTAAGCGTAGCGGGAGAGCAGATCCTCTAGGTGTAACGGCAACGCCACCATTGCTCCTAGGGATTCATTTGCATATATTAAAACTTAATTTTTCTCAGCAATGCGATTTCGGCCGTAATAGTATGGTCGGGAAAGGGTTAAAAGTATTACTTAGCAATGAATAAAGCATTTTAAATGAAGTATCATTGCAATTTACATGCAACACAAATATTTCTTATATAGATTACATTTTTTGTCTCTTTGATAGCGCCCCCTGCTGTCTATCCTTCTGTGCCTCCTTCTCCTGCATTCAGTGGTGGACTAACATACTCAGTAGCCTCCCTGCTCCCGCAGCCCAGACACCTTTCATTCACCTCTACTTCTAGATTCATAGAGATATATAGCTATACCACTCTCTAGACAGTGGAGAAGGAAATTGGGGGAGGCACTGCATACAAAATGTTCTCTAGCACTGGTTGCTTTGTCCTTGTCTTACATGGAAGGCCATTTATTGCAGCTGATTGTTGGGCCAGCTTCTTCATGTGGTTTGGATGTTGTCTTCTAATCTCAAAATGTTGTTTGTATGTGATTTTCCACTATATTGTCCAGAACAATAACAATACAGAGGTTGACAGCACTGGAAGGGGGGTTCACATACATTTAACCATATATAGAAGCTGAGAATGATATAAGGAGATATATTTCCACCCCTATTCTCTAAGGAGTCAGTGCCTGGTCATTATTTAGCACGTATTCTTTTCATATAGGCATACAATGAGCCCTCTTTCTCATCTCTAAACTACTTAATGAAATATAACAAACCTGATCAATTGGAAATTTGTGGAGCATCATGTCATACCAGCCAAATCAATGAATTCATACACTTCCCAGCACAGAGAGCACATTTGAAATTAAATTACGGATGATTTGCCTTGGTACAGAAAATATATCACACAGAAAAGCGTAAATACAGATTTCGCTACAGATGGATTTTACTCACAGGGATCTGAAGCTCTGCGCTAAGGAAAATACATACAAATGACCCAACTTGTATCTATATATTTGTTTCACTTGGTTAGCAAAAGAAACAAAGGAATACATTGGACTTTTGATGAGTTGTCTCACTATAAACCAGATTTATTTAGCATATAAATAGAGTGTATTATGTAACTATGTCATGATATTGGCGCATGTCTAATGTCAAATTAACAATCTGTAGAAAAAAAGACATGGACCGCACAGCCACATGCCATACACTGATCTAGTCCTTCTCCGCATCATTTATAAACATCTCCATTGAGGCTCTTAGTATACGTTTTGATCAAAATGCATAGGACCACTCACCAAGTGAGTGGGCAGAGGCACGAGGCGGCTATATGTACAGGCTGGCACATGCGCATTAAACGCTCTTGTACCTCTGCCCATGGGAAATGAAGGCGCAGGCGTGGCGAATCTTGTGAACGGCGCTGGCGCTGGATTTCTGAAGAACCTAGGGCGGGCCAGAGGGGTGAAAGAGGAGAGGTTTCATATAAAAAGCGACGAGGAGCCTGAGCACCGACTGCCCTGGGCACCTTCAGAACCTAATTTACATATTGAATAAAAGTGTTTTTTTTTTGCGAAAATAAGCGACGAACAGCTAGACGGTAAGTGTAACTATAATGCAGATCATGGGGTTAGTGTTCTATAATGGTCATTTTAGGTGAAAGACTCCCTTTAACACTCCTGAAATACATCCAGGCCCTTATTGAACATTTTTAGTGAGTTCACCACCATCACCACCTCCTCAGGCAGAGAGTTCCATAGTCTCACTGCTCTTACAGGAAATAATGTCCCCTCGTCACAGTCACAGTCCTGGGGATAAATAGATCATGGGAGATATATATGTACTACTTCTTGATTTATGCAGTTATTACATCATCCCTCAGTCGTCTTTTTTCTAAAATAAATAACCCCAATTTTGATAATCTTTCTGGGTACTGTAGACCACCCATTCCAGTTATTACTTTAGTTGCCTTCCTCTGGACCCTCTCCAGCTCTGCTATGTCTGCCTTGTTCACAGGAGCCCAGAAATGTACACAGTACTCCATGTGTGGTCTGACTAGTGATGTGTAAAGTGGCAGGACTATGTTCTCGTCAGGTATATCTATGCCCATTTTGATGCAACCTATAATCTTATTGGCTTTGACAGCAGCTGCCTGACATTGGTTGATACAGTTACGTTTATTGTCAACTAAAATTCCTTTTTGCTTGTCAGTGTTTAAGTATGTACAGGTGACTTGTATTTTTCCTTCCCATGTGCATAACCTTACAATTATCAGTGTTAAACCTCATTGTCCACTTCTCAGCCAAAGCATCTATCCAGATCCATGTATAGCAGTATACTGTCCTCTTTTGTGTTTATTATTTTACACAGTTTAAAGGGATTCTGTCACCTGGATTTTGCCTATAGAGCTGCGGACATGCGCTGCTAGATCGCCAATATACATTCCCTATAGCTCTGAGTGCTTTTATTTAGGCAACAAAAAAAACGATTTTAAATATATATATATATATATATATATGTAAATGAGGCAATTAAGGAACCCACATCCTCTGAATCTCCTCCTTGCTCCCCGAGGTCACCAAGTTAGAGCGCCGTAATCTCGCGCAGGCGTGAGTACGCGGCATCTCAGTGCCGGCATAGTGTTCCTTCCCTGTGCTGGCATCAGCTTCAGGGAAAGAACTGCGCATGCGCTAGCTGCGAGATTGCGGCGCTCTAACTCTGTGGCATCCGGGAGCAAGGAGGAGATTCGGAGGATGCTGGCGGTGCTGGGCTCCTTCACAGTGGGCATGGCTGGGCTCCAGAAATGTTAGTAACAGCCCCTTGGGCACCTTACTTCCCTCATTTACATATACGGTATATAAAATCTTTTTTTTTTGTTGCGTAAATAAAAGCACTCACAGCTATGGGGAAGGTATATTGTGGATGTGCTAGCAGCAATCTAGCAGCGCATGTCCACAGCTCTATAGGCAAAATCCAGGTGACAGAATCCCCTTAATAACTTCAGCAAAATTTTATATTTTAATGTGCAGCCCTTCTAGATTATATTAAAGATCACTAATAAACATATTGAAGAGAATAGGGCCCAATACTGACCCCTGAGGTACCCCTTTAGTGACAGTGACCTAATCTAAGTATGTACCATTAATAACCTCCCTTTGTTTGACAGGACCAATCCCTAAAATCAGTGCTGAAACAGCGTTACACTTATTTTCATTGAGATAATTCAGGATAGAATCTCTTAGAATGCCTTTAAACAATTTAGCCATCACAGATGTTAGACTTGCTGACCTATAGTTTCTGACCCCTATTTGAATACTGGCACCACAGAACCAGAACTCTTTCTATGGCTGGCCACCTCGGCAAGTAAATAATCGAGGGAGAAGGGCCTTTGTAAGTAAAGCAACCAAGAACCTAATGGTCACTCTGGCTGAGCTTCAAAGATCCTGTGTGCAGATATGAGAACCTTCCAGAAGGTCAACCATCACTGCAGCACTCCACGAATCTGGGCTTTATGGCTGAGTGGACAAAAAAAAGCCTATCTTCTGTAAAAGAAACATGAAATCCCACCTGGAGTTTGCAAAAAAAAAGCACCTAAAGGAAACAAGATTCTCTGGACTGATGAAACCAAGATTCAACTTTTTTGCCTCAATTCTGCATATTATGTCTGGAGGAAATCAGGCATTGACCATTAACCAATACCATCCCTACACTGAAGTATGGTGGTGGCACCCTCTGTTTTTCTGCTGCTGGGACAGGGAGACTGGTTAGAATTGATGGAAAGTTGAATGGAGCAAAGTACAAAGATAATTTTAATAAAGACCTAATCCTTAGTGCTCTGGACCTCAGACTAGACCAAAGTTTCATCTTCTAACAACACAATGACCATAAGTACACAGCCATGACAACCCAGGAGTGGCTTAGAGACAACTCTGTGAATGTCCTTGGTGGCCCAGCCAAAGCCCAGACTTAAACCCAATCCAACATCACTGGAGAGACCTGTAAGTGGCTGTCCATTGACGATCCCCATACAACCTAACAGAGATTGAGAGGACCTGCAGAGATGAATAACAGAAAGTGCCCAAATCCAGGTATGCAAGCCTTGCAGTATCATATCCAGAGAAACCTGCTTTTATCTTTAGCAACAAATCCAGCTTCTGTTTAGGATTCAACATCAGTCGGGTTGGATCCTGTCTTTGCTGTGGAGAAACACACTGTCCAGACTTCTGGTATGATGACCTGGGAAGCCATTGCCTACAACAGTCGGTCACTCTCAGTGTTACAAGCAACACAGCTAAGCAATGTGTGTAGAACATCCGCTGCCACATATGTTGCCTATTATGGCAGGTCTTCCAGCTGGCATTTGTCAGCCGGATAATGCTCAACCACACACAGCAAAGGTTTACCAATAATTTGTCAGTCAGATTGTAACACTTCCTTGGTCTACCTAGTAGCCATATATATCCCCAATCAAGCACTTATGGTACCAGCTGAGATGCCAGCTTTGACAACTTATGAGTGTGCAGGATCTACAGGCTCAGCTATAAACATTGTGGGCAAATGTGCCACAGGATACCATAGAGAACTTGCATGCCTCCATACCCAACCATATCTCATCTTGTATCCAGGCTGGAGACAGCCCAACAGGGTTTGTACAGTTTTCCTCAATGAACCTATCCTTTTGCTCTAATATTGTAATCACTTACATATATCAGTACATTCAGATATATAAAGTTTCATTCAATTCCAAAATCTCCTTCTTGGCAAGTTCTTTTTTTATCAATCAGTATGAGCAGGAGCAGACTGGCCATAGACTCTACAGGAAAATTTCACAGTGGCCCAATGCCCAGGGGCGCCTAAGCCCTGCTCTTGGCCACCGGCCCGGTAAGTAATGTTCTGCTGCTCCCAGAGTTAATTAACACTGGGGGCATCAAGTAGTTATGTACCTGGCCAGTGACCAAAGGTGCCCTCCTGATTCCTGAATTCAACTGTATTGCCATCCTGAGGCAACTGGAGTAGGAGGACAGAATGTGGCAGCTGGCCATCACAGATGGGCAGCTTCTAAGTGGGTATTTTGTTCCCCTAGGGCATTATGTTGTTCGCACTTTATGATGCTGCTGGGGCAGGTTTTTGATGCTGCTGGGGCAGGTTATTGTATTGCACTGAGGTATTTGGCTCTCCTGGGCGGTATTTTGTCCCTAAATGGTATTGCTAGCCAGCCTACTTCTATTAGCCCTGCCTTCTATTAATTTGAACCAGCCTACCACATGGGGACACTTGTATTTTTTTCCAGGCACACTTTAAGGCTACTTTCATACTAGTGTTTTTTGCGGATCTGTCATGGATCAGCAAAAATGCTTCCGTTACAATAATATAACCACACGCATCCATCATGAACGGATCCGGTTGTATTAGGTCTTCAATAGCCATGACGGATCCGTCTTGAACACCATTAAAAGTCAATGGGGGATGGATCCGTTTTCTATTGTGCCAGAATGTGTCAGGGAAAACGGATCCATTCCCATTGACTAACATTGTGTGCCAGGAGGGATCCGTTTGGCTCTGCTTCGTCAGGCGGATAGCAAAACTCTGCAGGCAGCGTTTTGGTGTCCGCCTCCAGAGCGGAATGGCGACTGAACGGAGGCAAAGTGATGCATTCTGAGTGGATTCTTTTCCATTCAGAATGCATTAGGGCAAAACTGAACTGTTTTGGACCGCTTTTGAGAGCCCTGAACGGATCTCACAAACGGAAAGGCAAAACGCTAGTGTGAATGTAGCCTAGGTTCCCTGTCTACCCCTGGGTATGAGTGTGTATGTATATAAATATATATATATATATATATATATATTGTGGGGTTTCGCTCTGGTAGATAGGGTAAGGGGGCGTGGTACAGAGGAAAAATACAAGTTCTTAACTCATAACATTGTGATGAAGGCAGTTTTCTCTTTGGCAGCCTCCGTTAAGGGCACCTGCCAGTACACTTTTGTGAGGTCCAAAACAGAAAAATACTGGGCTTGTCCTAACCTCTTGATGAGCTCATCCCCCCGGGGCATGGGATACGCATCGAATTTGGAACCCTCGTTAAGTTTTAGAAAGTCGTTACAAAACCACAACATCCCGTTCGGCTTGGGTATCAATACTATAGGACTGGCCACTCACTTTTTGACTCCTCAATGATGTCTAGCTGCAACATTAGATGCACCTCCTCCGATATGGCTTATCGCCGAGCCTCGGGTACCCGGTATGGTTTTAATCAGACTTTTGCCTGAGGCTCAGTGATAATGTCATGCTGTATTATGGAAGTGCGTCCAGGGAGGTCCGAGAACACATCCGTGTTCCGACTAACGAACTCCCTGGCCTCCTGAGTCTGTTTAGAGAAGAGGCTGTCAGCAATTTTTACTGTGGGGCAGACAGAGGGGCCGGTACATCTTTTCCTAGAAAACCTGGCCGCGGGCTGTCATCTGTACAGGTTTCCCAATCTTTCCACGGTTTGAGTAAACTCACATGATAAACCTGCTCCGGCTTTCGCCGCCCTGGCTGGTGTACCTTGTAGTTTACATGTCCAATTTTCTCGAGTACCTCGTAGGGCCCCTGCCACCTAGCCAGGAACTTACTGTCCAAGGTCGGCACCAGAACCAAAACCCGGTCAACCGGGTTAAACATCCGGACCCGAGCCTGCCGATTATAGACCCGACTCTGGGCTCACTGAGCTGCCTCCATATGCTCCCTAACAAGAGGCAACACTCTATCCGATCTTGCATCTGGGTAACGTACTCAATGACACTTTAATGTGGAGTGGTTTGTTGTTCCCACACCTCTTTGGTCACGTCCAACAGACCGCGAGGGTGTCTGCTATATAGCAGTTTGAAGGGAAAGAACCCAGTAGAGGCCTGGGGTACTTCTCGCACTGCAAATATGAGATAGGGCAGAAGGAGGTCCCAGTCCTTCCCATCTTTAGACACTACCTTTTTCAACATATTTTTTTATATTTGGTTAAACTGTTCTACCAGATCGTCTGTTTGGTGAATGGTAAATGGACGTCTGTAGTTGTTTTATGTGCAGCAACTTACAGAGTTCCCTCATCACCTTGGACATAAAAGGGGTCCCTTGGTCGGTCAGAACCTCTTTAGGCAGTCCTACTCGGAAAAACATCTCCATTAACTCCTTAGCTATGAGTCTGGCCGAGGTATGTCGCAGTGGCACCGCCTCCGGGTACCGAGTGGCGTAGTCTAGAATGACTAAGATGTGTTGATGCCCTCTGGTGGACTTCGGTACTGGGCTAATGAGGTCCATAGCTATTCGGTCAAATGGTACTTCGATAATACGGAGAGGTACTAGGTGACTACGGAAATGTGGCTGGGGGCAAGTTATCGGGCAGGTCAGGCAAGACTTACAAAACTCTTCCACTTCTTTGAATATGCTGGGCCTGTAAAACCACTGTAGAATATGATCCTGAGTTTTCTGCAGCCCCAGGTGACTATTCTAGGGCTTGTCAGTTGTTAGCAGGGCATAGGTATCTGGCGTATGAGCATTTTCACCATCAGGATCTGCTCATACTGGCAGGAGTTAGGGAAAGGCCTAGGGATTACTAGGAGGTCACCATCTCTCTTCCTTAGCTTTTGAGGCCTAGACAGTTGTCTATTTCTTTTGTGTGCATCTGGTGTTTTCCCCTTCCCCATTACCCATGAAACCTAGATCTAACACAAGCTTGCTATAAGCCTTGGGGACCACTAACTGTTCAATAGGCTCACCCCGTAGTTGGTTTACCCGATACAACATATCCTGATGAACCACAAAACGAGGAAACACTGACTCTGCCCCAGGTTGTTCACCATCTACTATTAACACATTTTCCCAGGCGCAAGATAGGGTTGGGTCCCGATGTTGGCTGTACCAAAATTATCCCTGGAGACATTGAGGTCTGCCAATTCAGGACCCGGCGGCAAGTCCTCCACGTCTCCCACTATCACACTTAGCGGGGTTGTCTCCCAATCTTCCACCAAAGTGGCGGTCACCCCTACCGCTGGCCCTTCGGTGTCAGGTTCCCAGGGTTCTGGTCTCCCCCCTGAGCAGGGCCACTCTGCTAGGGTTACCCCTGTCTCATGGGTATCATTCACTCTGATAGCAGGGCACAGTGCTAGGAAGTCTCTTCCTATTATAAGTTCGTAGTGTAAGTTTGGGGCAACTGCCACTTCGTGAGTCCATCTGCCAGCCCCTGTGGTTAGAGACACCAGGGCAGTGGGATAGTATTTTAAGTATCCATGGATGCACATGACCCAGACTTTCCGGCCAGTATACCCTGCTGACCGTACCAAGGGAGCCCTTACTAGGGACACCAGACTCCCTGAGTCCAACAGAGCCTCAGCTGGAGTGTCTCCTACCTCCACCTGGCACAGGTGCTTTAGAGTTTTTAGGGTACCTGCTGCACACAGCTTCCTGGCATATAGCGACTGACGGTAGACATAGTTATTATCCATGGGTTCCACCTGATGGGGACAGTCAGCTCTTACATGGCCTGGCTCCTGACACCGCCAGCAGACTATCGGAGCCAGGTCCATAGAGGGTACACCCCGGGTGGGTTTGGTAGGTAGAAGTCGCCGGGTCTGGGATGGAGATTTACGGGGTTTGACTGTAGCACTCCTCGTAGCACTCCACCAGGTCCACCATTTCTAGGGCGTTGCCAGGAGACACCTGGCCGATCCAGTGCTGGAGAGGGGGTGGCAGAGCCCTCCAGAACATATCAGCCAATAGTCTATCCAGCATAGCCATGGGACTCAGCACATCAGGCTGTAGCCACTTTTGCAAGAGGTGGAATAAATCATAATACTGGGTCCTCGCAGGCTCAGCCGGCTTAAACCCCCACTGATGTACTCGCTGGGCCCGGACCAACACATTCACCCCCAGTCTTGCCAAAATCTCACCCTTTACTTTTCGGTAGTCGGCCGCTTGGTCGTCCGTCGAAATACACCCACTGGGAATTGGATGCCAGGAATGGGGCGACGACCTCAGCCCACTGGTCACGGGGTAGATTTTCCCTGATGGCCACTTTCTCATACATCGCCAGGTAGGTTTCGATGTTGTCTGCAGGGGTCATCGCGGCACGGACTTCTTTCCGGGCATTGTGGACGCTCAGGGTTGCTCCTGCTGTCTGCAAATCCATAGTAGCAGCAACTGATTAGTCTCCTGCTGCTGCAGCAGCAACTGGTTAGCCTCGCATTGTTGCAGGTTTGTCTTTCGCTGCTGCAGATTAGCCTCCATGAGGGCTTTCACAACAGACTCCATTTTGTCGTGGGGCACTGGTTGTAATACAGCTAGTTTAATGTACGACATACAACCGTGCCTGAAAAATGCAGAAACCAAAAATATCAGCGTTCACGCCAGCCTCACTGCTCTTGCCTGTATCCTCCACCAATTGTGGGGTTTTACTCTGTTAGATAGGGTAAGAGGGCGCAGTACAGAGGCAAAATACAAGTTCTTAACTCAAAACAAAACAATAGCAAAAACAGGTGCACTCTGTAGTCTCACTAAACTCTCAAACAGATTTTAAAATTGAGAGATTAGTCAACATGTCCTACGGTGTAGAACATGTCTAAGCCCGGGCACCACGCCAAGGTTTCTCAAGTAGCCCGGGACCTAACACTCTCCTACCTGAGCCGTATGGGCAATACCAGGAGCCAGTGGGCAAATTACAGGTTTGCCGCGGTCATCCTCCACCGTATGCATTTTGCTGGGGATCGCCATTAGCAACGGGCCACAAGTGCAGGATTTGCTCCCCTGTATATATACACGACTGCATGTGGGTTGGAGCACCTCCTGCTAATGCCACCCTGTCTTTTTAGTTTGTATATATAGATTCCTGGAGGTGTATAAACTCCAATTTAAATGTGCCTGTTTTCCATCTACAGGCCACATTTAGGTGCACCTGTGAGGCCTGGGCCATATCAGCCAGTCTTGAGTGGGACTCGCAGACTCCTCCCTCCTCCTATTGCAAGCATGGCTACATGCTGGAGGTAACTGGTGAGCTGTTTGTGAGTCGGCCTCATGCTCCTGTAATTTGCCCACTGGCTCCTGGTATTGCCCATACGGCTCAGGTAGGAGAGTGTTAGGTCCCGGGCTACTTGAGAAACCTTGGCGTGGTGCCCGGCCTTAGACATGTTCTACACCGTAGGACATGTTGACTAATCTCTCAATTTTAAAATCAGTTTGAGGGTTTAGTGCGACTGCAGAGTGCACCTGTCTTTGCTATTGTTTTGTTATATTGTTATATTAATTATGACATCCGCACTTGTTACCTTGTGTGAGATGTCTATTGTGGTACTTGTAGTTCGCCGCGGGCATCCTCCACCGTATGCATTTTGCTGGGGATCGCCATTAGCAACAGGCCACAAGTGCAGGATTTGCTCCCCTGTATATATGCATGACTTCATGTGGGTTTGAGCACCTCCTGCTAATGCCACCCTGCCTTTTTAGTTTGTACTTAATTCAAAACGTTAGTGTTTATTCACACTTGAGGCAATTGCACAAAACAGCATGTAACTTTGCAGTTTGGTGTTAATTCACACATAATGGAAAGTTCATATAACACAAGTCACCTTGCGGGCAGTTCTGCCTCCAGTAGTCCACAGCAGGCTTTAGGAGGCCTGATTCCCCAGTGTGTGGCTCTCAGCCCTCCAGCACGGCACAAAGCCTCAAATCCCAAAAACAGAGAAACATCTCTGCTGAGCCCAGCTGCCTATTTAAGGACAGCCAGGTGCTGCCAAAACCTGGACCGGCACTTAAACTCTGGTCCAGTATTTGACCTCACTGGCTGGAAACCAGCCCAGCCGCACATGCTGGGATGAAAATACCTGCCTCGCCAGACACAACCCCTCACTGTGTCACTATATATATATATATATATATATATATATATGTATATACATAAATTGTGGAATGTTGTTAGAGATGCTGTCACACTGTTTTTCCTGTGAATTTCCTCACTAGTCATAAAAAGGGATTTTGAACAAAAAAGCACCATCTAAACAAGAATGGGATACCAAATAACAGCTGCAGGGATCGGTTCAATGCCCTTCTTCACATATGCTGAGGTGAAAGGAAAATTCTGCAGTGTCTGCTTTTTCTTCTTATGTTATATGTCCATGATAAAATCAACGCAAAAGCACATCAATGATACATTTAGCACATGCTCTGCTGAGGTGGCTTCATTACAATTCATGAATTTATGTCCAGATATAATCAGCTTTACTTGACAGCTATGGCTCTGACAAAATCTATCTAGTACCGTTGTAGCATGGGTATTACTGCCACAAATTTATAGTCCATAAAAAATTTAGGGATGGCTTCTTAATGTTTAAAGGCGTAAAACACACTCAGATTGCAAATTAATGAGCTGTGATTTAAAGCTTAGGAGAAAGCCTGAGTTTCCATTTTCTACCAAGCAAAGAGATTTGCTGAATTAGTAACAGCATACTGTAGTGGGAGGTGAAATAACCAATATAGTAATGTTGAATTTCCAAATGTGCAAATGTTTGTGTAAGACGCTGTACAGTACAGTGGACAAAAATTTCTGAAACATACTGCAGCTTGCACTGTGTGAGGGGTGATCTATAAATGGGATTGAAGTATCATGTAGGGTGCACAGTCGAAGCCTTCTAAGGCTGGTAATACATATTAGACAGCTGTTGGCTAAGCACTCCTAGCCCCTTACCTACATACGAAAGCATGCTTGTACCAGTGTTTTTAGAAGTGAGAGTGGAAAAAGCCACTGTTGTGTCTTCGAGCAGTGGATTATCTCCCTAACCACAAAAGGATTGGCCAACTGAAATCCAACTGCCCGATCCTTTTCATCCCAGACCCGTTCCGTCAGGGAACAGCTAGGAGGCCCCTGTACAATTTAGATGGTTTGCTGCAGTATACACATCCTTGGCGACCTCCTGAGCTGCAATAGGAAGAAAGCTCCAACAGAAATAACACACCTGAGAAAAAACACATCCCCTGGCTGCCAGCTTGCTATAAATCTAGCAGAGCAATTGGAGCAATACATAGGGAAATCTCTAGATCCATGTGAGGTACAGGGCTGGTTTTAGCTTTGTTAGAAAGAGATTGGTATGTACTATATGTCTGATTTTAATTTTTTTATGGTAATCATAGGATAACCCCTTAAATCTCTCATACACCTAATTGCACTTAACCGATTATGAACAGTGTTCGGCCTAACCACCCAACTGTCACATCTCTATGGCTGACCAGAAAGCAGATATGCTGGGTAAAACCTGAACAGGTATAAAAGACAATAAACCGTCACCTACCTGTGAAGCATCTTGGGGAAACACAGCATCAAAGGCAAACATTTTTGGTGGTATCTGAGTTCCTCTCTTCTGGAATACATTCTGCCCTCCACAAGATAATGGATCATACAATGTAATCTGTTTCTTCCTTGGATCGGCTTTCAAGAAAGAGCTGGAATCCGTTGACTCTCCCACTAGTGTTGAACAAATACGCACCATGACCTTTACCTGTGATACAAGATAAGGGCGCGATTATTAACTGTATTTGGTCACATAGGTGTCTATACACATAAATGCAAATTCCAAAATAACTGATCGTTTATTCTCAATGGAGATAAGCTGCCACCAGAGGCGTCTGGCATGAGCTTAGGGTCCTTTAATATGGCCAGATACTCTGCCTGGTATTGAGCACCAATCAACCATAACAGCATGTCGGCCGGTGTGCAGAACCTGCACTTATATTAAGCATTTTTTTATTACAGGGGTGAACGACTGGTAATACAATTTTTCATCCTCATACAGTTTTCTTCTGCCGGAAGCACAGGTCCTGTTTATATGGGGAAATGTTCTGCTGACAAATAATGAAGCCACTCGACAAATGAGCTCATTTGATGGGTGATTGGCAGCATGGATACATAGGATAATGAACGGTAACGATCAAGCATCCATATGTATGGGGTAGCTGTAAGGAACAGTTGTTGGCTGAATGTTTGTTTACCCAACAGTTAAGGTGGATTTAGACTGCCCGATTTACGGACACAAACGTTCCTGAGAATGCCTGTTCCCAACAATCTGCCCATCTAAATGTGCCGCCGATCACACGAAGAACGAGTAAAATGCTTGTTCACCGGGTGACCATGTCTTTCGTGCAGGCACATGGACAGCAGATCGTGCTGGCTAAACAGTGATCTGCTGCCCAGAAACAAAGATTATGTATGGGGATGAGGGATTGGAATAGCGATCCCTAGTCCTCATACTGTCTCCTTCACTTAACGAGCAGCTGACTGTCGGGAAGGAACGCTGTAACATCGTGCGGTGTAAACCCGCCTTCAGTGAAGGTATGTGATCACCTTTACAGTAAGAACTTCATACATAAGAATGTGCAAAAACTTAGTCTTTACACCAATGCAGCAAACATTGATATTTCAAATTATATAATGGCACAATGTATTTCAATACAAAATGCAAAATCCAATGTAGAATGAACAAAATAGACTGTCACTGATTTCCTGCATGTCACAAATGATATCCCCCCCCAAAAAAGTGAAATATATATTTCATGACAGCCACTTAGCTTGTCTGCTGTGAAAATATTCATCTATAAACATTCCTCCCCAAGAGAAGATATAGGTTAGGTTTACTGGTGGGGGGAGGGCAGATGAAGACAAAGTATATATTGATTCTCCTACTGCAGTGTGCAACTTCCCACTGATTTGAATTAGCAGTCTTTGGGCTATAACAGCATTATCAACCCTTAATAATCAACTCCCACGGAGATGCTTAGCAGTGGTCACCAGCCCTGCGCTCTGCTATTCCAGCTGTGCTTGTGGATTAAGAAACTCAGCCTTCAAGTCAGCATTCGTGTGATTAGCACATTTTAAAATTCCTTTTAGTGAAGTCCTAAGGCAGGTACTGGAAGAGATTTTAAACCACTTAAGAACATGGGTAAAACTGGTAACATATTTATACTGCTTAGAGAAGTTTTGTGCTTGATATTTGACATTCGCCTACATAAAATAGACCCAAAAATGAGGAAGGCACATGATGTTTTCTTTAGTTCTTCTAGGAAATTACTAAGATCCATAAATGAAATGTCACATTTTCCCAGTTGCGGTTTTGACAAACCATATTAACAATGTAGGGACCAAGTGCCTATGACAGGCAGAGCTGGCTGCCTTTTATATTCGACCTGAGATGTTGCCTGATCACTACATCGGGGATCTGTGATATTCCCTCTAATGTTGTATTGCACCCAATGCTTACACTGCCTTTTCTAACCTTGAGGCTACGAGTATATAAGTGCCAGGTTATTGATAAAATGCTGGATAAAAGTCTTTAATAGTAAAGCATTTTCTACAAACACAACAAACCTTTTTTCTGTTACAGCAAAAATTGTAACAAACTCTTTTTCTATTACCAGTCATGCAAGCCAAAGTGAAATGGAAAATACCATAACTTGGACCCTATTTTTTTTTAGAAATAAAATACTGAAAAAGACATGATTTTCTATAGTTTTTTCTATTGGTCATAAGTATCTGATCGATTGGAGTCCGACACCCCGCCGCTCAGCTGTTTAAAAAGGCACTGGTGCTCCTGTGAGCGCTGCAGCCTTCTCTGTGCTTCCTGTGCTCAGCCCCATAGAAGTGAATCAGTGGGGGTCCCAGGTGTCGGACCACCACTGATCAGATACTGGTGACATATCCAGAGGATAGGTCTTCAGCATCAAAATCCTTATAATGCATAATACATGCACTTGTCTATTAGTAATAGCCTTACAACTGTTTACACCAGTAATGTCCAATATAATTACTATGGGGGAGCCCTGCTACTTTATCATGCTCCTGAGGAACCCAAACAAATATCTAATGTTTAAGGTGGCTATACACCTTAGATATCTGTTGGCCAATAGCTATTCCTCCTGAACCCATTATACACATACACCCTCTGCTTGGCCATGTGTGAATGTATTCTCTATAGGGACATGTCTAGTGGCAGCTTATGTGAGAGCAAAAGATTGAACATGCTGATATCCAACATGCCAATCCTTCTTTTCCCCGATCTGCCATCAGAAAAGAGTCGTAAAACATTCATTAGATGGTTGATCAGTCCTGCTGAAGTCAGCAGGTTCAGCCCCCCTAAACACCCTCAAAACCCTGACTAGGAAACACTACCTCATACACTGAAATGTTTTTTTCTGTACACATAATCCTACTGGCCTTGACAAGTTAACACCTTTTTTTCTATTGTTCCCTTTACCCCTGTCTGTATATCTTCCAACAAAACAATACTTCTTGGCCTGAGTCTAGATGTTTCTAGAGGTTCCTCGGCCCTGTGCTCTGCCTTGTGAATGAGGTCTACAGCTTCTACAAGTGCTGACTGGCAACCCCAGAGGCATGCAGGGGGAAGAGATAATCATTTGCTCCCAGTGATGATATATTCTTGGAAGTAGCTAAATGAATTTATCGTGCGGTAATCATTCAGTGCAGGCATGATGAAAAGCAAAGAAATTGGTTTGCAGAGACTAAGTCATTATCAGAGAGCTGTGGAGAGAAACAAACAGGTCATTACAGGAGTGGAGAAAGTGAAGAAATACATTCTGTGAGAAGGCCCGCTAGAAGATGCAATCTCCTATTGCGATTAGGAATGGCTTAGATGGCACCACTCTAAATGTAAACGTCACATGTGCACAGATCATCATGACTTCTGCCATGGGTCAGTGCCTGCGATAAGGTACCCCGCCAGCAGTTGTTTCCCACTGCATCAAATTGATTAGAAGGTATGGCACTTTTTTATATAGTCATCTAATTTCTCTATTTATTAAGAACAATATATAAAAATATATATATATACAGGGGGGCTCTTGAGTATACAGGCCTACTTTTAATATCATCCTGTATACTACCCAATATACTCCTATCATAGATAGATAGATAGATAGATAGTCAGTGGTTGGATAGATAAGGATTTCTAACCTGACAGAGATCATTTCATTTGGGCCTTGCTAGGGTTTTTTGCCTTCCTCTGGATCAACTTGCAGGATGACAGGCAGAACTGGATGGACAAATGTCTTTTTTCGGCCTTATGTACTATGTTACTATGTTATGTACTATGTATGTTTGCATATAGCAGATCGGTCACAGACATTTCTGACACTTTGAGATACTTTCATACAGAAATTTCTGCAATAAAAGATGCTCTAGAATTCTTATCTTATGGGGAATATGAGCAGTTACTAAAACAGGAGTGGTGACAGGTTACACTTCTGGTAGTGTGTACATAGTATACTGATGTTGGTCTCCTGAAGAAAATAGTGAAAAAAAATCTAAATTTTAAATAATTTATATCTGACTTTAACCCCTTAAGGACCGAGGACGTACCGGTACGCCCTATTTCCCGAGTCCTTAAGGACCGAGGACGTACCGGTACGTCCTGACTTAAAATCTGCATTCCGGCGCCGCGGGGGTTAATCGGAACGGGACGCCGGCTGAAATCATTCAGCCGGCATCCCGTAACAATGCAGGGGGGGGTCATTTGACCCCCCCGTGTCGGCGATCGCAGCAAACCGCAGGTCAATTCAGACCTGCGGTTTGCTGCGCTTTTTGCCGTTTCTGATCCCCGCGGTCCCTGACCGCGGGGATCAGAAACTTCAGAGTGCCTAAAATCAATATTGCGCACCCCCCCCTGCACCCCTGCATGATTTGATGGCGGCGGGTGGTGCAGGGGGGGTGTCGCAGGCGGTGGGGGCGTTGCGGGAGGCGGGCGGTGCGGCAGGCGGGATCGCGATCCCCCGCCCGCCTCCCATTGCATAATCGTTGGCGTCTAGTGGGTTATACCAGGGTGCCAGCACATTGCTGGCACCCTGGTATAAACGGCTGACATCGGTGATGCGATGTCAGCCGTTTAACCCTTTCCATGCAGCGGTCCGTACGGACCGCTGTATGGAAAAGGTTAACAGCGCAAGGAGCTCCCTCCCTCTCCGATCGGGGGGCTGCTGTGCCTTTGCAGCCCCCCGATGGGAGAGGGAGAGAGCCCCCAGAGAGCCCCCCGAAGCCCCGTCCTCACCCTTCCCCGTCTGCGAAGTTGTGACAGACGGGGAAGGTTCCCATGGCAACAGGACGCCTGCTCAGGCGTCCTGCTGTCCATGGTGCTGAACAGATCTGTGCTGAAAGCATAGATCTGTTCAGTGTAAGTAAAATACAGTGCAGAAACCTATATAGTTTCTGTACTGTATTTTACAGACATCAGACCCACTGGATCTTCAAGAACCAAGTGGGTCTGGGTCCAATTTTTTTTTAAAAAAGTGAAAAAAGTTAAGATAAAATAAAAAAACATTTATCACTGAATAAAAATAAAAATAAAAAAATACACTACACATATTAGGTATCGCCGCGTCCGTAACGACCTGATCTATAAAACGGTCATGTTACTTTCCCCGCACGGTGAACGCCATAAAAAAAAAATAATAAAAACTATGAGAAAATTGAAATTTTGCCCACCTTACTTCCCAAAAAAGGTAATAAAAGTGATCCAAAAAGTCGCATGTACGCCAAAATAGTACCAATAAAACCGTCATCTCATCCCGCAAAAAATGAGACCCTACTCAAGATAATCGCCCAAAAACTGAAAAAACTATGGCTCTTAGACTATGGAAACACTAAAACATGATTTTTTTTGTTTCAAAAATAAAATAATTGTGTAAAACTTTTATAAATAAAAATAAAGTATACATATTAGGTATCGCCGCGTCCGTATCGACCGGCTCTATAAAATTATCACATGACCTAACCCCTCAGGTGAGCACCGTAAAAAAAAAAGAAAAAAAAAGTGTAAAAAAAGCAATTTTTTGCCATCTTACGTCACAAAAAGTGTAATAGCAAGCGATCAAAAAGTCATATGCACCCCAAAATAGTGCCAATCAAACCGTCATCTCATCCCGCAAAAAATTAGACCCTACTCAAGATAATCGCCCAAAAACTGTAAAAACTATGGCTCTTAGACTATGGAGACACTAAACAATTTTTTGGTTTTAAAAATGAAGTTATTGTATAAAACTTACATAAATAAAAAAAATTGTATACATATTAGGTATCGCCGCGTCCGTGACAACCTGCTCTATAAAATTACCACATGATCTAACCTGTCAGATGAATGTTGTAAATAACAAAAAAAAAAACGTGCCAAAAAAGCTATTTCTTGTTACCTTGCCGCACAAAAAGTGTAATATAGAGCAACCAAAAATCATATGTACCCTAAACTAGTACCAACAATACTGCCACCCTATTCCGTACTTTCTAAAATGGGGTCACTTTTTTGGAGTTTCTACTCTAGGGGTGCATCAGGGGGGCTTCAAATGGGACATGGTGTCAAAAAAACTGTCCAGCAAAATCTGCCTTCCAAAAACCGTATGGCATTCCTTTCCTTCTGTGCCCTGCCGTGTGCCCGTACAGCAGTTTACGACCACATATGGGGTGTTTCTGTAAACTACAGAATCAGGGCCATAAATAATGAGTTTTGTTTGGCTGTTAACCCTTGCTTTGTAACTGGAAAAAAAATATTAAAATGGAAAATCTGCCAAAAAAGTGAAATTTTGAAATTGTATCTCTATTTTCCATTAAATCTTGTGCAACATCTAAAGGGTTGACAAAGTTTGTAAAATCAGTTTTGAATACCTTGAGGGGTGTAGTTTCTTAGATGGGGTCACTTTTTTGGAGTTTCTACTCTAGGGGTGCATCAGGGGGGCTTCAAATGGGACATGGTGTCAAAAAAACTGTCCAGCAAAATCTGCCTTCCAAAAACCGTATGGCATTCCTTTCCTTCTGCGCCCTACTGTGTGCCCGTACAGCAATTTACGACCACATATGGGGTGTTTCTGTAAACTACAGAATCAGGGCCATAAATAATGAGTTTTGTTTGGCTGTTAACCCTTGCTTTGTAACTGGAAAAAAAATATTAAAATGGAAAATCTGCCAAAAAAGTGAAATTTTGAAATTGTATCTCTATTTTCCATTAAATCTTGTGCAACATCTAAAGGGTTGACAAAGTTTGTAAAATCAGTTTTGAATACCTTGAGGGGTGTAGTTTCTTAGATGGGGTCACTTTTTTGGAGTTTCTACTCTAGGGGTGCATCAGGGGGGCTTCAAATGGGACATGGTGTCAAAAAAACTGTCCAGCAAAATCTGGCTTCCAAAAACCATACGGCGCACCTTTCACTCTACGCCCCGCTGTGTGGCCGTACAGTAGTTTACGGCCACATTTGGGGTGTTTCTGTAAACAGCAGAGTCAGGGCAATAAAGATACAGTCTTGTTTGGCTGTTAACCCTTGCTTTGTTAGTGGAAAAAATGGGTTAAAATGGAAAATTAGGCAAAAAAATGAAATTCTCAAATTTCATCCCAATTTGCCAATAACTCTTGTGCAACACCTAAAGGGTTAACGAAGTTTGTAAAATCAGTTTTGAATACCTTGAGGGGTATAGTTTCTTAGATGGGGTCACTTTATGGAGTTTCTACTCTAGGGGTGCATCAGGGGGCTTCAAATGGGACATGGTGTCAAAAAAACTGTCCAGCAAAATCTGGCTTCCAAAAACCATACGGCGCACCTTTCACTCTACGCCCCGCTGTGTGGCCGTACAGTAGTTTACGGACACATATTGGGTGTTTCTGTAAACAGCAGAGTCAGGGCAATAAAGATACAGTCTTGTTTGGCTGTTAACCCTTGCTTTGTTAGTGGAAAAAATGGGTTAAAATGGAAAATTAGGCAAAAAAATGAAATTCTCAAATTTCATCCCAATTTGCCAATAACTCTTGTGCAACACCTAAAGGGTTAACGGAGTTTGTAAAATCAGTTTTGAATACCTTGAGGGGTGTAGTTTATAGAATGGGGTCATTTTTGGGCGGTTTCTATTATGTAAGCCTCGCAAAGTGACTTCAGAGCTGTAGTGGTCCCTAAAAATTGGGTTTTTGTAAATTTCTGAAAAATTTCAAGATTTGCTTCTAAACTTCTAAGCCTTGTAACATCCCCAAAAAATAAAATATCATTCCCAAAATAATTCAAACATGAAGTAGACATATGGGGAATGTTAATTCATCACAATTTTTGGGGGTATTACTATGTATTACAGAAGTAGAGAAACTGAAACTTTGAAATTTGCTAATTTTTCAAAATTTTTGGTAAATTAGGTATTTTATTATGCAAAAAAATTAATTTTTTTGACTTTATTTTACCAGTGTCATGAAGTACAATATGTGACGAAAAAACAATCTCAGAATGGCCTGGATAAGTCAAAGCGTTTTAAAGTTATCAGCACTTAAAGTGACACTGGTCAGATTTGCAAAAAATGGCCTGGTCCTTAAGGTGAAAATGAGCCCGGTCCTTAAGGGGTTAAAGGAGTTGTCTGAGTAAAAAAAACTAAAAACACCCCCTGCTCAACCCAGGTTTCCAGACCTGTCTGCCCGGAAGTGTGATGTGCCAACCTCCTGCACATGTCGCTACTTAGACCACTGACTGGCTGGTAGCAGTGATGTGTGGGTAATAGGCACGTCGCACTTTTAGACAGGTGGGGGCTGGAAGCACCAGGGACAAAGACTTGCTGCATAAAAGGGGACGAGAAGAGCAGGTAAGTAGGTTTTAGTTTTTTTTACCCGCACATCATGACCAGCCATCCCCTATATTTTTTCCAGCCTGGATGACTAAGGCTACTTTCACACTGGCGTTTCTGGGTCCGCCTGTGAGATCCGTTTTAAGGCTCTCACAAGCGTCCCAAAACGGATCAGTTCAGCCCCAATACATTCTGAATGGATAAGGATCCGTTCGGAATGCATCAGTTTGGCTCCGTTCCGCCTCCATTGGAGGCGGACACCAAAACGCTGCTTTCAGCATTTTGGTGTCCGCCTGGCGATGCGGAGCCAAACGGATCTGTCCTGACTTACAATGTAAGTCAATGGGGACGGATCCGTTTTCACCGACACAATATGGTGCAATTGTAAACGGATCCGTCCCACATTGACTTTGAATGTAAGTCAGGACGGATCCTTTTGACTTATACTTAGGCCTCATGCACGCGACCGTATCGTTTTTTGCGGTCCGCAAACCGCGGATCTGCAAAAACCGGAAGCCGTCCGCGTTGCCTTCCACAATTTGCAGAAACGGAACGGGCGCCAGCATTATAAATGCCTATTCTTGTCCGCAAAGTGCGGACTAGAATAGGACATGTTATTTTATTTTATTTTAGCGGGGCCGTGAAACGGCGGCTCGGATACGGACCCAAACAACAGTCGTGTGCATGAGGCCTTAGACTTAGATTTTTACAGAGTAATGCAAACTGATCCGTTCTGAACGGATCTAATCGTTTGCATTATAGGTGCAGATCCATCTGTGCAGACACCAGACGGATCTGCAGCTAAATGCAGGTGTGAAAGTAGCCTAAGGCTAAGTCAGTCAAACGGATCTGTACTGAACAGATGCAGACGGTTGTATTATCTGAACGGATCCGTTTGGCTCATTGTAAGCAGCGTTTTGGTGTCCTCCTCCAGAGCGGATTGAAGACGGAACGGAGGCAAACTGATGCATTCTGAGCGGATCCTTTTCCATTCAGAATGCATTAGGGCAAAACTGATCCGTTTCGGACCGCTTGTGAGAGCCCTGAACGGATCTCCCAAATGGAAAGCCAAAACGCCAGTGTGAAAGTAGCCTTATAAAGTCTTATTGCAGAGCACTCCAAAGATTGCTTCTCTCCGCAGTTTATCTGAAAACACTGAGTAATGTTACAATTTTATAAGAAAAACTAAACCAAGACTTCTCTCCACTGACACTGATTTTTCCTATTAATGAAGGAGTAGACTATTTACTTTGGACCAGTGCCAGTAACAGAGAGAGAAGCTGGAGTTTAAAAGAAGATACAGAAGGACAGAATGAAGTGATAAATTAAGTTGTAGCCCCTATGAGAGACAGACTTTAAAGAAGTTTTCCAGTTTTATGTAACTAAAAACTTGAAGAGGTATTTCCATTTCATAAAGTGAAGTGATATCCCATCACTTTATGATCATGGGGAATCCAACTTCTGGGACTCAACAATCATAACCCGATTCGATGCAGTCACAGCAGAAAAGATCCAGATAGAACAAGGTTAAAAGCTGTGCACCAAGTGATCTAGTGAAGCAGTGATTGCTACCAAAAAGTAAATCATCAACCTAAACTACTGCAAAGTTTGAAGATGTCACATATAGAAGCTGCTGTTTTGCTGCCTGGAAATGATTGTACAATTGTACATTATAATATTTGGTTGTGTGGCACTTATCCATTCATGCGTGACTTAACCAATGCCAGGAATTTACAGCCTCAGAGCATCCGCTTCAGATGCCTTTTAAAGAGAACATTATAAAGATCAAACACAATTTACGGATTTAACATAGTTACATTGCTTTATGAAACATGACAGCAGCTACTCAACAATGTTCTAATTAGCCATGTCAAAAACAATTCATTCTTCCTTAAAGGCACAGTTCCAATTACAAACCTCACACAAATGCTTTTAATAAACATCTGAATCATCACACTTATGTTCTACAAAGACATTGGGGTTTAGGGGAAACTTTAGGGTATTAGAAGTAGAGATTAGAGAATTGATTCTAAACTAATCAAATTTGTCTTGAATTTAAAAAAATTCAGTTTCCAACCGAATCCAAATCTTTTGCAATTGAATTTAGACAAATCTCTCAAAATGGCTGCATCTGCCACCAAAAAGGCATAATTTGAGGACGATGTCTAACCCCTTAATGACACAGCCATTTTTCACCTTAAGTGAAAATGTGATATTATGTGGTAATAACTTTAAAACGCTTTTACTTATCCAGGCCAATCTGAGATTGTTTTCTCGGCACATATTGTACTTCATGACAGTGGTAAAATTTATAAAAAAAAGAATACTACATTTACCCAAAATTTAGAAAAATTAGCAAATTTCCAAATTTCAATTTCTCTTACTTTTATAATAGATAGTAATAACTCCAAACAGACGGATTACTTTACATTCCCCATATGTCTACTTCATGTTTGGATTATTTTGTGAATGCCATTTTATTTTTTGGGGACGTTAGAAGGCTTAGAAGTAAATCTTGACATTTGTCATCAAATTTCCAAAACCCACTTTTTAAGGACCAGTTCAGTTCTGAAGTCACTTTGTGAGGCATACATAATCGAAACCACCCAACAATGACCCCCTTTTAGAAACTACACCCCTCAAGGTATTCAAAACTGATTTTACAAACTTTGTTAACCCTTTAGGTGTTCCACAAGAATTAATGGAAAATGGAGATGAAATTTAGGAATTTCACTTTTTTGGCAGATTTTCCATTTTAATAAAAAAAAAGTACACTAACAAAGCAAGGGGTTAACAGCCAAACAAAACTCAATATTTATTGCCCTGATTCTGTAGTTTACAGAAATACCCCATATGTGTTCAGTAAACTGCTGTACGGGCACACGGCATTGCGCAGAAGGAAAGGAACGCCATATGGTTTTTGGAAGGCAGATTTCACTGGGATAATTTTAAGCTGCAATGTCATATTTGAAGACCCCTGATGCACCCCTAGAGTAGAAACTCCAAAAAAAGACCCCATTTTGGAAACTACGGGATAAGGTGGCAGTTTTGTTGGTACTATTTTAGGGTACATGTGATTTTTGGTTGCTCTATATTACACTTTTTGTGAGGCAAGGTAACCAAAAATAGTTTTTTTTTGGGCGACTGTCTTATGTAGGGGCTAATTTTATTTTCGGTATGAGATGACGGTTTGATTGGTACTATTTTAGGGTGCATGACTTTTTGATCGCTTCCTTTTACACTTGTGATATAAGGTGACAAAAAATGAAATTTTTTTACACCGTTTTTATTTTTTATTTTACTTTTTTATGGTGTTCATCTGAGAGGTTAGGTCAAGTGATATTTTTATAGAGCAGGTTGTTATGGACGTGTCAATACCTAATATATATACTTTTTTACATTTATTTAAGTTTTACACAATAATATCATTTTTGAAACAAAAAAAATTATCATGTTTTAGTGTCTCCATAGTTTTTTTATATTTTTTGGGCGATTGTCTTAGGTAGGGTATCATTTTTGAGGTATGAGATGATGGTTTGATTGGCACTATTTTGGGGTGAGTATAACTTTTTGATGACTTGCTATTACAGTTTTCATGATGTAATTTAACAAAAAATTGCTTTTTCTACACCGTTTTAATTTTTATTTTTTTTACGGTGTTTACCTGAGGGGTTAGGTCATGTGGTATTTTTTTAGAGCAGGTTGTTACGGACGTGGCGATACCTTTACATTTAACACAATATAAGCATTTTTGAAACAATGTTTTAGTGTCTCCATAGGCTGAGAGCCATAGTTTTTTTTATTTTTTGGGTGATTGTCTTGGGATGAGGTGATGGCTAGATTGGTACTATTTTGGGGCGCATACACCTTTTTGATAGCTTGGTGCTGCACTTTTAGTGATGTAAGGTGACAAAAAAATTTTATTAGCACATATTTTATTTTTATTTTTTTGACGGTATTCACCTGAGGGGTTAGGTCATGTCATATTTTCATAGAGCAGGTCGATACAGACGCGTCAATACCCAATATGTATTTTTTTCCCTATTGTTTACATTTTTTTTTTTACTTTATTTTGGGAAAAGGGGCGTTTTTTTTTCTTGAAACGTAAAAATGTATTAATTTTTTTACAACTTCTTTTATCACTTTACTTTTGGTCCCACTATGGGACAGGGTCTGATCCCTGTTTCAATACAGCACAATACATCTGTATTGTGCTGTATTAAACTGTCAGTGTCTTAGACTGTAAGACACAGTTGCCTAGGAGACCCAGCCCTGAGGACCCGATGGGGATGTACAAGCTGCCGCAAACCCCCTGTATGCTGCAGTCAGCGTGACCGCGGCATACAGGGGGTTAATCCGCCAGCATTGGTGTTTTCACCGATGCTAGCAGATACAGCAGGGGAGCGGCTGTCAGTATCAGACGGGCCCCTGCTGCTGATCGCGGCAGCAGTTGTGGGGCAGCGCGTTAACCCTAGGACGAGAATGCTCGTCCTAGTGCGTTAAGTACCTGCAAGTTAGGACGAGCATTCTCGTCCAAGGTCTTGAATGTGTTAAATTTAAAAATAAAATCTGACAGGGCAGTGGCTACAAGCACTTACCTACAGTCATACATACAATGCATTCAGACATTCTTCAGACCCTTTCTAGTTTTTTCACATTTTGTTATGTTGCAGACAGGTGTTAAAATTAAAATTTCTCTCATCAATCTGCACTCAATACCCCATAATGAGAAAGTGAAAACAGAATTTTAGAAATCTTTGCTAATTTATTAAAAAGGAAAAACTAAAATCTCACATAGACATAAGTACTTTTTGCTATGACACTTGAAATTTAGTTCTGGTGGCTTCCCTTTTCTCTTGATCACCTTTGATATGTTTTTACACCTTGAATGGAGTTCACCTGTGGTAAATTCAGTTGATTGGACATGATTTGGAAAATGCATATCAGAGCAGAAACCAAGCCACGAGAAGGAAAGAATGGCCTGTATAGATTGTGTAGAGTCACAGATCTGAAGATGGGTATAAAAAAGTTTCTGCTGCACTGAAAGTTCCCAAGAAAGGAAAGAAGTTTGGAACAACCAAGACTCTTCCTAGAGATGGCCCCGACACCAAACTAAGTAATCAGCGGAGAATGGTCTTGATAAGAGAGGTGAGGTGACCAAGAACCCAATGGTCTCTCTGGCTGAGCTCCAAAGATCCTGTGTGCAGATTGGAGAAACTTCCAAAAGGTCAACCATCACTGTGGCATTGCACCAATCCGAAATTTATGACACACAAATAAAATTCTCCTTAAAAGATACATAAAAGCCTGTCTGGAGTTTGAACAAAGCACCAATAGGACTCTCAGACTGTGAGAAACAAGATTCTCTTGTCTGATGAAACCAAGATTGAACCTTTTGGCCACAATTCTATTCATCAATACTGGAGGACACCAGGCACTACTCATCACCTACCAATACCATTCTTATAGTGAAGCATGGTAGTGGCAGCATCATACTGTGGGGGTGTTTTTCAGCAGTTGGAACAGAGAGACTGGCCTGGGCTGAGGGAAAGCTGAATGGGGCACAGTACAGAGATATTCTTAATGAAAACTTGATCCAGAGTACTCTGAATCTCAGACTGTATAGAAGGTTAACCTTGCAACAAAAGATTAACCCTAAGCACACAGCCAGGACAACACACGCTTAAGGACAACTGTGTGAATGTCTGTGAGTGACCCAACCAGAGCCCTGACGTTAACCCAATTAAACAATTCTGGATAGACCTGAAAATGGCTGTTCACTGATGGCTCAATCCAACTTGACAGAGCCTGAGAGGATCTGCAGAGAAGAATGGCAAAACAACTCAAAATCCAGTTATGCAAGCCTTGTGGCATCACAAGAAGACTGGCTGTAATAGCTGTCAAATGTGCTTTAACTAAGTACTGAGTAAAAGGTCTGAATACTTATGCCATTGCAATATTTTAGTTTTTCCTTCTCAATAAATTAGCAAAGATTTCGAACATTATATTTTTACATTCTGATTATGGGGTATTGAGTGGAGAGTGGTGTGGAAAAACTAGATTTTTTATTTTACATAACAAAATGTAAAAAAAGTTAAAGGGTCTGAAGACTTTCTAAATGCATTATATATGTCACTGTTCACATTACTATTCCGGTCTTGACATTCATAGAGTCATACACAACTTTTTAGGGAAATCTCTGCACTTTCAATTTGGGTCAAATTTATTTGTACTCAAATCAAATCTGCAAATCAATTTGTTCGAATTGGACCCAAAACGAATTTCAAGAAATTTGTTCATCTCTATTTAGAAGCTAACAGCCATCATCAAGATCAAATGAATGGGAAAATGTGGTATACAGTACATGCAACCATGGGCAGAAAAATGTATTTAACTGTGTCATAATAAAAAGATACTTTAGTTTAAAGGGGTTGTCCGGGTTCACAGCTGAACCCGGACATACTCAAAATTTTAACCAGGCAGCCCCCTGTAATGAGCATCGAAGCATTTCTTGCTCTGATGCTCTCTTTTGCCACTGAATCGCGCAGGGCAAAGGCATTATATGAAGTTCCGGTGATGTACCGGGCTCTCCATAAGGATTGCTAGGCGGAAGCTTCGGCCCAGCAGTGAGCCCGGTGACATCATTGGCACTAATGGGTGGGATTTAGCACTGTAAAACAGCTAGGGCAGCGCTAAAGCCTGCCCATCAGAGCAGGTGACGTCACCGGTGGGTGGAAGACTCCGCTTAGCAGTGAAAAAACAAACAAAAAAGCCCTTGCCCTGTGCGATCCAGCACAAGGCAAGGGAGAGCATCGGAGCATGAAATGCTCCAATGCTCATACCACAGGGTCTGTCTGGGTGGAATTCTGTGTATGCCCGGGTTTAGCTCTGAACCCGGACAACCCCTTTAAGTGTTAAAATAATAAAATTATAGTTACTTAGCAAGTGTGTGAGACAGTGGGTCTCAGATATAAAAATAAATTTTAGCCTTGTTGACCACTGCAGTCAATGAAATCAAATTTTTAACTTTTATAATATAGAGAAAAAAAAAAGGTTAACTTACATTGACACCATTGACAAAATTTTACCTCTTCCCACTTTTAACATATGAGGACTGGAAAGTTTATATTAACTAATGTACTGGTATATGATCGCATGCCTCAAAGTCTAAAAATATACAGCTGAATACTGTTTGTAAACAAAAAAAAGAATATAAATAACATATTTTTCAGCCTATAAGATGCACCATCCCCAAAGTGGGGGGAAAATGTCAGTGTGTCTTATGGAGCGAATACTAATGAGCGCTAATCCGGGAAGAGGTGAATGCAGCGCTCCACGGGCTCTGTACTCACTGCTTCCTGGTCCTCTGTCACTCGCTGTACTGCGACTGCACACAGTGTGAGGAAGTCGGCTTCAGGTCACAGCACAGGGCACGGCAGGAAGAAGAAGAAGAGAGATGGATCCTAGAAGCTGCATCCGGAGCAGGAGAGGTAAGTTGATTTTTTAATTTTATTTGCTCTCAGCATGGGGTTATGATTTGAGGTCTGGGGTTCATTCACATTGGGGTTCTGATCTGAGGTCTGAACATATTGGGGCTCTTATCTGAGGTTTGAGGGTCATTCAAATTGGGAGTCTGATCTGAGGTTTCAATGAGAGGGGTCTTATTTATATTGTGGCTCTGATCTGAGGTCTGGGGGTCATTCACATTGGAGCTTTGATCTGTAGTCGGATTGGGGGTCTGATCTGAGATCTTTTTGAGGTCTTATTAACATTGGAGGTCTGATATGAGGTCTTATTAACATTGGGGTCTGAGCTGAGGTCTAATAGAGTCTTATTAACGTTGGCGGTTCGATTAAAACAAAAAATGTAAAAACTATACTAAAGACGGGGACAGTAATAAAGACCCATAATGGAAGCAGTCATTAGCATTCGGACCATAAGACGCCACTTTCCCCCCATTTTTGGAGGCAAAAAAGAGCGTCTTATAGTCTGAAAAATAAGGTAAACAGCTGTCTGTATGAGAATTCTGAATTAAAGGGAATGTGTCTGATGTACAGGCAGCATGCATTAAAGCAGGAGGAGTTGAGAAGATATAGTATTATAGAAAAGCAAATGATGTATTCTATTAATTGAAATCCCTACTCTATGTTTAGGAGTCCAGCGGGTGGACTTATCAGTGACTCGGGGCCATTTCTGTATGAATTAATAATATAATAAATTTAGAATATTTTCCTATAAAGCTATAGATTAATCTTTTCAGCTCCTCCTGCATGTTCAACTCGAAATTCCATATACGGTAAGTAATATAAAACTATATATTCCAAACTTCGTATCCCCGCCTCTCCCCTATGCTGCCCTCAGATAGGAAGCATAAAAAAAAATATAACAGATTAACTTTACGAAGCTAAAGAATTAGGATTGGCAGCACACGATTTATATTTGTTGTTATAGATGGTTAGACATTTTTAACAAATGTTGCAAATTCCCTACAGCTGCTCTCCTGGTAGAATAGAATACAGACAACATACAAGACACCTGGACTTGCAATGGACAATGGGGAGAGCAGATACTCTCATAATCTCGACAGCCACACAGATGGGCCTATGCTTTAATGCACTTCTGGGTGTCACAAATAACACTATACCATACTCTACATGTTCAGCAAAAGAGATGACACAATTCTTACAGGAGGGAACCAAGGTTGAGTAAGAAATCCTACAACTTGGGTGGTTTTCCAATTTATTAAAATAATATAATTAGCATTAAAGAATGATGGAATTTACAAAAATCCATCCATGACCAAGTTTTTCTTTAAATTCTGAAACTATTCACACAGATTTACGTAAACATTTTTCTTGTAAGCCAAAAGAAAATTGTCCTTTTGTGTTTGGCTTCCAGCGTGTCATTATTCCCCTAGGATTAAGGCAACATATTTGACTAATCCTATGTAATTAATGGGCTTTAAGATGATACCACTCACGATTAGTGAGCGCATTCACACAGCTTCTGCTTGAGCTTTCTCCTTATTCAATTTAGGAAAGCAAAATAAATATCAGGTTTCTGGGGCCACTCACCCTCATCGCAAAAACTAGCAGGCATATTTCCACCTGAGAAACCCACTTAAAGAGACATCGGCTTTATTCAGAATATAAGCGGTCAAAGTTCACTAGAGAAAAAAAACTGTGACGCCAAGGAAAGTATCCATTTTCTTACAGTCTTAGAAATGTGAAAAATTGCACTTATGCTTTAATCCTTTGGCTTAACTGTAATAACCAATTTTGTCACATCCTGCTATTATCACACCTGTCCTTGCCACGTAAAGTAGATGAACTGTTTTTGCTCTGTCCAAGAAAGACTGCAACACAGGAGTTTTGTAATATGTTCCTTTTTATCACTAGTAAATCTATTGGTAGATGTATTAATTCAGAGTATAATTTTTAGAGTGGCTGTTAAAAGACCAGGTGCCCACCAAAAGTGTAAATCCAGTGTACTTTTTGTCTTCTTGCAAGCAAAGAGCACTGATCATTCTGTGACCAAAGAAGCAAACACTGGTGAGTGCTTCAAGGCTGCTTATGGGTTGTCCAGTTAGCATCCTCCACAAAAGTAGTTAAGTAATAATTGAAGGTTAATAGAAAGAGCAGAGACACCTCATGGCCACAAAAACAAATAGTAGCAGGGTCAGATGAAAAGCACTGGGATTTGGATGAAAGATAGGTACTATGGAATAGGAATGCAGACTGGACGATACACTGGACAGGCAATAATAGGTATTTAGAGAAGCAATCAGGTAAAAATCTGTATGCAGGAGCAAGTTTGTGTTCCAATTGGTAAAAGACAACATGAACAGGTATAAATACATCCTAGGATTCTAGAACTGATATGTACTCCTTCTCTTTTTTGTAAACAGGCCAAGTCAGTGGTTGGCTTGTGACTTCAACAACAACAGCAGATGCAATATTGCAAGAATAGTCCACTCCATTTTTTTCTTAAATTTCTGGAGAGTGTCAAGTTGAGTTTAAGAATCCTATGGTTTCTAGTAATACACACGGTGAGGAATGTAAAAGCCTACTGTGAGGACAGATTGGGATTTCTCAGAATGCAAGTGATGCAGCCATCCTGAAGAAGGTGATTTACTAAAGCACAAATAGTAAGATCTAATCATCTCTCTTAGGGTTCCTGCCCTGTTCATCTGCTGTCATTGATCTGAACAGTTCACCTCAATATGCAATCTGAGAAGGCCCTAGTCTCAGAATAAGGTGCACATGGACATCAGAAAAACTCAGAACTGAAAATAAATAAGAAATTGTCAACTTACTGCAACTAGAGTGAGTACAAAGCATTCTGCAATATGAATGGAGCAGCAGGTTAAGCATGTACACTGCTTCATTCAATCTCTATGGGACTACTGGATATAGTACAGTGCTTGGCTGTTTCTGCTCAGTTCATAGAGAGTAAGTTGGGGATATGTTTGTATTGTGTGGAAACCCCTTTAATGTCAGCTGATCTCAGTGTCAGGCCCATCAGAGGAAATTATTCTTGGGGCCTAAATTGTCAATAAATTCTAATAGGTTTTGATTCAAGGAAACAGACCCTAGTAGCAAGTGATTGGTTCCAAAGGCAGTTCCAAATGGGATTTTTTTCTCCTGGACCTTTGGGGCCCAGAATGGTATAAGAGCCTGGATCAAGATAAAAACTAATCAGGTACGTGGCTGCGTTTTCGCGCTGCAGGTCCTTACTGTGATGTGGAAAAAAAAAAATCACAAATTGAACCAAAGTACTTACCGAAGGACCATTCGCTCCTGAAGAAGCGCGTAAGCAAAACTCGGGTCGGGCGGTAATGTGTATGCAGTTTGTGATTTTATATGCTTTGAAACAAGTGTTCGTCTGTAAGTATAATAACTTATTTTAATATACGGAGGAAGTTGGGAGCTTCACTATGGTTGTGATCCCTTGATATCCAACAGGACACTACTGTGGAGGAGAGACGCCCACTCGTGTAGCTTGATGGTCCTTTTTACATGTCCGGAGGGAGGAATGGTCCTGTTCTGGAACTAAGGAGGCTCGGTTATAAGAGCCTGGAACTACTGGAGGATTTTCTGGTCCTCTGGTGGGCCACTCAGATGCTGGCTGAACATGGCCAACTGACTAATGTGTATGAGCGCCTCCTAACTCCCCCTCAATGTCAGATGTTGGGTACAACTGGAAGGACATTAGAATTTGAAGGACTGTGCAGTTGGATTTCAACATGTGTGAGCTTTTTATTCTTGGGGAGTAAACATTTTCTTAAATACGCTTCAAAAACAATGGGGTCAGGTTAAAGGAAATTTGTCTCTAGAAATTTGTCTCGCTAGGATATGCCCCCATTTTCTGATAGGTGCGGGTCCCACCTCTGGGACCCACACCTACAAGGAGAACGGAGCGAAGAAAGTTGAGGAGGGCGCACCCACAGCCGCCCTCCATTCGTTTCTAAGGAGCCGCCGAAAATAGCCATGCCCAATAGAAATGAATGGGAGCGGTGGCCGTGCATGAGCGGTGCGCTCCCATTCACTTCAATCAGAGAGGTGGGGAATTTCACCTGGTGGTGGACGGACTCCGGGATCCTCCAGCCACAAATCTCCCTGGCTCCGTTCTCCTTGTAGCACCTATCAGACAATGGGGGCATATCCTAGAGATATGCCCCCCATTGTCTAAGATGGGATAACCCCTTTAAGACATGGAACTCTGGCTCCTCTGCCTACCATTCCTCTCCTTCTTGATTGACAGGGTTTCTACATAGTCATCTCACTTGACCCATTCAATCAATAAGAAAGTGGAAGGGCTGGCAGATGATGCAGGAGGAGCAAGGGTGCACAGAGTGTCGTGGACCGGTCCTTCGTGCATTTAACTTCTCATTTTCATAAGGATTAAAAGAACCATTTCTCTAGAATGAAGCAGTGGATCGCCAAGTGACTGGTATCATTACATTCTGCTGCGCTGGCCCTAGCAGGAATTGTACCTGGTTTAAGAGTGAATTTCTTGGTGACAAACTCCCTTTTAAAGTGGGAATAGCTGCACCATGGGGTTTGTTCTGTTTGCTTCTGTCCTAATAACTGGATCTCAAAATGGGAACTAGAGTAAATGTTCATTTCATTTTAAATCATCAATCTGAAATCCTAAATGATAAAATATTTAAAATACATATTTTCATTCCTTCATAAATATTATCCTAAATATTACCATATCTATACTGGATATTTTAGCTTCTTTGAAAATATTATCATAAACACCTATGAACGTTGAACAAACAGGAGCCCCCTGTGCCTACTAACAACATGTCCATTGACCCATCAACTCCAACAGTCGTTTTATTAGACCAAGAGCACTGAATAAATGTATAAAATGTAAGCTCTTAGGTATGAATGCACTTTTTATTCCCATACTATTAGTAGATTTGCCTGCAAACATCTCCTAAAATGTGTTTGATTTTTCTCTACATTACCTCTACCACTCTACCCATAAGTTAGCTCATAGAAGTGGATAAACTTTACCCACTAGAGAGTGGTTTGATAGCACTGGAAACCAAAACATGACAGAGAAAAATTATGAGTTTTATCTATGTTTCTAGACTTGGGAAACTGCTATGCCAGACATGTGACTCAAGCTGTGCTGACAAAGATCTTATTCAAGTATAGGTAACTCAGGAAATTTCAGGGCTCCTGCTTAAAAGCCTTCCATGCACATATCCTTTACCAATCAACAGCCCTCAATCAATACTGCCAGACGCTTGCAAAGTATAGGTCCAATAAACTTCCTTTCTGCAAACCATACTTGATAAAAGGTAAGCTCGTATAGACCACAAAAAGGAGGATATCACTTTCCCAGACTGTCTGTCTATCTAATAAGCAAAGTTCATACAAACAACCTTTCAGTTTGAGCCAACATTCTTATGAAAGAAGTAGTTATATGGTTGTGAACATTTCATTTTATATAACTAATGACTAGTGGTGAACTGCAGTTCCCTTCTGGCTGCTTAGCAGAGGTTTGAATTAGGGAAATATGTTTTTAAGAGCATTGCTCTTGGTGATCTAGGGCTAGATTAAATACCTTCCTATAATTAAACATTTCACTTTCTTTCAAAAACATTTGCAAATCTTCAAGATATATCTAGGGTCAGTGAACATCACTTGAAGTTTGAACCATCAGCTGATTGCTACTTCATTGTGGTTAGGCTATGATTTAGTTTCAAAATGTGGCGCCAAAGAATTAATAATTATTTTTTTGGCAATAGATACATATAAACATGCTACATGGGCACAACGGTGGCTCAGTAGTTAGCACTGGTGCCTTGCAGTGCTGCAGTCCTAGGTTGAAAAGCCAGCCACTGACAACATCTACATGGAGTTGTATGTTCTCCCCTTGTTTGCGTGGGTTTCCCCAGGTACTCCGGTTTCCTCCTACACTCCAAAGACATACTGATAGGGAACTTAGATTGTGAGCCCCATTTGGGACAGCTCGATGCTAATGTCTGTAAAGTGCTGCAGAATGTAGTAGCGCTATATAAGTGCATAAAATAAATACACTAAGAAACCTAGGGAAGGGACCATAAAACTGATCTATGGGAGTCCTATGCTCCCTATATCTGCACGTGCTAACTGATCTCTCAGATTAGCGTTACGTTTATTGCAGATAAGAGGTGGATAGCTAAACTCCTCCACTGTTGGATATGACTTCTTCAATATATCCCAATGTTTGCGAATTATATTTTAAAAATGATGGGTAAAGGGATGGTATTTATGTAAAAAATGCTATACAATATCCTATGCGCCTTCGAGTGGATTGTTATATATAGGAGAAACTATGCAGACTATCAAAGATCGTATTTGTAAACATAAGTCCATTATACGTAAGAAGAACCTTTTATTACCGATACCTTTTCATTTTCATGACTGCAGACACTCTATCTCACAGCTGAGGTATAAGGTAATAGAGCAGGTTCATTCTCCGCGAAGGGGAGGAGACATTAAAACATTGCTACTCATGAGGGAGGCATTTTGGATTCATACGTTAGATACGTTACAACCTAAGGGTCTAAATAGAGATTATGAGATCATGTTTTTTTTTAATGTTTAATATGGAATATTTTCCCTTACAGACTGCAACACTATGTTACTGAATTTAAGTACTTTGTTTCTTCGTGAAACAAGAATTTATGCGAGATCAAATATTCCAGTCATGTTTTTTTATGTAATTTCCTATTTGCATAATTAATTAATCAATTAATGATGTCACAAACATGTGATTTAGTTTGTTACTTATAAAATGCTATCTAGTGTCATTTATTATTGTACGGTTGAGCAAGGCTGAATGAGCCGAAACGCTCCCTGTTATTGGATACTTTTGGATGATTAAATAAAGAATACAACACTAAATCAAGTACGTCTGCTGAGATTATCTAAATCGGATTTTGTCGTGGGGACTGGGGCAGTGGCAAGAGGATCGTGAGCTGTTGAATTTAGTTCCTAGAGGTTAGAGGCATAGAAGGGGTGGATAGTACGGTCCACACCCTTACTCCACCACAGGTGAGACCAGCTGGAGGTACTCAAGGGCTTATAAACAACCCTCAGTGTATCAGGAGGAGGAGACTTGAAAGCAGTGGCCTGGGATGGCTCTGTGAGTCTGGTCTCAGCCAGGTTAGGCTGAGAGACCATGAGGCTGGGAGATAGCCTAGAGTTGGGGGACGAAGCAACGCCTGGGAGGGTCGCAGGGCCAGAGTCAGGCTGACTACTGAGCCTTAATCCCCCACAAGAGACATTGGACTTGAGACAGTGTGTGAACTGTGCTCTGTACTGCCAGGAGGCTGATGGACATGGGGCTGGGAAAGCCGCACCTGAGACAGGGTGTGAACGGTGCTCTGTAGGTAAGTCAGGAAGTCAAGTTAATGTATTAGGTAGTGCCCAGACAGGCAGGCTTTTATTTTGTAACGTTTATGTTTGTGCTTGGGCCACAATAAAGCACAGTTTGGACATGAAAATCCATTGTCTGTGAAGATATCTGTGAGCGTGACCCCAGTAAAAGAGAGCTACCCCTCACAGTTGCTGTAGAAACTTTCTAGAGTGATGCAGAGGAGGTTACATTTGTTATAATTACAGTCATTAGTATGAACACACCATTGGAGATAAGTCTGCTTTGACCTTTAAAATATTTATTCATACTTATTGGGTCATTCCAAATCAGTCAATTGTCCTACAAAAAAACCTAGCCAAATTATGATAATCGTTCTAGTTACTTCAGTCTACCCATTTCAATTATAACATTGGTTTCCCAAATTTAAACCTGCTCTAGTTCTGCTATGTTTTTCTTGTGCATTGGTGTCTAATACTGCCCACAAAACAGTGCGGTCTGACTAGTGATTTGTGTAGTGGTAGAACTATGTTCTCGTAATTTGCATCTATGGCCCTTTGATGCACCTAATGATCTTATTTGGCTTCACAGCAGCTGCCTGGCACTGGTCACTACAGTTCCCTTTACTGTCACCCAATGTCTCACGCCTTTTTCCATGTCAGTTTTACCCAGTATTTAGCCATTTAGTGCATAATAACTACATGTCTTTCCCTACTCAGCTTGTTGAACGTTGACTTGTAGGATAGCTACCTTCCAACCTTCCAACACCAGAGGCACAGCTTTTTTTTAAAAGAGCTAATTTGTAAACCTAAAGCATAAACATACAACACGTAAAGCTTGTGGCTTGAATTTTAAGGAACACAACAATATTTTATTTATTGCATAGTTTTGCTTTTATTTTAAGTTTTATCGTCTTCCCAGGTAAAAAAAATGATAAATATTGCAGTTATTGCAGACTAACACAGAAAAGCATCTAATTGTGAAATTAAAGTGAAATTAAAAGTTTTTACTTCATTATTATCAGTACACAGAGGAATAAATAAAGCAAGATGGGTACACTGATCTGCCTTTAAGATAAGACACAGGAAGGAAAGTGTAGACAGAAACACAGGCTTATGGACAAAATATGAAGTTACTACTAAACTTTTAGACTCTGTCAACTTCATTATGAAACATCCCTCTGCTGTTGTTTTTTGCAACAGTGCAATTCTTTTAAGTCAGCATTTTCAATCTCCCAACACTAAAGTTTTAAGAAACCATGATCTCATGTTTGAGAGAAATATGGAAGGGAAGTGACAGATGGTTGGGGCATGAGTCTAGCTGTTATGCCAGCTATCCCAATGTTAGTTGGAACCTTAGTGCTGCAGAACTGCTCCATAGAAAATAGAATATTGATTTGGGTCAAATCTGTTCATATGTGACACCAAGTGGGAATCCGGCTTCCATGCTGGGCGATGAAAATCTACACATACTAACTGATTAGCATAAAAGAATTCTGTTCTATATAAAGAGTGAACATTACTAAAGTTCAAAAAAGTGGAGAAGTTGCCATGACAGCTAAATTACTCATGTTCTATGGGTATGCTACTTGCATCTGATTGGTTGTTATGGTCAATCCAGTTCTTGTTAGCACTAGTTGTCATAATTAGGCCCAACATCATCTTCATTAAACTAAAATGAGTCATTAATAATCATTCCGATATATGTGATGGCTCAGATGTGATGGACATTTGTTGCTTTTTTTTTTTACAATATATAAAACTACATTTTTATATCTGTATAATTTGTTTGACAAAATTCCTTAGAAGGAGACAGAAAATAAATATTAAAGGTGTAGCTTAAAGATAAGGCATAACAGATTTACTGCCAGAAATATGCTTCTTTGTTCTCAGTGAAGGGACGCAATAAATTTGTATTTACAATTATTTATGTCTTCTGGCGAGGAAGCACGAAAGATCTAAATGCCAAGTAAAATGCAAATTAAACGGCAAAGAAAAAATCCTTTGTTTTCAAATTTAAAGCTGTATTGTTCAGAATGCAGATATCATCATCATTTACATCCTTCAGGAGATTTGGCGGACGCTATTATATCACCATACTGATAATAAATGACTACTCTTTACAAGATGTCCCTAGAGTCTTAAAGCAACAGAAATCATAAACACAATAATATATTTTTTGTATTGCTTTATCTGAATTGCCACCAACTTCCTAATTTAAAAAGATGCACTTCATTCATCCTTTTAATACTAAGAGGGTCAGTGCCACAAGACTGGAAGACGGCTGATGCTGTACCAATATTTAACCGCTTGCCAGCCGCCCGTTGACTATATATGTCTGGGCGGTCAGCATATACCTATGCATGGACATTTTTTAAATGTCCTTGCACAGACTGCAGCTGTGCACTAATCATGCAGCCATGGTCAGTGACAGCAGGACTCCCCATAGAGAAGGCAGGGAAAGTTTTTAAGTTACGTAGTTGTTAAACTGGACAACAAAATAAAAACTTGCCATATTCTGATCCTCATAATTATTTTGTATATATGTTAACGAAGTTGTGTGAGGGCTAATTTTTTTGCAGGCAATCTGTACTTTTTAGTGATACTACTTTGGATTGTGTTTGCCTTTTTGATCACTTTTTAATCAATTTTTTGGGGGAGGTCCAGCAACGAAAAAAAATTGAATTGACCATTAAGATTTTTTACGGCATTCACATTTATATATTTAAATAGCAGAGGCATTTTGAAAAAAGGCAGTGCAACTGATATTTGTTTATTATTAATTTATTTTTATTATGGGGACTATTTTAAATATTTTTAAAACTTTTTTTATACGTATCCTTAACCACTTCAGATCTGCCCATTGACTATAAACGTCCGGGTAGTGGTTGTTTATCTCTGAATGGATGTTCTGAATACAGATCAGTAAGCACTATGCGCAATCTGTCCTGGCCCGGTAGTCATGTGACCGCCGGGGGTGGGAGAGAGCAGGAGCTGATGGGTCTTTCACAGACCTTGATCAGCCCTGCACTGAGGCTGTACAGTGCAGTATTGTGCTGTACAGCCTATCTAGGAGCTGTATTTCCTACTGGCTACTATGACAGCCCCAGTTACAGGAGAGATCAATAGTGGAATAAAAAAAAAGAAAAGTGACGTTAAATGTCCCCCAGAGGTCTTGAATGACATTATTGGGGTTGCAAAGTGTAAAATAAAAAAAATTTAAATAAAGGTCTCACATGTAAAAAAGAATTAAAATAAAAAAAATTAATAAAATAGACATATTTGGTATTGCCGCATCCGTGACGGCCGGCTCTATAAATATATCACATGATCCACCCTGTCTAATAAACACCATAAAAAAATACAAATAAAAACTGTGTTAAAGGAAGCCTTTTTTGTCAAAACGGCTATTATTGTGTTAAAGTGAAATAAATACAAAAGTTGACATATTAGGTAACAACCTGCTCTATAAAAATATTACATGACCTAACCCCTCAGGTCAACACCGTCAAAAATTTTAATAAAAACTGTGCCAAAAAAGCAATTTTTTTGTCACCTAACATCACATAAAGTGCAACACCAAGCGATCAAAAAGGCGTATGCCACCCAAAATAGTACCAATAAAACTGTCACCTCATCCTGCAAAAAATTAGACCCTAACTAAGACAATCGGTCAAAAAATAAAAAAAGCTATAGCTCTCAGACTATGGAGACACTAAAACATCATTTTTTGGGTTTAAAAAATGCAATTAATATGTAAAACTTAAATACGGATGTAGTAGAGTTAACACTCATGCTTTATGAGACGAGTTATCAATATATTATAAGCAAACACCTTCAATTGCTTTTCAATGGCTTTCGTCTCAAGATAGCTCGATGAGTTAAGAAATTTGAGTTAAAGCTTGAGTGCTAACCCTGCTACATCTGTAAATAAGAAAAAGTATACATATTAGCTATTGCCACGTCCGTAACGATCTGCTCTATAAAAATGTCACATGACCTAACCCCTCAGGTGAACACTGTGAAAAATATATAAGTAAAAACTGTGCTAAAACAACCTATTATTTGGTCACCTTGCCCCATAAAGTGTTATAATGAATGATCAAAAAATCAAATGTACCCAAAAATGGTACCAATAAAAATATCAACTCTTCCTGCAAAAAAACAAGCCCCTACACAAGACGATCGGCAGAAAAAAAAAATGGCGTTCAGAAAATGGAGACACAAAAACATAATTTTTTTCAAAAATGCTTTATTATGTAAAACTAAAACAAACACAAAAGTAGACATATTTGATATCATTGCAGTCCGTAACAACTTGCTCTATAAAAATAGCACTTGAACTACCCTGTCAGATGAATGTTGTAAAAAAATAAAAACTGTGCCAAATCAGCCATGTTTTGGTTACCTTGCCTCTCAAAAAACACAATATAGAGCAATAAAAAATCATATGCACCCCAAAATAGTACTAATAAAACTGGCACCTTATTCCCTAGTTTTCAAAATGGGGTCACTTTTTGGGGGAGTTTCTACTGTAAGGGTGCATGTCAAATGGGACATGTCATTTAAAAACCAGTTCAGCAAAATCTGCCTTCCAAAAACCATACGGCTCTCATTTTCTTCTGCGCCCTGCCGTGTGCCCTTACATCAGTTTACGACCACATGTGGGGTGTTAATGTAAACCGCAGAACCAGGGTAATAAATATTACGTTTTGTTTGGCTGTGAACCCTCGATGTGTAAAAGACAAAAATGGATTTAAATGGAAAATCTGGCAAGAAAGTGAAATTTAGAAATGGAATCTCCATTTTCTTTTAATTCTTGTGGAACACCTAAAGGATTAACAAAGTTTGTAAAATTAGTTTTAGGTAACCTGATGGGTGTAGTTTCTACAATGGGGTCATTTATGGGGGGTTTCCACTATGTAAGCCCCACAAAGTGACTTCAGACCTGAACTGGTCCTTAAAAAGTGGGATTTGGAAATGTTCTTAAAAAATGTAAGAATTGCTTCTAAAATTCTAAGCCTTGTAACTTCCTAAAAACATAAAATGACATTTACAAAATGATGCCAACATAAAGTAGACATATGGGGAATGTTAAGTAATAAATATTTTATGAGGTATCACTTTCTGTTTTAAAAGCAATGAAATAGAAATGTTTTAAATTGTGAATTTTTCAAAATGTTTGGTAATTTGGGGATTTTTTCATAAATAAAGGTGAAATATATTGACTCAAATATATGACTATCATGAAGTTCAATGTGTCACGAGAAAACCATCTCTGAATGCCTTGAATAAGTAAAAGTGTTCCAAAATGATTACCACATAAAGTGACACATGTCAGATTTGCAAAAAATGATTCGGTCAGGAAGGGGATAAATGGCCCGGATGGGAAGTGGTTAAAGTCCCCTTAGGGAAACTTAACAAACAATTGCTAGATCACTTGTCCCTTAGACTACAATGAATTACTATTGCAGCCTATGGGAGTTGCACTATGTTCCTACGGAGCTCTGCCACTTGCAAGCCTCCATGGAAACTACTGTTTTCGTTGCCTCAGATCCTTTCGAAGGACTTAGGCTAGTACAGGGAAGGAATGGCTCTCCCAATCAACTTGCGGGGGAGCTGTTCAGGCCCCGGGAGCATAGCGCTCCTAAGGAAAGCCACCTCAAATGCCATGGTGACAAATGTAATAGCAGCTACAGTAATCATATGGCTGCCTTGCCATTAAATGGAATAAAACAGAGGACAATAGAACAAGAAAAATACTTGGGTATTCCAGTTACAAGTAAGCTAAGCAACAGTACTAAATGTCAAGTATTAGCTGAAAAGGTAAGATTGTATAGGGTGTTTAAAAAGATAGATAAAAACATGTGATATTACTCCTTTATAAATCCCTCATATAGCCACATCTTGAGTAAAGAATTCAGTTATGGGCTCCATATACTTTAAAGGGAACCTGTCACTGGGATTTTGTGTATAGAGCTGAGGACATGGGTTGCTAGATGGCCGCTAGCACATCCGCAATATCCAGTCCCCATAGCTCTGTGTGCTTTTATTGTGTAAAAAAACGATTTGATACATATGCAAATTAACCTGAGATGAGTCCTGTACGTGAGATGAGTCAGGGACAGGACTCATCTCAGGTTAATTTGCATATGTATGAAATCTTTTTTTTTAACACAATAAAAGCACACAGAGCTATGGGGACTGGGTATTGCGGATGTGCTAGCGGCCATCTAGCAACCCATGTCCTCAGCTCTATACACAAAATCCCGGTGACAGGTTCCCTTTAAGGGATATAGGAGAGCTAGAATGGTTTCAGAGATGGGCAATCAGATTATTAAATGGGATGGAAGGTCTGCCTTAAGATAAAATGCTTAAAAAGGCTTGTTGAGCTTGGAAACAATACCTCTTAGAGGTTATCTTAATTACATGTATAAATACATGTGTGGTCAACACAAATGGCACATGATTATTCAATCTAATAACTTTACATAGGACCAGGGGACATTCAGGAGGAAGGAGGAAAGGCGATTCAATACACGAAAGGATTCTTTACAGTTAAAGCACTGAAACTGTGCAATGCCCTACCCCAATAGGTTGTAATTGCAGATAATGTGTCAGCATTTAAAAAAGGGCTAGATACTTATCTAATAGTAAATAGCATTCAGGGTTATAATTAATCTAACAATTTCGTATAACTCATCTGGGAAAGGCTAAACTTGATGTTATTTTCCGATGTAAATAACTATGTATGAGACAGAGCTGTAGTATTTAATGCACTGTATATATTAGAGTAAACACCCCAAAGCATAAAAGGAAGACATGGGATGATGTAAAAAGACTGCAATAAATGTTTTCTTGTTTTACACAGACTAGCGTAATTCTTGCCAGCAACCTTTAACAAACGGCGCCTGATCAATAATGCAGACTTCACCACTGGAGAATAAAAAGGCCTGTCTTACATGTTATGTCTGTGGGAAATGTCAAAACCATTTATCAAGGGCCCAGATGAATATCCTGCAGCTATATTTTGCTAAAAATATAAAACTTCATTCTGTCCTGCCCAGGGACCGGACGATTCCAACTGAGAAAATCTCCCTTCATTGTTCAATTACCCTCCAGCACCAAGTATAGTTACACCATCTCTGTGTAAGTAGTGCCAGACATTTAATGGCCACTTTTGTGCTGAGTTCTCTAACTTCAACCATTTCTTTGCCCAATGTTTTTCTATTGTTAGCTCCTAAGGTGCTTTGAAGTTATCACTCCATATCTGGTTTTATTATGTAGGTCACAGCTCATATTCACATTTGTGTTGCCTAAAATTACTATTGATTTAGCTCACAGTAGTCAGCAATTTTGTTGTCAAGTAGTTATCTGTGTTTTGTTTAAAGAGTCTGTATATTATTATAGCTTGACAATAGAATTTAAAATAGTTTTTTTTTTTGGTTTCTGAATAAGGAAAGTAACAGCTGAGAAGGATCGGGCATGTTGAATTTCAGCACCTGATCCTACCGTTATCCTGGGAGATAAGCTGGTGCCAAAGGTGTCTCCCCAATGAAAACACACACAAGCCTGGCCGAGCAGAGCACTTATGTATACGGAGAGTCAGGACAATATAGCTGTTGCCTGAATGTTTGCTCATCTGTCTGCTATTGAAGATATATGGGTACCATCAAGAGCTGTCACAAGGGAAGATTCTAGAAATGTTGCCCAACACTATGTTTCCAACCATGCTTGAAAAGGCTAAAATCAATTTCCCTAGTGTAGTCCAGCAGCTGATATGTTGTGGAAAACAATAAAAATTAGAAAATTGGAAAGGACATGCCTCTAGATCCTAGGCTCTCAACATGTGGTAAATAGTATGTCTCTAGAGAATACTCCTAATGTGTTCATGTTGTTACTTTAATAGTCAGCACAATGTATGATCCTAGGCTTGGGGATACTCTGATGTTATTTGAGAATATTTGGCTTAAGAATATTAAGATACACCACTCTGGAGGACCCAATATGTCTGTACATTACAGGTATTGGACTTTACATCCCAAGCCTGGGGCAGCAAACAGCATCTACACAAACCATCAGAAGGTGTCTGCATGACACTGGGCTACAAGCCAGACATCCAGCTACAGGTGTTCCACTGAACTCACGCCACTGCTCTCAAAGGCTATCATGGTGAAAAGCAAGACAGTGAAGAAGGCAGAAATGGAGGAATGTAATCGATATCGATGAGTCCCGCTTTTTGTCTCAGATGCAGTTGATACCTGGAGATTGTTCTAGAGACCACATGAGTAACACCATGAAGGGGCCTTCACAAGGGAAGAAAGGAATAGTCTTAAGCTGACAATACCTTTGGATAAAGACATTAATGAGTCGCCTCTGAACATTTATTGTACAGAAAGGAGTCCCTCTATGGGAACCCCGCTCGATCAGTCAGAGCAAATAAAAGTGCTTCACAGAATTCGATCTGACCATGTCTTAAACGTTTGCCAGATCTTACTCAATTGACATATGAAAAAAGTGCACTCAACTGCCCTGTGTGAGCTTGTTCCCTGATATATTAATAAATACTATCTGATAGCATAAGATGGCTTCAGTAGTAATAGTAATCCAGATAGTCATGTATGCAGTGTATAGATGAAGATCCACTAGAGAATCCAGTATCACTCACACCGTTACCCTATATGCGGCTGTCACAGGAGTCATTGCACACATTATTCTGAACATGGCTGATGTCCTGTTGGTGAGGTAATTTTTTGTATTTTTCTGATTAGAATTTGATTATTTTGTTACCCGTTTGCCTTGAACGCTTGGAAAATTACAGCATCTGACACAATTAATTGTAATCTTGCTTTGAGCTACAGACACAAATTAAAGCTGACTGTATGTGTATAAAGCCAATGACAAATTGAACTGCTATCAAAACAAAGCCTGTGTGGGCTGCAAGATTAGCACAAGACCCCTGAAGATGTATTATGTTACATTATCAACCTGAGGATGTAGGAGTGCACACAGAACAGTGAGCAGATATTTCGCTGGCCGGTGATCTGCTCGGGCTAATGCCGGTTACCAAGGGCAACTGGCTACAATGCTTTTTAGCACTGCAGAGGTCCCCTGCCTCTCATTTACTATTCTGCGGAACCCATAATTACCATGCAAAGGAAAATAAAACAAGCACAATGACGTTGAGGGACAGGAGTCAGAAACTGCTTCCCAAAAATGTCTGCAAAACCTCATTCCCAAACCTCGAATGGCACATCCCAAGCATTCGCTCTTTATTACCATAAATAAAAGAGTAAATGTTGGCTATTTCATATTCACTATCTTACAGCTACAAGAATAAATCTGATGCATAATATGTCGTTATTTAGCGGTGTGCTCTCCTGAGAATGGCAGTTCTTCTCATAAGAAGAGGTGGAGATGAAATCATGAAGTATATCATTCTGTTTTACATGGCATTTATATAGGTTAATTGATAATAAATGCATTCATATTTCAGATGCAGACAGCAATTATTTGAATAGATAGATGACACTCATTTTAATTACAGAATATGCCATTCTGGTAGTGGAGGGTTCAGCTGCCTATTTTAACCTTAGATTATTAAAGTCGATTTTTCAATCCTGTAACAAAAAACCCCTCAAAACTATTAAAAAAAGAGCAGATGCTGGTGTAACGGAGGAAGTGATGCTGAAAAATGGTTAAAAAATGTTCTCTCTATAGTAAAAACACGTCCTTAAAGGTGAAAGAACTGCATCCTCCTCTCTGCTCTACTTGTCAGGGATTATGATCCTGAATACAGCTGATAAGATCTTCAGCTGAATCACTGTAGGAATGGAGTCCATGAGGAGACATGAACTACAGAGAGGATAGACAGGACAGACTGTGGTAATAGAGACTGCGCACAAGTGCTGCTGCTCATCAGCTACATCCCACCCTCCTCTCTGTACTTCATGTCTCCTCATGAACTCCATTCCTACAGAGATTCAGCTGAAGATCTTATCATTTGTATTCAGGATCATAATCCCTGACACCTAGAGCAGAGAGAAGGATAAGGCAGCTCTTTAGCTCATTTTATTTCCCCTGATGATTGCTCCTTAGACAAAATGAGCCATTATAACTAATGAAAGGTAGTCGTAAAACTATATTAACCACTTCACGACCGCCTATTGTCTATAAACGTCCTATTGGCGGTCGGGTCGTTTATCTCTGAATGGACGTTCTGGAACGTCCATTCAGAGGTGGCAGCTGCAAGCTAATCGTGCAGCTGCAGAGCAGGGGAGCCTGCTATCAGTGACAGCAGGGCACCCTAAGAGTAGGTAGGGACAGTTCCCAGGTGTCCCTGCCTTCTAGATTGCTGTATAAACAGCGCTCAACGCTATGCGCTTCCTGTCCCGGCCCTGGTGGTCATGTGACCGCCGGGCCGGGAGAAGTGCAGGAGCTGTCGGGTCTTTCACAGACCTCGATCAGCCCTGCACTGAAGCTGTACAGTGCAGTATTATGCTGTACAGCCTCTGTGGGGGTGTATTTTCACTGCAACTGGGGCTACTCTGTCAGCCCTAGTTACAGGAGAAATCAATAGTGAAATTTAAAAAAAAGAAGAGTAGTGTAATGTTGCCCAGAGGTCATGTATGACCTTATGGGGGACGCAAAGTGTAAAATAAAAAATAGTTTTATAAAAATTAAATAAAAAAAGGATTCACATGTAAAAAAAAATCCTCAAGTAATTAAATTATTTTTTTAAAAATAGAAATAAATAAAATAGACATATTTGGTATTGCCGGGTACGTGACGGCCGGCTCTATAAGTATATCACACGATCAACCACATCCAATAAACACCTTAGAAAAATAAAATAAAAACTGTGCCAAAAAAGCAATTTTTACATCACAAACATCAAGTGATCAAAAAGGCGTATGCCCCCCAAAATAGTACCAATCAAATGGCACCTCCTCCCCCCAAAAATGAGACACTACCTAAGACAATCGGTCAAAAAATTTAAAAAAATTATGGCTCACAGACAATGGAGACACTAAAACATCATTTTTTTGGTTTAAAAAATGTTACTATTGTGTATAACTTAAATGAATTAGAAAAAGTATGCATATTAGGTATTGTCACGTCCGTAACAACCTGCTCTATAAAAAATATCACATGACCTAATCCCTCAGGTGAACATTGTAAAAAAAAAAAAACTGTGCTAAAACAACCAATTTTTGGTCACCTTGCCCCATAAAGTGTAATAATGAATGATAAAAAAATCATATGTACCCAAAAATGGTACCAATAAAAATGTCAACTCTTCCTGCAAAAAAGCTTTGGATCGGCAGAAAAATAAACAAATAAGGCGTTCAGAAAATGGAGACACAAAAACATATATTTTTTTCAAAAATGCTTTAGTATGCAAAACTGAAACAAAGAAAGTATACATATTTGATATCATTGCATCCGTAACAACCTGCTATCTAAAAATAGCACACGATCTAACCTGTCAAATGAATGTCAAAAATAAAAACCGTGCCATTTTTTGGGTTACCTTGCCTCATAAAAAAGTAATATAGAGAAATTAAAAATCATATGTACACCAAAATAGTACCAATAAAACTGGCACCATATCCCCTAGTTTCCAAAATGGGGTAACTTTTTGGGAGTTTCTACTGTAAGGGTGCTTCAGGGAGGGGCTTCAAATGGGACATGGCATCTAAAAACCAGTTTCAGCAAAATCTGCCTTCTAAAAACCATATGGCGCTCCTTTTCTTCTGTGCCCTGCCGTGTGCCCTTACATCAGTTTACGACCACATGTGGTGTGTTATGTAAACCGCAGAACCAGGATAATAAATATTAAGTTTTGTTTGGCTGTGAACCCTCGATGTGTTAAAGAAAAAAAATCGATTATAATGGAAATTCTGCCAAAAAAGTGAAATTTAGAAATGTAATCTCCATTTTCCTTAAATTCTTGTGGAACACCTAAAGGATTAACAAAGTTTGTAAAATCAGTTTTGAGTAACTTGAGGGGTGTAGTTTCTACAATGGGGTCATTTATAGGGGGTTTCCACTATGTAAGCCTCACAAAGTGACTTCAGAACTTAACTGGTCCTTAAAATAGTTGACTTTGGAAATTTTCTTCAAAAATTTCGTAAAAAATTCTAAACCTTCTAACGTCCTAAAAATGATTACCAAAATGATGCCCACATAAAGTAGATATATGGGGAATGTTAATTAATGAATATTTTATGAGGTATCACTGTCTTAAAAGCAGATTCAAATTTCGAAAACAGTGAATTTTTTCAGATTTTCTTTAACTTTGGGATTTTTTTTTATAAATAAAGGTAAAACATATTGACTCAAATTTACCATTAACATGAAGTACAATGTGTCACGAGAAAAAAATCTCTGAATGGGTTGGATAAGTAGAAGCCTTCCAAAGTTATTACCACATAAAGTGACACACGTCAGATTTGCAAATTAGGCCTGGTCAGGAAGGGGGTAAATAGCCTAGTCTGGAAGTGGCTAAAGGAATATTCAAAGGGAATCTGTCACTAGCATATTAGCAGAAAATGTTTTAATGAATCCATGTGTAATAAAGTACCTTATTTCCATATGTCTTGCTCTTTTTATTCTGTGTCTTGTCATTTCTTCAAAAAAACGCTTTTTATGATATTCAAATGAAGCTGTAAGGAGCCCGGAGGGGCGTTATTCTTTGTCCACGGTGCCCAGGAACGCCCCTCTGAAGTGCCGTGCCCGCCTAAATTTGAAAACTAAGAACTCCTCCAAGATCGCCTAAATCGCCTCCCAGAGTAGAGGCTAAGTGCTTACCCCCCCCCAGCGCCGCGCTCTGCGGCAAACACCCCGATCCTCCTCTCGCCCGCATCCGAAATCCCGCGCAGACGCAGTGCCGGCGATTGCCTGCGCGATGATAAGACGACTGTGGGCAACAGCTTCCAGCTGGCTGAGGAAACAGCGAACACGTCACTGGTATCGGCGCATGCCCAGTGACACTGTTGAAGCTGTTGCCCTCAGTCGTCTTATCATTGCGCAGGCAATAGCCGGCACTGCGCCTGCGCGGGATTTTGGATGTGGGCGAGAGGAGGATCGGGGGTGTTTGCCGCAGAGCGCGGCGCTGGGGGGGGGAGCACTTAGCCTCGCCTCTGGGAGGCGATTTAGGCGATCTTAGAGGAGTTCTTAGTTTTCAAACTTAGCCGGGCACGGCACTTCAGAGGGGCGTTCCTGGGCACCATGGACAAAGAATAACGCCCCTCTGGGCTCCTTACAGCTTCATTTGAATATCATAAAAAGCGGGTTTTTTTTTGAAGAAATGACAAGACACAGAATAAAAAGACCAAGACATATGGAAATAAGGTACTTTATTACACATGGATTCATTAAAAAAAATTATTTTGCTAATATGCTAGTGACAGATTCCCTTTAAGTATTTTCAGTAAATTTATTTCATGAATTCCAAGAGATCCCCTTTAACTAATATATGTAACTAAGAAAAATTCAGAAGCCTTGAGGATATTTACAGGTGATTTTGTTTTTTTAGGGAGGTATACTCTTTAAACCAGGCATGCTCAACCTGCGGCCCTCCAGCTGTTGCAAAACTACAACTCCATCATTCCCGGACAGCCTACAGATATCAGCCTACAGAAGGGCATGGTGGGAGTTGTAGTTTTACAACAGCTGGAGGGCCACAGGTTGAGCATCCCTGCTTTAAACTATAAAGGCATATCATGCCAAGCTACAATATACAATTTATCCATCCAATTGCGGTCCCCAATGCACGGGCAACATCCGTTCTGCGGACGGGACAGATCTAGACCCATTCAACTTCAATGTGCCCGTGATCCGTCTGCACCGTAAAAAATTGAATATGTTCTATTTTTTTGTGGTGCGGAGGCATGGACAGAAGCACTCTATAGTGCTTTCAAGGGCTTCCGATCCATACTTCCGTTCCGCAAAGCACCACATCTTCCGGATTGCGGACCCATTCAAGTGAATAGGTCCGCATCCATGATACGGGGTGCACACGGCTGGTGCCCGTGTATTGATGACCTGCTGTATGCAACGGCCGTTTGCATGAGGCCTAAATGGATTGCCCAGGCTTTAGATATTGATTACCTATTCTTAGGATAGGTTATCAATATCAGATCAGCTGTTCGCAGCAACTGCCAGCACAGGATGTAATATGGTGGACAGAGCCTGGAAATAGAAAGTTCTGTTCACTGTGTAGTGGCCATGCTGGGTTACTGAAGTTCAGCTCCAAGAAACAGTACCACACATGTCAGGGATGTTTCTGGTATTGCAATATTTAGCTAAACGAGGATGAGCGGTAATACCAGACACAGCCTATGGATAGACATGGTATGGCTTCTGGAAAAATCAGTTGGACTTTCACTTCATTCCAACAGGGACATGAGACCACTGATCGGATGATTGGTGGGAATCCCAGCAGTCGAACCTCCACCGATTAGACACTTATCTCCTATGCTGTGGATAACAGATAAGTCATAAATAACTTTAATATTAGGTATTTAGAACTCTTATTTTTTATTAGCTAATTTATTAGCTTCAAGGTGCGACTGTTCTGAAAGTGCAATGCCTTCAGTTGTCCCTAGAATCCTTTGACATGCTACAGATGCCTGTTTATTATCTGTAGCTTGTGGCATATTTTAGCCAGAGTGAAAGTCAATCGTTTTTTTTTGAAAACTTATGAAATGACACACAAGTGTTAATAATTTAGACCAACAAATGTCAAAATATTTGTCCAAAAATACACCACTTTTGATAAGTGTGCCCCTCTGTTGAGATAATTTGCATATGTAGGCTTCTACTTGTGGTGCAAGGGTTTTACAGTGTGAAACAGGTTAGGTTACATTTACCTCTGCACTGGAGCCTCTTTAAGGAGATTCCGTCACAGGTTCCATCAAAAAAGCTGCTGCACAATTTTGTCTGGTAAAATGGTGGACTCCCTGTTGGACCTTATTATAGTCAATGGGATCCATTGGGCATTGTTGGTTTAAAGGTATTGTGCAGTGCCAGGGTATTGATGACAATCAATATCATAAAGGCCAGGATCTGACTCCTAGAAACCCCACCGATCAGATTGTTGAAGATGCTACAGCGCTTGAGTGAGGTCTGGATAATCTTCAACATTTACCTCCACTCTGTCTCTCTTGTAGCAATGCTGCAGTGTAATTACACCTTCCTCTCCTGTTCACTTGAAGGGGAGAGTAAGGTGTAATTACGATGCATCACTGCTAGAAGGGAGACTGAGTGCAGGTAATATCTGAGGAGGACACAGCAATTACAAGAGCGATGCAGCCTCTTCAACCAGCTGTTGGTCTGAGGTGCCCCACCAATCTGATATTGATTCTAAGTATAGGTCATCAATATCCTGAAAATTCATGACCCCTTTAAGTTATGTGCTAAATCTTGCACTCCTATCAATATTTTTGCTCTATTCCTGGAACACAGCAGAAAATTTGAAATCAATAATACCAATGTGAACACAGTCAAAGTGTATATTTCACCAATCTACATTTTCCAGTATTTTATTCCAGTGTTTGTACATGAACCCTCTGATAGTAAAGCACAGTGGAATACATTGGTGCAATATAAATAACGATTATTATTGTTACGGAGCAGCAAGAAAATACTTTTATTTCCAGGCTGGAAAAGTGACATTCAAACAGAACACAAAAAAGAAAACACAATGGCACAACAAAGTGTAAGTCGGCAAAATGTTAGAGACAAAGAGAAGATTGCTCTCCATTCAGAAGAACCAGAAGATGTGAAGACATCCAAAACTTCATTCAGCTCTGTTTCATTAGTAGAAAGGCAGTTAGTGTTATTGCCTTTATTATATGTACTATGGGGTAAAAAGATATTGCTTTCTTTGGGTTGTTTCTTTACTTCTTCTATGCACAATTTTACTATAACACTGAGCCTCAGTGTTAAGTGCTTACTAGGTCCCTAGGTCCTCCTTCAAAGGCAACCTCTGGGGGTAAAAAGTTGAGACTTGGTAGGACTGAGGTGGAAAAATCAGCAATGGTAATGTACTACTGAATAGAGATGTTCTAATATAAACACAGTAAACAGTGTAAAAGCTTGTAATGTTAATAGTATCCAGTTAACCTTTCCCCACTGCTTTAACGATGAAGTATGAGATTAATGGCTAACGAACAAGAAGAAGTATTGTTCACAGATTCAGCAGGAACACTGCAGCACCACAACGATTCGGAAAAAGCTGAGAACTCTCAAAGAGGCCTTTCGGTCTGTGGCTTTGTAAGCAATTTGCCACACTTGTCATCCTTTGTGGATAAAAGCCATTCCCTTAGGAAATTGTTCTAGCAAAATTAGCCACTGTCCGAGCCAGCAACCTCATCTTGTCTCAATCAAGGAGGCATAAAGAGGAAAGCCAAGCCATGCATGTCTTTCTGTTGGATGATTAGCCTTTTTCAATGCAGACACTGTCCTGAATTGCCAGTTGCCAGAGATTCTACTTTTTCATTTAGAAAGGGTTTTCATGCAGCTTGTCAAGAACATAGTGGGGATGAATGTTGTTTGAGGCATACCACCAAACCTAATTCCAGTCCTCTATCGCTAACTTCATAAAATAGCTACTACTAAGATACCACACTTCACTATAAAAAAAAGGAAGAATAATATTTGTACATTTACTGTATATTTTAGGACTTTGTTCTTCACAATTACTGGATCTTGCCCATTTGAGGTTATGTCATGCCGCTTTCATAGACCTATTTATTCACAATATAAAACTACTTACTAAGTAATTTGCTAAAAAAGACTATTTAAAAAGGAATCATCATTCTAAAATAGAAATGAAAAGAAATTCATATATTAGGTAAAACACAGGCTTGAATTTATCACATTCTTATCCAACTAAAGGTCCCTTTACACGGAATGACAAAGCAGCAGATTGTCAGGAAGGGTGTGTTCCTTCCCGACAATCTGCTGCTGGCTAGTGGAGGAGACCGCAGCATTTACATGCAGCGATCTCCTCCAGAGTATGTGGTAGAGCGATCGCTAATGCCATCACACCGGGATCATATAACTAAGGGGTATCCGGGTACATAACCCTGTATAATAACCCTGATACCCCTAAGTTATAGGGGTATCAAGGTTGAGGAGGGGCTGGGCACAAGCAGGCAGGCCATGAGGCGAGGTAGTGGGGGTCCATTCTTTTTTTTTTTTTACTTTTTATTCTTACTTTGTTTTCTAAGCTTGCTTAGGGGCCGGCCAGGCAGAGTTCTTGGGAAGTTGCCACACACAGTCCTCATCTCCTGTCCGAAGCTGGGGCCTGGGCTGGGCACAGACAGGCTCACTATCAGACGCAGGAGCAGAGCTGCAGAACAGAAGCAAGCGTTCGCGCGGGCGGGCAGGCACGCAGCTTTAAGCGGTGACGTCAACTCTGCGGCTGCCGCACTCCCAGCATGCGCTTGCCCTGCACCCGCTGGGTCCGAACGCCGCCCCCACCCTCATCTGTCATGTCTGTGTATCTTGTCTGTGTTGTGAATCACTCAGTAGTGCGTGCGGCCGGGCTCAGCAGCGAATCAGCGGGGTGGGCACACGGGGGGTGGGGGGCAATCCCCTTGCCCCCCTGTAGCGACGCCACTGCTCTGGTGCAAATCATTATAATACCCAAAAAAAAATTGTCCGATTTATTCCAGCATGCAATATACCAACCTTAAACTCACCATATACACTCACCTAAAGAATTATTAGGAACACCATACAAATACAGTGTTGGACCCCCTTTTGCCTTCAGAACTGCCTTAATTCTACGTGGCATTGATTCAACAAGGTGCTGATAGCGTTCTTTAGAAATGTTGGCCCATATTGATAGGATAGCATCTTGCAGTTGATGGAGATTTGAGGGATGCACATCCGGGGCACGAAGCATCCGTTCCACCACATCCCAAAGATGCTCTATTAGGTTGAGATCTGGTGACTGTGGGGGCCATTTTAGTACAGTGAACTCATTGTCATGTTCAAGAAACCAATTTGAAATGATTCGAGCTTTGTGACATGGTGCATTATCCTGCTGGAAGTAGCCATCAGAGGATGGGTACATGGTGGTCATGAAGGGATGGACATGGTCAGAAACAATGCTCAGGTAGCCCGTGGCATTTAAACGATGGCCAATTGGCACTAAGGGGCCTAAAGTGTGCCCAGAAAACATCCCCCACACCATTACACCACCACCACCAGCCTGCACAGTGGTAACAAGGCATGATGGATACATGTTCTCATTCTGTTTACGCCAAATTCAGACTCTACCATTTTAATGTCTCAACAGAAATTGAGACTCATCAGACCAGGCAACATTTTTCCAGTCTTCAACAGTCCAATTTTGGTGAGCTTGTGCAAATTGTAGCCTCTTTTTCCTATTTGTAGTGGAGATGAGTGGTACCCGGTGGGGTCTTCTGCTGTAGTAGCCAACCTTTCTTTCCCATTCTGACATTCAGTTTGGAGTTCAGGAGATTGTCTTGACCAGGACCACAACCCTACATGCATTGAAGCAACTGCCATGTGAGTGCTTGACTAGATAATCGCATTAATGAGAAATAGAACAGGCGTTCCTAATAATTCTTTAGGCGAGTGTATATACTGTAAGATTAAAGTAAAATTTGACAGATCAGCCGACTATCACATAAGGGCCTGCCCCTACAGCAGATGTTGGAGGAAAGAGGAATTGAGCGCGTTGAATTTCAAGATATAAGCTGCCAATAGATGCATTTGGGAGCCATTTGTTCTGTTTTACCTTTTGAAATAAACATGCACACTCAGCTGAGACGAGGGTGCGTGTTTATGGTTAAACTGGGTGAAATAGTTGTGATCGAGTGTTCCGCTGACAGTTCTCATGTAGTTTATCTGATGAAAGAAAGTCCATTGAGCTATTCAGAATTCCTCCTTTTGAAGCAATTTTCTCTTCATTGTGACTAAGTGTTCTTTTCCTATCTTTGCAGTCCAGTGTAGACCTCTAAGTGAACACTAGTACATCACCAGCTACAGTATATTATGAACCTAAAATAAATCTGTTGCATAGAAAAAAACATAAAGCAAGTTTGACAATACTTCTACTTTTTTGTCCTTTAGACTTCATTTTTCCTTAGTAATCACATCTTGTAGAAGTTGCCACCTTAATTCATCCCTGCAGGATGTGCCACAATTGGTCTAAATAACACAATGGGGCACACTTGATGGATTGAACTAATATCACTGTCAGGGAAAAGTGAAGAAGGTATACTTGAGAGCTTTTTTTATCTTTAACAAAGAAAGAAGGAGTTGTAATGTTTCATTAGAGCAGAGAAACCTACAAAGAAAAATGATCATGGTTAAGGGGCCATTTGCTCAGTCTATTGTCCCAATAATCCTAAATGCTATGTGTGATACGCTTGTGAAGCATTATTAATTGTCTGTCTACCTGAGAGCAGTGCAGGGTTCGGCTTATTTTTTTGAACAAATATTCCTTGCCTGTCCCTAGGAGACAATAGATGCTGACTGTGCCTTCAGGACAAGGACATCCGATTAATCACTGGCTCATGGTTATTACCACTGGTGTTGGATAGGGGCCGTTCCATCCATCTTTTGGACCATCGATACATGCTATTTGACTCTATTTTAACATGGCTGTACAGTGAAGTCTGTTGAAATGAACCAAGATGTATACAATAGAAACATAGTTCAATATTAAACTCTTTATCTACTGCTAAGAACTTACACATACTGGATTAATTACTACATAATTATTACATGATCTATACTAATTATATTAGTACACAGTATGTAGGCATCAGTTTCAGAGTGGCCCACAAGAGGATCCCCCAGTGAGCCATGGCTCTGATACCATAGTGGGCCCAAAGGTCCAGGAGAAATTTGTAGCTGCCTTTGGAGAGAATAAGTTGCCACTAGGGTCTATTTCTTCGAATCAAAACCTATTAGACTTTATTGATAATACAGGGGTTAGGCCCCAAGAATAGGTTCCTCTGGTGAGCCCAAGGAGCCGCAGTCCAACCTTGGTAGGCATGATACATAGTTCTTCAAGAGCTTAGTTAAAGGGAATCTGCCACCATTTTTATGACGTCCAAACTAAGGGTAACATAAACAAGTGACAGATCCTCTTAACAAAAGACTGAGTCACCTTCGTTACTTTTACCAGCTGCCAAAATCTAATCTTGTACTGAACAGCTCCAATGTATAATGATGAGACCTGAATATTCATGAGCTACTGGCTAGGGATGAGCGAATCGACTTCCACTTGGAACCGAACCCGAGTTCGAGAAATATTTTTTTACAGTACAAATTAATTTCCGAAGTTATTGCGCGAAGTCTGCTCACCGGAGCTAATACATTCTGATGCTGTACGGAGCTCCTGCTCCGTAGAGTATTAGAACAAAGTTTTATGCGAATCGACTTTGGATGTTTCATCCGAAGTCGATTCGCTCATCCCTACTACTGGCTCTCGCCGCCTACCTGCTGCTGATTCGTTTGAAAAATAAACTGTTAATCTGAGGCAGGTGGGCGGGGAGAGCCATGAGCTCATGAATATGGCATGTTCTGGAGCTTTTAAGATTTAAAGGAAGGAAGCAGAAAACTAATGACTGTGATAGTGAAGATCAGGAGGAGCTGAGCAGATTGATATATAGTTTTATGCAAAAAGATTTACTACAACGCCATTGATTTAAATGTCGGTTTTCTCTATGGAGTGGTCCTACTTAGTGACAGACAGCTATCGCTGTATGACTAAGCACAGAGGTAGCTGTTAATTAGTAAGTAGGACCACCCACATGACTCCTGGGCATAGAGAGAACGGAAGTATAAAACAAAATTTAAGTTTTACTGAATCTTTTGCCACAAAAATATATACATCAATCTGCTTAGCTCCTCCTGTTCTATAACATGCTGCCTGCAGATTGCACTGCATTAACATGGTAACAAGTTTCCTTTAACCAAGCTGACACATAAACATTATGGTGTACACAGTATCACCAGGGGTTTAGTATCGCTGTATGTACTCCCTGCCACACTGATGTCCCCATTGATCAAGGTGAAAGTATCTGTCAGAGATGCTATTCAAGAGTAGCATCTCAAACAGTTTGATCCATCTGGTCGTGCTGATCATGTTCCACAAATTCCCAGGTATGGTGATATTGCCCATTGACCCTTAAGAACCCTTAATAATTAGAAAGACCATTTTACAACAAGGTGTGTTACCAACCGGGGCCACCTTAGGGGTGTACAGTCTGTGCACAGAGTTACATAGGGCAGTGTTCCTCAACTCCAGTCCTCAAAGCCCATCTGCCGGTCATGATTTAAGAATATCCCACAGAATAAATACCTGTGGTAAGTCTTGATGCACAGACACTAATTATATCACCTGCTCAATACTAAGTAAATCCTGAATCATGACTGGTAGGTGGGCCCTGAGAACTGGTGTTGAGAAGCACTGCCATAGGGCACATCCACCATTATGCATCTTAATGGTCTGGGCACACAGGGCTTGCATCTTCCATCCCACACCTGATGGTCAAACCTATGGAAAGGCAGCTACACAAGACGCTGTGCTTGGTATGCTGCGTCAGACCCCCATCAATATGATATTAATGATCTATCCTGAAGATAGATCATCTCTTCTGAAATATTGGAAAACCCCGTGAATTTTACTAAACCATACAGGCTTGTCATGATATCTGTGCATCTTCTAAATGACCCTTAAGAGTATGTCCACATGGGACTGATACACTGTGTATTTGCTTCCTACCTGGCAAATTTGCAGCAATTTATAGTACCTGAAATTTTAAGAAATTTCATTTACACGCTGCAAAAAAAACTAAAACACAGCATAAATTGAAGTCCACAACAAATCCACATGTAACCCTTGCAAATTTTGCAGTAGGTTTTACAGTAGAAATGTGGCCACACAACTGCAGCACAAATTCTGCTCCAAAGTATTCACCCACATGAATAGTCTGACACCACGTGAAAAGATCCAAATGTTGCCTTGTATTCTGTCACCTATTAAACAATACACATGGGCGACACTTGGATGTAAACCTCAGAGATGACCAGTAGGTGTCATTATTGGTTGACCCTATGTGCTGATGGCGGCTTCCACCAAAGAGACTGTTTACTTGCATAAAGGTGCACTGGGATTACCTACTGCAGCAGGGAGAAATACTACTGTAGTAAATGTATGGGGTTTAGAAAAGCTTAATAAGCAGTAAATCTAAAGTCACGAAACATCTTTGGGGACAAGTGTACTGCCTATCACGTGCAGAGCATTTGCTCTCATTTACCTTGACTGTCTTCAGAAGGTGATTACGTTATTAACGTAATTTAGCTTGTTCATGGATCAAAGGATTATAATCATGAGGCAGGAGCTGAAGCTGAACACTTAATTTGAATGATACGACTGAATGAGTGCACTTACTGGCTTATATGAAAAATGAGAATGAAACTGCTTGGGAAAGGATTCTCTAAAGGTGGTTGGGATGGGCTCTAGGGCAGTGCCACCCAGGCTGCCTTTAGGCTTCAGGCATAAATTCATGGGCCAGTCCCATCAGTCTCAAATGTATAAAGGTATCAGATCCAGATACAATGACTTAAGTTACTGAAAGTCTCTAATACTTCAAATGCTGAATTAACCTCTGGAAACTGTTGTGTGGTCAATCAACGAATACTCCTCAGGGTACATTTACACAATGGATTTAGAAAATCCGCCGAATCTCAGAATCGGAATCTGCACTTATTTTTACGTTTTTTGTTTTTGTTTTTTGGTGCGTTTGCACCGTACTTTTGGCCCATTTTTTACTAGCTTTTTTTCTTTGGGGGGAGGCTGTATACTTAGTTTTAAAACTACATTTTCTGTGCAGATGCGTACAGCCAGTTTTTTTTACGCTTCCTATTCATTTCAATGGGAGTTCAGCTTGGATTTCAAAATATGGCATGCTGCTTCTTTTTTCTGCCGCAGTATCAACCTCACCAATGAAAAAATCCAATGCTGCTCCCCATTGAAATGAATGGGAAGTTGTTTGGAATTGTATTTTGGCACTGATTCCGACGCAGAAAACGGGCCAAAATCTGTGCCAAAAAACCCTGTGGGGAAGGGCCCTGTGTGAATGGTTACATAATAAAGGAGTATTCTGGTTAGAACAGGTCATCCACTGTATAGGGGATAATTGGGGGTCCGACCACTGGTATCCCGCAAGTCTGCATGTGTCCTAAATAGGGAGAGGGAAGCCTCTGTCAGACACCTCTACCAGCAGCTTATCCGCCCTATGAACAAAAGGCATGTTGAAATCCAGCAGCCTTATTCTAATCTCACCTGTCATCTGCCATTGGTGAAGAGTGAGGAAGTCCGCATACACATTAGATGATCTGTCGGTCCCTCTGGCGTGTATCTAATGTGCATGGAAGCTTTAGTTTGCGAATATTCCTTTCAGAGCTAACTGGATTATTTACATGCATTTTTGTCTTTGACATTCTGCATGTTACAGCAGTAAATAAATCCTTTCTTGTTGGACTGATCTAGATACCTACTAAAAGACATACTGCTGTCCATATCTTTCAGTAAAGTAGAATTAATCATGAAAAATTGCATAAAGTTTCAATACAGTTTAAGGGGTTGACAGGTTTCAGGAAAAAAACAGACAACACATAGGATCTTCCTACAAAAAATAACTGAGCGTTACTTATGACAAATCACGTGCTGCCGTTCTGGCTCTTCTGGCTCTCTTTACCTGGCTGAAGCAGTGATGTCACGTCAACAGCATGTGACCACTGCAGCCAATCACTGGCATCAGTGGTGTAGCAAAGAGACCAGTGATTGGCTGCAGCAGTCATGTCCTGTCAACATGTCCTTACTGCTGCAGCCAGGTAAAAAAAGAAACAGTCGGGAGAACAGGAGTGGCAGTGTGGGATCTGTCAGGTAAGTACTGGCGTATTTACACACACGCCAACCAGGCAACGAACAGTTCCTTCCCAATAATTGTCTGCTCGTCGAAGAAAGTTAGAACTGCATTTACATACAGAATTCACCTTCACTGTATGGGGCGAGCGATCGTTGCTTCAATTATTCATCCCAATACAGATTGTTTCTGGCCAGCAGATCGCTGTTTACATAGCACAATCTGCTGCCCAGAAACAAAGATTTTGGTGTCCTCACAAATGATTATTTCATCCCATGAATGAGCATTTGCTTCATTGGGTTATTGGTGGCACTTTTTAGAGGAGGATTATTGGAAACACTCGATAATAGTCCTGTGTAAAGGGACCTTAGCATTCTCTTTTTTGCAGGAAGATCCCATGTGTTGTCTGATTTCTTCCTGAAACATGATAACCCTCTTTAAGACAATAGTATACTTTTGGCTAATACAGTATGTGGTCTACTGTTGCTGGTCTTTATACCTAGGTTTCCTATTGAGGGTAAATGAAATGTCTTGTCTTTGTGGGATCTGAAGTTTTGAATTACTAATATAAGGAACTCTGACTTCACAGAAGCATTCTGGCTGGCATGTGTCATACAAGTCATTGGCCACATCTCAAAGGCTATGTACACCTTTGGGGGCAAGTTTTTTTATGATTGAATTTGACTATTTTTTTCAGTTGGTTTTAAAAATATATTCAGCCGTTCTGTCACAAAGGGTTAACCGTTTTTTCTAGCTGTGTGAAACCTACTTTCACTTTCTGCCTAATATTTCTTATCTCTAAATTACTAAAGGGTGATAAACACTTATTTAAGCCACATTCTTATCAGGAAGGTAAGGATTGAGCTATAGTAAGTGTTGCTCAGGTCAGAGATCAGAGATAAGGAGCCCGTCAGTTCAGCTGGCTGACGGAAAAAAGAAAAATATCTGCTACTAGGGCATCTCAGCCATGTACAGAGAAAAGGGCTCTAAATCTTTTATAATAACCAAAGGAAAAAAAATATATGTTTTGGCTCAAAATGAGTACAATGCAATAATAAAAAACAACCCAGAGGTATACATAACCTTTAACTTCCTGCTGTGGAATTAAATTAAAATGTCAATTTTTGCCAACTACCTCTGACAACAGACTAAGTTAGATTTCAGAATGTCCATTTTTTGAGAATCCATTTCAATATGCTGCCAGAAAATAAAGCTTGTACTGCTAATGCAAGAAAATGCCCTGTTCTGTCCTTCACATTATAAGCTGAGCATTTTTACATGTTGTGACACAGTTAGAGGTTTGGTCTGGGAAAACTGGTATTTTGCTCCCAGTATGTGCTGCTGGGCTGATTTACAGCCAGGTGAAGTCAAATACCAGACCCGATTTTAAATGCCACTCAGGGTTTTGGCAGCACCTGGCTGTCATTAAATAGGCAGCTGGGCTCAGAAGCCAGGTCTATGTGTTGGGATCTGGGAGCCTTGTGTCTGATGAAGGCTTTCTACCTGTGTGTCGTGAAAACAGGTTGGTGCTGCTATCAGCAAGGACCATTTGAGGCAGAATTGCCGCATGGTGTGAATTACCAACAACACCACAAGGTGACTTTTTGTTTGAATATGACTGCTTGTTTTGTCACTTGTCTAAATTGTGAATAAAACACTAAACTGTTTGATCCAAAGAACTTGTTGTGGCCTCTATACTGCGTCTGTTAATCCTGTCTACCAGAGCGAGTCCCCACAATGTATAGAATCTGGATTCATTCTGGACCCAGTCTCTTAGCTTAAAAGGCCATTTACATTTTATTATTCATTATTAATGAGATGTGATCGGCTCCCTGAAAGCTCTTAGTGAAGATGACAGACTCATGACATATCCAAATAACCGCAAAGAGCTTCTATTTTTTTAATTTATAGTAGGTATAATACCACTTTCATTTAGAATAATCCCTATTTCCCAATTTTACTGTTTGTATGTGAGATATTGTGTTGCCATACCTTTTTTTTTTTGCATGCTAGCTTTATAGATGTGCACCTGTGACTATGAATGTGCTTGTCTAAACTTTCTTGTAGTAATATCCAAACAACCTGTCACTAAACTGTGACAATTAGCAATGGGCAAGAACTGATGCCGATTACTGTTGGTGGCCTGTGTTTGATGTTTTTTGAGTGGGGAGAAATGTGTGGCCTGCTATATCACATTGTATTCCTCCATTCCTTCTTGGAAGCTGAGTAAAGTAAAGACAAAAGTACAGTGTTATCATGCTGAGGGCAATCTACTCATAAAATATGTGGCACATCTGCTTTACAAAATCATCTCCACAAATTATCAAGATGACTGCTTTTCCTCTGGTCAGTTGCAGCCCATAAAGTTTTACTGACTATATCAATCTGCTTATACAGATGGCTAATAAACTATTCATATGCAAAATGCAGACATGTTCACCACTACCACAGTAAGCTGAAGATGCGAACATTTATAAATCTAAAGCTTGAAAACAAAACTCATGACCATGTAACAGGAAAATGCAGAATGTTTCCAAACAATTTGACCAGACCGACCTGCAGAAAGTGCAGAATATATATGGCATACTGCATGACTACAGTTAAAGGGGCTGTCTGCTTTTTTATATTGATGACATCCTCAGGATAGGTCATCTATATCAGATAGGAGGGAGCCTGACTGCCTGTTTGTCTTTAAACATCAAAATAATAGGTCATCAAAATAAAAAAATAAGCGGACAATCCCTTTAATTCACTATCATGAACTGTTATGGGGCTGGTTATCTGGTGTGATCTCATTGCTGGCATGGTTCCACCTGAATAATAAATGTTGACTGCAGTGTTTTCTGATCCAGTGTTTTAACAGATGGGTCAGATGCACCGCCATGTCTCATTTGAAGCAATGGTGCGCTGGATAGCCAAATTGTCACCTATTGTATTTGACTGAAGCATAGGACAACTGGCCAGACATAACTGATATATGTAATCCTACACGTGCCAAAATCACAACCATCCTATCTCGTTTCAGAATTATCGGGGGAAGGGGGGGGGGGGTAATGTTTCTCCCTGTGGAGACATCAGCTGATGTAGGCAACACTCCTTGGGAAAGTTATGCAAATTAGCTCTCCCTCAGAAGGAAGATAACTACCAGTTGTCCCTCAAGTTGCAATAATAATTGGTTCCAGGACAACCATTGTTAAAACCATTGTATCCTGAGGCAATTATATCTTGAGGGGTCACTGTATACCTCTCGAGAGCTATGTCAACGGCCTCTCACTCAGCCATCCAGTACAGATGAGGGGCAAGAACTTTGAAACAGCGATCTACAGTCATGTTTCAAGGCCCTTTGGGTTGGACATATAGGATAGCTACCTATAGGAGACAGTTTTCTTTCTAGAATGATGTAGCATTCTATTACTTGGCATTTATAGCTTACGTCACACAATAGAAGAAGTGAGATACAAAATTGAAACAGGCTACTGCAGGAATAGGTGTCAATACTGTTCTCCAAATTCAATGACACTGTGGCCATATGATATAGTTCCTTCACTATATTCTTGTAATGATCAAAGTTGCTTGCTAAACTGCATAATTTGACTTCATCTAAAGTAGTCACTTTTCCCAAGTTCTAATTGAGCTCTTAATGACCAGGAAATGTTTGATTTTTTTCATTTTCATTTTTTGCTCCCAGCCTTCCCAAATTCATAATTTTTCAAACTTTTTGTGGGACAAGTTGTACTTTTTTATGTCACAGTTTACGGTTGCTTACAATGTAGTGGGAAGCAGGAAAAAAAGTTCCTAATGGGGTGAAATTATAAAAAAAAAAAACAATTTCGCCACAGTTTTATGGGTTTTGTTTTTACAGCATTTCCTAGGCGGTAAAGCTGACCTGTTACTTTCAGTCCCTGGGTCAGTACGAGTACAACAATACCCCACATGAATAGCATTTCTTGCGTTTTAAGGCTACTTTCACACTAGCGTTCGTCGGTCCGCTCGTGAGCTCCGTTTGAAGGAGCTCACGAGCAGACCCAAACGCAGCCGTCCAGCCCTGATGCAGTCTGAATGGAGCGGATCCGCTCAGACTGCATCAGTCTGGCGGCGTTCAGCCTCCGCTCCGCTCGCCTCCGCACGGACAGGCGGACAGCTGAACGCTGCTTGCAGCGTTCGGGTGTCCGCCTGGCCGTGCGGAGGCGTGCGGATCCGTCCAGACTTACAATGTAAGTCAATGGGGACGGATCCGTTTGAAGATGCCACAATATGGCTCAATCTTCAGGCGGATCCGTCCCCCATTGACTTTACATTGAAAGTCTGGACGGATCCGTCCGAGGCTATTTTCACACTTAGCTGTTATATGCTAAAATAATGCAGACGGATCCGTTCTGAACGGAGCCTCCGTCTGCATTATTATGATCGGATCCGTTCAGAACGGATCTGATCGAACGCTAGTGTGAAAGTAGCCTAATACTCAATAAAAAAAATGAAAAAATAATTTGCATTACCGTATTCCTACCCCTATAAATGTTTTATTTTTATGTGTACATAGCTGTGTGATTGCTTATTTTTTGCGAGGGGATCTGTACTTTTCATTGATACCATTTCAGGGTGTGTATGACTTTTTGATCACTTTTTATGAAATTTTTTGGTGGAAGCTGAAGCGACCCAAAAAATGTGAATTGGCCATTTTGATATTTTATATTTTGTATGCGGCAATACCCATGATGTTTGATTTTTTTAATTGTTTATGTACTTTTATTTTAAGGAAAGGTGGGGTGAATTTTTATATATTTTTTTTATATATATTTATTTAATCCCTTTTTTTACAACAGTTTTTTATAGTTCCCCTAGGAATTATCATTAGATTACTTTTCTCATAGACTCCAATGCATTAGCATTGGAGTTTGAGAATTATGCCTCATTCACACGTCAGTGTTTGGCCTCATGCACACGGCTGTTGTTTGGGTCCGCATCCGAGCTGCCGTTTTTGCGGCTCGGATGCGGACCATTCACTTCAATAGGGCCGCAAAAGATGCAGACAGCACTTCGTGTGCTGTCCGCATCCGTTGCACCGTTCCGTGGCCCTGCAAAAAAAATATAGCATGTCCTATTCTTGTCCGTTTTGCGGACAAGAATAGGCATGTCTACAATGGGCCGCCCGTTCCGTTCCGCAAATTGCGGAAGGCACACGGGCGGCTTCCGTTTTTTGCAGATCCGCGGTTTGCAGACCGCAAAAAACGGCACGGTCTTGTGCATGTAGCCTTTTGGTGAGTGATTTCCATCAAAACCAGGTGTGGCTCTAAACACAGAACAGGTGCAGATCTTTCCCTTATACCTTATGTCTGTGGAGGCTGCAATCCTGGTTTGGGCTCACAATCTCGGATGGAAATCACTGACCAAAACACTGATGTGTGAATGAGGCATCCTCAAATTGCGGCCCTCCAGCTATTGTAAATCTACAACTACCACAATGCCCTGCTGTAGGCTGATACCTGTAGGCTGTTCGGGCATGTTGGGAGTTGTAGTTTTGCAACAGCTTGAGGGCCGCAGTTTGAGGATGCCTGCTTTACACTATGTTCATATGGAGCCCTTCCACTGGCAGACACTCCATAGGAACTAATGGGCTACAAGTATAAGGCAATTACATAGCAACTGCCTCACACAAAGTTAGTGAGAAACAGGCAAGAGTTCCCTGTTACACACAACCGTTCTGATGAGTGTGATGGAGGGCAATATGGCCCCACCAATCAAACATTTATGGTGACCTATTCTTAGGAAACCCCTTATACATTCTGAACATAGCACATGTAGTGCCTGTAACCTTCAATTCATATAACTTTTGTCTCTGATGGTCTGTGTATTATGGAGAATATTTTCCGGTCATTCATTTTGCCTTTCCTTGATTTGCATGTAGCTGTCCACAACTATTTTTCACTAAATGACCACCTTTGACCAGCCTAAATAATGAGATGTAGGTTGTAGCTGGAAAAAAATTGGGTACTCACAGCGTATCCTGAATCCTATTCTCTATGGAAGTCTCATTCCATCACTCAGCTAGTGTTTAGGCATCTTCAAAATGTTATGCATGGCTTGGCAGTGCAGGCTATATTATAGCAGAAGGTAATTGGCTAGAATTCTCTGGTGGGAATAGGCAGCACCTGAGACAGTGTGCCTCAGCGAGGTTGACTAGAAATCAATTGACTGTGGCAGTCAAACCATTCTCAATGGCTTGATGATTTCAAGCCATAAAAACATGCAGTGGTAATAGAAGAAAAGAAAGGATAAGGTCATAAAACGAAATAGGGGAGTGGAAGAATACGACCTCTGGTTTAATCAATATTTTGCACTGGGTCGTTAGCCAGAGTGGGAATATCCTACATAGTGATGCATTGAGAACAGCTTTAAAAAGCAGAGATGGGGTAATCTATCTCAGTAACCTCCCTGGAAGGTCAGGAACAATATAGCTATGAGATAGCAGAAATAAATGAAAAATATTTTTAATTAATTTGCAGACAATTGAAATCATGACACAAATTAGTCATTCCAGGTAATGGGGTTGGCCACGAAAAACATTTATCGTCCAGCTAGGTAATTAATGTATGATCACTGGGGGTTCAACCACGGGACTCCCTCCAATCACTAGAAATGGGTTTCATGTATGGAGTGGAGGCCAGGAATGCACACAATCATTCTATAACCATCTTGAAGGGATTGACGGACATAGCTGAGTACAGTGCTCTGCTATCTTCATCATATCTTCATTTTATAAAACTTGTTTAATACTGTTAATGAAAATAAGGCTTCGCAGAGCCAATATAAGGATAAAAATCTCCTTGGAAGGTGAGTAGGAAAGGACAAAGAAATAAAAGGGAATAATTACAATAATAAGGTACTAAACATTAAGAACAAACATTAAAGGCATTTAAAATAGGACTTAATCCAAGTCTACCATCTGTGTGACTAATTTTGGCTATGAACAGTCCCAATGCTAATGCATTGGAGTTCATGAAAAAAGCTATCTAATGATTATTCCCTAAGGGAACTATAAAAAAAAGGGTAAAAATAAATATATACATTAAAATCACCCCTCTTTCCCCAAAATAAAAATAAAAATACATACCTAATTTTATGACCTATAAGGCAATGCGCCTTATAGGTCATAAAATTAGGTATGTATTTTTATTTTGTGATCTGAAGTTAAGGGCTGTGGAAACATGGCTGGGGGCTGCTGAAACATGGCTGGGGGCTGATGAAACATGGTTGGGGGCTGATGAAACACGGTTGCGCGCTGCTGAAACATGGCTGGGGGCTGATCAAACATGGTTGGGGGCTGCTGAAACATGGCTAGGGGCTGATCAAACATAGTTGGGGGCTGCTGAAACATGGCTGGGAGCTGATCAGACAGTTGGAGGCTGCTGAAACATGGCTTGGGGCTGATCAAACATGGCTGGGGCAAATAAATATGGCTGGAGGTTATGAGATATAGCAGGGGGCTGATATGAGGCATGGGGTTTCATCTGAAGTCGGAATGGGGGGGTCTTCTTTATATTGAGCTCTGATCTGAGGTCTGGTTGGGGTCTTATTAACATTGGAGTCTGATCTGAGGTCTGATTGAGGGTCTTTTTTTTTCTTATTGTCCTCCAGTGCGGAGGACAATAAGAAAAAAAAAATGTCATTAAACATCAGACCAGCAATCAGACCCCCAATATTAATCAGACCTCAGCTCACGGCCCCAATCAGACCCCCAATGTTAATTAAACACAAAATAAATAAACCACTTACCTCTCCTGCTCCTAGACGCGGCCACTCTTCACTTCCTGCGCTCTGTCTTCCTCCTCTGTCGGCCGTGCTGTGAACCAGCACGCACAGCGTGAGGTCACAGAGAGCCCTCACGCTGTGCACAGCCACTGCACAGCCGAGGACAAGGAGGCGGTGAGTACAGAGCCTTCACCGCTTCTGGTCCTCTGGTACTAATAAGCGCTTCCATAATGGAAGCACTCATTAGTATTCACCCCATAAGATGCAGCGGAATTTTTCCCCCACTTTGGGGGGAAGGAAGTGCGTCTTATGGGGCGAAAAAGTACAGACTGTTCCGCAAAAAATGAGCCCTCACACAGCTTCATACACATAAAATGTAAAAAGTTATGGGGGTCAGAATAAGGCAATACAAAGGAAAAATTCTTTTTTTTCCAAAGTTAAATTTTTTTTTGTATTAAAACACAAGAAAAACTATACATAAGTGGTATTGTTGTAATCATAGTGACCTGGAGAATAAAAATAACAGGTCAGTTTTACCGCATAGGAAGTGGAGAAAATAAAACCATAAACCCTCATTCACACGTCAGTGTTTTGATCAGTGATTTCCATCAGTGATTGTGAGCCCAAACCAGGATTGGAGCCTCCACAGACATAAGGTATAAGGGAAAGTTCTGCACCTGTTCTGTGTCTAGAGCTGCACCTGGTTTGGGCTCACAATCACTAATGGAAATCACTGACCAAAACACTGAAATGTGAACGAGACATAAAACTGTGGTGGAATGTTATTCATTTTTTATAATTCCAACCCATTTGGAATTTTTTCCTGTTTCCCACCACATTGTATGCAACCGCAAATAGTGCCATGAGAAAATGCCTCTTGTCCCACAAAAAACAAGCCCTCAGCTATATGAATTAAAAAATAAAACAAGTTAGGCTACATGCATGTGAGAGTGAAAGAAAAAGGTCCATCAAACAAGGATAAACTATCTATTTAAGTTTTTTTCACTGATGTCTTTCTTAGAAACGGACCTTAAAAACTGACCTATCCAATTGTATGGGGGCTGTCTGTCGGTGAAAAATGGACAAGATAGAACATGTTCTATTTTTTTTACATCAGGACAAATGTATGTCATACATACACATTATTCTACCTTTGTGAGGTTTCCTAAGATTTTTTTCCCCCAAAATGTTTAAAATCAAGAACTAAAGATAGACATATAAATGGACATAGCTATGGGAGCATTTATTATACTGCTCTCTTGCACATAGATTACTGGAAACCCAGTTTCTTAATATTGGTGACTGCACAGCTTAAAATCCAAGAAGTAAAAGAAGAATTCCTGCGCTTACTCCCTGACTGCACCTAAGTACCAGTGACTAGAAGCGGGGTTCTACCACGTCTGCTGTCCTCTAAGTTATAAGTAGCATCTATATGTGACACCATCACGCCTTCCTGTACTTGTAGGAGGAGAGTCCGTGATGTTGATGTGAAGTGGTGAAAACTTTATAGTTGTCCCAATCATCCAGTCCTGAGGATCCTTTCGAAAAGCGTTTTTTGGTCCACAAAAGCTCCTGTAGCTGTAAGCTAGTGTGACATCACTGGCGCTCCGATCTGGAGCGCAAGCTTTTTTAAATAGGAAAACGTGCTGCCGGCCGGGGCACGTTTTCCAACTACACAGCCTGACTCCTTCCACTGGACGGGAGGATCGGGACAACTTTAGTGCAGTCAGAGAGTAAGTGCAGGATTTCTTCTTTTACTTCTTGGATTTGTCATACTCACACCATTCTTAAAAAGAGCGCCAGCAAACGTGTTTTATTTCTACAGCTTAAAATCCCTTTAACTGTATCTGTCGGGGCTACATCTGGAATCGCATGCAGAAGATGTGATCAGGTTCACAGGTCTCAGTCAGCACAATTTTTGACTCTGGCAGTCACTCTAGGTCACATAAATCTGCCTATATTTATTTAAAGATAACAGTTGAACAATTTTATTTTACACACTTCTTTAGTTTGACATATGAGGATCTAAAAATGTGGCAGGTAATCGTAGCCAAGAGTCTTGGATAATCATTAACTGCCATTTATTGGATAAATTATCTGACTGCAATTTTTTTTTATATTTACTCATGTGTTTAATCCTTTATTTGTTAACTTTACTTCAATCAAGTCAATGATAACTATGTGCCAAGGTTAACAATAACTTACCCGGGCGTGAACGTTTGCTGCCTTACAGCGAGACAACGTAAATAACCTGGCTGAATACGCACCTGATTATTATTCCAGGTGTTTGCAAAAAATGTCTAATTACAAACCTCGGCCCATGTTTTCGCGATTATTTGACATCAAGCTAAACGCAATTCAGTAGTTTTGACTCCCTCTTGTCTAAACAGACCGTATAAATGCTTTTACTGACAGACAATAGAAACTGCTAATCTCTTGTATTAGGCAAGCACTGATTATTGTATAGGATTTATTCTTGTGAGTCTATTTCTATATATTTATATATACCGTATTTTTCGCCGTATAAGACGCACCTAGGTTTTTGGGGAGGAAAATAAGAAAAAATATATTTTTAACCAAAAGGTGTGCTGTGTGTTTGGTGGGTTTGGAACTAATGGTGGTCTGTGGATGGCACTATTACTGGGGATCTGTGGATGACGAACACTGTTTTGGGGGGATCTGTGGATGACGGACACTGTTATGGGGGGATCTGTGGATGACGGACACTGTTATGGGGGGAACTGTGGATGACGGACACTGTTATAGGGGGATCTGTGGATGACGGACACTGTTATGGGGGGATCTGTGGCTTGCACTGTCACAGGGGGATCTGTGGCTGGCACTGTTACAGGGGGGGGGGGGGGGGGATCTGTGGATGGCCCATAACTGTGCCATCCACAGATCCCCCGCCGCTCCAGTATACTAATATAATATGTCTTATTCAATTAATAGTTATTAAATATGCCTCTTTATTCCTAATGGTACCTTAAATCCTAAGCGCTTCAGTACAATGCCGGCAGGCAGGCCGGGCGGCCGGCGCGTCACTCACTGACGTCACTTGCCTGCGCCGCCTGCTTCATTCATAAAGTAGGCGGCGCAGGCACGTGACATCAGGGAGTTACGCTGCCGCCCGCCCGGCCTGCATTGTTTGTACTGAAGCGCTTAGGATTTAAGGTACTATTAGGCATAAAGGGGCATAGTTAATAACCATTAATTGAATATGACATATTATATTAGTATACCGGAGCGGCGGGGCGGGGCTATAGTACAGTGACTGCACCGCCCTGCCGCTATTGCCGGCCCCAGCTCCTCCTCCCAGTCCCTCCCCGAGTCCCCGCTCGCTTTACATCGCAGCTTGCGATGTAAAACTGACAGCATTCGCCGTATAAGACGCAGGGGCATTTTCCCCCCATTTTGGGGGAAGAAAAAGTGCGTCTTATACGGCAAAAAATACGGTAAGTATATTTATGGAGAAATGAATGCAAATGGCTCTATGGGAGGAAGAAATCTGCTCCATTCAGGTGACCATTTTACATGACTATCAAAGATGTCTTAGAGCATGGTTTTAGCTTACTGCCCATTTGTGGCCTGGTTAGATATGTTAGTACAGCCTTAGGGCTCATGCACACGACCGTATGTATTTTGTGGTCCGCAAAACATGGATACGCATTGAAATGAATGGTTCCGCATATGGTCCGCAAAAAAAATGGAATGGACACAGGAAAAAAATACACTCGTGTGCATGAGCCCTTACTGGAATATTAACCAGTAAGAACTTAAAGGGAAACTGTCATCAGAAAATGACCGATTGTTTCAATCAAATTTTGTGTTAAACATATTTAAAAAAAATGTTTTGTGATATTATTAATTTTCTATGTCACTATTTATATATAAAAAAAACTAAAAGTTCTGCAATTTTCACACTGGCTCCTAAGCCTAATAATAGGTGACACTTCTTGGCTATTTTTCGAAAGTCATCTTCTTATCATTACAAGCAGGATTATAATGAGAGATACATAGAACACAGGATACACCTCTCACAGTATGTGATACCAAAATGTATCCACTCCCTCCTGACCTCTTCACAGGTCACAGAGCATGCCTAGAACAATCTCCAATAAAAGTCAATGAGGTCAGCTCCTGCCCACTGTGTCTATGGCCCATGGTGGCTGCTGTAAAGCATATCTCTAAATGCTATTAACAATAGCTCAGGCGAGATGGCAGCTCCTATAATCATGTTCATGAAACAGAATAAAAAATGTATTATCAGAAAATACACATTAGAAAAAAAGAATGTGTCTCTATGTGGCAGAATAAATTATAGGTGCCACATTTCCTTTAAAAGGGAAATACGGTTTCCCCATCTGACCACAGCTTTCTGTATGCTCTATTAGGCATATGAACATCACAGAGGCGTTCCCCCACTCAGTATCCATCTGTTCAAGCCCAGGAAAACACCTACATCGGTTCTGGTGATCTTGAAGTTACCATATGTTATTATATAGTTACCAATAAATTTAAATGGGCTCCTGTAATACTAAGTTTCATCTGCAGTGGCCACAAGCAGCCTTCCCTGTCTATAACAGCAGTAGTCTGGAGAAACATTTTAAATATTGAAAAATAAGAAACTGCAAATATTTTCAGATGATATTTTACTGTAACAATTTGTCTCAATGGTATTGATAAAGGACTGCTATGGTGAGCCATAAAGCTTGGAATTGTGAGCCACTGGTTGGGGACCACAGGGAGATTACAGGGAGACAGCATTCCAGGAAAACACAGTACAGAAACAAGAAATTAAAAAAATACATAAACAAGATAGCAAGATGTTTTAGCACCATCAAAGTAAACCATTCTCTGCTTGTAATTATACAAGATCAAGATCTAGTGAACCTTCTACTGAGACTGTTTATTTGGGTCAGCTTGCATCTCTACTGTTTCTTGACTCTCTGATGGACAGCTAAAGGAAAAAAGTAACTATAGATATTTTTTGTAATTACATTAGAGTTAATAATATAAGATCTAAGTTCTTCTTTACCTTCCCCAATCCAGGAGTATCTTTCACTTTGTTGACTGCTCTCAGTAAACATGGTGGCGCAGGTGGAGGAGAGGTTTGCAGAATGCCACAGAAGCTGGTTGAGAAAAGTGGAGGCTCTGACACTAAGGAAGGTGTTGTCCTCTGCTTCTTCTTTTTGGATGACAGATTTAGCTTCTGAGCAGCCCTGTAATAATCAACAAAAAATCTCAAATGTGATCTAATCAATTTATATACAATTTAAACATTTACATTCAACAATCTAAAATTTGTCATCATGTTCAAGGATGGGATGCTCCTCAAATACTGTATAGATTAGAACCCAATGCATCTCCTAAAAATTCCCCATGGACATTAGATTCAGCCACAACCATTCTATTGATGTGTATAATAAAAATAATAATTAAAACATATTTTTCATAATAATAATCTAATATGTTTATTAGTATAATATTTAAAAAAAATTATATAGTGCAGCTCATTACAAATCAGAGGGTTCATGTAGAAGCAAAAGCATAGCAACAAAAGGATCAACAATTAAGGATACTTTCACACTAGCGTTCGGGCGGATCCGTTCTGAACGGATCCGCTCATAATAATGCAGACGGAGGCTCCGTTCAGAACGGATCCGTCTGCATTAAAATGGCAAAAAAAAAGCTAAGTGTGAAAATAGCCTCGGACGGATCCGTCCAGACTTTCAATGTAAAGTCAATGGGGGACGGATCCGCTTGAAGATTGAGCCACATTGTGGCATCTTCAAACGGATCCGTCCCCATTGACTTACATTGTAAGTCTGGACGGATCCGCACGCCTCCGCACGGCCAGGCGGACACCCGAACGCTGCAAGCAGCGTTCAGCTGTCCGCCTGTCCGTGCGGAGGCGAGCGGAGCGGAGGCTGAACGCCGCCAGACTGATGCAGTCTGAGCGGATCCGCTCCATTCAGACTGCATCAGGGCTGGACGGCTGCGTTCGGGTCCGCTCGTGAGCTCCTTCAAACGGAGCTCACAAGCGGACCGACGAACGCTAGTGTGAAAGTAGCCTTAAACAAGAGCTTACAATATAAGAGACATGGGTGACACAAAAGGTAAAAAGTGCTTTTTTTATACAATGATCCAGCCATCTTAACAAAATAGTGGAGAACATATAGAGCTGCCAGTATGTCTAGTGCTTTTGGTGGACACAGTTAGATGAGGGGATCAGGGTGTGAGCAATAATGTTGGATTAAGGTGAATGGAGAAGCATTAGATTATGGAATGTGATATTCCACTGTGAAAACGTGTTTTGAGGAAATGCCTACAACTAGGAGTTAACCTAATTGGTACATCTCAAGAGAAGTTTTGGATACGGGAGTTAGAGGTTTGGATTATGAAGGAGGTTAGTTATAAATTATTGGCAGCAGGAAGACTAGCAGTGTGGTAGATAGACAGAGGTGAACTCAATGTGGAGGCATCGGTGTAGTGGTTAGACAGTGGTTAGTCTGGCTGCTGCATTCAGGATAGATTGGAGGGAGTGTAGTGAGATGAAGACCAATTATTAACGAGGTGCAGTAATCAAGACAAGATTAAATCGAAGCAACAATTAAAGTTTTTGCTGTTTGCACGGTAATAAAGGGGCAAATTCTGGATATGTTTCCGAGGTTAGCCAGGGTGAGTGGGCAAGTGTTTGACTATGAGGGGTAATGAAAAAGTCTGTGTCAAACATAACCACAAGGCAGCAAATGTGCTGCCTAGGTATTATAGTAGTGCCAAACAATAGATGGGATGAAATTTAAGGTTTAGGTAGGTCCATTAATGGTGAAAACACAATAAATTCAGTTTTTGAAAGATACTGTTTCAGACAGAAAGAGGACATGATGTTTGTGACTGCAGACAGACAATCACTGGTGTTTTGTAGTGGTTCAGAGGTGATGTCATGGGATGAAGTATATAATTGAGTATCATCATCATAAAGATGGTAGCCAAGATGAAAGCCAAGTCTACTGATAATTTCTGAATGCCAGACCTTAAAGACATTAAATTGTTGACACAGCTCGTTGAAATTGGTGTCATTTGCTGACTAAGGTCTAATATCTATGGGCCATCCCTCTGGGTCAATGTAGACTTATTTTAAACTTGTTGACATATGCAGAAATTTGGGTTAACTAACTGATAGAAACTGTCATAGTAACAATAATATTTGGAGTATGCATTTCTATAACTGTATACTGCTAGTAAAAAGCTTCTGCTCATGATATGGGCTTCTTGATGAGATTTATTCCGTTGACTATAATGTGTTCAGATTAAGTGAACAGAATGGAGCCGGTAGCTTGTGTCAAAATGTTTTTTTGAATTCACTTTTGACATTTACTGTACTTGCAAAAGCAGACAATGATGAAACCGAAGTCATACGGTAGTTTTATTTAAAATCCATGGAGATTTTTTCATTTCTCAACAGCTTTAACATTTTGTATGACATTTAAACCAAGGTCTTTCTATCTACAGCAAGTGTCTACCATTGTGTGCCAAGTACACAACGCATCCAATTCATGTACTGAGCCACATTCACAAACAGTACTTCCCAGCTAAAGCAGCCTGGCAACGGTTTCAACTAACAGCCTTAAATGCAACGTGAAAGATCTTTAATGTATACTATTACCAAAGTCTAAAGGTTTATTCCAGTATTTTCTTTTTTAACCCCTCCCTCACCGCCAGACCTGATAAAGGGAATATACTTACCTGTTTCCCAATGCTCGGTTCAGGCTCCATCGGTCTGCCATTGTATTCACTGTACATTGTCCTTTGTATGTAAAGTTCTTGCATGGATAGGGTCCATGTGTTCCACTGCAGCCAATAACTGGCTGCTGTGGCGATTTTTCCCCAAGTGGCAAGTGATCACAGTGAGATGCTGCAAGGTCCCTGCTTACCAAGACCATCCCCCTTCCACTTGATTGACAAAGGCCAGATGTCCAATTCATCATCTCACCTGGCCCTTTAATCCCATGCCTGAAACGTCCAGTTCAGGGTTAATAAGGTTGATCCTACAGAATGACGACCTTGTCAGTTAAATATTCATTAGATAATGAAAAGTTAAGCACCTTCCTAAAGTGCTTGCATGCAACCCCTTCCTCACATACGAATCCCGGGGTAATTCCTCTTTAAAGAGTGGGAGAGATACGTCTGTAAAAACTGGTTATCACAGTAAGTTGTGAGATATTCTCTTTACTTCATTACAATGGTGCTCCCTGGTGTTTAATCTATATAGTAATGTGTATATCCACCAAGTGAGCTGGGTGAACATGGTCGCACATGCTCAGTTCAATCTTTCAATTGCCAACTTCCATATCTACTGTTAGAAGCTGTGACAGTTACAAGAAGAGAGCTGCAGCAGAAAGGGCAAGCAACCTGAGAAAAAATATGCCTCCTGAGCCTGAAAGCCATTGGGGCAATGAATGAGGAGATCTCTGGATCCATGTGAGATACAGGGCTGGTTCTAGCTTTGTTAGAGATAGATTGTCATCTACTATATGATGTCTAATTTTCATTACATCATTCATGGCATCACACCTTTAATGATGACTACATTTTTTAGCACATATCAAAACATGTTTATTAAAGAAATTAACTGAGGACTCTTTTGTAAAATGAATTAATATGGTTATCATTAGTCTATTGCCCCATTAGAAGCAACTACATCTGTTTGTAGGTAACTTTAATCAAATCTGAGCCTGGCATTTGGCATTTGCCATTTACCGGCCAGGTTGCTTAGTTACAAACTCAGCGCCTGTTTCCTCTTCTTCATGCACGCCAAAAACTGACTGTCAAGAGACAAATAAACTGAGGGATCCTGTGTCATACCTGGATTTTAATGATTTAACTTACTTGAAGTCTCTGGCAACTTTGGACACCTTGATAAATGTCTTGCTGCAGACAGCGTTGGCATGAAGGGCTTGATACTAAAGTGCCGCCATGCATATTTCATGAGGTTACTAATGGGAACAGATAATTACAGATGCTGAAAGTTCAATGAGATAAAACACACAGATAGATTGGGAGGAGGGTTGCCTTTACATTGCACTTCACAGACATTGTCATTTTAAGTCCATGGAGCAATGAAAACTAATAGTATTTAGAATGCAACACTATCTACACTTTATATAATGTGGAGAACATATAATCTACACACAACCAATCAGGCAATCAGCTCTCGAAGATATATGAGTTTTCTTTCACACTGTATTCAGGAGGTCCACTCTCCTTCATGTCTTTATCGTTAACTACAGGAACAGACCCTGGTATAAAGGAGAAGGGAAACATTTGATTGACTCCTTTGCAGTAGGATTTCTACCCACTTTTGATGTAGAATGTACAATAGACCTTCTAAATGGACTTGAATGCTATTGTATTCTTTACCAATCTTACATATATAAAAATGTTTTTTTTGTGTGTTACTATAACCATAGAGTACAAACCGTCATAAAATTCTAAAACCCCTACTGAGAAATATCAAGGATCTAGTTTCTTCAATGGGAAGATCCTACACTGGATTGAGGGCTCGGTACTTGGTTATGGGATGTCTATTTGAATGTGAACAAACTTAAACTAGACGTAGAGTATAGCAATCTGATGTAGTAATAACTTATCCTGAGTTGGGCCTAATACAAACCTCCCTACTTAGTTATATACCCAGACAGCACCACATCCAAATTATGATTTATAATACAAAGTCAAGACACATCTTCTAAAGAAAAAAATTGCTCTATCTGACAATGCTCGAGTGCAAGCTTCTGCTTTCAGTCACGATGACCAATGCCTTAAAGTGCTAGTGTCACATTCAATTTATCTGAAATAAATGAATATACTCGACCGGACTGTGAGACTCTTGTTATAGAAATATAAAGGATAGTACGGCTACAAAGCATAGAAATCTGTGGTTAAAAGTAAAGAGGGTCTTTATCTTTTATTCATAAATCTTCCTTCAAAAAATGACAAAAAAATGGGTGAAGAAGGGTCAACTCTAGTAGACTAATATTATACTCACATGTCGACTAGTCCATTCTTCTCTTCAGTTTCTGAAGATATTTTACTGCTGTTGAAATATATCAGTTTTGTTCCTTGTACCCAAAAAGGTAAAAGTCTATGATTCCATGCAGAGCAGCACACTTCCCAAGATATGTAGGGAGGATGTATTTCTTCAAATTCATGATGTCTTCCTGAAGCTATTATCTCCAGGTCAGGGATGGTGACAGACGTGAATACCATACGCTATCAGATTAAATTAATGTGAGCAACCAGGGTAGGTCTAGTCTAGAAATCTTCAGACGCTCACTTTACTTCTTTCTGGGAGCATCTATCTATCTATCTATCTATCTATCTATCTATCTATCTATCTATCTATCTATCTATCCATTCCACATTATCTTCATACTATTTTCACTTCAACTTCATCAGACCACAAACGATTCTAAGCAATGCTCCACAGACTTGAGGAGGCAATGGTGAAAGACATTTCAAAGGAGTTGGTGCAGACGTGTACAGGAGTGAAAATGATGCATCTATGTACGCAGGTGTAATAAATCTTCCATAAATGTGGTCGAGCAGATTATTTTGAAGAATGTCTGTAGTTTCTATTTGCATCAAGATCAAATAAATAAACTGTCACATCATTTGACGTATATAAGAGGAACGCAGCAAAGCTTTATATCCTCTGCCTCTAATGTAGAAGGGCTGAGTCATTTTCTGGCATTAGCAATAACTCTTACAGAAAATCTACTGCATGATGATAAGATGATTCATCTAGGTTGGTGAATGTGACTTATCAATCTTACTTCCAAATTCATCAGATTTCCGTAAAAGCTATGTTGATGGAGACTCTGTTTATCTATGTAGACACTAACAATATTATATTGAGAAATGCTACAGTAAATGGAACTGATAGGCCTAGTATTAGGTATCCCAACAACCCAAGTGAATGATTTGAACAAATTAACTTACAAGAATCTTCCTGTACACAATTAGACAGCAAATACACATTAGATTAATGCCATGCAGTTACATAGTTAGTACAGTTGAAAAAGTCCATCTAGTTCAACCATAATATGGTGGTGATGGGAATTAGGGAAAGGGAGCGAGAACCAGACTTCTACACAATTACATAATCACTAATCCTGTTTAGTTCTAGGAAATCATCTAAGCTTTTATTAAAACCATCCACTGTTCTTGCTGTGACCACGTCCTTATGTAGACTACTTCACAGAATTACAGTTCTTATTGTAAAGAAGCCTTGTTGCTTCTGGAAAATTAACTTTTTCTTCTCCAGACAGAGACAGTACCCCCTAGTCTTTGGAGGGGATTTTACATGGAACATCTTTTCACCACACTGTTTGTATAGGCCATTTATATATTTATGCAGGTTATTTATGTCCCCCATTAGACGCTTCTTCTAAAGACCAAATACATGCAATTCTTATGGTCTAGCCTCATAACTAAGACACCCCCATTCCCCAGTTTAGTTGTTGTTCTTTGTACTTTTTTTTAGCTACAGGGAATACTTTCTATAAACTGGCACCCAGAACTCAACTGCATATTCCAGATGAGACAGAAGCTTTGTAAAGTGGTAATATAACATCCATGTCCCACGAGTCCATGGCTCATTTAATACATGACAATATCCTGGTAGCCTTAGAAGGAGCTGATTGACACTGCATGCTGTTATTTAGTCTATGACCTACAAGTACAATCAGATACTTCTCTACAAGCGACTCCCAGTTTTACTCCTGTAGGATATATGATGCAAATAAATTATTTGTACCCAGATGCATATCTTTACATTTCTCCACATTAAACCTCATTTCCAAGTAGATGCCCAAACACTCAGAGTTTCCATGTCAGCTTGTAGTTTATACACATCTTCCATAGACTGAACAGTACTACATAACTTAGTGTCATCTACAAAAATAGAAATTGTGCTAATAATCCAATCCTCTATTTTAGTTATAAATAACTTAAATAATAGGGGGACCCAGCACTGAACCTTGGGGTACACCACTTATAACCGGTAGACCATTCTGAATAGGAATCAGTGACCGCAAATCTCTGAACACGGTCTTTCAGCCAGTTTTCAATCCAATTACAAACTATACTTTCTAAGTCCAAAGACCTTATTTTACCTATTAAACGTCTGTGAGGGACAGTATTAAATTATTTTCCAAAAGCCAAGAATGCAACATTCACAGCCGCCCCTCTGTCCAGGCTACTACTCACCTCCTCATAAAAACAAATTAGGTTAGTCTGACAACTTCTGTCCTTGGTAAACCCATGCTGGTTATTACTTATAATATTATTTACAGTCACATACTCCTGTATATAGTCCCTTAAGAGTTCTTCAAACATTTCCCCCATAACAAAAGTTAAGCTTACTGGTCTATAAATACCTGTGAAGGACCTTGATCCTTTTTTGAATATGGGCACCACGTTTGCCTTCCACCAATCACTTGGCACTGTGCCAGCACCTAGAGGATCTTTAAAAATGATATATGACTGAACTGAGCTCTTTAAGTATTCTTGAGTGTAATCCATCTGGACCTGGAGCCTTGTTCCCATTTACCCTATTCAACTTCTCTTGGACCATATCTACAGCCAATTGAGTATATCACTGGATGTACTACTTTCCTTTGATTGCAAATGTCAGAAGAAAGAATAGGGCACATTGGATTTCAACATGCCTGATCCTTTAATCCCACAGGTGATAAGTTGCTGCAAAGATTGTTTTGGACAGTTAATGGGTATGGAGACTGGATTTCCTTTCTTTTTTTTCTCAGAAATAGCTGAGGTTTTGTTCCATTTACAGTATGCATATACTTATATAGTAGTACAATGGCTACATTACACCCAGTTGTGACAAAAACAAGGATACCATACTCTCCTTTGAAATCCAGCATAACTAACCCTGTTGCAAAGATCCTACAATCTAAGTGCAGAGAAATGACATCTACATATAGTTTACAGAGCATCTCAGAGGCGATTCCATGGAGCATCATCTAACTTAAAGTGACCTGCCTCAAACACAGAAGTTGTCCGAAGTGGACAAGCCCTTTAAGTGCTTTATAGTTTGATAATACTAGCCCAAAGTGAAGATACATTTATTTCACAATTTGGAAGTACACACAAATATTATCTGCATAGGAATGCAAGCTAACCATTTGAGGCATAGTTTTGCCTTAGAGAATTCAACAATCTGCATAAAAGGGGAGTGAGGACCACTACTGTAGATACCATGACGTTCTTCCATAATCTCCTATATTTACATTTCACCAAGGGTAAAATCATTTAGTTTTAGTCTTGTGTTGTACTTTGTTACTTCCATGCCCCTATATATGGAGAACTGGTATTTTCTGAAGGTTTTCACATCTTCAAAGGGGAGATTTTCTATAAACATCATTTTAAGCAGTTCATGGCTGAGGGTTCATTTATTTTATATGAGGGGATCGCTGATGTATATCGTCTTGAATTTTTCCAGGCACATAACTCATTTTGAAACACTGACAATGCTGTAGTCCACATTACTTTGTGGATAATTTTAATATATGTCCTAAAAGGTTTTTCAAGGGAGTATACATGTACATACAAAAGACATACTCTGCTATATGTCAGCTCAAATATTTAGGGAGTCAATGTAGAAAGGACATTCTGTATACTTAGTATCACAGAAATGGTAAAGATGAATAAAAGACTAGATGATGGCTAAGACCTCCTGAGCTACTTAGTAATAGTATAATTTAGTTTAAACCACTATAACTGGCCACACAATAATCTTATATTTAATGGTAAAGCCCCTTAAATTAATATACATCACTATTACATAAAATGAAGGTATTGTGTGCTCAAGTAAGTATTGAAGGGAATCTGTTACCAGGAAAATCACTGATAAACCAGGGAGTTTCAGCTCCCTCCAAAGATGTTCTATTGGAATTAGGTCTGCAGACTGGCTAGCCACTCCAGAACCTTGATATGCTTCTTATGGAGTCACTCCTTGGTTATCCTGGCTGTGTGCTTTGGGTCGTTGTCATGTTGGAAGACCCAGCCACGACCCGTCTTCAATGCTCTGACTGAGGGAAGGAGGTTGTTGCTCAGAATCTCACAATAAATGGCCTATTCATCCTCTTTTTAATATAGTGCAGACGTCCTGTCCCCTTAGCAGAAAAACACCCCCAATGCATGATGTTACCACCCCCATGCTTCATAGTAGGGATTGTGTTCTTGGGATGCAACTCATCCTTCTTTTTCCTCCAAACATGACAAGTGAAGTTTAGATCAAAAAGTTCTACTTTGGTCTCATCTAACCACATAACTTTCTCCCATGCCTCCTCTGGATCATCCAGATGGTAATTGGCCAACTTAATTAAGAATTAAGAATATGGAATCCTTTTTTCTGTACATAGCTGAAATGCTCTAACACAGGGATCTGGATTTTCTCTCTTTTCCGTCAGTTGGAAAGCTGACGGGCTCCTTATCTCTGCTCTCTAACATTATAAACACTCATCAAAGCCCAATCCTTATCTTGCTGAAAAGAATGTGGCTTAAATAAATGTTGACCTCTTAGTAATTTAGAGATAAGGGTTTTTAGACTACCCACACAAAGTGTAAGTAGGAGACACACAGCTAGAAAAACAGTTAACCCTTTGTGACAGAACGGCTCAATATTTTTAATAAAGACCAACTGAAACAATGTTTTTTAGCCCAAATTAGTAAAATGCAATCATACAAGAAAAATTTAGAAATGCGTTTACTGTGGTAACTTCAGTTGATTGTACAGGATGTGGAAAGACACAATCTTTTCTATATAAGGTCTCACAGCTGACAATTCATATCTGAGCAAAAACCAAGCCATCAGGGGGTAAGAACTGCCTGTAGTGCTCATAGACAGAACTGTGTGCAGGCAAGGGTACAAACATTTTTTTTGCTGCACTGAAAGTTTCCAAGAAACTGGAGTGGCCTCCAAAATTTTTAATTGGAAGATATTTGGAACTACCAGGACTATTCTCAAGTCAGATGAAACCAAAATAGATTTTTTTTGTTCTCAATTCTAAACATCATCTCTAGAAGAAACCAGGCACTGCTCATCACCTTCCCAATACCATCCCTACAGTGAAGCATGAATGTGTCGGCATCATGCTGTGGGGTTGTTTTCAGCAGCTGGGTCAGAGCTGAAGAAAAGCTGAATGGAGCAAAGTACAGGGATAGTCTTAATAAAAAAAACACCTGATCCAGGGTGCTCTGGACCACAGACTAGGCTGAAGGTTCACTTTCCAAACAAGACTAATCACCCTAAGGCTATTTTCACACTTGCGGCAGAGTGATCCGGAAGCAGTTCCGTCGCCAGTACTGCCTGCTGGATCCGGCAAAACGTATGCCAACTGCCTGATCTGTCTTACAAATTCATTGAAATGCCGGATCCGTCTTTCCGGTGTCATCTGGAAAAACGGATCCGGCATTTATTTAGTTTCTCAACTTTTTCGCAGACCAGAAGGACGGATCCGGCATTTCGGTATTTTGAATGCCGTATCCGGCACTAATACATTCCTATGGGAAAAAATACAGGATCCGGATTCAGGCAAGTGTTCAGTAGCATGCTGCGGTTTTATCTCTGTCCTGATCAGTCAAAAAGACTGAACTGAAGAAATCCTGAACAGATTTCTCTCTATTCAGAATGCATGGGGATAAAACTGATCAGTTATTTTCCGGTATAGAGCCCCTAGGACAGAACTCTATGCCGGAAAAGAAAAACACTAGTGTGAAAGTACCCTAAGCATACAGGCAAGACAACACAGGAGTGGCTTATAGACAACTGTGTGAATGTCCCTGAGTGGCCCAGCAAGAGCCTTGACTTGAACCCAACTGAGCATCTCTTGAGAGACCCGAAAATGGCTGTCCACCAACAGTCCCTATCCACCCTGACAGAGATGAAGAGAATCTGCAGAGAAGAATGGCAGAAAAAGTTTATAATGCTTTTAAAAAAAGAAGTGTTAAATAGCTTAACATTTATTCTGCAGCAGGACAGTGTAAAGAAGAACAAAGAGCCCTGGAATTGATGATATGGTCCCCACAGAGCCCTAATCTCAACACTGTTGAGACTGTCTGCAACTATATGAAGAGATTTGAGGAAGAATATCCGTGGTTAGTTCTACAAGGGGTTTGGAACAACCTCCCTGATGAGTTCCTTCAAAAACTGTGTGCAAGTCTACCCAGAAGAATTGATGCTGCTTTAAAGCCAAAAGGTGTTTTAATATATGGGCTAAATATATGGATTTATTACTACATATCTTTATCTTGTGGTGTCTGTACGAAAAGTATGGGTATTTATATAACATTTTAGAAACCAATAAACTATAATAATAATAATAATAGGGGTTCATGCACATGGCAAAACCGCATATGCAAAACCTGTAAAGTAGCACACAGTGTCCCTACCAGTATGTAATACAGATCCATAGGTACTACCATGTAACACCACATGGTGACTCTTTGAGGCATTGTATTTTCTGATACATGAAATGCTTCCAGAGGAAAATATTTCCATAATTATATTCATACGGAATTAGTGCCTTCAGATATTGAATGCCTTCATTAAAATAATGCTATAAAGGCTATGGAAGCTCAACACCATACTAAATACCAGTAAACCTAAGACCTAACAATAGATCGGAACTTTCTTCTTTCAACAATATGAAAATAAGGAACATTCCTGTTATTTTCTAATGTTTGAAATTAAAGAGAACCTGTCACCACAAATTGCAGTGTACAGGCAGCATGTTATAGAGCAGGAGGAGCTGAGCAGATTGATATATAGTTTTGTAGGAAAAGATTCAATAAAATTTGCAATTTGTAAACTTATATATCAGTTTTTTCCAACTTTACACCGCCCCCGTGATTAGCTCTCAGTACATGGGGAGGTGTTATCAGTGATGGTATTCTCTGTATAAGTGTGTATACATAGATAGCTGTCAGTCACTGATAACACCTCTTCCATGTATTGAGAGATGTTTACGTGGGTGGCTTTAAGTTGGAAAAAGCAGAGATATAAGTGTATAAATTACAAGTAGAGATGAGCGAAGTTTAGAAAAATTCAATTTGGCAGCTTCGCCGCAGTTCGGCAGAGAATTCGATTTGTTACTAATTAATTGGTCATGAATCTCTATAAATCAGGTATACCCAGGCCACTCTGATTCGCCGTGCTGCGGGCGGGTTGCGGCCATGCTGCGGTGAAGAACCGCGCAGCCAATTAGCCCCCAGTTGCCTTTCATTTATTAATGAAGACAGCACTGTATAGTCCTTCTTCATTTTAATGGCAGCGTGGCACCTTTAAACAGGGGCTGTTTCTGGTCTGGGGTTTATGCATATTATCGCTGTTCTTGCCTGCAATCTCCTGCAGGTTATTTGACAGTAAACACAGAATATTAATCAGCTCTGCCATACCCACTTCTCCAACCCCAGAACTCTCCTGTACTACAGGTGGGAGCCCTTCTTCTGCCATTTGCTTTTCCTCCTTTTCCACATCATCTAATATTGATGAGAATATGTCATCAGGAACACCCAGCTCCTCGTCCCTCTGCATCTTGCTGACTTTTCTAGGACATGGAGACTTCGCAGGATGATTTGGAAAAGTAAAGCCAGGAAAAGATGAGGATGGTCATCATTAAGACCCGGCCCGCCTAAGGGGTGCAGACTGGATGTTATTAGTTGGTACACTGGCACCGGAATAATAAAGGTTTCCATGTTATTGGTATTGAATTCACATTTACGGCTGATGTAGGAATAAGTAAATGTAGGAATAAATACATGAAACTGACACAGAATAAGTCTCCCTTCACTCTCCCTCTCCAATATTCTTCTATCAATCGTTTTCAGCAACACGGCCCCTAGCGCATGAGCACTTGCCATGTCTCTCCCTATGCTCAGCTCACCTGACAATGGCTGAGACCACACAGGATGAAGATTTAATAGGGCTGCGACATCACAGCGGATGGCTGTCTGCGGATTGGCTGGCATTATGGGTGATCTTGCGTTCCCAGGCTTGTCTCCTCTACACCTAGTTTCGCTTTGTAACACGTGCAGCCGCCATTTTAGGAAAATCTAATTACAAGTTTTGCTGAATCTTTTCCTACAAAATTATATATCAATCTGCTCAGTTCCTCCTGCTCTATAAAAGGTGATTCCTGGGTGATTCTGCCCAGTCCTTGTAGGACATCGATGTCATCTGCGATGTCATCCCTCTGTCTTTTCCTTGTCCTTTCCCTACCTTATCTGTTGTCTGTTTCGTGAGGGTTTGATTTGGGGATTTGTTGTTATGTCTAGTATGCTAGACATTCCCTTGTCTTCCTCCGGAAGGGGGCTGGTTTCCCGGAGGCGTGAACCATAAGCCTGTATGCAGCGCTGCCTTGGGCTGCCAAGCAGCTTGCAGCATGGGGTCCAGGCAGTATCTGGTGGCCTTCAAGGACTGGGCAGAATCACCCAAGGCTGGAGTATCACTGCCCCCAGCCAGGACGCCACAGATAAAGTCAATATACAAACCGTGCAAACCACAAACTACACGAGTCTGCGCGGCAACCGCGTCAAGGTCAAACACCAATATGACCGTGACAGTTTGCCGCCCAAACAAAGGAACTCGATTTGGATGGATTGAAGCAGTTACAACACTGCAATCAGAAGTGCATTGATATTTAAGGAGACTATGTAGAAAAACTATGAAAATTCTTGAGTTACTGAGTTCTATCTCAATTTATTTTGGTCAATGACAGGCACTTAGCACCCACCTGCTTTAGCCAATGGCAACATATTACCCCAAGCAGTGGTGGGAAATTCTGACAGATTATTGGGTTTCAAGGCTATGGATAAATGGAAGATTTATCAAGAACGACAAACCGCATAGCAAGGCACATAAAATATTAGGTCCATCCTCTCGCAGTCCTTGTGCCTAAACTGAATATATAGCAGCTCCATGTTGCTGTAGATTTCAGTCATTTATTCTAGAAAACTGATGTGAATGAACATACGGTATATTGGCCAGGACCATTAGTCCCACTGTATCCCTGCCCTCTTCTCGGACAGTGCGGTGTAGAACCAACACTTGTTGCTATGTTTAGAGCTTATGGACATGACCGTATGTTCAGTTTGCATCCATTCCACATTTTTTGTAGGATCAGATGCGGACCTATTCATTTCAATGTGTGCTGTCTGCATCAGTATGTCCGTTCCGCGGCCCTGCATTTTGTGTACAAATAGTGGCATGCACACGACCAGGATCCATAAATTGCAGACTTTAAAATGGATACATGCATATATGAACCCTTAGTCATAGTGGTGTTTAAAAAGTTGCAAACATGGGGTTTGCGCCTTTTTTTTTTTTTTTTTTGCCAGAAAGCTGTCATAGGGGGAATAATAATATCTCCCCTTAGTATACTAGGATGCAGGGGTGTAACTACCATAGCAGACCATGCGACTGCTATGGGGCCCAGGGCAAGAGAAGGCCCAGCCTGTGATGGCCACAGACAAGATGTATCCAAATAATGCTAGCTGTACACAATTTGAATATTCAGTAAATGGGTTTTTATATCCACAGATAATATGACATAAAAATGTAATAAATGTAATATATAAACTATACTGTATTGGTTTTTCTTTGCCACCTATTTGTACTGATATATAGTATATTTGCTATGATAGTTATTTATCACCACATTATTCAAATATGTATGAAACATCAGCTAAGCTTGGTCTTCGGGGAATGGGGTCCTAACAGTCTATAGGACCTTGTTCCCATGTCATGTTTATTAATAATTGACATTGCTATAGAGATAATTCATCAACTTGATGAGGCTTGCTAGGGTTGCTGGCAATGTTGGAGAACATTGTACTGCATAAGTTAAACACCATCCTAACTTAATTAAGGATTTTAAACTGCATATGTCAACAATTTTAAACATAGAAGATAAATGATATAATAGCGCATAAGGCAGGGGTGGCCAACCTTACATACACAAAGAGCCAAAAAACAACAACATATGACTACCAGGAGCCACAAGCTATACAATTACACACGAGTCACTGTATTTTTCGCGCTACAAGATGCACCTAGGTTTTAACAAAGAAAAATAAGATCAAATAAATGTTTTTCATCCGATCTGAGGTCTGCAAAAAAATTTTTTTTCTTATTTTTCATTAGCAGAGAAAAAAAATATAAAATCAGATCCCCAATCCTATTCTGACCTACAATAAGATCCCCAAACTTCATCAGACCTCCAAATCAGACCTCCAGAATAAGACCCTCAATGCTCGGATCAGGCAACAGAAATCAGACTCCCAGTGTCAGATCTCCCCCCCATGATCAGATCTCCCCCTTCTCAGATCTGACCCCCCATGATCAGACCTGACCAACCCATGCTCAAACAAGACCCCCATGATCAGATCTGCCCATGCTCAAATCTGAACCCTCATGCTCCGATCTTCCCACTCATGCTCAGATCAGACCACAATTGTCCAGATCAGGACCCCCCCCCCACCCCATGCTCAGATCAGAACCTCCCATGCTAAGATCAGACCCCCATGCTCAGTTCTATAAATTATAAAAAATATCTTCCCTCTCCTGATCAGGCAGTAGGCTCCTGCTACTCTGCAGGTCTGACACGCTCTCCACTGTGACCTGATGAGCACAATGTCAGGTCATAGTGCGTGTCTCCACTTACTACCTTCTCACACTGTGTGCTTTAGGACATAGTGAAGAGTGAGCTGGAGCTGCAAAGTAGTAACAGTGCCCTATGAGGAAAAGAGATCTGAGCATGGGGTGAAGAGTGAGCTTGCCTGGCTTCACAGCTAGAGCCTCACTTGAAGAAGCAAAGAGCCGCATGTGGCTCAAGAGCCACAGGTTGGCCACCCATGGCATAAGGCTTCAATCACACAACTGTATTTTTCATTTGTCTGCTCTATTTTACAGATAGCACACTGACCCATACATTTCTATGGGGCCATGCAACATAAAAGTGTCTTTACTACCAGTCGCTAGCCCCAATTTTCAGTCTGGTACTGAAGCAAAAGTGTCCTTGCCATCAGTTCTCATGCACAATAGTGTATTATGGCTCTGTACAAGCTTTGTGTTGTATGTAATATGCACATACAGATTTCCATGTGGCTATACATCAATAGTTACATTTTGTGAATTATTTCATTGGACACTGTATCATTGATATATTCTTTACTCTTACGGCATATGTAGACCTCCCAAATGTCCCTCTTTTGGAGGGACAGTCCCTCTTTTTGACCCAAGTCCCTCTGTCCCTCTTTGCTCCATAAAAGTCCCTCTTTTTGACCTGAAGTATAGATTTTCATTATTACTTTCTGATCCAGAAAGTGTTTGGCTGCTGCTTCCCATGTGCATATTAGAGCCCTTCTTGTATTTTATTAAAAATTTTTTTTTTAGAAATTTCTATATTAAGATAATTTTTTTGCAATATTTCGTAAAAGAAAACTACTGAAGATATGCAGGATCTTTCACACAATGAGCCGTAGGTGTCCCACTTTTAAAACTTGGAAGGTATGTATATGTGCCATATAACTTGTCTAGAATCAATGTTATCAATCATCTGTCATGTTGAACTCCCATTAAAGCTGAAACACTTAACCAACGATACTTCCAATCTTCAAATGTATATTACAACCTTCCTCAAACCTAAACAATAAGAAGCTCACTATGAATCGTTCTGTATAAGAGTGTCCTACATTTTCTATGGCTTGTGCACTTTTGCTTTCCACAAGGAATGACTAATTTCCATAAACTACAGATATTTTTATTTCCCAGAATCTAAAAAGTAGTAATGCATTTATTTGCCAGATGTCAGAACAAAGTAAACACCCAGAGATCCCTCACTGGGCAAATTTTCTTTTAAACACAAAGTACATGCTGAGCGTAGGTGATAAAAGTCATATTTATTCTTATGTCTCTTCATCTCAAATTCAGGTCAGTGGTTTCCAATGAGGCTTTCCAAACACAGAAACAGATGGATATTATGTTGTACACCAGCGCTGAACAAACGGGAAGTGTGTTTATATTACCACTAAGACCCTGCGGAGTGGACTATTTTTCACAAAGGAAGTATTACTACACCGTAAGCCCCGTTCAATTGCACTTGTCTTGGAAATTCTTTTTGTCATTAGCTAAATGTTATACACCTGAAAAATTCAATTTAAAAACTTTTATATTATGTAGAAAATATATCTCACATAAGACAACTCAATTACTTTTACCATGCACTAGATCACATTTTGCCTAAAGACTGGATAATCCTGTAGGCGATTAACGACACAATCGTTGTTACCAATTTAACGGCAATGACAGACAAGCATTTTCATGTGCAAAATTGTTCGTATTTGATTGTTTATTCGAATTAATTGATGATCATTGACTGTATTCAGACAGGTATAGTATTGGGGGATAATTGGTAGCACGCCTGCTTTGACTTTGTTCACATCTCCAAAAGATCACACAATGCATCTTTACATTACTGTAATTAAATAACGACAAATGATAATTTATTCATTCGTATCAACAATTTCACAAGTGTTGAACAAGCATTTTCAGTACAATCATTCATCTACATACATTTATATTACACGATTATCATCCAACATGAATTCGAGTTATACCGATTGTCTACTTGTCTAAATCCGCCATAACACAATTCTTGTCATCAAGAAAAAGCTGCCACATTACTGTCTGGGTCACAAAACAACTAAGTTGAAAAGGCATACAATATTATAGAATAGTGCACGCTTAGGTCATCTGTGTTGGCCTTCCGAACTAAAACAATAAGCGCTGCTTTGACAAAGGTGGATGTTACAGCCAATGAGAGGGGAAATCTATTCAGACTACGAGAAATTGAGTTGTACTATTGATTTTTAGTCAGAAAATGTCAATACGTAAGTGTATGGTGACCCGACAACAAATAAACTACAAAAAATGTATAAACTAATATATGAAGGTATGTGCTGCTGGCCTGTTCTAAGTGCAAGTAGAACAAAGCAAAGCATACCAGTACTACTACCCTTCTTGAGAAACCCCCTAATCACAGGGCCTAGTGTAAAGGCCTCTATCCACGCATGAGAAAAATTGGCCAAGGCCACTGATTTTTGCTAGATCGGCAGACTACTTTATGTGGATGGTACAGGTGTCTGATAGCGGCTTACTCTTGTCTCCTCTTTGCAAACACATGCTCACTAGGCCAAAACGAACATGTATGAGAAGTCAGGAGAAATAGCTGAAGTCAGCAGCTTCACCCGCACTTACTGTGTCCTTCTCCAATACCATGTAGATTGTAAGCCCTCACGGGCAGAGCCCTCTCTCCTTCTGTACCAGTTTGTAACTCGTCTTGTTTATGCTTAGTACAAGTGTCTGTATTATGTATGTGCACCCCTTATCATATGTAGAGCGCCATGGAATGAATGGCGCTTTAATAATAAATAATAATATTGAAGCATTCTGTAATGCTACATTCTGGCTAGGTTTTGTTGACTGCTTTTCCTGCACCCATGGCAGACCAAATCAGTTTGCCACCATGACTGTAACAATGACAGATCTTGCTGCTGTTGTCTTCCAAGAACCCCTAAACGGGTTTTGTGGAAGGGCAGGTTCGTCTGGACCCTGGTTGGGATATTAAATTAAAAAAATATACATTTTTCTCATCAATTCTGGTCTCAGCCATTTATAGGTGAGAGACGAGCAGATTGTTTTAAGGTGGCTTGGTCCTTTTGCTATAAAGACAAATGTCAAATCAATATGATAAATGAATACCTTATAGGCAGCTTCAATACTTTATTCTTCACATATTGTATGTGGTATCTACTGTGTGTATTCACGTACTCGGGTACTGTTGGAAAAGTTCTTCTTTTCATTGGGCAGAAAAGCGGCTAGCTCTAGTACCTTGAAATCGTGGGTTCAATCTAACCAAGGGCAATATCCTCATATTTGCCCTGTGTGTTGCATGGATTCATATTTCAAAAACATACTGATAAGTTACCTAGCTTTCTATGTCATTGCCCTTTCTATGTCATTGCCCTTTCTATGATCCATTGACTATAATGGGGTCCAGCAGAAATCAGGCCACTACCCGGCAACAGTTTCTGTCTGGCCAATTCCTGGCATTCTAGGCAAGAACAGCCTGTCAGGATAGCCACAAATGTGAAACTAGCCTTAGTTCTGCTGATAATGCGGGAAATTTATCATGAGGTCAATTTTTCTTGAGTCTGTGTTGGTGGTCTTTGCTCCAAATTTATCAAATATCAAAGTTGTTTGTTAAATCTGGTGTATCTCTATACCTAACACTATAATCTACAAAACTGCTACTACCGTTTTTCACACCTCCCCCTACTGGAGTGAGGTTTTTTTTTTTTTTGCAACTTTTTAAAAAATCGCTGTGCTAATTCTAAACTGAAACTAATTAACATAGCTAACGACAATCGCTTTCCCCCAGACTTCTTAAAACTGGAGTCAGTGGTGTAAAAAGGCAAAAGGTCACAACATTTTTGTGCAAGCAGCTCTAAAAAGTCACAAAGCTCTATTTTTATATTTGTGACATTTTGACGGCAGAATCCTGGAGATGATAAATTCCCTCACAAAGTAAGTAAGAGTTGCAAAAGGAGTGATTGGATGCTTCCTATCCGGTCTTAGCATAAGAAGCACAGGCATGTTTGTGATGGAATAGGTTGAACAATCAGATATTTCATGTCTAAGGGTCCCTTCACATGCGACACATTATATTGCAGAAAATTTCTGCGATTGAAAATCTCCATTCATCCGGAAGAAAGATGTTTTGGTGGAAAGCACATTCAGATGATTGGAAAAGATTTTCAGCCCCAGATATTTGACAAAATCTGCCGCATGTGAAGGCACTATGGTAATACAAGGAGGCTTAATTCTCAATTAACAATTCTGCTTTTATTGGTCACTTTCAGTAAGAATAATATAGTCAAGATCAGACAGGGGCATACCGCATGCCCAGCCGACTGCCCCTGAATACGCTCTACATACATTGAATTTGTTTTTCTAAGCCATTTATGGAAGGAACACAGGACATGAAACTTCCCAGTCAGCAAGTCTGCACAATGTTCTAATCCACGTTTGGATGTGAAGAAGGATTGAGAGATAAGGCCGGTCCTGATAAACACTGTCACAATGATAATGCAGAAGGACGCAGCAATGAGATAGGCACGGCGTCTGAATTCTTTAAGTGCTGATTACGCTAGGCTGCAGAATACATATGACTTCATGTACCGACTGAGACAGCGGATCACATGCCGGAAAATGTTGGCTACCAGGAAAAATATGGCCCAATAGTTATCACATCATGTGTTTCAAACAAAACAATTCAACTACTTATATATGTTTGTGTGTGTAAAAAAAGGCCAAGTTCAATCAACTAGACGACAATTGGACAATACCAATTTAATTCCATTCTCAGTTTTCTGGATCAGCTCATCTTGCATTTAGGATACACCTGAAGATTTACTAGATTGCATGTATGATTACATTGTTAATGATCACAGGTGAACTGACAATAGACCCCAAAGGGAAATTTCCCAGTGGAGTGATCCCAAAGCGGCCGCCCAAACCATCCTCATGGCAGGTACACAATGATCTGATGCTCTCAGCACTAGATTAACGCTAAAAGCATCAGGGACTTATGCACCTCGCCATGAGCTGCAGGTGTCCTCCAGAATTCAATTGTATCACCTTCCTCGGTATGGTCATAGGGCAGTATTTTGGTCTTGCTGGGTGGTAATCTGTGCTGCACTACGGTATTTCTGGCCCCACCTACTTCTGTTGTCCCTTGTGTTGGACATGTCTACTTGTGTTGCACCACCTTCTGTCAATATGGACTTATCTACAACATAGGGTCACTTTTAGTTTTTTTAAAGGGCCTTTTCCAGGGCCTTTAGGTTCCCAGTCCACCCCTGTTTAAGATTTTCAAGATGTCAGCAAATGTAAATCTTGATGGTGAAATGATACCTAGGGCTGTTACGTGGGACTGGCAACATCTCATCACACATTGCCATCCAAAGTCAACCATAAGGAAGCATGTCTTAAAGGGAACCTGTCACCGGGATTTTGTGTATAGAGCTGAGGACATGGGTTGCTAGATGGCCGCTAGCACATCTGCAATACACAGTCCCCATAGCTCTGTGTGCTTTTATTGTGTAAAAAAAACTATTTGATACATATGCAAATTAATCTAAGATGAGTCCTGTCCCTGACTCATCTCATGTACAGGACTCATCTCAGATTAATTTGCATATGTATCAAATCAGGTTATTTACACAATAAAAACACACAGAGCTATGGGGACTGGGTATTGTGGATGTGCTAGTGGCCCAAAATAGCGCCAACATTTAAATTCTGTCACAAAGTAAGTGAACCAATAGGTGGTTAAAGTTAGACCAAAGTGTCTAGACATGCACCAAATGTATCATCCTGGATAAGTCACTGTATGAAATAAAGTTTACACTGTCTACATTTTAAGTAAAAAAGTTTTTGAAATAATCTTATTAGAGAAGACATACTGAATATGATTTATAAGATAAATCTTAATATTTGATTACCTAACCAACTATATCTTCCTTGATTTGTAAAATTCAATTAGATTCCCCCAGATCAGTAAAATGAACATATTAAATGGGATGTAATGTTCCTGGGGAAAAAAACTCAAGGCACCTTGATGAAATAATTCACCTGAGCCGGCTCAGTTGGCGCTGACTAATAACTGCAGAACCTCTGGATGGGGAGAGGGGGGGATGCAGAAGAATCATTAGTGGAAGCCGAATTGTCAGCCCCTCAGGGGTTCTAGAGGATTGTAAAGCTGTGGAGGTTGTGAAGAGCTGCAGATAATGAAGCAAAAAAGGCCCAGACCTGTCTGAGTACAAGTCAACAAAACCTCAGAGGAGTTCTGCCATATTGTTTCCCTGCTTCGCATAAATTACATTATCAGGTAGAAAAGGACATGTTACCTGCAGTGAGCTGATGAAATGATAGCTGATAGAGCACGTGTTTCATTATCATCTTTAATAAATCACAGCATTTTAATTTGCAATGTCACTCAACTTATCTCTGGCATGATATGATCTTCAACAGGAGGCATAGCCAACTACAGTAAAGTCTGCAGCATAAAAAGGAAGCTGGGAGTAGTAGTGAGGCTGCATAACAATAGCAGACAGGTACAGCTGTCTGCACAGGTCCTGCATGTGTGTGCGTGTGTGTTGGACACTAAAAGAAAAATCTGGGCAAACCCTCTAAGACATGTTGTGAAGGTACTAAAAATGTCAGAACATAAATGGTCAATGCCCTACGACTAGGTTCTCCGGGTATTTTCCCTAATTAGGGCTTGTTACTAGAGATGAGCGAATTATTGAAAAGTGCGATTCGACTGATTCAGTGAATTTTAGCGGGTGCAATAACAGGGAGCTGCGATAGCGCTGCTCCCCATCATTGTACCCTTCAAATGCTGCGTTCATACATGATCGTGGCATCTGAGAGTAAAAACAGTAAAAAATTAACATTAACTTTTTTTAAATCAAACTTACCACCTCCATTTGCTCGCAACAGGCCAGCAGCCGCCATCTTGCTTGAAGATCTGGTGCGAAATCTTGTTTGGCGCCACCACGCATGGGATTTCGGCAGAGATCTTCAATCAAGATGGTGGCTGGCGGGCCAATGCGAGCAAATGGAGGCGGTAAGTTTAATTTTTTTAGTTTTTTACACTATACTTTACTGAAATTAAAGGTTAGCGCAAAAACACAAAGCAATTCGGCTTCGAGGTGAATCGAATTTATTTGCGGGATTCGATTCGCTCATCTTTACTTGTTACTAAACTCTGGAGGGGAGATGTTTTACATAGTACTTACCCTCCCTCCCTCCTCTGATGCTGCGTTTCCCCTAGCTTCAGTATCTTCCTCCCAGATCCCTACCTGATGAGGCCACTTCTTTTATTGTTCTCTTTCCTAACTATAATACAGCTGAACAGGAAAATAAACTTCCACATCCAGTCGGACAATGGGTATCCTACAAAAAATGTTCTACATTTTTCAAACTGACACCTGGATCTGAATACTTTTGTAATTGCATGTAATGTATAGCACCACCTGCTGTTTGCTTGTTTTCTAATTTCTCTGTCCTGCTCACTGAGACAGAAGTATATGCTCAGTTCCAGTTGCACCTGATGCTGTGGTCCCAGCAACTTTAAAGGGGGTTCCGAGATTTTTCTACTGATGACCTAGCCTCAGAATAGGTCATCAATATCTGATTGGTAGGTGTCTGACACCCGTGACCCTGCCAATCAATTGTCTAAGAAGGCACTGTCACTCCTGTGAGTGCCTCCGCCTTCTCCGTGCTTACCAAGCACAGCACCGCACATTGTATACCAACTGTGCTTGGTATCGCGCTCAGCCCCATTGAAGTGAATGGGACTGAACACTTTCACACTGGCATTTTGGCTTTCCATTTGTGAGATCCGTTCAGAGCTCTCACAAGCGGTCCAAAACGGATCAGTTTTGCCCTAATGCATTCTGAATGGAAAAGGATCCGCTCAGAATGCATCAGTTTGCCTCCGTTCCGTCTCCATTCCTCTTTGGAGGCGGACACCAAAACGCTGCAAGCAGCATTTTGATGTCCGTCTGACGAAACTGAGCCAAACGGATCCGTCCTGACACACAATGTAAGTCAATAGAGACAGATCAGTTTTCACTGACACAATCTGGCACAATAGAAAACGGATCCGTCCTCCATTGACTTTCATTGGTGTTTAAGACGGATCCCTCTTGGCTATGTTAAAGATAATACAAACGGATCCATGACGGATCCGCATCAAACGCAAATGTGAGAAAGTAGCCTTAAACTGACATCCTGGTCCTTGAAAACAAGGCAAATGATCGGCCTAAATTTGCACACATTTTCCAACCTAGCTGGACATAATTCGGACCATCGCAAACGGTCGACTGCACTATTTTCTCTAGCTAAAATGGCCAAAGTCAGACATATTGGCTGATCTTAAAGGGGTTATCCAATGTCTAAAACATGCCCCCAAATGCCCAGGCCACTCAGCTAGATTATACTTACCCCCTTCCCGGCACCCGTGTCGCTCCTGATCCCCGCAGAGCCACCGCTGCATCTCCCTACCATTGCGGGTGAAGCTAGGGAGGCCTGCTATTGGCTGCTCCCCTTGTCGCCAAATTATTTGATCCATGTGATGGGGAAGATGCAACGGCGGCTGTGCAGGGATCAGGAGAGACGTGGGTGCCGAGGAGCAGGGTAAGTATGATCTATACGAGGGGTCCCGGGCATTGGGGAGAATGTATTAGACTTTGGATAACCCGCTTAATCTCATATGTAGGGCCAGCTTTAGGATTATCTCAAATATGCCTCCCTTTAGTCATGATATTGTACCAGGCAGTCAACTCCTTTCCTGGGATAAGGGAAACAGATGCAGCTCTCAAACTCTACTTATATTAATAGCAATGGAACAAAAAACTCAACCTCTTTCCAATATTATATTCTAATAATAAATGCATTTAGACATAATACTAATAAAACATCACATATAAGTCAATTGTTACAGTAAAAAGTAATGGAGCAGATAGAGAAGGGAGTAAGTCACCAGTGAAATGATCTCACAGAGACATAGGGTGTATGGACATCAGGTTTCTAGAAACAAGTTTTCTAGTATGGGCTTGTATTTCAATTGGAAACAAATGTCGTTCTGCAAGCCCCTTTATACAAGAAGTGGGTCTATGAATGCACATATACAGAACTCCATATGCTCAGACCCTGCGCTAGTAAAGATCCTGTGGCACCAAACTTCATGGGTTTTTCTGCAGCCTTTCATCTCATTATATACTAAAATCCACCCTCTTAAAGAATGAGGTTAATGGGAAAATGACATCAATCACATTACATATGATATAAGCTGCCTGGACAATGTCTTAACTGAAAACAGACGTCTTCCTCAGGCGTATGCATGTGACAACTTCATATTTAGTGTTCAGGCATGTGGTGACTGGGTTGTTTGCATATACGTCCCAGCTGTGCGCCAAACATGTCTTTCTGTAATTTACATGGATTGCACGTACTGGATGAGTATGTCTGTTGTCCATCTGCATTTCTAATTCACATTCTGAACAGTTTTCTCTCATTTCTGAGTAATAATAAATACTTTTAGCAGTCATTCTCCGTAAGAACTATTTAAAACACACGCTAATAGGCAACCAACGCAAAAACATATTTTGGTGGCTTTGGGCATACAGATACGTAGTAAAGTCTTTAAAGCAGTCACTGTACTTTCACACAATTTTATTAATTTAATAGAAAATGTGTAATTAGCAAATTTCTAAATCACTTCATTTAAAAAAACTGCTTGCCTGAAAAAAGCTGTAAAGTTATGGCCCCTAGGGGCCTCACATCCACCTAATTTTCATTGCTGTTGTTAGGCTAGATCCGTCTCTAGTCACAGGAAATGTGGGAGTGTCAAAGCTAGCTGTGCTCCTGCGCTTCATCTACACAGCTTTTGGAGAGTATAGAAGCTCCTGTGTGTTTGTAAGGCCTCTTTCACACTACAGTATTTTGCGTTCCGTATACGGTCCGTTTTTTGCGTTCCGTATACGGTCCGTATACGGAACCATTCATTTCAATGGTTCCGCAAAAAAACGGAATGTGTTCCGTATGCATTCCGTTTCCGTATTTCCGTTTTTCCGTTCCGTTGAAAAGATAGAACATGTCCTATATTTGGCCGCAAATCACAGTCCGTGGCTCCATTCAAGTCAATGGGTCCGCAAAAAAAACGGAACACATACGGAAATGCATCCGTATGTCTTCCGTATCCGTTCCGTTTTTTGCGGAACCATCTATTGAAAATGTTATGCCCAGCCCAATTTTTAATATGAAATTACTGTATACTGTATTTGCCATACGGAAAAACGGAACGGAACAACGGAACGGAAACGGAACCACAACGGAAGCAAAAAACGGAACAACGGATCCGTGAAAAACGGAACGCAAAACACTGAATTCAACATACTGTAGTGTGAAAGAGGCCTAAGTCTGATATCCCTTCCTTATGAAGCTTTCTGAGCTCCCTAGAAGAAAACAATTATAGTGGAAGTAATGGAAGTGAGGTTACTCCAATACAGTACTGGCAGATTCCATAGAAGCGAGACACACACTGATTGTGAGAGAAATGCATCTAGCTGAGTAGCTGACATAAGGAATAATATGGCTAAGGAAGACATTAGAAGCATCCAAAAAAGAACTATTCCTTCCTTAATGATTCTATAGTGAAGCACAGCCACTATTCAAACTTTTTTGAAAACTCAGGTACGCTTTAAAGCCTCATGAACATGGCTTTATTATGGATGGTATCTGCAAAAGGGCGACAATAGAACTCTATAAACCTATATACTACTCTACCCTATATATATAGTTGAAACCAGAAGTTTACATACACTATATAAAAAGACACATATGCATGTTTTTCTCAATATCTCACATGAAATCAGAATAAACCTTTCCTGTTTTTACATACATTTCATTAATATTTGGTACCATTACACTTAAACTGTATGACTTGGGTCAAATGTTTTGGATATCCTTCCACAAGCTTCTCACAATAGTTGGCAGGAACCAGTTTGACAGTATGCTTCAGGTCATTGTCCATTTGGAAGACCCATTTCCGGCCAAGCTTTAACTTCCTGGCTGATGTCTTGAGATGCTGCTTCAATATTTCTACATAATCTTCTTTCCTCGTGATGCCATCTATTTTGTGAAGTGCAGCAGTCCCTCCTGCAGCAAAACAATCCCACAACATGATGCTGCCACCCCCGTTTTTCACAGTTGAGATGGTGTTCTTAGGCTTCCAAGCTTCTCCCCTTTTCCTCCAAACGGTGGTCATTATGGCCCAAACTTTAATTTTTTTGTTTCGTCAGACCACAGGACATGTCTCCAAAAATGTAGGTCTTTGTTCCTGTGTAAATAAGTAAAGTTGCCCAACCAGCGAGAGTAAATGAATAACGCTCGCCAGCTACCAGGGTACTGAATATATATAGAAGGAGGAGGTAGCGTATTATAAGACTTAACGTTTAATAAATATGCGGATAAAAAATACGGACATAACACATAATATCAAAAAAGTGTGCACACCACAAACGTGTCACAAACAACAAATGCATATAATCACAGTAGGAGACTACAATAATATGGAAAGCCCATGTGAAGAAGGTAACACTGATATGCCGATGATGCCGTGTTAGGCTACTTTCACACTAGCGTTCGTCGGTCCGCTCGTGAGCTCCGTTTGAAGGGGCTCACGAGCGGACCCGAACGCAGCCGTCCAGCCCTGATGCAGTCTGAATGGAGGCGGATCCGCTCAGACTGCATCAGTCTGGCGGCGTTCAGCCTCCGCTCCGCTCGCCTCCGCACGGACAGGCGGACAGCTGAACGCTGCTTGCAGCGTTCGGGTGTCCGCCTGGCCGTGCGGAGGCGTGCGGATCCGTGCGGATCCGTCCAGACTTACAATGTAAGTCAATGGGGACGGATCCGTTTGAAGATGCCACAATGTGGCTCAATCTTCAAGCGGATCCGTCCCCCATTGACTTTACATTGAAAGTCTGGACGGATCCGTCCGAGGCTATTTTCACACTTAGCTTTTTTTTTGCCATTTTAATGCAGACGGATCCGTTCTGAACGGAGCCTCCGTCTGCATTATTATGAGCGGATCCGTTCAGAACGGATCCGCCCGAACGCTAGTGTGAAAGTAGCCTTAGAGGCGGCTAAACGGCGCATCACTAAAGAAGGGGCGGTTGCTCCAGCAGGAGTGTGCGCATCCCTCGGGCATTAGAGGAGACTTGAGAAGGCAGGCAACACTTACAGGCAGCAACAAGCCTTTAATATACATGGGCTTTACCATATTATTGTAGTCTCCTACTGTGATTATATGCATTTGTTGTTTATGACACGTTTGTGGTGTGCACACTTTTTTGATATTATGTGTTATGTCCGTATTTTTTATACGCATATTTATTAAACGTTAAGTCTTATAATGTGCTACCTCCTCCTTCTATATATACTTTGTTCCTGTGTGCATTTGCAAACATTAATCTGGCTTTTTTATGTTTCTTTTGGAGTAATGGCTTCTTCCTGGCATAGTGGCCTTTCAGCCCATGTTGAAACCTATTTGCATATTATTTTCCCATGGATCATTGCCACTAAGTCTGCCTACATACGTGCTCTGCAGTTGTGAGGCCGGTTGTATGTACTGCCAAATTCTTTGGAGACAGCTTATGGTAGAGAAATGAACATTCACTGCACGGGCAACAGCTCTGGTAGACATTCCTGCAGTCAGCATGCCAATTGCACGCTCCCTCAAACGTTGCGACATCTGTGGCATTGTGCTGTGTGATCAAACTGCACATTTCAGAGTGGTCTTTTATTGTGGGAAGTCTAAGGCACACCTGTGCAATATTTATGCTGTCTAATCAGCACCTTGATATGCCACACCTGTGAGGTGGGATGGATTATCTCGGCAAAGGAGAAGTGCTCACTAACACAGATTTAGACAAATTTGTGAACAATATTTGAGAGTAATGGGTCTTGTGTGTATGTAGAAAATGTTTCAGATCTTTGAGTTCAGCTCATGCAAAATGGGAGCAAAACCTCTCAAAGCTACAAATGAACCTATAACCCATGGAACTGAGTCACACTTAAATAATTTGTCTCCGTGAGGGACCTCAACCATGCAGTAGAGAAAGAAAGCCATCTCTGCAGTGCTACCTAGGATAGCTAATTCCACTAGGTGGCGCGACAGAGACAGCTTTCTTTCTTATGGAGGAAAGCTAATCTGTATATCCTTTTTCTCGTGGAGCGTTGTCTGGCCTGTAATACCCCCTACACTAGTTTTGTCTCTCTCCAAAATTAGAGAGTAACCCCAGAGATCGGATACAAGGGGCCAAGACTGTGATATGACTTTTCCCATTCACTTTCATTGGAGGTTTGAAAGGTACTGTACTTTAACGAATAGCCTCTTCCTTATATTAAGGGATGCAATTTTCATTTGCTATTTTCAATATTAAGCATTGGTTTATTTTGTCTACACAATATGTACCAGAAAGTAGAAGGGCTAAAGTTTATAATATACCGTTTCATATACTTAAATATGGACTTTCAGATATTTTGCCCATGGATTGAATGCAGATTTAAAACAATCATCACAACACATATTCTTCAATCTGGTCTCCTAACTCAAAACAGCTGAGATGTTAAATCATATATGGAATTTTAAGGTCAATTTTAAGTATGACCTACCATAAAGGCCCACAAGCTCCTCCACAAAAAATACAGAGTGAGCGTTCTGTAAAATTACAAGTTTGCAGACCTTTGATCCCGAGAGGACTGGATCTGCTAGGCTCTTGTCAGTAAGGAATTACAGTATCCTGATTCCTGAGCTGTATAAGTCACCAGCATTAGTGCAAGCCATGAAGAATGGCTGTCCTTCCTTGACTTCTGTACTCTGCTTTGGATCCTATGTCTCTGTGCTTAACCTTGTACTATGCAGACCTAATAAATTACCAATTATGTGTTATAATTAAAGAAGAATGCCGCTGGTTGGTTCATAACCAACCTGCCTGACAAATGATTTTCATTTGAGAATACTTTTGTATTTGTTTCTGCAGTCTATCAAATGTTCCTAAGCTAAATCCCATGGGCAATTTACATTTCAGCTAGAACAATCTCTGCATCTTAAACATGCTCATCACTGTCCATTTCCTTGGCAACAACTTGGGCCAGATTACTGCAATTTTAACATTCAGTCTAAATTCTATTCTTTGAAAAAAGGAAAAACAGCATGGTATAGCGGGATAACCAAATGCTGACTGTGAATGACTATCACAATAACAACCATGTTTAAAAATAATAGACTCCAGTGTAATATAATGGGATGGCGTAAGTAAATAAGTAGTGTGTCCCTCAACTCCTCCTGTACAATTCCTAGTAAATGGGTTTTAACCTTTTTCAAAATTGTGAGACTGACTGACAGTCCACTGTATAATGAATGCAGATCAGTACCAGACTCCATTCTCCATTTTTTACACCAATGTACTAAGGTTCTGTAAACATACTGGGGGAGATTTATCAAACTGGCTTAGTTGCCGAAAGCAACCAATCAGATTCCACCTTTCATTTTCCAAATGAGCTCTGAAACATGAAAGATGGAATCTGATTGGCTGCTATGGGCAACTAAGGCAGTTCTACTTTATACGTTTGATAAATCTCCCCCACAGTTTTTTTTTAACACATTCGGCATATGCAAGGGAAAGCTCCCAAAATATCAGCCAGATGTTTCCATGGTGCCAAATGCACCAAACATATCGGAAAGGATTTTACCATTTTTAAATGGACACTTCCATTAGAAAGGGGTACTTTTTAAACTCAATATTCATATGAAACAATTTTTAAAAAAATTGTCTGTTTTTCTTTTTTTCATTTTGACAGTACTATACCATTGAAAATGAAATACTGTCCTTCTATAGCAGTCAGCAGAGAGAGATAAAACTCTTATATACAGTAAATATGGAACCCGTTGTTATTTTACTGCTGCTTTCAGGGACAGATGCTACCTGTTAGTATAACAGTAGATCGTAAAACTAGAATAAAGGTGGATTTACTCGACCGAATATTCGAACAGATTATCGGGAACGAACATTCCTGTGAACACTCATTCCCGACAATCTGCCCATCTAAGGCCCCTTTCACACGGGATTTCCGCGCGGGTGCAATGCGTGAGGTGAACACATTGCACCCGCACTGAATCCTGACCTATTTATTTCTATGGGGCTGTGCACATGAGCTGTGATTTTCACGCATCACTTGTGCGTTGCGTGAAAATCTCAGCATGCTCCTCTTTGTGAGTTTTTCACATAACGCAGGCCCCATAGAAATGAAAGGGGTAGCGTGAAAATCGCAAGCATCCGCAAGCAAGTGCGGATGCGGTGCGATTTTCACGCACGGTTGCTAGGTGACGATCGGAATGGGGACCCGATCATTACTATTTTCCCTTATAACAAGGTTATAAGGGAAAATAATAGCATTCTGAATACAGAATGCTAAGTGAAATAGGGCTGGAGGGGTTAAAAAAAATGAAATAAAAATGGAACTCCCCTTAATCCACTTGTTCGCTCAGCCAGCATCTCTTCTGTCTTCATCTGTGAGGAAAAGGACCTTTGATTACGTCACTACACTCATCACATGGTCCATCACATGATCCATCACCATGGTAATGGGTCATGAAATTGACCATGTGATGCGCGCAGTGACGTCACCACAGGTCCTTTTCCTCACTGATGAAGACAGAAGAGATGCTGGCTGCGCGAACAAGTGGATTAAGGTGAGTTAATTTTATTTTATTTTTTTAACCCCTCCAGCCCTATTTTACTTAGCATTCTGTATTTAGAATGCTTTTATTTTCCCTTATGACCATGTTATAAGGGAAAATAATACAATCTACACAACCTTGAACCCAAAGCTGAACTTCTGTGAAGAAGTTCGGGTCTGGGTACCACAGTTAGTTTTTTTATCACGCGCGTGCAAAACACATTGCAACCGTGTGATAAAAACTGAACAATAGAACGCAATCGCAGTCAAAACTGACTGCAATTGCGTACCTACTCGCGTGGGTTTTCCGCAATGCACCGGGACGCATCCAGACCTAATCCGGACACGCTCGTCTGCAAGGGGCCTAAAGGTGCAGTCAATCACCCGATGAACGAGAAAAACTATCAATCATCGGCAGAATATAGAACATGCAGCGATTCTCACGCAACGCATAACTGATGTGTGATAAAACCACTTATGTACACAGACCCAGAGTCAGGGTTCAGAGCGGGTGCTATGCGTTCACGTCACACATTGCAGCCGCACGGACAACTCGATCATGTGAAAGGGGCCTAACAGTATGGTAGCTCTATTTTTCTCTTGATAGGTCTAGATAAAGATGCCCAAAGAAGTGCACTGTAGTTATCAGTGTAATGTGTGAGGCTGTAAATGATTAATTTAACAAACAAAAGATCCCTCAGGAGGTTGCGACGCTATATTTAATATGCTATAGAGTTTAATGGTCACTTGGACCTTAGCGTGACTTTTTCAGCCTCTCTGACTAGTCGTTATAAAAAAATTCTTTATTATTCACTCTTTAAAAAACATATAATTCTTGGGAACTAACTTAAAATTCCTCAGGGAAATCAGTGTTCGGGATCTATCTCCTATTTAATATATAGTGTGTGTTCTGATGTGTGTTCAGATTGAACTTGTCAGGGCGGAATATCAAGTCACCCCTTTCACTGCAATTTCACTTTATCTAACACTATCTAGAAACAATTTCCCACTTTGGGGTCCCTACCTCTAAATCCCTGAACTAAAATCTATTCCTGCATCCCTACATGTTTTGCCGTATATTTCGGTGTCTTCAGGGGATGACATGCAGGTTTAGCTTGTGGGGACGGTACTTGGGCTTTAACCCTTCAGGTTTCTGCAGGCGGGATCAATCCGTCCAATCACCGTATGTTCTACAAGTGATGGATTATCTGCCTGTATAAAGGTCCCTTTAGAGTCAGGACAGGAAGTAGAATACCTGGAGTGACTTAAAAAAATGATATCAAATTATATATTTTTTAAATTACATTGAATATTCACATATAGGCCATTATTATGTGAGAAAAAAAATGATGGTAGCGTCCTTTTAACTGTATAGGAAAGTGTAGTCAACTTTGCTTTCCTATATAGATGAATACAGTAAAAAAAATTGGGAAAACAGAACTCCAGCAACAGTCCTTGTATCCCTAAAAATCCTCTTTATTTGGCATCCATATTAGAAACTTATAAAATCATTGCGCACTGTTGACGCGTTTCTTGCCTAGCATGGCCCTTAATCACAGCAGCTTGAGCATGCTATGATTAAGGGCCACGCTAGGCCAGAAATGCTTCATCAGTACGCAACATGATTTTATCTGTTTTTAATATAGATGCCAAATAAGATTTAGAGTTCTATTTTCTATGGTCTGTACTTCCTAGTTACCAGGCCAGCGATCTCAGCTGTTCTACGTGCAACATAGCCCCTGACAACTGGACAAGATTGCTTGGAGTTGGGGAGTACACAGGACAGACTGAGGATTATTTCTTTCATGCTTAGTAAAAAAATTATACACTTTTTACAATGGGAGTCAATAGGTGACTTATGCCACTGTATACCTATACAATGCCATACGTCAGAGCCTTCCAACGGCAATACACAACTCCTGATGTGCACCTCAGATTGAAGGAAAAAAATGATATGTGAACAGAGCCTTTGTTGGCTGCCTCATTGCAGAGCCTAGAGCACAATTTAAATGTCTGCACATTTAGTCAACAAGATGTCCTTGGAAAGGACTAACATAAAAGATCGTTACGAGATGTTTCGAGACAATAGTAGGGCGTAGATATGAAAAACCTTGAAGTCTAGAGATGGACAGTCCTAATTTGAGACTGACACTGAAACACCAGTTTTTCTTTAATTTTTTTAGATTACGGTACTTAAAAAAACACAGCAGAGTATATGATGCAATAAAAAACAATAACCACAGGTATAGTTAGATGCGCTCTCAGAATCATTTCCTCTGGTGGACCTAGGGTACATCAGTCCCAAATACACCCTCAGAATAATTTCCTCTGGAGGACCTAGGGTACATCAGTCCCAAATACACCCTCAGAATAATTTCCTCTGAAGGACCTAGGGTACACCAGTCCCAAATGCGCCCTCAGAATCATTTCCTCTGGTGGACATAGGGTAAATCAGTCCCAAATGCGCCCTCAGAATCAATTCCTCTGGTGGACCTAGGGTACATCAGTCCCAAATGCGCCCTCAGAATCAATTCCTCTGGTGGACCTAGGGTAAATCAGTCCCAAATACACCCTCAGAATAATTTCCTCTGGAGGACCTAGGGTACATCAGTCCCAAATGCGCCCTCAGAATCAATTCCTCTGGTGGACCTAGGGTAAATCAGTCCCAAATACACCCTCAGAATAATTTCCTCTGGAGGACCTAGGGTACGTCAGTCCCAAATGCGCCCTCAGAATCATTTCCTCTGGGGGACCTAGGGTAAATCAGTCCCAAAATGTAACAAAAGTTAATAACCAAACATAAAGTTACCTGGCAAAAAAAGATGCAGCCACTGAAGTTCCTGTGGACGCTTCACTAGCAACATATGTAGTATGTGTAGCAGGAAAGCTGTATATGGAAGGCTTATCAGCATTGTAGCGGTTCAGTGCTGCCTCGGTGAGACCTTCCCTGCCAGTCTCTGTCATCAGCTGAGAGATCTGCAAACAGAAAAATGTAGGGATATAAAATCAAAACCTAAATTCCTTGTTCAAAAATGACAAGTAGATATTTCTAGAGATGCATAAAATCTGCTATTAATGTAATATTGATTACAAAATATGCCATATGCAAAAAGCTGTAATTTTTCACTATGAACCAACTGAAAATGACCAATCATACTCATAATCTCGACCATTTTTGTTATCTGCTTTATTCTAAAAATGTTTAAGTCAGGGAAAAAAAAAGATAACATTTTCTAAATATACATTTTTATTTTTATCTAGGAGGATAGCAGTTTTCACAATACAAAATGATAGGGTCCAGGTGTTAATAGGTCCCCTTTAAGGGCTCATGCACACAAAAGTATTTTTGGTCTGCATCAGATCCACAATTTTTGCGGGTCAGGTGCGGACCCATTAATTTCATTGGAGCCGCAAAATATGCAGACAGCACACCCCTATGCTGTCTGCATCCGTATGTCCGTTCCGTGACCCCGCAAAAAAATAGAACATGTCTTATTCTTGGTCCGTTTTATGGCCAAGGATAGGATAATTCTATAGTACAGGACGTTCCGCAAAATGAGGAACACACACAGCCAGTACCTGTGTTTTGCGGACCGCAAAAAGGCAACGGTCGTGTGCAAGAGACCTAAAGGGTTTCTCCAGGATTGGAAAAAAAAGGATCTACTTTGTTTCCAGAAACAGTGCCGCTCATGGCTGTACATGGCTGTATCTAATATTGCAGCTCAGTCCTGTTCACACAAATGTGGCTGAGCAGCAACAGGATAGACAATACATGCACACACAATGCGCCATTTCATGTAATCCTGAACAACTTCTTCAACCTCTTCTAAAACAGTTGATTTTCTGTTTTTGCAATTTCATTTTTCACTCCTTGCCTTCCCTGCCTACCCAGAGCCATAACCTTTTTATGTTTCTGTTCACATACACAATTGAGGGCTTGTTTTTTTCTGTACAAGTTGTACTTTGTAATGGCAGCATTTTTTAATTTCCTACAACATATTGGGAAGCTGGAAAAAACAAAATTCCGCCACAGTTTTATGGGTTTTGTTTCTATGGCATTCCCCATACGGTAAAACTGTCCCATGACTTGCATTCTCCAGGTCATTGTGATTATGGAAACACCACATTATTTTTTTTTATTTTCATGGCCCTATCTTTACCCCAATAACTTTTTTTTATAGTTATGTCCAAAGAGCTGTATGAGGGCTCACTATTTGTAGTCAGATCTGTAATTTCTACTTCCAGGCCCGAAAGCACAGTGCTTCTGGGTTTTGTGCTCTCAGATGTGATCATGGCCTCTGAGGGGTTAAATGCTTGTGATAGGCATTAGCACCGATCGCAGACATTAGTCTTGAGTGTCTGCTGTATGAAACAGCAGAAACCTAGTGGCTATCGTGCTCACGAGCAAGTGCCATCTTTAAAGGGAACCTGTCACCGGGATTTTGTGTATAGAGCTGAGGACATGGGTTGCTAGATGACTGCTAGCACATCCGCAATACCCAGTCCCCATAGCTCTGTGTGCTTTTATTGTGTCAAAAAAACGATTTGCTACATATGCAAATTAACCTGAGATGAGTCCTGTCCCTGACTCATCTCACGTACAGGACTCATCTCAGGTTCATTTGCATATGTATCAAATAGTTTTTTTTACACAATAAAAGCACACAGAGCTATGGGGACTGGGTATTGCGGATGTGCTAGCGGTCATCTAGCAACCCATGTCCTCAGCTCTATATACAAAATCCCAGTGACAGGTTCCCTTTAAAGACCCGACTTCTGCCGTACTATTACAGGGGCAGTTGGGAAGGGGTTAAGCACTTTTTTTTAAACTATATTCAGAGGTGGGGACTATTTTCTTTATTTTAAAGGGAACAGGTCAGGATAAGTCATCATTATCACATTGGTGGGTGTTCAAGTCTCAGCTCTGATGAACGCGGCCGGCTACCAGCAGCTTTCCAAGCACAACGCTGTACATTGCATAGTGGCTGTTCTTGGTACTGCAGCTCAGCTGCAAATAGGCCATGTGACCAACGTACAGTGACATCACATGGCCGAGGAAGATGCCGTGACACTCACGGACTGCAAGTCTCTTTTAACAGCTGATCTGATATTGATGATCAATCTAGAGGATAGGCCATCACTCTCAGCATACTGATGATAATCTGCCTGAGTAAAGGTGCCGATGAATGAGTAAAACGCTCGTTGAGGGTAATAGATTGTTGGTGCGGTCACCTATATCATCGTTTGCCAGCAGCAGATCAAGATGTCTAAACAGCACTCTGAAGCCAGCAATCAATGATTCTGTATAGGGACGAGCGATGGCATTAGGGAGGGGATCGCTGAATGCAAGCTTCCTCCTGACAGTTCCTTGCTACATCGGGCCATGCAAAGGGGTCTTTAATTAACATTTGACTGAACCAGAAGATGGCTCATTTATTTTGATTAAAAGATTTCTTCTCGCAGACCAGGCAATGAGGTACCAACTGCACCACAACTGGAGCTACCATCCACCATTCCTTAGCTCCACACTTATCTATTGGGTACAGTGCCTACTGCATTGCATATATGTAAGTTCATGGATATATCCTAGATGTCTCTCTGCTAATTTACATGTCATGTGTTTTGCTTTCTTCAGATTAACTGCAGCCGAGAGCCAATGAAGTGATGTCACTGGAAAGAATATCTATCCCAAACGCGAAATCCAATATTGAAGATTAATGAGTTACAGCAGATGCTCCATATCAGATTACCTCTATTGACAACTTGACCACCTAGTGATTAAAATGTAATTACCTTCAGGACCAGCGGAATGGCTGGTGTGGTCGTGTGTACAGTGAGACTTGTTAAATATGGTTATCTGCTTTCAGCGTTATTGGCATCAGCACAATGTGCTTCTTTCCTTTAGTGATACAGTTGGAGACTAAACCCTTTAAACCTTTTTAGATGAAAAAGTGGAATGTATCAGTCTGGTAGGAGATGAGTCTTGTAACAATAATGACTTGATTATTAGAGTCATTGCGCTCTTCTCCTTCTCTTGAGATTATAGCTGCAGCTGCTTGATCCTGCTAGCCTGATATAACATACTGGTGACTCCTGCTGGATGGCAGGGCCTACCGATGGTGCTTATCGCTTCATTTCAGCATTGTGAGGAGATGTAGATGGAACTCAACATTACTGCAAGTGTGATAAACCTGTATTTATTTGATATATATCTCCTTACATCTTATATTAAAAAGAAAAGCAAGAAAAAGGCTAAATATCTTCTGCATACCCTATGTGCAACCTGTGCAGCTGCGCAGGCGCCTAATTTGTAAGGCTAGTTTCACACTAGTATTGTGAGATCCGGCAGGCTGTTCCAGCAGCAACAGCGTTCCCGTTAAACTGTAATGGGGACCAGCGGAGATCCGGCAAATATGCTGAGAATCAGCAGGACAAAAACTGCTGCACGCAGGGGACAGGAAGACTGTAGCTTCTGGCAATGTCAGATGCCTGCCGGATCTCACAATGCTAGTGTGAAACTAGCCTAAGGAGACCACTGCCATCCTAAAAGCTTCTTCCAACTGTTTCTCAGATTCCATGTAAAGGACTGAATCCATGATCTTCATAGTAGCCAGTAGAGATATAAGAGAGGGCTCTATAATGCTGTATTTGTCCTCCAATGTATCCGGCTTGATGTCACTGGATCTTTCCATACAGATAAATGCTTAGGGTATGTTCAGACATGCTAGATACGCTGTGGCATTGTATATGGAAGCATATTACAGCATGTGAAAAGAGGATGAGATTTTTAGCAGAAGTCCACAGTGTAATACCCTGCATGTCAATTTATGCTGCAGGATTTCGCCCTTTGCAAAACATAGGGTGAATTTCACAGCAAAACTCAGCTAAACGGAGCAGCAGTGTGCATTCGGTGGATGGACACTTGCCAGACATTTGTCGCCTATCCTGTGGATACGTGTTTGTCATGGGAACACTGCTTTAAGTCTCTATTCATACTGGCATCATAGCTACCATTATATATTGACATGTGTGATGGTGCAGTTAAAGGAAACCTGCCACGTTGAACATGGTGTCTGAGCTGCAGGCAGCATGTTATAGAGCAGGTGAAGCACATCTGGGAAAAGATTCAATATCACTAAGGGCTCATTCAGGCGACTGTATCTGTTTTTGGCCCTATTGAAATGAATGGGTCAGTTCCAGAAAATTGCGGAATGGATGCAAAGATACAGTATGGTCATCTGAATGAGCCCAGATATATATCTGTACAGTACAGACCAAAAGTTTGGACACACCTTCTCATTCAAAGAGTTCTCTTTATTTTCATGACTATGGAAATTGTAGATTCACACTGAAGGCATCAAACATGAATTAACACATGTGGAATTATATACATAACAAAAAAGTGTGAAACAACTGAAAATATGTCATATTCTAGGTTCTTCAAAGTAGCCACCTTTTGCTTTGATTACTGCTTTGCACACTCTTGGCATTCTCTTGATGAACTTCAAGAGGTAGTCACCTGAAATGGTTTTCACTTCACAGGTGTGCCCTGTCAGGTTTAATAAGTGGGATTTCTTGCCTTATAAATGGGGTTGGGACCATCAGTTGCATTGTGGAGAAGTCAGGTGGATACACAGCTGATAGTCCTACTGAATAGACTGTTAGAATTTGTATTATGGCAAGAAAAAAGCAGCTAAGTAAAGAAAAACAAGTGGCCATCATTACTTTACAAAATCAAGGTCAGTCAGTCCAAAAAATTGGGAAAACTTTGAAAGTGTCCCCAAATGCAGTCACAAAAACCATCAAGCGCTACAAAGAAACTGTCTCACATGCGGACCGCAACAGGAAAGGAAGACCAAGAGTCACCTCTGCTGCGAAAGGTAAGTTCATCCGAGTCACCAGCCTCAGAAATCGCAGGTTAACAGCAGCTCAGATTAGAGACCAGGTCAATGCCACACAGAGTTCTAGCAGCAGACACATCTCTAGAACAACTGTTAAGAGGAGACTGTGTGAATCAGGCCTTCATGGTAGAATATCTGCTAGGAAACCACTGCTAAGGACAGGCAACAAGCAGAAGTGTCATGGAACCATGAACCAGACGTACAACAGAGATAGGTGGAATAAGAAGGCTTTATTGAAAATCAAGCCGTAGCTAAAGTCCAAACGGATGGCTAAACCGAAGCAGGGTCTTGCGTAGACGGAGGTCAGGAACCAGGAGGGTAGTCAGACGTAGCCAGGATCAGGAACCAACGGGGTAGTCAGACGAAGCCAGGATCGGGAACCAACGGGGTAGTCAGACGAGGCCAGGATCAGGAACCAGAAGCAGCAGCAGTCTTTGAAGCATGTGCACACAGGAGGACCAAGCAAGGAACTGAAGCCACAGACCTTCTATATATATGAGCTAGGCATCCAGCTCCTCCCAGTGGGAAGGAGGAGCCGCAGGGTGGGAGGCTACAAGAAACCCAGAAACCAAGATGGCCGCCAGCACATGTCAAACGAAGGAGAACAGTGAGAAGGTAAGACCATGACAGTACCTCCCCCTCAAGGGCCCCTCCTCCGCGGAGTAAGGAACGGTTTCAGAGGGAAGCGTGCGTGGAAGGCTCGGAGCAACGCAGGAGCATGGACATCTGTGGAGGGAACCCAGGAACGCTCCTCTGGACCATAACCACGCCAATGGACCAAAAACTGCAACCGACCGCGGACCAGGCGTGAGTCCAGGATATTGCTCACCTCATATTCCTCACGATTGCCCACTTGGACCGGACGGGGCCGAGGAACCGAGGAAGTGAAACGATTACACACCAATGGCTTCAACAGGGAGACATGAAACACGTTGGAGATCCGCATGCCAGGAGGAAGCGCAAGGGCATAGGCTACCGGGTTTACCCTGTGAAGCACTCGGAAGGGACCAACAAAGCGAGGCGCCAGCTTGGGAGTGGGCACTCGAAGGTTGAGGTTGCGGGTGGACAACCATACACGGTCTCCGACCTGGTAGGAAGGAGCGGGCGCTCGTCTGCGATTAGCCTGGAGTCTCTGGCGTTGCGCAGAGACCTCAAGGGACCTCTGGATCTGTACCCAAGAAGTACGTAGGACGGAAAGGTGATCCTCCACAGCCGGAGTATCCTGGGGAGAGAATACCTCCGGTAACACGGCAGGTTGGAACCCATAATTGGCCATGAAGGGAGACGTCCCAGAGGAAGAGTTCACCGCTGTGTTCCTGGCAAACTCAGCCCAAGGCAGGAGGTCAACCCAATTGTCTTGGTGATCGGAGACATAGCAACGAAGGAATTGCTCCAAGGCCTGATTGGATCGTTCTGCGGCCCCATTGGACTGAGGGTGGTAGGCCGAGGAGAAAGAGAGATGAATCCCCAACTGGGAGCAAAAGGCGCGCCAGAACCTGGACACAAACTGACTCCCCCGATCCGACACAATCTCCTTGGGCAAACCGTGCAACCGGAAGACCTCCCTGGCAAAAATCGAGGCCAACTCTTGTGCAGAGGGTAACTTCTTGAGAGGAACACAGTGGCACATTTTGGAAAACCGATCCACAATCATGAGAATGACCGTATGGCCTCGGGATGCAGGAAGGTCCACAATGAAATCCATCCCCAGGTGTGACCATGGACGCTCCCCGGTGGCTATGGGTTGCAAAAGGCCCAACGGAAGGTGCCGAGGGGACTTACTCTGGGCACAAACGGAGCATGCCGCTACATATGCAGCGATGTCGGAACGTAGAGAAGGCCACCAGAACAGACGTGAAACCGCCCAGGACAGCTGATTCTTTCCAGGGTGCCCCGCGGCCTTGGAGTTATGGTAGGTTCGCAACAACCGAGTGCGCAACTCCTCAGGCACAAAACATCTGCCGTTGGGTCTCCCAGAGGGAGCACCAGATTGAGCCGCCAAAATCTGCTCACCCAGAGGAGAGGTCAGGCTGGTGCGAATAGCAGCCAGGATCTGATTCGGGGGTATGACCGTAGTCGGAATCGACTCCTCCCCGGACAGCTCGGAGTACTGCCGTGATAAGGCATCCGCTCTGATGTTCTTGGAGCCGGGTAGGTAGGAGACCACGTAATTAAAACGTGACAAGAACAGAGCCCATCTGGCCTGACGTGGTGTCAATCTCTTGGCCTCAGCGAGGTAGGTCAGATTCTTGTGGTCCGTCAGGATGAGAACCGGAACCACCGAGCCCTCGAGCAAGTGCCTCCATTCTTTAAGGGCCTGCACGATGGCCAATAACTCCCTGTCACCAATCTGATAGTTGCACTCCGCGGAAGACCCACAAGGAAGCAGAGGACCCTCTGGTGTTCTACGCTGAGACAGGAGGGCGCCTACTCCCGTCTCAGACGCGTCCACCTCGAGGACAAAAGGCAACCCAGGGTTGGGATGCGACAGAATCGGAGCCGACACAAAGGCGGACTTTAGAGCCTCAAAAGCTCGGATGGCCTCGAGCGACCAGACCTGAGGATTACTGCCCTTCCTGGTCAGATCCGTGAGAGGCTTGGCTAGCATGGAAAAGTCCCTGATGAACTTCCGATAATAATTGGCGAAGCCCAAAAAGCGCTGCAGGGCACGAAGCCCACTGGGCTGGGGCCACTGTAAGACAGCCGAAACCTTCTCAGGATCCATGGAGAACCCCTCAGCGGAAATGATGTAACCTAAGAAGGTTACCTGGGATCGGTGAAATTCGCATTTCTCAAGCTTACCGAACAGCTTGTTCTCTCGTAAGCGTTGCAACACTCGTCTGACATCCAGAATGTGGGCCTCCATGGATGCAGAATATACCAAGATGTCATCCAAATAGACCACCACACACTGCTGCAACAGGTCACGGAAAACATCGTTGATGAATTCCTGGAAGACTGCGGGCGCATTGCACAACCCAAAGGGCATAACCAAGGATTCATAATGACCGGTCCTGGTGTTAAACGCGGTCTTCCACTCATCGCCCGCCTTGATCCTTACCAGGTTATATGCCGCCCTCAGGTCGAGTTTGGTAAAGACCGTGGCCCCTTTGAGGCGATCGAACAGCTCGGAAATCAAGGGTATCGGGTAAGCGTTCTTGATCGTGATGCGATTGAGACCCCTGTAGTCGATGCAAGGCCTCAACTCACCGCCCTTCTTTTTCACAAAGAAAAATCCAGCCCCTGCCGGGGACGAGGATTTGCGAATGTGTCCGCGTGAAAGCGCCTCCCTCACGTACTCCTCCATGGCCTCATTCTCCGCTACCGACAGTGGATAGACTTTGCCACGAGGAGGAACGGCACCAGATTGTAACTCTATGGCACAATCGTATGGGCGGTGCGGAGGTAGGGCAACCGCGCGCACCTTATCGAATACATCCCGGTACTCCTCGTATTCAGGAGGCAACAGAGAGTCCGAGGAAGTACACAGCAACTTGACAGGCCCATGGATGCAACTAGCCCCACACTGCGGTGACCACGAGAGGATCTCGGCCGATCTCCAATCGAAAGTCGGATTATGCTTCTGGAGCCAGGGGTACCCCAAGACCACCGAGTAGTGTGGAGACGAAATAACCTGGAGACAGACCGACTCTCTGTGAACGGCACCAATGGCCATCCCCACTGGAAGGGTCTCCTGAGTCACGTGTGGCGGCAGAAGGGGTCTGCCGTCTATCGCCTCAAGAGCCAGTGGGGAACCTCGAGGCTGCAGAGGAATGGAATTGGCGACGGCGAACACACTATCAATGAACAAGCCACCAGCACCAGAGTCCACCAACGCCTGGGTCGTCACCGAGCCCCCGACCCAGGAGAGGACAACAGTAATCAGTGGTTGTCAACACGGGAAACCGGGGACGAGGAGACTCCACCCAAGATCTGCCCCCGACAGGATCTCAGGTGCGAGCGTTTCCCGGACGGTTCGGGCATGCCAACCGAAAATGCCCACCGAGACCACAGTACATGCATCGGCCCTCGCGTCTCCGGAGTACCCTCTCCCCCTCGGACAGGCGAGCAACCCCCAGCTGCATGGGTTGACCCCCAGACCAGTCATCCCCAGGAGGCGTGGGAGGAGAGGGAGGCACGGGTGGGACAGCAAACGTAGGCGCCAATCTGTTAGAAGGCCTCCGCAGGCTCTCCTTAAAGGAAGGTCTCTCCCTGAGTCTGGTGTCAATCAAAATCAGGAAAGAAATAAGGGACTCGAGCTCCACTGGTAGGTCCTTGGCTGCAATCTCATCCTTCAAGGCATCCGAGAGACCATGAGAGAAAGCAGCGACCAGAGCCTCATTATTCCAGCCCACCTCTGCTGCCAGGGTACGAAACTCAATGGCGTATTCAGCTACGGATCGTGAACCCTGTCTGATGGACATAAGGAGCTTCGCAGCAGAGGCAGCACGAGCCGGCACATCGAATACCTTCCGAAGAGAAGCAACAAAACCGGAAAACTCGGCAACCACCGGATTGTTGTTCTCCCATAAAGGGCTGGCCCAGGCCAAGGCCTTGTCCGAGAGCAGCGAGATCAAGAAGCCCACCTTTGATCTCTCAGTAGGAAAGGCATGTGGCAGCAACTCGAAATAAATGGCCACCTGGTTAAGGAAACCTCGGCACTGAGTTGGCTCTCCCCCAAAGCGCTGTGGAAGGGGGGCAGAACCGGTCATACCCCGAAACACCGCAGGTGCAGCAACAGGTGTCGGGGTAGACTCTGGCGCAACAACCGGAGCGGCAGTAGGAGCGGGCCCAGGAGCGACAACCGACCCATCGGCAACGGAAGCTAAATGAGCCGTGCGTTCAAGCAGGGTTTGTAACGCCACAGCGAACCGACCCAACAGGTGATCCTGCTGATCAAGTCTGGCAACCAGCGTAGGTAGCGAGGATGGCCCTGTACCGTCAGAATTCATGGCTTGGTCCTAATGTCATGGAACCATGAACCAGACGTACAACAGAGATAGGTGGAATAAGAAGGCTTTATTGAAAATCAAGCCGTAGCTAAAGTCCAAACGGATGGCTAAACCGAAGCAGGGTCTTGCGTAGACGGAGGTCAGGAACCAGGAGGGTAGTCAGACGTAGCCAGGATCAGGAACCAACGGGGTAGTCAGACGAAGCCAGGATCGGGAACCAACGGGGTAGTCAGACGAGGCCAGGATCAGGAACCAGAAGCAGCAGCAGTCTTTGAAGCATGTGCACACAGGAGGACCAAGCAAGGAACTGAAGCCACAGACCTTCTATATATATGAGCTAGGCATCCAGCTCCTCCCAGTGGGAAGGAGGAGCCGCAGGGTGGGAGGCTACAAGAAACCCAGAAACCAAGATGGCCGCCAGCACATGTCAAACGAAGGAGAACAGTGAGAAGGTAAGACCATGACAAGAAGAGACTTGTTTGGGCTAAAGAACACAAGGAATGGACATTAGACCAGTGGAAATCTGTGCTTTGGTCTGATGAGTCCAAATTTGAGATCTTTGGTTCCAACCACCGTGTCTTTGTGCGACGCAGAAAAGGTGAACGGATGGACTCTACATGCCTGGTTCCCACCGTGAAGCATGGAGGAGGAGGTGTGATGGTGTGGGGGTGCTTTGCTGGTGACACTGTTGGGTATTTATACAAAATTGAAGGCATACTGAACCAGCATGGCTACCACAGCATCTTGCAGCGGCATGCTATTCCATCCGGTTTGCGTTTAGTTGGACAATGACCCCAAACACACCTCCAGGCTGTGTAAGGGCTATTGACCATGAAGGAGAGTGATGGGGTGCTGCGCCAGATGACCTGGCCCCCACAGTCACCGGAGCTGAACCCAATCGAGATGGTTTGGGGTGAGCTGGACCGCAGAGTGAAGGCAAAAGGGCCAACAAGTGCTAAGCATCTCTGGGAACTCCTTCAAGACTGTTGGAAGACCATTTCAGGTGACTACCTCTTGAAGCTCATCAAGAGAATGCCAAGAGTGTGCAAAGCAGTAATCAAAGCAAAAGGTGGCTACTTTGAAGAACCAAGAATGTGACATATTTTCAGTTGTTTCACACTTTTTTGTTATGTATATAATTCCACGTGTTAATTCATAGTTTTAATGCCTTCAGTGTGAATCTACAATTTTCAGAGTCATAAAAAGAATGAGAAGGTGTGTCCAAACTTTTGGTCTGTACTGTATATATATATATATATATATATATATATATATTGTATATTAATTTTAATTCCTGCTCATTCTGGGCTTTGAAGTCAAGGAGGCGGTCCTATCAATGACTGACAGTCTTCCCTCTCTGACTGAATATACAGAGACAGCTGTCAATCACTGATAGGACCGCCTACTTAACGTCAAAGTCCGGAATGAGCAAGAATTTAAATGCTTAAAATACAGGTTGTTCTGAAAAATTTCCCATAAAAGTATGTATTACTCTGCCTGTAGCTTATATTGCATTTTCACAGTGACAGGTTCCCTTTAAGATCAGCCATGTTCCATATGAATGATTCATTATGATTGAAATTGTTACCCACAGACTAATATTACATACACTGATTGTGAAAAGCAACAAGAACCTGAGAAAAGAATGAATGCAAGGGTGTACGTAGCCCAACTAGAGTTACACTTCTGTCTATTTTTAGAATTTTATTCCACTTCCTATTCAGTCTTTTTCACTATCTCTTCTTCCTCTCTTCCTTCCCGGGAGGCAGCGGTGTGAAGTGAACAAGTCTTGGTTGCTTTAAAATCACAAGCATTGATCTTACAGGTCAGTGACCTTTTTCTAGTGTTGTACAGAGAGAAACTACTGGGCTGTGTCCCCATGTGGGCCATGTAAAGGGCATTAATGGTCCGGAAAACAATCTGCCCTAAAGGCATAGGAAAACACCATCTACACACTGTGTAGGTCACATTTAACCCTCTTTATCTGGGCATATAGCAGCAATTAACACAAACAAAAATAGAAACTAGAACAGAATCATCATAAACATTTGATTATGCTAAATATGTGTTTACTTTTTCTGTATGCCGTATAACTTTTCTAATATTAATTGTACAATTTAGAAAGCTCATTTTCATATATCCTATTAGGAAATTCAGAATCCTTTGTTTCTTGGCCAGCTGAGAGCTGCTACAAAGAGCATGTCTCACTCTACAGGTACTTCTCAAAAAATTAGCATATTGTGATAAAGTTCATTATTTTCTGTAATGTACTGATAAACATTAGACTTTCATATATTTTAGATTCATTACACACCAACTGAAGTAGTTCAAGCCTTTTATTGTTTTAATATTGATGATTTGGGCATACAGCTCATGAAAACCCCAAATTCCTATCTAAAAAAATTAGCATATCATGAAAAGGTTCTCTAAACGAGCTATTAACCTAATCATCTGAATCAACTAATTAACTCTAAACACCTGCAAAAGATTCCTGAGGCTTTTAAAAACTCCCAGCCTGGTTCATTACTCAAAACCGCAATCATGGGTAAGACTGCCGACCTGACTGCTGTCCAGAAGGCCATCATTGACACCCTCAAGCAAGAGGGTAAGACACAGAAAGAAATTTCTGAACGAATAGGCTGTTCCCAGAGTGCTGTATCAAGGCACCTCAGTGGGAAGTCTATGGGAAGGAAAAGTGTGGCAGAAAACGCTGCACAACGAGAAGAGGTGACCGGACCCTGAGGAAGATTGTGGAGAAGGACCGATTCCAGACCTTGGGGGACCTGCGGAAGCAGTGGACTGAGTCTGGAGTAGAAACATCCAGAGCCACCGTGTACAGGCGTGTGCAGGAAATGGGCTACAGGTGCCGCATTCCCCAGGTCAAGCCACTTTTGAACCAGAAACAGCGGCAGAAGCGCCTGACCTGGGCTACAGAGAAGCAGCACTGGACTGTTGCTCAGTGGTCCAAAGTACTTTTTTCGGATGAAAGCAAATTTTGCATGTCATGCGGAAATCAAGGTGCCAGAGTCTGGAGGAAGACTGGGGAGAGGGAAATGCCAAAATGCCTGAAGTCCAGTGTCAAGTACCCACAGTCAGTGATGGTCTGGGGTGCCATGTCAGCTGCTGGTGTTGGTCCACTGTGTTTTATCAAGGGCAGGGTCAATGCAGCTAGCTATCAGGAAATTTTGAAGCACTTCATGCTTCCATCTGCTGAAAAGCTTTATGGAGATGAAGATTTCATTTTTCAGCACGACCTGGCACCTGCTCACAGTAAATGGTTTACTGACCATGGTATTACTGTGCTCAATTGGCCTGCCAACTCTCCTGACCTGAACCCTATAGAGAATCTGTGGGATATTGGGAAGAGAAAGTTGAGAGACGCAAGACCCAACACTCTGGATGAGCTTAAGGTCGCTATCGAAGCATCCTGGGCCTCCATAACACCTCAGCAGTGCCACAGGCTGATTGCCTCCATGCCACGCCGCATTGAATCAGTCATTTCTGCAAAAGGATTCCCGACCAAGTATTGAGTGCATAACTGAACATAATTATTTGAAGGTTGACTTTTTTTGTATTAAAAACACTTTTCTTTTATTGGTCGGATGAAATATGCTAATTTTTTGAGATAGGAAATTTGGGTTTTCATGAGCTGTATGAAAATCATCAATATTAAAACAATAAAAGGCTTGAACTACTTCAGTTGGTGTGTAATGAATCTAAAATATATGAAAGTCTAATGTTTATCAGTACATTACAGAAAATAATGAACTTTATCACAATATGCTAATTTTTTTAGAAGGACCTGTAGAGGACGAGTCCTGTCCTGAATTACACCGATAACCCGTTGATTTGAATGATGGTGTGGCACAGAAACGGAACACTTTCAAGTTGCTCTCCCAAACATTCTCTGTTTCTCTATAGATATATGCACACAGTGCCAGTCAAAGGTTTGGACACACCTTTTCATTTCACGGTTTTTTTAGGTTTTTTCTTACACTGTAAAATTCATATTGAAGACATTAAAACAATGAAGGAACACATATGGAACCAAGTAGTAAACAGAAAAGTGTTTAAAAAACAATATATTTTATATTGCACACACTCTGCGTTCTCACAAGTCACTTAGAATGGCTTTCAATTAACAGATATGCCTCATTAAGAGTTACTTTGTGGCAATTGTTGCTTTCATTATGTGTTTGAGACCATCAGTTGTGTTGTACAAAGGTAGGATTGGTATACAATTCCATACAGTGTTTAGCCCTATCCTACTATTCTTCTAATCCAAATTATGGCAAGACCCACTCAACTAAGGTACTTTAAGGGTACTTTCACACTAGCGTTTTTCTTTTCCGGCATAGAGTTCTGTCCTAGGGGCTCCATGCATTCTGCATAGAGAGCAAACCGTTCAGGATGCATCAGGATGTCTTCAGTTCAGTCTTTTTGACTTTTCAGGACGGAGATAATACCGCAGCGGCAGCATGCTACTGTTTTATCTCCGGCAAAAAATCTGCAACACTTGCCGGAATGCCGATCTGGCATTCAAAATACCGCAATGCGCAGACCGAAAAAAATGTGAAAAAATTAAATGCCGGATCCGTTTTTCCAGATGACACCAGAAAGACGAATCCTGCATTTCAATGCATTTGTAAGACGGATCAGGATCCTGACCAGTCTTACAAATGACTGTTGGCATACGTTTTGACGGATCCAGCAGGCAGTTCCGGCGACAGAACTGCCTACCGGATTCCCCTGCCGCAAGTGTGAAAGCACCCTAAGACGGGAAGGTCAGTCAATCCTGAGTATTGATAGAACTTCGAAGGTTATCCTCAAGTGCAGTCATAAAAACCATTGAACACTAAGATGAAACTGGCTCTAGAAAAGAAGACTGCCCTAGAAAAGGAAGACCAAGAGTTACCTCTGCATAGGATAAGTTCATTAGAATTAGTAGCCCCAGAAACAGCAAATTAACAGCATCTCTAATTTGAACCTACATACATGTTTTACAGAGATCAAGTACCAAAACAGCTCAACATCAACTGTTCAGAGAAGACTATGAGAATCAGACCTTTATGGTTGAATTGCTGCAAAGAAGCCACTACTGAGGAATGACAACAGGAACAGAAGAACAAGGAATGGGCATTAGCCAGTGGAAATGTTCTCTTTGGTCTGAACAGTCAAAATGTAAGATCTTTGGTTCCAGCCACCATATCTTTGTGAGATGCAGAAAAGGTAAGCTGATGGATTGAACATATGTTGTTCCCACTGTGAAGCATGTGATGGTGTGAGGGTGCTTTGCAGGTGACACTGTTGGTGATTTATTCAAAATTCAAGTAAGACTTAACCATCAAATGGAGGCAACTTTGAAGAATATAAAACATACTGTATTGTGGTTTTGCAACACTTTATTTGTCTATTACCTAATTCCATATGTGTTTCTGCATTGTTTTCATGTCTTCAATAGGAATCTACAGAAGAAAATGAACAAAAAGTGTGTGTATATATACAGTACAGACCAAAAGTTTGGACACACCTTCTCATTCAAAGAGTTTTCTTTATTTTCATTACTATAAAAATTGTAGATTCACACTGAAGGCATCAAAACTATGAATTAACACATGTGGAATTATATACATAACAAAAAAGTGTGAAACAACTGAAAATATGTCATATTCTAGGTTCTTCAAAGTAGCCACCTTTTGCTTTGATTACTGCTTTGCACACTCTTGGCATTCTCTTGGAGAGCTTCAAGAGGTAGTCACCTGAAATGGTCTTCCAACAGTCTTGAAGGAGTTCCCAGAGATGCTTAGCACTTGTTGGCCCTTTTGCCTTCACTCTGCGGTCCAGCTCACCCCAAACCATCTCGATTGGGTTCAGGTCCGGTGACTGCGGAGGCCAGGTCATCTGGCGCAGCACCCCATCACTCTCCTTCATGGTCAAATAGCCCTTACACAGCCTGGAGGTGTGTTTGGGGTCATTGTCCTGTTGAAAAATAAATGATGGTCCAACTAAACGCAAACCGGATGGAATAGCATGCCGCTGCAAGATGCTGTGGTAGCCATGCTGGTTCAGTATGCCTTCAATTTTGAATAAATCCCCAACAGTGTCACCAGCAAAGCACCGCCACACCATCACACCTCCTCACCCATGGTTCACGGTGGGAACCAGGCATGTAGAGTCCATTCGTTCATCTTTTCTGCGTCGCACAAAGACACGGTGGTTGGAACCAAAGATCTCAAATATGGACTCATCAGACCAAAGCACAGATTTCCACTGGTCTAATGTCCATTACTTGTGTTCTTTAGCCCAAACAAGTCTCTTCTGCTTGTTGCCTGTCCTTAGCAGTGGTTTCCTAGCAGATATTCTACCATGGAGGCCTGATTCACACAGTCTCCTCTTAACAGTTGTTCTAGAGATGTGTCTGCTGCTAGAACTCTGTGTGGCATTGACCTGGTCTCTAATCTGAGCTGCTGTTAACCTGCGATTTCTGAGGCTGGTGACTCAGATGAACTTATCCTCCGCAGCAGAGGTGACTCTTGGTCTTCCTTTCCTGGGGCGGTCCGCATGTGAGCCTGTTTCTTTGTAGCGCTTGATGGTTTTTGTGACTGCACTTGGGGACACTTTCAAAGTTTTCCCAATTTTTCGGACTGACTGACCTTCATTTCGTAAAGTAATGATGGCCACTCCTTTTTCTTTACTGAGCTGCTTTTTTCTTGCCATAATACAAATTCTAACAGTCTATTCAGTAGGACTATCAGCTGTGTATCCACCTGACTTCTCCACAACGCAACTGATGGTCCCAACCCCACTTATAAGGCAAGAAATCCCACTTATTAAACCTGACAGGGCACACCTGTCAAGTGATAACCATTTCAAGTGACTACCTCTTGAAGCTCATCAAGAGAATGCCAAGAGTGTGCAAAGCAGTAATCAAAGCAAAAAGTGGCTACTTTGAAGAGCCTAGAATATGACATATTTTCAGTTGTTTCACACTTTTTTGTTATGTATATAATTCCACATGTGTTATTTCATAGTTTTGATGCCTTCAGTGTGAATCTACAATTTTCATAGTCATGAAAATAAAGAAAACTCTTTGAATGAGAAAGTGTGTCCAAACTTTTGGTCTGTACTGTATATATGTATTAGGGATCGACCGATTATCGGATTTACCGATATTATCGGCCGATATTCAGGATTTTGAACGCTATCGGTATCGGCATTTATTTTGCCGATATTCCGATAGCGTATGGGGAACACAGATCGCGCTGTTGACAGCGCTCTCCGTGTTCCCTCAGCAGCAGCACAGGGGAGAAGGAGCAGTGTCTCCTCCCCCTGTGCTGCTGCTGCTGCCGCCAATGAAAGGACAGGGGACAAGAGGAGGGGAGGAGCTATGGCCACTGCGCCACCAATAAAGCTTAATCTCTCATTTATTCATATACAGGAGGCGGGAGCTGGCTGCGCAGTATCACATAGCCGGCTCCCGGCCTCTATGAGCTGTAGCTGCGATCTGCGGTAGTTAACTCCTCAGGTGCCGCGGATCGCAGCTACTGCTCATAGAGGTCGGGAGCCGGCTATGTGATCCTGCAGCCAGCTCCCGCCTCCTGTATATGAATAAATTAGAGATTAAGCTTCATTGGTGGCGCAGTGCGCCCCCCCAAGCCCCCCAGTATTAGACATTGGTGGCGCAGTGCGCCCCCCCCTCCCCCCCCCAGTATTAAGCATTGGTGGCACAGTGCGCCCCCCCATCCCCCCCAGTATTAAGCAGTGGTGGCGCATAGGGCCCCCCCACCCCAGTCGCAGTGCGCCCCCCCCCACAGGATCCCCTCTCCCCTGCTCCTCCGATCGGAGCCCCAGCAGTGTAATGCTAGGGCTCCGATCGGTTACCATGGCAGCCAGGACGCTATTGAAGCCCTGGCTGCCATGATAAGCTCCATGCTGCTGTGTGCACAAAGCACACAGCAGCAGGGACAGCGTGAGCTCCTATTCACCCTGATAGATCTCTATCAGGGTGAATAGGACAAGGGTTCTAGTCCCTAAGGGGGCTAAAAGTTAGTTTAAAAAAAAACACCAAAATATTAAATATAAATGAAAAAGAAAGATTTACAAAAAAAAATACACATTAACAATAAACATTAATTTTCAGCAGATTTGTGGGAATTTTTTATTTTTTTTCAAAAATGAAAATTCCCTGAATATCGGTATAAATTATCGGCTATCGGCCTGAAAGTTCACAAATTATCGGTATCGGCCCTAAAAAATCAATATCGGTCGATCCCTAATATGTATATATAGTAGCGGCTTAATACTGCTGCCTAAGCCTACAAAACCCCATGCAAACATTTTTTTTTTTTTTTATATGAACAGAGAGGCAGCTTTTTTCAAAACCTCTAGTTTCTACATAGGCTTATTGTGAGCACAGCACCCAAATAGCATTGTGCTGCAAACACTGAGCAATTGCACATTTATTTTCAGTGCATTATATCTGTGTTATAAAACTTGTTGCATTTCAGCAAAAGAGTTTTATGACAAAGACATAATTTTTATATCCATGTTGTTGAAAGCATAGTTGAAAAACATTTTACCACAAACACAGTATTTTTGTTTTGGATGCATTTCTGAATCAGACTGTGTGTTTCACAGACATTGTAGTCACATCTAAAAGGTCTAGTTGATATTTCTTCATCTTTATAGATTTAATCTGTTTCTCCCAGTTCAGGAATGTTTCCTCCATTTCTTTTTTAAATTGAAGGGGTCAATTGATCTTCCATAACAGTGATCTCCGATTCCAACTGTACCATGGTCTTCATATTCAATTTGATTCTTAGTTGCATCAAATCCAATGAACATGAGCCACATACTCCTTCCCATTTCATGCAAAATTCTTCATCCTCTCTACCATAAGAAGTAAAGGTTTGTACTGTGAGGCCTCTAGGAATAAGACCTTTTGCAATATATTTCTCTAAAGTTGCTTTATTCCACCACATTTTCATTCTCCTAGGTAGCATATTTTTAAGCTTTGCTTTAAGCTCCCTGGTGTTCCTCTGAACTTGATCACCCGCCTCAGCACCTCTTGCAAATACTGTGTCCACCTGGGTTCACCAGGAAAATTTACTTGACCAAAAATCCATACTCTCCACCGGAGATATGGCTTCAATTCAGAGCTGGAGGGGGCTGGAAAACCCCAATGCACATTTCGCCTAGCTTCTGTTATGAAAGATCAATTGACTCAAAAATCTACCTCTTCAGAGTTGGAGGCATTTAAAAAAAAGAAATGGAGGAAACAGACATTTTAGTACAAAAATTTAATTGCTGAACCAGTGATATTAAATGTATAGTTCAAAGACATTTCTCACAAACACTGCACTCTTACATCTGTGTTAGCAGACACATTACTGCATCAGACCATATGTTTCATACACATTTTAGTACTAAATTCATTGTTGAACCACATAGTTCAAAGACATCATCTCCTGTCCCCAAAAGCGTTGCTTCCTCTCCCTCCTATTATATGTGTAAAGTGAAGCATTGCAATGCCATATTAGAATTGATCGGCCTGAACGTGAGAAGCTACACAGCCGATCACTTGCTAAAGTGCATCAAGCAGCAAACATCCTGCTGGCTGTCTCTCTGTCAACTCCAACTGGGCAAGGTGGTCAGCGACAATGTGCATTTGGGGGAAATAATACATGCTACCTGCATGGCACACATAATCAATTTAGTCTTGCAACATTTTTTGAAAACGTACATTGGATTGTCGAGGGTGATGGCCATGTTCAGGAGACTAGTCTCACATTTCAGTAATTCTTATGTGGCAAAGAAAACCCTTCTGTACTTGCAGAGACAGTACGATCTGCCATTGCACCACTTGATCTGCGAAGCTCCAACTCATTGAAAATCCACCTCGCATATGCAAGAGCATCTGTATGAGCAGCATAAAGCTGTAAATAATTTTGTCATGCACCAGACCACCTCAGCAGGAGCAGGAAGCATGCATTGTTTCGAGGTCAAGCAGTGGCAACTTATCAGAGACACCTATCGTGTACTGCAGTATCAACAATTTCATAACCATGATATTTATCTAAGAGTAGATGCACACACTGAAGCAGCAAGGGGCGGTGGAAGAAGAACAGCTTACATATTTTGCTGGCTGCCCTGTGGCTGTTGGGACCCACACAAACAAAGTCCCAAGGAGGAGGAAATGGAGGATGAGAAGCTACCACTGGAGGAGGAGAAGCAAGTGGTGGAGGAGTCACTTGTGCAGGAGCACGAGACTGATGATGATGACAATGACTGATAAAAAAATGGCTGCATAACTTTACACATACAAACAATAGAGCTGAGAAATGGGGATCATTCTAAATTAAAGTGGTATTATACCTACTATAAATGGAAAAATGGAAGCTCTTTTGATAAAAATGTGCGCAAAGAGCTTAAATTTTTCCATTTACAGTAGGTATAATACCACTTTAAATTAGAATGATCCCTATTTCTCAGCTCTATTGTTTGTATGTGTAAAGTTGTGCAGCCACATCAGACAGTTTAACATCATAATGGAGCAATTTTTTCATGTGCCGCGCAAACAGCAAACAGAGACGTACCACCTTAGCACCCAGGTTCAGTTCTACCTCGCCTTTCACTGGTGTTCTACCGTGTTGTCCTCTGCCAGTGTATGAACAGGACTTTTGGCAAAATGAATGAGGCATAGATCCGTGAGGATGTTCACACACATCTGACTGAAGCCAATGAATAGATGTGCCCTGCTGAGGGTGCATGCCACCGCTGCTATTTGCCTGCCTGCCTACCATCATATTCTGTAGTGTATGGCTGCTGCTGATGCCACCATCATGCTACTTTGCTGTCCGCCTGCCTACCATCATGTTCCAAACATGAGTCTGCTTCTGCTGCCATCACGCCGGAAGCAAATATACACCACAGAATAGGTGCATGGCTTGTACAAAGCATGGAATTCGAAAAGACACTAGATACTACTGTCTCCAGTATCCATCAAATCCTGGCTTCTATATAAAAATTGCTTCAGAGAATATCACACATCAATAAAATAAAAATACATAAATTTTCCTGTTTTGCATTTCCTGAAATCATAATAAAAATATCTCTCTCACACAAAGAAGGGTGGGGGAGTGGGTGGTTGGGGAGTCTACTTTCTCCATATTTTGATGTGCTGTTTATGTTTTGGAAGTTCAAAAATGCACTGTATAACATCACTACTGGCAGTATGGGGCCATAAAACCAGAATAATAGGCCTCCTAAATCCATAATGCACTTCAGTCATTTCAGGTCTTGTGGTGAGCCCAGACAGAAGGTAAATTACACAAATTTTGTATTCTGAGGAAACATTTTTTCATGGATCTCAGTTTTTCCTTTAATATTTATTTAAATGCAATATACATTTTATAGTCAGAGCTGTAATTTTATTTAGTGCTGCCTAAGGACCTTCTGTAAATGTACTATAAGCAATTAGCATCCATCCATATACCCAACATGTTAACTATATGAAATCTAGGAATTTAGAAAAAAAATCTTCTGCTTTTCCAAATTACATTCGATCAAACATAATTTTATCAAATTTAATTAAATATAATACGCAAAACCAATGTTATTGATTGAATTCTGCATGAAATGGTACTTGAGCAATATAATTATATGATTTTGACAACCAATAGCTAACCATTATGAAAAAAACAACAACAAAAAAGTACTGCAATGTTACTAACATTAATTCTAATATTAATATCGCACATATAACACTACATTATCTTCTAGACACAGAAGGAATGCATTAAAACTGATCCTAATCCCAATGCATTTAGGCATGAAGGAAGGCAACCATGCATGCAATAAGCATATCATTATCTTGCCACACCTGGGAAATTATCTCTGACAGCACAAATGAAAGAAACAATTACATCAGAGTTATATTTCCACGCCATGAAGCATAGAAATTATTATATATACAGAAAGTAAAACATCACAATAGAATCTATTATTCAAAAAATTAGGCAACAGATTACAATAGAACCGGCGCCCTTATTACAAAGAACTGAATTTTACTCTGAAAAATGCTTGGATGTTTTAACAATATCATAATTCTAAAAAGAGCTGGGAAAACAAAAAAGTTTTCACTGGGCAGCTCCCTAATGAATTCTCTCCACCTGGAGATGGTGGTAGATGTTGAAGGCAAGCGACAGAATGGAATAGGTGGCCTCTATGGCTCCCTGGGCCTTTTTCTTGACTATTACATCTATGGGTGCCTCATGTACATGACGATAAGATCCCAAAGTCTGTACAATCTCAGTAACTTTCATCAAATTTGTGTAAGTCAGGTCTTAGGATGCCTCCAGCCTTATTGGGGTTCTTTGGGCTAGTGTCCTTCTGATACATACAGTTCATAATATAGCAAAGACAGGAGGACCACACCTTGTTCATTCTCATTCAGTTTTCAGTGGGCATAATTCTGACTTATATCAGATATAAATACATCTTCAGGGGTTTTAGGCTGCGGCACACCTTTTAGGAGAAACCATACAAATACTGTATGTCCTGAAAGCACCAGCAATAGGTTTCTTCCAATAACTATGCAATGCTATGCATTACATCAATACTAATCCTCACCTTTCTTTCATGCAAATCTTCATTTACATATTTGTGGCTTTGATGAACTCACCTCCCCTGGGCTCCCGAGCAATCTTAAAGTGGCTGGTGTTACCCATGCACTATCTGTCATTCCTAGCAAAGGGAAGCTAATCAATGCTAACGCTCTTCTGAATGAGCAATGTAGTCCTTGGTTTCTTCTTGGACTGGAATCACATTCATTTCCAAGCCACTTTACACTGTGCCGAAAGCTGTGGGGATTCATTCTGAGCTTCAACACATCGGATATCCTGGAGGAGCTCCCAGATAAATGGTGTTTTCAAGTACAACATAAATATTCATATTAAGGAAAGGACATGTAATAAAGAAAATTGCCTGACTACACTTCTAACTAAATCTACCTCTGCTTTTCACATTATTCTAAACTTTTGTCTGATAACTCGTGCCTCTTCAATTTAGTATTAAAAATAGCTAAGCAGGCCACAAGAGATTCAATTACAAGAGGCCAATGTACCAGACTCCATCGCTTATTAATAATTAGCACCAGTTACTGGTAAGGAACATTCATACTATTTATATAGCAGAAATTTCTCTGACTGACCTTTAAAATGCATTTCACTGATGAAGTAACTTGGGTGAAATGGTTCTTAAATTATACATACCCAACCATATTAATAGTGTAATTGATTTATTATTCAGCTTATTCCCTTCCAATTTCAGTTACAAGATACATTCTGTTACTACCAAGAGACGCTGGAGGCTCGGATGTATAAAACATTGTAAGTATATTAAAAATACAACAAAGTAAAAAATAAGTTTAGCTAATTAATCATTAGAGAAAGCTGTAACTTCCAGGAGTTTTCCCACTGGTGGAAGTGATGTCGTACTGTTAGGATATAGCATCACTTCCTCAGATGGCTGGCCGACTGCAAGATCCCCCGCCAATCCTCACAAGGAAGGGGTTGCAATTCTAATCAAAGAGAAAATATCACCATTTTTTAACCACTTTGTACGTCGTGGCAGTAGGCTCTTAACCATAACTCGACATATAAAAAGTGTTGGGTTACATTGTGATCTGTCGGTGGCCCATTGTGCCCTGGTTGGCCACCACTGCCCAATCAATTGTCATCTTTTTACTCCTCAAACTGACAAAATAACAAGGTGACTTATGTGGTTAAGTTTTGATGCCTCCATGTAGTAGGTATTCAGTAATATATGTCAAAGCACTGTAATAATGGAACAGGATAATCAATACCCACCAATGCTCTGCCAGTCTGTTTTCTGCCAATAATGTAGGCTGTTAGAAAATATCCATTGTCTGCTGATGTGCTGCAGGGATCCATAGAGAATTAGATTTCCCTTCTCTATTATCAGAAAGTAAGCAATTAGGGCAGTAAACAAATGTTAGATAACAGTTGTAAATCCCTTAAAGGGCATCTGTCAGCAGGTTGGTACCTATGAAACTGGCTGACCTGTTACATGTGCACTTGGCAGCTGAAGGCATCTGTGTTGGTCCCATGTTCATATGTGTCTGAATTGCTGTAAAAAGTGATATTTTAATATATACAAATGAGCCTCTAGGAGCAATGGGGGCATTGCCATTATACCTAGAGGCTCGGCTCTCTCTGCAATTGCCATGCCCTCTCCACCAGGGCCAGGCAGTGAAAATATCATCACGCCTGGCCCTGTCATTCAAAGTAGAGGGGTCAGGGTAGTTGCAGAGAGAGAAGAGGCTCTAGGGTTAACGGCAATGCCCCCGTTGCTCCTAGAGGCTCATTTGCATTCATATCCTGCCGCAGCCCAGGTCCATCTGAATGATCCAAGGCTGCAACTCTCATAGACTCCAATGTTAACACATTGGAGTTTATGGCAGAAGTGATATTAGGATTGCATGCTCAAATTCCCGAGAGGAAATATATACACAAAAAATAAGAACTCAAATCACCTCCTTTTCCTAAAATGAATATAAAAATCAATGAAAAAAATAAATACATATCATAGGCATCGCCATGTCCAAAAAAACGCCTGTACTATAAAAATATCTATCCTATATGGTGAACCACTTAATGGACAAAAACATCAAATTGGCCAATTTGTCATTGTTTCATTTATTTACCTTCCCAAAAAAATGGAATAAAAAGTGATTAAGAAGTCATACATTTATTAGTGCCAGTACAAAGTACACCTTCTCATGCCTTGTTACGCATAACATGCACCCTCATAAGCAACTCATATGCACCCCTTTTGAACTCACTACCCTGTCTCTTTGTTAGACACCATCTTTGGCATTGGCACGCAAATATAGTTTACCAAGATTCTCCCCTTATCTGTGACCTCCACTTTTCCATGCCCCTTTAACAGAGACCTCCACAGCACTTGTCCCTTTAACAATGACTGCCACAGTACCCCGTTCCCTTTACAGTGACCACCGCAGTGCTCTGCTGACTTAGCAGTGACCTCCACAGCAGCTGTCCCTTTAATAGTGGCCCCTGCCCCCTTAACAGTGACCTCCACAGTGCCGCCCCTTTGACAGTAACCTCCACAGCGGCCTATATATATATAAGAAAATGATGGCGGCACTGGAAAAAACAACAGTTTGGGTGCTAGGTCCAGGGATGTAGCTGCTTACCCCAAATAGATAGATGAAAAACGGACAGCACTCCAAGTAAAAGCAATGGTGTTTATTCACCCATGTGGATGGCAACGTTTCAGCTCATACAAGAGCCTTTTTCAAGCAATGAACACAGTGTATACTGGGGTATATAAAGGGGTATATATATGGGTATATATATATAAATATACCCCAGTATACACTGTGTTCATTGCTTCAAAAAGGCTCTTGTATGAGCTGAAACGTTGCCATCCACATGGGTGAATAAACACCATTGCTTTTACTTGGAGTGCTGTCCGTTTTTCATCTATATATATATATATATATATATATATGATTTGTGCTTATACTTATCATCATTCATGCTATCTGTTCTTCTATGATATCCTCACTGGCCTTTCTCATGACCCTAATGATCTAGCATAAAAATGATTAATTTAAAATATATTATTGCAAGATGTGAACCATTACTGATTCATCACCGTTGCTTTGACCTCGACAGATAAGTAGTTGATGTATGTAGAAAAATTTACCCAGTTTATGTTATCTATTAAGCTCTTACAAAAATGTGTTCTTTTGAAACCAATATAAGCTGAACAGGAACGAATCAATATAAGAAAAGCCAAGTCAGGAAAAAAGAATGATTGGCCATTACACTGAACACAACAAATAAATAGGCATGAGTAAGCAAGTGGTTAAAAAACCCCAACAAACAGTGTCTGTAAATCCCTGCATCTGTTCCTGACTGACAAATAATAGCATGGCTCAAGGATGTCATTGACAGGGGGAGATTTCTTTCTGCTGCAACCAACATCTAACTCACCTGCAGGACTATTAGAGGACTACAATGAAACAGCCTTTCATTGGCACTTATACAAAATATGAAGTTTGGTCCACATAATGATATAATCTTTACAGGAAAAGAACAAAGTCAACATACCACTCTCCACTATTACAAAAAAAAAAATGAAAAAAAAAAAGATTTTATATTGACGGTAAATGTGGTATTGGACGTAGAGATAGAAATTACCCAGGAAAATCAGGACAAACATTGGGCCCCCGCTTACTCTTCTAAAGCAGCTTGACAGAAACTTCCTTTCCTTTATTCTGAAAGCAAAGTTTTGTGTCATAGTTCTAATTTGGTCTTGTTCACATTTCAATCAAAGACCGTCAATTTGCATTACTTAGTGAGAAACACTGAAAAGACATCATTTGCACAACCCGTCACAGGTCTACCCGTCAGGCAATGAATCACGACATTATCCAATCAGAATCTACTTGCTTTGAAATGTAGTAAGTACCTGCTCATAGGCAGGTAATGAGATCATTGTGTGTACATATGAGGAAGTGCTGTCAGAGGGTGAATTATAATCCTGTATTCAATCACTTCTCTAGTAAATTCATGCTGAATATATTTATGTAAGAAATTAGTGGCTTTTAGAACTTGACGGCACAGTGTTTCCCACATCACTTTGCTAGTCCAATAATTTGAGGTCATGCTGAATATCTATTCAAGCTGGCAGACATCTCTGGTGGCGGCTTATTTCCCGAAAGAACAAAAGGATTGGGTGTTGAACTTCATCAACTATCGTGAGAAAGTCAGGTACTCTCCATACACATTGGGCTATTGGCCGATCCTGCCAAAAATAAGGGGCTCAGCTGACAACAGTAAGGCCGAGTTCACATCAGTGTTCAGCCTTTCCGTTCTCCCGCTTCACACATAACTGAGCCGAATGTAGCCTACAGACCTCGTAGACTATAATGGGGTACCTTAGGTTTCCACTCAGAGGATAATTCTTGAAACGGAGACAAAAGTCCCAAAAGAGGGACACTTGAGAGGCATGCTTTCGGCACTTCGGCAAATCTGCAAACACAATTTCATGTAGTTGTCTTTACATATTCTGTCAATCAAATTAGCCAATTGTTATATCATATGTACAAAACAAAATCCAGGTGGACCATGTGGTCAGTGCACTGTGAGAACCTGGTATTAATGTTGGGTATCAGTCCTAAATGTCATGACTTTTCATACCTCCAATATGAGCTGGGGACACCTATTCATCTGGCTAGAGGGAACCACAGTGTATACTAAGAAAAATACATGTATAGCAGGAGCTACCAAGCATTGGCAACAATTTCAAGCTTAGATATGACCTTGATACCAGGATTAAAAGAAAAAATGGTGCACCTCCTTCCTATAAAATGTTGATTGTTGGTGCTGGTAAAAGAGAAGAACATTTTGGAGTAATTTTACAAATGTAATAAATCAGAGCTAGTCCTCAACCATAAAATGAAGCGTTATGGGGAAAAAGAAGTAAAAATAAGGATTGGATAAAAAATATATGCTTTGGAGGAGGAAGGAATTTAAAGTCTATCCTAGTCTGCATATGGCGTGGCAATAGTTATTCAGGAAAGCAGCTAATAGTTGTACAGTCCTCACGATCTTCAGGACAAGAACAGCTCAGGTTGTATGTGGTTTCAGGGCAAATCAGCCAAGGATTAGCAGTAAAAAACATATATAACAGGTAACTGTAAGTTAAGACATTTCCTTCCTGTCAAGGTTTAGAATTAGTTCTTTTCCTCAGGCAAAAGGAAAAAAAGTCATAGCGTGCTGAAATGTGTATCATTCACCACCCTGACATTAGACTTCTGCACATCAACTGGAGTCTACATTTTTGCCGACTATAAAGTGTTTATCTGGTTTATCTAGCATCACCAGACAAGAGTGCTGACAAGAGTTATCACGTCATTTCTGCACATTTTATCTACCTTTCATTATCCAATCGTCACCTTTATTTTTGGAAGGATATAAATGTAGCACATTAAATAATTCAGAAGGCATCGAAATGAGTCAACATAAATTATGCTGAGGTAAATGAAGCTTTTCCTTGACAAATATAGAATAAGAATCATTTATAGAGATGTAGACCATATGCTTATCTGTACCATTAAATGCTTTCTTGTGGAATGCTACAGATTGTGTCAATCTTAGTCTATTTTTTAACTATGTACTATAAGATTTTTCAGCAAAACTGTACCTATCCACAGGGGAGCACATACTAAATTTTGCTATGGGGTCGAATGAGATATGTGTACACTCCTGTTTATATCATAATTGTCACGCTCGTGTGTGGGAGGAAAACACCACAACAAGCACAGCAGGGAAAAGGGGTTACCGGAATAAGGCCGGGAAACTAGGGAAGGAAAATGGACACCTTCCAGAGAAAACCCTAACTCCAGTCCTGACAGACTACTAGTATGAACAGGCCCAAAAGGTAGGCAAGTTCATACACCGGATACCTAGAATCCTATCTCGTCCTATAGGACCCTGGAACTAATGTCAGGACTGAGTCTACCTGTTCCTCCAAAGGAATGGACGAACAGGAGTCTCCCTCAGGCCTAATGACAAACAACAGGGAAAGGCAACACACACATATATAAACAAAATACAATGAAGCTTTGGTAGCACCAGGAACTCAGCCGAGAACCAAACACAGGCTAACCACAAGTCCAACAGAAGCTATAAACCGCAAAGCATAGTGGGAAAAACAACTATAAATAGAGAAGGCAAAATGACCACAATAGCCACACCTGGGGAAAGAAGGTGTGGCAAGCACCAGAAACAACACAGACGTCATTTGATCCAAAAGGAAAAGATGTCAGATCAAACCACGTGTTGCCAGTCTCACAGATCTCCTGCCACCTGTCGCAGGAACGTCTGTATGTCTCGGTACGTCCGTGACAGTAATTAAAACAGTTTTTCTGGAATGGTCACTGGATGCTTCCTCCCTGTCGAGAACCTTTCCAATACACAATTTAAATAGAACTCACTTGGAAAATTCCCCACTGCCAGTCTCCTTTGGTATCCTGTAGTAATGATTACACATGACCACTGCAGACATTCACCGGATAGTGACAGGCTGCTATAGTGATGTTCAGGTATTTGCAACAGAGACTTGTGGTAGCGCTGAAGTGACAGGGGATGTTCCATGTGAGAAGTACTTTTATCACATCCACTTTTTTTATCCCAAGTTTTAAATGTCCTAGACAGCTCTTTAAAATGTTATTTTAAAAAAATGGCCTTCAATGGAAAACTCCAATGAAGTGTATTTCTCTATTATCGACCACCTAGATCAGTGATGGCGAACCTATGGCACGGGTGCCAGAGGCGGCACTCAGAGCTCTCTCTGTGGGCACCCGCACCCTGGAAAAATCTACGGTGTACCAATATGCCTTAGAGTTTTCCTGCCATTTATCAGCACAGGGCGCGCCATGAACAGCACAGGCACCGCACTGAATGCAGGCAGGCTATTATAGCTAAATGATAAAGTACATGGAAGATATACTATATTGGACTGTAGTATTCAGGTTACATTGCCGTGTTGGCACTTTGCGATAAATAAGTGGGTTTTGGGTTGCAGTTTGGGCACTCGGTCTGTAAAAGGTTCGCCATCACTGACCTAGATATACGTGAACAGTTTTAGATGTGACACCTTGGTGACCACCATCCATGTACCTTTCAGTCTAATTAAGTGGATGCCACCCTAGTGGGACAAAGTTTTGTAGACAATATAGTACTACCCCCAGGTCTCTCCATGTAATTGCTTCACGTGGAGACATTACTGTCCTCTTTCCTTACTTATTAACATGTAACTGATAACAGACAAAATGATGGGGAACATAGAGACTATTTCATATACAGATATACTAATAAAAGTGCAAACAAACTAGCAGCCACATAAGACCCAAGTAGCAGTTATTCTGCACTTTCCTCTCTTAGTCCATGTTAGCTATATGGTAATTTACATAACAATGCCAAGACATGGGAAAGTTTCCTAACCTTTGACAAAATGTACTTGAAATCATCTTTGTTTTCACGATAGAGTTACACAGAATACAAAGCAAGACGATGAAGGCAGACAAGGAGAATTCCTGAGGTATACAGAGTCAGCAACTCCTCTGTCAGTATGGCTGGGATGAATTTCTGAAGTGTCAAGTTCAATTCATCAAGGTCGGCTCAAGCTACATGAGGAGAGACAAGTAAAGTTGGGGCAGGCAGTGTGCACTCTGAGCAGATTGGTTTTTAGCTAGGATTTGTGAAATGCTCGGCTTTCTCTATGTTTCTCCGTACAGGTAGGAATTCCAAAAGTGATCCCCCCACCCATCAGACACACCTTTTTAAATTTAGTGTAGCACTTGGGAGTGTTGAAATGGTTCTTGAACCAGAATTTTTTTTGTGCCACTGATGTAGATGAACCTACAATTCCCTCATTATAGGAGTCACTCCATAATAAGGGAATTCATAATAACCTAATATATAGGAGCAGACACACACTGTACGTGCTGCAGATGAATCACATCTTTTCTTTTATTATGTACTTTATTAATTCCATAGCACACCTGTCCAGAATTTCGGAAAGACGATAACTTTATGTCCATCTGTTCCAAATCTGTTCCCAATTCATTCTTATCATTACCCGTTTCCCCTCCAACATCTAACAATAATGAGTTGTGCTATTATTAACCCTCTTAACCATATTTTGAATTTTTTCATTTAGATAGATGACCTAATACTGCTACCTCTGAGGTTAATGGAAGTTCTGTAGCTGTTTTCTTTCCATCTCCTCAAATCCACTATACCAACAATTTTGGACTATGGGACATCTCCAGATCAGATGGAAAAAAATCTGCATACTCCAGGTGGCACTTTGGGCATCTGTTGCCCCTTCTGTGATCAATTTTAAGTAATAATGCAGGGGTATAATACAGGCGATGCAAAATATGAAATTCTATTAATCTAAGGTTATTTGAGACTGACGTTTTTCTTACCTTTTTATAAAAGTTCCACCATTGTTGTGCACTCCTTGGACCATCTCCTTTTTCTCGCTTTTAAAACTCATCATATTTCCCAACCCTTTTACCCTTTTTTTAAATATATCTATGAAAGCGATACAGCTCTATTTTTTTCTCATAACAGTAATCAATACATTTGTATTCTTTTATAAAAAATAAAGATTTATCCTTAGTGCCATCAATAACAATCAGACCTTAAAGAGATTATCCAATTTCTCAAACCCCCCCACATGTGCTGGGCCCCTCACCGGTAATATACTTACCCAGTTCCCCGTCCCCGCACCACCACTGCTTCTCCTTTCTTCTGCACACGGATAAAAACATCCTGTGTCGGGGGGAGCAGCCAATGGCAGGCGGGGATGGGGACGAGCCTCCCTAGCATCGCTGGTGACGCTACGGAGGCTCGTCCCTGTCGCGGCCTGCTACTGGCTGCCCCACCCCCGACGCCGGATGTTTTGATCCACGCGACAGGCAGCAGCAGTGGCCATGCCGGCATCAGAAGCGACGCCGGTGCCAGGGAGAGAGGTAAGTACAATCTGTGTGAGGTGCTCGGGCATACGGGGGGGCATTATAGGTCTTGAATAACCCCTTTAAATAGATGACTGCATTATTCAAAGACTGCATTGCATGTTTGCAGTGATGGCTGCATAGAAAAAGAGGCACATATTAATTTCCCAGCAAACTCTACCATGGTGATAACTACATAAAGGCTGGTGACAATCTGAATAACACCCAACTCCTGAAAAGTCGCCATCATTTGCTTTCTTCTCACTGGGATATGTGACTTAACCAGTTACAAGATTAGCTTACTGCTTTAACCTAACAAAACCAACTCTGCAAAACCTCCAGCCCCGACTTGACTTTATCCCAAGGGAAAATATTAATGTAATTATTCTTTTCATGAAGCATGAACAAAATGTCACACGGGATCAAATCAGGCTAAACTAATTAAAACCTAAAATCTAACGAAAAAGTCTCGAATTTAAAATGAGCTCCACTTCCCCCTCTTGATCCCTTTCAGAGTTTGGATAAAAATGGGATAACACATTTGAGACGTAATTAGCTAATTTACTGTGATACAAAAACCTGACTGATTCCGTGGCGGGGATGAGGTCAGCTGACGCCTTATGACTCGGTAGAGGCTGTATATCTAATTACCAGCTGTCCAAGCAACTCAACGTCCCATGCAAGAAAGACTTCTATGTCCATGAAACAGCTCATTCATAATTTCTGAGTCTTTCGCCTCATTTGGAAAGGAAAACTAAGAATACTAAATTATTCTACAAACCTTAGAGGGGTTGTATCATCTCAGACTTTGATGGCATTCCACTAGGACCCAGATAGGTGTGGGTCCCACCGCTCAGAAAGGGCCCTCGAATGTGAAAGAAGGGTACACAGTGCATTGCTATGGGAATTCTGAAAACAGCTGAGCATGTGTGCTCACTTCAGGGGGTCCCATTCTAGAGATAGGTGTGGGTCCTCTGACCTGTTGCTATCCTAGCATTATGCCGCCAATGTCTAAGATGAGACAACTCCTTTAAGTAGGGTCACTTCTCCTGATATGTGTATTTTAGTAACTACATGCATTCCCCATGTAATAACACTTCTGGAGCATCTATTCTTATATCTCTATGATGTACCATTCCTTTATTATTCCTACTAGAAGTTATGAATTAATTGTTAGCAGTCTGCAATAAAGGTCCAGCTGGGTGTTACTAGCTGGGGGTGTGTCCCTGCAAAGTCTGACATTGTCATGGTGAATGCAAGCAGTTACTAAATCAGAAACGTCTGGAGAGGTTACAGGTCCGCCACAGCTGTCTGTAGGTAATAAATGCACTTTCTGTAAAAGGTTATTCACTTAAAGAGCCTCTCTCAGCAGTTCTAAGCTTGATAACAGCACTAGGCAGGGGCTGGGGACAGCTGTACAAACATACATTACGTAGAGCTTTCAGTATCATGATTAATATATGAAGTTTTACTCTGCAAGATTCTGCTCTTTAAGTGCACTGGAGGAGGAGCTTCACTGTGAAGCACAACTTAAAGGGAACCTGTCAACTTTATGCTGCCCTCACCGAAGGCGGCATAAAGTAGTGACAGATGCTCTGATTTCAGTGGTGTGTCATTAATGGGCTAAAAATAAGTGGTTGTCGAGAACAAGCATCATAATCATTGCAGCCCGATACTGGAAAAGAGTCACGACAGCCTGAGAAGAGTCATAGTTATTCAAGAGCTTTTGCTCTCCCTGCCACCTGCTGATGATATAGTGTTCTCCTTAGTTTTCTCCTTAGGAGTGGACTGCCAATAATCAGCAGGTGGCGGGGAGAGCAGGAACTCATGAATAACAATGACTCTTCTGAGGCATCCCTAACTCTTTTCCAGGCCCAGGCTGTGATGATTATGATGCTGGGACTCGGCAACCACTTACTTTAAGCACATGAGTGACACACCGCTGAAATCAGTGTTTCTTTAACTACTTTATGCTGCCCTCAGTGAAGTTAGCATACCGTTGATGACAGGTTCCCTTTAAAGCAGAAGGCAGGGGATGTGATGCAGTTCAATGTAGAGAGCACTTCACAGTGAAGCTCCACCTCCATTGCACTTAAGGGGTAGAATCTGGCAGAATAAAAATTCATATTGACAGTAGTCATGATAATAAAAAGGTATTTTTGTACTGCTCACCCCAGCCCCTACCGAGTGCTGTAAGCATTTCAGCATGGTCAAAACTGCTGGCAGAGTCCCTTTAAAATCGAGGGAAGGACCAATTATCAGGAAGAAATGTTCCCATGAACGTTACTGGTAACTGCCCATGTACATGTGCGCCAATCGCCTGATCTGTGACTCATTCATTTATATGGCACATAATATCATTGGGGCACATTTATTAAGACCGCCGGTTTAGACGCTGGTCTTAATAAGCCCTATAGCAGGCGAAGGCCTCTTCATACCTTCAGTGGATCCACCGCTGCTTCTTAATATAAGACATATTCTTTGCTGTCTTACATATAGACCATTTTCTACACCTAAAACAGGCGTAGAAAATGACAAATGAGACGGGCCTGCCAGGCCATCCCCTTCTCCGCCCACACCGCGCCCACTTGGCATGGGCGGGAAGAAGTTGCAGATTGCGGCTCAAAGGACCTTTGCCCCGCAATCTGCACCAGAAATATAACTAATTTAGGCATATTTCTGTTTAATAAATGACCCCGATAGTTTTATTTAGAAGCACATCAAACAGGGATGTGTTGCCAACAAACAGTGAATGTGTGTGGGGATGAACGAAGTAGGCTATGATTGGGATGGAGCGATTCATCCCTGATCATCTTCTTGTGAGTCGGCCTATTAAAATGGCCCCTAGGTTAGTAATTATAATCCTCTGGATAGGTCATCAGTATCTGATTGGTGGGGGTCTGACACCCAGGACCTTCCCTGATAAGCTGTTTGAGAAGGCAGCACATCCCAGTAGGGCCGCAGCCTTCTTCAGATTTTCCTAGACATCGTAACTTATGTTCATCGGTCACATGGCCTAGGCGCCCCATTGAAGTGAATAGGGCTGAGCTGTGATACCAAGCACAGCCACTGTGCAATGGACGTCTCCGTGCTTGGTTTGCTTGGAGAAGGCTGCAGCGCTACTGTCAGCTAGGGTGCCTTTTCAAACAGCTGATCATCAGGGTTCCCGGGTGTCAGACCCCCACCATTCAGATACTGATCAGTATGAAACTCCCAGACAACCCATTTAACCATCAGGGTACGGCCACATGGTCAGATTTTCTTACGCACTTTGTGAAGCCCAAACCAGGAGTGAATAAAAAAAAAAGGAGAAGGAGCATTTGTCCTTTATACTTTTTAAACATTTTTTGATTGACTCCTAATTTTGGCTTCCAAAACTGGATCTGGAACCCTGGGCATAAATTTAGTGTAATGAATGAAATGCGCTATTTTTATAACAAAATGAAGTCAGTTTTATTTTATTTCCTTTTTCACCTATATGCTGTATAGCGTTACACACAGACACAGATACGCGTTCAGAAGACAGAAGAGGTTAGTTTTCAGAGCACTCAACCATTTCTGAGAAGTCTGGGAAGATGGGAAGTCACACGTTTCAGAAGTGGAGGATGCCCACACTAGGAGCCATGCAGTCTAGCCAGCATCACTGGTAATCAAGAATCAGCTTGACAATGGCATGTTCTAAGAGGCCACAACACAAATCCTCAAAAACCAGATTAGGATTGTTCTCATGAACGTTTGGATCCTGACAGAAACTCTTGATATACTAGACAAAAAACATTGTACTATATGATTTCATGCACATTAGTGCGAAACCATTTCAACCTTTACTGAAACCTTGATCTGTCTTTTTTCACAAGTTTATAGGTCACTTATTAAAGTTTACATATCTTACAAAAAATATTCTCTCCATACTTGTTGGGTGGACAAATTCTTCCCGGTATAATGCTAGTGCTATGCTTTGTGTCACCTCATTTCTTCTCTCCAGAATTAGTTACACTTTAAACATATCTGCTTTTCCTAATGTACCCATTTGACACCTCTCTGACACCTCCTTAGTATTGGAATGAATGTATGCATGTACATTTAGGGTATTTCTACACAGGACTGAAACCCAGCGGACTGCCCATCATAGATTTGCGTTTGCAGTGAGGATTTAAAGAGAACCTGTCACTGGGATTTTGTGTATATTGCTAAGGACATGGGCTGCTAGATGGCTGCTAGCACATCCGCAATACCCAGTCCCCATAGCTATCTGTGCTTTTATTGTGTCCCAAAAATGATTTAATAGATATGTAACTGAACCTGAGATGAGTCCTGTCTCCTCCATACTTCAGAGATAAGATCAGCTCTGACTCTGAGCCCAGCCACGTCCACTGAAGGAGCCCAGCACCGCCCCGCATCCTCTGAATCTCCTCCTTGCACCCCGACGTCACAAAGCTAGAGCGCCATAATCACGCGATGCGCGAGCTAGTGCATGCGCAATTCGTTTCCTGAGGCTGATGCCAGCACAGCGAAGGAATACTATGCAGACACTGCGCATGCGCTAGCTTGCACATCGCAAGACTACAGCACTCTAGCTTTGTGACGTCGGGGAGTAAGGAGGAGATTCGGAGGATGCGGGGTGGTGTCTGGCTCCTTGACAATGGGCGTGGCTGGGCTCCGGAAACGTTAGTAGCCTCATTTACACACATATATTTATATATAATTATAGCTATGGGGACTGGGTATTACGGATGTGCTAGCAGACATCTAGCAGCCCATGTCCTCAGCTCAATACCTAAAATCCAGGTGACAGGTTTCCTTTAAAATTCACATTATGTCAATTTATGCAGCGCTTTTCCATTACGGATTTCACTCATTGCAATGCACAGGGTGAAATCTTCTGTAAATCCACAACAATCTTTATGTAAATCATGTGGATTTAGCCGAAGAGTTTTTAGCTGCATATTATGTCCGATGGATATACAGCCTTAAAGGGCTTTTCTGAGAGTTTAATATTGATGGCCTATCCTATGTAGCAGCACAACAAAATGGATCCTTCAGTGGTGGTGCCCGCGGTGTCAGGCGCCAGTCCGTAGAACCCCCAATACAGCAAATACAAAAAAGTCAACTGCGGCACTCTCATGTCTTCATAATTCCAACGTTTAATCACCAAATAACAGCGACATTTTGACCAGTGTGGTATTTCTCAAGCAGTGTACATAGTGAATGAGGTACAACATTTATACCCTCTAATACCAGTCACATGATACAATTAAGCAAATTATAAATGATAAATGTTGTACCTCATTTACTGTGTACACTGCTTGAGAATGGCCACACTGGTCGAAACGTCGCTGTGATTTGGTGATTAAACGTTGGAATTATGAAGACATGAGAGTGCCGCAGTATACCTTTTTGTATTAGATCAGCGGGGGTCCGACGCGCTGTACCAACGCTGCCTAATTGTTTGAAGTGAATGGGACACTTCTTGTAATTACACCGCTCACCGCTGCAATGTTGACGGCAAGCTGGTAAACAATGAAGGGAAGCACTAGCACAGAGTACGGCCTCCTCTTCAACCAGCTGATTGGCGGGGTGCCGGGTGTCGGACCCCCGCTGATCTGATACTGATGATAGGTCATCAACATTAAAATCCCGGAAAACCCCTTTAAGGGGTTGGTCCATCAGATATTGGTGGCATATCACTAGGATATGTCACCATTGTCAAAAAGGTGCAGGTCCCACCTCAAGTTACAATATTAATTGGTTACAGCATGACCATTGTAAGTTGAAACCACTGTAACTGAGCCATATCACTATGGAAAACTGGTAATTGGTTCCAAAGTCCCAAAATGCATCCCAAGATAACAGAAAATTAAGGTTTAAGAAAAATAAGCAGATAACTGAGACAGATAAAGCAAGTCCTTACATATAGCATTCATCAATATATGCTGGAGCTATAAATCACTTTCTATGATGAGAACATTAGTTTCTTCAGGGTCTTTTACAGTATGCACGTACCAGAAAAAAGACATGGAGCTGCCCTCCACCAGGGTATCCCCTGCTGACCCTGACACAGGAAAAGAGCATTGCAGGAAATGTACTTGACTGATGTTTTACCAGAAAAATTACCATTTCAATTGGATGGGTCTGATTATGAGGCAATTGTTGAAAATATTGTAACCTGAGGCCATTGTATCTTGAGGGGCCACTGCACTTAGATACCCCGTGAAATACCAATCCTGTAACATTTTTTCTCACAACTCTGTATTATGTTCCTCTATCAGTCCCCCATGTCCACATAAATTGACAAGTGATACATCCTTGTTAATGGAGTGTATCTCTACATAGTTTCAAACCGTCCAGTTAGTGTCAAGATGTAGAGATACACCTTATTGATAAGAGGAATGGTGGGACTGGACTATACATCGACCTTGGAAGCAACACACAAGTTGCTTGCTGGACTTTTCGTCATTCTGGGGCCATGCGGTGACCCCACTCAATTCCATTATGTTATGTAGCTACATACCTGTTACAGGTAAAGTTGCCATAAAGCCCCTGCCTTATTCATACTTTTCCTGAAGAAGTTATAGACGGATTAAAATAAACATGTATGAAGCTAGTAGTAGAAGAACTACATCAGTGTCCGATGGAGTACTGCAATATAAAGTTATCTAATTTAGATCACTTACATCAGGGGCAGGGAACCTCTGGCCCATGGGCCACATACAGCCCATATAATTTCATGTCGCCCCCGGCTCCCTGTCCCTATTACAGAGCATATAATGCAAATGCTAATGACCACTTCCATTATGGGGAAGGCGGGAGGCAGGCGAAGGTCAGGAACAGTCCTGTGCTCACTGTACTGACCTTTCCTGGTCTTCTTCCAGGCCCCGCTCTGTGTCCTGACACGTACAGTATCTGGATGTAGTAAACGTAGGTGTGCACTATGACCTGACGTTGTGCGCCATCAGGTCACAGTACAGCGGCAGAGCCGTCCGGAGCTGGAAAGGTAAGTTTACTTATAATTTTTTTTTTATATGTGTGATCTGAGGTCTAATTAGAGGTCTGATCTGAACAGGTGCAGGCTGGGAGGGTCTGACTGGATGCTTCGGGAGGGTCTGATGGGGGTCTAAGCTGAGGTTAATGGAGGCTGTAGAGGGACTGATCTGGGGTGGGGGGGTCTGATCTGAGACTGTAGGGTCTAATAGGGTTGTGATCTGAGGCTAATGGAGGCTAGGAGGGTCTGATGGGAGACTGATCTGAGGCTAATGGAGGCTGGGGAGGGTCTGATCTGAGGCTGGGAGGTCTGATGGGCGTCTGATCTGAGGCTGATGGAAACTTTGCGGGTCTGATGGAGACTGATCTGAGGCTAATGGAGGCTAGCAAGGGTCTGATGGGGGTGTGATATGAGGCTGGGGGGTCTGATGGGGGTGTGATCTGAGGCTGATGTAGGCTGGGGATTCTGATTTGAGGCTGATGGAGGTGGGTGCAGATCTGAGGCTGAGAAACGGACAAAGGCAGGGACAGTTGCGAAGACAGAGGCAGGGACAGTGGCAAAGGGAATGATAGCTAGGTGGACCCCTCTGGGATGAGCTTGGCTGCCATTAATGCCAAATAAAGAAAAAAATAACTAAATATATAACATTCTCAACTTAAAAATTAGACTGTTATAATTGCCGAAAATGGTGTCTGTACTATATAAATGCAAGAATACAGTTTTTTAGCACAATTTCTGTAACATACCCCTAATTCAATTATATGTTTGATCAAATATAGCGGTCAAATTCTTAAGCGTAGAATTTTGTATGGCCCACAAAAGATGTTAAAAACATCCAAATGGCCCTCTGCGGCAAAACGGTTTCCCACCACTGATATGAATAAAGCATCTCAAACATTACTATACTCAAAAATAAGACTTACCTGGTATGGGTACAGAGTCACACCATTAGTTCTTGATAATGACCATGTACCATCAAGGTACTGATGAGCTTGAACAGCTACTGAATTCATGATGTTGCCATTATTTGGGCTTGTTGCCACTGGTAGGCTGACTTTGGCTTGATGTGAAGGAGACCCATTTTTCTTTTCTTGTCCATTGGCGAGCCCAAGACTGTTTGGTTTACCACCATGTTTGTTGGGCACAAAGCCAGGGTAGTTAGGTGTGGTGTAGGGATTTGGCATGTATACCCAGTCTTTTGGCTGAAGGTTTCCCATATGTCTTGGACCCATTAATGCTGGAATATTAGAATGTCCTGGAGGAGATCCTGGAGAAGCGGCATCATAGTGTTCAACATTGGCAGACTGCTCCAAAGATGTCACCATCTGGATAGCTTCCTGTTTAAGCTGATTAAGATGAGTGGCACATATATCACAACGGTTGTCTCTCTCATTCCAAGACTTTCGGATGGTGTTTGGCACTTGAAGCTTGTCGTGTATGCCAGTAGTGATGGATGGGTCCTGGAAAAGATAAATTAATACAATTCGTGTTATGAATTGAAAGCAAAATCTCCTTGAAAAGGAAATATAAGAATTACAATTATAATTTTTAGAATATCCACTGATACATTAAAAAGCCATTTTCTCAATCTGGCACTTTACTGATCTAAATAATGAAATGTTAAAAACATGAAATAAATTGCTATATGCAGCATTTTGCCCTTATTCTAACTGAAGGACTTCAGACTCCAGTGTCATTACTCTGCAGGGTTCTTATGAAGCTGATATCAAAGCACATGCATACTCTGTTGTCAGCAAGCCTGCAACGCTCTATTAATATTAAAACGGTTCATGCCCTCTGGAATATTGTATTGTCCACATAATGTTCCTGCAGCATTGTCAATCCCTTTTTACTATAAGCCTGCTAAATAATCCCAACAAACTACACTGCAATTTTCTAAGACTGGAGGTAAGTTATCGTAGACAAAGCTGGAGGTAACATTGAGGGTACAGATATCTTACGGAGATCAAAATATCATATGGCGATCCTCAGGACAGGCCATCAATATCAGATCTGTGAGGGTCGCCAGTCAGCTGTTTGAAGGAGTTACAGTGTTTGCCCAATGCTGCGGCTTCTTGAATGTTTACATTGGTCCATCTACCAGTACAATGCCTACTTACTACAGATGGCAGCAAAGGCTGTGGGAGGAAGCTACGAAGTAGATGACATGCAGGTAGACAGATCATTGTAGACAATAAAGAGGCCACAGTCCCGTTCAGACAGCTATCAACGGAGGTGCCAAGAGACTCCTACTGATGGGCTATCACGATTTATAGGCCATAAGTAGTCTAATGCTGAAAAACACTTTTAATTATAGGATTTTCATCCTTATGATGTGTGCCATAACATGTAATACTGTGTATAAATTATTGGGTGGGAAAATGGGATAAAAGGGGTTGTACATGATTAGAAATACATGGCTGCTTTATTTGAAAAAGACCACCAAACATATCCACGGGCTGTGTCTGGTACTGCTGCTCTGCTCCACTGAAGTGAATGAGGCTAAGCTGGGAACCACACACAACCTATGGACACGTGTGGCACTGTTATTAGAAGAAAGCAGCAATACCATATTTTTAATCCTGGACCTTTAAATAGGGAACCTCAGTCTTGCCAAACATATTGGTAGATACGCCTATTCTGCCAATTGTATGGACGCCAATTTGTATGTCTTTTACATACAGATGAGTCTGTGGGATCCTGATGTATACAGATTATACCAAGCGGCTCAGCCAGTTTGGCCAGTTGCACGCAGTAGGGCATGCTCACCTGGGCAACCAATGACTGCAAGACTAATCGTGACTGTAGCTCACTGAATGCCAAAAGTTGCTAAATTATACTAAATTTACCTTGCCGCATGCTCCATTTTGATAAATTTAGTGCTAGATTTTCCCTATCACAAAGTGATATAATCTAAGACATTATTGAAGAGCCTTATAGTGTTCCTCTGGTAAAGCACAAAAGATATGGAAAATAAGTATCTGTGACTACTGCATCATTCAGAACCCATGATAATTCAGTGTTTTACATCCATGCGCACAAAAGACTTAACACAGGACCAATCAAAGTCACCGGTTCAATTGAAATATCCACGCAGAAAGCACTATTCTTGTCCGTATTAAAATCCATTTCATTGAAGTGTATGAGTGCACAAAAAAGTGACACCATAAAGATGTCCTCGTCAAAGTGAAGACAGGAGAGCACCACTTGTTAGTCGATTTCTGTGTAAAATGGCGGCGGTGCTCGCAGTGCCAGGCCCCGACCTGAGGGCCCCCCCTTGGTAGCCAAAAAAATAGATGAAAAACCGCAGCACTCCCAGTCTTGAATCCAATCTTGTGTTTATGAACACCCAAAAAAAAATAGCAACATTTCGACAGCAAAGTCTTTTTCAAGCTATATAGCTGTCGAAAAGTTGCTATTTTTTTCAGTGTTAATTAACACAAAATTGGATTCAAGACTGGGAGTACTGCGGTTTTTTATCTATTTTTTTGACCATACAGATGTCCGCACGAAAGAACATCTGTTTTTGTTGCAGATTTATATCAGAATGGCCATCTGAATCAGGCCTAAGTATATGAAACAGTTTTCACTTCTGTGTTGCAATTCGCTTCAAGCTAAATTATTTTCACACTTATTAATAACTTACATTTTCATCAATTATTTTCTATTTACCAAGGACATCCAAGGACGTCCAAGTTATAATGGAGTAGCTTGTAGCCGGCTCCTTTTTCACACTGCAGTTGGTGCTTAATGGATTTATAAATCATTGTGACTTTTCCTAGGTGACATGGAAGGCCAGAAACGAATGCTCTGACATAGAACAAGATAGGTTGGAAAAAGATTTTGCTTTGACAAAAAAATAAACACAAAAGCAACGTCGGTACGTGTTATAAGCACACGTGTGCGAGCCAGTGGTGTCAATCATTGCTAATCCCAACAAGTCAGGTCAAGGAGGGAATGATGTCAAAGTCATATTGCAGTGGTCTGCTGAAAACATCTCTGTTCTAGAAGCCATCAAAAGCCAGAAGGTCTCGATGACTCAAATCAGTTGGTAAAATAATTAAACAGGTTAGTAAAAATAGTAATTAATTGCTAAAAAAACAAAACGTAACAAGATTTTAGTTTATTTGGTTCCCCTTTACGAATGCATTGTGTCTAGCACTAAACAACATACTGTACTACTATCTAAGAATACATGGCAGTAGCGTTAGGGGAGTGTGAATTTTGGGACTTGAATTCCATGACAACAGAATGAAGGAAATAATCTATCTTTTTCCAAACCTGGTAGTCAGCTTTGAAGCATTACTCTGCCTATTGTAGGAGAGTCACCAGGATAATAATGGACGGACGATACGTGCCACCAGAGGTCCTGGCCTCGGTGGAGTAAGAACCGGATCATTGCTGTTACAGCGGCGAATGCTGCTGGTGCAGCATGTCCGGGACGGTTCTTACTGGGAACAGGTAAAGAGCAGGGTGGGTGCCTGTTCCCCACGGCCAGCCCAGGTTTTTGGTGGAGCTGGGCCTTTGAAGAACCCAGTCTGCTGAAGATGGGGGGTGGGGTGTGTCTAGCTGTGCATATTGTGGACCGCAAAACACCGATGCCGCACATCGCCAGCACTTAATAAAGGATTCCTAGGACAAGAATAGGACATGGTCTATTTTTTTTGCGGAGCCGCGGATGAAATGCTGAATGCGGACAGCACACTGTATGCTGTCCGCATCTTTTCCGGCCCCTTTGAAAATGAATGGGTCCCTCGGAAGCTGTCTTACACTTAGAACTGGTGCTAGATGCGCCGAAGTTATGAAGAGGACAGCGCCTCCGCTAACGCAGGAGCTTTATTAAGATCCTTGACCCTTGGATACCTGAAGGACTTGCTGCAACTGCATCACCCCCCCCCCCCACAATCTTAGATCGAAAGAATCTAATAACTTGATCACCCCCAGAGTCCACCTCAAAACCTTTGGAGACAGAGACTTCTGTCATGCCGCCCCTACACTTTGGAACTCCCTGCAACACCCAATTAGGACATCCCCATTTCTGGAAGCATTTAAGTCCAAACTGAGAAGCCACCTGTTTAGTCTGGCATTTATGAACACCTGTATTTGCTCTGTAACACAGTCCAGCCTGCAACCCTGCATTGATCTGAGACATATGTATGCGCTTTGAGTCCTATGGGAGAAAAGCGCTTTACAAATGTTATTGTAATTATTGTTAAGACTGGCGATGGTGCCTTCTCAAACAGCTGATCTGCAGGGATCCTGGCTGTTGGACCCAAACCAATCAGATACTGACGACCTATCCTGTGTATGAGTCATCACTATTAAAATCTTGGAAAACCCCGTTAATTATGGCTAATACTTCATGACTGGAAGGCATCATTTCTCCAGAGAAGCGGAACAGGTAAGTCTGAACAAACAGCATTGACTTTGTTTAATTAAGCAATGCTGGTTGGACATCAGCGCTTTAAACCTGGTGAGAACCACATGAGTATTGAGGAGGAAGCAGGATTTTTGCTTTGAAGCAGTGTACACACTTCATGCTGCCCTTTTAATTGTACAGCAAGGTGCCGAGCTGTCATTATTAGTCACACAGAGAGACTAGGAATTTGACTTTCCTGAAATCTTGGCTTTGAGTTTTATAAAGCAATGTTTTTTCATGCAGTAAAATATTTCACAAAGTCTATTTTTAGTTAAAACATTTATAAATCTGATTTGTTTATAGAAGAATCACAGGCTAGACATTTACAAGACAAAAATGGCAACGTGTGTAAAATGGGACAAGAAATAAAAAACATGATAAAAGAAATTGAAGCAAACATCATGAAATAAACAGCATTGTAATGTTTACCTAGGACTTAGCAAAAGAAAAAAGTAAAAAAAAAATGCAAAAGTAATTCACTGCAGCTTCATCACTCATCTCTTCAGTTTATGCAGCAGTAAGTCCCTAGACATCCGTCAGAATATAAAAGGCAATGTGTAAAGCTTAGATTCTCAATGAGTCCATTCAATGTCAACGTCAACCCCTGCCCCTTTATGTTGGCAACACCTCCTCATGCAACATGAAAGCCACTTAATGATCACTGGGCTCAGAACAGTAGGACATAAAGTGGCCCCCCAGTGCTAATCAGCACACTTAGGCTAACCTTACCTCCCTGCTGGGATGTCAGCTGAATAGGTTAAGTGCTGACAGGCCAAAGAAGACCTCAGCCCCTTGACTTGTGTGGTCTGGGGAGGTCTAACATTACATACCTCCATAAATATTTCCCAAACCACTCCAACAGCAAGAGCAAGAAGAATGCCATGGAGTTTACACCACAGTAACCCTAGCAATGTATTCACATCAATGATACAGGGTGCTACTGTTACAGGTGAGCTGAAAGACCTATGTAGCAAGAAGGCAGAAGGTCCTTTTAGTCCGTTGTACTTCACATCAGATAAGCATCTGCAGACTCAAAGACTGCACACTACTGAGAATCGGAAACAAAGGCACAAGACTGGATAGCTAATACCATCCGACTCTAAGCATATTTCAGTGGAGTCTATTTTGGATTTCATTTCATGGATAAATAGTTGATGTGCATATCATAAGCATGGTCATGGAAGTTCTTGTGTGGACAATAGTCTATCAAACAATGTAAACATTATTGGATCAGTTTTAATGCTAACTGGCTTTTACTCATAACAATATATTACAGAATTAGAACGTATTTAGCATCCTGGTCCAATGTTATTTTTAAGGGGTTATGCTATGATTGAAACAAAGCTAGAACCAGCCCTGTACCTCACATGGAACCAGACATCTCACAATTCATTGCTCACATTGTTCTGCTAGATTTATTTCAGGCCAGCAGCTCAAGGACAAGGAGCATATTCTTTCACACGGGGTGTATCCTTTCTGCTGTAGCTTTTCCCCTATATCTGCCACAGCTTCTAACAGAAAATATAGTTGGTGACAGCTGAAGATTTAAACTGAGAACGTGCGACCACCTTAGTGACATGGGCAAAAGGGAAGGAAAAGAACAAACAGCAGGTGGTGCTATACAGATACATGTTATTGAATAGCACAGTGACTACACTAAATTTGCAACTGCATGCTATTTCAAAAATTTTCATATCCAGTACTGGTTTGAAAATGGTAGAATATTTTTTGTGGCACAACACCTTTAAAGTGGTTCTACACCTTTTGATTACTGATGATCTATCCTTTGTATAAATCATCAACATCTGAATGATGGGGTTCTGACAACCAGGACTCTTGCCGGTCATCTGTTTGAGAAGGCAGTGGCACTGGCAGTAACGCTGCAGCCTTCTCACTGTTTCCCACAGGTTAAGGTCCCATTACATGGGACGATGTAGAAGCAGATTGTCGGGAAAGAAGCGTTCCTTCCCAACAATCTACTAATCGCTAGCAGAGGAGACCGCCAGCTCCTGCAGAGTATCGGCAGCAGAGAACGCTAATGCCATCGCTCCTCCTCATACAGACTTTACACAGCACGATCTGCCACCGGGAAACAAGGATTTTTTGTGCTGCACAAATGATCCAATTACCCGATGAATGAAAGGTTCTCTTGTTCATCGGGTAATCGACAGTGCATTTTCACTGCCAGATCATCGATAACAGGCGTTACTATGAACGCTCATTAGCAATGATCTGACCTTTAGTGACGTCATGACTATTATCACTGGCCGCCCAGGTGTGGCTCAGCCCCATATTAATATCTAATGTACATGGCCACCATTACTTGTAAAAATGAAATAAAAAATACAGTGGATCTAATGTGAACCATAATGATTATTTTTTAAAGGTTTTTACATTCTCGACACATTTAAAGTTTTTATAGTAGATAATTTTTATTATGTCAAGCTTATAATTGTTCCAAAAATAAGTCATAACAAAAAAATCTATAAAACTGTTTTAGTATAACCATAAATCATCACAAAGTAGATGAATATATTTATGTAAATTCATACTAAGTGCGGATACAGAAAAGTGGTAGGACATCAGAACTGCAAAGACCACCTGGCTAACCAACTTCAATTAGATTCATAGAAAGGTTCTTGTCCGATGGTCTTAAGATCACAAGAATTACTGTCACAATGTTGACAGCTATCGGACACAACAGTAAGTGCTTAGCAATTGTTTGTTACAGTAGGATTTCAAGACTGCATCATTGTCAAAAGTCCTTCTGCAGATCCATTTACTGCCAGTATATCCTCACTATCAAGAATATGAGCTAATTTATAAACTATTAACATAGTTTGTTCAATTTACCTTACTACTTACTCCTTTATGTTTTGCAAATGGAAACTCCAAGACACATAACTACTTAAAGGAGTTTTCCAAGATTTTTTAACTGATGACCTATTTAAGAAGGCACCAGCACACTGTGCCTTCTCTCTGTTAGAATATTAAGCCAAATATTGGGAAGTAATGCTTGTTTGAATACTCGTTCCTGATAATAGCCCCGGGTATAAATCATCCTGTTTAAGACATTCAAGACCTCTGCTATACATGTATTGTGGAAGTCCATGGTTTAAACATGGCGTCCGCTCAGAAGCTGAGCAGGCACATTAGCCACCAAGTGCCTGCTGTTTTACACAGCAAACAGAGGCAATGTTTGTGATTGATGATAACACTGATCTGAGCAGTCTTTCCCCAGGACATGAGATTAAGGCTTAGTTCACACGAACGCGTGTGATCTGTGGCCGTATCACGGATTCAGACCCATTCACTTCGATGGGTCCGCAAATCCGGAATCGCGGAACGGCCGCACAGGATGGGACCCCTCGGAAGCACTATGGAGTGCTTCCGTGGGGTTACGTCCCGTACCTCCATTCCACAAAAAGATGTCCTATCTTTTAGCGGAACGGGCGGATCGCGGACCCATTAAAGTGAATGGGTCCGCGATCCGATGCGGCTGACCTACGGCCAGCGACCGTGCATTGCAGCCTGCTATTTGCGGGCCGCAGCACAAGCACGAATCGCACACGTTCGTGTGAACTCGGCCTAAGGTAGCTGTTTGGTTGCTGTGGCAGCCTCTTGCCTTCTGACGGCTCAGGGGCCTGCCACAGCAATGTTCCTATGGAGCCCTGCTTGTGGCAGGGCTCTATAGGAATATAGTAAATCTCCCATAGACTGCAATACTAATGGGGGACTTAAAAAAAGGTGTGTGTGTGTATATATATATATATACAGGTCCTTCTCAAAAAATTTGCATATTGTGATAAAGTTCATTATTTTCTGTAATGTACTGATAAACATTAGACTTTCATATATTTTAGATTCATTGCACACCAACTGAAGTAGTTCAAGCCTTTTATTGTTTTAATATTGATGATTTTGGCATACAGCTCATGAAAACCCCAAATTCCTATCTCTAAAAATTAGCATATCATGAAAAGGTTCTCTAAACGAGCTATTAACCTAATCATCTGAATCAACTAATTAACTCTAAACACCTGCAAAAGATTCCTGAGGCTTTTAAAAACTCCCAGCCTGGTTCATTACTCAAAACCGCAATCATGGGTAAGACTGCCAACCTGACTGCTGTCCAGAAGGCCATCATTGACACCCTCAAGCAAGAGGGTAAGACACAGAAAGAAATTTCTGAATGAATAGGCTGTTCCCAGAGTGCTGTATCAAGGCACCTCAGTGGGAAGTCTGTGGGAAGGAAAAAGTGTGGCAGAAAACTCTGCACAACGAGAAGAGGTGACCGGACCCTGAGGAAGATTGTGGAGAAGGACCGATTCCAGATCTTGGGGGACCTGCGGAAGTAGTGGACTGAGTCTGAAGTTGAAACATCCAGAGCCACCGTGTACAGGCGTGTGCAGGAAATGGGCTACAGGTGCCGCATTCCCCAGGTCAAGCCACTTTTGAACCAGAAACAGCGACAGAAGCGCCTGACCTGGGCTACAGAGAAGCAGCACTGGACTGTTGCATGTCATTCGGAAATCAAGGTGCCAGAGTCTGGAGGAAGACTGGGGAGAGGGAAATGCCAAAATGCCTGAAGTCCAGTGTCAAGTACCCACAGTCAGTGATGGTCTGGGGTGCCATGTCAGCTGCTGGTGTTGGTCCACTGTGTTTTATCAAGGGCAGGGTCAATGCAGCTAGCTATCAGGAGATTTTGGAGCACTTCATGCTTCCATCTGCTGAAAAGCTTTATGGAGATGAAGATTTCATTTTTCAGTACGACCTGGCACCTGCTCACAGTGCCAAAACCACTGGTAAATGGTTTACTGACCATGGTATTACTGTGCTCAATTGGCCTGCCAACTCTTCTGATCTGAACCCCATAGAGAATCTGTGGGATATTGGGAAGAGAAAGTTGAGAGACGCAAGACCCAACACTCTGGATGAGCTTAAGGCCGCTATCGAAGCATCCTGGGCCTCCATAACACCTCAGCAGGGCCACAGTCTGATTGCCTCCATGCCACGCCGCATTGAAGCAGTCATTTCTGCAAAAGGATTCCCCACCAAGTATTGAGTGCATAACTGAACATAATTATTTGAAGGTTGACTTTTTTTGTATTAAAAACACTTTTCTTTTATTGGTCGGATGAAATATGCTAATTTTCTGAGATAGGAAATTTGGGTTTTCATGAGCTGTATGCCAAAATCATCATTATTAAAACAATAAAAGGCTTGAACTACTTCAGTTGTGTGTAATGAATCTAAAATATATGAAAGTCTAATGTTTATCAGTACATTACAGAAAATAATTAACTTTATCACAATATGCAATTTTTTTTAGAAGGACCTGTATATATATATATATGTTTTTTTTTTTGTTTGTTTTTTGTTTTTTTTGTCTCCATATATAAAAATAAAATATGCCTTGGTGTATCTATAAACACACCAGCCTGGATTTCAGAAGACAGTCTATTATCTCCTCACATTGAACTTCCTCATTACAGTTGAAAAACTACCAGAAAAACATCTTTAGCAATGACTGTACAGTGAGAATGAGAGGAGCTGCCAGATCTCCTGCAGAGCTAGCCCCTTCTGCTTATCAGCAGGTGGTGTTTGGGAAGAATGGACTAAAGCCATCACATTACACTTCTCTTATCTGACTTTGTCTGGAATGAGCCACCGGTGGGGAGCAGTCTGTAACAATTTCCTGACAAGTCCTTTGCTGCCCTGAACACTGCGTATGCTGCTTTAGGCTACTTTCACACTAGCGTTCGTCGGTCCGCTCGTGAGCTCCGTTTGAAGGGGCTCACGAGCGGACCCGAACGCAGCCGTCCAGCCCTGATGCAGTCTGAATGGATGCGGATCCGCTCAGACTGCATCAGTCTGGCAGCGTTCAGCCTCCGCTCCGCTCGCCTCCGCACGGACAGGCGGACAGCTGAACGCTGCTTGCAGCGTTCGGGTGTCCGCCTGGCCGTGCGGAGGCGTGCGGATCTGCCCAGACTTACAATGTAAGTCAATGGGGACGGATCCGTTTGAAGATGCCACAATATGGCTCAATCTTCAGGCGGATCCGTCCCCCATTGACTTTACATTGAAAGTCTGGACGGATCCGTACGAGGCTATTTTCACACTTAGCTGTTATATGCTAAAAATAATGCAGACGGATCCGTTCTGAACGGAGCCTCCGTCTGCATTATTATGATCGGATCCGTTCAGAACGGATCCGATCGAACGCTAGTGTGAAAGTAGCCTTATAGAGTAGATAACCCCGGCTCTTTTCCTGTGTTAATCTTTGATATTAAAATATTTGAACAAACGTCTATCCACATATTTCCAGTGGCCTTCATAGACTACCAATGGCATAATGGAATAAACTGCAGTTATGCTACTTTCACACTCGTGTTTTGGCTTTCCGTTTCTGAGATCCGTTCAGGGTTCTCACAAGCTGTCCAAAACGGATCAGTTTTGCCCTAATGCATTCTGAATGGAAAAGGATCCGCTCAGAATGCATCACTTTGCCTCCATTCCGTTTCCATTCTGCTTTGGAGGCGGACACCAAAACGCTGCTTGCAATGTTTTGGTGTCCGTCTGACGAAACTGAGCCAAACGGATCCGTCCTGGTACACAATGGGGACGGATCAGTTTTCTATGACACAATCTGGCATAATAGAAAACGGAACCGTCCTACATTGACTTTAAATGGTGTTCAAGACGGATCCGTCTTGGCTATGTTAAAGATAATACAAACGGATCCACTCTGAAATACAGACGGTTCTATTATCTGAATGGATCCGTCTGTGAAGGATCCGCACCAAACACGAGTGTGAAAGCAGCCTTAGATTCATTAAGTGACATGACTGTAAGGGCTTGTTCACACGAACGTGCCATACTTTGCGGTCCACAAAAACGGATGCCGCCCGTGTGCCTTCCGCAATTTGTGGAACGGACGGCCCTTTATAGAAATGCCTATTCTTGTCCGCAAAACGGACAAGACATGACTCATAATTCTTGCGGGGCCACGGAACGGAGCAACGGATGCGGACAGCATCTTTTGCGGTGCCATTGAAGTGAATGGGTCCACACCCAAGCCGCAAAAAATGCGGCTCGGATGCGGAACCAAACCATGGTTGTGTGAATGAGCCCTAATATTGTAATAAAAAAGGCAGAGCCGGCAAGTGCCATTTTACGGAACAATCGTGGTACATGGTTAGCTGCAGAATGCTGTTAATATTTTGTGTCGGGTTACATTATATTTTATAGAATATCATCTTAAAGGGGTTGTCTTTTTTATTTTAAAGGGTTATTCCAGCTGGTCAGACTTTGGCCAGTAGATGACCCAGCATTGGCGCATCTGAACCCGCCCAGGTGTGTTCATGCCTGGGATGAGGAGAATCATTGTGCTGTACCCAAGTTTGTTTAGGAAGTGAACATCTGGTCAAATGTACAGTTGTCTAAAGCTGGAATATGCCTTTAAAGCTGGCCAACAATCACAGGATCAATTTAACAAAAACTGCACCTTTAAAAGATGAAAATTCAAAATTCAGCATCATAAGAAAGTCTAAATCTAAACTACCAAAACTGGTTCTTTCATCTGCGAATGATATAAAATGTCCCCCAACGGCTTCATTCACTTTGGCGCCCTAGGTATCATATTGGTATTACTATCAATAGCACCAAATGTAGTAAAATATCCTTCGAAAGGGAAGATTCCAAAAGGAAAAGGTGTTTCCTTCTCCAGGATCTGATTCTATTTTTGGTGAATACAGCGATGGATGTGAGACATCAATATGAGTGAACCTGGTAATCATCATTAGATGTATAACAGTCAAATCCGCAAAGTGCATCTTAGGCCTCATGCACATGGCCGTTGTTCTGGTCCGCTTCCCGCCGCCGTTTTTGCGACTCGGGTGCGGACCCATTCACTTCAATGGAGCCGCAAAAGATGCGGACAGCACTCCGTGTGCTGTCCACATCCGTTGCTCCGTTCCGTGGCCCCGCAAAAAAAATATAGCATGTCCTATTTTTGTCCGTTTTGCGGACAAGAATAGGCATTTCTACAATGGGCCGCCCATTCTGTTGCGCAAATTGTGGAAGGCACACGGGCGGCTTCCGTTTTTTGTGGACCGCACGGTCGTGTGCATGAGGCCTAACCGTGTAATGTGTATGGAGGCCTTTGGACCCCCCCAAGCTAAGCATACATGTGTATGGGAAGATCAGGAGAGACAGTGCTGGAATAACACGTCTATAAATGGTTACCTCACATGTATGGCTTTGCTTAAGGCCTCATGCACACGACCGTTGTGTGCATCCGTGGCCGTTGTGCCGTTTTCCGTTTTTTTCGCGGACCCATTGACTTTCAATGGGTCCGTGGAAAAATCGGAAGCTGCACCGTTTGGCAGCCGCGTCCGTGATCCGTGTTTCCTGGCCGTGAAAAAAATATGACCTGTCCTATTTTTTTCACGGCCAACGGTTCACGGACCCATTCAAGTCAATGGGTCCGTGAAAATCACGGATGCACACAAGATTGTCACCCGTGTCCGTGATCCGTGTCCGTGATCCGTGTCCGTTTTTTCCTATCATTTCAATGGCAAACTTGACTTAGATTTTTTTTTAATTTTTCATGTCCGTGGATCCTCCAAAAATCAAGGAAGACCTACGGACGAAAAAACGGACACGGATCACGGACCACGTTTTTGCGGACCTTAAAAAAAAACGGTCGTGTGCATGAGGCCTAAAGGGGTTGTCTCACTTCAGCAAGTGGCATTTATCATATAGACAGAGTTAATACAAGGCACTTATTAATGTATTGTGACTGTCCATATTGTTTCCATCGCTGGCTGGATTCAGTTTTCCATCACATTATACACTGCTCATTTCCAATGAGTTACGACCACCCTACAATCCAGCAGTGGTGGCCATGCTTACACACTATAGGAGAAAGTGGAGGGACCGCGGAAGTGCGCACATGGGCAGCAGCTCCAGTCTGGGCCACCTTGTATTCGTACTGTAGCGCTGGCCGTAACCCCTGGAAATGAGCCATGTATAATGCGATGGAAAAATGAATCCAGCCAGCAAAGGAAGCAATATGGACAATCACAATACATTTGTAAGTGCCTTGTATTAACTTTCTCTACATGATCAATGCCATTTGCTGAAGTGAGAGGACCTCTTTAAGGCAAAATGCATTAAATTATTTGCATTGTATATACATCTAATTGCTCCACCTTATGTGTTCCTAACAGAAAACCTAAGTTCTGCAGCCAAGACATTTAATAAATACTTTCTTGCAGGAGCAAATACATAAGTTATCTATTGAACATGATTTTCAGAAGTGAAGCTACTCTGTGGTGGACCTAGTGTCGAAACAATGTGAAATGTCACTTAAACCAGTTCTGGGAACATGTTCTATCCATGGCATACAAAACCCAATCAACTTTATTAGATAAAGTGATATTTTAAAAGAGCAGAACCAGACTTCTAAAAGCCTCAGAGTGTCCCACATAAGAGCTATAGAGGTGGTCCCACTGTGTTTTCCTTTGCAGACAGAGGCCTTGTGTTGGAATGGTGGTAAAACTGACAGGGCCGTGTAAGTGACAAGAAATAATAGTTGTTTGACCTTTGAATTCCTGAAGGACAGACCACTTCTCACACTCATGGCAAAGTCATTTGGGCTGGGTGTCCGAATTGACATACCACGATGATAATTTATGCAATCCTAATTTCAGACAGAGAACTCACTTATGTCTCTTAAAACTGTTTGTGTGTTGTTTTTGTTATTCACCCTGAATATGAGGACATGAATAGGCGTCTACAGAAATGTCAAGGAAAAATTTAGCCAGGTTCAGGAAAAAGACTGGATTTTATTCTTGTATTTCAGTTGCCTTGTCTGTATACAGACGTTTTTCTACAGAAATGTCGAGGAAAAATTTAGCCAGGTTCAGGAAAAAGACTGGATTTTATTCTTGTATTTCAGTTGCCTTGTCTGTATACAGACGTTTTTCTACAGAGATGTCGAGGAAAAATTTAGCCAGGTTCAGGAAAAAGACTGGATTTTATTCTTGTATTTCAGTTGCCTTGTCTGTATACAGACGTTTTTCTACAGAAATGTCGAGGAAAACTGTAGCCAGGTTCAGGAAAAAGACTGTATTTTATTCTTGTGTTTCAGTTGCCTTGTCTGTATACAGACGTTTTTCTACAGAAATGTCGAGGAAAACTGTAGCCAGGTTCAGGAAAAAGACTGGATTTTATTCTTGTATTTCAGTTGCCTTGTCTGTATACAGACGTTTTTCTACAGAAATGTCGAGGAAAACTGTAGCCAGGTTCAGGAAAAAGACTGTATTTTATTCTTGTGTTTCAGTTGCCTTGTCTGTATACAGACGTTTTTCTACAGAAATGTCGAGGAAAACTGTAGCCAGGTTCAGGAAAAAGACTGGATTTTATTCTTGTATTTCAGTTGCCTTGTCTGTATACAGATGTTTTTGGACAGAAAAGTGCAGTGTTTTGGCGCTGTAGGTTTCTGTGTGAATGGATCTCAGAGAATGATAAGAATAAATCAAACATGCTGTCACTGCGTTTATTAGACAGCTTTTCCTTCTGACCTCAACTCATACACTTCCACATTCAGCTAAGCTGAGCATACATGTATTACTGGTAGGGAGAGGGAATAGCTGGATCCATCATGGATCAGCAGAAACGCTTCCGTCATGATAATACAACGGGCTGCATCCGTTATGAACGGATCCCGTTGTATTATCTCTAAAATGACCAAGACGGATCCGGCACTAAAACCATTGTAAATCAATGGGCACCGTTTTCTTTTGTGTCTAAGAAAACGGATCAGGCACCATTAAATTACATTGTGTTTCATGCCGGATCCGTCTTGCTCCGTATCCCATGATGCACACAAAAGCGCTGCTTGCAGCTGTTTTGTGTGCGTCATGGGAATGCAACAAAAGGGAATGCAATCTGGTAGACTCCGTTCCATTCCATCCCTATTGACAATGAATGGGGACAAAATTGAGGGTATTGACATATCTCAATATCGGAAAGGAAACGCAGATGTGAAAGTAGCCTAAGCCAGTGCCAGATTCAGTAGCTCTGGTGGGAGCTTATCTCCATTAAGAACCAAAGGAAATTGAGCAGACTGTTTCTTCTTTCCCGTGAGAGGACTCTCCCATACACATTAGATGGTGGGCTGGTTTCCCTGAAATTGTTGGGTTCAGACAACATATTGTACATCTATTGTGTATAGCCACAGAAAAACTAGGGAGAAGCTCCCTACACTTACACAAAAAAAAGGACTATGTCTCCTTAGAGGCTATGACCACGTTTGACTATTAAAACTAGCTGAGTGGTGGGGAAGTTTGCAAATGTTAGCACAAAGAGTTTATGCAAAAACCTATTGGAAATGACTTATTACAGATTACAGATTTTCCACCATTCTGTTGGCAACATCAAAGAATAGATGATACATAGCCGTTGCGAACATGTGCGGCGGAAAGTCATTTTCAATTCAGCATCTGTCAACATGATCAACCCTATTAAAACAGGCATTTTGCCTGGCAGGGTTGGCCATGCTGAGTAAAATGATAACTTTCTTTTTCTGTAGGTTGCAGGGCAGCAGAGATATCCTCAATTTTATATTTATACAAATGAGCAATTTTAAGCACCAAGGAGCTGGCCTGAGCCCTAGGTGCACCACTAACACAATGCACTTGTGCTTGCCCCTCTCCCCTTTGATTGAGAGATGTCCACGTATAGCAGTAGAGTCACTGAACAATATGTGAAGAAACGCTGCGCAGAATCTAACTACCTTTGTATTTCCATATGGCACTGTTCCTGAACCAGAAAACAAAGATGGGCCTTCGGCGCTTGCACAGTGGATCTGATGATCTTGGGAAGCAGCATCAATAATACTGCTGATTGATCCTCACAGATTCTCTTTAAATCTACAAGGGGAAGCTACATGTATTCAATAAAAAAATCCTTTCAGCAAGTTAGGTCCTCTTGTCCATTCCCACACGAATCTACTTAAAAAGAATATCTTATCGAAATCTTATCATTATTGGCCATAGTAGAACGTAAATCCTGAGTGACAGATTCAGCTAAATTTGAGTAAAGTAAACAATGTGTTATGGGAAATGACCATATTTGCGTCTTATGACCCACCCAGGCAGCGACATTTCATAGCAGCTTAAGATATACTGCATATACGGTATATATACCCAGAATATTTTAAGGCTGGCTAATGCTCACACAGATGTCTTTTGGCTAAACAATGATGTTAAATAAATGACCCAAATGATAAATGTTTAAAGTTCACTCAATTCATTTCATTGAATGCCCTTGTAAAGCAATCCATCACTTTGAAATCTCAGTTATATTTCATACACTGCATGCTGGCTTTGGCTCGAGGCCCGCACCGTCTATTTTTAGGTGTGCATTTCGGTAAAAGACTGTTTTAGCCAAATTTGGGATTATAAAACCATGCGTCCTTTGTCTCATCTGGGTGGCACTGACTTGTATTTTATTAGTTATGGAATTCCACAAGACTCACAAATTTAAATTTTTTGTAAGGTCTGCTCAGTGAGGCTGCCTGTACTCAGGTTTTCAGATACAGATTTGGAGCTAAAACCAGGAGTGGATCCACAAAAGAGGAGAGGCAGAATCTGCCTGACATACCGTACTTTCTCTCTCTTAGGGCACGGTCATATCTTCAGGTTTTTTAAGCAATTTTTGAAGCCAAAATCTGGAGAGGATCATAAAAAAGAGGGTAAAGTAATAAAGTGTGTTTCCATTAATACTGTTTTGCCCACAGCCTGCCCCCTGACATAGAAGCTTCATGCTTACCTGCTCCACTCCTCTCCGGTTTTCTGCGCTGTCTCCATCTTACGGCCCCTGCACTATTTACAACCAGCACGGTCACACGCAACGCTCCAGCCAATGACTGGCTTTAGTGGTGACATGCTGCTTGTGGTTACATCACAAGCCAGTTATTGGGTGGAGAGGTACATGTGGTTTTGGCCATGCAGGGACCGGATGATAAACATAGTATGGAGGAGAGGAACAGAGTACACATTTTCAATTTTAGGGGGCAGACTGCAGGCATTTGCTTAAACATCAATATAAGGGTCCATTGACATGTCCGTAGTGTATTGCGGATCCGCAATACACCCGGCCGGCGCCACCATAGAACTGCCTATTCTTGTCCGGACAAGAATAGGACATGTTCTATTTTTTCCGGAGCCGTGGACCGGAAGTTCAGGCCGCGCACGGGAAATGCGGATGCGAAGAGCACACTGTGTGCTGTCCGCATCCATTCCGTCCCCATAGGGAATGAATAGGTTCGCAACCGTTCCACACAATTGAGGAACGGATGTGGACCACACTTGTGGACGTGTGAATGGAACCTTAACGGAAAAAACCCTCAAGGACAGATACGATTTCTCCTCTTTTTTGAATCCACTCCTGGTTTTGACTTAAAAAACTGCTTTGAAAACCCTGAATGTGTAGCTGTACCCTCAATACTACCTTTATGATCCACACCTGGTTTTGGCTTCAATACCTTTATCAGGTTCTCTGGGCCAAATCTGAATGTGTACGGGCAGCCGAAAGATACAAACATTTTTTGCTGACCAGATGAACATTATTAATATCCTATTACTCTGATCACAGCAAACCATAGTACCCCAGTAATCTCAACATCACATCAACATCACATACAAGTACTATGTACAAAACGAGTCTACTGAACTCTCTGCAGGCTCATTCCAATCAGAGAAGTTTCATAATTTTATGACGTAGATTATTTGCATCAAAAAGGTGATGTATATACACTATGAGGGTAATTTATTAAGACCAGTGTTTTACACGCCAAAGTTATAAAGAGGCGCAGGGGAAGAAGTCGTAGACTGCAACACAACTAACCGTTGAACCGCAATCTGTGCCTGATATACGCCTAATATAGGCGTATTTCAGGTTAATAAATGACCTCCTATGTCCTTTTCATCCTTTACAAAGTGACAAATGGGGATCACCAGACTCTAAGGGCTCGTTCACACAAAAGTTTTTGTTGCGTTCCGTATACGGGTCGTATACGGAACCATTCATTTAAAAAAATAAAAACGGAATGTACTCCGTATGCATTCTGTTTCTCAATTTCAGTTTTTCCGTTCCGTTCAAAGATAGAACATGTCCTATAATTGCACCAAATGACATTCTGTGGCTCCATTCAAGTCAATGGGTCCGCAAAAAAAAACTGAACACATACGGAATCCGTTCCGTTTTTGCAAACCATCTATTGAAAATGTTATGCCCAGCCCAATTTTTTAAATGGAATTACTGTATACTTGTATATGCCATATGGAAAAAACGGAACGGAAACACTACTGAAGCCCCCCCCCCCCCTCCCCCAAAAAGGAAAAACGGATCTGGGAAAAACGGCCCGCAAAACACTGAAAAAAGCCATACAGTCGTGTGAACGAGCCCTAACTGCAATCATTTGAAGTAAGTTGTCAGATCGGATCAGCTACTACAAATGCAAACTTTCACATAAGATATGCAAAAGTTGCGCCCACTGGGAGGTCAAGACATTGCTGCGATGAGACCGAAAACTGTGCCGTCATGCTGTGTGGCGTGGTTTTCAAACTGATTAATGGCCCATGGTTTTGCAGGTAAACCTGTTCCACACCTTTGATTAATGATCACTGCTTTAATACAGCTTCTTTGTAGTGTATCTTCGTTAACGCTTTTGAGGTTTTTAACTTATCTTTCAATATTTTTTATTGTACAATGCAAAAAATACCTGAGAAGCTGTAAACAACCCAGTGTAGCTGCTGATCCTGGTTCAGGCAATGGGTGTCACGAGGGTGTCAAGAGCCACGTCTGACCCCGTTATACCCGGGGTCAGGAAGTCGCAGCGGGTGGCTGCGCGCTCTATGTCTAAAGATCACGGTGTTTCTTAGTGATTGTTTTCTGTGTTTGCCTTGCTATCCTTTTTGTCTCACTCAGGGATCCGTAGCTTCTCCTCCTCAGCAAAAAAAAAAATATATATATATATAATTTTTTTTTTTCTTTTTTTTTTTTTTGCTGAGGAGGAGAAGCTACGGATCCCTGAGTGAGACAAAAAGGATAGCAAGGCAAACACAGAAAACAAACACTAAGAAACACCGTGATCTTTAGACATAGAGCGCGCAGCCACCCGCTGCGACTTCCTGACCCCGGGTATAACGGAGTCAGACGTGGCTCTTGACACCCTCGTGACAATGGGTTGTTGGTCTGACAAGCTCTAAAACCCTGGGGCTAGACGGGCACTTCACTGCTGCCCCTATTCTCCCGCTGCAGCCATGTCATGTTTTTGCTGTGGGGAGAATAGCAGCAGCAACGCTGAAAAGGAGGGAGGTTGGCACGGTCTAATTGTTTTCTATTCTAATTTAAAAGAATAATAAACTTGGACAGCCTTTTTAGGCAAAAAACATTGAAGCCAAATTTTAGCACCCCACTCAGGTGATGCCAACATCCAAACTAACCAACCCTAAATTGGTTAAGCAGAAAACTGTAAACCATGTCATAGCTTGTAGCAATGCACAAAACACTTTTCTTTCATGGCTGTTGATATATAAAAATAACTTGTTTGTTTTACTAGGCGACTAATGTTGCATGATACAAAATCATGGAAACATAATACTTTTGAATCCATATGTATGCGTTCGTATTTTTGTACTAAACAAGATGTACTCTATGAACAAAGAAGGGATTAACTGCGCCTTGAATGCTCCGTTGTGTCGTTTCTGAACGCCGATCGCGATGATCCTTCTGCTGATCCAATGTTGGCATGAAGACTGGGAGGCAGATCCCTTGTGCCCATGTGATGTCTGTGTTTGATAGATGAAGTTACAGTGTTACTGACACACTGGGGTATGGTCCAAGAGGATTTTCTTCCCTCTCCAGTAAAATCCCCATCACCTAATATGCAGGGTGGTGCAGTGACTTGAATTTGATTGTGTGCGAGGAATTGCTTTATCCTTGTACGATTCATACACTAGATATGCAGACAGAGCGGAGTGAAAAGCTTTGGCAGGATACATTGGCAGGGGCAAACTGTGAAATGGCATTATCTGACAATGTGTTGTGAGCTGATATCTGAATGAGGAGGAAGGGGCTGAACAGCAGCAGAACTATCTAAACCGAAGCAAACATGAAATGCCCAGTCCAGATAGCAAGGGCCTCATTCACTTTACTGCTGCTGTGAGTCAGTTACATTCTAACCATTCGGTATCCTTCATCTCCTTGTCTGGCAGTTTACAAGATCCCAAAGTCATGTAATGCTCAGTCGGCATGCCATGTTTTACCCGGATGAATTCTAGTAACCAGGTCATTTTTGGATAGATGCTGTTTCCTTCGTCGGTACTAAATCTCATTTCTTTTATGATCTACATGTCTAGTCAAAGTTTCAGGTTTGCATCTGTCTGGCTGATTCACTCTGGGGAATGACTAGAGAAGAGAATCTTCTTCTTTATATTAGAATGTCTAAGTCATATTATTAATGTTCTGATTATTTCCAGCTCTCAGAAATAGCCCATTTTAGCTGGTCAGAAAATATAGACCAAGGGGCTCATTTACTACAGGGGTTGTCCGGGTTCAGAGCTGAACCCGGATATACCATTATTTTCACCCAGGCAGCCCACCTGATGTTAGCATCGGAGCATATCATGCTCCGATGCGCTCCCTTGCCCTGCACTAAATCGCGCAGGGCAAGGGCTCTTTTGTTTACAATAACACACTGCAAGGCGGAGGCTTCCGCCCGGCAGTGTGTTCAGTGACGTTACCGGCTCTGATGGGCGTGCTTTAGCACTGCCCTAGCCGTTTTACTGGCTATGGCAGCGCTAAAGCCCGCCCATGAGTGCCGGTGACGTCCCCTGGGCTTCCTGGCAGTCCCATGGAGAGCCCAGTTCGTCACTGGAACTCCTGAAAATGCCTTTACTCTGCGCAATTTAGCACAGGGCAAAGGAGAGCATCGGAGCATGAACTGTTCCGATGCTCAAGTCAAGGGGGCTGCCTGGGTAAAAATGGAGGGATATCTGGGTTCAGCTCTGAACCCGGACAACCCCTTTCAGACTGGCGTTTTAGATACTAGTCTTAATATCCCCTATAGCTGGCGGTGGATCCGCTGAATTTATGACAACGTGCAGGCCTCTTCATAACTTTGGCACATCCAGCGCCAGTTCTAAATGTAAGAGCTTCCAAGCCGTCTTATGATTTAGATCACCTTCCCCACCCACAATTTTAGACCGGTGGAGGTCTGTATAGCGCCAACTGCTGTATTTTTTTTTCTTATTTCTTTGTCCTGCTCACTGAGATGGGCGCACATGCTCAGTTTCATCCTTCCACTGCCTCCTGAGCTGTGATAGGGAGAGAGCTGTTTCAGAATCCATCAGACACGCTCCCTTAGCGGCAGCAGAAAAGACACTCCCCTGAGCTGTCGGCTTGATATAAATCCAGCAGAACAATAAATTGGGAGATCTCTAGTCCCATGAAAGGTACAGGGCTGGTTCTAGCTTTGCTAGAGATCTTAATGTACTGTATGATATCTGAATTTTTTTTTTTTTACATTAGTCATGGGATAACCCCTTTACCTATGTCCTCTTTTGAATGAAAAATGTGACTGCCCTGTGATGAGTTTGGGCCATAAGAGATTGGCCTGTACATGGGACAGATGTGAATTAGTGCAACAGTCAATTAAATATTAGAATAGTCTGAATAAAAGAAACTGCAGAAGAATGGAAAAACCATATAAATTGCTAGGGGAAACCAGTAAAAGCTGCAGCAGCATGATTTCAGCTTTGTTCCTGCCGACTATTATTGTATAATTTATCCCTTCCCGTCTAGGTTGCTAGAGGAACTTATATGTTCATGGTTGGGTGATTATAATTAATGATTTTAATATATGCAAAGGCAGAGCGTAAAGATTATTAAGTATATCTGAGTAATGGGCGCCATGCAGCATGCCTGAAAAAGATGTGGCTTGTGTGGTATAGAACATGTTGAGGTATGATCTGGGATATGCATGCACAGCTGAGGGCACACTGACAAATATATTACGCTACTGTATCATCTGTAATTCCCTTTATTCTGGAGAATCTCTCTGGTAATTCCATGTGGTTTTCTGAAGCCAAATTCTGCAGACTACAGCTTGTAACCTACACCTCAGCAGATGGAGACAGGTTCAAGGGACAACCATAGTTAATATAACTTCTCTGCTCTTGCCCTTCTCCACTGAATACGATTACTGTATAAGTATTGTAAATAAAATTGCCAATATATTATGTTACACAGCATCAAACTGGTTAATAAATATAAAAAAGGAGAGTTCTCAGATAAAAAAATTATCTGTAACGGGCGGTAGGTGTGGACCCACTGTACCGACTAACTAGACTGACTTTCAGCCAGTCCTAAAGCCACGTGCACATGGCCGTACCTGTTTTGCCGTCAACAAACAGCAGATCCGCAGAATACGGATACCGGCGATGTGTATCCTGCACTTACTGTGGGCCCAATTGTGGAACTGCCTATTCTTGTCTGCAAAATGGGCAAGAATAGGACACGTTCTATCTTTTTTGTGGAATAGCCGCACATACATACAGAAGTGGACAGCACGCTGGAAAATGCAGATTGGATGTGGAAAAAGTATTTTCGTATGCATGAGGCCTAAGGGCGATATCCAGGCAATCCCTGGTTTTAACCTCTATACAGGTATCTGGGCCTTGGAATAGTCCCGGTGTAGTTGGCAGCTGACCCACAGGGGTCAGAGACACCGCTGCAAAGCTCCAAGGGGTTAGGCAATACTCATAGTCGGTAAACAGGCAGGCGTCAGGGCAGACATGATTTGTGCAATTCCATGAAACTAATCGGAGGTCATTGCTGGTGACAAAGGGTCAGTATGGTAGACAGGCTAGGGTCAGGGCAGGCAGTGGAGTATCCGAGTTGGGTAAGTTGACAGGCAGAAGTTTGTTACGTAGGCAGACAATCAGAACAGCACACTTTCCCTGGTTAAAGTAGAAAACTAGGAACCGAAGCTCAGGCAAGGAGTGGGGCAGCAGTCCAGTTTATAGCAGAAGCTGATTAACAATTTTGGGATTCAGCGCACCAAAAAACATAAAGATTACATGGAATAACCAAAACAGCTCTTGAAAAAACTTTTTTGCAGACCTGTGCAATTAGAGCAGCAGTACAATTGCACACAGAGAAAGTAGGGGAGGGGAGTGGTGCTAGTGGCAAAAATGGGAGTAGTAGTAGTTCAATGAATAACGTTACTAATAGAAGTAGGGCAGCGACAGACACGAGTCGCCGAATGACGCAATGCTTTAGTTAAAGTCAGGGAAGGGATACCATGTTACAAGACAATGGCACTGTGCCCGGTTTTTCAGCACAAACCACCGTTTAACCCTTGCCTTGGGAAACAGTGGAGAGACATTAGCTATACCATTGGCTACGATATGTTGTTTTATCTTAATGAACGTCATGTTATCTCATGTTATGAGTCGCTTTAAGTAATAAAGCTAGTAATTAAAGCAATATTACCAGTGCAATATGTTATTAGCCCATAAGCCGGCGCACTTTGCTTCCTTAGCTCAGCAGCTAATTATCCATGAGACTTTTTAAAAGTTTAATAACTATGGTAGTTAACTCTGTCTCTAATTAGTAGAGATCAAAAGCAATGAGAGTTTGACTGAATCACTATTACAGATGCTCGGGGACTTGTGCGCATTCCATAACATGTCTCAGTTTTGTATTGTTTGTTAAGGACTCCTTGGATATTTCTAGATAAAATTAAACAAGTAAGCCTGGGTTCACATCACGTTTTATGCCTCCATTTAACGTTTACGTTAGAAAAAAGATACAAAAACACACCACAGCACGTTCTTGTATCCTGCACAGTCTAGTAAAAAAAAAAAAAAAACTGTATACAGTTTTTCTTTTGTTTGTTTTTTACAATGGAACTCTATGGTGAACGGATGCCGCTGTAAGACATGATGTGAACCCAGCCTTATCAATCAAACCTCCCCAAAAAGATGTGATTTCTTCATGTCTGACTCAATTCACAGTGTGATTTATATCTACCCATAGAAGCCTGATGAACTGATGGACTTATGGTGCAAAACTGTGTTGTACTCATTGGGAAGGCTTTAGTAAGGTTGGCGTTTCATATGCCAATCTAAGAAAAAAAGTGATTTGCACCATGTGTATTAAAAGATGCATATCAGTGATGTTACACTATACAAACATACATTTTACTGAATAACTCAGTGGTTATAGTAAAATTTTACGTGCATGCAATTACCGTATTTTTGTATTATAAGATGCACAATTTTTTTGCTAGAGACAGTGGTAGTGCATCTTATAAAGCGAATACCACTGAGTGCTTCCTTATGGAGATGGTCACTAGTATGTAGAAAAAGAGGGGCGCAGTGAGTGAAGTATAAATCCATTGAGATAAATTATTGGGGATTATTTAAAACTGTTTAAATGGCATTTGCACCAAATTTTTGTGCAAGTGCCATTTCTGAGCCGCCCTAGACACTTTCTGAAGGGCGAGTGGTATAAGCGTTGCCATCGTCCCTAGCGTATCTATCATCATTCAAATTAGTTTTATGCCGCACACGACCAGGGAAGTCTACACGAGCTACCAGCTGGAATGGATTTCATTCTAGGGGCATATGGACTGCTGAAGCACGGGGCATAGAGATCAAGGCCAGTGCAATAAATGTCTCCTCAATGCCGTCTGTCTGAAATCCTCTTGTCAGAGGTTATCTACCTAGTGCTGAGGGGGTCGCAACAGGGTTGATTAACCATTTCCCCCCTTATGATCCCCACCATATATGACATCATATTACATCCTTCTTTTTATGACTGCAACCACCACTAGCTTTCTGAAGATGCTCGTGTCTTGCTCCTAATAAACTCATTAACCCCTTAGTGACCAGCCTGTTTTGGGCCTTACTGACCATGCGTTTTTCTTCCCTTTTTCATGGAGTTCCAAGAGCTATAACTTTTTTATTTTTCCGTCTATATAGCTTTATGAGGGCTTGTTTTTTGCGGGACAAGTTGTAGTTTTTAATAGAGCCATTTTGGGGTACACATAACTTTCTGGGAGGGAGATAGGAAAAAACAGCAATACTGCCACTGCGTTTTTACGTAATAAATTTTACAGGGTTCATTTTTCGGTATAATTAACATAACATCTTTATTCTCTGGGTCAGTACGATTACAGTGATACCAAATACATTTAGTTTTTTTTTAGGTTTTACTACTTTTTTGCAATAAAACCCCTTTTTTTTTAAAGAAAAAAATGTTTTTACATTGCTGCTTCCCAAGACCCATAACTTTTTTCTTTTTCTTTCTATGGCGTTGCCTGATGGCTTGATTTTTGCGGGACGACTTGTATTTTTCATTGGTATCATTTTGGATTAAATGTCGCTTTTTGATCACTTGTTATTACGTTTTTTTCGGTGGCGACTAAGAATAAATTAGCAATTCTGACATTATTTTTATTGCTTTTAAAATGCAATGCATTATCCCTATAATGCATTGCATTTTAATAGCAATGCTATTTTAACATTGACCAGCAGGCTGTGACTTAACTTCATGTGGCGTACCTGTCCAAATTCATAAAAATATTGCAAAGATGGGCAAAGGGTAAAAAAAAATGAGCATAAAGGGGACATTATGCCCCTGACTATTACGAGCTCTTATCTACTTGAATTTAAATGCGTTGTACCTAAACATAAACCATCAAAGACGAGAAGTTCTAACTCCTGGATAAAATCACAAAGTTCCTTATTGATACTTCATAAAATCTTTTTTTTTATCTCTTCTGTGCTGTTTATCTGGTTCCTACGCCTTTTCTGTGCTCTGGATAACCCACTAGAGCTATTAGTGGCATCTTTGTTTCAAACATAAATCATGTTATCAATTTCAGAAATTATTTACTGGCCAATCTCTAACTGTATTGAAGCTGTTTTCTTTTCATTAAAGCTCTCTATAAGATAATTTCAATCAGATTACCACCGTGACCTGTTAGGGCCCATCATATAAAGATTTTTTTTTTTAGCTTATTCTCAAAATTCCTGCGTCTTGCTGATGGATGACCTGCGCTGTCTCATGAGACACAGAATGCTTACCTAAGATAACATCTTCCCAGCACCATCCAGCTACTTTTGACCTTGGAAGAACTGCAGCTTGGTAACAGTATTTAAAACTCACCACAGTAATAAGCGGAACATATGTTCAGCCAGTTGACCCTGTGATGACTATCAGGGACCAAACTGGAACAGGATGCCACAAACCTACAATCTGAGAATTATTTTTGCCCTAATAAATATAAATAAAAAATTATGTTTTTAATTTAGAACCTGTATAAAACGGTAATGCTTTCCCTTATACTTAGCAAAGATATTGATGTAAAATGCATGCTATAAGGTATCCGTGTTATAGTCAATAGTTTTTTTTCTTTGCAAGAAGTGCAACACAACAGTAGACACACACGAGGATATAGCCCCAACATAAAAACTACCATAATTCAGATACATCAAAGTAAAAAAAAACTGCAATGTTTAAAGGCAGGGAAAGTGTAATTGTAGAGAAATACTAGATGCCCCCGAAGACATTTCTAAATGGGCTCTGTAGTGTGCAACAGTGCAGAATTCCAGCAGCACGCAGCGCTATGCTGGTATATAATTGCAAGGGATGTTCGCACTCCCAGCAGAAACCTCTGGTGATGGATGATAAATGACTTGTTCGCAGGCTGCAAATTTGTCTTCTTGACAGCTGAGTCTGCTTAGAGGTCACAGCCATCTCCCTGATCCCAGAAAGTCAGCAGGAAAAAAATGCAGCGGCTATAGCAAACTTCAACTTCACCGTGACACACTGTCCATATGCTCCATTTAGGCTCCATATGCCAATCTGCTTCATAACATCATATTAATTTCTAAGAAAAAATATGTGAAAATGATTATGACTTACATTAGGCAACACCACTAGGTGAGCAACTAGCCGTAAGCAATTCTCATGACCAAACGAAAAATATAAAAATTCAATGTGAAATGTGTATTGGCAAAAGATCATATACTCGGGGGGAGGGGGGGGGGACGTTCCGCCTCGGGTGTCAGGCTGTCCGCTACACAGGGGGTTCTGCCATGCCTGCCTGCGTCCGGGCACTCCAGCACTCCAGGCAGCGAACTGTGAGAGTGAGAGCTGTGATTCTCTTCGGAGAAAGGACCTTAGATGACATCATCACCATGTGACCAGTAACATAGCGATATTACTGGTCACATGGCTATGAGGTAATCAAAGGTCCTTTCTTTCTACCAGGAGTGTTGCTGCAGGAGAAGTTTGGCATAATTGTGGAGCTTTTTTTGTGAAGATTACATCAGGAAAAGGTGACAGGGGTATATGCTATAATACTGTAAGCTACTGTATAGTGGGGTGCTGTATAGTGTGGGGTGCTATACTGCTCTACTGTATACTATGGGGTGCTGTATATTGTGGAGTGCATACTGCTTTTCTGTATACTATGGAGTGCTGTATACTGTGGGGTGCTGTATATTGTGGGGTGCTATACTGCTCTACTGTATATTGTGAGGTGCTGTATACTGTGGAGTGCTGTATAGTGTGGGGTGCTATACTGCTCTACTGTATACTGTGGGGTGCTGTATACTGTATAGTGTGAAGTGCTGTATAGTGTGGGGTGCTGTATACTGCATACTGTGGGTGCTGTATACTGTAAGGTGCTGTATACTGTATAGTGTGGGGTGCTGTATATTGTGGGGTGCTATACTGCTCTACTGTATACTGTGGGGTGCTGTTTAGTGTGGGGTGCTGTATATTGTGGGGTGCTATACTGCTGTACTGTATATTGTGGGGTGCTGTATAGTGTGGGGTGCTGCATACTGTGCGGTGCTATACTGCTCTACTGTATACTGTGAGGTGCTATACTTTATGCTATAGGATGCTATAATGCATACTGTGGGGTGTTATACTATGTATTGCATACTGTGTGGTACTATATACTGTGGGGTACTGTATACTATAGGGTGCTATACTATATATTGCATACTGTGGGGTGCTGTATACTATAGGGTGCTATACTGCATACTGTGGGGTGCTGTATACTATAGGGTGCTATACTGCATACTGTGGGGTGCTATGCTGCTCTACTGTATACTATGGGGTGCTGTATACTGTGGGGTGCTGTATATTGTGGGGTGCTATGCTGCTCTACTGTATACTATGGGGTGCTGTATACTGTGGGGTGCCGTATATTGTGGGGTGCTATACTGCTCTACTGTATACTATGGGGTGTGGTATACTGTGGGGTGCTGTATATTGTGGAGTGCTATACTGCTCTACTGTATACTGTGGGGTGCTGTATATTGTGGAGTGCATACTGCTTTTCTGTATACTATGGAGTGCTGTATACTGTGGGGTGCTATATATTGGGTTTTATACTGCTCTACTGTATACTGTGGTGTGCTGTATATTGTGGGGTGCTATACTGCTCTACTGTATACTGTGGGGTGTTGTATACTGTGAGGTGCTGTATATTGTGGGGTGCTATACTGCTCTACTGTATATTGTGAGGTGCTGTATAGTGTGGGGTGCTATACTGCTCTACTGTATACTGTGGGGTGCTGTATACTGTATAGTGTGAAGTGCTGTATAGTGTGGGGTGCTGTATACTGCATACTGTGGGTGCTGTATACTGTAAGGTGCTGTATACTGTATAGTGTGGTGTGCTGTATATTGTGGGGTAAGTCACTGTACTCTACGAGGTGTGTGGATTTTTTTTGTGTGTGTGTTGTGGTGGAGGGCGTGATTGCATGCTAGGGTGTGGAAAGGCGGGATCCAGGGGGCCCAAGTAAATTCTTGCCCAGGGTCCAATCAATATTAAAGACGGCCCTGCATATACTGTAAGCTAAGGAGTTGCTATTGAGAGAAAAAGGAAGGAGGAAACTTTTATTGTTCCTAGTGATTTCTCTAACTTCAAGATTTAGTGCTCTTCTTTTCAATGTTTATTAATGTAGTGGGCTTGTTGTAGGCCTACACAGTAGAATTTTAATATTTGCAGATGACACTAAGCTCTGTAAGTGAATCAACACAGAGGAGGATGATATAATATTACAGCGATTTGGAGAAGCTGGAGACTTGGGCAGAGAGAAGGCAAATGAAGTTTAATGTGGATAATGTGGCGTTTAGAAAAAGAAAGTGTACAGTTGTGTATTAACTAGATAAAACTGCACTGACAAACGCTTGGCATAGTGGGCGACAGTAAACGTAACTTTGGTGACCAGTGCCGAGCGGATGCTGCCAAGACAAATAAATAAAATGAGATCCATCAAAAGATGCTCATGACAAAAACATAGTTTTATCTCCATACAAATCACTGGTCAGACCACACAAGGAATATCGGGGGAAGATTTACTAAGGCTACTTTCACACTAGCGTTTTTACTGGATCCAGCAGGGTTCAGCAAAAATGTTTCCGTTGCTGATAATACAACCATCTGCGTCCATTACGAACGGATCCGGTTGTATTATCTTTAACATTGCCAAGACGGATCCATCATGAACTCCATTGAAAGTCAATGGAGGACGGATCCGTTTTCTATTGTGTCAGATTGTGTCAGAGAAAACGGATCCATCCCCATTGACTTGCATTGGGGGTCATGACGGACACATTTTGTTCCCATTGACAATGAATGGGGACAAAACGGAAGCGTTTTTTTCAGTACTGAGACCCTATGACGGATCTCAATACCGGAAAATATTAACGCTAATGTGAAAGTAGCCTAATACTGTCTAAAACTAAGCCCACATCAATGATAATTTCACCCAATGAATGAGCGTTTTTGATGTTGGACTGTGTCTGGTATTACAGCTCAGTCCTCATAAGCTGCAACACCAGATCAATCTTAAAGGGGTTGTCTGGCCTTGGCGGTAAGAGTCTGTCTGGCTTCTGGCAAAGACATATATTGTTCAAGCCATTGTGACCGCCGAGACCTGTTAAGACTGAGACCAAGTAAGTGGTGCTTTTTTTTAGTTAAGGGGCACAGGTTAGGACCATAGGGTTTTTTGGTTCCATGGCCATACAATCTCTTTAAGATACCCATACACATTAGTCTAAGTTTATAAACACAGATGATTTTAACCAATAGGATTGTTCATTGTGTGAAATTTAAAGCACACAACAAATCAAATAAAATATCATTTTAGCCAACTGATGACAAACCATCACTGTCTGAGTAGTTGGTCGTGGTTAAAATTTTTGTCCCATAGCTGGATGAAAGGTGTTTCATTCAAAAACTGTTCACATAAAGATCTTTCATCGCCTGGTTTCATTGAACATGTAAGGGTCCTTTCACACCTCATGTAAGGGACCACATGTAAGGGTCCATTCAGTTGGGCTGTTCCGGCGGACAATGCTGGGAATTGTCCAGACACAAACCACAAACAACATTGAATTGTCATTTGAAGATACCTAAAGGTGAAATGGTTGGATAATCTAGCACAATTTAAAACTTCTTAACTCAGCTCCACTGGGGCAGAGCTGTGATCCGTGACTATAGCTTAGCTACAATGCCCACAGGGAGTCTGAGGTGGTCTAAGAAACACCTCCTGATTTACCATTGGTTCAGGGAGATGCTTTCTCCGACACCCTGCAGCTCTGGTTCTTCAGACTGGCTGATGTGTATAAACACAAGTGTACCTCACGCTAACCGGGAAGTCAGTGTATGGATTTCCATTTAGGCAAGAATTATTCTACAGTACAGATTACTAAACCACCAGTGAGTGAACATAGATTATCAGGTATACAGAGGTAAATGAGCAATTTTACGGGGGATTTTACTTGTATCAAAACAACATGTGTGAATAAACCCTCAAGTGAAAAGTCTTCTCTTTACCGAACCATCTACGTTATCAAAGATGATAGATATAAATGATGGCAAATCAAATTGAATTATTTCACTCTCCACTTGAGGTCAACCTCTTAAGGTGTGGACAAACTAAAAGGAAGAAGATTAAATATAATAATCATGACCACAATCACACTGAACATCTGCTCAAGAGTCTTCAACTTCCTATAGGAAAGTTTATTGAGATACTTAAATGTTATACGCATTTCTAAGTGTTCAAGTCAGGAAACCATCTTAATTCAGGCATTTCCCATGAAATCATTTGTTGGCAAGTTCCTTTCCTATTTCTATGTTGCTGTGCACTGCCAGACAAGTGTTTAAAATTATACAATGTCATATGACACCTTACCTTCTAATTTTATGTTCAGAAACACAACCGTTTTATGGTGTTCTATGGGAAAACAAAACTCATGGCCCACATTTATCAATGCATTTGTGCCAATATTTCTTGAAAATTGTCGCAAATAATTGTGTGCATGAAAATTGTGTACATTTTTCACAATTGCTACACTACTCACTGGCAAAAAATGTAGGCATAGTAACCTTGGAGAGGACATGGTCTCAGTGTTTCCGACAAATCAAAGTTAATAGACAGAAAATGTCTTGTTTTGTATTAGTTTATTCCTGCCATAGATTACATTTTATGACATTCAAGAAGTAAATAATGTGCCGATTTATGGCACAATTTATTCCCAACAAACTACTGTTTTAGGTCTCTTTCACACTTGCGTTGTCCGGATCCGGCGTGTACTCCACTTGCCGGAATTACACGCCGGATCCGGAAAAACGCAAGTGTACTGAAAGCATTTGAAGACGGATCCGTCTTCAAAATGCGTTTAGTGTTACTATGGCAGCCAGGACGCTTTTAAAGTCCTGGTTGCCATAGTAGTAGTGGGGAGCGGTATACCTACAGTCCGTGCGGCTCCCGTGGCGCTCCAGAGTGACGTCAGAGCGCCCCATGCGCATGGATGACGTGCCATGCGATCACGTCATCCATGCGCCTGGGGCGCCCTGACGTCACTCTGGAGCGCCCCGGGAGCCGCACGGACGGTAAGTATACTGCTCCCCCGCTCCCCGCTACACTTTACCATGGCTGCCTGGACTTTAGCATCCCGGCAGCCATGGTAACCACTCAAAAAAAGCTAAACGTCGGATCCGGCAATGCGCCGAAACGACGTTTAGCTTAAGGCCGGATCCGGATCAATGCCTTTCAATGGGCATTAATGCCGGATCCGGCCTTGCGGCAAGTCTTCAGGATTTTTGGACAGAGCAAAAAGCGCAGCATGCTGCGATATTTTCTCTGGCCAAAAAACGTTCCGTTCCGGAACTGAAGACATCCTGATGCATCCTGAACGGATTTCTCTCCATTCAGAATGCATTAGGATAAAACTGATCAGGATTCTTCCGGCATAGAGCCCCGACGACGGAACTCTATGCCGGAAGAAAAGAACGCAGGTGTGAAAGAGCCCTAAGACTAGTTATTAAACAGCAGTCTTAATGAATGTAGGCCAAAATGTTATAATGTAGACCCAGACCTCTGATCTCAGGGACAGTGGTGACAGAATGTTATTTACATTTCTGCATAAATTTGATTTAAAACTACAGTACAGACCAAAAGTTTGGACACACCTTCTCATTCAAAGAGTTTTCTTTATTTTCATGACTATGAAAATTGTAGATTCACACGGAAGGCATCAAAACTATGAATTAACACATGTGCAATTATATACGTAACAAAAAAGTGTGAAACAACTGAAAATATGTCATATTCTAGGTTCTTCAAAGTAGCCACCTTTTACTTTGATTACTGCTTTGCACACTCTTGGCATTCTCTTGATGAGCTTCAAGAGGTAGTCATCTTAAATGGTCTTCCAACAGTCTTGAAGGAGTTCCCAGAGATGCTTAGCACTCTGGCCCTTTTGCCTTCACTCTGCGGTCCAGCTCACCCCAAACCATCTCGATTGGGTTCAGGTCCGGTGTAGGGTTGGGCGATATACCGGTATCACGATATACCGCGGTATAAAAAAATACTGCAGTATTTTGCGACGTCATCAAACCGGTCAGCGCTTCTAAACGTGCAAACTTGCATAGCGCTGAGTAACATTACTTCCTCTCGCTCCTGGCCTGGCTCCTTCTTGCTCCGCCTCCCTTAGTCAAGTCTCCACCCACCATCTGACATCACCGTCGTCACCCACCAGTGCCGGCTCTATTGTATATGTGGCGATCCCCTGTGTGAGTACTGGTGTCTCTGGAGAGACTTTTCCTGCGGCTGCCTCACTAGTGTGTGCCCTGATGACGAAATTATAAACGTACTACTTCCCGCAGCGGCCGCCCCCGGCTCTCCCTCTTCCTTTCTCCCATATTCAAATCTCTGCCCACCGGCATCTGATGTCAGAATCGGAGCACACAAGCGAGGCAGCCGCGGGAAAGGTATATCGCTAAGTATTACTGCATGTATGTGGCCTGTGGCCACAAGAACTTTATTATAACGCTCCTTGTGGCCCCCCATACAGTGTAATGTCTCCTTGTGGCTGGCCCCATACAGTGTAACGTCTCCTTGTGGCCCCCCATACAGTGTAACGTCTCCTAGTGGCCCCCCCATACAGTGTAACGCCTCCTAGTGGCCCCCCCATACAGTGTAACGCCTCCTAGTGGCCCCCCCATACAGTGTAATGCCTTCTAGTGGCCCCCCCATACAGTGTAACGCCTCCTTGTGGCCCCCCATACAGTGTAACGTCTCCTTGTGGCCCCCCCATACAGTGCAACGTCTTCTTGTGGCCCCCCATACAGTGTAACGTCTCCTTGTGGCCCCCATACAGTGTAACGTCTCCTTGTGGACCCCCATACAGTGTAATGTCTCCTTGTGGCCCCCCATAAAGTATAACGTCTCCTTGTGGCCCCCCATACAGTATAACGTCTTCTTGTGGCTGCCCCCATACAGTATAACATCTCCTCGTGGCTGCCCCCATACAGTATAACGCCTCCTTGTGGCTGCCCCCATACAGTATAACGTCTCCTTGTGGCTGCCCCCACACAGTATAACGTCACCTTGTGGCCCCCCATACAGTATAACGACTCCTTGTGGCCCCCATACAGTATAACGTCTCCTTGTGTTTTTTTTTTTCTTTTAAACGGGTATTTATTGCGATATATATCGTTATCGCGATAATTTTTTTAATATCGTTATCATCTGAATATTTTTGATATCGTCCAACCCTAGTCCGGTGACTTTGGAGGCCAGGTCATGTGGCGCAGCACCCCTTTACTCTCCTTCATGGTCAAATAGCCCTTAGCCTGGAGGTGTGTTTGGGGTCATTGTCCTGTTGAAAAATAAATGATGGTCCAACTAAACGCAAACCGGATGGAATAGCATGCCGCTGCAAGATGCTGTGGTAGCCATGCTGGTTCAGTATGCCTTCAATTTTGAATAAATCCCCAACAGTGTCACCAGCAAAGCACCCCCACACCATCACACCTCCTCCTCCATGCTTCACGGTGGGAACCAGGCATGTAGAGTCCATCCGTTCTAAGTCTCTTCTTCTGAGGTCCTCGGAAATCTCCTTTCTTTATGCTATAATACACTTCAACAAACGTGTTGTTGTGAACATCAAAATTCAAGTAAATCAGGTCACCCACTCACACCTGATTGTCATCCCATTGACTGAAAACACCAGACTCTAATTTCATCTTCAAATTATCTGCTAATCCTAAAGATTCACATACTTTTTCCACTTATAGACATGTGATATTGGATCACTTTCCTCAATAAATGTCTAATATTTTTGGCTCATTTGTTTGAGTTGGTTATCTTTATCTACTTTCAGAGCTTGTATGAATATCTGAGGTAGTTTTAGGTCAAATTTATGCAGAAATATTAATTCTGAATAAATTCTGAAGTCTTCACAAACTTTCAAGCACCACTGTATATATATATGACTGTCATGATCCTTACTAATCCTAAGAATGAAGCAGCAGCAGTAGTAGTTAAAGGCTACTGCTCATGCGCAGTATTTCACTGCATTCAGTGTGCAGGATATAAAAGATCAGCTGGAGTCTCAGAGGTTAGAACCACACTGATCATAATGCTATGGTATATCCTAGTGATATGCTGTAACATTACAAAATATGAATACCACTTAAGTTAGTCAACACATATCCAGTATAAATGGATAGTTAATTTCAGGTATCATGTATTGTATAGAGGAAACAGCAACTATACTTATAATCAGCTGGGGCTACATAGAAATCATTGCTGCAGCACCTGTTGCGTGACCAGCGACTGCTGCATTGCAGAGCACATGGCATGACTTGTAAATTGCCACAACTGTGACCCCAGAGCTGAAAAAAGGTTGAGGTAAATTGTTCTCATCTGTTGTCTGTGAAAAAACGTGGAACTATTCATCACGTATTCATCTAAATTCCGGATATAAATTCTAATTATCATTAGCTGTGTCTCGAGAGACACACAATTTTGTTTTCAACCTGGCCACACTGACAATGGTTGATACTGAAACAGGTAGCCGTACATCTTGGGGGATATTTATTTATTCCAGTGTTTAGTATGCCACTCTTAAAGGGGCATTCCCATCTCAGCCTTTCGTTGCCGGGATGGGAATAACCAGAATAAGCTCTAGCCGGGAGTAGGTGGAGATATGGTAACATTTGTGATGGCTAAGCTCCACTGTTTCTGTAACTGGCATAGCAATGAATGGGAGCTACATAAACATTGGAGCACAACTAACGACACTGTTTCCGCAATTCCCAATTTACCGGAAACACTGTACCTGGCAGTGCTATGCTACAGTGTTTGCTATGGGGGTTATGGAAACAGCAGCATCAGATGGTGAGAGTGTTGCAAAGGGGCAAAAAGTCACAAATTCTGGTGCAAACTGGGACCAACATTTGCTACTTCTCTATGGCTGAAAACTTAAAAGGATTCTCCTGGCTTAAAAAAAAAATCCATTCTATCTTAAAGGGAACCTGTCACCTGGAAAACGCATATTAAACCGACCACAGTACCTTACAGTATCCCCCAGTGTGTTGCTAATCATGTTTTTCTTTCCTCTTTGTGTTTCTTCATACTTATTAAAAACGCTGTTTTAATGTCGGTTCGCGCCGTCTCCGAGTCAGGCTTGAAGTCAAGGGGGCAGCGGCCTCCTTGCTTCAAGTAAAGCTAAGCCCACCCCTTACCCCTCCTCTACAATTAGATGGACGTGATGCCGGGATCACGCTCTTCTAGCATGTGTGCGGTACGCTGCATGTTACAGCGTGACGGCCGGGCACGCGATTGAACTGGCCGGCGCATCCGCAGTCAGCAAAAGGCAGGCGGGTGAGTGATGATCGCGCTGTAACAGGCAGCGTACTGCGCATGCGCTAGAAGAGCGCGATCCCGGCATCACTGCAGCATGTCCATCTAATTGTAGAGGAGGGGTAAGGGGCGGGCTTAGCTTTACTTGAAGCAAGGAGGCCGCTGCCCCCTTGACTTCAAGCCTGACTCGGAGACGGCACCAACCGACTTTAAAACAGCGTTTTTAACAAGTATGAAGAAACACAAAGAGGAAAGAAATACATGATTAGCAACACACTGGGGGATACTGTAAGGTACTGTGGTCGGTTTAATATGCGTTTTCCAGGTGACAGGTTCCCTTTAAGCCCTGTGGAACAAAGATCACTTAATAAGTACTTACCTGTCCCCTGCTCTGCGGATGCCGCCATCTCTGCTGCATTCATAAAGGCTACAGGCTCTTCCCTCTGAGTCCCCATCAGATGTGTGCACTTCTTTTCCTGTTCAGCTGCATTTACTATTGTGCAGCTGAACAGGAAAAGAAATGCACCCATCCAGTCGAAATCTGGGCGAAATAGCCTGTAGCCTGTGTGGGTACAGTGGAAAGGCGGCAGGAGGTGGAGGAAGGGAGGGGTAACTACTAATTACATGATCATCCTTCTACAGCACTGAAGATAGAATAGATTTTTTTTTTAAAAGCCAGGAGAACCCCTTTAATAAATCCCCTCTTTTGCTGTATAACCAATTTTTTGGAAATTTTGAGATGTTTACAAATATATTATTTACTTTACTGCTTAGGGCTCATTCACACGACCACGCCGTGTTTTGCGGATCCGCATTTTGCAGAACGGGTGGCCCATTATAGAAATGCCTATTCTTGTCCGCAAAATGGACAAGAATAGGACATGTTCTATCTTTTTTGTGGAACCACGGAATGGAGCAACGCATGCAGTCAGCACACGGGGTGCTGTCCGCATCTTTTGCGGCCCCACTGAAATGAATGGGCCTGCAACCATTCCGCAAAAAGAACAGATGCAGGCCCATTCATACGGTCATGTAAATGAGCCCTTAGGTTGAGTTCACACTTCAGTTATTTGGTCAGTAATTTCCTTGAGTTATTTTGAGCCAAAACTAGGTGCAGGTCAAAAACACAGGTGCAGATCTTTCCATTATACCGTATCTCTGAGTAGGCCTCACTACAGGTTTTGGCTCACAATAACTGATGGGAATAACTGATCAAATAACTGAAGTGTGAACTCAGCCTTACAATGGTTCATTAAGGCATTCTGCATAGTAAAATGTCAGCAGGAACCACTTACTTATATTTATGGGGACAGCCTGATTGTTCCCTAATGTCTGCCATATAGCAGTTGACCTAGTAAAAAGTACCGTTGTGCGGCCGTTGCCGTATTGCGGCCCGCATACAGCGGGTACGTAATACACGGGCACCAGCTGTGTGCACCCTGCATCATGGATGCTGATCCATTCACTTGAATGGGTCCGCAATCCCGGAGATGCAGTATGGTGTGGAACGGAAGAATGGATCGGACGCCCTTGGAAGCACTACAGACTGCTTCCGTGGTGTTTCTGTCTATGCTTTCGCACAGCAAAGAAATAGAACATGTTCTATTTTTTAAGAGTGCGGACGGATCACGGACCCATTCAGGTTGAATGGGTATCGATCCGCCCCGGGCGCCGCATGGATGTTGCCCGTGTATTGGGGACCGCAAATTGCACGGACCGGCACACAATGGCCGTGTGCATGAGGCCTTGCCCTCTGATGAAATCTGTATAAGCATGCATTTTTCAGATAAGCTAGCATACATTTTAGCTAAATTGGAAAAAAAGGGGATCAGCCACTTCCAAAGACATCATGGAAACAGATGATTGGACCTTTAGGATATGCCAGTATAGTTTAATCTACACTATTTTCTCATACACTAGAAAAAGGTAGCGACTGATAATAAAATCCTAGCAAACCATTAACCAAAAACTAGACTTGAACATGGTTTGCTAGGCTAGCTACAAATTGTAGATAAATGGTAATGGGTAGGAGAGGGAATGTTACCAGATTATCACCCACGGACTGGGGGTTATGTAAATACATGTCAGCTATGTCTGCAGCACAGGAAATTGTTCAGAAAATATACAAATACCGTAGGTTTTACATGCTCTTCAAGCCCAAAAATAAATAAACTCTGCTCTCAAACTACTCACTACTATTGTAATAAAAAAATAAAAAAAAAGTCAGCTACATTTCTATTACTAGTGCTAAATATTTTTTGTGAATTTTTTATTTATTTTGTGTTGCTAACAGCATTAATAATAATAGTAATATTTATTTACATAGCGTCAACATATTCCGCAGCGCTTTACAGTCCAGGGGTTTATGTACCAACAGTCATAAACAACATAGCAACAGAGACGTCAATCATTACAACAAGAGGAACGAGGACCTGCTCGCAAGAGCTTACAATCTATGAGGAGATAGGGGTGACACAAAAGGTAAAAGTGCTTGTTTTGTACAATGGTTAAGCCATATTGGGAAAATAGGTGAGTAGATATAAAACTGCATGAGCCGGTCAGCAGCCAATATATGAAGTGCACACCCGCAACCGCAGCCAGTGTACTTTGATCATGAACACTAATCCCTCAATTGAGGTGATGGTCAGTTCGCAGTGATCGCCAGCGAACACATGCAGGCTGCCATCTTTAGTAAGGTAGACTCACCCGTCCGGCGATGCACAGGTAAGCCCTTATCTGTGCCTGTGCTGGGAGCCGGACTGAAATCAAATGCAGTCACCGGGAGCAGGCAGTTCTGAGAATAGCCCGATGAAGGCCCCCGGCGGTTGTTCACGGAACTACCTGCCCCCGGTGACTGCATTTGATTTCAGACCGGCTCCCGGCACAGGCACAGGTAAGGGCTTACCTTTGCATCGCCGGACGGGTGAGTCTACCTTACTAAGGAAAGCAGCCTGCATGTGTTCGCTGGAGAACACTGCAAACTGACCATCCCCTGCTAAGGGATAATTTGCCAGAAGCCGGCTGCTCCAGGTAACGGAATTCTCCCCCCCCCCCCCCCCCAAAAAAAACAAAACAAAAAAAAAACAAAGATTGGAAGATTGCTAGATATTTTAATATATTTTAGGTCAAAAAGGTTTAATTAACGAATTATTCTTAATGTGTTACGCAGGCTAGGGGTCATGTTTCTTTGCTAATGCTCTCTTCGGACTATTCCTCAGGAATGTCCACTGTGCCTCTTGTGGACTTATGACTATGTTTCACACATACACAAAAATGAGTTCCTGTTAACTCACTCGAGATCACTGGAATCTAAAACAACATCTGTAACAAATTATTTTTCTGGCCTCAGGTAAAATGTAGACTTTACCACTGTACGCTTTCATAAACTGAACAAGTTCTCCATTCAAGAATCAAATTGATGAAGATGTTTCGCTATTGGCGAGTCATAGAAAAATCAGTGATTGCAGGGAACATTAGTACTTTTCATCTCAAAATTTTGGCTCTTTCTCTATATCCTCAAAAATAGTGTGTTGCATTTCCTAGAAAACTTATTTAAACCCAATCTTTTTGACTTTCAAAATGAAACATCTCTAAGCTGAAGGAAAACAGCAATTCCTGCTGTGTAGTCTCTTGAACACTGTAGTCTTTGTCTAGTTCATGTATGGAAGCTTAAATGAGGCTGGAGTAAAGTTACTAGGTTATTTAGGGTTGAAGTGAGGATGCAAAATAGGAAATCTTCTATCCATGTAGAGAAGAAACCTATAGTACTATAAAGATACAAATAAATAACCAAATCGTGGTAGAACACTAGCAGCCTAGTCAAATACCATGATGTCTAATATAGACCCCTATAAATAACTGCAATAAACACCCAAAAAGTTCAGCTCTGGAGATCTCCTTTCTAAAACACTAACTTATGAAAGCATATGCCCGTTAAACAGATAACCGATGTCCATAATAGTCCATTTTAGAGCAGATATCCTCAATACATCCGCACACCATCAGAGCAAGGCCACTTTATCTCTTCTTTGGCATTTTAAGCCTTGATGTTGACCTTTCCATTTACCACAGATACTCTCTGGGAGAAAAACTCTGTAAAGTCCATCAGGTGTTCAGTGCTAGTGTAGATCAGGAGACTGAACACCTAGTGGTGCTTTCAGGAGTATGGGGATCATAAAATCTGCTCTAAAGTATGGACACTGGTTATCTGCTTTAGGGATATATGGTTTTATGAGTTACTATTTTACAAAGTAGAGCTTAGAAGTTGATACTTTTGGTACTATGGAAATATGTATGTATTCCTACTCTACACAGTACACACAAGACAAATAAAGGGATTAATTGTGTCCATCAGATTCTTTTCTTTTCAAGTCTGACTGGTTCCTTTAAGTAATACTGTTACCCACATTTGGTAAATACATAGTATTAATAGCTTATTTTATATAAAGCCTATATTCACCCATGTAAACCTACCAAATTGTCTCGCTAAAGGTTAAAGGGGTTGTCCATGATTTAAACAAAATGAAATTGTAGGAAATGTGATAAAATAATAAAATAAACTATGTATGTTCAAATACTCACTGCTCCAGCACTGCTGCTCTAAAGGTCACTGTCTCCTTTTCTGCAGCGATGACAAGTCACACATGTGTCCACTGTAGCCAATCCCAATGTTAGGGAAAGTTCACATCACAATTTTTTTTCTAAACCAAGTATATACAGTTGCAATAAAAAGTATGTAAACCCTTTGGAATGATATGGATTTCTGCCCAAACTGGTCATAAAATGTGATCTGATCTTCTTTTAAGTCACAACCATAGACAATCACAGTCTGTTTAAACTAATAACACACAAAGAATTAAATGTTACCATGTTTTTATTGAACACACCATGTAAACATTCACAGGGCAGGTGGAAAAAGTAAGTGAACCCCTAGACTAATGACATCTCCAGGAGCTAATTGGAGTGAGGTGTTGGTTACAGCTGCCCTGCCCTATAAAAAAACACACACCAGTTCTGGGTTTGCTTTTCACAAGAAGCCTTGCCTGATGTGAATGATGCCTCGCACAAAAGAGCTCTCAGAAGACCTACGATTAAGAATTGTTGACTTGCATAAAGCTGGAAAGGGTTATAAAAGCATCTCCAAACGCCTTGTTGTTCATCAGTCCACGGTAAGACAAATTGTCTATAAATGGACTGCTGCACTGCACTGCTGCTAATCTCCCTAGGAGTGGGCATCCTGTAAAGGTGACTGCAAGAGCACAGTGCAGACTGATCAATGAGGTGAAGAAGAATCCTAGCATGTCAGCTAAAGACTTACAAAAGTCTCTGGCATATGCTAACATCCCTGTTAGCGAATCTACGATATGTAAAACACTAAACAAGAATGGATTTCATGGGAGGATACCACAGAGGAAGCCACTGCTGTCACAAAAAAAAACATTGCTGCACATTTACAGTTTGCACAAGAGCACCTGGATGTTCCTCAGCAGTACTGGCAAAATATTCTGTGGACAGATGAAACCAAAGTTGAGTTGTTTGGAAGAAACACACAACACTATGTGTGGAGAAAAAGAGGCACAGCACACCAACATCAAAACCTCATCCCAACTGTGAAGTATGGTGGTGGGGGCATCATGGTTTGGGGCTGCTTTGCTGCATCAGGGCCTAGATGGATTGCTATCATCGAAGGAAAAATTAATTCCCAAGTTTATCAAAACATTTTGCAGGAGAACTTAAGGCCATCTGTCCACCAGCTGAAGCTCAACAGAAGATGGGTGTTGCAACAGGACAACGACCCAAAGCATAGAAGTAAATCAACAACAGAATGGCTTAAACAGAAGCAAATAACGCCTTCTGGAGTGGCCCAGTCAGAGTCCTGATCTCAACCCGATTGAGATGCTGTGGCATGACCTCAAGAAAGCGATTCACACCAGACATCCCAAGAATATTGCTGAACTGAAACAGTTCTGTAAAGAGGAATGGTCAAGAATTACTCCTGACCATTGTGCACATCTGATCTGCAACTACAGGAAACGTTTAGGCAAAAAGAAAGAGGTAGGTGTGCTCAAACCCTGTTGCACCGAGCACGGACCATGCTGGGAACCACAGCGTAACTTGAGTAAAGAAAAAGAGGAAAAGTCCAACTCGATTAAATGTTACCTTTATTTTTCAGTGCGGATTAAAAGCCAGTTACACTCTAGTCAACATGTTTCGGATCAAAGACAATAGCGATCCTTCCTCATGACACCTGGCTATTAATCCGCACTGAAAAATAAAGGTAACATTTAATCGAGCTGGACATTTCCTTTTTTTCTTTACAGGAAACGTTTGGTTGAAGTTATTGCTGCCGAAGGAGGTTCAACCAGTTATTAAATCCAAGGGTTCACATACTTTTTCCACCTGCACTGTGAATGTTTACATGGTGTGTTCAATAAAAATATGGAAACATTTAATTATGTGTGTGTTATTAGTTTAATCAGACTGTGATTGTCTATTGTTGTGACTTAGATGAAGATCAGATCACATTTTATGACCAATTTGTGCAGAAATCCATATCATTCCAAAGGGTTCACATACTTTTCTTGCAACTGTATGATTGAATAAGAAAAAAGGTATTGAAATGTATTCTTCAGCATAGAATGGACCCAATATAGTCTTTTAACTACATTTAACCTCCTTTATTTCAGCATACTTTTTTTGCATAATGCATGCATTAAGTGTTTACTTAATTTTTGGTAGAAAAGAAAAAAAAATATTAAGCAACCCCTATAACCCTTACACTGCTTCCAGTGTTTCAACAACCTTAATTGAGACAAAGGGTATATGGTTTCATATTTCAAAAAAATATACAAATATCTGCCCATATGTTTGATGTAAAAATAAAGATAGAGGCCAAGAATGGCATACTTTTTCTCAATGTTTTTGTGCAAGTGCATATATTAACCATACATGCCAAATGTAGGAATAAAATGTGATGTTAACAGGGCCATACTAATACTAAAGCCCCTCTAGGGCTCCCACATACTCCAAACCCCAAAAAGACTAATCCCATGGGTCAATATGGAGAAGAAAACAAAAAATGTTCTCAGTTGAGCAATGCAGGAACGTACAATGAGCACTGCATCTTATTTAAAGCTACAGGTATGACTGCGAAACAAAACGATACAGTCTCTCAAATATATACTGAAGCTTAGGTCTCAATTAAGTGTTTATGGGGTGGGAAAGATTTATACACATGGATTTTAGCATCTGATTGTAAGAGTTGCGGCATTGTTAAAGAGAATATTTGGCAGCAAGAATCAAAGGCTCTTTCAGGAGGCAACTATGTCTGGGTTTCCATTTTCATTTGATTGTGGGTCACTCTCCCTGTGAAGTGGTTAATATGTTCCAGTGATACACAGAGGAACCAGTTTGCCCAGTGAGTCCTCATGACCTTGTAGTCGACAGCCAAGTACAATATCTTATTATTTCTCACCTTCTTTGAAGAGAACACTGAGAAAAGTGGCAAGCAAAAGGCTGTGCTTCAGACTCATAAAATTCAAAGAAAAGGCAGAAACTGTTTTTCAGGATATGTGTCTGACCTTGGCTTTTCTCCAGCCAATTTTAAAGAAAGACTCATTATTTCCCACCTTCTCTGTTGAGGGACGTCAACGATAACATGTCAGTCACTGTCACAAGTGTTATGCAGCTCTCAGCGACTTCATTGTTTTGAGGTTAAAGAGTTACTTTGATTGGTTGTCTTTTCTTCCCTGAGCCCTAAGACATTAAAAATCCTCAATAATATGATAAATTGTTCTTATCAGAGCAATATGGCAACCCCAAATTTATACTTTGCTAAGGAAAAATGAAAGATTGATGCAAACATCATTGTTCTTGCAGTGCCTATTATGATACCTTCCTGGGTTTCAACGTCTACCTAATCAATGACATCTATGCTCAGACAAAGATATATCTGTGTGTATATACTGCTGGCTCTTACTACCTCCACCGAGTACTAAACTTCTCATTACAGCTGTATAATGTTTCCTAGCTGCTGCTGTTTCCGTGTGTGAGACAGTTGAAAGAACAGGATCTCTTCTTCTCTATGTGAAAGTGTGGTTAACATCATAGCAGGTAGCCTCCTGCTCCCTCCTTCTTCCCCTCTCCTCTACACAGACTTCTATGGGCAACAGCTGTAACCTGATCCCTCATATCCATCTAATTCATAGTGAAGGAAAAGCAGCGCAGAAGGCAGGGGAGGAGAGGAGTCTGATAAGAGGAGGGGAAAAAAAAGCATTTTTCTCAAATAAGATATATTACAAAGTATATTTTCTTTATTTACAGCCAGGTCCATAAATATTGGGACATCAACACAATTCTAACATTTTTGGCTCTATGCACCACCACAATGGATTTGAAATGAAACAAACAAGATGTGCTTTACCTGCAGACTGTCAGCTTTAATTTGAGGGCATTTACAGCCAAATCAGGTGAACGGTGTAGGAATTACATCAGTTTGCATATGTGCCTCCCACTTTATAAGGAACCAAAAGTAATGGGACAGAATAATAATCATAAATCAAACTTTCACTTTTTAATACTTGGTTGCAAATCCTTTGCAGTCAATTACAGTCTGAAGTCTGGAACACATAGACATCACCAGACGCTGGGTTTCATCCCTGGTGATGCTCTGCCAGGCCTCTACTGCAACTGTCTTCAGTTCCTGCTTGTTCTTGGGGCATTTTCCCTTCAGTTCGGTCTTCAGCAAATGAAATGCATGCTCAATCGGATTCAGGTCAGGTGATTGACTTGGCCATTGCATAACTTTCTACTTCTCTCCCTTAAAAAACTCTTTGGTTGCTTTTGCAGTATGCTTTGGGTCATTGTCCATCTGCACTGTGAAGCGCCGTCCAATGAGTTCTGAAGCATTTGGCTGAATATGAGCAGATAATATTGCCCGAAACACTTCAGAATTCATCCTGCTGCTTTTGTCAGCAGTTACATCATCAATAAATACAAGAGAACCAGTTCCATTGGAAGTCATACATGCCCACAACATGACACTACCACCACCATGCTTCATTGATGAGGTGGTATGCTTAGGCTCATGAGCAGTTCCTTTTCTTCTCCATACTCTTCTCTTCCCATCACTCTGGTACAAGTTGATCTTGGTCTCATCTGTCCATAGAACTGTGAAGGCTTTTTTAGATGTCGTTTGGCAAACTCTAATCTGGCCTTCCTGTTTTTGAGGCTCACCAATGGTTTACATCTTGTGGTGAACCCTCTGGTGAAGTCTTCTCTTGATTGTTGACTGTGACACACATACACCTACCTCCTGGAGAGTGTTCTTGATCTGGACAACTGTTGTGAATGGTGATTTTTTTTTTTTACCAGGGAAAGAATTCTTCGGTCATCCACCACAGTTGTTTTCCGTGGTCTTCCGGGTCTTTTGGTGTTACTGAGCTCACCGGTGCGTTCCTTCTTTTTAAGAATGTTCCAAACAGTTGTTTTGGCCGCGCCTAATGTCTTTGCTATCGCTCTGATGGGTTTGTTTAGTTTTTTCAGCCTAATGATGTCTTGCTTTACTGATGGTGACAGCTATTTGGATCTCATCTTGAGAGTTCACAGCAACAGATTCCAAATGCAAATAGCACACTTGAAATGAACTCTGGACCTTTTATCTGCTCATTGTAATTGGGATAATGAGGGAATAACACACACCTGGCCATGGAACAGCTGAGAAGCCAATTGTCCCATTACTTTTGGTCCCTTAACAAGTGGAAACTGTTGTAATTCCTGCACCGTTCACCTGATTTGGATGTAAATACCCTCAAATTAAAGCTGACAGTCTGCAGTTAAAGCACATCTAGTTCGTTTAATTTCAAATCCATTGTGGTGGTGTATAGAGTCAAAAAGCCCATATAACAAGTGTGAGTGCTGCAGCCAAACACTGGCCTCAATAGTCTAATGTTTTATAATGCTGAGGCCAATGATTGACTACAGTGCTCATGTGCAGTATAAAGGGACGTCATCACTGCAGATAAGAACATGAAAGCAGGCGCAGGCCTTTTCATAAATTTTGTGGATCCACCAACGCTTCTGATTGTAAGACAGCTTCCTTGCTGTCTTACATTTAGACCTTGAGCGTGAGCGTGGAGAAGTCACAGAAGGCGTATTTCAGCTTCATAAATGACCCCCTTGGTCTTTAAGGGGGTTGTCTCACTTCCTCCTTTCAGTGATGCCCTGAATTCCCGGCGCTGTAGGGGGGCAGTGCCTGTTTGCATGGTGGATGGCACAGGCAAGTGGCACTAGGGTGATGTAATCCTGTCCTTGCCTGTTCCTGCATACTCCCAAGACTGCCAGTGAATCATATTCATTAGCCGGTTCGGTGCTAGCTATAGCAAGCATGGTTGCAATAATTTGCTTGTTGTTTTTCCATAACCTCCCCCCTCCTTTGCACAAGATAAAAAGCCTCATGTATACACAGACTGCGAGTCTGCCCTCATCTGGTACATATATACATATATATTGTATACACTGACTGCAGGTCTAGAACAGCAGTCTGTGTATACAACATATATAATGAGTATGTTCTGAGTCCAACCAGTGAAGATATGAGGTGGCCGGGACAGAAGCTGTTGTGTATGCGTGTCTATGCAAGCGCACTTCTGTGATCCCGACCACCACACAGGCCGGCTTCCCTCTAGTTAGTGTGCAAGAGCCGCCGCTGCTGTTTGACTGCAGGATGGCCATAATCACTGGACACCAGCTGTTTATAAAACCATGGAGGCATTATAGAAAATTAACATATATGAATAAGTGGCTTATATTGACATTGTCCACATGATAACTGCCAAGTGGGACAACCCCTTTAAGCCCAAATGACCATCAGTATGGTTGGAAAAACTGGTGGAAAAACAATAAATCTATCTAAAAATTTTTTCGTGAGTGTGCTGTCATTATTTATACTGAAACACCATGAAATAAAAATAGCTATATGATGTAAAGATCTCCTAGAAACTGCATGGAGGGCTAGTTCAGGTCACAGATTGTTAAAGAAAAATTATTTTAGAGGATTGAAAGTAGTAAACTATAAGGCAGGAAAGACCGGTGTCAAGGAGAAGCACTGGTAAACTCAGAGACCTCTCATCCTCTTTTGTCAGTGGTTGTGCGGCACTGGTTGTCACCAGCGGCTTGTCATCTAATTACACGCACAGGTTTAGTAGAGCTGCGCTGAGGCGACACCTGTCAGTCTGCAGCCAACATAAATCAATATGGACTGACATAAACTGAGAGCAGCTCATCTGATCATCACTACCAGTGAGTGCGAAAGTGACAACAAATGGAATAGATCAGATTTTCCATACTCTATCTTTATTTAAAATAGAAAAAGATTAAAAGTATGCCTTAATTATATACATTGCTGTCTTTTCACCATTCTTTTATGGTTTATATTCACCTGCATGTCATGCAATTCAAAAATTCAGACTAAATCGTCTTTTCTAGATGAATTATTTAAATGTTAAGGCCTCATGCACACGACCGTTGTGTGCATCCGTGGCCGTTGTGCCGTTTTCCGTTTTTTTTCGCGGACCCATTGACTTTCAATGGGTCCGTGGAAAAATCGGAAAAATGCACCGTTTTGCAGCCGAGGCCGTGATCCGTGTATCCTGTCCGTCAAAAAAATATGACCTGTCCTATATGACGGACAACGGTTCACGGACCCATTCAAGTCAATGGGTCCGTGAAAGAACACGGATGCACACAAGATTGGCATCCGTGTCCGTGATCCGTGGCCGTAGGTTGCTTTCATACAGACGGATCCGAAGATCCGTCTGCATAAAAGCTTTTTCTGATCTAAGTTTTCACTTCGTGAAAACTCATTTCCGACAGTATATTCTAACACAGAAGCGTTCCCATGGTGATGGGGACGCTTCTAGTTAGAATACACTGCAAACTTGGTACAAGACTGCCCCCTGCTGCCTGGCACCACCCGATCTCTTACAGGGGGATATGATAGCACAATTAACCTCTTCAGGTGCGGCACCTAAAGGGGTTAATTGTACTATCATATTCCCCTGTAAGAGATCAGGGCTGCCAGGCAGCAGGGGGCAGACCCCCCCCCCCTCCCCAGTTTGAATATCGTTGGTGGCACAGTGTGTGCCCATCGCCCCCCCCCCTTCCTCCCTCTATAGTTAAAAATCGTTGGTGGCACAGTGTGTGCCCATCGCCCCCCCCCTTCCTCCCTCTATAGTTAAAAATCGTTGGTGGCACAGTGTGTGCCCATCGCCCCCCCCTTCCTCCCTCTATAGTTAAAAATCGTTGGTGGCACAGTGTGTGCCCATCGCCCCCCCCCTTCCTCCCTCTATAGTTAAAAATCGTTGGTGGCACAGTGTGTGCCCATCGCCCCCCCCCTTCCTCCCTCTATAGTTAAAAATCATACTTACCTGCTTGCTGCTGCGATGTCTGTGACCGGCCGGGAGCTCCTCCTACTGGTAAGTGACAGTTCTTTAGCAATGCACCGCACAGACCTTTCACTTACCAGTAGGTGGAGCTCCCGGCCGGTCACAGACATCGCAGCAGCAGGCAGGTAAGTATGATTTTTAACTATAGAGGGAGGAAGGGGGGGGCGATGGGCACACACTGTGCCACCAACGATTTTTAACTATAGAGGGAGGAAGGGGGGGGCGATGGGCACACACTGTGCCACCAACGATATTCAAACTGGGGAGGGGGGGGTCTGCCCCCTGCTGCCTGGCAGCCCTGATCTCTTACAGGAGAATATAGTACAATTAACCCCTTTAGGTGCCGCACCTGAAGAGGTTAATTGTGCTATCATATCCCCCTGTAAGAGATCGGGTGGTGCCAGGCAGCAGGGGGCAGTCTTGTACCAAGTTTGCAGTGTATTCTAACCTGAAGCGTCCCCATCACCATGGGAACGCCTCTGTGTTAGAATATACTGTCGGAAATGAGTTTCACGAAGTAGCTCATATCCGACAGTATATTCTAACGTAGAGGCGTTCCCATGGTGATGGGGACGCTTCAAGTTATGTTCGGGTGTCCGCCTGGCCGTGCGGAGGCAAGCGGATCCGTCCAGACTTATAATGTAAGTCAATGGGGACGGATCCGTTTGAAGATGACACACTGTGGCTCAATTTTCAAACGGATCCGTCCCCATTGACTTGCATTGTAATTCAGGACGGATCCGTTTGGCTCCGTTCGGCCAGGCGGACGCCAAAACGACTTTTTTTTCATGTCCGTGGATCCTCCAAAAATCAAGGAAGACCCACGGACGAAAAAACGGTCACGGATCACGGATCCACGGACCCCGTTTTTTCGGACCGTGAAAAAAAACTGTCGTGTGCATGAGGCCTAATACTGTAAAAAAAAAAAAAGGAAGCATGAGGAAATGGCCAACACAAGCTGTAACACATTAAACCAACCAGCAGGAAGGAGAGCAGAATAGTGGCACTCAGCATTTCTTAGAATACAGTCTTTATTCCATGTGAACAAAACATTAACGGTACAAAAAAATAACTAGTTAAGGCGGATTTAGGTAGGTAGATTGTCGGGTACGAACGTTCCTGGGAACGCTCGTTGCCTACAATCTGCCCGTGTAAAGATGCAGCCTATCACCCGATGAATGAGCGAAACTCTCGTTCATCGGGTGAAATGATCGTTAATGCAGACACATAAATTATCGTTTCTAGGCAGCAGATCGTGCTGTCTAAACAGTACTCTGCCGCCCAGAAACAATGCAGCTCTCTGAGGACAAGGGATCGCAATAGCTGCCCCTCGTCCTCATACTCTGGAGGTGATTGCTGCGTGTAAATGCAGTGCTTCACCTTCACTGAACAAGCAGCTGACAATAAGCTGCTCATCTGCTGCTGCACCTTAACACTAAAGCTGCTTTTCATTAGGCTACACATCTCCTGTTGAGAGACCTTTGTCCTAGCTAAGCCAGTTCTCTCTGCTTTGCATTATGAAAAGTAATCACCGTGAAACAAGTGTCTGCAGATGAGGTACTGGCTTGACTATAAACCTAAGATGTCTCAAGGCCAGTTTTAAACTTACTGACTTATAGGACAGCTACCTTCCAAATGGTGGCAACAAAAGCACAGCTTTCTTTTCTTAGAAAAAAGATCTAATTTGCATACGTTTTTCCCAAAGAAGCATTTCATGGCCTAAGACTCCTGATGCCTACAAGGTGCTTGCCAATGGTACCCCCTAGAGCCATAAACAGACACGGTCTGCCCTAAACCAGTCTGAAGTCCACTGATGTAAAATAATATATTCAGGAACTTTTACCCTGCTCTCAAACAGAAATCCAAAAGGTGGTGCAATACTTTAAAAGGCGGAGAAGTGGTTGAAAATAAAAAATGCTTTATTTACTTTTCAAGGCGATAACAGTTTTCAATGAATAGATAGGGTTGTTTGGTTTAGTCAACCCCTTCTCATTCCCGATCTGGAAATATGTAGCTAATAAAGGTAACAGAGAAGTTTTAATAACAGCTTGCCAGGTTGGGAAACAACATCTGGTTAATTTTGTTTACTAATGTAGCATTCAACCAATTTGAGTTTATTAAAGCCAGATATACTGGAAGTGGATAAGCCCAATGTTGGAGAATACTTTTTCTGGTTGCAGTACCTCAAATATAAAGATGATAGCTATCACTTTGGCCTTGTCAATGTCCATGAAAATATTAAACATTGAAATATACCTGAAAGGATATATTAAATGTATTTAAAAGGCGGTTACTCACTATGTTCCACAGCGTTTCTGGAATAGCTCGAATGGCATTTGGCACAGGTAGAACTTACAGAATTAAACATTAGACTGCAGGTAATGTAGGCCCTATGGAAGATCAATAAAAACTCCTCCTGATAACTACTTACAACTATGACTTTATTAAACTGTGTTGTCACCTCTAGAATCGTTTTTGTGTCTAACATTGGAATGTGTGAGATCCATTTAGCAAACCCCAAATGTATCTGTGACAAATCAATATATTGTCTAATGAATCTGTAAATCATACTCATAGATGTCTGGTGTAGACAAACTCCCCTAAAAAAATGTTAAAATGTATGATCAATTATATATTGAGGTAGATTTTATAATACATGAGTAACTACACTTACCTCAATACATATAAAGACAAGGTTCAGATAAGGGTACGTTCACACTAGCGTTTTTCTTTTCCGGCATTGAGTTCCGTCAAAAGGGCTCAATGCTGGAAAATAACTGATCAGGTATATCCCCATGCATTCTGAATGGAGAGTAATCCGTTCAGGATGGATAAGGATGTCTTCAGTTCAGTCATTTTGACTGATCAGGCAAAAGATAAAACCGCAGCATGCTACAGTTTTATCTCCGTTGGAAAAAACTGAAGACTTGCCTGATCCGGCATTTTTTTCCATAGGAATATATTAGTGCCGGATCCAGCATTCAAGATACCGGAAAAAAATAAATGCCGGATCCGTTTTGCCAGATGACAACGGAAAGACGAATCCAGCATTTCAATGCATTTTTCTGACTGATCAGGCATTTTTAAGACTGATCAGGATCCTGATCAGTATTACAAATGGCATCAGTTGGCATACGTTTTGCCGGATCACTCTGCCGCAAGTGTGAAAGTAGCCTAACAGGGCCCACTAATAACACAAATTAACCAAACAAAAAACAGACCAATTGGATGACACACCTAAACACCTGCAGTATTCCAGAGCAGGGGGTACTCGCAAATTGTTTGCTGTTTAATGCTTGTCATGTTATTTAATGTTATTTTATGTTCTGTATACCCAACGTGGTTATGATGGAAGTAACAGAGTTAACCAACTCTTGACACAGCCCTCTACAGGAAGCTTGAGTGTGGAACCCTTGCTAAGTCTACAGAGTTCCAGCTAGTAAAGGAAGAATGAGGAAGCAACAAAAGGTACTCCATTCATCACAAGCATGAACTTCAACTACAGAGACTCACAGATCTCTGGATGATCTACAGAAAGTAAAAGAGAGAAAGAGACAAGAAGGTTCAGACATCTACATGGCTGAGCATTGTAGTCAGTAAGGTATCCTGCTACCTAAGCTACTTAGACTTTACTTCAGTGAGGGCAATACTGTCAAGACACCCATTACACTTGGACATGACTTGGCCAGTCGTATCTTTAAAAAAAATGCCAGTACACCAGCTATAGATTCTGCAAAAAGAGACTTAAGAGACACAGAGGAAAGAGTATGATAATTTCCATCCTTCCTCAAATCCAAACAATCCATACAAAACTATCTGGGGAGATTTGTATTGTATATTGCGGGAGACATTATTCTGGCCTGCACCATACGCTACATGCCCTGCCTTTCACCCATACAAACACTTAACATCACAGGCACCCCTTCTATCATCAGGCAGGAGACCCAGAACCAGGATGTGCCCTGAGGGCAGAAAGGGTGAGCCTTCCTTACTGCACCAGGGAGCAACGGTGGGAGGACAGCCATTGTGATCAACTGTGACAGCCAGAGCCACTACCACTCCTATCTTCATCTCCTCCTGGGCTTGCTGCACACCCCAACTTGTGTTTCACAGTCGCTTTCTCCAGGATTTACACATTTTAGGATGCCACTATTTATGTGGTTGTTTGCCTGTTATTATATGTGTTGTTTTAATATAATATAATTAATAAAGATACCTTTTTATTCTATTGGCAATGTCCTTTTTTGTGTACCGGTATTTGTAGTGTTAATACATGAGTAATGTAACTACGTATTTGTAGACATCGTCTGTTTCTCCCCCCTCATTCAGCTGCTATATATGCTACAAGTTGTATGCCGTATCTATAGGTTGTGAGAACAGAAGGGCAGGATTCTAGTTTTACTTGGCCTACTTTATTCATTTTACACATATAAAAATAGTCCTGTACAGCGTAGCTAGGAATAAATGAATATGATGTCAGAAGTGTTAATAGACTGCTGAAGAAAGCAGAACGTTTCTGAGGAGCAGTGAAGCTGGTGTCTTTTGCTCCATCTCGTGACAGGTCATATTATACACTAGGGAACGTATTGCGTTTACCATGTGCACTCAAGCTTTAAAACGACAGGGATCAAAGAATACATCAGTGGGAAATTCTTGCAGAGAGATTGCTAGCAATGTAAAACCAGCCACTTACAGGTAAAATTGATTTAGGCTACATGCACACGAACGTGCAGTTTTTTGCGGTCCGCAAACCGCGGATCCGCAAAAAACGGAAGGCGCCCGTGTTGCCTTCCGCAATTTGCGGAACGGAATGGGCGCCGGCAATATAAATGCCTATTCTTGTCCGCAAATCTCGGACAAGAATAGGACATGTTATATTTTTTTTGCGGTGCCGCGGAACGGAGCCACGGATGCGGACAGCACACGGAGTGCTGTACGCATCTTTTGCGGCTCCATTGAAATGAATGGGTCCGCATTGGCGGCTCGGATGCGGACCCAAACAACAGCCATGTGCATGAGGCCTAATATTAATAAATATCCAGTTAGATTGTTGAACAATAAAGTATGGAGGCACCCAATAAGATGATCTTGTCATTACTCTTTAAGGGCTCATGCACGCAAATGTATTTTTTGTCCGTGCCTGTTACGTTCTTTTTTTGCAGCCCGTATGCAGAACTATTAATTTCAATGGGACCGCAAAAAAATGGAAATGACTCTATGTGCATTCCATATCCTTATGCCCGCAAGTCCATTCTGCAAAAAAAATAGAACATGTCCTATTCTTGTCCATTTTGCAGACAAGGACAGGCATTGTTACAATGGATTCGCTAAAAATACAGACATCAGATGGGTGGCATGGGTAGTTTTGCAAACAATACTTATCCTCTATCCAGAGCATAAGGGATGTCTGATCATAAGGGAGCTAACCAATGGGACAGCCAGAATTACCAAAACGGGGTTCTGTGGTCCCCTGTTTGAAAAGAACGGCAGTCATGCATGACTGCAGCCACTCTATTCAACTCAAAGGGACTGCAGTAGAAAGCCAAGTGCAGCGTTCAGCTATCTCCAGCAGCACAATGACGTTTAATGGACATGTGTGACCACTGCTTCTTTCAAAAGGGGACACAGGACCCCATTATTGTGAGTCATAGGGGTCCCAACTGTCAAACCCCCATCAATCATGTATGTATCCCCTATTCTGTGGAGAGAATGTCTTGCTTGTTAACCTCTTTAAGTGATAAAATTGTGTCTGCCTGGAGACACTACTATGGGGCACTATTCTATTTTTCTAATCTTTAAGGGTGCCTCAATGTGACAGAAGCCAGCTGCAGTGGCAACCTGCTGTTACCAGTAGGGGGAGCTGTGGTTGGGTAAAACATATGCATGGTATTAATGTGTATTACATGGACATGCCACTGGAAGACACTCTTTCTCAGTGGTTTTCTGACTTGGGTAATACAATGGCACTCCAAGCAGTTTGCTGATTTAGGGTCCATTCACACGTCCGTGTGTGTTTTGCGGATCCGTGGATCGGCGATGTGCGTTCAGCATTTTGCAGACTGCACATCGCCAGCACTTAATAGAAAATTACGGACAAGAATAGGACATGTTCTATTTTTTTCGGGAACAGAATTGCGGATCTGCAAGTCCGGATCCGGGCGGCGCATCGTGCTTCCTCATAGAAATGAATGGGTCCGCAAAATGCGGAACGAAATTGCGGATGTGTGAATGGACCCTTAATCAATGCATGCAGAATTCTTACCAAGGATACATTATATCAAACATACATTATATAACCTTCCTATATATTAGTGTTATACTGTAAAACAATTGGCCAAGGCCTGTGCTTGTACCCTTCAATCTCCGGCATCACCTAGCTGTCAGTGTGATTATAACGGTGTAATCACAGCACATGCATTATGCTCTCTTTTCCAATACTATTACAGAAATCACCAGGCTTTACTAGCAGAGCCGCGGTGCTCAGGGGACCGTATCACGGCTCTGAGAGGTCACATCCCTGAAGAGACATTTTTACATCCTTTCCCTTTAATGAACATTGGAAAATGCAGGATATAAATCAACAAGGGTAAAATATATCACGAGGAGCCGGCAGGATCCTGTTACTTGGGGGCAACCACAGTTGCCGAGATTTCCTACTAGCCCTGCAGGGAGATGAATAAAATATAAGCACATACAATAATTTGACTTTTATTGGCATGTTTACAGCAGAGGCAGCGGCATATAAATTCTTATGCATTGGTATATTAAACACACCTAATTAATACCATAGGCACAGAAGCCTAATTAGTTTCAACAGATAAAAATCCATTCCTCTGAATTCCAGCATTTTGATTAGCAATTTGCAATAATGCAAAAACCAAGATGTACTGGCTGCTAATTTCCTCAGCTCAACATATAGAATACAATGTTCTAATTAATTAGAGTGAAGCCGAATATAGTTTATGTTCATATATTTCATTGTCATACATTTATATGTAGAGGTTAATTACCATTACAATTACAATTAAGAGAAAGAATAGTCGCTGCAGTTGAAGGAGCACTGTCATTTCACCAAAACTGTGCATGAACCTAGTGCACGTAAAGATAACAAACATTGGAATATATCTTATTAGGCTGCTTTCACACTCGTGTTTTGGCTTTCCTTTTGGGAGATCCGTTCAGGGCTCTCACAAGCGATCCAAATCGGATCAGTTTTGCCCTGATGCATTCTGAATGGAAAAGGATCCGATCAGAATGCATCAGTTTGCCTCCGATCAGTCTCCATTCCACTTTGGAGGTAGACATCAAAACTCTGCCTGCAGCATTTTGGTGCCCGCTTGAAGAAGTCCTCCATTGACTTACATTGTGTGCCAGGACGGATCCGTTTGGCTCAGTTTCGTCAAGTGGACAGCAAAATGCCGCAGGCAGAGTTTTGGTGTCCACCTCTAGAGCGGAATGGTGACTGATCGGAGGCAAACTGATGCATTCTGAGCGGATCCTTTTCCATTCAGAATACGTTTTCTCTGACATAATCTGGTACAATAGAAAACGGATCCGTCTCCCATTGATTTTCAATGGAGTTCATGACGGATCCGTCTTGGCTATGTTACAGATAATACAGATAATATGGATTCAGAACAGATGCATGCGGTTGTATTATTGTAACGGATCCGTTTTTGCTGATCCATGACGGATCCGCCAAAAAATGCCCCTCACTTCAGTTAGCAACCAATTCCTCTCCTGCTCATGCCTCTAGAACTGATCATTCACTCTAAATTCACTAATAAAATCTATCTAAGGCCTCATGCACACAAACCTATTTTCTTTCCGTGTCCATTCCATTTTTTGTGCGGACCGTATACAGAACCATTCATTTCAATGGGTCTGCAAAAAAAGGTTAGTTACTCTGTGTATATTTCGTTTCCGTATGTCCGTATTTCTGTTCCACAAAAAAATAGAACATGTTCTATTATTGTCCGCATTACGGACAAGGATAGTATGTTCTATTCGTGGCCAGCTGTTCCGTTCCGCAAAATACGGAATGCACACGGAAGTCATCCGCATTTTTTGCAGATCCGTTTTTTGCGGACTGCAAAATACATGCGGTCGTGTGCATGAGTCCTTGGACAGATTTTAAGTTTTTCTGGATCATCTTAAGGGCTCATGCACACGACAGTATTTTGCGTTCAGTATACTGGACGTTTTTTGAGCTCAGTATACGGAACATATACTGAACCATTCATTTCAATGGTTCCGCAAAAAAAACGGAATGTACTCCGTATGCATTCCGTTTCCGTATTTCCGTTTTTCCGTTCCGTTTTAACATAGAACATGTACTATTATTGCCCGCAAATCACGGTCCGTGGCTCCATTCAAGTCAATGGATCCGCAAAAAAAACGGAACACATACGGAAATGCATCCGTATGTCTTCCGTTTCCGTTCCGTTTTTTCCTGAACCATCTATTGAAAATGTTATGCCCAGCCCAATTTTATCTATGTAATTACTGTATACTGTATATACCATACGGAAAAACGGAACGGAAAAACGGAACAGAAACGGAAACACAACGGAAACAAAAAACGGAACAACGGATCCATGAAAAACGGACAGCAAAACACTGAAAAAGCCATACGGTCGTGTGCAATAGGCCTAAAGCTGCTGCCCATAGAAGTCTACTAAGGGGGAAGAGGGAGGCGCTGCACTGAGATTTAGAATACACAGGCACGGTGTTTTACTGTCTCACCCTAGTGTCGGATTAATAGTTACATACACTTCTGTATAATTTCCTCCGTGCTGCAGCTGCTTATGCACACAACTGTATGTATTTTGCGGTCCGCAAAAAACGGATCCGCAAAAAATACGGATGACGTCCGTGTGCATTCCATATTTTGGAGAACGGAATAGCTGGCCCCTAATAGAACAGTACTATTCTTGTCCGTAATGCAGACAATAATAGCACGTTTTATTTTTTTGCGTAACTGACATACAGAATGCACACGGAGTAGCTTCTGTTTTTTTTCCCGGACCCACTGAAATAAATGGTTCCGCATATGGTCCGCAAAAAAAAGGAACAGACACAGAAAGAAAATACTTTATTGTGCATGACCCGCAAGGGTGTGCTACAGAGAGATAGGGGAGCAGGACCTCCTCTACTCTACATGTGCTGTGCATGGAGACATTGTAGCACCTAGTCTGCACCTACTGTTGAGCTTAGCTCATAGAAAACATACATGCAGATACAAAACATATACAGGTCATAAATAGTGCTGCTCCTCGTTTATAAATAGTGCTGCTTCTCATTTATTGCATCCCAGCATCCAGTGCTACACACTACAGGAAGCCAACTACAGATTATAAACCGCTGAAGAAGCTCCTGAAAGGCCGAAACGTCCGCTTGCCATATTGATTTGTACATGCCTGCCTTATATACCCTTTAATTCACTGGATCATGATGATCATATGATGATATACGATTAAAACATAACCTAACGGCAAAGAAAAATACTGTGTGCTGCAATTTTCTACTACTTGCTTCTCATTTATTACCTGGAAACGACAGGGAGGCTTTAAATGGCTGTGACTTTACCCTGGTAAAAGCAGTGTGATGGGAGCCAGACCTGTGGCAAACAGCAAATTACCTCAGCAGCAACTCCCATCCGAATGGGCTGGTGAGAAAACCCCTTCAACCAGACATTGAAACTCCAAATCCATTCTTAGTTCTTTAGTTTCTGAACCACACAGCAGCTACCTGACCTCTAGCAATGCCAGTCATTTTATTTGCCACCTAGTCATCCAAAGTTAAACCTTTTACATCTCTGTAGCAGTCAATAACAGCTAGATAATATCTTTACTTGTAAGTACCATGTGTCGGACCTCGACCAATCATATACTGATGACCTAACCCTGTGATGGCTAACCTCCGGAACTACGACTACCAAGATGTAGACTTGATTGGCTATTCTCAGAACTCCATAGAAATACTAGGAGTCGTAGTTTCACCACAGCTGGAGTGCCGGAGGTTAGCCGTCACTGACCTAACCCCTTTAAGAGATCTTAGGTGTTTGTGGTGTTTTTATGCACTTTTGAAATTTTAATGTTTTTTGCACTTTCATTTTTGGTGCATTTTTGATGGTAGAAACGCTGTCTCCAGATGTTAGCTTGGGAAATAAGGACACACTAGACATACAAGTGCATTTTAATTCCTACAGCCATTTTTGTTAATAACATTTTTCTTGTCTTTTGTCTTCTGGCACACAAATTTTGTTTGCCATTTTTACCACTAAAAAAACCCAGAATAACTGCATGCGTTTTTTGGCTACCTATGTTTTGTGACAATTTTAGGGAGTTTTTTGCAAACAGTGTGATTGCCCACCAGCGTTTTCATCATGGTGTCTTTGATCTAAAGAGACTGTTATGTGAAAACCGCTGAAAAACATCAAGAGCTATGGCATGCTGCATTTTTTTAAAGAAGCCGGAAAGACAAAAAAAGTCAACTAATGAGCAAAAACATATATAGCAATTGGGTGGCTCTACAAAGTAGGTGAGATGTATGGGTGCTACTATCAATAGATCCCCCCTACCAGTGAATAAAATGGATATTGAAAATGGAGATAGGCACGACCAAAATATTTGGTTCACTTGGAATAAGGAGTGGGAAATTATATACACTCCGAAACGCGTTTGGTTTTAAAGAGAAAATAAGTTTGATGAAGTGCCCCAGCATTATATTCTGAGAAAACAAGTACAAAGTTGCGCAACTGGAATATTACAAAGAACTTTCATCTTGGAAATCCTGCTCACCAGCCTGATTAACCACCAAGAGCATCTCTCTACTAACTCATTGACCCCAGGACTCAAAACCGGCAAATACAACAGATCCAGGATCTCGAGATAACCCATGAGACTCACCACGCAAGCAGCCGCATTCACGCTAAACACAGGTGGGACGCCACACAGCGTGTAACATCACCCGCGGTCTGGAGATACTAACCGTGAGTACTCTGTAATGCCGATACTACAATTGTAGAAAGCAGGGGTTATTTTGAAGTGGACTTTGGGGAGGATATGGAGTGATGTCAATGTGAGCATGCACAGCACATAATCAATCCATCGCACTGTTTCTGGAGAGACATTTCAAACAGATTTAACTCTGCTTCACTATATAGGGTGTGGAGTCTACCCCTTTCCAATATATCTTTTTCACATACAGTACAGACCAAAAGTTTGGACACACCTTCTCATTCAAAGAGTTTTCTTTATTTTCATGACTATGAAAATTGTAGATTCACACTGAAGGCATCAAAACTATGAATTAACACATGTGGAATTATATACATAACAAAAAAGTGTGAAACAACTGAAAATATGTCATATTCTAGGTTCTTCAAAGTAGCTACCTTTTGCTTCGATTACTGCTTTGCATACTCTTGGCATTCTCTTGATGAACTTCAAGAGGTAGTCACCTGAAATGGTTTTCACTTCAAAGGTGTGCCCTGTCAGGTTTAATAAGTGGGATTTCTTGCCTTATAAATGGGGTTGGGACCATCAGTTGCGTTGTGGAGAAGTCAGGTGGATACACAGCTGATAGTCCTACTGAATAGACTGTTAGAATTTGTATTATGGCAAGAATACAGCTAAGTAAAGAAAAACGAGTGGCCATCGTTACTTTAAGAAATGAAGGTCAGTCAGTCCGAAAAATTGGGAAAACTTTGAAAGTGTCCCCAAGTGCAGTCACAAAAACTATCAAGCGCTACAAAGAAACTGGCTCACATGCGGATCGCTCCAGGAAAGGAAGACCAAGAGTCACCTCTGCTGCGGAGGATAAGTTCATCCGAGTCACCAGCCTCAGAAATCGCAGGTTAACAGCAGCTCAGATTAGAGACCAGGTCAATGCCACACAGAGTTCTAGCAGCAGACACATCTCTAGAACAACTGTTAAGAGGAGACTGTGTGAATCAGGCCTTCATGGTAGAATATCTGCTAGGAACCCACTGCTAAGGACAGGCAACAAGCCGAAGAGACTTGTTTGGGCTAAAGAACACAAGGAATGGACATTAGACCAGTGGAAATCTGTGCTTTGGTCTGATGAGTCCAAATTTGAGATCTTTGGTTCCAACCACCGTGTCTTTGTGCTGACGCAGAAAAGGTGAACGGATGGAGGAGGTGTGATGGTGTGGGGGTGCTTTGCTGGTGACACTGTTGGGAATTTATTCAAAATTGAAGGCATACTGAACCAGCATGGCTACCACAGCATCTTGCAGCGGCATGCTATTCCATCCGGTTTGCGTTTAGTTGGACCATCATTTATTTTTCAACAGGACAATGACCCCAAACACACCTCCAGGCTGTGTAAGGGCTATTTGACCAAGAAGGAGAGTGATGGGGTGCTGCGCCAGATGACCTGGCCTCCACAGTCACCGGACCTGAACCCAATCGAGATGGTTTGGGGTGAGCTGGACCGCAGAGTGAAGGCAAAAGGGCCAACAAGTGCTAAGCATCTCTGGGAACTCCTTCAAGACTGTTGGATGACCATTTCAGGTGACTACCTCTTGAAGCTCATCAAGAGAATGCCAAAAGTGTGCAAAGCAGTAATCAAAGCAAAAGGTGGCTACTTTGAAGAACCTAGAGTATGACATATTTTCAGTTGTTTCACACTTTTTTGCTATGTATATAATTCCACATGTGTTACTTCATAGTTTTGATGCCTTCAGTGTGAATCTACAATTTTCATAGTCATGAAAATAAAAAAAAATCTTTGAATAAGAAGGTGTGTCCAAACTTTTGGTCTGTACTGTATATATGTGACGTTTGCCTGAGTCACCACATATCATCATTTGGTGATTCAAGTTATCTCCTTTTTTAGTGTTTTATTGCTATTGACTGCTGCCAATATTTTATATATATTTTATATAGATGTTATAACATTCTATTTTGATGTTGAATAAATAACTGTTATTCCAAGTGAACCAAATATTTTGGTCGTGCCTATCTCCATTTTCAATATCCATTTTAAAGGGCTTCTGTCACCCCACTAAAGTGATATATTTTTTTTGGGCTAGTGAAATTAGTTATATTGCGATATATGACAATATAATTGTGTTACTTACTTTGATCCAGCAGTTTCTGCAAAAAACGAAGTTTTATAATATGTAAATTCGGTCTCTACCAGCAAGTAGGGCGGCTACTTGCTGGTAGCTGCTGCAGAAATCCGCCCCCTCGTCGTGTTGATTGACAGGGCCAGCCGGGATCTCCTCCTCCGGCCAGCCCTGTCGGCATTTCAAAAATCGCGCGCCTGTGTTGATTCGGCGCAGGCGCTCTGAGATGAGGAGGCTCGTCTCCTCAGCACTCCCTCAGTGCGCCTGCGCCGATGACGTCTTCTATTTCGGTGATGTCATCGGCGCAGGCGCACTGAGGGAGTTCTGAGGAGACGAGCCCCCTCATCTCAGAGCGCCTGCGCCGAATCAACACAGGCGCGCGATTTTTGAAATGCCGACAGGGCTGGCTGGAGGAGGAGATTCCGGCTGGCCCTGTCAATCAACACGACGAGGGGGCGGATTTCTGCAGCAGCTACCAGCAAGTAGCCGCCCTACTTGCTGGTAGAGACCGAATTTACATATATTAAAACTTTGTTTTTTGCAGAAACTGCTGGATCAAAGTAAGTAACACAATTATATTGTCATGTATCGCAATATAACTAATTTCACTAGCCCAAAAAAAAAAAATCACTTTAGTGGGGTGACAGAAGCCCTTTAATGAGGAAAAACGCAGAAAAAAAATGCGCCCTGCATTTCATATTTCCTACAGACCTTCAGTTAATATTTGGACCTGGTGTTTTATTGCGTAAAAATGCACCATAAAAACACAGGTGCACAAAAATACCAGTAAAAACACAAAAGTGCAAAAAATGCTAGCAACAAATGTGTGAATCCACCTGTAGAGTATGAAAAATGATCTGGTATCAGTTACCAGAAATTTGTCTGTACAGTAATAGGTCACATACTGAACATTGAATTTTGAAAAAATCAATGAATGTATGGTTGAGTTATTACATTTTTATTTGCTCTCGATGCTAAATGAAATAAATAAGCTACAGTCATTTTATTTGCCCTGCGTCCCTTTCCTTCAAAACTTCCTCCCAAACTGGAAAGCTGCACCAGATGAAAGATCAACAAGCAAAAATTACATAATTGTATGTAAATTGCCAACTTAAATGGAACAGAAAACTACATAATGTTCCCCGAGGTTGTGTTTAAACATAAACAGGATGATCCAAAATTGTAATGACTTCCCTTTAATCAACAAACTTGTAATGTACATGGCAAGGAAAATATTATCTACAAATGCTTGTGGTTGGAGGAAAGGGTTTAGGATTGTCTGTAGAATACATGTGTGTGGTCTGGGATGCTGGGCATACGGTGCAGTACAGATATCAATGTATAGATTTAACGTACTCCAGCCATAGGTTGTCATTTTTATCTTGTAGAATAATGCATTTACTACTTTATTGATAAACCTCCCCCACTAAGGCTCTGACGGAAATTGGACACTGTGAATGCAGTGTGAAGAGACCCTAATAAGTGTGATTACATTATACAACCCTATGGCTGTCCACTGCAGCAAATTAGACCATTGATGATTTTCTAGTCTTCACTTGAATGCCTTCTAGGGCCCTTAGTTTATAAGGCTGAAAAAAGACATCTGTCCATCCAGTTCAGCCTGAAACTGGACTTAACGTCCATAAAGGAGATGTCCAGTCTGTTTTTGTTAGATAGGTCCATGGACAATAGGGTGATCACATGGTGTCTTGTGGTGATTAGCTGATTAATTCCCCTGCACTGCCACCACAGGTGACATGAAGCATTACACAGTACACACAAAAATCATTAGGCTGTCTAGGTAATGTACAGACCTACCAGGCTTCCCAGAATGAGAGATGCCCTTTAAAACTTCATTGCACTGAAAAGGGTTACTACATGTATTAATTTAGAAATGTCCTAATTACACTGTAGGTATTTAGAAATGTATTTTCTATAACCCCTCTAATTTTGTTAGGATACGACTGATGTTTACTGAGAAGGTGCAATAGTCAAGCCAAAATATATTCCCACCTGAAGCCTGGCATATAAGTTGTATGCAGATTTAGTACTAGACAGGACTACCCAGTTTGGATATTAAGAGCAAAGTAAGAGATGATATGTAATTGGTATGGGCACCATTTCATTCTTTGCTCTTGTTTTGGGCATAGATATAACTTTATTAACAAAAGACTGGACCATTTATAAAAAAATAGATGAACAGTAACCACAAACAAACCTTAGAGAAGAACTTTGGAATTTTTGTTTTCTTTGCCTATGTAATGCAGGACAAACAATATTAAATAATAAGATAGAGTCTTTTGTGTATGCCTTGAGTTTACCTGTTTTATTTGATGTGTCATTTGTTGGTTGTCTGCCATCTTGATTCCTTCCCCCGTCAGATATGGTTTTACTAATGAATCCTACATTTCCCATCGTGCCCGGCTTTGAAGAGACAAAGGGAGTGGAGTTTCACCACATAGCACTGATCTATGTCCTCTGAGAGCAGCCATGACAGATTAGTGGCACAGAACTGCTGTCCCTCCCCTCACACTGCAGGGTCTCCATGTTTTTCTATATGATACAGCTTGAGCCTATCGGTCCTCTCTGACCTGTCATGTCTCCCTCCCCTCTTCCATGCAGGAGGCAAGGATATTAGTGTGAAACGACATCCCATAGAACTATATTGGAGAGTCAGCACACACAGATAGTACAGGCAGTGTGAGTCAGGAGTTTATATAACTTCACCTAATCACTGTATACACTCACCTGCTATATATCTACACTCTTGGTCCGTTAGATAGGGGAACCATTCTTCACAGAATACAGAGATATACAGACGAGTGTGGGGAGGGTCGGGCCTGAGAGCTGCCAGGCAGGATCTGGTTGATGATATCATCCTGTATGTAGTTCACAGGAAGTCAGCCACAAGGTTCAAAATGTATGGATGCAAAAAGAGCTTGCGTCTAACAAATTACACTGCTACAATACTAGTGCTGAGTTAGTAATATACAGGGAGTGCAGAATTATTAGGCAAGTTGTATTTTTGAGGATTAATTTTATTATTGAACAACAACCATGTTCTCAATGAACCCAAAAAACTCATAAATATCAAAGCTGAATATTTTTGGAAGTAGTTTTTAGTTTGTTTTTAGTTTTAGCTATTTTAGGGGGATATCTGTGTGTGCAGGTGACTATTACTGTTAGGGCTGCAGCTAACGATTATTTGAATAATCGATTAGTTGCCGATTAATTTCTACGATTAATCGATTAATCGGGAAAAACGACAAAATTACAAAACAGAGGTTTATATGATCTTACTTGAAAAATTATGTTCAAAGGCCATATTAAAACAAATTGTGGACGACACTTATGGGGGATCTGTGGACGACACTTATGGGGGATCTGTGGACGACACTTATGGGGGATCTGTGGACGACACTTATGGGGGATCTGTGGACGACACTTATGGGGGATCTGTGGACGACACTTATGGGGGATCTGTGGACGACACTTATGGGGGATCTGTGGACGACACTTATGGGGGGATCTGTGGACGACACTTATGGGGGGATCTGTGGACGACACTTATGGGGGGATCTGTGGACGACACTTATGGGGGATCTGTGGACGACACTTATGGGGGGATCTGTGGACGACACTTATGGGGGGGATCTGTGGACGACACTTATGGGGGGATCTGTGGACGACACTTATGGGGGGATCTGTGGACGACACTTATGGGGGATCTGTGGACGACACTTATGGGGGATCTGTGGACGACACTTATGGGGGATCTGTGGACGACACTTATGGGGGATCTGTGGACGACACTTATGGGGGATCTGTGGACGACACTTATGGGGGATCTGTGGACGACACTTATGGGGGGATCTGTGGACGACACTTATGGGGGGATCTGTGGACGACACTTATGGGGGGATCTGTGGACGACACTTATGGGGGATCTGTGGACGGCGTTTATGGGGGATCTGTGGACGGCATTTATGGGGGATCTGTGGACGGCGTTTATGGGGGATCTGTGGACGGCGTTTATGGGGGATCTGTGGACGACACTATTATGGGGGATCTGTGGACGACACTATTATGGGGGATCTGTGGACGGCGTAGTTATGGAGAGGGGGATATGTGCACTGTTATGGGCATAACAGTGCACAGATCCCTTTCCTCATAACAGTGCACAGACCCCCCTCCCCATAGCAGTGCCATACACAGACCCCCCCTCCTCCCCATAGCAGTGCTATAGACAGATCCTCCCCCCTCCCCATAGCAGTGCTATACACAGACCCCCCTTCCCCCTAACAGCCCCGGCGCTTGCATCTTTATTTTACCTTTTTACAATGACGCTCCCGCTCCTGTAACAGCCAGGCAGAGCGGACGGCGGCGTAACGTCACTCAATCACGTGACGCGCCTGCTCCGCCCACTTCATGAATGAAGGAGGCGGAGCAGGCGCGTCACGTGATTGAGTGACGTTACGCCGCCGTCCGATCTGCCTGGCTGTTACAGGAGCGGGAGCGTCATTGTAAAAAGGTAAAATAAAGATGCAGCGCCCGCCCGCATAGCAACGAATCGGCGATTATTCGATAACTGGATTCGTCGACAACGAATCCAGTTATCGAATATAATCGATTACATCGATTAATCGTTGCAGCCCTAATTACTGTACATAATTATTAGGCAACTTAACAAAAAACAAATATATACCCATTTCAATTATTTATTTTTACCAGTGAAACCAATATAACATCTCAACATTCACAAATATACATTTCTGACATTCAAAAACAAAGCAAAAACAAATCAGTGACCAATATAGCCACCTTTCTTTGCAAGGACACTCAAAAGCCTGCCATCCATGGATTCTGTCAGTGTTTTGATCTGTTCACCATCAACATTGCGTGCAGCAGCAACCACAGCCTCCCAGACACTGTTCAGAGAGGTGTACTGTTTTCCCTCCTTGTAAATCTCACATTTGATGATGGACCACAGGTTCTCAATGGGGTTCAGATCAGGTGAACAAGGAGGCCATGTCATTAGATTTTCTTCTTTTATACCCTTTCTTGCCAGCCACGTTGTGGAGTACTTGGACGCGTGTGATGGAGTATTGTCCTGCATAAAAATCATGTTTTTCTTACCTTGCAGACTTCTTCCTGTACCACTGCTTGAAGAAGGTGTCTTCCAGAAACTGGCAGTTGAGCTTGACTCCATCCTCAACCCAAAAAGGCCCCACAAGCTCATCTTTGATGATACCAGCCCAAACCAGTACTCCACCTCCACCTTGCTGGCGTCTGAGTCGGACTGGAGCTCTCTGCCCTTTACCAATCCAGCCATCTGGCCCATCAAGACTCACTCTCATTTCATCAGTCCATAAAACCTTAGAAAAATCAGTCTTGAGATATTTCTTGGCCCAGTCTTGACGTTTCAGCTTGTGTGTCTTGTTCAGTGGTGGTCGTCTTTCAGCCTTTCTTACCTTGGCCATGTCTTTGAGTATTGCACACCTTGTGCTTTTGGGAACTCCAGTGATGTTGCAGCTCTTAAATATGGCCAAACTGGTGGCAAGTGGCATCTTGGCAGCTGCACGCTTGACTTTTCTCAGTTCATGGGCAGTTATTTTGCGCCTTGGTTTTTCCACACGCTTCTTGCGACCCTGTTGACTATTTTGAATGAAACGCTTGATTGTTCGATGATCACGCTTCAGAAGCTTTGCAATTTTAAGAGTGCTGCATCCCTCTGCAAGATATCTCACTATTTTTTACTTTTCTGAGCCTGTCAAGTCCTTCTTTTGACCCATTTTGCCAAAGGAAAGGAAGTTGCCTAATAATTATGCACACCTGATATAGGGTGTTGATGTCATTAGACCACACCCCTTCTCATTACAGAGATGCACATCACCTAATATGCCTAATTGGTAGTAGGCTTTCGAGCCTATACAGCTTGGAGTAAGACAACATGCATAAAGAGGATGATGTGGTCAAAATACTCATTTGCCTAATAATTCTGCACGTAGTGTATAAAAAATAAATAAAAAAAAAGTGCTTCTTTAACTGCTTCACGACCGCTTATTGACTATAAACGTCCTTGAGCAGGTTGTTTATCTCTAATTGGATGTTCCAGCTAATTGTGCAGCAGCCGAGCAGGAGGCCTGCTGTCAGTGACAGCAGGGCACCCCAGAGAGAAGGCAGGGACAGTTCTCAGGAGTCCCTGCCTTCTAAATCGCTAAATACACAGTGCTCAACAAGCACCGTGTATACAGATCAGTCCCGGCCCGGTGGTCATGTGACCACCAGTGTCGGGGGAGTGCAGGAGCTGTCGGGTCTTCCACAGACCTCGATCAGCCTTGCACTGAGGCTGTACAGCGTTGTATTCTGCTGTACAGCCTCTCTGTATTTCCCCTGTAACTACTATGTCAGACACAGTTACAGGAGAAATCAATAGTGGAAAAAAAAAAAAATATGACGTTAAATGTCAACCAAAGGTCTTGTATGACCTTATGGGGGACGTAAAGTGTAAAATAAAAAATTAAACAAATACGGCTGGCTCTATAAACGAATCACATGATCCACCCGTCCAATACACACCTGTCACGACCATGGTGATGGTTGTGACTCTTGAACCGCAGGCTGTTGCCTGCGGTCTCGTTTGGTTGTTTCAACCACAGGTGAGGGCCGCTTATTTGTTGCCACACTTGTGGTTGCCGCTGCAACATGTTTTTATTATGTATGTGGCAGTATAGCAGCCTGAGCTGGTGCTAGGCAGTTTGCTGCAATATGCATGCGTTTGCACCTGGCAACCTCTCTTTATAGGTGTGCCTTTTATCGGTGTGCACGGGGTGTTACATGTTATGTGTGCACTTTCCCCTTTAAGTGATTGTCTTCCCTTCCCTGGTGTGAGAAGGGTTAACCTTCCTAGTGTGTGTGCACTGGGTGTGTCTGAGTGTGGGTGTGGCTACTTTGGGCTATAAAGCCTCTGCTGGTTTCAGTTAGCTGAGGGGTTCTTCAGCCATGGTTGCTGGAGACAGCCTCCTGTTATTTACCATCTGCCAGTGGGGGCCACCCTTGTGGTCATAAGTTTATGTCTATGATGTTCAGTTGATATTTTCCTTTTGTTATTTGGTGCAGCTATGGATCTGGGTTCCTGTGTGTGGATGTGTGTTTACTGGGTTCATTTAATGTTGTGTGGACATCAGCTTGCCAGCACAGGGATCCAGTCAGCAAGGCTGTGGCAGGTAGGTGGAACTAGTTCAGTTCACCTGCATTATCCCTAGGACTCGTTGTTTTTCCCCTTTTCCCTGCAGCTTGGCCAGTGAGACTCCTGTTCCTCCGTGTCCAGAAGGAACAGGTCTTACCCTGCTCCTAGTTTAGGGCCACCCTGAGGGCTAGCAGGGACTTCAAGGTTACAGAGTATGAGCCCTCCTACCATCAGGGTTGGCTCATACAGCTAGGAGTCAGGGTCAGATTAGGGATGCGATTAGGAGGTGACCTGCTCCCTAATTCTGTCGTCCTGGTCGAGCAGCGACTACCATCTTCTGTCATCGCACGGCTGAGGGTTTTCCCCATCCTCAGCCGTGACAACACCATAAAAAAACAATATAAAAACTGTGTCAAAAAAGCCAACACCAAGTGATCAAAAAGGCGTGTGTCGCACAAAATGGTACCAAGAAAACAGTCACCTCATCCCGCAAAAAATGAGCCCCTACATAAGAAAATAGCTAGAAAAATGTAAAAAAATATAGCTCTCAGAACATGGAGACATTAAAACATTTTTTTGTTTCGAAATTTCTATTATTGTGTTAAAGTATTAATGTGTTAAAGTATTATTGTGTTAAAGTTAAATAAAATAAAAAAGTATACATATTAGGTATCGCCGCATCCGTAACAACCAGCTCTATAAAAATATCACATGACCTAACCCCTCAGGTGAACGCCATAAAAAAAAACTAAAATAAAAAAGCAATTTTTTGTCAACTTACATCACAAAAATTGCAACCTATCAAAGCGTCACCTCATCCCGAAAAAAATAAAAGCCTAACTAAGACAATCGGTCAAAAAATAAAAAAGCCATGACTCTCAGACAATGGAGACACTAAAATGTTATTTTTTTTTGCTTATGGCGCTCCTATTCTTCTGTGCCCTGCCGTGTGCCCTTACATCAGTTTATGACCACATGTGGGGTGTTTATGCAAACAGCAGAATCAGGGTAAAAAAATATTAAGTTTTGTTTGGCTGTTAACCCTCAATGTGTTAAAGAAAAAACTGGATTAAAATGGAAAATCTGCCAATAAAGTGAAATTTTGAAATTTCATCTTCACCTAAAGGGCTAACAAAGTTTGTAAAATCAGTTTTGAGTAACTTGAGGAGTTTAGTTTCTACAATGGGTCATCTATGGGGGGTTTCCACTATGTAAGCCCCACAAAGTGACTTCAGAACTGAACTAGTCCTTAAAAAAGTTGTTTCTAAAATTCTAAACCTTCTAGCGTCCTAAGAAAATAAAGTTACATTACCAAAATGATGTCAACATAAAGTAGACGCAGAGAGATTCAAATTTAGAAAATTTTGAAAATTAGTTAGCTTTTGGATTTTTTTATAAATAAAGGTAAAATATATTGATTCAAATTTACCATTAACATGAAGTACAATGTGTCACGAGAAAACAATCTCTGAATGGCTTGGATAAGTAAAAGCGTTCCAAAGTTTTTACCACATAAAGTGACACATGTCAGATTGGTGGTTAATCAATCATGGATAATTGCTTGTATTGCACACTGCAAAATAATTTTTCCAAATGATAAACTTGCATCTTTTACACAGAAAATAATATAAGTCAGTGGCTATTTTTATTCTGCGTTTCAATGTATGGAATTTTCTCGTCATCCTATGTTTTCTAGATAACTTAATACTTGAAGTGAAAAAAACACCTTAGCACCTGATGTAAGGTTTATTCACACTGACATCGTGAATTCTGCCTTTAAATTATCCATAATGGATCTTTTTTTATATGGGTTCCTATATCAGAAATGTATGGTACCTCCACAGCATAATATGCCATAAATACCTGATGGAAGTGGATCACACCTCTACTACCTGCACCTATGTCGATAATGGGCGCCCTCCTCCTCCAACCCTCTGGATGAGAACATAAAATGCATAAATAAACCTTCTTTATGGAAAAAGATGAGAGCATGTCAAATAAATGAATAACTGGTGGAAAATGAGGTTCTGTTACTGGCATAAATAGAGAGGCCTTGTGATTTTTATACGGTCACTGGACTCCATTCCCGCTTCTAATTCTCTTATTGTCTACAGTAGGAGGTACATTACTGCATATATCATTACAGGGGTGCGGAACGGAACCCCATGGAAGCACTATGGAGTGCTTTTGTGGGGTTCCAATCAGCTCTTCCGTTACGCAAAAAAGTAGAACTTGTTCCATCTTTTTGTGGAATGGACGGATCACGGACCCATTGAAGTTGAATTGCGGTCCCCAATGCACAGAACGGAACCAATACGTTTGTGTGAAAGAGGCCTAAGGCTACTTTCACATCAGCGTTTTTTATTCAGCTTTTGAGATCCGTCAGGGGATCTTAAAACCTGAATAAAATGGATCCGTTTCATTTAATACAACACTATGCATCCTTTCCATTTGTATGCGGTTTTGTATGGGGGACAGATCAGTTTTTTTTGGTAATGAAAAAAATGCTTGCTGCGTTTTTTTTGCCTGGTCACAAAATGTAACAAAACGGATCTGATGCGTCCTGATCAGTTTTGTCCCCAATGACATGAATGGGGACAAAACTGAACCGTTTAGGCCCGGTTTTGAGATCCTCTGCCAGATCTTAAAACCGGAAAGCCAAAAAAATTATGTGGAAAAAAGGCTAAATGTGGCAAAAATAAATATAAACATTCCCATATTAGAGCCAATAGAAATCAGTTATGGCCCAATTCGAAGGAGAACACAAGTACCATGGTCAGAGCTACGCACTTGGCCTCAGCACTTTATCACAGTGAAAACCAGCATAGGACCAAAATCATCAGGTACATGTATGTATATGTATGGGAGAACATATAAGTGACATGTGCATGGTGTCCTTATTGGTCATGAAACTCAATCTCCATCCACATAGATCATGTTGATAAATCAGAGAAAGTCCCTTCCCTGCTTTCAGTTCTATACTTCCAGTTTGACTGAAGAACTGAACCATTTGAAGCATACTGGTTTCTAGGGACAAGTTGTCTAACAAACCCAAAGTATGGTAGCTCAGTGGTTAGCCCTCTTCCCTTGCAGTGGTGAGAGCTTCTGTTGGCATCTAAACAAGGGCAATATCTGCATGGAGTTTGTATGTTCTCCCCATGTTTCCTCTGGGTGCTCCGCTTTACTCCCACATGCCAAAAAGATACTGATAGGTCAATTCAGAGTATAGGCTGTAAACCCAATGAGGAAAGGGACCATTGTAAGAGATGACAATCTCTATACCAGGGTCAGCAACTCCCGGCACTTCAGCTGTTGTAAAACTACAACTCCCAGAATGCTCCATTCACTTCTATGGGAGTTCTGAAAACAGCCAAGCAAGTGTGCATGCTGGGAGTCATAGTTTCCCCACACCTGGAGTGCTGAAGTTTGCTGATCCCTGCGTTACCTGGTGCTGGGGAGTATGAAAATGCTATATAAATTAACATAATAAATAGCTAGCCTGCGCCATATTGGGTTGAATATTTGCATTTTGCTAACATGATAAATGATCTGTCATTTTGTAGCCACAGTACTAGGCTACATGCACACGACCGTTCCATTTTTTTGCAGTCCGCAAACCGCGAATCCCGTGTGCCTTCCACAATTTGCGGAACAGAACAGGCGGCCCATTGTAGAAATACCTACACCGGACAAAAATAGGACATGGTTGTTTTTTTTTTTGCGGGGCTAAGGAAAGGAGCAACGGATAGGGACAGCAGGTTGAAGGACTCCTTTAAAGAACGGATCTTGGTTAATGACATAAAATAATAACTACTGCAATTACAAGGATTATATCCCCATCACAAGAACTATAAAACCAAATGATTGACTGATTTCTTTTTTAACTCTAGTACCACCGAATTAGTTAAAGCTGGATTTACACTGCTCGATTGTCAGGCAGATTACTGGGAACGATAGTTCGTACGAACACTCATCTATCCGTGTTGCAAATCGCCTAATGAACGAGAGATCTGCTAGTTCATCGGGTGAAGCAATCTTTCATGTGGACACCTCAATCATCATTTTTGGGCAGCAGATGGTGCTGTGCAAACAGCGATCTGCGGCCCAGTAACAATGATGCTGTATGAGGACGAGCAATGGCAGTAGCTATCACTCATCCCATACTGTGGAGGTGATCGATGCATGTAAATGCAGCTCTTCACCTCCACTGAAGAGCAGGCATCTATTGGGAAGAAAGGCTTCCTTCCGGATAATCGCCTGCTCCATCGGACTGTGTAAATCCAGCATTACTTAAAGATAGTTTATATTTATATAATATTCATTATTCCTGGGGAAACGAGCAAGTCTTTATCTAGTGTCCAGACTGAGGAAAGTGCTGAGATGTCCTCAGAGACAAAGGCTTACAATACCTACATCAGTGCTAGGACATGCGACATGCGTGCAATGTGGTATCAGACTAGAGAGTCCTTCTGGACAAGAAGAGGTTAAAGCTAATAAAAAGCTGAGAAACATGAGAACATCCAGCTCGCAGATGATACAGGGCCATGTTACTACTCACAGGTCCTATTCTAGTTAGGTAATTTTCTTGTTTCTCTGCACTGTGGTTTTTGTGGGATTGATGTCAACCTCTGCTTCTATGATGTGCCACCCTGCTGGCATTTTTCAAGTAAAATGATACACCATGTATAGTATATCTTAGAATACAGTAACAAAAGGTCTCAAAAGACTAACACTATAAATGTACTTCTTAAATAACATAACTAGAACGTTACATCAGCAGTTGAGTAAATCACAAGCGTCTCTTGTATAACACAAATGGATTATTTAAAACATCAGTGATGTGACATGGATGCCTCCAGGAACCGTGTAGGGCAACTCATCTATCACAGCCAAATTAAAATGAACAATGACATTTGCGGGACCACCCACAAATACTAGAAAGAAGACAGCTATTAAATATCGTCTGATCCTAACCATTAAAGGCTGAAGATGTCATGCTGTTGTGTTCAAGACAATATAGTTTATGTGATCTTCTAGAGTACTTGGAAACACTATGGGTGGAATTTATCGTAGACTAGCGCTTTTACTTAGACTTCTGGTCAGGAATGACAGCTGTAGGTACAGGATATGCCGTATTCACTGAGAGGCTGCTGGAGCCTCAGTCTTGGTCTGGTTTTAAACCTCAGTTGGAATCTCTAGCTGTTACGCAGCCTGAGATATGCCGGCAGAAAGAAGCTCTCCGCCTTTAGCCAGCCTGGAGGAGGGGGCCAGTGGGGAATGCTGACAGGCTACACAGTAAGAGAGACACATATCCTTGACTCTTCTCGGTGTAACCGTAAATGTTTCCAGGTAGAGGATAACATGTTATCAACCCCCTTCGCGTACTGCTCCCTGACTGTCACATATGGTCATCTTTTTTTAAGAGGTGCGGACCATATACTGTAGATTTCTGCTTGGGTCACACGTTCTACCCACTAATATTAACTTTTTTGCAATTTGTGTGAAAAATTACACTTGTTGCAAAGGTGCATGAAGGTGTGTGTGTGTATCTATAAAGTGCATTCCAACAATGTCTACTTTTGAGAAATATATGGTTAAGGAGGATTAGTATGATTTTTTATTTTTTTTGTAAATTAGGTTTATTTTGTACATGTCAAAACTGTGAAAATTGTCCTGGCTACCAGAGTTGCAAAATGTCAAAGCACCCCTGGCATGGAACAGGTTAAATCAGCCTACTTGGCTACTCAGCCAAGAAAGAGCAAAGATTAAAATGAATAAATTACAAGTCTGCACTGCATTTTCATTGTGACAGGGTCTTTAAACATGGTACCCACTAAGAAGCTGAGCGGGCACCATAGCCTCTGGTCACAGACTTTTAACCCCTCAGATGCTGTGGTCAATTGCGACCACGGCATCTGAGAGGGCTCTACCCTGGAGCACCACCCTCCTGAGGCCTCAACAACTCCCCCTGTGCTGAGATTGGGGGAGCTGTTCGGTTGCTGTGGCAGCCTCAGGCCTACTGAATGCTCCGAAGCAGAGCAGAGCTCAATAGGAACATAATTAATCTCCTATAGATTGCAATGGTAATTAATTGAATTTTATGGAAAAAGTGATCTGACAATCCCATGTTAAAGCCCCCTATGGGGACTGTAAAAAAAAAAGGGGGAGTTTAAAAAAAATATAAAAATTCTAATCACCCTTTCCCCATATTAAAAATAAAAAATAAACATCATTAGCGTTGCCATATTCCAAAATTCCCATTTTAATATAAACATATTTATCTTGTATGGTGAAGACAAAAAAAATCGAAATGGCAGATTCGCTGTTTTGTCGTAGCTTCTTCCCCTTTCAAACAAAATTGAATAGAAAAGTGATCAGAAGGTCATACACACTCCAAAACAGTATCAATAAAAACTACAGTTCGACCCTGCAAATATTCAGCCCTCAAATAGTTCCGTAGATGTAAATATAAAAAAGTTATGGGGTCAAAATGTTTCCAAAGTTTTTATTAAAACGAAAAAATATATATAAATGTGGTATCGCAGTAATTGCACTGGCCTGGAGACTGAAGATAACGTCAGTTTTACTGCATAAGGAACTCCAATTACACCAGTTTGGTATTTTTTTAAGCTTCCCACTACATTATATCCAATATTAAATAATGCCATTAGAAAGTATGATTTACGCCTCAAAAAACAAGCCCTCATATGGCTATGTGAACAGAAAAATAAAGGCAGGGAGTAAAAATGGAAACGCAAAAACAGAAAGTAGCAGGGTCTTGAAGGGGTTAAACTTCTAATACCGGTATTTATGTTTATTTAAAAACAAAAATGAAAAATATGAAAAAAGGCGAGAGAATATCAAAGCATTAGACCATACTAAAATAAATAATGGATTGAAGAATTGTCAAGGGTAGACATTCCACTGTTTTGACCCTGTGGCAATGGAAACATCTGCAAATAATTACTGCATGTTTGTTTCTTTCTTTTTCTACTCCTCTGGTACAGCAAGTCTTGTCATTTGCTTAAGAAATGAGGTTAGTCCCATTTAGAGATGATGAGGGGAAAGAAACAGTGGTGGGTTCGACCATAGCCACAGGATCAATACTTGAAAAAGTGAGAAAAGAAATGAGAGTACTCAATCACTGGGAAAAGGTTTGTACTGTGCATCAGACAGCGTACGCTGACTTCAATCACACGATCAATAGGAAGGCTCACAACTCGGAGGAGAGATGACAGCTCTTCTCCCAGGAAATCTTCTAAATAAAGGGAAATTATTTAAGTTTCACTTTCAGGGACTTAACTCCTTTGCTGCCATAGTGGCATCCGCTACTTCCAGAATATATTTCAAAGGTTGAAAGGTTGAAGGTGAGATTTTTTCAGTTCCTCCTCATGTGGATTTTTAAATATATCTAATATACAAAAAAGACGCACAAAAGTGCTTTTAAAGACAGATTTTAGAGAGACACAGAATCCTGAGGGGATCGGTACGCATGAAGTGCCTTGATCAGATGGACTTGGCCCCTGAGTGCAACCTCGGGGTAGGTCCGGTCTCCCATACGCCCCATTTCCCAAGCAAGGATTCGGCGCTGGACTCTTCTCTCTTCACTCGCCGTTACTGAGCAAGTAACACTCGCATGTAAATGGTTGTGGTTTTGGTGTGTCTTTTATTTTCACAATTCTTTATTGGATTTTCCTTTAAATCATCCATGAATCATTGACATATCAACACTCATGTCAATTTCACATCAATAGCAAGTCATTCAATGAACATATATTAATCACATATACATTCTGAATACAATTGTCATTAAAGATACCCCCTCTCCCCCCCCCCCACATCCTCCCTCTGCCCCTCCCAATCTAAAACCACCCCCTCCCCCCTTCCCCATCCACAGCCCTAACCTAGTAGAACAAGCCTAACCACTCCAATACTCAGCCTAGATCAGTCTACCTTTAGATGCCCTAAACCTCCCCTCAAATCCTCCGTCAGATACCAGGCGGTTAATTTGAAGGGAGTCATGATGCGGGGGTATTCTGAAACGGGAACAAAAAACGCCAAGAATTTTCTCCATCCCTGATAGAGTTTCCTTCCCAGGAGTTCCTTATTCTTTAATGCTTCAAGCCACTCTAAGTGAAAAACATGCTTCAATTGAGCAATAACCATGTCCCTTGATGGGGTTGTTGGTTCTAACCATAGTTTCAAAATGCAACGCTTTGCCACCATCAGAAGTTTATGGCCTAGTATCGTTAGGTGCGAAGTTCCACCCTCTCTGCCCTCCTCTGCTGCCGGGCTAGATCGGACGATTGTGTGGGTGATGGCCAGCCCTGGAGAAATTTTCCCTTTAAAGCTGCTAATGTCATTCAAAATTTTACCCATCTGCACCCAGAAATCCTCAAGCGACGGGCACGTCCAAAGCCCATGAAACAAATCTGACCCCACTAGTTTACACTTGAGGCAGGCTGTCAACCTGTCTGTATCACCCTGTCTAGCTGGTATGTTAAAGCCATAGATTGCATGATGAAGTATTTTGAACTGCGTCTCACGCCACTGCTCGTTAGTAACTGCTCGATATAGGTCAGCTAAACCTGCACATATGTGAGGATAAATATCTTCCCCACCCAACCAGACTTTCCATTTATCGAATATCTTTTTCCTATCTTTCGCTCTCCACTTGTCCCTAAGTGCCTGATACAGTAAAGAAATTGTGGGTCTGCCTGAGGGCTTGAGGAATATATCAAACTCATTCTTATTCCACTCCCTAGTCAAATCCCTCACTAGACTTTCGCTATACCCCCTAATCTGTAAATAAGGCAGAAAATTTGACTTCTGTAGGTCCCACTTCTCCTCTAGTTCCTGTAAGGTGGCCCATCGATTCTCTCCTTCTCTGAACAGATCCCCTGCCTTAGTTAGTCCCTTCTGGATCCACATACCAATTAACCTGTTGCCGTCACCTGCTTGGAATCCCGGGTTATGAGAGAGCGGAAAATGCTTGGAAAATTGATAGCATAACTGAAACTGCTTCCTCAAAATTTTCCATGTAAGGATAGTGTCCCTTAACATAAGTGACCTCTTAATGAATATTGGGAGCTTGGGTATACTCGTGTGCACTAAAGCCATAAGGTCCCAAGGTGAGGCCAATTGCTCCTCCAATTTTAGATTAGAATAATAGGAGGTTTTGTTAGCCCAATCAAGCAGGTGACGGCTCAGGCATGTCAGATTATAGCCCCTCACATCAGGGAAATTCAGTCCCCCATGCTCCTTTCTCAACTTTAGCTTGTCTAAAGAGATACGTGGTCTTTTTCCTCTCCACAAAAACCTTGTGAATCCCTTTTCCAATCTTCGTACATCAGCATGTCTAAGTAGGAGGGGAATGGTCTGCAGCGGATAAAGTAATCTGGACATCCCCATCATCTTTATAAGGTGACATCGCCCCATCAAGGAAAGCGGAAGGTTGATCCATCTATCTAGATCTGCTAATATCTTAGCAATCAATGCCGGAAAGTTCAGCTGATATAACGAGTGAGGCTGCTTTCCCACCTTGATGCCCAAGTACGTAATATATGATTTGGCCTTGGTTACAGGGAGTTTTTCTATCCAGAGCTGAGTTTTTCTCGCATCATGGTGCAACATTAACAATTCACATTTTGCAAAATTAACTCTGTATCCTGAGTAAGCACCAAACTTTTCGAGTTCCTCAAAAATTGTCATTACCTGTTCTTTGGGCTTATTTAAAAAAAGAATAATGTCGTCCGCAAACAGGGCAGCCTTTATACATTTTTTCCCCACCCTGATCCCCTCGAAGAGATCCGAATGGTTCAATCTTCTGGCTAACGGCTCTAAAGCCAAATTGAAAAGGAGAGGGGATAAGGGGCAGCCCTGGCGTGTGCCTTTCTGTAAGGAGAAAGGATTTGAAAGAAAACCCTGTGTGTATACTCTAGCTTTGGGATTAACATATAGGTTAGATATAAAATTCCTGAAATGGCCCACAAACCCCATCTTATCTAGCACCGCCTCCAGCCATGCCCACCTGACATTATCAAAAGCCTTTTCCGCATCGATAGTGAGCATGGCTGGAGTCTCTCCCTTTTCCTGAACCTGGCTCACCCTATCTAATACTGTTAATACAGTCCGCAGATTTGTGACCGCAGACCGTCCCTGCACAAACCCAACTTGCTCAGGGGCGATAAGTGTAGGCATTATGGTCGCTAAACGATCCGCCATTACCTTTGACAATATTTTTGTATCCACATTAATGAGGGAGATGGGCCTATATGACCCTGGATGCAGCGTGTCTTTCCCTGCCTTTGGTAGTAATTTTATATAGGACATATTCTCTTTGTCAGGAAGCTCTTTCCCCTCTAACACCTTGTTGAAAAAATTTAGCAAGACTGGAGATACCTGAGTGAGCAGCGCTTTATAGTATTCCCCTGTATATCCATCAGGGCCTGGGGCTTTGGAGTTACTCAGATTGCTAATAACCGCTTGGAGTTCCTCTTTGGATATTTCAGCATTCAACTGTGCCACCTGATCTTTTGTAACTGATGGTAATTGTACCTTGTCTAAAAGGGTATCCACCAGGTTAGGCCTGGTCTGGTCCACATACAGATTTTTGTAATATTCCCCTACTAATTTGCTAATTCCCTCCGGATCACTGATCACCTTACTATCAGAATCTTTGAGGGCCGAGATGAATTGTGGGCGCTTCCTACCCTTTGCCAGGTTTGCTAGCAGACGACCTGATTTGTTACCGAACTTGTGTAGGATAGCTTCAAAAGCCACAAACCGTAATGATTCTCTCTCCCTAGTGATCCCGTCAAAATCACGTCTCGCTTCCATCCAATTTTTCCTATTTTCTTCAGTGGGATTCCCTAAAAAAGACGTATAAGAGGACCTGACCTTTGCGCTTGCAATTTCCTGTTGACCAGCCACCTTCTTCTTAATCCCAAACACAAAATTCATTATTCTTCCTCTCATCACTGCTTTAGAGGCGCGCCAAAATAGCCCTGGGTCCTCCAAATGTTCCTGATTAGCCTCCTGGTACTCCTCCCACCAACCCACCAACTTGTTTTGGAAATCCTCTCGAGATAATAGCTGGGAAGGGAATCTCCACAAGTAATCCGGGCCCCTAGGATAATCCTCACTCAGGACTAGTTCTACGGGCGCATGATCCGTTATCACCAGGTCTCCTATCGTTGCCTGTTCCACCTTCCCTCTCAGTGAGCCATGTACTAGGATGTAATCTATTCGCGACCAAGAATCTTTTGCATGCGAATAGAAGGAATAACATCTTTCATCAGGATGGAGCTGTCGCCAGGGGTCCACCATCCCAGTATTTTGCATCAGTTTTGACAGTACTCCATCCCGATGACCGACGCCCAACCTCCCACCAGCATTACTCTTTCTGTCCTCTAGCGTACTGAGGACCGTGTTGAAGTCCCCCCCTATTATCTTGTTGGGGCAATTATCACGCAAAATCTGCTCCTCAAGGTCCCTGTAAAATCGCGTGTTGCTATGGTTCGGTCCATATATATTATACAAGCTATACTGGGTCTCCTGCACCTTCAGCAGCACATGAGCCCATCTGCCCTGATTATCCGACTCAGTATTCAGAATTTGACAGTTAAATTGCTCATTAATAAGGATCAACACCCCCGCCTTTTTGCCAATAGCTGGTGAGCCCAGCACCTCCATGACCCACAATTTCTTCATCCTAAAAAAATCCTCCTGGCCTAAATGCGACTCTTGAATTAGAGCAATATCGGGCTTCATCTTCTTAAGGTGTCTAAGTATTCTCCAACGCTTCTGCGGTGAACGTAAACCATGAACGTTCCAAGTGACCACCTTCATTTTAACTAGCTAAAATGAGCTAAGTAGAGTAATCTAGACTGAGCACCTCCTAGGCAAACTTATAATAAACTCCCCCAACCTCTGAGTAACAAAATACCCTAAGCGTAGAAATGTGTCACCCGTAAAACTACACTTCTCCCTCCCTCACCACAGTAACTTATGACTTATAACTCCCTTTTTTCTGAGCTGCAGGAGCATAACCGCCACTTCTCGACCGTGTCTCGACCTTCGGTTATGTTGAAACATCCAGTTTCAATATTCAATATTCCCCCCATGGGCCATTAACTCACAGCTCTCATATCCGACATATCCCTCTCCCATTAATAAACTTAGGACCGTGAACTGCCAGGTCCCTTAAGCTTAACCCATCACACTAAACAAAGCAATAGTATGACATATCACAGCACACAGCTTCTCACGTGTAACACTTGTTGACATGATCAGCTTTTACTCGCCGCCATTTTGCGGCCTCTCTGGGAACTATGATCCCTCGATGGGCTTCCTCCGTCTTGCATTTCCCGGTTCTGGTCCCGGGATGGGTCCCCTTCCTGTCCTCCCGAGGGAGCGCTCGGAGATCTAGGTCCAGAATAGTCCATCCCCCGTTGATAGTCCCGACTCTCCCTGGACCGCAATAACACCTGTTCTGCTTCCTGAGGGTCTCTGAAAAAACGTACGGAGCCATCACGCATGACCACTTTCAAGCGGGCTGGATATTGCAATTGGAAGCGGATCTCCCGCTTATAAAGTTCCGAACACACTCGGCTGAAGTCCCTGCGTTGGCGAGCAACCGCCGCTGAATAGTCCGCAAATAAAAGGATCGTCTGGCCCCGGAATTTAAGTGGCCGTTTGCGGGTGCGAAAGGCACGTAGGATTGCCTCTTTGTCACAGTAATCTAAGTACCGCATTATCACTTGTCGCGGCCTGCCACCCGCGGTTGCTTTACTGCTTCCCCTGTGGTTATTAACATTATCCGGCATCGGGCCTATTCGGTGTGCCCTTTCCACTTTATGTTTGCCCACAAGGCCAAGAGCCTCTGGTAGCTCCCTCTCACATATTTCCATCAGATTCTGAGGTTTCACGCTCTCAGGTAAGCCCAGGAGTCTAACATTGTTCCGTCTAGACCTATTCTCGAGGTCTTCCAGGCGGTCTTTTAAAATAATGTTCTGCCTGAACAGTTCTTGGGCCTCGCCATCATTTCTCTCAAGCGCCTCTTCCACCCGCACTAACCTCTTTTCCACCTCTTCTATGCGCGACTCATGCTGGGACAATGTCTCCCGGAATTCATGCAGGGACTGCGTTAGAGTCTTTGCCAGCGTCTCTCTAATATCCGGCGCCAAATACCTTGCCACTTCTATTGCCAGCATCTGGTAGTTGATTGCTGAGGCATCCGGCTGAGATGAAGTAGGTGCTTGCACCTCCGCTTGTGAGTGCGGCAGGGTCTCCGATGTGATCGGGCGGGAATCCTCCATGTTGTCCGGGGTAGTCACTGCACGTGCGCCTTTGCCTCCGGTCATTATTCTGCTCCCGCTCCGTAAAAGGTATCGGTCCATGGACCACTTTGTGCACGGGAACAGCAGACTGGACCTCTCACGTTCCAGCCCCTGAAAAATGCCTTGGTGTTGGAGCAGGGGCTCGGTTTCAGTGGACGGTGTCCGGAGCTCTAGTCCTCCGTGCCCTGCATCACAGCGCCGGAACCGGAAGTCTTGGTGTGTCTTTTTTGTATATTAGATAGACTGTTGTTTATGGGTTAGAGAGAGCGGTTACAAGACAGGAGTCCCCGGTGGTAAAAGTTCTCCAACCGTTCTGCATATTTATTGATAGTGGATTTTTAAATATATAACCTCATTGATATGAAAAAGTTCTTTCTAGAGTTAGGTATATGTATTAAGTTTCAGCGTTGCATACATTCCATGTCTTACTCAAATGAATGGTCTACTGGGCGTATCCAGACCATCAGAGGGTCTTGGTCTATTTTTGTTAGGGCCAACGCTGATCCTTTAATTGAGAGAATTGAAAACCTGTGCATGTGTATAGTGTTTGCCTTGTGTGGGCAGAGTAATCGTAGTCCAAAGGGCGCTCTACACAGGATGAGAATCGGCCAGCTAATCGCTAACAATCGTTATCTGGTGGTCTTAATGTGCCACCATTTACCTGATGAATGGGTGAAACGCTCGTTCATCGTGTAATAGCATCTTTCATGCGGTCAGCTAAATCATCATTTGCCAGCAGCAGATTGTGCTGTCTAAACACGCTCTACTGCCGACAATGATTCTGTATATGGAGGAACGATGGCATTAGCTATTGCTCCTCCCCATACTGTGGAGGAGATCGCTGCATGTAATAGCAGTGGAGAGCAGGTGCTTGACGTGAAGGAACGCTTCATTCCTGACAATCTGCTGCTAAATTTTCCCGTGTAAAGGGACCTTTAGGTGTCAAACAAAAGATTAGGCACAGGCTAAAAGACCTTTTACACTTGCTAAGGTTTGCAATGCTACAACTGACTAATGCATATAACTTTAGAAAGACTTTTTCAAGTCAAAAACAGTTTGGGAGCTGTTTATAGGGGTAAATTCTGCTGAAAAGTGCCCTGTCTGTTGGGACTTATTGATATCAATGGACTCTGATTACTGCAAATCTTTGCGTCTGCAAGGGGCGAGATGCTCTGTCTAGCCAAACTCCTGCCTGGCTGAAGGTCCTAGACATGGGAGATGTGGAAGTATGGCTTTAGTAAATCGAAAAATAAATCAGCGATAAACTCTGAGGAACCTTTAATCATGGAAAACCTGTAGCAGCACATTCAATGCTGACCATTTTGCAAATACTGTAGAACCGGATGATGCAGTCTCCAGTTGAGACCAGTATATAGCTATTGTGGACAAGCCGTTACATTCTACTGCTACTGAATGCATCCTATAGCAAAGTTCTGTTTAACAAAAGAACCAGCATGCAGAAACTGTTTTATTAGTCAAAGATACAAAAAAAGCTATAAGAAAGAGCAAGTATCTATATTCCTGTATATAGCATGTCCGCATCAGCACAGGGACCTGCTCCATGAACACATTACAATCTCATTACTGAAAAGGATGGAGAAACCATTCAGCCTAAAGCATTAACAAGAAAACCGTATTCTCCTCTTACTTGACACAAATGTTATGGAAGATTTATCTGGAGGACGGGAACATATGCTTTAATAGGCCACAGGCATAAAACCGGGTACATTTTTATGTCGGCAATAATTTCATAAACTGAAAGGTCATATTCTGCAAACGCCCAATGGACTATCTACATACAGTTAAGTACACTGTGAACACACATGGCAAAATCCTAGTGCTCACTATGATTAAAGAGGTTGTGCAGTGGCATAATAGGTCATCAACATCAGACTGGCGGGGGTTCGACCACCGGTAACCCCGTTGATCGGCCATGAGAGCCATCTCCTTTATACAGATAGTGGGGTGTAATTACAGCTGATTGTCCCCTTCACATGAATGGGATGAGACTTGTAATTACAATGCACCAAGGGAGACGGTGTACAGGTAAGGTAAATATTGAAGAGGAGGCAGCGCCCACATGAGAGCCGCAACCCCTTCAAACAGCTAATTGGCGGGGGTGCCAGGGTCAGACCCCTGCTCATCTGATATAGGATAGGTCATCAATATTATACCACCCCTGTAAAGTTTATAATAAACTTCTGATTTGGTCATCACATGGCCAAACGATTTGGTCATCACATGGCCATCACATGGGGTATATTGCAGGAACTATGCAAGGGGGGTGTCTACTTACAAAATCTGATGTGTTGTGCTCCAACTTTATTTTCCAACATGTTAAATAATAGCTTGCTTGATTTCAAGAAACTATTTTACTATGACTAGGCAATCATCCATGAAGGTAAGATCTGAAATTCTTATCTACTCAACCCTCCCCAACGTGTATCTACAGAAATCCTTGTTTTTAATATGCTTACCAGATCTTAGAAAGTATATTGCCTTTTCTGATCTGTTTTGTCACATGACTGGTCATGTGTTTTCTTCAGATAATTATAATTTCTATTCTCTGATATAATAGAGCCAATCTTGGTAGAAAACATAATGTGCACTGGAAAATAATGATTCAAGAAGGTAATTAACCTTTAAGTCACTCAATACAAATAATGTAAGACCTATGAGCACAAATCGTAAAAATAAATATCTAAAGCTATTAGGCCGGAGTCAAACACAGCATTTTAATGTTTTGACATTTCATTGCGACAAGAGGGCACTTTTTGGGGAGATTTTAGTTTAAAGTCAATAATGAAATATGATAATGCCTAAATATTGTTAATACTATCTTAAAGGGACACCTCAATCAAAAAAATAGTTTCTGCACATTTTAACAACCTATACATGAATTTTTTTCTTTGCTTGGACTTTTAGCACCGCAGAGGCTTGTTTAACCACTTCACATCCGGGCATTTACCCTCTTCCTGACAGAGCCTAATTTTGCAAATCTGACATGTGTCACTTTAAGTGGTAATAACTTTGGAACGCTTTTACTTATCCAAGCCATTTTGAGACTGTTTTCTCGTGACATATTGTACTGCATGACAATTTTCAAAATTTCAATCTCTCTGCTTTTAAGGCTACATGCACACGACCGTTCCGTTTATTTGCGGTCCACAAACCGCAAATCCGCAAAAAACGGAAGCCATCCGTGTACTTTCCACAATTTGCGGAACAGAACGGGCAGCCGATTGTAGAAATGTCTATTCTTGTCCGCAAAACAGACAAGAATAGGACATGCTATATTCTTTTTGCGGAGCCACGGAACGGAGCAACGGATGCGGACAGCACACGGAGTGTTGTCCGCATCTTTTGCGGCCCCATTGAAGTGAATGGGTCCGCACCCGAGCCGCAAAAAATGCGGCTTGGATGCGGACCACAACAACGGCCGTGTGCATGAGGCCTAAGACAGACAGTGATGCCTCATAAAATATTCAATAACTAACATTCCTCATACGTCTACTTTATGTTGGCATCATTTTGGTAATGTAACTTTATTTTCTTAAGACGCTAGGAGGTTTAGAATTTAAGAAGCAATTTTTGAAATTTTAAATAAAATTTCCAAAGTCAACTTTTTTAAGGACCAGTTCAGCTCTAAAGTCACTTTGTGGGGCTTACATAGTGGAAACCCCCCATAAATAGCCCCATTGTAGAAACTACACCCCTCAAGTTACTCAAAACGGATTTTTCTAACTTTGTTAACCCTTTAGGTGTTCCACAAGAATTAAAGGAAAATGGAGATTAAATTAAAAAATTTAACATTTTTGGCAGATTTTCCATTTTAATCCATTTTTTTCTTTAACGCATCGAGTGTTAGCCAAACAAAACTTAATATTTATTACCCTGATTCTGCGGTTTACATAAACACCCCACATATGGTCGTAAACTGATGTAAGGGCACACGGCAGGGCGCAGAAGAAAAGGAGCACCGTATGGTTTTTGGCAGGCAGATTTTGCTGAACTGGTTTTTAGATGCCATGTCCCATTTGAAGCCTCCCCTGATGCACCCTTACAGTAAAAACTCCCAAAAAAGTGACCCCATTTTGAAAACTAGGGGATAAGATGCCAGTTTTATTGATACTATTTTGGGGTACATATGATTTTTTATTGCTCTATATTACATTTTTTGTGAGGCAAGGTAACCCAAAAATGGCTGTTTTGGCACTGTTTTTATTTTTTACAACATTCATCAGACAGGTTAGATCATGAGCTATTTTTATAGACCAGGTTGTTAGGGACGCGATGATATCAAATGTGCCTACTTTCTTTGTTTGTTTATTTCAGTTTTACATAATAAAGCATTTCTGAAAAACAAATTGTTTAGTTTTTTTTGCCGATAGTCTTATGCAGGGGCTTGTTTTTTGCAGATAGAGTTGACATTTTTATTGTTACCATTTTTGGGTACATATGATTTTTTGATCATTCATTATTACACTTTATGGGGCAAGGTGGCCCAAAAAATTGGTTGTTTTAGCACAGTTTTTATTAATTTAATTTACAGGGGTTAGATCATGTGACAGTTTTATAGAGCAGATCGTTACGGACGTGGCAATACATAATATGACCCATTGTCTTAGTTAGGGTCTCATTTATTGCGGATGAGGTGATGGTTTGATTGGTACTATTTTGGGGGGCATATGCCTTTTTGATCGCTTGGTGTTGCACTTTATGTAATGTTGGGTGACAAAAAATGGCTTCTTTTGGCACAGTTTTTTTTTATAGAACTGGTTGTTACGGATGCGGCGATACCTAATATGTCAACTTTTTTTATTTCATAATAATAGCAATTTTGAAGGAAAAAAATACATATTTTAGTGTATCCATTGCGGGATGAGGTAACGGTTTGATTGGTACTATTTTGGGGGGCATACGCCTTTTTGATCGCTTGGTGTTGCAATTTTTGTGATGTAAGGTGACAAAAAAAGACTTTTTTTGGCACAGTTTTTTTTTTTTTTTAGGGTGTTTATTGGACAGGGTGGATCATGTCATATATTTATAGATCCGGTCGTTACAGACACAGCAATACTAAATATGTCTATTTTATTTATTCACTTAATTGGGGGATTTTTGTTTTTTTACATATGAAACTAGGGGTGGGCGATATGGCCTAAAATCTATATTGCGATATAATTTTAAGCATGTGCGATATGCGATATATATTGCGATATATTGTTTTCTATATTGGGGGGGGTGTTTAAATTATTTTTTTTTTAACTTTTTATTTATTAACTATTGGCCTCATTAAGGGCTAGAACCCTTGTCATATTCACCCTAATAGAGCTCTATTAGGGTGAATAGGACTTTACACTCTCCCTGCTGCCCTGTGCATAGTACACACAACAGCAGGGAGCTGACCATGGCGCCAGCCTCTCATGTGCTCCCCCAGCCTCTTATCTGCCCCCCCCAGCCTCTGATCTGCCCCCCCAGCCTCTGATCTGCCCCCCCAGCCTCTGATCTGCCCCCCCAGCCTCTGATCTTCTCCCCAGCCTCTGATCTGCCCCCCTTCCCCAGCCTCTGATATGTCCCCCTTCCCCAGCCTCTGATATGTCCCCCTTCCCCAGCCTCTGATCTTCTCCCCCTGCCTCTGATATGTCCCCTCTGGTAACGCAACGCAACGTATTAATCATTGGTGGCAGTGGCCACAGGGTCCCCCTCCTCCCTCCATCATTGGTGGCAGTTTGCCGTTCCGATCGGAGCCCCAGCAGTGTAATGCTGGGGCTCCGATCGGTTACCATGGCAGCCAGGAGTCACGCTACTGAAGTCCTGGCTGCCATGGTATGTTAGTGAGCAGAGAGCAGCGCATTATACTAACGTGCGCTGTGGCCGCCGGTCGCTCCTTCTCATAGGTCTGTGCGGCGCATTGCTAATGCTGTAAGCATTAGCAATCCGCCGCACAGACAGAAGAAGCAGCGACCGGCGGCCACAGCGCACGTGAGTATAATGCGCTGCTCTCTGCTCACTAACATACCATGGCAGCCAGGACTTCAGCAGCGTGACTCCTGGCTGCCATGGTAACCGATCGGAGCCCCAGCATTACACTGCTGGGGCTCCGATCGGAACGGCAAACTGCCACCAATGATGGGGGGGAGGAGGGGGACCCTGTGGGATATGGCCGGCACATTCATTGGTAGTGCAGTGGCCACAGTCCCTCCCCTCCTCCTCCTACTCTGTCCTCATTGGTTTTCAGCGGCAGCCGCGCACAATGGGGAGGGAGGGACTCCCTCCTCCTCCTTCCTCCGCTGTGCCGACTCAGGAGAAAATGATCATATCGCGGTCCGGCGATATGGCGAAAATCCATATCGTGGCCCAAATTCATATCGCATATCGCCTATATCGCCTATACCGCCCACCCCTATATGAAACCTTTTTTCGTTTTTTAAACACTTTATTTTTGTATTTTTTTTTTACACTTTGCATCCCCCATAAGATCATAGAAGACCTCTGGGGGACATTTAACATTTTTTTTACTATTGATTTCTCCTGTAACTCGGGCTGACATAGTAGCCCCAGTTACAGTGGAAATACACCCCCCACAGAGGCTGTACAGCATAATACTGCGCTGTACAGCCTCAGTGCAGGGCTGATCGAACTCTGTGAAAGACCTGACAGCTACTGCACTCTCCTGGCCCCGGCAGTCACGTGACCACCGGGTCGGGACAGGAAGCGCATAGCGCATACAGCGATCTAGAAAGCAGGGACACCTGGGAAAACAGGGACACCTGCCTTCTCTCTGGGTTGCCCTGCTGTCACTGACAGTGGGACCCCCTCTCAGCAGCTGCACGATTAGCGTGCAGCTGCCATCTCTGACTGGACGTTCCAGAACTAATATATACCAGGGAAAAGGGGAAGGGAAAAAAGAAAGAAAGAAAACAAAAGCTTGTAACTCTAATTATTAATTGTTACTATGGACTTTTCTATTGTTGAGTTGATGTGTTTCGGGTACAAATGTACATGTCCTTATGAAATTGAAATAAAAAGATTTATAAAAAAAATAATAATATATATATATATATATATATATATATACAGTACAGACCAAAAGTTTGGACACACCTTCTCATTTAAAGAGTTTTCTTTATTTTCATGACTATGAAAATTGTAGATTCCCACTGAAGGCATCAAAACTATGAATTAACACATGTGGAATAATATACATAACAAAAAAGTGTGAAACAACTGAAAATATGTAGTATTCTAGGTTCTTCAAAGTAGCCACCTTTTGCTTTGATTACTGCTTTGCACACTCTTGGCATTCTCTTGATGAGCTTCAAGAGGTAGTCACCCGAAATGGTTTTCACTTCACAGGTGTGCCCTGTCAGGTTTAATAAGTGGGATTTCTTTCCTTATAAATGGGGTTGGGACCATCAGTTGCGTTGTGGAGAAGTCAGGTGGATACACAGCTGATAGTCCTACTGAATAGACTGTTAGAATTTGTATTATGGCAAGAAAAAAGCAGCTAAGTAAAGAAAAACGAGTGGCCATCATTACTTTAAGAAATGAAGGTCAGTCAGTCCGAAAATTGGGAAAACTTTGAAAGTGTCCCCAAGTGCAGTCACAAAAACTATCAAGCGCTACAAAGAAACTGGCTCACATGCGGACCGCCCCAGGAAAGGAAGACCAAGAGTCACCTCTGCTGCGGTGGATAAGTTCATCCGAGTCACCAGCCTCAGAAATCGCAGGTTAACAGCAGCTCAGATTAGAGACCAGGTCAATGCCACACAGAGTTCTAGCAGCAGACACATCTCTAGAACAACTGTTAAGAGGAGACTGTGTGAATCAGGTCTTCATGGTAGAATATCTGCTAGGAACCCACTGCTAAGGACAGGCAACAAGCAGAAGAGACTTGTTTGAGCTAAAGAACACAAGGAATGGACATTAGACCAGTGGAAATCTGTGCTTTGGTCTGATGAGTCCAAATTTGAGATCTTTGGTTCCAACCACCGTGTCTTTGTGCGACGCAGAAAAGGTGAACGGATGGACTCTACATGCCTGGTTCCCACTGTGAAGCATGGAGGAGGAGGTGTGATGGTGTGGGGGTGCTTTGCTGGTGACACTGTTGGGAATTTATTCAAAATTGAAGGCATACTGAACCAGCATGGCTACCACAGCATCTTGCAGCGGCATACTATTCCATCCGGTATGCGTTTAGTTGGACCATCATTTATTTTTCAACAGGACAATGACCCCAAACACACCTCCAGGCTGTGTAAGGGCTATTTGACCATGAAGGAGAGTGATTGGGTGCTGCGCCAGATGACCTGGCCTCCACAGTCACCGGACCTGAACCCAATCGAGATGGTTTGGGGTAGCTGGACCGCAGAGTGAAGGCAAAAGGGCCAACAAGTGCTAAGCATCTCTGGGAACTCCTTCAAGACTGTTGGGAGACCATTTCAGGTGACTACCTCTTGAAGCTCATCAAGAGAATGCCAAGAGTGTGCAAAGCAGTAATCAAAGCAAAAGGTGGCTACTTTGAAGAACCTAGAATATGACATATTTTCAGTTGTTTCACACTTTTTTGTTATGTATATAATTGCACATGTGTTAATTCATAGTTTTGATGCCTTCAGTGTGAATCTACAATTTTCATAGTCATGAAAATAAAGAAAACTCTTTGAATGAGAAGGTGTGTCCAAACTTTTGGTCTGTACTGTATATATACCGACATAAGAATGACACTTAATTCTGCTCAGATGAGATCAAATGCTGTATCTATTCTTATCAGTTAAGGCTTCGTTCACATCACCGTTTAGCCTTTCAGTTTTCCTGCTCCGTTTAGGAGCAGGAGAACGGAAAGGACGGATTCGGCACATAACTGAGCCGAACGGAACCTAAGGACGACATAGACTATAATGGGGTCCGTTAGGTTTCCGCTCAAGATGATTTTGGAGCGTAGACAAAAGTTGTGCATGCAAGCTTCCTTCCTCTTAGCCTAACGGACCCCATTATAGTCTATAGAACGGAAAAGGCTGAACGGTGATGTGAACGAAGCCTTATTTGTATACTACATATATCTAGAAAGGAAATATGGTAGAAGGCTGATACATACATGGTCGAAGGCTGGCATATTGAAGAAATACAAAGAAAGATCTCAAAGTGTAGATGGTCATACATATAACGTATACTAAACATTTCCAGACTTCCTTTTTCATTATTTCCATCTTTAGCTCTTTGATACGCTTGACTTGTTTATAATACAAATTAATGTCAATAGTTAAAGGGTCAGGACTCTTTGGACAACTCTCTTCCTTGTAGGAATACAAGGCATGTGGCGATAACAGAGGGGTGCCCTGATAGGAAACCCTCTATGTTATGCTTGGTATTGCAGCCCAGCTCTATTCCCCTGAATGGGACTGAGCTGCATCTAGGCCATGTGCCCGATGAACGTGACTTCTCTGACCTAGGAAGAGGTTGCAGCACTCATCAAAGTGCTGTGGTCTCTTCAAAGCAGCTGATAGTGATGACCTATCCTGAGGACAGGCCATCAATATCAAAATATCAGACACACCCTTTAAAGTAGTTGTCAGAGCTAGACATTTATGGCATATCTACAGAATATGCCATAAATTTCCGAAAGGTGCAGGTCTCATCTCTGGGACTCTTTCCTATCTGGAAGTTCTCTCTGCTGCTAATGGGAATGGATATTTGTGCCTGAGTGACTCTTTACATTTGCTTCTATGGAGTTTTTGAAAATAGTGTAGTGCATTTAATAAATAAATGAATGGAAAGAGGCACACCATTCTCAAGTAAGTACCAAAAGGTGGAAACGCACCTTTCAGATGTTTATGGCATGTTTTGTGGACATGCCATAAATATCCAGATGGGCAACCCCTTTGAGGCAACAATTCATATTGGACATGCTATGTTTTCTCTGGCTAGCATGTTGAAGACCAGAAGTTGCTGACTAGATTGATACATACTTTGGGGGAATGGATTCAGTATAACTATCTCATTAAACAGCTGCTCTCTCTATGTTTATGAGTCCAATAGGCGTCCTTCCCAGTGATTGGCAGCCTTCTCTCTATCAATGTGCATACAACAATGGCTATTAGTCATTGAGTAGGACTGCCCACCAGACTCAAAAACATAGGAGGAGCGGGGATTTTAATGTAATAACTCTCTAATAAACTACTATCTATACTTGCCAATATATCTATTTGTTAATTCTCCAACAAGGACTGTTGAGTTGTCCCCAATCACAATAGACCAGCAGCGATCCTTTCACAATCTAATTTTTCTCTAACATCTTTCTAATGTGTATGCCCAACGTACCTGACAATCTTATTATAAGGTTATCACTGGTAGACCAACCCCAGACATACAACACTGGAGATATTAAATTTCGGTACCCAGATGGCATTTTTGTTGTGGCGTTCAGCCAACAGATACCTAATGTTTATAGCCTGCTTCAGATGTGTGTCGGAAAAGTAAGGAAACAGCTGGAGAACTACTGAACAACCCTCATGGGTGCCTAATATGTGTCAACAAACTGAATTTAATTTAGAAAAACTAGTTAACACAAATCTGGCCTGGTTTATCCATAGCAACTAATCACAGGTCTAAAGGTGGCCATACAATTTCAATAGCTGTTGTCCTAGTGTTTGTCCTGCCAATACCCATTCATTCTGACCTTTCCATACCCATGATTTTTGTTCTAATTGGGGGACATTCAAAAGAACAAAATGATCGGACATGTAAAATTCAACAAGCCTGATCATTTCCCCACCAACATTATCTGTTGGGAAAGTCAAGATACTGTACCTGCTCCCACATTAGTCAGATGTCAATTACATAATGTTAATGGGCACTTTTAGTGATGTTGGAAGTCATCGTGAGAAATCTATGAGCCGAAGCTGAGAGCTGTGAACCACGGGCTGTCATGGTTGTGGACATGGGTGCCCATTCAAATGTAATGTATTACTAAATTTCAGTATTTCTCTCTGCAGGTAAATGTCTGGCTGGCTGCAACTTCTAAAGCTATCGAATGATCCTCAAGCTGGTACTGTTTGCGAAAGTGGTTGTCTTAATGAAATAACCCCTCTAACTATCGCAATGTGTGAATATGAATTTGTGCAGTGGCTGGATTTGGGGTGGCCCCAACGCTACACGGGGTCCCCCAGACACCATTGAGATGTCACCACATTTTGCTGCTCTCCGAAAGGGATGGCAAGGCATGGTGCACCCCAATGGGAAATAAATCCAGAGAGTCAGTGTCCCCAGTTAACTAGGGTGCTTCTTTACTGGAGGAAGTCAGTTACAAAACAATACAGGCGAGGCATTGGGCTAGCTTCTCCAGTCTCCTCCCTGGCAGAAGAAGGGTTTGATGCTGAGGAAAGGCCTGAGCTAGCTGTCCTTCTTTCTCTCAGAAGGCTGGCATCCAGGTCAAAAGCCCACGGTCTGTAGCTCAGTAGTCTGGGTGGCTCCACAGGTTTAGTGACCCATGGTTTGTGGCTCAGCATCCCCATCTCAGCGTCGTCTTCTGGTCACTCATAAAGGCTGGCATGAGTCTTCCCCTCCAAGCAGTGGTCCCTAACTGCAGCACACCAGAGGCTCTGACTGCTCTCCTTATATACAGTTTAAGCTGACTAGAACCTTCTGTGGGAGGGGTGGAATGGAGAAGCTCACTACAAACAGATACATTGTAACACTTTCAGTCTCTCATAGACTTACATTAGAGCTTCAATAATACTCAATGGTAATGACACAGCAGTTTTTCCAGACAATAACAAGTTTTCAGATATAACAACATCGCTAAAACCAGACTTTTAAAAGGTCAGACTGTCTGGGTTTGGTGGTAAAACACGTCTGTTCTTTTCCCCTCCAAAACATGCTCTTCTTTAAACCCTATGGCAGCTGTGGAAAATGACCAGCTTCTCATTCAAAGTCCTAACAGTCTCTCAGTATTCATTAACCTTTTCCAGAGTCATGCAAATACAGTGATAATGAACAGGATATATATCACAACATATATATAAAATGCAGGAACATAGTAATAAACAGTATAAGTTAACCTTTTAAAGAGAAATAAAGTAAGACGTTTTAACGTAACATAGTGGAAATAGGGGCAAATGTTCACAAATGTACAGACTTTAAAGTAACCCTGCTCCAGGACACTACATATATTTGTAAATTTACTAAAAAATTTGGGTGCTATATTCACGTATCATAGCAAAAATTCGGCTATAAATTTTTCCCTAAATAGATAATACTCTCTACGGCTACATTCACACGACCGTATGTGTTTTGCGATCCGCAAATTGCGGATCCAAAAAACACGGATACCGGCCGTGTGAATGTAGCCGGCACTATGATAGAAATGCCTATTCTTGGCCGCGATTGCAGACAAGGATAGGACATGCTCTATCATTTTTGCAGGGCCACGGAACGGATCTACGGATGCGGACAGCACATTGTGTGCTGTCCGCATCTTTTGCAGCCTCATTGAAATGAATGCGGAGCCAAAAATACGGTCGTGTGAATGTAGCCTAAAGAAGCATGGGACAAAACACTCATGTTAAATCACATAATTAAGGCAACATGATATCTTTTTATACACATGTGCTTGAATTCACAGATATCAGACAGAAAACCAGAGAGCCACTTCCCACACAATTAATCCAATCACCTCAGTAGTTTGCTTCCCTCCATGATCAGACAGAATGATATGTGTTGGGAATGGGTGTTCAATGAACTCAGAATGGGAGGTCATCTTCTTCACAGAGTTACCAGAATCATTTGACAAGGATAACGCAGGAAAGCACTGATATGCACAATAGCCATTCTGCCTTCCCACTGTCTGGCGTTTCATGTAACATACTTTTAATAGCTGCAGAGGCCTAGTCTGAACGGCACCGGGGTAATTTAGCCAAGGAGCAAGTGGCTTGTGCTGCTTTCTTTAGAGGTGTGAATGTAACTTAGGAAACTGGAGCGCTGCTAGTAAAATAACAAAGCGATCACAGTGGAATAGTTAGACAGCTCGGAAAAGCCCACAGTAGCCTTGTAACTATTTTACATCCATTTGTATTTCGCCAAGGACAACAGAACAACTGTTTTACAATTGCTGAGAATATGAAAGTTTATGTAGAAGTAAGCAAATAAAGACAGAGCTGTAATAGAATTGGGTTAATTTCCAAAGCACAAATCAAATGGGAAAAAGACATGGCTGGAGATATAGCTAGAAAAAGTGGAGTTTGCATGCCACATCTACTAAATACCCAGCTGCCACCATTGAAATGTACTTTGGAAACCTCCAAGTGGCGCAAATGACAATGGTGTTTAGTAGTATCCATTTTAAATATTATCCCATACTTAGCACCTACTTTCTGGTTAGGGTGCTGTGCTAAAGTAAATATATAAAAGGATCAAATACAAAGATGGCTCTGTAAAATCACAAATGTGTGCTTCTCCGCAAGTGAAAATAACCAATGAGTAAAGAGGTTTTCTGACCTTTTTATAACGTGACCTCATCAGGATAGGACATCAGTGTCTGATTGTCAGGGGTCCGACAGCCGGGACCCCTGCCAATCAGCTGTTTGAGGAGAGCGCGGAGCTCTGGTGAGCGCCGCCTTACAGCTTACCAAGCACAGTGCTGTAATTTGTATAGTGGCTGTGCTTGGTATGGCAGCTCTGCCCCAGGGACTGAGCGGCATCTAGGACACGTGACCACAATGAATGTGACATCACTAACCTAGGAAAAAGTGTGAGAAGCCAGCGGCGCTCACAGGAGCGTCAGTGTCTTCTCAAACAGCTGATCAGTGTGGGCTCTGGGTGTCGGACCCCACTCATCAGATACTGAAAAGTCAGAAAACCCTTTTAGAGCTGTCACTTCTCAAATTGTCCTATTTGTCCCATAATCTTTTAATTATTATTTTATTATTTATTTATTATTATTTATTTATTATTAAAGCGCCATTCATTCCATAGCGCTGTACATATGATAAGGGGTGTACGTACATAATACAGACAATTGCACTAATCATAAACAAAATTAGTTACAAACTGGTACAGAAGGAGAGAGGGCCCTGCCCGTGAGGGCTTACAATCTACATGGTAGATTGTAATCCATCACGATCTGAGGGCTACATAAAGTACGGTAGTAAAAGACACCCTCATTGTAGCGGCATGTCACTTGTCAATATGCAGTCATTTTCATAAATTCACAGTTTATTGAGTGCAGTGCAAGCCGAGCACTGTGTAAGCCAAAAGTTGTTGATGGACAGGTTTGTCCCTGATACCGTGCACAGGGATAGCCCTGTCCATCGGCAAGAGGTAGGCGGTAGGGGCCCGCATCTTATACACATAGAGGTCTCCAGAGCGCATCGTTAAGAGGATTACTCGCTCACACATAGTTTGTCGAACTCTGCATCTGATGAGATCGGAGACAGAGATTTTATAAAAACATTTGCGTATTGAGAAGCACCTGACACACCTCTATAAACAGCTGTCACAGCTTTCTACTGCCTTCACATAGGACAGCAATTTTACACTCTGCCATTTGCGCCACTTTTGCACTTATCCCCATTGAGATAACAGAAGGTCGTGTTCTCCTTTTTTTACCTCACATAGTCGTCCCCATCTTTTTCCTCCCTTTTCTCCTCTCATATTTTTCTTAACTAACCTACCGTTTTTGCTGTTTTTGATGTTCCACTTTTACCCTTTTACCCTTTAAGCATCATTGGGTTTATTTCTTTCTTCTTAGGATTTGTGTGTGATTTTCATGTCCAATTTTATATTACTGTTTACATTATTTATGCTGTTAGCACTGTACGGCACAAATGCATGCAATGTGAATAAATATTTCAGTGATCGATTGCTTCTCTAAAATAATCTTTCTTACTAGTCATATATATAATATTCCGATTTCAATGCAGTATATAAGGTCACCCTCAATCCGAGCAGCGGCATTCACAGTATAGCGTGCCTGTACACAAGCGTCGGGCCTGTGAACAGTCCCTGTTGCTAGGGAACAGAGGACCGGATGCGTCTTTCCTTCTTTGCGGCTCCTGCAATTTCCTTTTCAAGGAAAGGAAGTAAAAGGTATATATTTTATATTTGCATACTTTGCATTACTATACTTGTACAAGCACCAAAACCTTGCAGTTGGATATTCCCTATGGGAACTAGAAAGGGCTGTAGGGTGGGCATGATGTTGACCTTTAGTCAGATGCTTACAGTGACATGAAAGGGCAGAGAAGCCCATTTCAGACACACACACTTCCTCTTATCTTCTCCTTTAGGAGTTCAAGGCTCCCAGGCTCCCAAAGGCCCTTTCATTAACACACTCAAAGGGACCTTCCTTTGTAGGCAAGCCTCTCACCTCAGAAGCATTCAAGTCATTACCAACTTCCTATAGATCACATGCTTAAGCAGCGCTATATTACTGCCTGGTAACGACATGAAAGTCAGCCTCCGAGTCACACACATCATGTATGAAATGAGCTGCAGGTAGAGCGTTAGGATTCACACATAGAAGACCACTTCTATATGGGGAGGGCATTGCAATGGGCACATGAAACCTATACAATGTGCTCACATCTTATATAAGTCACTAAGGTGTATAGTGTAAAGTAGAACTGGCTTAGTTGCCCATAGCAACCAATCAGATTCCATCTTTCATTTTTCACAGCTCCTTTGGAAAATAAAAGGTGGAATCTGATTGGTTGCTATGGGCAACTAAGCCAGTTTTCCTTTACACCAGTTTCGATAAATATCTCCCTAAGGCTTCATGCACACGATCGTTTGTATTTTGCAATCTGAAAAACGCGGATCCGCAAAGTATGGATGACGTCTGAGTTATGTTAGTGCTGCCTCTTTTTTTTGGGGGGGGGGGGGCAGACCAATTGACTTTAGTGGGTTGGTGGTCCGTTTTTCGCAACCAAGTACTGTGGGACATGTTCTATCCTTTTGCAGTACAGACATACAGATGTGGAAAGTACACCGGTGATCGCTGTGCTTTCCACATCCGTACCAAGAGTACCACAGAGTCTGTACCACATGTCCTGCAAAATGCGATCCACAGAATTGAACTTAATGGGTCCATAAAAAAAAGAAGCAACACGAAAGTCACATGGACTTCATCAGTATTTTGCAGATCCGGAAAAATACATGTGGTCATGTGCATGAGGCCTTAATGTGTACTTTTAGCGAAAAATACATGGAGAGGCAAGCTGCAGATTTGTGTGCCTTAGCAAACCACATCATATCACACGCCTGATTGACCTAGACTAGAGCAAATACCTTTCACCCTTATTATATTTGCATAGCTCTTCCAGTGGATTCAAATACGGGTCTGAGATTTCTTGCAGATATATAAAGGTGCATTTGTCTTCACTGGTTGGCTTTTACTACCTTTCTCTCTGCCTGGACTGACATGACTCTGCACATGCTTGCCATTCCCAAAAAGTGAAAAATGATCAACCATGACAATGACGTGCAAGTAACGTGGTTCAGTCTTATATTATTTTACATAAGTATACTATGTAGTGGACCAGGAAAGGCCTTCTACACTTCCGCTCTTCAAAGTATCTTGCTCTCAGTGAAGGCTGTCACCTGGACATCTGCTATTCTCTTTTAACTTTAATGTGGTCAGGCGACAGATGACATTCAACTTCAACCTACCCATGCGTTGACAGACAATGTCCAGATGTTCACTAAATTCCTGGTTCCAAGGAAGAAAACCTTTAGAACTATGTGAGGTATTAGACAAATTTAGCTTGCTATTCTGGCCAATATGTCCAAAGTGATTGACGCATAGGACACTGAGATACAATCACTAACATGTCTATGTATCAAGTCACACATGGGACATGGACACAAGATATTGTCTGTGTTCTCCAAGGTCTATGAAACAGCAACCACAACAAGCAAACAAACCACAGTCCAGAAATGTTTTTTGTAGTCTGTGCTGAAGATATATAAAAGCAGAGAAAATAACTTTTGAAATAAGTATGTAAAGAGAACGTCTATCCAAAAGGCTGTAGCAAACCAGAAGGTGGAACTGTGGCTAAAGTTTGGTGATTATGTTTCTTTTACTTGGAATGAGATATCACCTTCTCTCTTTCATTGTAATGGCCATTTTTCCTAATATGACAAAAGGAAGTGCAGCCATAACGTTTCTCACCCATCTAACTCCTCCGGAGAAACCGGTGATCAATAATCACTTTGTTTCCCTGTTGACTCAATAACAAAGAAACAATTTAACAAGAGTCTAATCTAAATATGTCTGCACTGATTGGCTGTTGCATTTGCAAAATGGCCGCCACAACAGGACAAAAAAGTCTCTTCAATATCTCTGTAAGTAAAAAAACTACTACTGTTCTAATTTAAAAGTTAGAAACTGCAGGTGTGCAACTTTTTAAATGGCACTTTTGCCTAAAATTTGGTGCAAATGGAATTTCTATGCTACCCTCCCCACTTTCCAAAAATGGGTGTGGAGGAGCGTGACATCGGTGGGGCCATCAGCCCTGGAACATTGATCGTGATTTACAGCAGTTTTCTGGTGTAAATGATGACTGAAATCTACAGCGACTACAAGCTGGAGTACAGTTCAGTCTAGTCGCATGGACTGCCAGAGGAGGCGCTCAATTTATGAGTCGTAAATCTTAATTATATATAAATTAAGTGCACCATCCTGCAGCGCAGGAGATAGCAAGACCAGTGTAGCACTCACCGGTATTTGATAAATGACCCCTTAGTCGTTTGTACAATTAAAATTTTAAGTGTTACTGTCATTCCCAAAAACTTCTGACATGTCTATAGTTTTCATTGGTGGGAGTCAGAGTGCTGAGGCCTCCACTGAACACTTGAGCTGCCCATAAACATTCAATAGCTGGAAGCAGAACTATCGTCCTCCCGACTCCTTCTCAGATTCCCCACACATATACACGTTCAGCTTGGCCAAAAGTGTACATGTATTATGTGGGGAGAAAGGACACTTCTGGTGGCAACTTATTTTCTGAGAGAATATAGGGAATGGGCAAACTATTCATTTCACCCAATCCTTGTCTTCCCCAACATTATCTGTAGGTGGGGGAGAGCCAGGAGCTCCCTACCCATATTAGTGTGTCGGCCAAACCCACAGAGAACAGCAGGTTTGGCCGACACAAAATCCTAATGTGTATGGCCAGCTTAAGTGCTATCTCAATAGAAAGTCTACGAGCTGGGCTGCAGCTATCAAAGAGAGGCAGCACTTGGCTGAGCGCTTCTGCCTCCTTGTCTTGGCAATAAGTAAGGTTCTCAGAACCCAAAAATCGAATCTTTTGACGTGAAATGTCCAACATTTTTCGAAATGACAGTTATTCTTGAAAGAGCAATAATGGAGCCACTTTTCTTCTCATTCTGGTACAAGCTGAGCACTATAGTCGATCATACTAGGATGATATATTCATAAATCCTTCTTAGTGTCATTTTCATAAAAATGTAACAAGATATAGACCAGAGCCAATTTAATGTTGGCCAATAGTGGCTATCCTGTTTAGCCCTAATTCATAAATAATTGATGGACCAATTATTGCAACCACATTGCTGCATTTTACAAGTGAGGTGGTAATAAATATTTCATGCAGAAAGACCGACCCCAAATGGCATAGTATGTGTTTGATGTACAAGTCAGATGGCTACTTCTGTTATCACTGTCGCTTCTTCATTTGCTGGTTAATCAATGTGAAAAATCATGGCTTGGTTTGCATCCATGTTTCTGTTGAACATTCCCAAAGTCGATGAATCCGATTTCATGCTGCTTTTTAGTACTGATTTTGTTGCTAAACTGAATTACAATAATATTCAGGTAACATAACAAGACTTATTTATGTCCTAAAATCAAACATACAACAAGTCAGAAGCAGTGATTTTTCTGGAAATGTAATGTCCTTGTGCTATATTGTCATTTTGTTTCATATTGTGTTGTGCCAACACAACTTTTTTTGTGTCTATGTTTAGTGTACCTCGACTTTTTTTCTCACTTTGCTCGTTTTTTGCAGAAGTTTATTTTGGCATCAAGCATAGCAGCAGACAGCCAAAAGTAAGTGTTAAAATCAGTATAATTAACAGGTCTGCATCTGGATGTGGGCCAGCATTTTACTGTTCCAACGTCACACAAGCGCTATCCAGAGTGACACTTACAGCTTATTGGGGAACTGCTAGAACATATAAGAAACATATCACTGGTTTTGTGAGCAGGATATTATACGGTCTGTAGATGCCATTAATGTGAATACTAGAGGGGCGAGCGTTCAATAAACCAAATGTGGCGGCGATAACAGAATTTTTAGGATGTCATCACAAGTCACTAAGCAGCCTTTCTCGTCCTCTACAATTGAGATGCTGAATATATCCACTACATATTGTGGTCGGAGAGGTGGTGAGTTCTGTGGCTGAAAAGAACATGCTGCATGTGAATTTGTTCTGCTGGTCAAGACGGAATTTTCTCGACACTCCATTCCCATGTATTTTACTGTTACGGATATTGGTGCATAATGATTGGCAAAAATCTGCTCAAAGAGAAACATAAAATATCAGCAAACGTGTAAGGTTTACACAGAACAGTGGGGGCGAAACATGAAGAATGGAATGAGCAGTGACCAATCAGATGCCAGCTGCCATTGTTACAGAGCATTCTGGAAAGTAAAAATGTAAGGAGATGACCGCGTTGGGCAAATAAACTGTCCAGGGAAGGGGGAGGTAATGTGACAAAATAATAAAAGAAACATTACTTCCTTTGTTGTTGCTGCTGCTCCAGTCCTCACTGGATTCTGTGGTCTCATGTTATATACTGCTGAGGCCCATGACTGGCCACAATGGTCACGACCAAATCCCCGTTGAGCCCAGTAAACAGAGACCAATAGGGAGGACCAGAGTTTCAGCACTGGAATGGTGGGCAGATAAACAGGAGTAGAGTTACTTGTATTACTCTATCACATCCCTCTGTGCACTTTGCCTAACTAGGACAACCCTTTGAAGACCTTTTTCTTTAACCTTTTTTTTTTTTATAAATCTTCATTATATTTTCCTTTCGGAATTTTCACTGGTTATTTTCATATTGATCGGTCTTTTCCTCTGCTTTGGTAGCATCACTCTGTTCAAGCATCATTGTCGAAATCCTGTATGTACACATTAGCCCAGTACAAATGAGAGCCTCTGCATGTCAGTGATTTAATGGTGACGTCTGCGCCTGACTCCCAGAACATATTTGTTTTGTCAGTGTTCCAGATCGAGGGGGTCACGCCGCTTCCTTGATTAGCTGCACGTCTTCTGGAGTTAATCTCCCCCAGAGAGTTCACCTCTACGACAGACGCTGCCAATAGAAAGCCAATTGAGTACTTGGCCTATAGGTATTGGCTCTGACTCAACCCATTTATTTTACTTTATGATTTCCCTCTCTAGCAAAGCACACAGCTAGTGTCAGAAAGGGAGGCCGCCGAGAGTTCCCTCAGAAATCAAATTACAGAAGTCCAACAAAATATTGTCTGCAATCAATAAAGCTACAAGATGGAAGATCACCTGTCTTAACCCATTGATCCTAACCTTAAAGACAAGTGTAGAGGGAATTCAGGTGTAGGATCTCCACCGTGCTCGTCATCCTACATGGGCATAATAACTGCAAAAAAAATATGAGCATTAGATCTTGTATTATGCTAGCAATGGAGTGTGATTTCACGTCCTGACCATGTCGTTGTCATACACAAATACATAGCCTACAGTTTACCTACCATCTTCATATGCCCTTAGTACAACAATATAGCTACACTGACCACTGTGGCAGAGTATAACCACATACAAAAGGGAAAAGAATAAGTCCACTTTTAATGGTACTTTTTTTTGAAGAAGAAAAGACAGGCAGGTGGTCTCACGGTACAAAATAGCAGTAATATATAAAAAGGCTTAAAAAAAAACGTTGATTTAAAAAGGCTGGTTTCATCAAATATAGGCACATATTTGTTGTGCACAAAAAAGCACAAGAATGCAGTCCATCACAAGCTCTCTGCAAATGGAGAGGGGACCGAACCTATTTCCCAAGTCTGCAAGCCAGAGTCCTCCTCAAGGGTGAGGGACAAGTGGCTTTCCCTCACCAAACTTTACATGGACCAGCTATGATCTTTGCCAAAGCTGCTGCCTTAGCTTCCTACACAAGCTTACAGCCTAGGTCTGGATACCCCAGAAGGGGTAGATAGATTGAAATGGAATGAGGAACTATACTACCTATATCCCCAGCATGGACACCCATAAGGGCATTGTAACCTGAGAAATGTAGCCAGTGAAACAACAGTAAACCAAAAAGTTGAATAAATAAAAATGCACTGGGGCAAATTATCATGGGGCACTAACTACTAAGCTTTTAACTGCAATTCAATACTGCTGGTCATTTATGAGTTGCACCTGTATGCCCAAATATATGCATCATACATACATGAAATGCTATCAAGTGTAAAAGCATTTAAAAAATGGCCCTTTGATCACTGATAATAGACTACTCCTGATATCTGTATCTTCATAAGTCTCGTTGTTTCATACAGACGCATAAAAATGTATTTTCCCAACGATGCATATGGAACTCAGTCAGGCTAAATGACATCAGATGATACCGACTCAAGATCTAGTCTAGTAAGATTGAAAGTGATTTTGCTGCATGTAGTAGGGGTTCTGAGAAACAACTTCAGATGCTGAGAATAGCTTTCCACATGTCTCATTTATCACTGTCCCACCTTGAATTGGCCATAGAAGCCGCTCATTTCCAGCATCTCTCTGTGGATAAATCTAATAATAAACTTCTTTTATGACTAGTATAGAGCCATATTTCCATATGGAAGTCAAGCACTCACATTTATACATATGTATACTAGCAGTGACAACACACACAGCATTATTTATTGACCTAAACAGAGCTACCACTGAAGTCAGTCCATGTGAAGTGCTAAATAATGTATTGTCACTGAAGCCCAGGAGAAGTCCGATAGTGTAGGTCCTATATGTTGAAAGCCACCTTGTTGCTGGTAGATGGGCCTGGAATGTGCCATTCTTTATCTTTGGTAACATTCTGGTGCACCTGGTAGCCTGTGTCACACTACCCTGTTATATTTGTGATCTCACTTTGGAGGTTTGTGGAAGCTTGGCTGTGAGTCGGACCTTATAGGTAGGTTTAGCAGTAGGTCCCACGCCAACTGAGATACCTTGACTGGGTGTGCGGGCTCCGATATGTTCTTGAACTGAATATATTGGCTAAAGTCTCATTGTAACATCTAACGTGAGGGTTTAGCCTTGTATTTTTATTTGCATATATTGCAGTGCACCTTTGCAGTGATTTATTTATTCTTATAGTCTAATCCACACATTATTCCATCTTGTATAGGATTTTTTGTGGCAAATGTGATCCGCTGCCGCATCCTCCATTGTATACATTTTTTGCTCGTTAGCAACGGATCACATGTGGAGGTTTTGCTCCCCCGGTTATAAATACGCCATAGTGTTTGGGGTTCTGAGCATTTCCTCCTATTTAGGCCACTTTATTCAGTGATTTGCTGGTAGATGGGCCCAACACAATTTTGATTTAAAAAAAAATGCGCAAAGAGCTTCTAATCTCCCCATAGTAAGTATAGAAGTAAATGCAATTACATTTTTTTCATGTTTTCAGTGTTTGCATGTGTTTTGCGCATGGCAGTGTGCTGCTACTTGTAGCCTATGTTTGCTTTTCACATCAGAAGGCATGGATATGACTTTGCCGTAAATAACAATGAATTACAACCGGACAAACCGTATTATGGCTTTGTGTATGGGCTGTATATTGTAACCAAAGGAGAGGAGCCAATTGCATCTCATTAAAGCTTTTCTGATCTCAAATGACAAGATCCAATTATATCCTTGGCACTAAATATAAGGCTCAAGTTGTGTGCATGAGCCCTAAAATTAGCTATACATATTAGATTAATGTCATCCGATCTCACTGATTTCAGCCATCTAATGTGTATGGGGGCATTCCAATTCCCCCTACATGACAAATACTGGCGGAGAGAATGATCAGGCTGTTGAATTTCAAACTGTCTGATCCTTTTGTTCTCAGGAAAAGTAAGCTGCCACTAGAGGTCACTGTCTGGCAGAGGCTTACTCCTCTATCTGCAACAGGAACTGAGTTTGTGCTGGTATCTGTCCGCTGACTGAGTGTTTGGCTGTGGGTATCTAACGGGTATGGTTAGCCCAAACTGCATAGGCATGTTAATAACTTAGAGGTGGGTTCCACCTAGCTCCAGCATAATAGTCTACCATACAAGAGAGGTCCAAAGCTCCAGCAGATACATCTCTCAAAAGCACATACATGCATTTGTGACATTTAGCTATTTGTATGTCACTTCTTCCCGTACTAAGCTCTTTTTTTTTTTTTTTTTTTTTAATATATTTTATTAATTTATAATACAAAAATTTATATCCATATTACAATTATAAAATCCTACAGTCCGTAAAATTTGTAATTTGCAACATGATTAAGAACAATTTCATACAAGTATCCATGCTTATGGAGACAACAAGAATACAAATGGAGATCTCACTTGCTGGGGGAAATGCGGGATACTACGTACTAAGCTCTTACTGATGATAATCATGTCAATATTACTTCTTCTAACGTCATTACATTCCCTCTGTAACCTAGTTATGCCATCGCATCCACTCCACTATAGTATCTATAATGAGAGCCAGGAACATAAAGTGAATCAATACAATACTACCCTTCTGGGCTACGCTCTGCTGCCATCCCCACCCCCAGCCGTAATACAAATCACAGTTTACAGGCTCACATCTGCAATCTGCTTATGGAGCCGAATCTGGAAACCACGCTCATATTACATTTCGACAGAAAGAGACCCTCAAACCTGCGCACCCCTCCAGGGTTCTTTTTTAATCAGAAAAATGGCTTGCACAGGAAGCACTTCTATGACCCACATTAACTAACTAGCTTTGTTACTTCATTTACTGCCCTTCCTACAGAAAGTGCCCATAAAGGCTTCCATTATGGCCATTCAGCTCCCCTCCGCCTGCCCAGACAGCGAGCTGTCCCCTTTCCTGCTCAATGCCTTGTTAATTGCATGTCCCTCTTTATTAGCTGTCCTGACCTACAATAAAAGCTTTCTACGGTAAAGCATAATGCCTGAAATTGGAGACAGAAAATGGCGTTGAACCGCTGTTTATGTTTTCCTTTGGGGCTTTGCATACAATAAGGTAATGACCAAATATACGCGGGGCCATAAATCGCACCTATACAAGCAGGATATATATTTAATTAACTCTGTGCTGACTGCTGGGAGATGGATTCGGGGACATAAAATAGGGGCAATTATGAGATAATCAGGACATTTTCTATAAATACATGCCTCTATGAATACAATCATTCCACACCTCTTCACGTCACACATAATTGTTTTTACTTGTGGTCCTTTACAGGTCTACCGAGACTGAATATGCAGCTGAGTTCATCTAGAAAACGATGCGTCAGCATTATTACTAAGACGCTAACACACTGTAACAGATGGATGCGCAGATTCTGATGCACTGAGCCTTACCTGGAGTTTAGGATCCACATCTGTAACTAGAGAACGTTACAATGCTCATCATATTGCAATTCAATCCTGTAAAACATCACAGGTGGCAAAATATGGGGAGTATGGCAGACCCCACATGACATCTTTTATTTAACCATTTATCAACAGCATTTATCTATTAATTCCCTAAGGACCAGGGCAAGTTTTGTTTTTGCGCTTTCATTTTTTTTTTCACCTTGTCTTTCAAGAGCCGCAGCTTTTTACATTTTCTATTCACATGGCCATTGAAGGGCAAATTTTTAGTGGGACGAGTTGCATTTTCTAAAAGCACCATTTAATTTACCATGTCTGGTATCTATATTTTAAGAAACTTTTAAATGAAAACATTTTCTTTGCATCGCCATATTCTGACAGCCATAACTTTTTTATATTTCTATCTGCTGTGTGAGGGCTGTATATTGCAGGATGAGCTGTCGTTTTTATTGGTACTATTTGGTTGATAATTTTATAATACCATTTTTTTTGGGGGGTGGGGGGGGGGTGAGCAAAGAACTGCAAATTGGCCATTTTTTTATTCTGTTATGGAATTCAGTGCACATGATAAATCATTTTATATTTTAATAGGGACATTTCTAGAAGTCACAATACCTATTATGCAAAATTGGGAAAGATGGGGTGGCTAGATTTTTTACAATTTTTATACAGGTTTTAGTCCCCTTGACTTGAACATACGATCTTCTGATCACTTGTACCATACACTACGATAGAATACTATTGCAGTCTAAGGGATTTTTACAGGCTTCCTATTAAGCCCTGCAGGGATTAAGCCTGTGGACGTTCACAATGCCAAGGCTGCCATAATAAGGCTCCATTCACACGTCCATATTAATGGGTCCACATCCGTTCCGCAAATTACGGAACGGGTGCAGACCCATTCATTCTCTATGGGGCAGGAATGGATGCGGAGAGCACACGGTGTGCTGTCTGCATTCGCATTTGCGGATAGCGCCGCCGATCTTCCGGTCCGCGGCTCTGAAAAAAAAATAGAACATGTCCTATTCTTGTCCGCAATTTGCGGATCCGCAATGCACTACGGACGTGTGAATGGACCCTAACTGATCAGAACTCTGGCATTTTGCCAACTGGAGGACAGAAGGAGCCCCTTCCTTTTATCTAACCCGCTCAGATGCTGTGGTCATTACTGAACGCATACCTACCAACAGTCCCAGATCCGGCAGGACAGTACCGGATTTCAGTGGCTGTCCCACTGTCCTAGTACTGGGGAGTTATGTCCCACTATCTGGCAGCTGTCCCTGCCTCCATAGGAAGCAGAGACAGTTGCCATAATGAAGTAGAGAGCAGTGGCCGGCACCGGCTCCCTGCTTTATCATTCCTGCCGGCTCTCCACACCTCTGTTCTGTGCGTCGGGCAGGGACGGCCGGCAGTTAGACTCGGCTCCGCCTCCTTCACAGACTAGAGCAGCCGATGTCCTGCTGCTGCTAGGAACAAGGTAAGTATGTGGTGTTCATTTTTTTTACATTCTGTGAGGGGCACAATGTGGGCATACTACTGGGGGGCACAATGTGGGCATATTACTAGGGCACAATGTGGGCATATTACTTGGGGCACAGCTGGGCATATTACTGGGCGCACAATATGGGCATATTACTGGGGGCACAATGTGGGCATATTACTGTGGGCAAAGCTGGGCATATTACTGGGGGCACAATGTGGGCACATTACTGTGGGCACAGCTGGGCATAATTCTGTGAAGGAAGCACAATGGGGCATAAGTACTGTGCGTGGCATGAGGGGGAATAATTACTATGTGGGGCATTAAGGGGATTTGGTGGGATTAGGCGTATAGTTATGTTTTGGCCCCTCGACATCTGCTGTTAGGTGCTTCCATTTGCACTACATGGTTGGCCGAAATCAGCTGGTTGGCCAACATTCATCGGCCACCTTTAGAGATGTACCAGCTCCTTAAGAAAACTAACTGGGCCATTAGTGCCAGCCTTATGTTCATTATGACTATATTAAATTACACATCGGGGACATGCATTTAGCACCAGATTCCCCCCTCATTTCATACTCCTTGGGGCCACCATAGCAGTAGAATGACTTTGTCCTGTGGTAACTGATTCACATATAGTTACCAAACGATAAGAACTTACAAGTCTCATTGCGTTTATAAATTCAATTACTGAACCGGGAAATGGCCTGACGTTAAAGAGGTTAAGGACGCTAATAAAGTCCTACCTAGACCAAGGAATATTCTCCTTTACAATTTCAAATTAGAGGCATTACCAGGAGTTTGAATTGTGCCAACAGAACAAACAAAAACAGTATACAGTATAAATGGAGGCACACGGCCAGAAAGAAGACACATAAAAACATAGTATGGCCTTCTTCATAACAGTCACTTATCGCCTACACACTGGATTACTGATAAACTGGATTACCAGGGGCCCCAGCAGTGGGGACTTCATCTATGTATTTATCAGTCCCATACACAATAAAAGGGTTGTTGAGCGTTAGTATATTGATGAGCTATCCTCAGGATAGGTGTTTAATATCAGATGGGGGTCTGACTCCCGGTACCCCCACAATCAGCTATTTGAAAATGCTGCAACAATTGCGCAAGTGCAGTGGCTTCTTCACTGTTTAACAGCATGCTGTATAACTTGTAGTGGCGGTGCTTATCCCATTCGCTTGAATCGGTTGGAACCCCACCGGCAAGCATGAACTAACAAAAGAAAGCCCCAGTGTGGGCGAACCACTTCATTTTGCTTTTAAGATCTAATAGGGAGACAGAAAAAAAGGCTTGTCTATTGCAGACACATTCACTAATCCGGCTACCTAGACTTAGATTTATACCATAGACTAGATTTATAATCCAGCCCGAGCCCTTGTGACACTTTTCTCTGACTCCAACTATACCAGCTATAGGTTACTTTGTTTGAGGCAGATTCTTACTCTTTTACACTTGTGGTGCAAAATGGTGCATTTTAAGCCCGAAGGGGTGTAGAAACCCTAGTTGACCCAAATTGTGACCCATACTTTATCAAATATGAGACAATGCTTTTAGAACAGCAAGGTATGATGAACTACAGAAGGCAAAGTTGATACACTATCAATGGTCTTATCTATCTATACAGTCTGTCTAGAAATACTTGAGAAAATGTTTTCCACGGTGTGTAGATAGTGTGCCTCTATATCTCTAACAGATGGAAATGACCCATAGTGAACCAGCTGGGGGTAGCTGCTACTGAATCTTTCCCGCATGGAGAAAGACGACAACAAATGAAGATAACAGCACTGCCAGGTGTTTTTAGGGAAGAGGCCAAGAATTTACCAGGAGGAATGGCGAGAATCTGCTGTGAAGCTGCTCACAATGTTCAAAGCTTTTATCTTAAGGCAAACGAAAACAATATCACTTTCCATACTGTCCATCAACACGGAGAGGCCCTTAGTCCTACACCTGGAAAAGCTAGGGCGGCATGTCTGAGTGTCCAGGGTTAAGGGTCCTTGATGTCCTCTCCTAGTGTTTTATTACACCCCTGTGAGCCAAGCTATCATATGGTGGGAAGTGGAGTGCAAGGTTAAACTAGCAAACACGCCAACATGCCAAGAATTCACACTGGACGCTGTTCCTGGACACAATGACTACGCTGGGAGACAAATGCTTACATGGACTATTTACCTAAGGAAGCACAAGGGAGGTATCTATGAGAGCCTCAGAATCCTCCTTATACCATCTACAAAGAAATGCCAGAATCAGGAGGTAGAATTATTGTACCATATAGCCTTCAGTGTGACAAAGGATTTCTGACTACAGACTACCATAAAACAGCCAGTGTCTGCCATGACCTGCAAAGACACCACAGGGAATCCAAAATTCTGAATGTTTCCATGGCCTATGGAAGCACCTCTGTTAATTATATTAGGGGTCTGCAATTCATGTATTACCCGGAAATATTATTTACAGTGATAGAGCTTCGCTTGAAATCACTCAAATATAAAATTGGCCAAACACATTAGACTGAAGGGGTTAACGGGGTTGTCTCACTTCAGCAAATGGCCTTCATCATGTAGAGGACGTTAATGCACTTACTACTGGATTGTTATTATCCATACTGCCTCCAAAAGTACAGAAATACCAGAATGACAGGACTGATCTCATGGTTTTCTATGGGATATTTTTTTGCATCCGGCTCAGAAAGCCAGAAAAATGTAGCATTCAGCATTTGTCTGTGTGGACGTTTCCGGCTATAGATACCAGACCGACCAGTGCACACAAATGTTTAATTTCATGTTCAAGTATAAAATTGGACCAGACACAAGTGATATATGTGTATATATCTGATTCGTTTTTCCATCACATTATACACTACTTGTTTCCGAGAATTATGGCGACCGGTGCAGCGCAGATATGAGGTGGCCGGGATGGTCCTGACCACCAGAGAGGACATCTAAGTTTTCCTATGACCACCGTTACAGGACTGTAGGGTGGTCGTAACCCCTGGAAACGAGCAGTTTATAATGTGATGAAAAAATGAATCAAGCCAGCAAAGGAAGCAGTATGGACAATCACAATACATTAGTAAGTGCCTTGTATTAACTTTCTCCACATGATAAATTACATTTTTTAAAGTGAGGCAACCCCTATAAGGATAGACCAGCAATATTAGATTTGGTGCAGGCCGGACTCTGTGATTTGACCACCTAATGTGTCTCCTAAACTCTCACTGTTGCACTCTGGCATCAAATCACTACCACCTTCCCCCCCCCCCATTATGAATATATGCATGCTTGGACAACCTGAATGCGTATGTATAATGGGGGCGAATCCGGAGATATAGTCATCGGCTGAATGAGAGTTCGGCCAACAGATGTCTAAGATATATGGCTGGCTCAGGCTAGGTTCGTACCTGCTGCAGATAACCCCCCTTCCTTGTAAATTCTAACAAGATAATGACAATGACAAACATTTGTAATGCACCTTTCTTACAGGGACTCAGGAGTGCAGGGACAGTTGTGTGTCTGGGTGACTCCCCAGAAGGTAACCTTAGAGCTGGTCCATACTGCCAACACAATGACCAGACCAAGCAGCGACAAATGAGCAATACAATCATTATCTATGTCTCCACTGTACAAAGTAAAATACAAATTACAATATAGAAAGCAATCCCCAATAATAGTGGTAATACAGGGCATCACTCCTGCATAGTAATAACTCATAAGTGACAGAGAAATGAATTCCTAGATTACAGCACTCGGCAGACACAGATAGAAAAGATTTACTATTCCCCTTACCAACCAACCAAATTTCAATTACCGCACTGACCGGGGCGATAAATCTTTTGTCTGTTCCTCCACCGAGGTCACAGTACGCAACCAGAGTTTATGAGGTCATATAATTTACCTCCACATGCAAAATGCCTTCATAATAATGTGACCGTATATATACAGTATATATACAGTCACTATGTGTCATTTGTTCTACTGTCACGTACACCGATTATTCGTCATCTCCTACGCCAATTTTGTTAAGTTTACATGGCGTGGCTTAGATGGCACACATTTATACAATATTTATGAACAAAATCACTATTTGACAGGAATATAATAATGACTGCATAATTCTTCAGTGTTCGTTTTCCCTAAATTTAACAAAGGGTGAAAAAAACACAGAAAATAAGAGAAATAATGTATTGGACAGAATGAAGAAATTCCATTATTAATGAAGGTGGCAAATTGTGTGTATAGTGTGTGTTCATCTAGCTGTAGGGGTCATTTACTAAGCGGAAATACCCCTATATTAGGCGTATTTCAGGCGCAGATTGCATCGCAACGGTTAGTGACTTATCCCTGCTCACGCCAGGTCTAAAATGGTGGATGTGGCGTGGGCACAGAAAAAGGTCTAAATGTAAGAAAGCAAGGAAGCGGAGGAGGATCCGCCGATGTTATGTACAGGCCAGCACCTCTTCATAACTTCCAGTTTAGGGCTTAATAAATGTGCCCCTATATATGTATGTCAGTGTACATGTGAAGATGGGAAATGTGTGTGTATGACTGTGGAAAGGTATGAAAGCGGCGTGTGCATACACTACGTGCAGAATTATTAGGCAAATGAGTATTTTGACCACATCATCCTCTTTATGCATGTTGTCTTACTCCAAGCTGTATAGGCTCGAAAGCCTACTACCAATTAAGCATATTAGGTGATGTGCATCTCTGTAATGAGAATGGGTGTGGTCTAATGACATCAACACCCTATATCAAGTGTCCATAATTATTAGGCAACTTCCTTTCCTTTGGCAAAATGGGTCAAAAGAAGGACTTGACAGGCTCAGAAAAGGCAAAAATAGTGAGATATCTTGCAGAGGGATGCAGCACTCTTAAAATTGCAAAGCTTCTGAAGCGTGATCATCGAACAATCAAGCCTTTGATTCAAAATAGTCAACAGGGTCGCAAGAAGCGTGTGGAAAAACCAAGGTGCAAAATAACTGCCCATGAACTGAGAAAAGTCAAGCGTGCAGCTGCCAAGATGCCACTTGCCACCAGTTTGGCCATATTTCAGAGCTGCAACATCACTGGAGTGCCCAAAAGCACAAGGTGTGCAATACTCAGAGACATGGTCAAGGTAAGAAAGGCTGAAAGACGACCACCACTGAACAAGACACACAAGCTGAAACGTCAAGACTGGGCCAAGAAATATCTCAAGACTGATTTTTCTAAGGTTTTATGGACTGATGAAATGAGAGTGAGTCTTGATGGGCCAGATGGCTGGATTGGTAAAGGGCAGAGAGCTCCAGTCCGACTCAGACGCCAGCAAGGTGGAGGTGGAGTACTGGTTTGGGCTGGTATCATCAAAGATGAGCTTGTGGGGCCTTTTTGGGTTGAGGATGGAGTCAAGCTCAACTCCCAGTCCTACTGCCAGTTTCTGGAAGACACCTTCTTCAAGCAGTGGTACAGGAAGAAGTCTGCAAGGTAAGAAAAACATGATTTTCATGCAGGACAATGCTCCATCACACTCGTCCAAGTACTCCACAACGTGGCTGGCAAGAAAGGGTATAAAAGAAGAAAATCTAATGACATGACCTCCTTGTTCACCTGATCTGAACCCCATTGAGAACCTGTGGTCCATCATCAAATGTGAGATTTACAAGGAGGGAAAACAGTACACCTCTCTGAACAGTGTCTGGGAGGCTGTGGTTGCTGCTGCACGCAATGTTGATGGTGAACAGATCAAAACACTGACAGAATCCATGGATGGCAGGCTTTTGAGTGTCCTTGCAAAGAAAGGTGGCTATATTGGTCACTGATTTGTTTTTGTTTTGTTTTTGAATGTCAGAAATGTATATTTGTGAATGTTGAGATGTTATATTGGTTTCACTGGTAAAAATAAATAATTGAAATGGGTATATATTTGTTTTTTGTTAAGTTGCCTAATAATTATGTACAGTAATAGTCACCTGCACACACAGATATCCCCCTAAAATAGCTAAAACTAAAAACAAACTAAAAACTACTTCCAAAAATATTCAGCTTTGATATTAATGAGTTTTTTGGGTTCATTGAGAACATGGTTGTTGTTCAATAATAAAATTAATCCTCAAAAATACAACTTGCCTAATAATTCTGCACTCCCTGTATATGTTTGCTACTGTGTATGTGGGTGCATTTGTGTGTATCTGTACACTGTCGGCCGCCCTCCATTGATTTCTATGAGGTCCAAAAATAGTCAAGAGCTGGCTTGGCTATCTCCAGCAGTCCCACAGAAGTGAATGGATAGGTGGCCACACTTGCGAGATGTGCTCTCCATTCATTTCTAAGGGGCTCAGCTTTTTTCAGAACTCCCATAGAAATGAATAGAGAGCACGGTATGCTCTTGTTCACCTTTGGGGGTGGGTCTCAGAGGTGGGACCCGCACCAATCTGACCTTGATGGCATATCCTAGATGACATATCAGTCTCAGCTGATACAACCACTTTAAAATGGATTTTAATTTAGATTTTATATAAAGGTACCTGACAAAGTAGTCCAAATTGTTACGGTGGAATAAAAAAAAACTCATTAAAAAAACATTATAAAAAATAAATACAATTTGTAAGTGTGTATGTGTTCATCCCCTTTGCAATTATACATCTACAGTAAATAAGGTCTCATCCAACCAGTTGTGGGGAATTATAGATCAGTGATGAGTCTAAAAAAGCTTTGAATATCCCACGGAGCGCCCTTAAATCCATGGTAACAAAATGGAAGGAATATAGCACAGACAGGAGAACAGACAGGAGAAGACTGGCCACCACAACTCACAGATTAGGCATAGGGGGAATTAATCAGAGGTCTAATAAGGACACCAACCATTAGGCCTCTTTCACACAAGCAAAATGGATTGTGCTAGGATCTGTTCAGGGTAAAGAATTGATGGTTTTGTACGCAAAGTCAATCAGTTTTTTGTGCGAGAGCCCTAATACTGAAGGCGATCCAAAGATCCACGGTGGAGATAGAAGTCTGTCCATAGGATCACTATGAGCTGTGCATTTCATACAGTGAGGTCTTGTTGAAAAATGGCCAGTAAATTGCTTCACCAAATTGCATGTGGCAGATCACCCAGATGGAAGAAGGTTTTCTGGTCAGATAAGACTAAAGCCTGTATTACACAGGCCAATTGAGCAAGTGAGGTAAGCGTTCCCTCTCAGCAATCGCTTGCTAGCTAGCGGAGGAGACTCGTCCCCATGCTGTCTAGTGGTTTGCCGGCGGCAGATTGTTATTAGACACCACAATTTGTCCCAGGCAAGCACTGATTTTTAAGCATGCTTAAAAATCAGAATTGCCCGATGAACGAGTGTTTCCTCGTGGTGGCAGTTTTACACTGCAAGATGATCACAAAGAAGCGTTCATGCGAACGCTTGTTAGCAATTATCGGCCGACAAATCGGCTAGTGTAATACAGCCTTAAGACTCTATGCACGTGACCTTGTCTGTCTTGAGGATCAAAAAAAACAGGTCTGCAACAGATACCAGCCATGTGCACGCTGCCAATTGACTTCAATGGATCCACGATCAACATCTTGTCACTCAGAATAGCACATGTCCTATCGTCCACAAAGATCTCCACAGTGCTGTACCCCATACATCTCCTTCCTCATCTCTGTCTACCATCCCACCTGAGCGTTATGACTTCTCCTCAGCTGCACCCGTTCTCTGGAATGCACTACCCCAGGAAATTAAATGAATTCACAACATACGCAGTTTCAGGAGCTTACCAAAAAAACATCTATTTAGGTTAGCCTATCCCATCCCCTGATCATACTTTTCTCCATTTAACCCCTCTCCTATCATCATTCTTCAGAGCCAGAATCATCATCAAACACTATCCGCCACACTCCATGCACTCAGAAGCACTATAGATATCGGCTGGTGACTGGCTCCCCTATTTTCTTAAGATGGCTGGTCCATTGCACAAAACTAGCACTTTTTACCTTTTGTATCACCCTTATCTCCTCATAGATTTTAAGATCTTGTGAGCCGGGTTCTCATTCCTCTTGTTTTAATTATTGACTTGTTGGTTGCTATGTTATTTATGACTGTTTGTACATGAACCCTTTGATTGTAAATCCCTGTGGAATATGTTGCCGCTATATAAATAAAGATTAATATAATTATTATTATTAGTGGCATGGCCAATTAGGACAGAGGTTCACCTTCCAGCAGGACAATGACCTGAAAGATACCCAGATTTCAATCTAATGGAGAATCTGTAGCCTGACTTGAAGAATGCACCAACACAACCCACCAAACTTGAAGGAATTCAAAAAGTTCTGCCTGGAAGAATGGGAAAAATCCCATTGTCTAGATGTTGACTGATCAAATGGTGACAAACACAACTGTATATATCTAGTGCATGTAAATGTCACTCCAGGCCCGGAGCCATGAAAATAATGATGTGTGAATGTGTGAGTGGAGTGTTTTCTGCAAGTACTGCACATTATTATTATTATTACTACCAGCATTTTATTGTTCATTTAGAAAACACCTGCTGTGTGTATATTTGCAAGCAGATGCAACGAGAGCAGTCATTTTAGATTTTTCCCCATTCCCAGTAATAATTGCATTTCTTCCTTCTAAACTGCACATACAGAGATTCTATGACTGGAGTCATTTGGATTCTGGCACTTGCACAAAATACAATAGACGTCGCCAACGAGTATTTACACACAAGTGTAAACAGTGATGACTATCTAAAATTATCTGAAAACATTTTCTTACCATAAGTTGGTTTGTACCAAGCAATAAATACTCACTTCAAATGGACAATCTTCCTATTACTGGGATGGGATGTCAACATGAGGTCGGCAGGGGTCCAACTCCCAGCACCCCGTCAATCAGCTGTTTGAAGAGCTTCTGGTGCATGACGCGGGCTCTTCCTAGGACACGGATGTCATGTTCATTGGTCACGTGGCCTAGGCGCAGCTCAGTCTCATTCGAGTAAATGGGGCTGAGCTGCAAATACCAAGCCACTGTATGTACTGCAATACTCACCAGAGCACCACAGCCTCCTCCAACAGTTGATCAGCAAGGGTGATGGGTGTTGGACACAGCTGAATTCATAATGAAGACCTAGGGTAGGTCTTCAATGGAAAACTCTTGGAAAACCTATTTAACGCAACCACACACCCCTTCCCTCCACTTGCTAAATACGTTTCTCTTTCAAAATACTATTAAAGCTGCCCAGGAGGGAGCAGCTCACTGAAGGATCACATTACATATGTAAATGGAGGGTGGAGGAAAAAGGAGTCAGCTGGAGCTCAGAGACAGGCACAGCAAGAGACTGCATGGACAGTTTCTGTCTCAGCCCAAGTGCTTTATTCACAACCATACAGGTTAGTACTTTTCTGTAATGTCCTCCATGATCCTGGTGCTGCTTCTCAGTGAGTGTGATATGGGAGCTAGTCTCCACCCATCAGATCTAGGCAAACTGCAGAAAGGAGAAAACTGCTAAAAAATGCAAGGTACAAGAAATCGTGGTATTTCTCATGTACACACTGTACTATTGATTAATGCAGATGTTGTTGAAAGGTTAGGTATGCTTTCAAATGTAAGTTCACCTCTGGTAAAGCTAATAAAATATATTAGAGAACTGCTTAAACTGCAATTCATTAACGGGAATGTATCACCTACAGCAGGCATGGCCAACCTGTGGCTCTCCAGCTGTTGTAAAACTACAATTCCCACCATGCCCTGCTGTAGGCTGATAGCTGTAGGTAGTCTGGGCATGCTGGGAGTTGTAGTTTTGCAACATCTGGAGAGCCTCAGGTTGGCCAGCCCTGACCTACAGTATATTTTTGTTACTAATGAAAAACGGATACCTACAAATATTTTTATTTTCTAATTTGCTTTTATTTTCTGATTGCACACTTTTTATTCTATTTTCTGTACATGATTTCTGGCAGCCTAACAGAAGTTCCAAGATATCCTTTACAGCAGCCACATGGACCACAGTAGGAATGTGTAGACCAGAGATGTATTTGACTTTGAAGTGTTGTGGGCATGCTCTATGATTTATTCAGAGGTCTCTGTGCAGGGAAAGGCGAATACATTAGCTGTGGCCATCATCTATTGTGCATGGTAGATCCTGTGTTATCTATACAGAGGTTTTCTCTATAACTGTAATCCTGTAATGATAATGAAATGACTACTAAAAAGTCAGGGTCACTAAGATGTTTTTTTTTTTGGTAATATACAGAGTAACATCAAAAAGTACCGTAATAATAAAATCACCAATCATTTTCTAAAGATAAGTTTAACATAAAGTCTTATATAGTTTTAACATAAGAAATACTCCTTGACTAGATATACAGGAGATGATTTTAGATCTTCTGCCAATTGCTTGGAAATCCATAGGCTGTCGATGAGTCCAGAATAAAATATGTCAGTTGGTGTTAGTAATAGTAAAATGAATTCCCATGAAAGCAAACCGTTAGTAAATTCTGGTAGGCCCATCATCTTCTACCTCTACCCTCCTACCCCAATAGAGTATCAAATTGTACAATTACATTTATTTGCGCACACCCAATACTGTAACCTACTGTACATGCCTTCTTTAGTGCAACACATTAGTGAAAGAAGATAACATGGGGTTTCGTAGGGACGGGGTGAACATTTCCAGATAGTTTACCTAAACTAAAATCAGCAATTTAAAGAATGATCACTATATAAAGAGTTAACCCCACCAACTGCAACCTTCTTGCCTGTACAATATCAGGGTTGAACTTGATCTAATCTAAGGCCTTTGAAGTGGAATGGCAAACATCGCCGTTTGATAAGACTTGTACCTCCACAGGGAAACATTTGCTCTGTGCTCTAACAACCATTCACCAGTCTGTGCACACAGTTGTTATGTACCTGCCTCTACCAACAGGCCCAGCTCTGGTCTACAGATTTTCTAGGAAACTGTCCAGTCAAATGAAATTCTCCACTTGTAAAAAAAAAAATTATATAACACTGAGATAGCATGCTCAGCTTTCTGGGAACAATGACCCAATAAATATCCCAAAGTGCTATTACTGTCTACTCTTTGAGCTACTCAGCATACACAAGTCATACCGCGAGTGTAAATGGTCAACTACCCCAACATGCGAGGAACCTATGTCAATATCAACAAGATGGGTGAGACCCTGCGTGAAGCCACTCTCAGACTAATCTTCACAGTTGCCTATCTCATTGTACATGTGCATATATAGGAAAGGAAAATGAAAACCACAATCTAGTTCAATGTAATCATAGAACTGTGCGGCACTTTCCTCCCATGCTCTAGTCTGCAGCACTTGATATGTAGATGCCTTATCCTAGGTTTCAGGATATTGCCTGTTGTAAATCCCAGGAGGTAAGATGCAATGTAATTGCCAGTCACTTCCCTCCGTCGGTGCTCCAGCCGCACAGCAGGATAGCTGATATTGCAGAGGCTATTATTGATGTGACTTTCTCATGTGGCATGTGGTGTAGAATACATATACTGTAAGAAGGGGACAAAGGTAGGACAAATATTGTATTACCACTGGACCATACACAAACCCCTTGAGATGAAAAAAAGATACCCTGTAGCTGCAATACCATGTTGATAGTTCTTGACGGGAAGTTGCCCAGTCAATAATACAGTTTTTTATTTGAACAAAGAAAAAATGCAAAATTTGATTGTGTCTTCTTCTCCAAAATCGGAATGGATGCAGATGTTGCAGAATCTCGTGGGAAGAGCCTATATCCGTGGACTAATCTTCACTTGGCAGTTGAATCAGTGAAAAATAATCTTGAAAAATTATAGTCTACACTCTACCCCATCAAAACTCATATATGTATACTTCATGTATTCATAAGCTATAGGAAGAAATCACATAAGAGCATAAACACTCAAGCACACGGTGGTCTAGGCAAATACCCAAATGCCTACAAAGAGACCTGGGTCATGTGACCAGAAGCTAAAAATTGACCTGATTTAGTAAGTTGTCGAATTTTCTTTTGTTTCAAATTGTATCAAGCTGGCGAATGCAACAAGAGGGCGCTCCAAAGACGCGGTAGACACATCTTTGGAGTCTTTCATCGCCATAGTGTTTCCAGCTTTACAGGCCAGCTCCCAAAAGAGGTATGTGGGTGTGAAGCATGGAAGGCTGATGAAAAAGGCCAGAGCATCTTCATCTCTGTATTTCAGCAGATATATTTACTGGGAGGAATGAATAGAAGATGACTGGGTGTTAATTAGGTGAATCTGCTTGTGGTCCACAGTCCATTACTTCATACTGAACTTGATTTTGGAATGTTCATTACACGATACGAATGAGCAGTCATTTATAGATATTGTGATGTTTAACATACTTGTGTGTTTTCTTACTCCTTAATGCTTGTATGTTGCATTCCTCAGAACAAGCGAGCCAGATCATGATCCATGTAAGACTTGCCTGCTACCAAGGCAAGCGTAGAAACACAAGCTACGTTTCAAACCAGAATGTAGTGCCACGTATCATCAAAATCTCAACCCAAGGTTTAGATGCCCATAGATGTAACCATAACTATTCTAGCTTTCAAAGTACGACAACCAGCATCCCAAATGGACACTGGTCAGAATGGGAATCAAACTTCCCGTGTATGACTGGCTGGTCATTCTGGTTTTATCATGTTAGTCTAGAAAGGCAACATATTTGAACGAAAGGGTCTAAAAAAAATGAAACCCAAGGATCCCCTGGTTCTGTCAAAATAATAGGGACCTGCTTCAATGTGGCCCATAAGGACCAGAAAACCAAAACCTCTTCTGAAGCTGACATGGGGCAGGCTACTTGGTATTAGGGTCAATTACTTTATTAGGCTGATTCACAAATAATCTATTAGCACGTATTGATTACATGACTTTCCCATATATACCAAACAATCAAAGAACAAACAACAATAATAATAATAATAATAATAATAATAATGTTTGATAAATAGTATTTCACCAATTTCTAATATTTTGGCTAATATATGGAGGTCTGTCTTCAGAATGGGGAGAATGATTAGCTGGAAATACAGTGTATATTTCAGTAGACAACAAACTTTTACAAATAAAAAAAATACATTTAAGAGAAAATCCAGTTTCATTAAAAAAGTTTATTTGCTGTCATATAGAAGCCAATACAGACTGGAGGAGGTCTTTTACCGGGAAAGTTCCAGGTGTTAGGACCCCTACAACAAGCCCTGCTGTGCCTACACGAGTGCCATAGATCTTAAAGGGGCTGTCTCATTTCAGCAAGTGGCATTTATCATGTAGAGAAAGTTAATACCAGGCACTTACTAATGTATTGTGATTGTCCATATTGTCTCCTTTGCTGGCTGGATTCATTTTTCCATCATATTATACATTGCTTATTTCCATGGTTACGACCACCCTGCGATCCATCAGTGGTGGATGTGCTTGCACACTATAGGGAAAAGCACTAGCTTATCTGTGCTCCCAGCGCTTTTTCCTATAGTATGCAAACACGACCACCACTGATGGATTACAGAGTGGTCATAACTAATAATGTGATGGAAAAATGAATACAGCCAGCAAAGGAGACAATATGGACAATCACAATACATTAGTAAGTGCCTTGTATTAATTTCCTCTACATGATAAATGCTTTAACCCCAGAGAATCAGAACGCTCCCCTTATACATGAAATATGTCATATGTTTTATTTATAACAAAATTATAAGCAACACAAGAAGTTCCAGTACGGAAAGCAACAGGACCTATGAAATGTACTAAAGAGAGTCTGACCAGTGGAGTTTGCATTTATATGGAGAAAAATGTTCCTTAGTTATTATGCTTTTTATGTAGCTGAATCAGACTGAATATTCCCTAGTGCACAGTGTAAAATAACACAAGGGACTAATAAATGACTTCAACATGACAATCAGGTGTGCCAGCCAGAAAATGCTATTTCTATCATTAAATGAATAATGTAAAGCTCGGCATATTTATTTTCGGTGCTATCACATGCAGCCATGCTGCAATCCACAGACCATTCCACATACGTTATCATCCACGGCAGTTTCCCTTTAAATAGATGTCAGCATAAAGATTGTAACCATGGTAACTCCACACACCACTGATTAACCCATGAACTGCAGAGCTATCCACATGCTGAGCTCTTGTATTCTGCTAGTCATTTGACTTTCACAGAACAATGACACTTGTAGCCAAGGACGCAGAACCGAATGGGCCCGGCCCTACCAAACCCCCCCCCAGATGGGCCGGGAGAAGATGAATATTACAGACATATGGAGATGGATGGAGCGAGGCAATTCACAGCTGACCTGAGATGTCCTTGGGGTTATACATTTCTTTTTTTGTGCTAATTTACAATCTGGTTTACACATTTTTAAGCACTGAATAGAATTATATTGTCTATCTATAAACCGCTGAAATTCTAATTTTGCAAATGAGTTGGGCAACAGAATCGTCATGCTGGTAAAAGCACTGACATAAAAGGTCATCTCCAGCCAAAAAACAGAAGACCTAAATGTGCAGACAAGTATCCAGACCCCTCATCGGTAACAGCCCTTCCCTTCTGAGATCCATACCGGCAGCCCTATATAGGACTGCTAGCTTAGGGAACATTCTCACTGTATTCTGAATGGAGAGCAATCTGTTCAGGAGGCATCAGGATGTCTTCAGTTCAGTCACTGTACGGTTTTGGCCGGAGAAAATACCGCAGCATGCCGGAATTATTTTCCATTGAAATGCATTAATGCCGGATCCGGTACCAAGTGTTCCTGTAAAACAGATCCGGTTTTCCGGTCTACGGATGCGCAGACCTTTAAAAATGCAAAGAAACTAAATACCGGATCAGTTTTTCCGGATAACACCGGAGAGACGGATCCGGTGTTTCAATGCATTTGTTAGACGGATCCGCATCCGGATCCGTCTACAAATGCTATCCGTTTGCCCGCGGATTTCCGGATCCGGCAGGCAGTTCCAGCGACGGAATCTGCCTGCCGGTTCTTCACAATGCACGTGTGAAAGTACCCTTACCTTCATGATTCGGTCCATCCTGCCTCCATTGTTCTTGAAAAGGCATAATTCAAGGTAGACCTAAAAGGTCCGATCTCCAGCCAAACAAAGTTGCACATTTGAACTTTAAAGCGACTGTCATATGGCCTAGTAGGGTTAATGCCACTGATTAAAACAATACCTGGCTTATGTCTGTCGGTGGTATCGCTGAGGAGAAAAATGAACCTTCAAAGTAAATCAAATAAACTATTCGAGCACAAGAGGTGGGCTTATGCGGTCCGAGCACTGCTCCAGCGACGCCCCTGGTGCTCCATAATTACGCCCCCGCCTTTAGATTGATAGCGCTAGACCGCACTTTCTAGATATCCCTATTAATATAGGTATTGATTATTTACCATTGATTCATTTCAGAATATTAATGGCTGTGTCCATTAGACTGGGGCCCTTTCTGATAAAGGAAAGCAAACTTTTTTCTACTCCCGGAGAGCCTCTTCAAATCTGTATGGTTGGCATTTTAACCCTTTCCCAACCTGGCAATTTGCCATTTTTTTTTTTTTCATTTTTCACTCCCAACCTTCTCGGAGCAATAACTTTTTTTATTTTTCTGATCACATAGCCATATGAGGGCTTGTTTTTTCTAATGTCACCATTTAAAATTGCATGCAATGCAGTGAGAAGCTGGAAAAAATTCCAACTGGCGTGCAATTCCGTCATAGTTTTTATGGCTTTGTTTTTATGGCTTTCCTAAGGAGTCCCATAACAGACTGGGCTCCATAGGAACGTATGGCTATGGTAGCATCGAGCCTTCCTAAGGTTCAAGGCTACCTCAGAGAATGAACAGCTTCTCTGATTTACGCAAGGGGGAGCCATTTAGAGTTGGGAGTGCAGCTCTTGGAAAAGCACCCCTCAGATTCCATGGTCAATTAAATGTCTGTGATCGGCGTTATTGCTGGTCGCAGACATTACCTCTGGTGTCTGCTGAAACCCTTCAGCTATGGCACCTCGGCACTTGCACTCGAATGCCATATTTAAAGACCCAACTTTCAATGTACATGTACGGCGGCGGTTGGGAAGAGATTATCCAGCTTTTTTTTTCTTTTCTTTCTTTTTTTTTTTAAATTGCACCCCACCCAGTGGTTTCTATGGTAAAAGTCAAACTTACCTGCTGTCTGCCACTCCAATTCAGCTCCCTGGCTCTCTTGACTGGTCTTCCATTTCCCATCTGTCAACTTTCTCATGGACAGAATCACGTGCGCCGCTGCAGCCAATGACTGGTCTCAGCCATGATGTGTCCCAAGCAGCCTGTCACTGTTGGGTCACGTGCCGCATGGAGACATGTCACCTCTAAGGCCTGTCAATGGTTGCAGCAGTGCATGTGACCCCATCAATATGGAAGCTGACAGACGGGGACTGGAAGACCAGTGAAGAGAACCATGAAGTTAGAATGAAATGGCAGGGAGCAGGAGAGTGTGGATTTTATAACAGATACAGCTGGCTTGGGTGCAAATAAAAAAAAATAAAAATTAAATTAAAGCTGGACAGCCCCTTTTAGTCTATCAGTCAATGCCAGCAATAGTCACTCCTCTGTTCACTCTTTATGGAGGATTTCAGCACTTTGTAATTGTGCGGCTGTTTTTTTTATGTTTATTATTAAGAATTCTGACAAAAAATGACCCGTATTTGAATATGCTGAATATGAGTTATCAATCCATTATTTAGATGCGTCAACCTGTAATAACATCTCAGCTCTTTAAAGCACTAAATAATGTAATGTATATTTGTGTTTTTCGCTGTGGGGGAGTTGTTTCAAGCATTTGTTCCTATGTGAACCTCAGGGTCATATCATGGTAGTTATGACAGTATTTCAATTTTCTGCCATTAACGTAATCACTGGGTAATGTGAAAACGGCACCTGCTCAATGTGAGGTTTCCCTAACAACCACCGCTACAGTCGTGTAGGAATACAGGGTGATATTCTTGGTTTAATGAAGCAGGTCGCTTATTGAATGACATCAGCCTATCTGCTAACATAACAACCTTGGTAAGTATGGATCAGAAAGAGGACCCAGCATAACAACCTTATAACAGTACCAACAGACAACCCGACACACCAGTCCGTCCCGAAAGTGGCCTTTAATGGTTCTTTTAGTGCATTTTGAGGGCAATTCTGGCTGTGCCATGTTACTTTTCATACCTGGTAGGTATGGCATATATGGTATATATAGTTGAATGCAACTCAATGTTACAATGTAAAACAACAGCAAAACGTCGATCAGGGGTCCTAAACATGCGGCCCCTAAGGTAATTATCTGGGCCCATGGAGAGGAGTAGAATGGCGCAGGATATCGCAATTCGCAACCACCTGCTCCATCACATAGCAACTCAGACAAAAAGGCGGGATGCCTGTGGCCTACACTGCACATTGCAGAGGGAGGCAGGTGAGTATGTTTTCTTATACATGTCAGCACTGTTGGGGGCACTGGGGGACGGCATTAAAGGGGTTGTATCATTTTAGTAAGTGGTATTTATCATGTAGAGAAAGTTAATACAAGCCACTTACTAATGTATTGTTATTGTCCATATTGCTTCCTTTGCTGGCTTCATTCATTTTTCCATCACATTATACACTGCTCGTTTCCATGGTTACGACCACCCTGCAATCCACCAGTGGTGGTCGTGCTTGCACACCACAGGAAAAAGCATCAGCCTCTTTGGTGGCCAGGACCATGGGAGCTCACATAGGCTGGTGCTTTTTCCTATATTGTGCAAGCACGACCACCACTGATGGATTGCAGGCTGGTCGTAACCATGGAAACAAGCAGTGCATAATGTGATGGAAAGATGAATCCAGCCAGCAAAGGAAGCAATATGGATAAAAACAATATATTAGTAAGTGGCTTGTATTAACTTTCATCTACCTGATAAATGCAACTTACTAAAGTGAAACAACCCCTTTAATACAGGCTGGATCACTGTACAAGGAAGCATTATAATACAGGGGACACAACAAGGGGACATTAATACAGGCTGGAGTACAATACGAGGGAGTATTATAATACAGGGGATACTACAAAGGGGGGCATTAATACAGGTTGGAGCACAATACAAAGGAGCATTATAATACAGGGGATACTACAAAGGGGGGCATTAGTACAGGCAGGAGTACAATACGAGGGAGCATTATAATACAGGGGATACTACAGGGGGCATTATTACAGGCTGGAGCACTATACAAGGAAGCATTATAATACAGGGGACACTACAGGGGGGAGGCATTAGTACAGGCAGGAGCACAATGCGAGGGAGCATTATAATACAGGGGATACTACAGGGGGGCATTATTACAGGATGGACCACAATACGAGGGAGCATTATAATACAGGGGATACTACAGGGGGGCATTAATACAGGCTGGAGCACTATACAAGGCAGCATTATAAGACGGTGTTTTGCCCTGATGCATTCTGAATGGAAAAGGATCCGCTCAGAATGCATCAGTTTGCCTCCGATCAGTCACCATTCCGCTCTGGAGGCGGACACCAAAATGCTACCTGCAGCGTTTTTCTGTCCGTTCTGGGATGCGGAGCGAGACGGATCCATTTTCTCTGACCTAATAGAAAACTGATCCGTTCCCCATTGACTTTCAATGGTGTTAAAGATTGATCCGTCATGGCTATAGAAGACATGATACAACCTGATCCGTTTATGAAGGATGCATGCGGTTGTACTATTGTAGCGGAAGCATTTTTGCAGATCCATGACGGATCAGCAAAAAATGCTAGTGTGAAAGTGGCCTAAGATGTCTGTGTGCCAAACTCTGCCGAGACGAGACGTGACTGAAAGAAGTCATCAAGGCGGTCTGGTTCGAATGGAAAAGATGAGAAAAGAGAATGTTTACATCAGAGGAGATAAGACTGGATGTAAGAGGTAAGTGGTGCTATTTTCTATTAATAATCATTTTCAACTGCCCAGTCCTTTTGTTCGCAGGACATAAGCAGTTGTCAGAGGAGTCTGGCCGTGGCTTTCTCTTCTTTTCCCATTCACTGTGCTGTCAGATGATTTCAATATCCAAATAATCTCATGTGTCAATTTTAACCTTCCACACACGATAGCGTGTCCAGATGGCCAAAAATGGCATCAAAATGTTTGACTTTTCTACGGCAAAAAAACAGCACAAATCAAATGATAAATTCCCCGTTATGTTCCCTGAAAAGTTAATATTGTCAGAATTATGAATATAATCACAAATTCATTCCTAACAAAGATTACATTCTCTGCTTTCTCTCAATGGTGATCACAAATCTTTCAAGTTTTGTGCAGTGAGGTTTCTATTAGCCCATATTGCAGATTAGACAGATTTATAGGTTAAAAAATCCTTTCAAACATGGGACTCCCTACAATATCTTGGAAGACGTCCAGGCTAGTTCTACCTTTTAGCTTCCATCATGTTAGATTTTCATATACTTGTAGCTTGACTCTAAAGGCTGAAGAGATTCTTATACTTTAAATTGCACAATTACTATGGGGGGGCTTTATAAAACTCATCACTGCACAGTATTGTCTATTCAATAACTACAGTATCAACTCATTGCTATGCTTGGCTCTGCGCCTTTTTTGTTGTTTTGTGGCGCACGCTGCTGAATTGTCTCTGGTATATTTGAAGTATTCTGTGCAGAGGCTCCTAACATGGGAATACGCCCTTAAATGAAGAGGAAAAAAAGAGATCATAACGGATTCGGGAAAAATTATAAGGGGCCTTTTACATGGGCTGATGGTCGGGCATGAATGTCCATATTAGGTTGGGTTCACACGGGCGAGATTTCCGCGCGGGTGCACTGCGTGAGGTGAACGCACTGCACCCGCACTAAATCCGGACCCATTCACTTCAATGGGGCTGTGCAGATGAGCGGTAATTTTCACGCATCACTTGAGCATTGCGTGAAAATCGCAGCATGCTCTATACTGTGCGTTTTTCACGCAACGCAGGCCCCATAGAAGTAAATGGGACTGCGTGAAAATCGCAAGCAAGTGCGGATGCGGTGGGATTTTCACGCATGGTTGCTAAAGTCTATTCACTGTATTATTTTCCCTCATAACATGGTTATTTTGACCGGTCCTGAAGAAAGAACAGGAGACCGGCAGCTACGTGATCAATTGGAGGAGGTGAGTTAATTTTTTATTTTTCAACCCCCCAATTGACCTTCTACTAAGCATTCTGTATTAAGAATGCTATTATTTACCCTTAAAACCATGTTAGAAGGAAAAATAATTACATCTACACAACCTTGAACCCAAACCCGAACTTCAGTGAAGAAATTCGGGTCTGGGTACCACATTCAGTGTTTTATCACGCGCGTGCAAAACGCATTGCACCCGCACAATAAAAACGGAACAACGGAACGCAATCGCAGTCAAAACTGACTGCAATTGCGTACCTACTCGCGCGGGTTTGCCGCAATGCACCAGGGACGCATCCGGAGCCAAAACATGACGCCCGTGTGAACCCATTCATTCATTGCAACCTATAAACATGCCGCCAAGACAAGCTTGTCTGTAAAGCGATCGCATCTTTATGTAGACATTAAAATCATACTTTGTCGGCAGTATTTGCCCCATGTAAACAGGGATTTTCTGCAGAAAATACAACTATACGGTCACGATGATTGCTCCATGTAAATGAGGGTAAAACGAGCACAGATTGACTTGCTATAGGGATGATATTGTCAGGAAATATGCCAGTGTAAATGCAGTCGGGTGTACTTTGGTATCACTTTACGTCCTCTTAAAATGTATAGCCATAAAATTTAAATATTTAACCTGCATTTTGTAAGATATATGAGCTCTTACCTTACTGGAGTGGGGTCCTGGCAGCAAAAGTTTTAAGGCTTGCCTCTTCAGTTCTACCAAACGGGCATTGCAGTTTTCACACCACACACCCCTGTCTGATCCAGGAGATGATCCTCCTCCACTTCCAGAACCTGGAGATCCTGTGCCAAATCCTGGAGAACCTCCTAAGGAGCCTGGGGAGCTGTTGCCAATCCCAGGAGATGCAGGTCCAGGAGAACCAGAGAAGGAGCCAGGAGAAGATGTGCCAGAACCAGGAGAAGGGGTACCAGAAGAGCCTGGTATGGATCCTGCACCTTCAGGTGCAGGCCTGCTACCAGCACGGGATTCCTCATAGGCTTTCCTATACCAGCTCTCTGGAGAGAAGGGTGCTGATGTTTTTGTAGGGGAACACACTTCATTGACCTACAATAAAGCAACAGAGAGTTATATGTATAAAACCATGTAAAGTTTAAAGTTCTTGATGCCCCTAATATATTTAGGCAGCCATGCACCCTGAACAGTTACAAAAAAGAAGTGAATCTTATGACATTCCTGGTGGACCTACTTATGTTTCAAACCCTTAAATTTTATTACATCAGGTATCCATATTTTTTGACCTTTTGTATGACTAGAAAACAAGTACTTCAACAGTCAACATTTATCATCTGCCACTTTATTCGTTGTACCGCAATTAGAAGATTCAACTTGCCCACATCTACTTCTACCTCCAATCTGACCATATTTGGATGATATAACATGGCAGCCACACGCCATGAGGAATGCAGGGAAAAGCTTCAGAAAGGGCCATTCCAAATGTAGACCCGAAATGTTGGTGATGTTTTACTGTAGCTAATATGGCTGAATAAACAGGAGACTTTTTTGCGGTGAAGTGGCCAGGAATAGTTTCAATGACATTATCTACCAGCATAGCTTTCAATTGACCATACAAATGAGAAGATGCAATAATTGGCTGAAATGTGCTACAACCTTCGTACATGGTCATGTGTGTAATACACAAGCTGAGGGTATAGGTATGCTTATCTCATGTCCAGTTTCTTCTTCAGCCTATGGCCTGCTTTAAACATCATAAATTAATCAAGTTTTTCAAAAAATAACATAATTGTGACAATACTAAATCCTCTTTTTATTCAAACTCTGTCTTAACTACTCACACTGCCTTTACTCATTATTACAGTATTTCAGAATGACTATTATGGCACAGGTCTACATCATTCCACATGACTGAGCAGAAGCATGGTCTTCAATGGGGCCATAGTAGACAAACTTACCTTACGTCATTACACAGAACAATGGTGGTGACTGCACAAATACATCATTACATCAAAGAAAACCCTTGGAATAGGTGGGCGCTGCCGGGTGAAGGACGGAAGCTTGTACCTGGTTTTACTCCAAGGCTACATGTCTTGCCACTGAATTAGTACCATGGAAATCATCCACAACAACCACTGGATGTTCCGTTAGGCTTAAGCCTGTGGGGATACCTGTCAGAATTTTTAGCATTGCCTGGGACATTGCGTCTGATTCTTCATAAGCACCCTGGTCTTACACTGGCTAATTACCAAAGAACGTCTTGTGGCTGCAGTCTCCTGAGGTGTAAAAATACTCTCTAATGTCACTTATCCAGCTGCTGAAATATTATGTGACATGAAAATAACTATACTGCACGGGGAGATATGGTTGTAGTCTATTACATGTAGTCAATGGTGAAGAGTACCTGGGTGATCGCTCGCATCTGTCAGCAGATTCGTACCTCTGAACCTGGCTGACCTGTTACATGTGCGGCTGAAGGCATCTGTGTTGGTCCCATGTTCATATGAGCTTGAATTGCTGAGAAAAATGATGTTTTAATATATGCAAATGAGCCTCTAGGACAGTGGTTCTCAACCTTTCTAAACCCGTGCCCCCTTAATACAGTTCGTCATGTTGTGGTGACCCCCAACCATTAAATTTTATTCCTTGCTACGTCATAACTAATTTTGCTACTGTTATGAATTGTAATGTAAATATCTGATATGCAGGATGTATGCCAGTCTATTACAAGGTGTTAGGTAGTTCTGTAATTGGCGCTGTGTTGTGGGGGATCTGTGGAGGGCGCTGTGTTGTGGGGGATCTGTGGAGGGCGCTGTGTTGTGGGGGATCTGTGGAGGACGCTGTTATATGGGGGATCTGTGGAGGACGCTGTTATATGGGGGATCTGTGGAGGACGCTGTTATATGGGGGATCTGTGGAGGACGCTGTTATGGGGGATCTGTGGAGGACGCTGTTATGGGGGATCTGTGGAGGACGCTGTTATGGGGGATCTGTGGAGGACGCTGTTATGGGGGATCTGTGGAGGACGCTGTTATGGGGGATCTGTGGAGGACGCTGTTATGGGGGATCTGTGGAGGACGCTGTTATGGGGGATCTGTGGAGGACAGTGTTATGGGGGATCTGTGGAGGACACTTATGGGGGACCTGTGGATGGCACTGTTATGGGGTGGATCTGTGGAGTACGCTGTTATAGGGGATGTGTGCTGTGACACATAGGGCCACGAGGGGGGCCAGCATAAGACATATAGCATCTTATGCTGGTCCCCCTCATGGCCCTATGTGTCCCCTCATGTGTCCTAAACTGTGCACATAACTGTCTTTACGTGTAAAGTATGTCACTCCTGTGTGAAACAATCTCTCCCCTATTTGTAGCGTTATACTACCCTACCTCGTGAGATTTCCCTACCTCCTGACTTCCTGTCGCACTGACAATGACGTGAGGAGGCGTTCCTGAGTTTTGACGATCTGCGCATGCGCAAACCGACAGTTTATGGAAAATCTCAGCGGAGTTCAGCTTTACACCGGGACACTGCGCATGCGCAGGAGAGCCTTAGTAGGGAAATATTGCGGCCCAGTGCGCAAGCGCGGCTAACTCCGGCTGGCGCATGCGCAGTGTCCCGGTGTGAAGCTAAACTCCGCTGAGATTTTCCATAAACTGTCGGTTTGCGCATGCGCAGATCGTCAAAGGTCAGGAGCGCCTCCTCACGTCATTAGCAGTGCGACGGGAAGTCAGGAGGTAGGGAAATCTCATGAAGTAGGGTAGGGTAATGTAACGCTACAATCGTGCAGCCCTAATAGGAAGCCTCAGGCGACCCCCCGGAAAGGGCCGATGGACCCCCAAAGGGGTCGCGACCCCTAGGTTGAGAACCGCTGCTCTAGGAGCAACGGGGGCGTTGCCATTACACCTAGAGGCTCTGCTCTCTCTACACTGCCACGTCCTCTGCACTTTCACAAAGCCAAGCAGTGAAAATGTCACCACATCTGGCCCTGTCAATCAAAGAGAAGGGGGCGCAGCAGTTGCAGAAAAAGTGGAGCCTCTAGGTATAATGGCAACGCCCCCGTTGCTCCTAGAGGCTCATTTGCATATATATTAAAATATAATATTTCTCAGCAGTGCGGACAGATATGAACATGGGACCAACACAGATGCCTTCAGCTGCCAAGCACTCATGTAACAGGTCAGCCGGTGTCATAGGTACAAATCGGCTGACAGATGCCCTTTAAAGGGATTCTGTCATGACATTTTAGCCCTATAAGCTAAACATATGGCCAGGTCCGTACAAATAACATGAATCCGAAACTGTCCTTATTAAATCTACATGTGGCTCTATTAGCACATAAAACAGGTTTTTATAACCAGTCAATCGCCTATCTAAGGTGCCCAAGGGGACGTCAGTTAATACAGGGTGCCCGGACGTCTGGTGCCGAGCGCCTCCTTCCCAGTCATAATCACCGCCTTCCTCACTTCAGCGCCGCCTCCGCCAGATCCGGCCAGCCCTCCGCTAGATCCGGCGCCTGCGCACTATGCTCAGCCTGATGCGCCGCAGACTCCTGGCAGCGGCTTCTTTGAGCAAAGTGCGCGAATGCGCCTGGCCCGCAAAATGGGTCCGCATCCGTTCTGCAATTTTGCGGAACGGGTGCAGACCCATTCATTTTCAATGGGGCCGAAATGTGCTATCCGCATCCGCATAGGCATTTTCTTTTTTAGTGACGGCGATGTGCGGTCCGCAAATTGCGGAATGCACGTTGACGGTGTCCGTGTTTTGCGGATCCGCAAAAAACACTTACAGACGGTGAATGGACCCTAACATGAACCTGTCATGTTAAACATGGCGTCTGAGCTGAAGGCAGCATATTACAGCAGACCGATATATAGTTTCATGAGAACATTTTGAGTATAGCTTATGATTTACTTGTTTAATTTCCTGCTCATTCTGGAAGTCAAGGAGGTGGTCCTATCAGTGAGTGACAACCTTGCCTGGATGGACCATCTCCTTGACTTCAAAGCTCAGAATGAGAAAAATTTTAATGAATCTTTTCCCATAAAACTATATATCAATCTGCTCAGCTCATCCTGCTCTATAACAGGCTGCCTGCCAATTACTTCTCATTTACATGGTGACAGGTTCTCTTTAGGAGAAATACAATAAGAGTCTTGCAGGTATGATTCCTCTTAATGGCTGACAAAAAATAAAATGCTAGCCATAGTATCATACCTGCAAGCCTCTCTTAATAAAGATATTTGGATGGGTAGATAGATAGATAGATAGATAGATAGATAGATAGATAGATAGATAGATGTATTTGCTAGGAGACAAGGGAACTTTGAGGAGTAGATGAAGTTCTAGAGATCTGAGAAGAACCCTTGCTCTGGCTGCTTTCCATTGTCCCGGCACATCATACAAGCCCCCCACTGACGTCATGCTGTAACAGCACTGGCTCTTCAAACAAACAGCAATCAGTGTACCGCGCTCTTTCATGTCATCTGCTTGCTGTGAACTGCTACATATGGTTTTTAGTGGTCTTCAAAGGACCTCAGCCTCTAATGAGAGCCAAAGGCTGCAATACAGAACTGCATACTGCTGGCGTACTGACTATAAAGAAACCAATTTTCCTGATGAAAGCTTCTGGAAGTCTTACACCAGTCCTAACACTTGCAATGGGTCCGGCATAGCCAACTACTACCTACACCACCAAGCTATCCTTAAGATGGAGCCACACTGTCCTTCTTTCCGTTTGTGAGATCCGCCATGGGCTCTCACAAGCGGTCCAAAACATTGGAATTGCATTCTGAATGGAAAAGGATCCGCTCAGAATGCATCAGTTTGCCTCTGATCAGTCACCATTCCGCTCTGGAGGGGGACACCAAAATGCTGCCTGCAGCGCTTTGCTGTCCGCCTGACGAAGCGGAGCAAAACGTTCTCTATTGTGTCAGAGAAAACGGATCCGTCCCCATTGACTTAAATTGTGTGCCAGGACGGATCCGTTTTCTCTGACACAATAGAAAACGGATCCGTCCCCCATTGACTTTCAATGTATAGAAGACATAATACAACTGGATCCGTTCATGACGGACACATGCGGTTGTATTATTGTAACGGGAGCGTTTTTGCAGATCCATGACGGATCCGCAAAAAATGATAGTGTGAAAGTAGCCTTATTCACCCCTCTTTGTCATTAAGCCATAATCATTTCCCGCTAAGCCGCACCCCTCTGTCAAGCAAGGCACAAAAAGTGTCTAAAACACATAATAATAAATGTGGTAAGAAAGAGTAACAGTAAGGGTACTTTCACACTTGCAGCAGGACGGATCCGACAAGCTGTTCACCATGTCGGATCCGTCCTGCCGCTATTTCGCTGTGCCGCCGGACCACCGCTCCGTCCCCATTGACTATAATGAGGATGGGGGCGGAGCTCCGGCGCAGCACGGTGAAAGCCGCCGAACTAAAAAGCCTGACATGCAGTAATTTTAGTCCGGCGGCCTTTCGCCGTGCACCGCTGTGCTGCGCCGGAGCTCCGCCCCCGTCCCCATTATAGTCAATGGGGACGGAACGGCGGTCCGGCGGCACGGTGAAATAGCCTCAGGACGTATCCGACATGGTGAACAGCCTGCCCGTCCTGCCGCAAGTGTGAAAGTAGCCTAACAGGTCAATTTTTTCAATTCGGGTCCTTTTTATACAGTATGCTCCGGATAATGGCCTGGTGAGCAGGGAGATGAGAGCTCCACAATCATCTCCCCTGCAGGGGACGGGTTATAGCTGCAGCGATCACTTCTCACCGTACAGTTTCATTCTTTCTGGGCAGCAGATCCTTGTTTATACAGGCTGATCTGCTGCACAGATGCCTTGATGTTTGGTGCCGGCGGAAAAACGCAATCATCGGTCCCTGTAAAACATCCGTTTCTGTCTTGCTAAGGGCTCATGCACACAAACATATTTTCTTTCCATGCCCATTCCATTTTTTTTGCGGACCGTATGCGGAACCATTTACTTCAATGGGTCCGCAAAAAAAACTGAAGTTACTCTGTGTGCATTCCGTTTTCTTATGTCGGTATTTCCGTTCCACAAAAAAATAGAACATGTCCTATTATTGTCCCCATTATGGACAAGGATAGGACTGTTCTATTAGGGGCCAGCTGTTCCGTTCTGCAAAATAAGGAATGCACACGGATGTCATCCGTATTTTTTGCGGACCACAAAATACATACGGTTGTGTGCATGAGCCCTAAAGGTGGATTTTCTTTAGGGAAATTCGCTAAACCTGATACCGAATCTTTCAGGGTGTGTAAGGTCTGTGGAGTTGTCGCCAATGATTTGCATTCGGCAAAACTGCACTTTGACGCTGCAGGTTTCACCCTTGGCATTGCATGGGGTGTAATCTGTGACATATCCGCAGCCAAATAGGAACAAATCCACAGTGGAAATGCAGCAAAATCCATAGCAGAAATTCAGCTGCAGAAAATCCTCCCTTTTCTACCCAAACCAACCACCGTATGACCTTTTTTGCAAAAATCCTATGTGCCTATGTGACAGTGAAGTGTCGGGGCCTGTAATGGTCAGAGCTAATCCACTGGCTGTACTCCCAGCATACAGGATCATTAGACGATGGGAAGTAACCACATGCATGCTATATGTATGACAACTGCCATCACTAATATAAGACATATATTACACAGCTATAAAACTGTCCAGGGGCGCAGGGCGTATAGGAGGCCTGCTTATTAGGAGGCTAGCACCAGTTTATTATAGGAGTCACTCCCATTAAATGTGGGATTGTGTCCAATAATAAACTGCCGTAAAGCCCTATACGGACCTGTGACTGTAACCCAACACTGTCACCACGCCTGATACCTCTATCTTAGTAAATACCTCTATGGGATAACAATTAGAGAGCATCATTTCTCATTACTCAGCACTGTGCTGTCCCTCTCTTACTCCACCTAGAAATTTATTACTAAAGTGACAACTGTCTGTCACTATTCCCTTTGTCAAACGGATGTGTCCCTAAGGCTACTTTCACACTAGCGCTTGATCGGATCCGTTCAGAACGGATCCGATCATATTAATGCAGACGGAGGCTCCGTTCAGTACGGATCCGTCTGCATTAATAACTTAGAAAATTTTCTAAGTGCGCAAGATGCCTGAGCGGATCCGTTCAGACTTTCAATGTAAAGTCAATGGGGGACGGATCCGCTTGAAGATTGAGCCATATGGTGACCTCTTCAAGCGGATCCGTTCCCATTGACTTACATTGTAAGTCTGAACGGATCCGCTCACCTCCGCACGGCCAGGCGGACAGCTGAACGCTGCAAGCAGCGTTCAGCTGTCCGCCTGTCCGTGCGGAGGCGAGCGGAGCGGAGGCTGAACGCCGCCAGACTGATGCAGTCTGAGTGAATCCGCTCCATTCAGACTGCATCAGGGCTGGACGGAGGCGTTCGGGTCCGCTCGTGAGCTCCTTCAAACGGAGCTCACGAGCGGACCGACGAACGCTAGTGTGAAACTAGCCTAAGCAGTGTGAGAACACCCCCAGCCGGTTATCAATTTATTCAGACATTTCTAGGAGAAATAACAGCGGACCGGTAAAACGCAGAGTTCTTCTTTTTGGGTAAAACTATTGAATCTGGAGCTTTACTTTAAAAAAAGTAAAATAAAAATCAAACCTTAGGCCTCCTGCAAACGACCATTATTTTTTCCATTTACGGGCCATTTTTTGCGTTCCGTATACGAAACCGTTCATTTGAATGGTTCCGCAAAAAAAAACTGAATGTACTCTGTATGCATTCAGTTTCCGTGTTTCCGTTCCGTTGAAGAATATAACATGTCCTATTATTGCCCACAAATCACGTTCCGTGGCTCCATTCAAGTCAATGGGTCTGCAAAGAGAAACGGAACACATACGGAATGTACTCTGTATGGGTCCATTCACACGTCCGCAATTTCGTTCCACATTTTGCGGAACGGAATTGCGGACCCATTCATTTTCTATGGGGCAGCACGATGTGCTGCCCAGATCCGGGATTGCGGATCCGCACTTCCAGGTCCACAATACCGATCCCGAAAAAAATAGAACATGTCCTATTCTTGTCCGCAATTGCGGACAATAGGCATTTTCTATTAAGTGCCGGCGATGTCCGTGTTTTACGGATCCACGGATCCGCAAAGCACACACGGAGGCGTGAATGGACCCTATGTCTTCCGTATCCATTCCGTTTTTGCGGAACCATCTATTGAATGTTATGCCCAGCCCAATTTTCTCTATGTAATTATTCTATACTGTATATGCCATACGGAAAAACGGAACGGAAACAAAAAAAGGAACAACGGTTCTGTGAAAAATGGACCATAAAATACTGAAAAAGCCATACGGTCGTGTGCAGGAGGTCTTAATCTGCCATTCTTAGGACAGGACGACACGGAGAAGGGGTGCACAACATCAAATTGTCTGTAGAATTATTTTTGAAAGCAGCCAAATTGCCAACAAGCTGCAGAGATGCCGCGGCCCTGCGATACCTGCATCATCGTCTACCCTAACAAAGTCTCCTGTGACCAAAAATCCAACAGCCTTGGCACCATCGCAACACGACCCCACTGGCAATGCAACCTAGTGATCTTCAGGACGTACAACACATGTCACCATATAGTCCTGGCCTTAATATTGCAGAATAAAGGGGCAGCATGGCAGTGGCAGGAAGACTGGCAGCCTGTGCTATGCTGTTGCACCACATAGGCGCTATATATGATTTTCATGCTCTATACAGCGAGCCGAGCCTCCTCTACACCAAGGCTCCTCAGTCGTGATATGCTTAGGTAATGCAGCAGGAAGACAAAGGAAATGGAGCAGTGAACGGGGTAGTCTTTAGGATTCAAATTTGGCAAAACACAAGCATAACACTAAAACTTTGTGCCCTGGACAAGACGTGACTGCGGATGGGCACATTTTAACGTTTTTTGCTGGTACGCCACATAGATCCATGCAGCGCATAAGCATTACAGCAGACACGCGCTGCCAACGTGTGCATTTTATGGTCCTTTCTCTCCTAAACGCCACTGCTATGCCCATCTGTGTGCCGTGCTGATGGAACAATGATCCCCTTCTCTATACCTCCGGCTGTCTCCATGCATTCTTGCAGTCACATAGCATTGCCTTATGTTTGCACAGGGCTGCACGCTTCAGTCTTAATATGATGACTTCAATAACTCCCCTTAATCCTACTAATTTTGCTTTCAACCTAAGCTCCTATTCATCAAGAGCAGAGATCCTGCAGAAAAACCCTGAGCTCCTCCTCAATGCAGATCATATTCCTCCGATATCCAAACTGGAGAGGAGATGAATTCCCTGCTGGACCAGGGATGCCTGGAATGAACTGGTGGTGCAAACACCGAGGACAATCTTTGTCCTGCTGATCCCCCCCAGAAGGTTTACTGCAGTCTAGGCATGGGCGACGATGGCTTTGTCAGGACTCGCACCCTAAATAAACTGACCCCTGATTGGCACCAGCACCCTCTAGTATGTCTATCTGAAGGCTACAAGGACAAGTGCCGCCTCCTGTGTCATCTCGTCTTGGAAGACAGGTAGAGACACCTCCAACAAGAGCTAATTACGCCTCATAAATTGCTCTCCGAGTCTACTGTAGGTAAGAGACATGTATCTCATCATGTATCTTCTAAGGCAGTAATCAGAGGGAAGTATGCCTGAGAGGAATGAACTAATCCTGGAACCAGCACTCAAGTTCTTCATTTCTTCTAAGTTCAATGACATGAAGATTGACCTCTACGGTTACTGTACATGCCTATATACGTGGGGGCCCATCTCTACAGCCAGTTATCTCTGGGACTACGAAGCCACTCACGTTTATCTGGTATGGTCCTCGTCAGGAACACATGTCAGAAATGTCTGAAGATATGACAGCTTTTAGACAAGAGATTTCAACAGGAGAAGACCAGAGTGTCCATCAGGAGGGATGCAGAGGATGGACGTTGTGTTCACTACAACTCCAATCATCACTACATGTCTAACATATAGACAGCACATCAATTACCAGGCACATTCCTTGTATCCCCCCCAGTATACCGCATGTCTTCATTGTGTCCATTCCAGCTATTTCCAGCATGACAATGAGTGATGAGAACAAAATCACATCATCCGACATCAACAGGGGATATTACAGCGTATGATCACACCTCATAGGGCACCTCTAGGAGATGCTATGTGCCCACTGGTTGGTACATATGTATGTGCCATACATACCTATGATCACACATTAGTGCACCTCTAGGAGATGCTATGTGCCCACTGGTTGGTACATATGATACATACCTATGATCACACATTAGTGCACCTCTAGATGGTATGTACCCATTGGTTGGTACATATAATGATACATACCTATGATCGCACACTAGTGCACCTCTAGGAGATGGTATGTGCCCACTGGTTGGTACATATGATACATACCTATGATCAGACATTAGTGCACCTCTAGGAGATGGTATGTGCCCACTGGTTGGTACATATGATACATACCTATGATAACACACTAGTGCGCCTCTAGGAGATGGTATGTGCCCACTGGTTGGTATATATAATGATACATACCTATGATCAGACAGTACACCTCTAGGAGATGGTATGTGCCCACTGGTTTGTACACATGATACGTACCTATGATCACACACTAGTACACCTCTAAGAAATGGTATGTGCCCACTGGTTGGTACATATGATACATACCTATGATCACACACTAGTGCACCTCTAGGAGATGCTATGTGTCCGCTGGTTGGTACATATGATACATACTTATGATCACACATTAGTACACCTCTAGATGCTGTGTGCCCACTGGTTGGTACATATGATACATACCTATGATCACACTGGTTGGTACATATAATGATACATACCTATGATCAGACAGTACACCTCTAGGAGATGCTATGTGCCCACTGGTTGGTACATATAATACATACCTATGATCACACATTAGTGCACCTCTAGGAGATGCTATGTGCCCACTGGTTGGTACATATGATACATACTTATGATCACACATTAGTACACCTCTAGATGCTGTGTGCCCACTGGTTGGTACATATGATACATACCTATGATTACACTGGTTGGTACATATAATGATACATACCTATGATTACACACTAGTGCACCTCTAGGTGATCACAGGTCGGTATATACAGTAATATATATGCCTATGATAAATGCACCACTATAGAATGTTCTGTAATGTAATGTGCCCATTAGCTGGTATATATGGGGCTGTATACCCATGATCACCCACACATGAATGTGTCTCTGTGAGATGCTCTGCAGTGACATCTGTCCACTGGCTGTATATATGGTGATACATACCCATGATCAGTAACACATCACAGCACCTCTATAAGATGCTATATACCCACTGGATGGTATATATGTGGGTGTATATGTATATGTATATATATATATATACACACACACACACACACACCAATGATCACTGGATGGTACATATGGTTATTTAAGCCACACATTAAAGCACCTCCATGAGATGCCCAGCAATTAAATCTATCCACCGGTTGGCATATATGGTGATATATATCTATGATCTATATGTGCCCACTGGGTGGTATACACGGTTATTTATACCTATGATGGGTCACCCATACTGCACCTATGAGATGCTCAGTGATGGCATGTATATGGCACCTATGGTAATATATACCTATGATCTATATGTGCCCACTGTGTGGTATACACGGTTATTTATGCCTATGATGGGTCACCCACACTGCACCTATGAGATGCTCAGTGATGGCATGTATATGGCACCTATGGTAATATATACCTATGATCTATATGTGCCCACTGGGTGGTATACACGGTTATTTATGCCTATGATGGGTCACCCACATACTGCACCTACATGAGATGCTCAGTGATGGCATGTATATGGCACCTATGGTAATATATACCTATGATCTATATGTGCCCACTGGGTGGTATACACGGTTATTTATGCCTATGATGGGTCACCCACACTGCACCTATGAGATGCTCAGTGATGGCATGTATATGGCACCTATGGTGAGGCTTACATATGATCAGTGGCAGATGTGCCCCCTGGCTGGTATGTATATAGTGGTACACTGGCACACATCACTGCCCCTGGTATGGGACGGCACACATGCATTTCTTACCCCATATTTCCTGCTCCTGGAGGTGACTGGGATCCTCTCTTTATTTCCTGTCACCGAACTCATGGCGCGATGTGATCGGGCACAATTTACATCCAGATCTCAGGGACAGGTAAGTGGCTCCACCAGTCAGCAGTTGTACGGTCTGCGATGAGCGGTAGGTGACAGCCGTCCTCACATAGGATCACTGTATGGACCGCTGCCCTTATCTGCAGCACATCCACTCCTGACCGCAGTCCACCAGCGTGCCCCTGGCAGGAAGGTGGCATCCACACACCTGGCACTTAGCTACAAGTCCCTGGGGCTCACACCCGCTCCATGCCGCGGTCCCCAGCAATAGAGCCGTGTGTCCGGGGCTCCCCGGCTCCTATGTCTGGGAGGAGCCTGCGGTCCCCAGCGCTATAAAAGGCACCGTGCTCTGCTGCCAGAGGAGCCGCTCCGTGCTGCAGCCGTGTGGCGGAGTGAATGAGCGCGCCCCCTCCTCCCGCCTGGTACACACGGCTGCTGGGATGTGCCTTAGCTTGCAGGGCTGCAGCACACACCTTGACTGACACTCACTGGCGGCAGCGGGAACGCTCCGTGCTGAACGGGGCTCCGTCCGTCCGGTCCTCGGGGCTGACAGCTTGTAGTAACCGCTGACAGGACGCTCGTTATGTGCTGAGGGCAGGGGTCCGCTCGTAAAAGCAGCGTGCCTCTGTAGCGCTGGCTATTGGCATGGCCGCCTGTTTGATGTGGGTTTACGAGAGGCTGGGCAGCGCTTGTAATGCACACAGTCACCCTGGGACAGGAGGTCCTAGTACTGCTGCCTCCATGTTACCTTCTCCACAACATTTCTATGTAAAGCTCTGAGGGCCCAAAGTCAGCACCACTTGTGACCAAAATATGGTGGAGCGAAGCAAAAAAGTGCGTGAACCAAATGTAGTAGAGCTAAAGACACCTATGTTTGTGATTATGTTAGGCACATACCCCAGCGCATACGCTGAACATATACATAGGGCCACACCAGGGTTGCCAACCTTGGCATGAGTTGATTCTGGACAATTGAGGCGATTTTCACAGACACATTTTTTTACGGACACGTTCCTCGCCTCCTTATTTAGCACACACCCATAAAACGCCTCAACCCCAATCACAGGTAGTACAAAGGATGCGCCCAGATCCCTGTACCAGAACCAAAAATGTGCTGCCATCTATTTACTGCTCCTACATCTGCATACGTATATAGGCCGCTATTTTATATATATATATATATATATATATATATAATAACAATAATTCAGGGCAGCACTTCTGGTAATGGAGGATCGGGTGCCAGCGATGAAACCACCTGACCAAGGTGTATAATACAAAAATAGAAAGCACCGCAGCACATCCGTTGGTGAAAATAGTGGATCTTTATTCACCCAAGCGACGTTTCAGTCTGCTAACTGGGACCTTTCTCAAAATAGTGGATCTTTATTCACCCAAGCGACGTTTCAGTCTGCTAACTGGGACCTTTCTCAAGCTTGAGAAAGGTCCCAGTTAGCAGACTGAAACGTCGCTTGGGTGAATAAAGATCCACTATTTTCACCAACGGATGTGCTGCGGTGCTTTCTATATATATATATATATGTTATAATATTATATACACATAGGGGATCAATTATCAAACTGGTGTAAAGTAGAACTGGCTTAGTTGTCCATAGCAACCAATCAGATTCCACCTTTCTATTTTTCAGCTCTTTTGGAAAATGAAAGGAGGAATTTAATTGGTTGCTATGGGCAACTAAGCCAGTTCTACTTTACACCAGTTTGATAACTGACCCCCATAGAGTGCCGTATATTGAAGCAGGAGCAATATTTAGGTGTATATATAGGAGCAGCATACATACTATAAGTATACAGAGGTATAAGCAGTACAGGCTGCAGTATATAGACAAATAAATATTTGCATATTATCATAAATCAGTCCCAAAACATAACTATGCACCTAATCCCAACCAGTCCTCTTAATGCCCCCACATAGTAATTCTTCCCCCTTCATGCCACCGAACAGTATTTATGCCCACATTGTGCCCACTCATGGAAGTATTCACAGCTGCGCCCCCAGTTATATGCCCCCTCACGGAATTATGCCCAGCTGTTCCCACAGTAATATGCCCTGTTATGTTCCCAGTTAATATGCCCAGCTGTGCCCCTTGTAGTATGTCCAGTGATGTGCCCCTCACAGAAACTCCACATACTTACCTTGTTCCTAGCAGCAGCAGGACATGGCTGCTCTGGTCTGTGGAGGAGGCGGAGCCGAGGCTGACTGCCTACCGGCTCCGCCCCCCCAAACAGACCAGAAGTGCAGAGAGCCAGCAGGGGGGAGGAATGATGAAGCAGGGAACCGATGCCGTCTCTCTGCTACATCATAATACAGACAACTGTCTCTGTTTCCTATGGAAGAAGAGACAGGTGCCAGAAAGCGGGACATACCTCCCCCGTCCCGGGACAGCCACTGAAATCCGGGACTGTCCTGCCGGATCCAGGACGGTTGGGAGGTATGGTGTCCTGTGGAGGTGCTAATTTTGTCCTGTACAATCTCTTATGTATTTATTGCACATTATTTTGGCTTGTGTTACATTTTTAACACTTGCTTACGGATCCGTAATTTGCAGACCTAAAAAACGACTATGAAAAAAACAAAACAAATAAGCCTAAAAAAAACAATATAGCACAGCCTGCTCTAATTGAACAACAACCTATACAAAAATCCTATAACAGGGGAAAAAATAAGCAGGACCACGGACCATAACGCAATTCTGTGACGGAATGCATAACGGAATGCCTTTAGAGGCATTCCATTATGCATTCCGTGATAATAGAAGTCTATGGCCTGCATAACGGATCCGTCCCGTTTCCATTATGCAGGAGAGGACGTATCCGTTATGCAGGCCATAGACTACTTCTATTATGACGGAATGAATAACGGAATGCCTGTAAAGAGGCTGGCACTGAGCTGCCTTCACTGATTCTGGACATAGTCAAATGAATTTCCTGCAGCCGCCACTAGGGGGAGTTCACTGGATAGAGATTCATACAGCGCCTATTGGATTCTGCACTAGCTATATACATTCATATGTACTGAGATCCCCCTAGAGGTGGCTGAAGGCAGCCAGAGATTTATCATTCAGAATGTGATAGGGAGCTCAATGGGGGAGTTTAGTCAGTGTACTTATGGCAGTTTTATAGCATAAAAATTCTGAAAAATATAACATTTGGGATAAACACCATTCATTTTCTGATATGTAATGGTATCATACAGAAGTCCTTAGAAGAGTGACAAAACAATACCATATCTGACAGCAGATAATTAACATATTATTTGCGAAAGGGGGGGGGGGTATTGCATTCTAAGTTTTTCTGTAGGGCCCTATGATTTCTATGTGCACCCATGTCTGGGCAGCTTGGCAAAGACGGAGTATTTAGTCCACATAGAAAATAATCCAACTGGCATGCGCTGTCTGATTATGCAGAATTACCAGCACTTGTTATAGCTGGTAAAAACTAGGGATGAGCGAACCCGAACTGTATAGTATCATTTTCGTAAAAGTTCGGGTTCGGGGTTCGTCGCTTTCTTGGCGCTTTTTGAAAGGCTGCAAAGCAGCCAATCAACAAGCGTCATACTACTTGCCCCAAGAGGCCGTCACAGCCATGCCTACTATTGGCATGGCTGTGATTGGCCAGAGCACCATGTGACCCAGCCTCTATTTAAGCTGGAGTCGCATAGCGCCGCCCGTCACTCTGCTCTGATTAGCGTAGGGAGAGGTTGCAGCTGCGACAGTAGGGCGAGATTAGGCTGATTAACTCCTCCAAAAGACTCCATCCAGTGATCGATCTGCAGCTGTGGATGATTGAACTGCTGCTATTGAATTGCTCACTGTTTTTAGGCTGCCCAGAGCGTTTTTCAGTCACTTTTTTCTGGGGTGATCGGCGGCCATTTTGTGTCTTGTGTTGCGCCAGCACAAGCTGCCACCAAGTGCATTTAACCCTCAATGGTGTGGTTGTTTTTTGGCTAAATCCTACATCAGGGTGAAGCTGTCACACCAAGTGCATTTAACCAGCAATAGTCTGTTTATTTTTTGGCCATATACTACATCAGGGGCAAGCTTCGCCTGTCACCAAGTGCATTTAACCCTCAGTAGTGTGGTTGGTCAAGCTGTCACACCAAGTGCATTTAACCATCAATAGTGTGGTTATTTTTTGGCCATATCCCAGTCTAATTCTGTCAGTAAACGTATACCTGTCACCCAGCGCCTAAATACTAGGCCTCAAGTTTATATCCAGCTAAATCTGGTGTGGCTGGTCAAGTTATTTAGTGTCCGTCAAAGCACATTTTTTGTTCTGGGTTGAAATACAATTCCCAATTTAGCAATTTCCTAATTTAGTGGTTTTTGCTGTATCAGAGCTATTTGAAATCTATCCCTAAAAGGGTATATAATATTCAAGGTGCACATAGGGTCATTCTGAATAACTTCACACACACGCTACTGTGCATTTCCAAGTTTAATTTTGTCAGTAAATCTATACCTGTCACCCAGCGCCTAAATACTAGGCCTCAAATTTATATTCAGCTAAATCTGTCGTTACTGCTGTACTGTTGTGGCTGGGCAAGTTATTTAGTGTCCGTCAAAGCACATTTTTTGTTCTGGGTTGAAATACAATTCCCAATTTAGCAATTTCCTAATTTAGTGGTTTCTGCTGTATCAGAGCTATTTTAAATCTATCCCTAAAAGGGTATGTAATATTCAAGGTGCACATAGGGTCATTCTGAATAACTTCACACACACGCTACTGTGCATTTCCAAGTTTAATTTTGTCAGTAAATCTATACCTGTCACCCAGCGCCTAAATACTAGGCCTCAAATTTATATTCAGCTAAATCTGTCGTTACTGCTGTACTGTTGTGGCTGGGCAAGTTATTTAGTGTCCGTCAAAGCACATTTTTTGTTCTGGGTTGAAATACAATTCCCAATTTAGCAATTTCCTAATTTAGTGGTTTCTGCTGTATCAGAGCTATTTTAAATCTATCCCTAAAAGGGTATGTAATATTCAAGGTGCACATAGGGTCATTCTGAATAACTTCACACACACGCTACTGTGCATTTCCAAGTTTAATTTTGTCAGTAAATCTATACCTGTCACCCAGCGCCTAAATACTAGGCCTCAAATTTATATTCAGCTAAATCTGTCGTTACTGCTGTACTGTTGTGGCTGGGCAAGTTATTTAGTGTCCGTCAAAGCACATTTTTTGTTCTGGGTTGAAATACAATTCCCAATTTAGCAATATCCTAATTTAATGGTTTCTGCTGTATCAGAGCTATTTGAAATCTATCCCTAAAAGGGTATATAATATTCAAGGTGCACATAGGGTCATTCTGAATAACTTCACACACACGCTACTGTGCATTTCCAAGTCTAATTCTGTCAGTAAACCTATACCTGTCACCCAGCGCCTAAATACTAGGCCTCAAATTTATATCCAGCTAAATCTGTCGTTACTGCTGTACTGCTGTGGCTGGTCAAGTTATTTAGTGTCCGTCAAAGCACATTTTTTGTTCTGGGTTGAAATACAATTCCCAATTTAGCAATTTCCTAATTTAGTGGTTTCTGCTGTATCAGAGCTATTTGAAATCTATCCCTAAAAGGGTATATAATATTCAAGGTGCACATACGGTCATTCTGAATAACTTCACACACACGCTTACGTGTCTGTAAAAAAAGGCCTGAATTTGAATTCAATACATTGGGCCAAATAATATTTTTGTTGTTGTGGTGAACAATAACAATGAGGAAAACATCTAGTAAGGGACGCGGACGTGGACATGGTCGTGGTGGTGTTAGTGGACCCTCTGGTGCTGGGAGAGGACGTGGCCGTTCTGCCACATCCACACGTCCTAGTGTACCAACTACCTCAGGTCCCAGTAGCCGCCAGAATTTACAGCAATATATGGTGGGGCCCAATGCCGTTCTAAGGATGGTAAGGCCTGAGCAGGTACAGGCATTAGTCAATTGGGTGGCCGACAGTGGATCCAGCACGTTCACATTATCTCCCACCCAGTCTTCTGCAGAAAGCGCACAGATGGCGCCTGAAAACCAACCCCATCAGTCTGTCACATCACCCCCATGCATATCAGGGAAACTGTCTGAGCCTCAAGTTATGCAGCAGTCTCTTATGCTGTTTGAAGACTCTGCTGGCAGGGTTTCCCAAGGGCATCCACCTAGCCCTTCCCCAGCGGTGGAAGACATAGAATGCACTGACGCACAACCACTTATGTTTCCTGATGATGAGGACATGGGAATACCACCTCAGCAAGTCTCTGATGATGACGAAACACAGGTGCCAACTGCTGCGTCTTTCTGCAGTGTGCAGACTGAACAGGAGGTCAGGGATCAAGACTGGGTGGAAGACGATGCAGGGGACGATGAGGTCCTAGACCCCACATGGAATGAAGGTCGTGCCACTGACTTTCACAGTTCGGAGGAAGAGGCAGTGGTGAGACTGAGCCAACAGCGTAGCAAAAGAGGGAGCAGTGGGCAAAAGCAGAACACCCGCCGCCAAGAGACTCCGCCTGCTACTGACCGCCGCCATCTGGGACCGAGCACCCCAAAGGCAGCTTCAAGGAGTTCCCTGGCATGGCACTTCTTCAAACAATGTGCTGACGACAAGACCCGAGTGGTTTGCACGCTGTGCCATCAGAGCCTGAAGCGAGGCATTAACGTTCTGAACCTTAGCACAACCTGCATGACCAGGCACCTGCATGCAAAGCATGAACTGCAGTGGAGTAAACACCTTAAAAACAAGGAAGTCACTCAGGCTCCCCCTGCTACCTCTTCTGCTGCTGCTGCCTCGGCCTCTTCTGCTGCTGCCGCCTCGGCCTCTTCCTCCGCCTCTGGAGGAACGTTGGCACCTGCCGCCCAGCAAACAGGGGATGTACCACCAACACCACCACCACCTCCGTCACCAAGCATCTCAACCATGTCACACGGCAGCGTTCAGCTCTCCATCTCACAAACATTTGAGAGAAAGCGTAAATTCCCACCTAGCCACCCTCGATCCCTGGCCCTGAATGCCAGCATTTCTAAACTACTGGCCTATGAAATGCTGTCATTTAGGCTGGTGGACACAGACAGCTTCAAACAGCTCATGTCGCTTGCTGTCCCACAGTATGTTGTTCCCAGCCGCCACTACTTCTCCAAGAGAGCCGTGCCTTCCCTGCACAACCAAGTATCCGATAAAATCAAGTGTGCACTGCGCAACGCCATCTGTAGCAAGGTCCACCTAACCACAGATACGTGGACCAGTAAGCATGGCCAGGGACGCTATATCTCCCTAACTGCACACTGGGTAAACGTAGTAGCCGCTGGGCCCCAGGCGGAGAGCTGTTTGGCGCACGTCCTTCCGCCGCCAAGGATCGCAGGGCAACATTCTTTGCCTCCTGTTGCCACCTCCTCCTTCTCGGCTTCCTCCTCCTCTTCTTCCACCTGCTCATCCAGTCAGCCACACACCTTCACCACCAACTTCAGCACAGCCCGGGGTAAATGTCAGCAGGCCATTCTGAAACTCATATGTTTGGGGGACAGGCCCCGCACCGCACAGGAGTTGTGGCGTGGTATAGAACAACAGACCGACGAGTGGTTGCTGCCGGTGAGCCTCAAGCCCGGCCTGGTGGTGTGCGATAATGGGCGAAATCTCGTTGCAGCTCTGGGACTAGCCGGTTTGACGCACATCCCTTGCCTGGCGCATGTGCTGAATTTGGTGGTGCAGAAGTTCATTCACAACTACCCCGACATGTCAGAGCTGCTGCATAAAGTGCGGGCCGTCTTCACATCCTGCCGCTGCTCGCCTGTCTGCGCTACAGCGTAACTTCGGCCTTCCCACTCACCGCCTCATATGCGACGTGCCCACCAGGTGGAACTCCACCTTGCACATGCTGGACAGACTGTGCGAGCAGCAGCAGGCCATAGTGGAGTTTCAGCTGCAGCACGCACGGGTCAGTCGCACTGCGGAACAGCACCACTTCACCACCAATGCCTGGGCCTCCATGCGAGACCTGTGTGCCCTGTTGCGCTGTTTCGAGTACTCCACCAACATGGTCAGTGGCGATGACGCTGTTATCAGCGTTACAATACCACTTCTATGTCTCCTTGAGAAAACACTTAGGGCGATGATGGAAGAGGAGGTGGCCCAGGAGGAGGAGCACTTTCAGGCCAGTCTCTTCGAAGTGAGGTTTTTTGCAACAGCAGAGGCCAGGTACAAATGTGGCCAGCCAGGGCCCACTACTGGAGGACGAGGAGGACAAGGATGAGGAGGAGGTGGGATGAGGAGGAGGTGGAGGAGGATGAGGATGAAGCATGGTCACAGCGGGGTGGCACCCAACGCAGCTCGGGCCCATCACTGGTGCGTGGCTGGGGGGAAAGGCAGGATGATGACGATACGCCTCCCACAGAGGACAGCTTGTCCTTACCCCTGGGCAGCCTGGCACACATGAGCGACTACATGCTGCAGTGCCTGCGCAACGACAGCAGAGTTGCCCACATTTTAACGTGTGCGGACTACTGGGTTGCCACCCTGCTGGATCCACGGTACAAAGACAATGTGCCCACCTTACTTCCTGCACTGGAGCATGATAGGAAGATGCGCGAGTACAAGCGCACGTTGGTAGACGCGCTACTGAGAGCATTCCCAAATGTCACATGGGAACAAGTGGAAGCCCAAGGCAGAGGAGGAGCAAGAGGTCGCCAAGGCAGCTGTGTCACGGCCAGCTCCTCTGAGGGCAGGGTTAGCATGGCAGAGATGTGGAAAAGTTTTGTCAACACGCCACAGCTAACTGCACCACCACCTGATACGCAACGTGTTAGCAGGAGGCAATATTTCACTAACATGGTGGAACAGTACGTGTGCACACCCCTCCACGTACTGACTGATGGTTCGGCCCCATTCAACTTCTGGGTCTCTAAATTGTCCACGTGGCCAGAGCTAGCCTTTTATGCCTTGGAGGTGCTGGCCTGCCCGGCGGCCAGCGTTTTGTCTGAAAGTGTATTCAGCACGGCAGGGGGCGTCATTACAGACAAACGCAGCCGCCTGTCTACAGCCAATGTGGACAAGCTGACGTTCATAAAAATGAACCAGGCATGGATCCCACAGGACCTGTCCGTCCCTTGTCCAGATTAGACATTAACTACCTCCCCTTAACCATATATTATTGTACTCCAGGGCACTTCCTCATTCAATCCTATTTTTATTTTCATTTTACCATTATATTGCGAGGCTACCCAAAGTTGAATGAACCTCTCCTCTGTCTGGGTGCCGGGGCCTAAATATATGCCAATGGACTGTTCCAATGTTGGGTGACGTGAAGCCTGATTCTCTGCTATGACATGCAGACTAATTCTCTGCTGACATGAAGCCAGATTCTCTGTTACGGGACCTCTCTCCTCTGCCTGGGTGCTGGGCCTAAATATATGCCAATGGACTGTTGCAGTTGTGGCTGACGTGAAGCCTGATTCTCTGCTATGACATGCAGACTGATTCTCTGCTGACATGAAGCCAGATCCTCTGTTACGGGACCTCTCTCCTCTGCCTGTGTGCTGGGCCTAAATATCTGACAATGGACTGTTGCAGTGGTGGCTGACGTGAAGCCTGATTCTCTGCTATGACATGCAGACTGATTCTCTGCTGACATGAAGCCAGATCCTCTGTTACAGGACCTCTCTCCTCTGCCTGGGTGCTGGGCCTAAATATATGCCAATGGACTGTTGCAGTGGTGGCTGACGTGAAGCCCGATTCTCTGCTATGACATGCAGACTGATTCTCTGCTGACATGAAGCCAGATCCTCTGTTACGGGACCTCTCTCCTCTGCCTGGGTGTTGGGCCTAAATATATGCCAATGGACTGTTGCAGTGGTGGCTGACGTGAAGCCTGATTCTCTGCTATGACATGCAGACTGATTCTCTGCTGACATGAAGCCAGATCCTCTGTTACGGGACCTCTCTCCTCTGCCTGGGTGCTGGGCCTAAATATATGCCAATGGACTGTTGCAGTGGTGGCTGACGTGAAGCCTGATTCTCTGCTATGACATGCAGACTGATTCTCTGCTGACATGAAGCCAGATCCTCTGTTACGGGACCTCTCTCCTCTGCCTGGGTGCTGGGCCTAAATATATGCCAATGGACTGTTGCAGTTGTGGCTGACGTGAAGCCTGATTCTCTGCTATGACATGCAGACTGATTCTCTGCTGACATGAAGCCAGATCCTCTGTTACAGGACCTCTCTCCTCTGCCTGTGTGCTGGGCCTAAATATCTGACAATGGACTGTTGCAGTGGTGGCTGACGTGAAGCCTGATTTTCTGCTATGACATGCAGACTAATTCTCTGCTGACATGAAGCCAGATTCTCTGTTACGGGACCTCTCTCCTCTGCCTGGGTGCTGGGCCTAAATATATGCCAATGGACTGTTGCAGTTGTGGCTGACGTGAAGCCTGATTCTCTGCTATGACATGCAGACTGATTCTCTGCTGACATGAAGCCAGATCCTCTGTTACGGGACCTCTCTCCTCTGCCTGGGTGCTGGGCCTAAATATATGCCAATGGACTGTTGCAGTGGTGGCTGACGTGAAGCCTGATTCTCTGCTATGACATGCAGACTGATTCTCTGCTGACATGAAGCCAGATCCTCTGTTACGGGACCTCTCTCCTCTGCCTGGGTGCTGGGCCTAAATATATGCCAATGGACTGTTGCAGTTGTGGCTGACGTGAAGCCTGATTCTCTGCTATGACATGCAGACTGATTCTCTGCTGACATGAAGCCAGATCCTCTGTTACAGGACCTCTCTCCTCTGCCTGTGTGCTGGGCCTAAATATCTGACAATGGACTGTTGCAGTGGTGGCTGACGTGAAGCCTGATTTTCTGCTATGACATGCAGACTAATTCTCTGCTGACATGAAGCCAGATTCTCTGTTACGGGACCTCTCTCCTCTGCCTGGGTGCTGGGCCTAAATATATGCCAATGGACTGTTGCAGTTGTGGCTGACGTGAAGCCTGATTCTCTGCTATGACATGCAGACTGATTCTCTGCTGACATGAAGCCAGATCCTCTGTTACGGGACCTCTCTCCTCTGCTTGTGTGCTGGGCCTAAATATCTGACAATGGACTGTTGCAGTGGTGGCTGACGTGAAGCCTGATTCTCTGCTATGACATGCAGACTGATTCTCTGCTGACATGAAGCCAGATCCTCTGTTACAGGACCTCTCTCCTCTGCCTGGGTGCTGGGCCTAAATATATTCCAATGGACTGTTGCAGTGGTGGCTGACGTGAAGCCTGATTCTCTGCTATGACATGCAGACTGATTCTCTGCTGACATGAAGCCAGATCCTCTGTTACGGGACCTCTCTCCTCTGCCTGGGTGTTGGGCCTAAATATTTGCCAATGGACTGTTGCAGTGGTGGCTGACGTGAAGCCTGATTCTCTGCTATGACATGCAGACTGATTCTCTGCTGACATGAAGCCAGATCCTCTGTTACGGGACCTCTCTCCTCTGCCTGGGTGCTGGGCCTAAATATATGCCAATGGACTGTTGCAGTGGTGGCTGACGTGAAGCCTGATTCTCTGCTATGACATGCAAACTGATTCTCTGCTGACATGAAGACAGATTCTCTGTTACGGGACCTCTCTCCTCTGCCTGGGTGCCTGGGCCTAAATAAATGCCAATGGACTGTTGCAGTGGTGGCTGACGTGAAGCCTGATTCTCTGCTATGACATGCAGACTAATTCTCTGCTGACATGAAGACAGATTCTCTGTTACGGGACCTCTCTCCTCTGCCTGTGTGCTGGGCCTAAATATATGACAATGGACTGTTGCAGTGGTGGCTGACGTGAAGCCTGATTCTCTGCTGACATGAAGCCAGATTCTCTGTTACGGGACCTCTCTCCTCTGCCTGGGTGCCGGGGCCTAAATATCTGAGAATGGACTGTTCCAGTGGTGGGTGACGTGAAGCCAGATTCTCTGCTATGGGACCTCTCTCCAATTGATATTGGTTAATTTTTATTTATTTTATTTTTATTTTTATTCATTTCCCTATCCACATTTGTTTGCATGGGATTTACCTACATGTTGCTGCCTTTTGCAGCCCTCTAGCCCTTTCCTGGGCTGTTTTACAGCCTTTTTAGTGCCGAAAAGTTCGGGTCCCCATTGACTTCAATGGGGTTCAGGTTCGGGACGAAGTTCGGATCGGGTTCGGATCCCGAACCCGAACATTTCCGGGAAGTTCGGCCGAACTTCTCGAACCCGAACATCCAGGTGTCCGCTCAACTCTAGTAAAAACCTTTTAATACTTGCAGGATCGGCTCAGGTAAATTGGTCAGGTTTTGGCATTCTGTAATAAACAGGATATAAGCTAAAAGTGGCAAAATTGTAGGATAAATTAGGTTAAAAACATTTAATTTAGAGGCATCCAACGCAGTGCTGATATGTTTTAGTTTTGTGGTGTGAAAGGGAGCTTTGCTCTTCCATGCCCTCATACACACCATCCAAATATAAACCTGCCAAAAGGACACTTTTTACACGCATTGAACCCATAGAAAACTATATGTATGCTATATCTTGGTTTACAAATATAGCCATTGGATGTAAGGTGCAAATGTCTATTGGCTATACTGGATTTTATGTTGTGTTAGGTTCCTCTCAAAGTATATCTACAAAATTACATATTTGAACATTAGACAATCTGAACTAATTATGAGGGCAGTGGATGCCATTACGCCAAAATGACGCAACTTGCATCATCATTTGCAGGTCAAAATTAAAAATGAAACATAAAATGGGAAAAAGTGGCAGTGGTTGGTGCATGCACACTATAGGAAAAAGCAGCAGCATCTCTGGTGGCCAGGACCGTTGGCGCACACATAGGCTAGTGCTTTTTCCTTAAGCGTGCAACCACGACCACCCCTTATGGATTGCAGGGTGGTCGTAACCATGGAAACGAGCAGTGTAAAATGTGATGGAAAAATTAATCCAGACAGCAAAGAATGCAATATGGACAATCACAATACATTAGTAAGTGCCTTGTATTAACTTTCTCTACGTGATAAATGCTATTTGTTGAACTAAGACAACCTATTTATTGTCTGAACTGAGGTCTGTTGGGGGTCTGAGCTGAGGCTGATTGGGGTCTGATCTGAGACCAATGGGGGTCTGAACTGAGGCTAATGGAGGTCTGAACTGAGGCTAATGAGGGTCTGAACAGAGGCTAATCGGCGTCTGAGCTGAGGCTGATGAGGGTCGGATCTGAGGCTGATGGAGGTTAGGGGTCTCATCTGATGCTGATGGAGCTTTGGGGTCTGACCTAAGGTCTGATGAAGATTGGGGTTCTGATGTGAGGTCTGATGAAAAATATAGATATTTTTTTATTTTCCTCCTCTAAATCCTGGTTGCGTCTTATAGTCCAGTGCGTTTTATAGTCTGAAAAATATGGGTCTGTGATGTAAAATTATGAGGGCAGCATACACTTGTGACAGAGGCCCTAATGAAAATAATGGGTCACTTACTTATATTAACCCAGTGATCATCCTTTACCTAAGGTATCCTAACCTAGCTGAGCGCTGGAGTCCATTCAATGCACTGCACAAGCTCAGGATTCCTCATACTCATGAGCTCCCGACTTTCCCTGCTGCTGATTGGCTGCTGTCATCCTCTACTGAGTATAGGAAGAAGGCTGACAGCATTCCTCAAGCACAGAAGTGTTGAAACACAAGGGACATCTACCAGGAAAACCGAGTGCAGAGGAAAATAAAAATCTGAAAATGTATGTATGTATGTATTTCAACAGTACAAAAGTCTTTGCAGAGATTTTGGAATTATGGGACCACTACTCCCAACATCTTCTAACAGCTAGGTCAGAACGGCCAACATATCAGTCAATTCATCCAAATGACCAGCTGCCGTCTCTCAGTCCAAATAATGCACCCCTCTTTTGAAGTCTGTCAACTGGGCAACATTTTTTTTTGTTTTAATGAATGAGTATACATGTTATTAATAAATACAGTATATATATATATATATATATATATATATATAATAAAGTTTCTGACAAATTAATCTTATTAAAAGGGCAGCTGTAAAAATGTCACTGGTGAGCAGCAAACAGGTATGTGCAGCTGCTGGTGTCACTAACCCCTCGATGCAGGATCCTCTACTGGCTAGCAGTTTTGCATAAACCTGTACTTCAGCCACCCCTAACCAAAGTATGGAGGCCTCATGGTGGGCGCTTCAATCCTGTCTGTTTTTTTGGGAGCGACACACTGCCACAACTGCTGCTGTGATTATCGGGAGCCATCTCATATGACAGTCACAGTCGGTCACTGCTAGTATGATCCAAAGGACACTATGTGTAGGGGATCCTGCAGCCTCATGTGTAGCCTCTCATGGCAGGGCTGTCAACTGGCATATTTCAATAGGATAATGCTCGCCATCACACAGCAAGAACAGCAAGTCTCTGCCAGATTGCAACAGTTCCTTGGCCTGCCTGGTTTCCAGATTTATCGCCAGTAGAGAATTTATGGGAAAACTTCGGAAAACTATGATTGTGCAGGATCTTTATGCCCTACTGCAACATCTGTGGGCCAATGTGCCACAGGATACCATATGGAACCCAGGCTAGGACTGGCCCATAGAGGAAAAGGTGAATTCTCCGGTGGGCCCCTGAGCAAAGGTAGGACCCCAGTTTCCCTTTTCTTGCAGAAATGGCATAGGGCACAGTAGACTAAGCGCACTGCCTACAGCTATATATACATCTCAACCAGTCTGTGCATCAATATAAAAAAAATGGGTAGATAATCTAACAAACTGCCCATTTTATTATTATAGATTCATTATTGACTAAGAAGTCTTCTAGCCAGTACTCTTTTTGCTCAGGGACCCACCTTCTCAACATCTTTGTATGTTTCTGGCTCACATACCTATATATTAGGTATTGGGTGACATCTCTTCTTGCTGAACATACAAGCTGCCACTCAGGCATTGTAACAGTCATACAGATGCTGATATCTTCCTGTGGTATGTCATTTCAGACTTTTTCAACTTGGACCCCTTGTTCAGCTATGGTTGTTGTTGGCCGCTGTTCATTAGAGATTGATTGCCCCATCCAGTCCCAGAGTCAAAAAAGGCAGAAGGACTGGTTCCACAGTATCCTGGCCAAATTCAATGTTCCCTCCCCGAAAACCAGATGGGAATGGTTATGATAGCTGCGGCAGTGGCGTAGCTATAGGGGTCGCAGCGGTCGCAATTTCGACCGGGCCCCTAAATCAGGGGGGTCCACGGGCAGTGTTCCTTTTAAGCTGCGCGGGCAGTAATTATTGTGCCCCCGCTCACAAGTTTAATAAGTCCGCTCAGCGCTCACCCTGCTTCCAAAATGCCCACACACTTGCCAACACTAGTGATGAGTTCTTCCAAACTTCCTCCTTCTGTGTGCGTAATAAGCAGGGCGCCACCCACATATTCCCTCGCTACTGCTGCCTCCTTTTTATGATCGAAGAGGGGGAGCAGCAGTGCACAGAGAGAGGCAACGTGGAGGCAGCGGCGCCATCTTAGAAGCTAAACGTCTCCTGAGACTGAGAGCTGCCTGCTACATAAGTATGCTGAGGACAGTCCTGGAGGGCATGCTGCTGCAGAACACAGGGGGTGAAACTGTGAAAGTACCACTGGCAGGATAGTCTATCACTGGGATGGTGTGTTCCTGCCAGTGGTTTCACCCCTTGACCACGTCCTTTGTGTTCTGCAGGAGCATGCCCTCCACCTATATACAGCCTATACCTATACAGTCTACACCTATGGACAGCCTATAGCTATATACAGCCTATATCTACAGTATATACAAATTGTACGAAAATAGGATCGCGCTGCAGATATTTCTGAGGTCCTCTTTCACACCATGCGGTTTTACACCATCAGATCCAAGCACGGGACGAAATGTAAGTGCTTATAAAATTCCTCCCCTCATCCAAACCTATAAAAACCAAGGGGTCGCAGAATAGTGAAGCACATTCACATATATGTCCCGTAAAAAGGTTTATTGTACTCACAAATTCACACTTGTAATCAGCATATCAGAATTTAAAATCTCCACGCTGCTCAACCAGGGTTTCACTGCTTGAGCTTCGTCAGGGGCGTCCTGAGAGCATCAGATTGTTATGTAGCTGGATAGCGGCCGTGAGAAGGGCTTGGGTGGCCCCTCTGGGCATCGGCTCCCCAGGAAATTTTCCTGTAGGGTATGTGCCCAGTCACCCCTGTTTATGTCTGTCAGGAGTTTCTGGCTATGAAGTATAGGGACTGCAAAAAAGACACATATCTTGATTATCAAGAGAGACTCACTGAAGGTCTCCTATTTGGAAGTTAGGACACCAGACAACGGATCAGACTTACTAAACCTATAGATGGTGTAAAGTTAGACAGGCGGTCTAGGCTTACACCAACGTTTTTTGCAGTAGTTCCGGCTGGATGATAACATTTAGCGATGCAGCTGACAATTGTCAGGAGGGAAACGTTCCTTCCCAGCAATCACCTGCTCGCTAGCGGAGGAAACCGCTGATATTACATGCAGCGATCTCCTCCACACTATGGGGTGGAGTGATCGTTATGCCATCGCTCGTCGCCATTCTAGCTAGTCGTTTGCTGGCAGCAGATTATAATTACACAGCAGGATCTGCCACCAGCAAACAATTTTTAAGCATGCTTAAACATCTTGGCAGTATTACACTGCCGGATCATTGCTAGCAAGCATTACTACGAATGCTCTTTACCGATGATCTGGCAGACAATCTGCCAGTGTAATACAGCCCTAACTCTATGTCAGTTATGGATTGGCTTACTTTAACAGGTAACTGTCATGTTTTCTTTAAAAAATCAATTTTAGCATACAGTATGTTACTGCTGCAGCAGCATTATGCATAAAGCAATCTTTAGTTTCTTCTCATACCACTGTTTTCCTTGAGTTTTTCCCTTAGTTACGGTTGTTTAAACATTTACAATATGAGGACCTTCTCAAGGTGGCTCCTTTGCCAGTTCTCTGAGGCCAAAACTGCTTTCCCTCACTTTCCATACACACTTGCTGTAGCCAGCAGCTCCCTGCAAGCCAATCAGATTGGATTACTGAGAGACACGCCTCTGAAGCCTAATGCAGGCATGCAGTGTGAAGGACCACCCCTCCGTCTTCTGTTTATACTAAAAGGAAGACAGACAAGCCCTAGCAACAGTCTTTTAAGAGACAGGGGACATTAAAGGGGTATTCTGCTGGAATTGTCTTCTTTATCCTACACAAGATGGGATAATGTGTTCACACTCCGTAGGTAGTTTAGTGGTAGGAACCCATGCCACGCTAAGATACCTTGACGGTGGTGCAAAAGGGCTCCGATGTGTTCCTGACAGGAATACATTGGCTAAAGTCTCAGTTCTTAACATCAGCTTGAGGGATTAGCCAGTGCATATCTTTGTGGTGCAGCTTTCGCTGTGATTTATGTATTTTTATATTTGCATTCACACATTATCCCATCTCCTCCTGAGGAGGCAAGACGGCGAAATGTATGTCGAGGAGTCAGCTACCACCCACCCAGCTATTACCCTGGTAGGATTTGTCTTTTAACTAGATTAGAAGTTTTAGTAATTCTGCCACATAACGGTTACTAAATCTGGGAATGTATTTAGATTAGTGCATGCTGATATGTATCAGTGAGGATGTATTTCCCTATGTACCACTTTAGTGTGCAGTGCTTTCTGTAACCTGTAGATAATTGAGGTTAATTAGATGTCTCTACATATGTTGGTAACTATTATATACTTAGTATGACTATGTCTTGTCATTTTATTCTTGTCAGTTTAATAAATATTATATTTTAAATTCATGGGAATTTAGTTTACTCATTTTTGTGGCGCATATATCATAGTAATAGAGTATCTCAGTTACTGTTGTTATAGTTGGTCCAGACCTATTGGTGTATTAATCCAAAATAAAATGCATAAAATCACGGTATAGAAATATTTTTTATTTCCGTTTTATGTATTTTTTTTAGTTATCTAAAATACTTTTGTCTTTGCCAATAGGGGCTCCATAATTGTGCCTGCACACTGTGGCGGGATTACGTGCGTTTTTTCAGCGTGAATATTTGTGCAGGAAAACCTCAGGATGAAGGCTCATGCACATGAATGTGTGCCGGCCGGGCAAATTGCAGTCCGCATTGCACGGGCACTGACCATGTGCTCACCGTTTGCGGACGCGGACCCATTCACCATTTTTTTGCGATGGGGAGGCACAGACAGAAAACCCATGGAAGCACTCCGTAGTGCTTCCATGGGCTTCTGATCCATGCCTTCGTTCCGCACAATATCATCCAGATTGCGGACCCATTCAAATGAATGGGTCTTCAACCGTGATACAGTGCGCACACGGCCAGTACCCGTATATTGCGGAGCAGTGGCGTAGCTAGAAATGACTGGGCCCAACAGCTAATTTTTGAATGGGACCACCCTCCCCCAGTAATTTTTTTGCAACCCCTTCCTTTCATGCTGCCCCCATTCCTGTGGCTAGTAAAGAGCGCCTTCTCAGACCAGGCCTGGCAGCTGTTCCATCCGTTTTCTACACTGTCTATACTGTCACTGTGTATCATTTCATTGCGTAATACTGTTAAGGGGGCCCAGACAAAACCTTTTAGTCCTCCTCCTCCTGGATGGGCCTCTTCTGGGTCAGGGCCCCAAAGCAGCCGCTTCCCCTGCAGCTACGCCCCTGGCCGGGACACTTTTGTGTGCATATGCCCTAATACAGTTCCAGCAAAGTGTATGACATTAGACAAATCTCATGTACCTTTGCTTTTCTCTTAGGTGCAGAAATTGACCTGATGTGTGGATTTTGAAATCTGCGGCATTTCAATTGTTGCTGCATTTTTCTTACGCAGATTTCACCCTTTTCCGTGGAAGGGTGGGATCTGCTGAAAATCTGCACCAAAAACCGCAGAAAAAATGTGCCCAAACTCTGATAAATAGTGATTTATGTGCATTGTTTGTGCGGTTTTGGTGAGGCTTTGCTGCACATAAATCTGTACCGTGTGCAGCTACCCATAAGGCGGCTATCTGATAATTTATATTGATGACCTATCCTCTGATATCAAATCGGCAGGGGACCTCCGCCAGTCAGCTGTGAGAAGAGGCCGGAACGCTTCATTGGGGAAGATTTATCAAAACTGGTGAAAAGGAAAACTGGCTTAGTTGCCCATAGCAACCAATCAGATTCCACCTTTCATTTTTCAGAGCTGCTTTGGAAAATGAAAGGTGGAATCTGATTGGTTGCTATTGGCGGTTTGTGTATAAGGGTGTATAACACTGATGAGGTAACAGTAATACTCCATAAAACTTGTATTTGAAGTAGGAAGAGATTTATTTATTAAATCTGCCTCAAATAAACTAGTTAGGCCTCCTGCACACGAACGTGTGCGCCCGTGGTCCTGCTGCAGCCCGCATTTTGCACGAACACCGTCTGCGGGGCAGCCGCAGCAGATCACGGACACATTTACTTTAATGGGTCCGCGATCCAGCCGTTCCGCAAAAAGATAGGACATATTCTATCTTTTTTGTGGAACGGAAGTACGGGACGAAACCCCTCGGAAGCACTCCATAGTGCTCCAGTAGGGTTCCATTCCGTACCATTCCGCATCTCCGAATTTGCGGACACATTGAAGTAAATGGGTCCGCATCCGTGATGCGAAATGCACACGGAATGGTGCTCGTGTATTGTGGAACTGCAAATGCGTTCCGCAATACGGCAACGGGAAACACACGTTCGTGTGCAGGAGGATGCCATTCTCCCAAATCCTATGTTAAACTTTATGGTTTAACAAGCTGAGAGCTTCCTCCATGCCATGTGCTCACTTGCCACCTACTCTACAAAGAGGATACAGTGGACCACGATACCAGTAAATCACAGCGGCATGTACCGCATACTATTGTGCCGCTGATGGAATGTACACATGGAGATCTAATGTGACAATTAACCATTACAAAGCCACACGGATATACTCAGAGACGCCTACTGATCTTTATCTACTGCTACAATTCTATGTCAGCTATGTGACAAGTGGATGCAATTCTCAAACAGCAGATGGAGCTTGAAACAAACCCTCTCTCTATACTGTATATGTATATCTGTCTACCCTGTTACACATGTATCAGCAATATAAGGAACAGTATTCGTTTTTTTGCGTCCATAAGGGCTCATGCACACAAACGCATTTTTCCGTGTCCGTCACCTTTTTTTTGCAGTCCGAATGTGGAAGCATTCACTTCAATGGGGCAGCAAAAAAATGGAAATGACTCAGTGTGCATTCTGTTTCTGTATGTCCACATGGCCGTTCCACAAAAAATAGATGCCCACATTACGGACAAGGATATGACCGTTCTATTAGGGGCCGGCTGTTCTTTTCCACAAAGTACAGCATGCAAACGGCTGATGTTTTGCGGATCTGCAACTTGCGGACTGCAAAACAACAGTCGTGTGCATGAGCCCTTAGGCCTGATGCACACCACCGTTGTTCGGGTCCGCATCCGAGCGGCAAAATCTGCGGCTCAGGTGCAGACCCATTCACTTCAATGGGGCCGCAGAAGATGCGGACAACACTCCGTGTGCTGTCCACATCCGTTTCTCTGTTCCTTGGCCTCGCAAAAAAAAATAGAACATGTCCTATTGTTTGCGGAAAGCACACGGGTTGCTTCCATTTTTTGCGGATCCGCGGTTTGCGGACCACAAAAAACGGAACGGTCGTGTGCATGAGCCCTTAGGCAGACTTCTTGGCTATCATGACAGGTTTGTTTTAGTAAATTAAATCGCAGTTCTGGAGCTTCTTTTCTCATAACTCTGTCAGCGGAGCATTCACTACACACAGTGACATCGTCAGAAACACGCCAATATCTAGTCACCATCACCATCTGATCTGTCAGGAGAACAGAAACATTTGGAAAAAAAAAACAACAGGATCTGTTATTTTTAACTGCTCAGGGTGGGTTCACACTAGCGTTAGGGATTCCGTTATGGCTTTCCGTTATAACATGGTTATAACGGAAAATAACGGAATGCCCAGACAGAATGCAAAACAGAAACCTTTGACAGGCATTCCGTTTGCTTTCCGTCCTAATAGAAGCCTATGGGAAAGCATAACGGATCCGTCTGGGTCCCATTATGCAAGACGGAAAACAAAGTCTGTTTTGATTCCGATAGACTTCTATTAGGACGGAAAGCAAACTGAATGCCTTTTAAAGGCTTCCGTTTTGCATTCCGTCATAATACAAGTCTATAGGCAGAAGAACGGATCTGTCCTTCCGCCTTATGGATTCCGTTATTTTCCGCTATAACCATGTTATAACGGAAAGCCATAATGGAATCCCTAACGCTAGTGTATACCCAGCATCAGTTCACACTAAAAATAACTGATCTGTCTTTTTTTGAGCATCGATTCCAATCAGTTTGCATCAATTTATGTCAGTTCCGTCAGGGATCAGTTATTTTAGAAGGGAGAAAAAGTCCTAATAACAGATCTCTAACGGAACTGACAAAATGGATTTAAATTAATCATAAATGGGGCTCAAAACAACAGATCCATTTTTGTTTTTTGTTTTTCTGTTATTCTGACAGATCGGAAGAATGGAAAACAAAATGGTTATGTGAATGCACCCATAAAAGGGGATATTCCATAAGTAATGGAATCAGACATCATACAGTATTTGACAACGTCTTTGTAACAAAGCTAGAACCAGCCCTGTACCTCACATGGATTCAGAGAGCTCCCTATTTATTGCTACAATTGCTCTTCTTGGTTTATATCAAGATGGCAGTTCAAGGGGCGTGCCCTTTCTGCTACAGCTCACGGGAGCGTGTCCTTTCTGCTACAGCTCTATCACAGCTCAGAATGCTGTTGAAGGATGAAACTGAGTGTGTGTGGCCATCTCTGTGAGCAGGTCAAAGCAGAGAAAAAGAACAAGAGCAGATGGCACTACAAAGATACATATTATTGAATAACTCAGTGGCTGAGTTACATGCAATTACAAAAGTATTCAGATCCAGATGCTGGTTTGAAAAATGTAGAATATTTTCAGTGGGACAACCCCTTTAGTCATACATTTCTAGGAGGAATAGCAAAGGAGCAATGCAAAGCCCTAACAAAAGATTTCAGAGTTGTTATTTCATGAAGAATACAAGTATTTACTAAAATAGACATGACCGGTAAGATGACAGGTTTTTTGGAACGCTGCAGCAGTTTCATTTATTTTTTTATTTTTTGCTAATGTTTAGGGACAGTGACGGAACATTTTTGTAATAATGAGCGTTGGTGACATGGGATTCAAGCGCTGGGGGACAGTGGCGTTGCTAGGGCTGGTGTCACCCAGTGCGGTAGAAAATGGTGTCACCCCCGGAAGCAATAATTTTTTAGTCATATAACCAATAATTTAGTTATATAATGATTTAGTTATATAATGTGGTACAATAATTTAGGCTACTTTCACACTAGCGTTCGGGTGTCCGCTTGTGAGCTCCGTTTGAAGGCTCTCACAAGCGGACCCGAACGCATCCGTCCAGCACTAATGCATTCTGAGTGGACGCGGATCCGCTCAGAATGCATCAGTCTGGCAGCGTTCAGCCTCCGCTCCGCTCAGCAGGCGGACACCTGAACGCTGCTTGCAGCGTTCGGGTGTCCGCCTGGCCGCGTGGAGGCAAGCGGATCCGTCCAGACTTACAATGTAAGTCAATGGGGACGGATCCGTTTGAAGATGACACAATATGGCTCAATCTTCAAACGGATCCGTCCCCCATTGACTTTACATTGAAAGTCTGGACGGATCCGTCTGAGGCCATTTTCACACTTAGAAATATTTTAACAATATAATTTAGACGGATCCGTACTGAACGGAGCCGCCGTCTGCATTATATGAGCGGATCCGTCTGAGACGGATCCGCTCTGAACGCAAGTGTGAAAGTAGCCTAAGTTAATAATAATTTAGTTATATAATGTGGTACATAATGTGGGCAAAATATACCTAATTACATACCATTCCCAATACATCAACTTATTTTTATGTGAAAAATGGCTATTTTTTTTTTTTTTTTAAAGTGATACACTTTGGTGCCAGGTGGTGTACCATAATAAAAATGCCAGGGTACACCCCCTGGCACCAAAGAGTATCACTAATAAAAATGTAAATAGCCTTTTTTCACATAAAAATAAGTTTATTTATTGGGAATGTTATGTAATTAGGTATATTTTGCCCACATTATGTACTGTGGGACTCTTTGTTTATTATATATAAATATAGGGGACACGTACTGTGCAGTAAAAATATTGCTATTGCCAAAGTCAGGAGGTAGGCAGGCTGGCAGCTCCAACAGCCCTCCGATGCGGCGCTTGCCATCCGCCGCGGCCCCACTGACGGACTCAGTCACGCCTCCTTGGGCCTGAGCACCGCACGCACCGCACGGCACACACGTAGGCTTACACAATTTAGAGATGGGAAGTTCGGATCTTTTTCATGAATCGGATCTTCGGTTCACTTCCTGAGCCGGCAGAAGCAAGTGAACTGAAGATCAATGCGCATGCTCAGCTCATCGAATCTTCGGTTCACTTGCTGAGTCGGCTCTCAAGTGAACCGAAGGTCTGGAGGGACTCTGCTGCAGTGAATGCAGTGGAGCAGACTGATGTAATTACACTGTATAGTTATTGCAGGGATTTAGATAATTGTCTAAGAGTTTATTAGTTAAAAGAATCCTGTCACCAAGTCCCTGCCAGGCTTCCTACTCTGCTACAAGCACCCTATACACACACAGTTACACACACAGCTCTTCTACATGCAATCTATACCCCCCTATAGCACCCTATACACACACAGCTCTGCTACATGCAGTCACCACCCCCTTCCTTGTCAGGGGACAGGGAGCCGCAGAGCAGGGAGCCTGGCAGGGACTCAGTGACACGATTCTTTTAACTAATAAACTCAGACGATTCTCTGAGTCCCTGCGACTCACCCTGTGCTGTGAGTCAGTGCTGGACTGCTGGCTGCCTCTGATTGGTTGGAGGGCGGGGAGGGGCGGGGCGAGCTTCCACTCTCGGCTCCTATTACACTGCCTGCTGCTGCCGGCTATCTGACTGAGCTGTTTCACTCGATCAGCTCAGTCAGAATACACATAGTAAGTCAGTCCGGCGGCCGGAGGGGGCGGGTGACACCCCATCAGACTGGTGTCACCCGGTGCGGCCCGCACCCCCCGCACCCCCCTTGCAACGCCACTGCTGGGGGACATATATGAGGACAGTGCAGTTTCTAGGTAAAATTTCTCTCAGGGCGAGTGTCAAAAAAACTCCCCCCCCCCCCGGTAACAGACAGGCAGGCAGTGCTGACCTCACTCACTGTACGTCACGCAGTGCGTGAGGTACAGTGAGTGAGCGCCGCCGCCCGCACTGCCTGCCTGTGGGGGGACATTATTTTTAATAAGGATCACTATGGACATTATTTAGAATGGAGGCTGCTGTGGATGTCATTATAACTGTATAATGTCTGATAGGCCTAGTCCTGAGTTATATTACCCTGCCCATGCCCTGTATAATAATGTACCCTGATACCCCTTAGTTATATTACTCCAGCGGGGTAATATAACTTAAGGCTACTTTCACACTAGCGTTCGTCGGTCCGCTCGTGAGCTCCGTTTGAAGGGGCTCACGAGCGGACCCGAACGCAGCCGTCCAGCCCTGATGCAGTCTGAATGGAGCGGATCCGCTCAGAATGCATCAGTCTGGCGGCGTTCAGCCTCCGCTCCGCTCGCCTCCGCACGGACAGGCGGACAGCTGAACGCTGCTTGCAGCGTTCGGGTGTCCGCCTGGCCGTGCGGATCCGTTCAGACTTACAATGTAAGTCAATGGGAACGGATCCGCTTGAAGATGTCACCAATTGACTCAATCTTCAAGCGGATCCGTCCCCCATTGACTTTACATTGAAAGTCTGAACGGATCCGCGCAGGCTACTTGCGCACTTGCGAATTTTTTTAAAGTTATTAATGCAGACGGATCCGTACTGAACGGAGCCTCCGTCTGCATTAATATGAGCGGATCCGTTCAGAACGGATCCGCCCGAACGCTAGTGTGAAAGTAGCCTTAGGGGTATCAGGGATGGGTACATTATTATACAGGGCATGGGCAGGGTAATATAACTCAGCTCAGGACTAGGCCTATCAGACATTATACAGTTATAATGAGTAATGACACCCACAGCAGCCTCCATTCTAAATAATGTCCATAGTGATCCTTATTAAACTTAATGTCCCCCACAGTGACAGTGGCCCCCATTTTCATGTCTCCCACAGTGGCCCCCCCCCCCCATTGTAATTAATTCCCCCCATTGTAATTAATGCCCCCCCCCCCCCATTGTAATAACCCCCATCCCCCCATTGTAATTAATGCCCCCCCCAGACCATCACTCGCCTCACAGCAGGCATCAGCACTGCTCAGGGGCTCAGGGCGGGCGGTAACAGGCAGGCAGTGCGGCGCTCACTCAGTCACTGTATGTCACGCACCTGCGCCGCCTAGTGGGAGGAGCAGGCGCGTGACGTCAGTAAGTCTGACCAGGGCCGGTGCAAGGATTTTTGCCGCCCTAGGCAAGATAAAAATTGGCACCCCCGCCCCCCCCCCCCCCCTTATCAGATCCGGAATTGCGGACCCGGATCCGCAATTCCGAACCTGAAAAAAAATAGTACATGTCCTATTCTTGTCCCCAATAACGGACAAGAATAGGCATATTCTCTTAGTGCCGGCAATGTGCGGTCCGCAAAATGTAGTATTAATAACTAAACAATTAAATAATACACATATTGCATTGTCTACTTACCACCAGGACAATACGATGATCTGGTCTCTGGCTGCAGTCTGGCTCTGGGGACTCCCTTGTCACTCTCTTCTCCCCCCCTCCCTTGTCACTCTCTTCTCCCCCCCCCCCTTGTCACTCTCTTCTCCCCCCCCCCTTGTCACTCTCTTCTCCCCCCCCCTCCCTTGTCACTCTCTTCTCCCCCCCCCTCCCTTGTCACTCTCTTCTCCCCCCCCCTCCCTTGTCACTCTCTTCTCCCCCCCCCCTCCCTTGTCACTCTCTTCTCCCCCCCCTCCCTTGTCACTCTCTTCTCCCCCCCCCTCCCTTGTCACTCTCTTCTCCCCCCCTCCCTTGTCACTCTCTTCTCCCCCCCTCCCTTGTCACTCTCTTCTCCCCCCCTCCCTTGTCACTCTCATTCTACTACTCCCCCCCCCTCTTGTCACTCTCATTCTACTACTCCCCCCCCTCCCTTGTCACTCTCATTCTACTACTCCCCCCCCCCTCTTGTCACTCTCATTCTACTACTCCCCCCCCTCCCTTGTCACTAGTCTCATTCTACTCCCCCCCCCTCCCTTGTCACTAGTCTCATTCTACTCCCCCCCCCTCCCTTGTCACTAGTCTCATTCTACTCCCCCCCCTCCCCCTCCCTTGTCACTAGTCTCATTCTACTCCCCCCCCCTCCCCCTCCCTTGTCACTAGTCTCTAGTCTCATTCTACTCCCCCCCTCCCCTCCCTTCCCTTCCCTTCCCCTCCCTTGTCACTAGTCTCATTCTACTCCCCCCCCTCCTCCTCTCATTTCCTCCCCCTTGTCACCTCTAATGTAGCGTGGCCGAGCTCTGTTCGCTCCGCGGTACAGGAGCTTTTGTTTCCTGTACCCGGCTGACAGGAAGTGCTCACTTAGTGTGCACTTCCTTTTAGTCCGGCCGGGTACAAGAAACAAATGTTCCTGTACCCCGGGCCGGACCGAACAGAGCTCGGCCACGCTACATTAACAACTCAGCAGTCTGCAGCGCAGGCAGGCTGCGCAGCACTGAGCCGGCCGCTCAGGAGGCTCAGCATGAGGGGCGCCGCCGGCCGGCCGCCCGATCATTTACCATCATAACGATTTTCTTTTTTTTTTTTTTTTTTTACCTCAACGGGCGCCCTGCTGCTGACAGCGCCCCGGGCGGCCGCCCGTCCCGCCCGCCCCTAGAAACGGCCCTGTATGAGGATAGTAAGCTACTAGCATTCTCGCAAATCCAGGACAGGTTCCTAGTACCAAGCACCCTGTTTTATAGGTACCTTCAGTTGCGACATGCACTTCAGACCCAATTTAGAGGCGGTGGTAGAGGCATATCCGAGTATTCCATCATCGGAATACTGAGGTCTCAAGGCCCTAGGGGGATTGTGTCGGCCCTCTATACCCACTTGCTAGACTGCCGTATGCTGGTGACCCCGCTGGCTGTAGAGGATAGGTGGAAGGGGCTTATACCCTCCTTGACCAATGAGGAGTGGGAGGAGGCTTTATTGGCACCTACTAGAGTGTCTCCCTCTATTAACAATAGGATGACGCAGCTCTTCATTTTGCATTACAGCTATTTAACCCCTACCAGGCTTCACAAGATGGGCAAGATGGACAGCTCCAGGTATCACAGGTGCAGTGTGGAGGGTGCAGACTTTTGGCACCTGATGTGGGACTGTTCATACATCCGGCAGTATTGGGTATCTGTACTGGAGACTCTCAGGGCCCTGGTGCCTCCAACACTGCAGCTGTGTCCCAAAATGTGCATCCTGGGTATAGTAGACGAAGAATCTTGGTCACACTATCATAAGATCTTCCTGGAAAGAACACTGTTTATGGCCAGAAAGGCAATCGCCCTGCGCTGGGTGGGGGACATTCCCCCCTCCAGGGGTCAATGGCTTTCCCTAGTGAATGCTGCGGTATCTATGGAGAAAATAGTCTACAAGCATAGGGGATGCCCGCAGAAGTTTAATAGGGTATGGGGGGCCTGGTGCTCGTCCTCACTCACCATGCATGACTCGAGCCGGTACCTGGTTCCCGACGGTTCTTGATAACCTCTCTATGGGCATGCAAAGGGGCTTGAGAGCCGGCTCTGGCTGACCTTCTTAGGCTCACAGTGTTGGCCTATATTTGTTATATACCCGCATGTTTTTGTACCTCGATAATACAGTCTGTGTTGATATTCTGCATATTGTACTCTGACGACCACAGTTGATCGAATATGTCCGTAATCTTCTTTGTGCACTGCATTTGCTTTTATGAATGGCCCCTGCGAGGGTCACTGTGATTTCTATGTGCCATGCTTGTCATGTTACTTTGCAATAAAACGAGTTAAAAAAAATAATAATAATGAGCGTTGGTAAGGGACATCCATCTTCTAACAACATAGGAGAGCCAGGCTGTGCGGGAGCTGGGGGCGTCTGCCTGCCCTGCTCCCTCACAGCCTGGTGGCGACAGGAGCCTTATGTGCTTATAAAGTATACAGTGTATACATTACCACTTTTTTTTTTATAAAATATGAACTTCTACACTATTGTATATGCTCACTGACCAGAGCTGTCAGTTAGCTTTCCCCCTGCATCTCCTAGTGTGCTGACTAATGAACCAGCCGCCGGGAGCGATACCTGTGTGAGCGGTAAGCGTTCACTATAGGCAGGCAGAGGGAAGCTGCTATACAGTATATAGGTGCCAGGCTCGGACTGGCCCACAGGAGTACAGATGAATCCCCCGGTGGGCCCCAAGCAAGCTGGTCCACTAGTTCCCCACCCCCTACACATGGCACAGTAGAGTGCATACAGCATCTCAACCAGCCTATGTCCGTATAAAAACTGGGGAAATTATTAAAGATGCATCTGTTGGCTGAGGTGACTTGTAGGCACAGTGGTAGGCCAGTCAGTATCCTTCCAGGCACCCACCTTCTTGAGGTCATTGCAGAGACCCCTATAAGGGTCCATTCACACGTCCGTTGTTTCTTTCCTGATCTGTTCCTTTTTTTGCGGAACAGATCTGGACCAGTTGCATACCCATTCATTTTCAATGGGTCCAGCACAATGTCCGATTTTTTTCAGGACCCATTGAGAATGAATGGGTATGCAACTGGTCCAGATCTGTTCCGCAAAAAACGGAACAGATCAGGAAAGAAACAACGGACATGTAAATGGACCCTAATCCAGGTGCAGGTAAAAACACAGAACAGGTACAACTCCTCATACCTTATTTCTGTGCAGGCTCCACTTCTGGCTTACAATCACTGATTGAAATCACTGCTCGTCAGTGAAGCAGACCGCTGCATTTACATGCAGTGATCTCCTCCACAGTATGGTGAGGACGATGGCTAATGCCATACAGAATCATTGTTTGCCGGCAGCAGGGCATGTTTAGACAGCAGGATCTGCTGCCGGCAAGCAGATAATCGCTAACGAGCGTTCCTACAAACACTTGTAAGCGATTATCTGGCCAATCTGGCCATTTACACTCGGCCAGTGTAAAATGGCCTTTAGAGTGACAAACAATAAAAATGCCTGTAAGGAACCATAAGGAGGACCATTTGGCTCCGGGAAGGAAAAGAGGTAGGGATAGGGGCCAATATGTATAAAATGGACATGGCTACATAGCTGGCTACAGGTAGTCTAAGGGGAGGTAAGAGGTCAATAGAGTGTGGTTCTTTGGGTGGAAAACAGGTAGATAACTGGGTGAGGGGATCCGGAGTGGAATAGTGTTGGGGGAAGCAGTTGAGGAATAGCACAGGTTAAAGCAAGACCCACTCACCCAGCCCTTATTATGTTTTTTGTGATGTTCTATCTTTTCAAGCGGGATTGTGGTACTTCACACACTTAGTCAGGCTTTTATCATTCTGTAACTTCCACACCCATTAATGGTGGGCGTCATGCACAAGCACCCACCTCTCTACAGAACATTATAGCAGACAGCATGCTGCCGATGACCTTTATGCCTATGGAGGTTAAAAGGCCCCGTGTGATTGAGGAGTTCAGAGATGTGGTATATCCCATGGATTTACCATGAATGTTCAAGATGGGAAGAACCCAGAAGATTTGCAAACCTGATCCCTATATATAAGATACACTATATGGACAAAAGTATTAGGATATACATTACACCTACAGGCTAGGTCTACACGACGACATTTTTCGTGCGACAGATAGGGCGCTACATTTGTCGCGCAACATTTTGTTGCACTAATGTCGTGCAACAATTTTTATAATGGCAGTCTGTGGTGTCGCACTGCAACATGCGACATGCTGCGACTGCGATGCAACAGTCGCAGAAAAATGCATCTCGAATGGATTTTCTGCGACTGTTGCATCACAGTCGCAGCATGTCGCATGTTGCAGTGCGACACCATAGACTGCCATTATAAAAATTTGGCGCACGACATTAGTGCAACAAAATGTTGCGCAACAAATGTCGTCGTGTAGACCTAGCCTAATGACACTCCATTCTAAAGCCAGAGGCATTAATATGGCGTTGGTCTCTGCATTCCAGCTAAATCAGTTTCCACTCTTCTGAGAATGCTTGCTACCAAAAAATTTTGTATGTCGAAAATATTTTTCCCATTATCCAGAAAAGCATTTGTGAGGTTAAACACTAATGTTGGATAAGAGGGACTAGCTTGCAATCTCAGTTTGAGTTCATCCCAAAGTTAGGGTTTAGATGAGGGTTCTGTGCAGGCCAGCCAAGTTCTTCCACACCAAACACACCCAACCATGCCTCTGCAGATCTTGCATTCAGGAGTGGATTAAGTGTCCCAAAGGCCTGGGGCTGTTCCTCAATCTTGGGCCCCACGAGAAAGTACTGTACTGCAAATTATACCACTCCCCCAGCCATAGTTCTAATGAAGTATAGTAGATGAACATTACATACTGCCCTATCACACATACAGGATAATACAGCACCACATACAGTACCCATTAAATTCAGTGATGTCTCCTCTGATGTAGATGTTCTCTTTCCTCATCTTCTCCACTGGATGTCGACCAGCTGTTATTTCAGATATTCCTCCAATTTTCCATTATCCAACCCCTAAAGTACTCTCAGTAGTTACACTGCCCCATGTAGTGCCTTAGGTATTTATATGTTCCCCAATATGGCTTATTGCACCCTGTAGAGCCTATTACCCCCCCCCCCCCCAGCAGAGCCATTACTGCATCTACAAACATGTGCTCACAATAGCCGTTTTTTTATTTAGCCAGATACAATTAATTAAATCCTTAGGTAATGTCTGCTATTCAGAACATTAAAGGGTTTATTTAGATGCTAGACTGGCTAAATTCTGTAACTGCGTTGTGAATGCATGTTCGTTGATGCAGTAACTGCGCGCAGTTATACCAGGAAAGGTTTAAGGACCTTAACATGTATAGCTTGGAAGAAAGAAGAGACAGAGGGGATATGATAGAAACTTTTAAAAACATAAAGGGAATCAACTCGGTAAAGGAGGAGAGCATATTTAAAAGAAGAAAAACTACCACAAGAGGACACAGTTTTAAATTAGAGGGGCAAAGGTTTAAAAGTAATATGAGGAAGTATTACTTTACTGAGAGAGTAGTGGATGCATGGAATAGCCTTCCTGCAGAAGTGGTAGCTGCAAATACAGTGGAGGAGTTTAAGCATGCATGGGATAGGCATAAGGCTATCCTTCATATAAGATAGGGCCAGGGGCTATTCATAGGATTCAGATCTATTGGGCAGACTAGATGGGCCAAATGGTTCTTATCTGCCGACAGATTCTATGTTTCTATGTTTCTATGTTATTAACTACTTCACACCTGCACTGTATGCCCGGACCCTAAGGTTGCGCTGACCTCAGCCATTAATGCTAGATGGCCGTCAGTCTGTGCCTTGCACATTAATCCCCATCATGTACTCCTACTGCAATATATATCATTATGTAGGAATGAACTGGGAGATTACTCGCAAATAGGCATTAAGAGTGTGTTCACGTCATAACGTTGATAACCACTGAGGAAGAGGTCAGCAAGACCTCAAAACGCGTCTGGTGCTGTATACCGATGCTCTGAAAGATTCTACAATTAATCGAAGCATGGCCATACAATTTTAAACTCTACGACCGAATCTAGTGAGACGATCCTTCAGCAATACAAAAAATTAAGGCAAGAAGTGATCTGAACCCGTGACCTCGCATTCAAACTCCCGCGAAAACTGTGCACTGAGAGGGACGCACAGGCCGTCCAGGCAACTGCATGAAAGCCTGACCTCGATACAGGTATTGATCCGCTCCGAATGCATACACCTGAGCGCACACCAGCCAGTGTGAAGATCGCATACCATCAGGTGGGGTGAGTGCTCAGTGAGCAACCATTTATCCGCACACTGCTATTATATTGCGGCTACAAAAAACTGTTACTTGTGGTTTGGATGTAAGGCTAGACCAAAGCGTGCACAAGTAATAGGCTGCCAGCAATTCAGCGGTAATACCAGATGCATCAATAAGGACTTTTATTGGTATATTTATTTCGACAGGAATTTACCTTGCACCTTATTCCTTAGCGATTCTATACTGCATTTTATTGTTTTACTATTGTATCTTTTATTGTTGCATTTTATTGTGATTTTTTGTAATTAACCCTATATTAGTATTAAATAGTGTGCCTGCTCCATGGTGGGCTGAGTGCTTGCCTATTTAATCTATTGTTCACGTCATGTTTTTGCCATCCGTTTGACAAAAGTGTTGGGAAAAAAATGGAATACAAAAACATAACACACCACACTATCCTGCAGAGACCGGTAAAAAAATATGTAAGTTAACATATTCGGTAATTTTTCTTACAATACAACTCTGTGGTGACGGATGAGTCTGGCGAATCCGTTAACATATACATATTTTGTGTATACAAAACAGATAGCAAAATCGTGTTGTGAACCTGGCCTAATTCAGTTAAAGGGTTTCTACCACTTAGGTGTCACATATTTAGCTGTCAGACACTAGCGATCCGCTAGTGTCTGCTCTGGCCAACCATCCTAATATAATTGCTTTTGGGGCGGTGGTTTGGCTAAAAAAACTACTTTTATTAATATGCTAATGAGCCTCTATGGGGGCGTCATTAGCACCTAGAGGCTCCGTCTACCTTCAGAAACTGCCGCCGCCGAGCGCATCCCTCCAGCCCGCCCATCTCCTCCTGAATGCGATCGTATGTATTCTGCGCATGCGCAGTGAATGTCTGACCGCTTCCTTGCTCAGACATCTCCACTGCGCCTGCGCGATGACGCCATAGTGCTCCGAGGAACAGGCGCAGTGGAGATGTATGAGCAGGGAAGCTGTCAGACATTCACTGCGCATGCCCAGAATACAGGCGCTCACAAGGAGGATCGCATTCAGGAAGAGATGGGCGGGCTGGAGGGACGCGCTGGGCGGCGGCAGTTTCTGAAGGTAGACGGAGCCTCTAGGTGCTAATGACGCCCCCATAGCACCTAGAGGCTCATTAGCATATTAATAAAAGTAGTTTTTTTAGCCAAACCACCGCCCCAAAAGCAATTATATTAGGATGGTTGGCCAGAGCAGACACTAGCGGATCGCTAGTGTCTGACAGCTAAATATGTGACACCTAAGTGGTAGAAACCCTTTAAATGTACAATGCAGGAAGGGTGCATGATCTTTGTGCAAGCACTAACAGCTGGGATCACACAGAAAACTAGAACCCCGACCATTTAACTCATTATGCACCATGACTAAAGCAAATGTGCTGAAAGGGATGGTCTCCCCTTTGATATCACTTTTTTTTTTTTTTAAAGAGGTTCTCTGCGATTTCCGTATTAACAGCCTATCCTCAGGATATTTTGTCAATCTGAGATCAGTAGGAGTCTGACTCCCGACACCCCTATCAGTACTTTTAGTCCGGTCGCCTCTCGGCATGCGCTGCCGTGCTGCCTCCGGAACTCCGCCCCCGCCCCCATTATAATCAATGGGGACGGAGCGTCAGTCCGGGGGCACAGGTGAACTAGCGGCAGGACGGATCCAGGCTGTTCACCTGCCGAAACAGCCTGCCGGACTCCCCTGCCGCTAGTCATTAATGTAGTGACAGTGTGGTCTCTCTGCCTAAAATGACAGCTGCCGCTGCCCTCACTCGCTCTGCTATGCTGCTCTGCCTCTCTTCACACACTCCCAGCCCAGTGCATCACAAGGTTAAGATTTAGCTCAGGTAAATGTTCTGTTCAGGATGTCAGAGGGATGGGCATAGTGGGTACTATCACAGACATGTGATTGGAGGAGGTATGCAATGACGTGAGTCCCTCCCTCCTCACTCTTCATTCCCTTGCTTCTTTCACTTGGGGCCCGGCTGTTATAATTGCAGCAATAGCGCTGCATGGGACATTATTATTAAGTATGGCGCACAGGCGTTTGGGACAGGGATGAGCCCTTCACTGACGTTGGCCCCGGGCTGACGACCCAAACGCCGCTATTATAATCCGCCATTGCTTGCATTGTGCACTGGGGTACAGTCATGATGGAAGAGAAAAGAGCCTTTCACAAATGGTTCCCACAAAGTTGGAAACACAGAATCATACAAAATGTCTTGGTATACTGAAGAATGAAGAGTTCCCTTCACTAGAACTTAATCGACCTAGGCCAACCCCATTATCACTTATCCACCAAACTTTTCAGTTGGTGCAATGCTGTCAGGCAGGTAACATTCTCGTGATTTCTGCCAAACCCAGACTTGGCTATCAGATTGCCAGATAAAGAAGCATGAGTGGCTTTATACTACTTCATCTGATGCTTGGCATTGTGCCTGGTGACGTAAGGCTTGCATGAAACTGCTGAAGCTCCAGCTGCACTTTATGTGCTGATGATAATGTCAGAGGATGCTGGAATTCTGCAGTTATCGAGTCAGCAGAGCGTTGGCAACTTTTATGCACTATGGGACTCAGCACTCAGCGACCCCACTCTGTAACTTTATGTGAAGTTGCTGTATGTATTTAACTACCCATATCCAGCAGTGTCTGTCTCTCCACACAGCCTGGATGGATGGTGACCTACAAAGTTTACATAACCAGAGGCAAAATACAATATGGAACAGATAAAGGGCTTGACACAGCTGGTTCAAGATCTTGTAGAGAGGCCTAAAAATCAGGAGACTTCACAAAATACAACTGAAGAAACTGCTCCTATGTTGCAGTATAACCCAAGGTAGATCTTCCAGGTTTTCTAGAGATCAGAAATTATTTCCAGGAAAGTTGTTATATTTCTGTTTGAGACCTCATTTGTTTGGTACTGAGCAGCAACAGATGGGGCTAATCATGTCTCTTCTGAAGTGAGATCTGCATGCCTGGGCCTTCTCCTTGCATCCTAGTGTTCCTGAACTGTTATCTGAAGATACATTTTTTGCAGACTTGGACCTTTAATATGAAGAACTAGATTGCATGGCTGTGGCTGAAGCGAATTTCCTCTCTCTCCATCAGGGTAATCATCCTGTTGAAGAATGCTGATTTAAGTTTAGAAGATGGTCAATAGCTTGCCAATGGAATGCTCCAGTCCTTTTTGTCATTTTTGCCAAGGTTTGTCAGAAACACATTTAAGGGAACTCAAGAAAGAGTACACCTTCTTGCCACTAATTCTGTCTAAACCCAAAGCTATTCCTCTGTTATCTGAGGAACCTATGCAGTTGGGATCCACAAAATCTTCCCAGGATTAAAGAATTTCCATTGTGGAGATACTGGACATACTGTTGCAAGAAAATGTATGTGAACCCTTTGGAATGATATGGATTTCTGCACAAATTGGTCATAAAATGTGATCTGATCTTCATCTAAGTCACAACAATAGACAATCACAGTCTGCTTAAACTAATAACACACAAAGAATTAAATGTTACCATGTTTTTATTGAACACACCATGTAAACATTCACAGTGCAGGCGGAAAAAGTATGTGAACCCCTAGACTAATGACATCTCCAAGAGCTAATTGGAGTGAGGTGTCAGCCAACTGGAGTCCAATCAATGAGATGAGATTGGAGATGTTGGTTACAGCTGCCCTATAAAAAACACACACCAGTTCTGGGTTTGCTTTTCACAAGAAGCATTGCCTGATGCGAATGATGCCTCGCACAAAAGAGCTCTCAGAAGACCTACGATTAAGAATTGTTGACTTGCATAAAGCTGGAAAGGGTTATAAAAGTATCTCCAAAAGCCTTGCTGTTCATCAGGCCACGGTAAGACAAATTGTCTACAAATGGAGAAAGTTCAGCACTGCTGCTACTCCCCCTCGGAGTGGTCGTCCTGTAAAGATGACTGCAAGAGCACAGTGCAGACTGCTCAATGAGGTGGGGAAGAATCCTAGAGTGTCAGCTAAAGACTTACAAAAGTCTCTGGCATATGTGGACAGATGAAACAAAAAATGAGTTGTTTTGAAGAAATACACAACACTATGTGTGGAGAAAAAGAGGCACAGCATACCAACATCAAAACCTCATCCCAACTGTGAAGTATGGTGGCAGGGGCATCATGGTTTGGGGGTGCTTTGCTGCATCAAGGCCTGGGCGGATTGCTATCATCAAAGGAAAAATGAATTCCCAAGTTTATCAAGACATTTTGCAGGAGAACTTAAGACCATCTGCCCACCAGCTGAAGCTCAACAGAAGATGGGTGTTGCAACAGGACAACAACCCAAAGCATAGAAGTAAATCAACAACAGAATGGCTTAAACAGAAGAAAATACGCCTTCTGGAGTGGCCCAGTCAGAGTCCTGACCTCAACCTAATTGAGATGCTGTGGCATGACCTCAAGAAAGCGATTCACACCAGACATCCCAAGAATATTGCTGAACTGAAACAGTTCTGTAAAGAGGAATGGTCAGGAATGACTCCTGACCGTTGTGCATGTCTGATCTGCAACTACAGGAAACATTTGGTTGAAGTTATTGCTGCCAAAAGAGGTTCAACCAGTTATTAAATCCAAGGGTTCACATACTTTTTCCACCTGCACTGTGAATGTTTACATGGTGTGTTCAATAAAAACATGGTAACATTTAATTATTTGTGTGTTATTAGTTTAAGTAGACTGTGATTGTCTATTGTTGTGACTTATGTATAATAGGTTTTATTAAATCAAAGACATATAAATTGTCACAGCGTTAACATTCTCAAAGCGTGGATGGTGCAATGGGACCCCAAGTGTCCAATGCGGTCAAAGGATAAAGAGAATAAGTACTGATATGAAGCGCATGTAAAGGTTACAACAAATGCCATCGTTAATCCACTATAGAATTCTAACAGCTAAAAAGCTAAGAAATATCCTAGCATCTAATCAATGTCATCTCTAAACTAGATTTCAAACTCACTTATTATTTCTGAGCAATAATAGTACATATTACACCCTTAATATGAACAGAAAAAAAAAAAAGGAAGACAGGGGAGGGTCAAGGGAAGCAGCTACAGAAATTGGGGAGACAAGGGGAACCGAGCCACAGGAGATTGTGTAGAGGCCTGTAAGATCTAGACAGTCACTGTGCACCAATAAGATCAGCAAACTCTGGGGAATCCAAAAATTGAAGTAAAGAGTCACAATTACGCGTAAAGGAGTTGGATCTTTCCTGTTCAATCGATATCAGCTCCTCCATGCGTAATATAAATTTCAACTCTCTAGCCCATTCAAGCAATGTAGGGGGAGAGGTGGACTTCCAGTGTCTGGGGATGACCAGCCTCGCACTTGCCAGGAAGTGTCTCAGGACTCCTTTCTTGACCTGGGCAAGAGAACCAGGAATTAGTGATAACAATGTAAGTTGGGGAGTATTAGAAATCTATCTGGAGCAAAAATTTGGAGCAAATCTGTAAAACACGGTCCCAGAACGAATGGATTTTCGGACAGCTACACCAAATGTGCATCAGCGAACCCCTATTGTTTTTCACATCTCCAACATTGTTCGGAAACCGTAGGGAACATCCGGTGTAATCTGGTGGGACAGTAGTACCACAGCAAGAGAATTTTGTAGCTCTTTTCCTTGACCTGAGATGCCAGTGAGATACCATGGGAGAACGTACACATCTTCTCTACCACTGCCTCCATAAACTGAACTTGCAAGTCGGACTCCCAACTATCAAAAAAGGATGCTCTCCCTCCACTCTGTAACCCAAGGAGCACCCCATATAGCGCGGACAGGACCCCCTTAAACATGTCTTGTTGCAAGTAATTTGTCGAAGTCTGTCAGCGAGTTCACCACGCCTCCAGAGAAAGTGACTCTAAAAAAGGAAGTTAATTGAGCAAAGCCTAGCCAGGAAATCACGCTAAATGTTGTGTCCTGGCATAATTGTTCAAAAGAAGATAGTGTCCCCGCAGACAGAACATCCCTAAATCGCAACAGGCCAATGTGTGTGGTTCTGATAAGAAAAGAAGACGGGGACATGCCTGGAAAAAACGCTGGGTTATCATGAAGTGGGGTCATGGGACCAGGCCTGAAGGAAATTTGGGATCTAGCAATCCACTCATCCCAAATTCTTTCAAGATCTTTCAAAATTCACCTTATTGTTGTGACTTAGATGAAGATCAGATAACATTTTATGACCAATTTGTGCAGAAATCCATATCATTCCAAAGGATTCACATACTTTTTCTTGCAACTGTATGCTTAAAAGTTGCCCCAAACATTCCCAGCTGGAAAATTCCAACATCTAGGTGGTTACCAGGAGGACTAACAAAAGTTATTTTGCCTGTTTCTATTTCCTACTCTGAAAAAGTAATTTTGGTCAAAATATCTTGGTCAAATGCCAACTTTGTATAAAAAAATGGGAAAAGTTGTCTTTTGCCAAGATATTTCTCTCACCCAGCATGGGTATATGTAAAATGACACCCCAAAACACATTGCCCTACTTCTTCTGAGTACGGTGATACCACATGTGTGACACTTTTTTGCAGCCTAGGTGGGCAAAGGGGCCCACATTCCAAAGAGCACCTTTCGGATTTCACCGGCCATTTTTTTTTACAGAATTTGATTTCAAACTACTTTGCACGCATTTGGGCCCCTAAAATGCCAGGGCAGTATAACTACCCCACAAGTGACCCCATTTTGGAAAGAAGACACCCCAAGGTATTTCATGATGGGCATAGTGAGTTCATGGAAGTTTTTATTTTTTGTCACAAGTTAGTGGAATATGAGACTTTGTAAAAAAAATAAAAAATCATCATTTTCCGCTAACTTGTGACAAAAAATAAAAACTTCCATGAACTCACTATGCCCATATCGCCGTACTCAGGAGAAGTTGGGGAATGTGTTTTGGGGTGTCTTTTTACATATACTCATGCTGGGTGAGAGAAATATCTCAGCAAAAGACAACTTTTCCCATTTTTTTATACAAAGTTGGCATTTGACCAAGATATTTATCTCAGCCAGCATGGGTATATGTAAAATGACACCCCAAAACACATTCCCCAACTTCTCCTGAGTACGGCGATACCACATGTGTGACACTTTTTTGCAGCCTACATGCGCAAAGGGGGCCAAATTCCTTTTAGGAGGGCATTTTTAGACATTTGGATCCCAGACTTCTTCTCACGCTTTAGGGCCCCTAAAAAGCCAGGGCAGTATAAATACCCCACATGTGACCCCATTTTGGAAAGAAGACACCCCAAGGTATTCAATGAGGGGCATGGCGAGTTCATATAAATTTAATTTTTTGGCACAAGTTAGCGGAAATTGATTTTTATATGTTTTTTCTCACAAAGTCTCCCTTTCCGCTAACTTGGGACAAAAATTTTAATATTTCATGGACTCAATATGCCCCTCACGGAATACCTTGGGGTGTCTTCTTTCCGAAATGGGGTCACATGTGGGGTATTTATACTGCCCTGGCATTTTAGGGGCCCTAAAGCGTGAGAAGAAGTCTGGAATATAAATGTCAAACAAATTTTACGCCTTTGGATTCCGTGAGGGGTATGGTGAGATTTTATTTTTTGACACAAGTTTATTTATTTATTATACACACTTATATAGCGCTACTAATTCCGCAGCGCTTTACAGACATTATCATCCAACTGTCCCCAATGGGGCTCACAATCTAAGGTCCCTATCAGTATGTCTTTGGAGTGTGGGAGGAAACCGGAGTACCCGGAGGAAACCCACGCAAACACGGGGAGAACATACAAACTCCAGGCAGATGTTGCCCTTGGTCGGATTTGAACCTAGGACCCCAGCGCTGCAAGGTACCAGTGCTAACCACTGAGCCACCGTGCTGGATTCGAACCTAGGACCCCAGCGCTGCAAGGTACCAGTGCTAACCACTGAGCCACCGTGCTGCCCAAGTTGGTGGAATATGAGACTTTGTAAGAAAAAACAAAAAAACAAAAATCAATTTCCGCTAACTTGTGCCAAAAAAATGTCTGAATGGAGCCTTACAGGGGGGTGATCAATGACAGGGGAGTGATCAGGGAGTCTATATGGGGTGATCACCCCCCCTGTCATTGATCACCCCCCTGTATGGCTCCATTCAGACGTCCGTATGTGTTTTGCGGATCCGATCCATGGATGCGTGGATCCGCAAAACACATACGGAGCTCTGAATGGAGCCTTACAGGGGGGTGATCAATGACAGGGGGGTGATAAATGACAGGGAAGTGATCAGGGAGTCTATATGGGCTGATCACCCCCCTGTCACTGATCACCCCCCTGTAAGGCTCCATTCAGACGTCCGTATGTGTTTTGCGGATCCGATCCATGGATGCGTGGATCCGCAAAACACATACGGACCTCTGAATGGAGCCTTACAGGGGGGTGATCAATGTCAGGGGGGTGATCAATGACAGGGGGTGATCAGGGAGTGTATATGGGGTGATCACCCACATGTCATTGATCACCCCCTGTAAGGCTCCATTCAGACGTCCGTATGTGTTTTGCGGATCCGATCCATGGATGCGTGGGTCCGCAAAACACATACGGACCTCTGAATGGAGCCTTACAGGGGGGTGATCAATGACAGGGGGGTGATCAATGACAGGGAAGTGATCAGGGCGTCTATATGGGCTGATCACCCCCCTGTAAGGCTCCATTCAGACGTCCGCATGTGTTTTGCGGATCCGATCCATGGATGCGTGGATCCGCAAAACACATACGGACCTCTGAATGGAGCCTTACGGGGGGTGATCAATGACAGGGGGGTGATCAATGACAGGGGGGTGATCAGGGAGTCTATATGGGGTGATCAGGGGTTCATAAGGGGTTAATAAGTGATGGGGGGGGGGTGTAGTGTAGTGGTGTTTGGTGCTACTTATTACTGAGCTGCCTGTGTCCTCTGGTGGTCGATCCAAGCAAAAGGGACCACCAGAGGACCAGGTAGCAAAAAAAATCGCATCTACAGCCTGCCAGCAAATGATCGCCGCTGGCAGGCTGTAGATCCTGTCTTTTACCTTGCGATCCTGTGAACAGGCGCGCACGTTCACAGGAAGTCTCGCCTCTTGCGAGATGACGCACGGATGCATCCAGGAGGAATGAATCGACCGCCTCCCGGACGCATCCGTGCGTTACATGGTCCGGAGGCGGTTAAATAGAGCACTGAGTAACAGGATCAGAACCTGATAGGTCAATGACTCGGTGCTCCATTAGCCAGGAACACAGCACACAGGAACAGAACAGCTGAATAATCAAGCACTGCTAGTTTTCCTCCAGCACACGCCCGCTGTGGAGAGAAACTGAGCATTGCATCCTGTTGCTAGGGATACTGTCGTGTCACCAGGGGGTGTGGCTTCACAATGCGTCTCTTCTGGAGCAGGCTTGCCGAAGCTGGACATCTAGCCGCTAGAGCCCGGACAGGTAAGCTTGTGACATAGATTTAGTATTGTGTAGTCTATTATAGCTCCATATTGCGGTAACCAAATCCATTTGTACTAATACTAACTAGAAGATTCCTTGTAACAAAATACCCACACAGGTTGTGTAGACAAAAGTTATCCACACTAAACCCAGCCTCCTCCTCCAACACCTCCTGGCTTATGTGCACTAGCATGAGAGGAGAGAGGAGGAGGGTAGTAGACATTGCTGCAGCCTGAGAGAACAATGCACTGCTTTCTAGTTTATTTTTCATGGTCTGCAATTGTGATTTCTGACGAAACAAGAGCAAAAAATAAAGACACATAAAGAGATTACGTTACATTTTGTTGGATGTTTTTTGTGTGTGTATTTTCATTCTGCCTTTAGTTCCCCTTTAAGAATGATTCGGCACTGTGTCTTCATTTTTTACCTGCCTAGCAGCACACTCAGATACCTGGCTGTGCAAGGAACTGTAGCCAGCCCCCTTTACTGCAGCCCCTTCATGTTTTTGATCGGTGGGGGTCCCAGACGTTATATTTATTAAATGGGAATGCCACTTTAAAGGATAAAGGGGGGATTTATCAAACTGGTATAAAGTAGAACTTTACATCAGTTTAATAAAACTCCCCAAACATGTTTTATTCCTCTAATATTATGTAATTATGAAATTTTTGGCTGTATTTTATTTCGTCTATACTATGCCATTGAAAATAAAATACAAAATATACGGTAGTCCTTCTGTAGCAGTAAATGCAGAGAGAGAAAAAATACTCAGTGGGAGAACAAAGTATCCTCAGTTTATGACTCTACTGCACAGAGAAAGGTTCATCTGCAAGGTAGTCTTATTAGAAAAGTAAGTGGAGGACAGGAATGACTGACAGTATGACTCCTGACGAAGCTGAGGCGAAACGTGCGTCGGGGTCTTTTTGCCTGTCTCGTGCCTACCTTCTTTGCCCTCCATCATGTCTCATGGTATGTTATGACTTTTCATCAAGTTAGCCACGGATCAGTTTTTTGCTTACAGCTCTCATGAGGGTCTGGTGCATGGGGTTTTATTTACCCATCTGTTCTACATCCTATAGGGGCATTATATTTGCCTATGCTCTTATCTTTATATTTTGATCCAGCTTTTGAGTCTTATTCTGTGGATATATATATAGGTGATGATCACAGTAAGAACCATTTTTCTGGGGCTTGTATACGTCATAACCCCCTCCTTTTCTGTGAATCACCACATTATATATGTTATATACATTTGACATGTGTTCCATCTCTTGGTGGGCTATAGGAATATTGGCCGGGGGACTGCGGCATCCAGGGGTCTTCTGTTGATCTCTCCAAATCTCTTTTTTTGTTACTCCTATTATAAGAATCATGTATTGTCTATTTTGATTAAATAAAATAATATATATTTTACATTGGGCATTCAATTGTTGTTTGTTGGACAACATTTTAGGTTTCTATAGTTGCTTTTCTTGTTTGCCCTCAATTATGGCATTATAAGTGAGGCCTTTTTTGTTCGGTTCTATAGGAATCACTGACAGTATGATATCTACATTGTTATCTTCAAAGGCTTAGGCTAAGTACTTTACCAACCACAATGTTAGAAGTGGCTGTTGGCCCTATTTTTTGATGGTCAGTATTCACAGCATTAAACAAATTTATGTGAATAAACCCATAGACTGCCATTGGAAACAGCCATTAAAAAACTGGCACAGCCGCTGAAAAAGACCCCAACAGCATGATGCTGCCACCACCATGCTTCACAGTAGGGATGGTATTACACAATGCCTGGTTTACTTCAAACATGACGCTTGATTTAATGAGACCAGATACTCTTGTTTTTCACAGCCTGAGAGCCCTTTAGGTGCTAACTCCAGGCAGGCTTTTTGCTATAAAGCTGACATTGGTGGAGTGCTGCAGTGATAGTTGAACTTCTGGAGGTTTCTCCCATCTGCACAGAGGATCTTTGGAGCTCAACCAGAGTGACCATTGGGTTTGTGTTCACCTCTCTTACCAAGGCTCTCCTACCCTGATTACATAGTTTGTTGGGATGGCCAGGTCTAAGAAGACTTGTTCCACACTTCTTCCATTTAAGAATTAAGGGGGGGGGGGGGGGGGTGTCACTGTACCTTCTCTAGATCTTTGCCAACACACAATCCTGTCTCTGATCCCTACAGTCAGTTCTTTCCTCGTTATGGCTTGGTTTTTACTCTGATATGCATTATTAGTTGTGAGATCTTATATAGACAGTGTGTGCCTCCAAATCATGTCCAGTCAACTGAATTTAAAACAGGTGAACTCCAATCAAGGTGTAGAAAGATCTCAAAGATGATCAAGAGAAATGCGAGGCCCACAGAGCTAAATTGTGTGGAGTGTCATACTAAAGGGTCTGAATACTTATGTCTATGATAAATTTAAGTTATTCCTTTTTAATAAATTAGGAAACATTTCTAAAATTCTGTTTATACTTATTTTTTATGGTTTTCAAGATTTAGTGTTCCTTTAATTTGAACATTCCCATTTTGTTTTTCTTATGTATGGTCAAGTGTTATCTGTGAAAAATCTGTAGTGTCCTGGTAAATGCGGGTGGGCTTGTGATATGGCCTGGGGGAATAACAAAAGTGTTGCGTCAAATCTGCGGACGACTTATAGAGAGAAGTCGAGGTGGTAGAGCATAGGAGTATGACTCCTTTGTTTGTCAATACTTCAGTACTTACAACTGTACCAGTTAGTGTTGCTGAAAATAGCAATAATATCCCTTTAAAATGGCAGTTCCTGATTCAGGTTTCAATTTGGCTTCCATTTTATTCCGTACTTGTATAAGGAAATATAGAATAGGGTCCCTACTTCATAAAATCACTGTATTCCACAGTAAAACACCATATTAAGACCTTTCCTTTCTGCACAGACTATCATATACTGCCTTTGCTTTGTTCTGTAATTTAGGGTCTCAGCCAAGCATCAAATTACCTGGGATTCAACAATTTTCTTTATTTGCACACAAGAAAATTGGAGGCAGTGTCAGAATAGTAGCACATTCAGCATCAGTTTAGGCAGGGAAATACACATTATCAGAGCATCAGTCTCCAGGGAGTGAACATGTGTCCTTCCTACAACTGGTTGCATTCCTAAACAGCACTTCCTTACACATCAAATTCATGGTGACTCAGCTCCCTCTAGTGTTAGTTTAGGAATATAACATTATTTCTTAAAATCCTCACCTAAAACACCAGTGCATAATGCGAGACAATGGGATTTGTACATTTCTTTTTATAGGTGTATGAAATGCAAAAAGTGTTTGTTCAGTAGGCCCCCATTTATCATGACAACTAGGGTCCTGTCCCCCACCAGTTGAATAGAGTTGCAGTCACGCATGTGCACTGCTTCTTCGTTTAACTCTATTGGGGTGATGTTTTCAAAACAGCTACAAAGAAAATCTAGGTTAGGGCTCTTTCACACTTGCGTTGTCCGGATCCGGCGTGTACTCCACTTGCTGGAATTACACGCCGGATCCGGAAAAACGCAAGTGTACTGAAAGCATTTGAAGACGGATCCGTCTTCAAAATGCGTTCAGTGTTACTATGGCAGCCAGGACGCTATTAAAGTCCTGGTTGCCATAGTAGGAGCGGGGAGTGGGGGAGCAGCATACTTACCATCCGTGCGGCTCCCGGGGCGCTCCAGAGTGACGTCAGAGCGCCCCATGCGCATGGATGACGTGCCATGCGATCATGTGATCCATGCGCCTGGGGCGCCCTGAAGTCACTCTGGAGCGCCCCGGGAGCCGCACGGACGGTAAGTATGCTGCTCCCCCGCTCCCCGCTACACTTTACCATGGCTGCCAGGACTTTAGCGTCCCGGCAGCCATGGTAACCATTCAGAAAAAGCTAAACGTCGGATCCGGCAATGCGCCGAAACGACGCTTAGCTTAAGGCCGGATCCGGATCAATGCCTTTCAATGGGCATTCATTCCGGATCCGGCCTTGCGGCAAGTCTTCAGTTTTTTGGGCCGGAGCAAAAAGCGCAGCATGCTGAGGTATTTTCTCCGGCCAAAAAACGTTCCGTTCCGGAACGGAAGACATCCTGATGCATCCTGAACGGATTTCACTCCATTCAGAATGCATTAGGATAAAACTGATCAGGATTCTTCCGGCATAGAGCCCCGACGATGGAACTCTATGCCGGAAGACTATAACGCAGGTGTGAAAGAGCCCTTAGTTTCCCATAGCTGCCAATCAGATTCCACCTTTCACAGCTCCTTTGGAAAATGAAAGGATCAAATTGATTGGTTGCTCTGGGCACCTAAGCCAGATTTGCTTTGCACCTGTTTTGATAAATGTCCCCCTATGTGACTTCCAGAGACAGCTGAGCGCTTGTTCTCGGCTATCTCCAGCAGTCCCTTAGGGCGGTGCACTGCTTGAGGTGGATAGGAGATGAGTATAATGGGACAACCCCTTTAAAGGGGATGGACAATGGACTACTCATGTATTACTGTAGATAATAGTCTAAAATCGGTGTGACAATTTAAGAGCCAAGCCTATTTGTGTGCACTGCAAGAATGCCTCCCCACTATATATTTGAGGCTTTCTTTTTTGCATTAGTTGCAGGTTTTTTATGCATCATGTCAGGTTGCAAATAGGGAAAGGTTTGAAAATAGGGACAAAACTGTCTTTGTTGCTCATGGAAACCTATCACAACACAGATTTCATTTTTGAATGCATTTAGAATGCATAATGAAACCTGCATTGTGATTGGTTGCTATGGGCAGCAAAGGCACTTTTTGTTTTAGACAGTTTCAGAAATTTCCCCCAGTGTGTTTAATATCCATAATTTTTTTTTATTATGGTGGAATCCAGATAAAAAGCCATTACACCACGTGTGGGGATGACAAATAGGTTATATTATAATATATACTGACGACCAAAAGGGTAACAATGGTTAGAACTTTTGACTTTCAGGCCTTTCATGTCTCACCATCCACTACAGTTTCAAACGTGAGACTACCATCATTTTATAGACAATCATCTTGGCTATCTAATATATAAATTGGACATGCAAATACTTAGCATATGATTAGTTATGCAGATTCTTGCCATGTAACTACATTGTTACTGTTGTGCTCCTGGTGGTGGAACAATCTTTTACTTGTATTTTACAAATTACAACCTGTTCTCACATTCCCTAATAGCTCCATGTGTTTTGAGGTTGATTCCTAGGAGAAAGGTCACTGGTTCAAATTCTGGAGCAGCCATGAAGAAGATTTCCCAAGAGAAGAGAAACATCATCGAGCTCATCAATAGCGGTATCTCAGCCAAGAAAATTGTCAAACTGCATCCATCATGTGAGTGCCAGGACAGTTGGAAGAATATGAAATGAAGTCCGTCCATCCATTCTAAAGCCAAGAGGTGGACGTCAAGGCAAAATATCGGAGTCAACAAGTCGGCCCATCACAAGGTCTATCAGTTCTGACACGTCAAACACAGCAGTGGAGGTGGCTTGTATGCTTCGTAATAGTGAGATCACAGACATCAGTGCAATCACCGTGCGAAATACATTACACAAGTCTGGAATGGTGGCCCAAAAAAAGGTGAAGAAGCCTCAACTTCATTATCGTCATAAGAAGCGTTGGCTCGATTTTGCAAAAAAGTCTCAACAGTGGACAGTAAAAGATTAGAAACGGGTGATTTAGAGCGATGAGACGAAAGTCAATAGACAGGGTTCTGATGGGTGTAAATTGGTCTGGGAGAAAAAACGGAAAAAGGGGCTAACGGATCGAGAAATTGAAGAAACTGTCAAATTCAGTGGAGGAAGCCTGATGATATGGGGTTGTTTTACAGACAAAGGCGTTGGATACTTGACCAGGATCAATGGTGGTTTCAATGCTGAGCTTCATGTGAGTATCCTACAAGACAAGTTACTTCATACACTTGAGTACTATGGGTACGAAAAAGGATGATATAGTATTCCAGCAGAACAATGACCTGTAGCATATGTCGAGATTGGCGAAGAAATGGTTCAATGACAATTAAGTAGAAGTGCTGGATTGACCCCCACAGTCCCCAGACCTCAATCCCCAGACCTCATGGGTAGAGTTGAAGAAAAAGCTTTATTCATACCCAAGTGAGTCGACCAGTATGCACCAACATTGGGAACGTGTAGAAGAAACCTGGGAACAGATTTCCGTCAATACATGCTTGAATCTGATCGAGAGCATGCCCAGAAGGATTCAGGCAGTGTTGAAAGCGAAAGGTGGATTTACAAAATACGAAAAACAGTAACAATGTAGTTACATGACAAGAATCTGCAAACTAGTCATATGCTAAATAGTTGCAAATACAATTTATGTATGAGATAGCCAAGATGATTGTCTATAAAATGATGGTAGTATCATGAAGTGGTGGTGGATGGCGAGATATGGAGCCTGAAAGTCAAAAGTTCAAAACATGGTTACCCTTTTGGTCGTCAGTGTATTATAGTATAGTATTATTTTTCGACCATTATTAACCCCCACAATACCACATATGTTTTATGAATTAAGGCCACTATACACATTAGTCTATTGTTATCTGAACCTGCGGAGATTGGGTGACAGTCTAATGTGTATGTGGAGATCCCAACTCTCCCTGAAATTAAGTGTCTGGTAGCAACTGTCTCCTTTCTTCCCAAACATACATGTTCAGTCAAACCGACTGTATGTATGTGAGAGTCAGGAGTGAGTCGGGAGGGATAGTTGTCGGCCGAACTGTTGTTCAGCCAAAAGCTATTGAATGTAGCTGTAGGCCTGTTTCACACAAGTGTATAGGCAAATGCCCTTAATATGGATCCACAATAAGGACAAAATAAAGGTATTGTGTCATCGGAAAATGACCTATCATTTAAATCACGTTTTGGGGTCAAATTGTTTTTATTAAGCTAGTCTGCATGAACAATATTGCACTAAGTACAAATACATAGAACAGTAAAAGCAACAGTAAAATAAAGAAATTCAGTCAGTGCAGACAATTTAATATAAAATGCAAAAGGCAACAAAACAAATAGACAACACAGGAACATGCACAATAGAAAAAGTACATGGGGAAGAACCAGGGGGGGGGGGGGGGGGGGGGCATAAACAGCAGTCACTATAAGCAGCTAACAAGAAGAAGTAAAAGATATTCAGAAGCCTACAACCCTCTCAACAGTATTACATTCATAAATTCTGCAAACTATGGTGTGCCACCTGTCACCCAGCTGGTCTAACCAGGAGAGGACCGGAAATCAGACCACGTCCTCCATCTCTTAATAAAAGTAGCCTGAGATTGGGAGTCTTCAGCTCTAAGTTCATCTATTCTCATGATCTGATTAAGGCCTCAGTCAATCACGTTTTTATGTTTAACATCATTTTAAAGAATATTTGATGTTATTTTTAATTTTCCATGTCACTATCTATATTTAAAGAAACACCATAAAATCGTGCAGTTTTCGCACTGGCCACTAAGCCTAATAGATGATGTATCTTGATCTGTACAGATCACCTTACTGCAGTTACCTGCGTATCTGTCATTTTAATCCTGCCTGTAATGATATCACTTCTGTGTATAGATAAGACAGGATCCACTATTCACAATAGGTGATTGTCAAAGCTTCTCTATTCTTCCCTTGTACAGTGACCTCTGTACAGGTCACAGAACATGCCTAGAAAACTTTTAAGTCAATGAGGTCCCCTCCAGACCATTGTGTCTATGCCTAATTTGGCTGCCATAAAGTAATTCTTTAAATGATTTCTAAATGCTGTTAAGGACAGCTCAGGCAAAATGGCCATCCCTATATTCATGTTCAGGAAACAGAACAAAAAAATCTGTAATCAGAAAATAAAAACAGATTAGAAAAAAAGGATATGTTCTGCTATTTGGTTTTAACTGGCAGATATATTTTTGGTCACACATTTCCTTTAAAGGGGTTATCCCATAAGTATTGTAAAAAAAAAAATGAAAATGAAACATCATATAGTACATGAAAGTCTTTTTCTAATAAAGCTGGATCCAGAGATATCCCCATTAATTTTTCCAATTGCTCTGCTAGATTGATTTTAGGCTGGTAGGTCTGAAGATGTGCCTTTTCTCAGGGAACGTGTTCTTTCTGCTGCAGCTCTCTCCCTGTAACTGTCACTGCTTTTAGCAGTAGATACAGCTGGTGGCAATTGAAGATTTATACAGAGCATGTGTGTCCACCTTAGGGAGGTGAACAGAGAAATAAAGAAAAGTGCAAACAGCAGGTGGCGCTATACATACAGATATTATTGAATAACTCACTGGCTATACAAAAATTTTAATTACTGTATTTGTCACTCTATAAGAGGCACCTAGGTTTTAGAGGAGGAAATTCAGAAAAAAAAAAAATTCATCAGACCTCAGATCAGACCTTCAATCTTTATCAATGCCTCAAATCCGATCTCTAATCTTTATCAGACCCTGAAACAGACCCTCAATCACCAGACCTCAGATAAGACCCCAAAATCAGACTCCCAATCCTCATCACACCTCAGATCAGACCTTCAATCTTCATCAGACCTCAAATCAGATAAAAAGAACTTATCTTTCCTGCTCTGGACGGTGCAACCACTTGGTCATGTCCCAAGGCTTGTCAAAAAGTCAGACTTTGGTAGGGAGCCAGTAAGGGTTCTAGCGAGTTGGTTTTCTTTTCCTGTGAGATACCTCTTTGCAGATTACTGTCTATAAAATAAACCTATATGAGAGCTAACAATGCAAATCTACAAATAATCACGGAGTATCTCCAAAACAATGGAGACAGAACAGCCAATAGACACTCACTAGTCACAGACAGTATAGTATCCTATATGTATACTAAGAGTAAATGCAATAAGTGGGAGCAGTCTTGCCAGTTCCTGAAGACTGTACTGGAACTTAATTCTCCTTTGGAATTCATAGGTGGTAGGAGCAAGAGATTTATATATGAAAGTTGTAAAATATGGCCTTTTTCAGATATATGAAAAGAAATAACCCATTAAAAGGAGAATTCAGTTCAAATAAAGATAACTAGGTTGGCAGAGCAGGTCAGCGAGTGTGCTATAGGAAGTAGATTAGTTATTGGTCATGTTCACAATAGTACAGGGCTGACGTAGTGTCATGGTCTTACCTTCTTGCTGTTCTCCTTCGTTTGACATGTGCTGGTGGCCATCTTGGTTTCTGGGTTTCTTGTAGCCTCCCACCCTGCGGCTTCTCCTTCCCACTGGGAGGAGCTGCATGCCTAGCTCATATATATAGGAGGTCTGTGGCTTCAGTTCCTTGCTTGGTCCTCCTGTGTTCACATGCTTCTAAGACTGCTGCTGCTTCTGGTTCCTGATCCTGGCTTCGTCTGACTACCCTGCTGGTTCCTGATCCAGGCTTCGTCTGACTACCCTTCTGGTTCCTGACCTCTGGCTTCGCAAGACCCTGCTTCGGTTTAGCCATCCGTTTGGACTTTTGCCTCACAGCTTGATTTTCAATAAAGCCTTCTTATTTCCACTTATCTCTTGTTGTACGTCTGGTTCATGGTTCCATGACATTAGGACCAAGCCCTGAATTCTGACGGTACAGGGCCATCCTCGCTACCTACGCTGGTTGCCAGACTTGATCAGCAGGATCACCTGTTGGGTCGGTTCGCTGTGGCGTTGCAAACCCTGCTTGAACGCACGGCTCATTTAGCTTCCGTTGCCGATGGGTCGGTTGTCGCTCCTGGGCCCGCTCCTACTGCCGCTCCGGTTGTTGCGCCAGAGTCTACCCCGACACCTGTTGCTGCCCCTGCGGTGTTTCGGGGTATGACCGATTCTGCCCCCCTTCCACAGCGCTTTGGGGGAGAGCCAACTCAGTGCCGAGGTTTCCTTAACCAGGTGGGCATTTATTTTGAGTTGCTGCCACATGCCTTTCCTACTGAGAGATCAAAGGTAGGCTTCTTGATCTCGCTGCTCTCGGACAAGGCCTTGGCCTGGGCCAGCCCTTTATGGGAGAACAACAATCCGGTGGTTGCCGAGTTTTCCGGTTTTGTTGCTTCTCTTCGGAAGGTATTCGATGTGCCGGCTCGTGCTGCCTCTGCTGCGAAGCTCCTTATGTCCATCAGACAGGGTTCACGATCCGTAGCTGAATACGCCATTGAGTTTCGTACCCTGGCAGCAGAGGTGGGCTGGAATAATGAGGCTCTGGTCGCTGCTTTCTCTCATGGTCTCTCGGATGCCTTGAAGGATGAGGTTGCAGCTAAGGACCTACCAGTGGAGCTCGAGTCTCTTATTTCTTTCCTGATTTTGATTGACACCAGACTCAGGGAGAGACCTTCCTTTAGGGAGAGCCTGCGGAGGTCTTCTAACAGATTGGCGCCTACGTTTGCTGTCCCACCCGTGCCTCCCTCTCCTCCCACGCCTCCTGGGGATGACTTGTCTGGGGGTGAACCCATGCAGCTGGGGTTTGCTCGCCTGTCCGAGGGGGAGAGGGCACTCCGGAGACGCGAGGGCCGATGCATGTACTGTGGTCTCGGTGGGCATTTTCGGTTGGCATGCCCAAACCGTCCGGGAAACGCTCGCACCTGAGATCCTGTCGGGGGCAGATCTTGGGTGGAGTCTCCTCGTCCCCGGTTTCCCGTGTTGACAAACCACTGATTACTGTTGTCCTCTCCTGGGTCGGGGGCTCGGTGACGACCCAGGCGTTGGTGGACTCTGGTGCTGGTGGTTTGTTCATTGATAGTGTGTTCGCTGCCGCCAATTCCATTCCCCTGCAGCCTCGAGGTTCCCCACTGGCTCTTGAGGCGATAGACGGCAGACCCCTTCTGCCGCCACACGTGACTCATGAGACCCTTCCAGTGGGGATGGCCATTGGTGCCGTTCACAGAGAGTCGGTCTGTCTCCAGGTTATTTCGTCTCCACACTACTCGGTGGTCTTGGGGTACCCCTGGCTCCAGAAGCATAATCCGACTTTCGATTGGAGATCGGCCGAGATCCTCTCGTGGTCACCGCGGTGTGGGGCTAGTTGCATCCATGGGTCTGTCAAGTTGCTGTGTACTTCCTCGGACTCTCTGTTGCCTCCTGAATACGAGGAGTACCGGGATGTATTCGATAAGGTGCGTGCGGTTGCCCTACCTCCGCACCGCCCATACGATTGTGCCATAGAGTTACAATCTGGTGCCGTTCCTCCTCGTGGCAAAGTCTATCCACTGTCGGTAGCGGAGAATGAGGCCATGGAGGAGTACGTGAGGGAGGCGCTTTCACGCGGACACATTCGCAAATCCTCGTCCCCGGCAGGGGCTGGATTTTTCTTTGTGAAAAAGAGGGGCGGTGAGTTGAGGCCTTGCATCGATTACAGGGGTCTCAATCGCATCACGATCAAGAACGCTTACCCGATACCCTTGATTTCCGAGCTGTTCGATCGCCTCAAAGGGGCCACGGTCTTTACCAAACTCGACCTGAGGGCGGCATATAACCTGGTAAGGATCAAGGCGGGCGATGAGTGGAAGACCGCGTTTAACACCAGGACCGGTCATTATGAATCCTTGGTTATGCCCTTTGGGTTGTGCAATGCGCCCGCAGTCTTCCAGGAATTCATCAACGATGTTTTCCGTGACCTGTTGCAGCAGTGTGTGGTGGTCTATTTGGATGACATCTTGGTATATTCTGAATCCATGGAGGCCCACATTCTGGATGTCAGACGAGTGTTGCAACGGTTACGAGAGAACAAGCTGTTCGGTAAACTTGAGAAATGCGAATTTCACCGATCCCAGGTAACCTTCTTAGGTTACATCATTTCCGCTGAGGGGTTCTCCATGGATCCTGAGAAGGTTTCGGCTGTCTTACAGTGGCCCCAGCCCAGTGGTCTTCGTGCCCTGCAGCGCTTTTTGGGCTTCGCCAATTATTATCGGAAGTTCATCAGGGACTTTTCCATGCTAGCCAAGCCTCTCACGGATCTGACCAGGAAGGGCAGTAATCCCCAGGTCTGGCCGCTCGAGGCCATCCGAGCTTTTGAGGCTCTAAAGTCCGCCTTTGTGTCGGCTCCGATTCTGTCGGATCCCAACCCTGGGTTGCCTTTTGTCCTCGAGGTGGACGCGTCTGAGACGGGAGTAGGCGCCCTTCTGTCTCAGCGTAGAACACCAGAGGGTCCTCTGCTTCCTTGTGGGTTTTACTCCCGGAAACTGTCTTCCGCCGAGTGCAACTATCAGATTGGTGACAGGGAGTTATTGGCCATCGTGCAGGCCCTTAAAGAATGGAGGCACTTGCTCGAGGGCTCGGTGGTTCCGGTTCTCATCCTGACGGACCACAAGAATCTGACCTAACTCTCTGAGGCCAAGAGATTGACACCACGTCAGGCCAGATGGGCTCTGTTCTTGTCACGTTTTAATTACGTGGTCTCCTACCTACCCGGTTCCAAGAACATCAGAGCGGATGCCTTATCACGGCAGTACTCCGAGCTGTCCGGGGAGGAGTCGATTCCGACTTCGGTCATACCTCCGAATCAGATCCTGGCCGCCATTCGCACCAGCCTGACCTCTCCCCTGGGTGAGCAGATTTTGGCGGCTCAATCTGGTGCTCCCTCTGGGAGACCCAACGGCAGATGTTTTGTGCCTGAGGAGTTGCGCACTCGGTTGTTGCGAACCTACCATAACTCCAAGGCCGCGGGGCATCCTGGAAAGAATCAGCTGTCATGGGCTGTTTCACGTCTGTTCTGGTGGCCTTCTCTACGTTCCGACATCGCCGCATATGCTCCGTTTGTGCCCAGAGTAAATCCCCTCGGCACCGTCCGTTGGGCCTTTTGCAACCCATAGCCACCGGGGAGCGTCCATGGTCACACCTGGGGATGGATTTCATTGTGGACCTCCCTGCATCCCGAGGCCATACGGTCATTCTCATGATTGTGGATCGGTTTTCCAAAATGTGCCACTGTGTTCCTCTCAAGAAGTTACCCTCTGCACGAGAGTTGGCCACGATTTTTGCCAGGGAGGTCTTCCGGTTGCACGGTTTGCCCAAGGAGATTGTGTCGGATCGGGGGAGTCAGTTTGTGTCCAGGTTCTGGCTCTCCTTTTGCTCCCAGTTGGGGATTCATCTCTCTTTTTCCTCGGCCTACCACCCTCAGTCCAATGGGGCCGCAGAACGATCCAATCAGGCCTTGGAGCAATTCCTTCGTTGCTATGTCTCCGATCACCAAGACAATTGGGTTGACCTCCTGCCTTGGGCTGAGTTTGCCAGGAACACGGCGGTGAACTCTTCCTCTGGGACGTCTCCCTTCATGGCCAATTATGGGTTCCAACCTGCCGTGTTACCGGAGGTATTCTCTCCCCAGGATATTCCGGCTGTGGAGGATCACCTTTCCGTCCTACGTGCTTCTTGGGTACAGATCCAGAGGTCCCTTGAGGTCTCTGCGCAGCGCCAGAGACTCCAGGCTGATCGCAGACGAGCGCCCGCTCCTTCCTACCAGGTCGGAGACCGCGTATGGTTGTCCACCCGCAACCTCAACCTTCGAGTGCCCACTCCCAAGCTGGCGCCTCGCTTTGTTGGTCCCTTCCGAGTGATTCGCAGGGTAAACCCGGTAGCCTATGCCCTTGCGCTTCCTCCTGGCATGCGGATCTCCAACGTGTTTCATGTCTCCCTGTTGAAGCCACTGGTGTGTAATCGTTTCACTTCCTCGGTTCCTCGGCCTCGTCCGGTCCAAGTGGGCAATCGTGAGGAGTATGAGGTGAGCAATATCCTGGACTCACGCCTGGTCCGCGGTCGGGTGCAGTTTTTGGTCCATTGGCGTGGTTATGGTCCAGAGGAGCGTTCCTGGGTTCCCTCCGCAGATGTCCATGCTCCTGCCTTGCTCCGAGCCTTCCACGCACGCTTCCCTCAGAAACCGTTCTTTACTCCGCGGAGGAGGGGCCCTTGAGGGGGAGGTACTGTCATGGTCTTACCTTCTTGCTGTTCTCCTTCGTTTGACATGTGCTGGCGGCCATCTTGGTTTCTGGGTTTCTTGTAGCCTCCCACCCTGCGGCTTCTCCTTCCCACTGGGAGGAGCTGCATGCCTAGCTCATATATATATAGGAGGTCTGTGGCTTCAGTTCCTTGCTTGGTCCTCCTGTGTTCACATGCTTCTAAGACTGCTGCTGCTTCTGGTTCCTGATCCTGGCTTCGTCTGACTACCCTGCTGGTTCCTGATCCAGGCTTCGTCTGACTACCCTGCTGGTTCCTGATCCAGGCTTCGTCTGACTACCCTTCTGGTTCCTGACCTCTGGCTTCGCAAGACCCTGCTTCGGTTTAGCCATCCGTTTGGACTTTTGCCTCACAGCTTGATTTTCAATAAAGCCTTCTTATTTCCACTTATCTCTTGTTGTACGTCTGGTTCATGGTTCCATGACACGTAGCAGCATTATTAGATTCACTCTATGTACTAACTTGAAAGTGGTGCTGAGCCAAGCCTTATTACGGATCATGAGTGGAGTACTTGCCCTGAGAAGGGCGACCCCTTGATCTGGTTCTTAAACCTTTTCCTGCTATGTCTAACTCTAGCTCTCAATAGTACCTGCCAGCTCCAACGAGTTTCCCCAGTGTTTTCTTTACTGGCTCATCAGGGAGCTCACTGGCAGCATTTCTATTGCAAATTCAGATTAAGGCAGTGGCGTTCATCTGCGTGTTGCAGTCTTTTTAACTTGGCTAATTCCGCCCCTTGTTCAGTTGGTAACGCCTCCTCACCAATCAGAGCTTAGATACCTCTGCTGAGTTCATAGATGATACCCCATTGGACAGATACAGCGAGCTCACTGTGGGCAGGAGATAGGTTCTTATGGAGACCAATGGCGCATCTGCAGGCAGTGGGCTTTAGCAGATGATCGGGCCATTGTATTTATAGATCTTTGTGCATCTATGAATGGCATGCTTTCTTCTTAGAATGCCCATATTCCTGTAATGGCATAAACCTATTTTAAGGTCCCTTTACACTGCTAAATTTAGCAGACGACTGCCGAGAAGGAAGCATTCCTTCCCAACAATCGCCTGCTCGTCAGTGGAGGAGACAGCTGCTATACAGAATCATGGTTTGCCGGCAGCAGAGCCAGTTTAGATGTCATGATTAGGAATGAGCAAATCGACTTTTCCCGAACTCGTGTTCGGTTAAAAGTGGTACCTTGGAACCGAACCCGAGTTCGGGAAAAGGTTTTTAACAGTAGAAATTAATTTTGGAAGTTATTACCCGAAATCTCGCGAGACCTCGCAAAGTAATAACTTTGGCACATCGGAGCTAATACATTCTAATACTGTACAGTATTCCAACAAAGTATTGTGCAAATTGTCTTCGGATGTTTCATCCGAAGTCAATTCGCTCATCCCTAGTCATGATCTGCTGCTGGCAAACCATGATTTAGGTGCAAGCACAAACAATCCTATTACCCAATGAACGAGTGTTTAGTTCATTTTTCAGGTAATCGGCAACACCTTTACACCAGCAGATTACTGCTAACGAGCGTTCCTACGAATGCTTATTAGCAAATATCTAGCCAGATATTGTGTATTTAGGGATCACTTTTATTCTATTTTAACCCCACTTGTTTATCTTAGTATAGAAGATAAATTAGCATTATTACTTGATATATTACATCTAACAGACAAGAGAGACAAAGGGCCTGGGTGCCTGAAACACGTCAAGAAGGTTATGATTTTTATTGCTTGAGTGGTTTTTCTTCTAATAAAGTGACCAGTTTGGAATACGGCAGTGCTGGTCTTTTTCTCACTTAGACAAGAGAGACAGTTGTAATAAACATTACTCTCTATATATAACCCATTTGCATATTATATCGGAGGTATATTATGAGCCATGAACTCATACACTATGGATGAGGGACAGACTTGAATAAGCATTAAAGGGACTACCCAAGATGCCACACGTGATCCCTGCCTGGGGTTACAACCTGCAGCGCATGCAGAGAGATTCAGACTCACGCACGTGCTGCCGGTTCTTATCCTGTGCCAAATGTACGATACGTGATCCTGGATATGCTAGCATCTGTGCAGCATCTCGGATAACCCCTTTAAATCCAGTGAGCAGAGTATAGATGAAGCAATGAAAATTAAGATTCTCATGGAGAACATCGTATAGAGTCTATAGATTGTAAATAGTGAGTACCTCCAGGATTATATAAAAAAATATTACATTTATTGATCAGGAACAAATATCAAATAAAACATACAGTATACGGTATATCCACGTGGATATATACTGTATGTTTTATTTGTATTTCATATTTGTTCCTGATCAATAAATACATTTTTTTATATATCCTGGAGGTACTCACTATTTACAGTTTATAGTATTTCCTTTTATTCTATTGACACCAGATTAGTGAGTTATCTGGACTATATTTTATATATTGAACAACATCCAGCATTCAACAAGTGACCCATCTTTATTTTTTCTATAGAGTTTCTCTGATGAACTTAGTAGACGTGCCTGGCAACCGGTGTATCTTCTTTGTTGGAGATATCATTAATGTGTTCTCTAATTCTACATGGTAATTCACAATTTGTTTTTCCCATGTAATCAAGTGGGCATGTACATTGTAACATATAGATTATCCAAATAGATTTACAGTTAATAAAATTATTTTGTATTGTTCCCCTGTTTTTGAACTAAAGAAACTTCAGTTTGTGTATTCTGGTTTCAGGCAATGCAGTTCCCACAAAGGAACAGGCCCTGCGGTAGACATTCCAGCCACGTTACATTTTTTAGGATCGGAGAATAAGGAGATCCCTGGCCTTTTGCGACAGGTCTTTTTTTTTTAACCAAATCTCTTTTTATTGAGATAGCAAATAGTTAGAAAGTGCCACAGTACAGCATACGCCATACGCAGATGGCATCAGAATAGTGCAATCAAATATAACAATAGTCAAACAAATGAGGGGGGAAATAAACACACATAGACAAAAAGGACAATGGACAGGGACAAAGAAATCACATACAAGAAGAAGGGAGGATGAGAGAGGAAGAAGGGGGGGGGGGGTGGCAGGTTCAATAATGGCGGTGTCGGACAGATCACGACGCCGGGTGACGATAGGCTTTCCAGGGACTCCATATGTCCAGAAAACGAGGGCGAGTGTGAGATTCCCAGTGAGCCAGTTCTTCAAAACGACATATCTGATCCGCTTTCTCTTGCCACATCAGCAGCGTAGGTGCAGAGTCGTTCTTCCACAGCAGAGGTACCAGCAGGCGGGCAGCAGTTAGAAGTAACGTTGGTAGGTTGTTCTTAGAAGGGGTGAGGGACACATTGGGGCACCAAAGCAGGACTAATTGTGCATCTAAACTTATAGGGGAGCCGCAAATGTGCCCGATTAGGCTCTCAATCTGTGCCCAGAAGGGACGGATTAGACTGCAGGACCACCATATGTGAGACAGGGACCCCTTCTCTGTTCCACACCTCCAGCACTGATCTGGTATTTCGTGATTAAGATTATGGAGGAATTCAGGCGTTTTGTACCAACGTGTAAGTAGCTTAAAGGAATTCTCCTGTATTTTGATACAACGACTGAATCCGTGGGAATTGGAGAGGATAAATGCTTTTTCGGGTTCTGAGAGGCGGTACGAGAGCTCCTTCTCCCAGGCCACTAAAAAGGATAGTACTGGGGGTGTGGAAGAGAGTAACTCCTTGTAGAGAGTTGACAAGGGCTTCTTCGGGGGGATCGGCATATCTAGTTTCTTTTCCAGCCAGGTGGATTCTTCCGTGCAGAAGGGAGGGAGTTTCAAAATCGCAATATCTTTGCGAAAGGCAGCAAGAGCCAAGAAGGATTGCTTCTGAACCTCAGGTAAGGCCCGAATCGTGTCCCATGCCAAGTCCCCACTCGCAGATACAACCTCCTGTAGTGTGTGGTTAGACAACTGATACCAAACACCTGAAGGGGCAGTGGTCTCGGGATGAACTAAGTTTTGTAATAAGTGTAATGGGAGGTGGGGGCTTGGGAATCTCAGATCTTTAGATCTATAGAGTTTAGCCCATTCAACAAGCATGCCCTTCCAAATGGGGGAGGCAAAGGAATGTGAGGGCGTACAGCTACGGACCCCCCACAGGACGAGATAGTCTTTATATGTAACTAGGCCTCGCTCTAGAGCTGTGCATAGGTTTGGGGGGCTTCGGGAAAGAAGAGAGAAGCACCTATTCAGGTGCGTGGCAGTGTAATACAGGTGGACATCGGGAAGGCCGAAGCCACCAAACCTCTTTTCCCTCGTCAATGTGGAGTAAGCTATCCTAGATGGTTTGTTCGTCCAGAGGAAAAGGGAGAATCTCCGACGCAACTCTGTAAAGTATGAGCGCGGGAGCCATATGAGCAACGTCTGCAGCAGGTATAGAAGTTTGGGGACAATGAAGGTCTTGAGATAATTCTTCCTGCCTATCCATGAGATGAAGGGAAGTTTAACCGACTGTAGATGGGATTTAATTGAGTTGAGCATAGGGGTGTAATTAAGGCTGTAAAGGTCATTCAGATTCGCAGAGATGTGAATCCCCAAAAATTTGATGTCCCGAGCGGCCCAAGTGAAGGGGGTGGAGCGTTTAAGCGACGCAACAAGAGCGGGTTTACAGGTGACATTCAGGGCAAGGGATTTGCTATAGTTGATCTTGAAATTGGAGACCCAACCGAATTCTTCAAATATAGAGTGTAGCCGGGGGAAGGATTTCTCAGGGTTGGTGGTCATAATAAGGAGGTCGTCTGCAAATGCCGCCATGAGGTGAGTGTGGGAGGCTCTCTGGAGACCTTCAATATCGGGATCTTGCCTGATTTTGCACAGGAGAGTTTCCATGACTATCATAAAAAGCGAGGGGGAGAGAGGGCAACCCTGCCTAGTGCCATTAGTAATGGCAAAGGCGGGTGAAAGAGTGCCGTTGACTTTGACCCTGGCAGAGGGGGCTGATTACAGAGAGAGAATAGCGGAAATGAGTTGGTCAGGAAAGCCAAATTTCAACAGAGCCAGTGACATATACTGCCAGCTCACTCTGTCAAAAGCTTTCTCTGCATCAGTGCTCAGCAGAGCTAGTGGAGTAGAGGTAGACCGTGCCCAGTTCATGAGATGAAGGAGGCGAACAGTATTCTCATTACCCTGTCTGCCAGAGACAAAGCCAACTTGTTCTTTGTGAATAACATCCGGGAGAACTTTTTGAATCCGTTGGGCCAAGATCTTAGCCCACCATTTAATGTCCGTATTTAGTAGGGAGATAGGGCGGTAGCTGCCACATTGCAACGGGTCTTTATTCTCCTTATGAATAATGGTGATGTGGGCTGTGAGTGACTGGGCAGGGAGGTGGCCACCACCCAGGAGATAATTACACAGGGAGCTAAATTGAGGGGCTAGGACAGATTTAAAAGCTTTATAATAAGAGATGGTGAAACCGTCAGGGCCGGGACTACGACCGGAGGGGATACTGGCTAGAACTTTCAGGACTTCTGGGCCGGAGATGGGAGCTAATAGTTGGGAGGACTGATCCGGGGATATAGAGGGAAGCTGAAGGGAGGAGAGGAACTTATTCGAGGCCTCTGCAACGGAACAGGGAAACGATCCAGGAGGGGCCGGGAGGTTGTAAAGGTCTTCGTAAAAGGCACAAAATGCTTTGGCTATATCAGGGGTGGATTTAAGGTGGTTGCCCGCCGCATCTTTGATTGCCGGAATGAAGGAGTCAGAAAATTGTTGTTTAGTTAGCGCCGCCATAAGTTTGTTCCCTCTGTCACCATGTGCGTAGGATTTGAAGCGCGCCGAGGTAACGTTCAACATATCTTTTAATTGAGATCGCGCGACCGAAAGCTCCTCCGCAAGGCTTAACGCTTGGGATTGCTTATGGCTTAGCTCGAGAGTGGCGATACGGGATAGGAGGGTGGACATGGCCTGGGCTCTTTGTTTTTTAAGATGGGAGCCGAGAGCGATAAGCTCTCCACGGATCACGGCCTTGTGGGTTTCCCAGATTACAGCCGGGGAGGGACCTGCGGTGTTAGTGCTGAAGAACTCCTGGAGGGAGGTGGCTATTTTCTCAGATGACGCCTGGTCCTGGATGATGGTCTCATTGAGACGCCAGTTCTATTCCCGCGTAGGGAGAGTGGACAGCGAAACTGTCAGAAAGAGGGGGGCATGGTCCGACAACGTGATATTGCCTATTCGGGTGTTCACAATTTGTTTGACATGCTCAGAGGAGAGAAAGACATAGTCTAATCTGTGGTGTGAGGACTTGGCATGGAAGTAGAACGAGTAGTCACGACCCAAGGGGTTCAGGGCACGCCAGGTGTCAATAACACCTAGTTTACGCAGAGCCACCTTCAGGCGTCTTAGACGTACATGAGTGATAGCCGATTTCCCCGAGGAGGAGTCCAGGAGTGGGTCTAGGGTCACATTAAAATCCCCCCCCAGAATTACCATACCCTGTTTGAATGCAGCCAGCGCAGAGAGGGTCTGAACCAGCCATGCAACCTGTCCCCTATTAGGCGCGTAAACATTGGCCAGTGTAACCGGTGTGCCTGCTATAGAGCCCTTCACAAATAAGTACCGGCCATCAGGATCCGAGGAGGAGGCTGCAACCGCAAAGGGTACCTGCTTGTGAATGGCAATACTGACACCCCGGCTAGCGGAGGTCTGCGCACTGTGGAACCACTGATTGAACTTTTTGGAAGGAAGATTGGGAATCTTACCTGCCCGGAAATGTGTTTCTTGAAAAAGGGCTATTGAGACTTTGTCTTTTTGTAGTAAGGAAATCACCTGGGATCTTTTGCACGGCTCGTTCAGGCCCCGGACATTAAGGGAGGAAACTATAAGAGAAGCCATTTTAAGTCAGTAGGAAAGCACAGAGCAATCATAATCTGAGCGAACCAAGAAAGAACATTAGGATGGGATAAGAGGACACAAAAGTGGAAACACATGAGGGCAAAAGAAGGTAGACAATAAGGCAAACAGTAAATCATAATCACATAATGCAGAACTAAGAGCTCCACGGAGCGCCTGGGAATTAGAGGATTCTTTCTCATCACGGACTGGTGCCGGGATCCAGCAGGCGGGGGGTCTCGTAGAGCTGGGAGAGGCCATGAAAAGGCCATCAGGTAACAAGAAAGTCAATGAAGGAAACATCGGCAAACAAATCCCCTGTGCAGAGGGTGTGGGAGGGGAGAGGTAGATAACACTCAGGAAGGTGAAAACCTCAGGGAAGTAAACAAAGGCCTGGATACATCCAAAAAGGCCTTGTCAGAAGACTAGACGGCTCCGATGCATGTCCTGAACAGTATAACAGGAGAAAACTGTGACTTTCGGAGGTCCACTTCAGGAGAACACCGGAACTGTGCACGGCAAAAATGGTGATCATCTTAGCAGAGAAGCTTCAGCGATGAGGAGAGCGACCCGCAGCAGCGGAGGCCTGAGAACTCTGACTGGGTTGGGATTTCTTCCCGGCAGGTACAAGGGACCAGGTGTCTGCAGTCGGCGGCGAGGGTACAGGATCTCCCTGGTCTGCCGGCATCCAGGACGGAATTTCAATCGGAGCAATACCCAGCGGGACCCAGGCCCCGGATAAGTCCTGAGGCGTGCGTATGGTGATCTGCCTTCCGTTTTTGATGACGGCCAAGCCAAAGGGGTACAGCCAGCGAAACTGGGTCCCGGAAGATTTAAGAACTTCAAGAAGCGGACGCAAAATACGTCTCTTTGCCAGCGTGGAAGGTGCCAAGTCCTGAAAGAACTGCAGCTGCGAGCCTTCATATTCCAGGCGGTCCGCCTCTCTACTGGCTTTCAATAGAGCCGCAGTGTCCACAAAACTGAGGATACCACAGACAACATCTCTCGGAGGGTCTGAAGCCTTTGGCTTGGGACGAAGAGCGCGGTGTATGCGTTCAATGACAATATTTGCTGCTCTTTCTGGATTTAAAAGATTTGCGAATATTTCTTTCGCGATTTTTTCAAGAACTTCCGATGCGAATATTTCAGGGAGGCCGCGGATGCGAATATTACGTCTACGGCTGTGATTCTCCTGATCTTCGATTCGCAGGAGGGCATCGTTAAGAAGATCTTTATGCGATCCAAGGGTGGAGCATGTTTCCTCACCGAAGCGAATAATCGCATCTTGCGAGTTTTCCAGCGCAGCGACTCTCTGGCCGATGGATCGGAAATCGGTCTTTGTTTCAGTCAAGTCCTGCTTCAGGGGAGCCAGCGCAGAATCCAGAATTTCGCGAAGGATCGCTTTTGAAAGGTTTGTTCCCCGCTTCCGATTTTTATACTCGGAAGCATCCGAAATACTTCCCGCTTCCGAAAATTCGTCCGCATCAGAATGAAGAGGAGGAGCCGGCGCCATCTTAGGCGTCCCTTCAGCGGTGCCCTTGGCAGCTTTTCTCAAGAATTGCTCCATGTCAGGTTGTTTGGAGCGGCTCACAGGTGGGTCGGCAGGTTCCCTGGGGCGATCTCTCCCCACTTTCCCCATTTTAAGCTTATAAAAGGTGCTATAAAAGGGGGTTTGTGCCGGTTAGGATGAGGAGCTCAGTCACCAGCAGCCATGCAGCTCAGCGGCCAAACTCCGCCCCCCAGGTCTTTTTTTTTTAATCTTTGGCTTTTCATCTATCAATGCTGCTAGGTCTGGGTTTACTCTCAATATGTCCCAATGTTTTGCTAGGACATTCCTAACTTTCTGGTGTGCCACATCAAAGAGGCCAATCATTCTTATCATCCTTTTTGTATCCTCTTGTTTCTTGGCGGTCAGTAGATCAGTCTGATTTGTTATTTGGGTACCCACAGACTAAAAATCATTTCCTTCAGTCGTTCTCTTGATATTTAAATGCTTTTAGGCTCGAAAGTGTGAAAAAAGCCTTAACTACTGGCAAAGATGTCTTTGCTATTCATTAATTCCATTCAAGAATATGACAGAAGCCACTAGCCCAGGAACAAATTGGTTTATGTAGAGGCACATGGACTTCCCATGACCATGCCCCTGAGCTGGTGGTAAAAATGCCCATCAAATGTGAAAAAGTTCTGCGTTAGATTGAATTCCAGGAGTTCTAGGACAAATTTATTGTGTTCCTTGTTGATAAGGAAGTGGACACTGCCTTGAGGCCCATTTCAAGATGAATTGATGTATATAGGGCCTCAATGTCAATGAAAGTTAGCAACATACCATCCTCCATACGTATATACTGTAATCTGGATATCAGATCAGCTGTGCTCCTGATGTAGGAGGGTAACATTGCTACAAAAGAGCGCAAGTTGATGCTGCCCACTCGTTATACAGTTGGTCATCCTTTTAAAAGGTTGGTTCTTTTGCGTATTTCAGACAGAGAGTAAAATGTAGCAATTGTCAGATATTTCGGTATTAGGAATCCCATCTCCCCTTTAATAACCAGGTTATCATTTAGCACTTACAAGGAGACAATATCCTTTAGTTCCTGTAGATATTTGTCAGTAGGATTCTCCAATGGTTTTTTTCCAGTTGGAAGGCCCATATTGCTTCAATATCTTCACATAATTTTACTTCCTCATAATGCAATCTATTTTGAGAAGTACCCGCAGCAGAGTACCCCCATTACATGATGCTACTACACCTGTGCATAGTTGGGATGATGTTCTTTTGCTTGCAAGCTTTTTCCATACAGAACGATGATCATTATGGCCAAACAGTTCCCTTCTTGTTTGATCAAGCCAGAGACAATTTCTCCTAAAAAGTAGGATCTTTGTCCCCACGTGCAGTTGCAAACTGTAACCTGGCATTTTTATGGCACCTTTGGAGCAGTGGCTTCTTCCTTGCCAAGTCGCCTTTCAGATCATGTAAATATAGAACATGTTGTACTGTTGATAAACATACCTTCACAAGATTGTTTGCTGCTGTTATCGGACTGATTTTTATTTTTCCCATCAAAGTATATTTGGAAGACACGTCTTCTTCCTGAACAGTATGATGGCTCTGTGGTTTCAAGGTGCTTACAGTGTCGGAATATTTATGCTGTCTCCGATTGACAGTCTATATGATTTATGTGAATAAATTAAAATCGGTAATAAAGGAGATTCTAACTTATTATCATAAATATTAAGCTAAAACAAGCTCGTGATCTGCGTTGAATTGAAGACAAAACCCAGTTACAGACAAAATATATGTAATTTATTAATACAATTTATAGTGCAAAATAATATATATAACAAAATTGGCGGTAATAAAATTCAATCAATGATATGCAAAATAGTGGTAAAGACAAAAATAATTGAGAACATATATCTATATATACACAATTATGCCTTCTTATAATAATACCCCTCACTTATATTAAAAGTCAATTTAATACTTGATTTCTCTCAGCCGACAAATGTCCGATTAAACCCAAATCTGGTTTATCTTTTATCTATATAAATATATATATATATTATCAACCATACTGGTCTAGAACTGAATTCAGTTCCTTGGAGATAATACTGTGCTTTCACTAGTATATTTTTAATCTCCCTGTATTGGATTAATTTTCAGGATGATGCTGCAGGTACACCCCAATCTTATTCCAAAACAGATACTATATACAAAGTATGGTTAATTGAATATATAGATATGTATTATATTAATTAATTATCCTATAAAATATAGGTAAGGTTATACTATACCAAAATGTCAGCTAGCAGAAATCAGTTTCAATGGTTCTAAGATGGCTGCCTCCAATGACTGGCAAGGTGGTCAAGATGATGTTCAGAGAGAGAGAGCGAGATCGATCTCTTCTCCTAGCCCATACCATCTTTTTATCCTATCTTAGAAAGGGCTTGGCCAAGTTTTATCATTAACTAGTGACCTCACTTTATAATTAATAGAACCTCCCTCTAGGGAAAAATATACCCTAGATCTTTGTTACCCTAACACTAGATGGCACTAGTATTCCATACAAAAATCGAAGCATTCATTTATTTCTCTTATTCATATACTAGCAATAAAATGTAATCTAAGGTTTCAGACGAAACCTTGAGAAGATCTTGAAGAGACAATGAGTTTTATACTTGGTCAACTAACTTGTGTATCCTTAAGTCTTTTGACCAAACTTGATTAAATCAAGATAAATAGGGCTATCTCAATTCATTGTTTGTGGAGGAGACAGGGTTTGTTCATGATCACCTGTGTCCACATTTTCCCATTCCAGGAAAGAAATAATTAATTTGTGTGTTCCACTGAGACAGATTCTAAACATGACAGAGGAGTTTATACCTCGTTTCTAATCTTAAAACTGAATATATCTATGAGGACTATACTCTTATATATATACTATATATTCAGCACACCTATTAAAATTGATAATATAAAATCAATCTACTCCTATATTGATTAATATAAAAACCACAAAGAAAGATTAGAGTCTTTCTATTCACTAAAATCATCAAAACTCAAATACATTGTCTTATCTAGGCCTTGCGACATCTTCTTCTCACAAAACAGACTTAGGTAAACACTTTGGTATATATCGTAAACCTTAGGTTAGCAATTTCAGAGTAAAAAAAAAAATCTTGAATTCACTCTGCCTTAAAATAAGACAAAATGGTTGTCCCTTAGGCTCATGTCCATACACTTATATAGGCCTTATAATTATGGACTTTATTCATACTCAATAGTTCTGACAAATCCCCCCCCTTCTTCCCACGTTAGTCAAGGATCCCCTTAAGACCTAACTGGGAGAAGGTCGGAAGAATTTTCATGTTCATCAATATTGTATCTGAGTCTTTTATCGCATCATAACGTCAATCCTGGAAAAGTATATTATCACAGAGATTCTGTGTCCAATGGTTTTAGCATGTGAGAAAAATGCAAAACTTGGCACCAATCATGCCATTATTGCTGTGACTTTGTTCTCATGCATAATGTACCAATTTGGTTCCTTTCCCAAGCTAAAATGGTGATATCCGGTATCTTCATCCAATGAATGTCCTTGGATCCAGTTTCGCAAAGATTCTTGAAATATAATCTTCTTAGCCATCATTCACAATCCTGGGACATCTGAAACACGACTGTAGATTCGGGTTGATGATTAGTTCCGTCTTTAATTGGACCTCTTGAATCAACACCATCTGCACGATATCTGTATCTTTGTTGTCATCATCATCGCCAGGAATCACGTCTGGTTCTGCCCGTCCTTTTTCTATAAAGGAAAATGAAAGTATGAATACAGTATATACAGTCATGTGAAAAAATTAGGACACCCTTTGAAAGCATGTGGTTTTTTGTAACATTTTTAATAAAAGGTTATTTCATCTCCGTTTCAACAATACAGAGGGATTAAAGTAATCCAACTAAACAAAGAAAACTGAAGAAAAGTCTTTTCAAGATCTTCTGTAAATGTCATTCTACAAAAATGCCTATTCTAACTGAGGAAAAAGATAGGACACCCTTGCCCCTAATAGCGAGTGTTACCTCCTTTGGCTGAAATAACTGCAGTGAGACGGTTCTTGTAGCCATCTACCAGTCTTCGACATCGGTCTGAGGAAATTTTACCCCACTCCTCAATGCAGAACTTTTTCAGCTGTGAGATGTTTGAGGGGTTTCTTGCACGTACAGCCCTTTTCAAGTCACCCCACAGCATCTCAATGGGATTCAAATCTGGACTTTGACTTGGCCATTCCAGGACTCTTCATTTCTTCTTTTTCAGCCAATCTTTGGTTGATTTACTAGTATGTTTTGGGTCATTGTCATGTTGCATGGTCCAGTTCCGCTTCAGCTTTAATTTTATAACTGATGGTCTCACATGTTCTTCAAGCACCTTCTGATACACAGTAGAATTCATCGTGGATTCTATGATGGTGAGCTGACCAGGTCCTGCTGCAGCAAAGCAGCCCCAAACCATGACACTTCCACCTCCATGCTTCACAGTTGGTATGAGGTTCTTTTCTTGGAATGCTGTGTTTGGTTTACGCCAAACATGTCCTCTGCTGTTGTGTCCAAATAATTCAATTTTGGACTCATCTGTCCAAAGAACATTATTCCAGAAGTCCTGGTCTTTGTCAACTTTATCTCTGGCAAATGTCAGTCTGGCCTCGATGTTTCTCTTGGAAAGCAAAGGTTTCCTCCTTGCACACCTCCCATGCAAGTTAAACTTGTACAGTCTCTTTCTGATTGTAGAGGCATGTACTTCTACATCAACAGTAGCCAGAGCCTGCTGTAGTTCTCGAGATGACACTTTAGGGTTTTTGGAGACCTCTTTTAGCATCTTGCGGTCTGCTCTTGGGGTGAACTTGCTGGGGCGACCAGTCCTGGGCATGTTGGCAGTTGTTTTGAAAGCCCTCCACTTGTAGACTATCTTCCGGACAGTGGAATGGCTGATTTCAAAATCTTTTGAGATCTTTTTAAATCCCTTCCCAGACTCATAGGCTGCTACAATCTTTTTTCTGAAGTCCTCTGACAGCTCTTTTGCTCTCACCATGGTGCTCACTCTCACTTCAACAGTCAGGAGCACACCAAACTAAATGTCTGAGGTTTAAATAGGGCAAGCCTCATTCAACATGCAGAGTAACGATCTACTAATTATGTGCACCTGGTGTGATATACCTGTGTGAGATCTGAGCCAATTTAAGAGGGAATACATGTGAGGGTGTCCTATCTTTTTCCTCAGTTAGAATAGGCATTTTTGTAGAATGACATTTACAGAAGATCTTGAAAAGACTTTTCTTCAGTTTTCTTTGTTTAGTTGGATTACTTTAATCTCTCTGTATTGTTGAAACGGAGATGAAATAACCTTTTATTAAAAATGTTACAAAAAACCACATGCTTTCAAAGGGTGTCCTAATTTTTTCACATGACTGTATATATATTTATTTATTTTTTCTTTTGATATACAGTTTCCCTAGCGCTGCTATGTAAAATGCTTTATATGGAAACCCCAGAATTGGAACATCTGTGAACTGAGAGAAATTAGATTAACGCATCCTTATTCATTCTCTTATTCAGCGTCATCTTCTATGATTCTCAGTTCTGATCTTGGATGACATACTCGCAATTGATTTACATGGACCCATTTCTCGATGAAACCATCTTTGGTATTAATTTTCACCTTATAAACTACAGGTGATATTTTATCAATTACATCATACGGACCTTTCCATGATGGGAGAAATTTTCTTTCTTTTACCCGATCCCGGGCAAAGTTATAGAGATACACTCTATCTCCTACCTCATATTCTTTTTTGGTCGTTTTCAAGTCATAATAAGTTTTGTTACTTACGGCGGCTTTCTCAAGATTCTTCTGCGCGAAAGCAAACGCGTGTTGAAGATACTTACGAAGGTCCTCCACATACTGATGTGTCGTGGCTGCATTGATCAGGTTATGATCTGATGTGCGATACAACAGATGTTGAGGAAGTACCATTCTTCTTCCTGTCATCAGCTCAAAAGGTGACATCTGGGTAGCCGTACTTGGAGTAGCTCTAATGGCCATGAGTACTAATGGTAACCTTATATCCCAGTCTTTACCCGACTCCTTAACATATTTCTTAAGGATGTTGACAATAGACTGGTTATAGCGCTCAACGGATCCGCTAGATGTTGGACGATAAGCAATGTGTAATTTTCTCTTCACACCCAACATCTTCCACATCTTCGTCATTACCTCACTTACAAAGTGTGATCCACGATCTGAATCAATCCTTAAGGGTAACCCAAATCTGGAAAATACATGGTTAATCAACAAAAATGCACAGGTCTCGGCTGTGTTATTGCGGGCCGGTAGACACTCTACCCATTTTGTAAACACACAAGTGACGGTTAACATGTATTTATTTCCTCGGGATGACCGGGTAACAGGACCAATAAAATCGATTTGGATGTCAGACCATGGTAATGAAAAACCTTTCTTCTGAAGTGGAGCACGATGTTTAGGACCTTGTGGTTGAAATTGCGCACATACCAAACAACCTTGACAATAACTCTGGACATCCTTTAACATATGAGGCCAGTAGGCATAATCACGTAGTGACTCATATGTAATCTTTTCTCCACGATGACCAGCTGTAGGTGCATCATGGGCATGCTGTAACATTAAACCTCTAAATGTAGTAGGAACTACCCACTGCTGAATACCCTTTTTAGAGGTTCTCATTAATAACCCATCCTGAATACTAAATTGGGATTTGGATTTCATAAGTAATCGGAGGTCTTCTTTTTGGGTATAATTATCCTCCGATATGGGATTATTATTAGGATCCTCAATATGTTTATAGAAGATTCCCAATATAACATCTTCCTTCTGGCTTTTGATCAGATCCTCGCTAGAAGATTCTTGGCTCCATTGAACTATACTATTTTCCCTTTGGGCCTTAGCCTGTTGTCTAGTGAGAGCGTCAATGGGAATCATCTCTAGTAGATGATCTATATTCACCTGATCACCATTTATGGCTCCTTGTTTGGCTAGTTTGTCAGCTAGGTCATTACCCTCTTTATCTTTATTTTGGGTTTTGGAATGACCTTTAGTCTTTTTCCAATAAATGGTTAGATCATTATGTCGGACCAGCTCATCTATGGCACAAAACAACTTGGCGTGTTTCACTGGTTTGTTATTGGACCGTAACATATGACTCCTCTTCCATGTGGGCATATATTCTACAAAGCTGTTCCGCACATAATTTGAATCAGTAACAATGACGAATTCCTTTATATTGTGTTCTATAGCAATTTTAATGGTTTGGTAGACAGCGGCTAATTCGGCTACCTGGCTACTCTTAGCACCAATACTATAACCTATTGAAATACTCGGGCACCCATCTATCCACGTAATTCCAATTCCTGCCACTAGTTTTCTTTCATCCCCTACAATGGCATGGTAAGCACAACCATCTATGTACGCACAGGGGAGTAGAGAGCAATAGTCGTCTTCATACACTTTGTAAGGGGAAGATTTTTGTTCCTCTAGAAAATCATCTATCAGTTCTTCCGTTTGAGAATTATCAGCGCAATTGTGCAGTTCAGCAAGTCCTTGGGCTACTGGACACTTTTTATTTTGCTTATACTGAACTTCCAACGGCCATCCTTGTAAAGACAAGGTCCAAGCAGTGATCCTGCTGTTAGACAAGTTACCATCCCTAATTTTATCACTCTGTAGATATTGTAGGGGTTGATGGGCCGTTTCAACAATGATTTTCTCACCCTGTACAAAACTTCTAAAGTTTTGAAGCGCCCAGACTGTGGCTAGTAAAGCTTTTTCACAGTTGCTAAACTTTATTTCTACTGGTGACAGTGATTTACTTGCATAAGCTATAACTTTATGCAATTTATCCTGTTTTTGGCATAGGACAGCACTAATACTAAGATTTGTAAAACCAGTTTCCAGATAAAAGGGTTTACCCCCCTCGGGATAAGCTAGACATGGGGCTTGGGTGAGTCTCCTTTTAAGCTCAGACATAGCTTGTTCCTGATCCTCCCCCCATGTCCAGGGTACACCTTTCTTTAACAATGTCAGCAATGGTTTACTAATTTCAGCATAGTTATCAATGAATTTACGGGAGTAATTCATCATACCCAGAAATGATCTTAATTCACTAATGTTGGTAGGCGTTTTAGATTTCATAACAGCCTCTACCTTTTTCTTCTGGGGATTCAGGCCTTCACAGGTAACCTCATGTCCAAGGAAATTTACCTTAGTTCGACACCACTGGGCTTTCTGTAAAGAAATTTTCACACCTGCCTCTTTCAACTGATTCAGTACATGCCTAATTTCTTGAATATGCTGGTCAAATGAAGTACTTTTCATCAAAATGTCATCTACATAAGTTAAATTTCCTCTTTCTGTGGCATCAGGCATAGCCTTATGTAAAAATACAGCAAAATCATGACCTGAATTTATGTACCCAAACGGTAGTCTAGTCCAGGCAAACTGTTCTTTACCAAAAGTAAAGGCTAATTTGTATTGATCTTCAGGGCTCACTTTGATGGTCCAATATCCCTGAGCGCAATCTAAGGTGGTAAAGATCCTAGCGCCTTGCATTTGTACCAAGCATTGGTCTATATATGGCACGGGCCAGCCGGACATATATACACGTTTATTTAGCTGACGAAGATCAGCACATAAACGCCATTGACCATTCGGTTTAAGAATTCCAAGAATAGGATTGTTATAAGAACTGTGCACTGGTCTTATAATACCTCTCTCCTTGAGATTTTGGATTATTTCCGCTAGCGAGTTGTAACAAGCTAGTGGAAGACGATATTGCTTGATATAAACGGGAGGTGCCTCAGGATCAGTCTGAATCCTAGCAATGTGTATGTCAGTCAGACCACAATCAAAGGAATCTTTAGCAAAGATATCCTTGAATTCTAAGAGAACTTCCTTTAGTTGTTGTCGCTCTGGGTCATTGGAGCATCCATCAGCTAATGAGATTTGTTGCTGGACCATTTCCATAAACCCTGGAAAAACTTCTGGTTGACCTATTTCATAGGTTTCCTCCAATCTGTCAGTGAGGTCATGATTTGACTTACCTGCCTTTTCAGCAAACTCATGATATTCCTGGGCTTCCGGCTCACTGATTGTATGATCAAAGGTAAGAGAGGATTCCTCTACCTTACAGGTACCTTCTTCAAGATTAAAAGGATATACTGAACTAATGGTGAACAATCCTTCAGGAGAAGAATAAAATGTTTGTTCAACCAATTGTTCTTCTGTTAGATACGATTCAGGTATTAGGCCAATAATTATATTCTGAAACCCAAAAGTATAATAATCTGAATCTAATGCCATACCAATGATAGTGTCTTTAGACAAATGAACTTCATTTGGCATTCCATTGTTCACAATTATTTGGGTTTTAAAGGTTTGTAAATTCACCATAGGGGTATGATTTACTGAAATACCTAATAGTTGCATTCTGTTTGACAGGCATATCAATGCATCACCATTCTTTAATTTTTGGCCTTTTGATACCTGAATGGGTAACAGGAAATTATTAGTACCTGGAGGGATGATTATATCTCGTGGCACTAATACACTGACTGCATAAGGCAGTATCTGGGATGACTTGAGTGCTTCATGTTCATCCATAAAACCTTCAGGATTCCCTTTTAATCTTGTCCACAATGTGGAATTCACTATATCCACATGGATAGCAAAACGATGTAAAATATCGTTGCCAATGTACATAGGATATCTGGGTTCATCAAGCACCAGGAATAAATGAGTAGCCGATTTTCCTGCAATAGAAATGGTTAATATACATTTTGCAATTATATTATGATCATCAGAATCATTATCTAAGTCATGTATCCAATTATCTTGTGGATTTGGATATCGAATCACTTTAGAATTGGCCACTTGATTTAGTAGATCCCTACTAATATAACTATTTTCATGGCGCAAATCCAATTTAGCCCTCTTAGTTCTTCCTAAGTCATTCACCTGTACTGGGAAAAACATCTCATCATCCACCTTTTCCATTCCCACTAGGAATTGTTCGTGACCATTAAACCCAATAGGGTCAATAGTTTCTGGGTGTAGGTGGATTGTAAGAACATCCCCTTCCAAACAGACATCTTTTACTCGTTCAGGAGACACACATATGGTGTTATCTTCCTGTTCACCTATAGTGGAATTTGGAGTGATTTGCAGGAAAGAGACATCAGGGACTTGGCTATTTCGGAAATGTACCTCAATGGAATCCGGCCTTTCCTCTATCACATGGCAGTTACGCCTATTGTGATAGGATTGTGATTGTTCATAATTAATGGGCATCCTCACTTGAGACCATATCACCTTATTAACAAAATCAATAACTGGACTTAATCTTTTCAGGAAATCAATGCCAATAATTAATCTATCAATGGGCATATCCACGATCAATGTAGGATGGCTAATTACTTTGTTTCCTACTTTAAAATCCAGCCAAGCTTTACCTAAAACCTTGAGGGCATTGCCTGAGACACTTACTTGGTTAGCATTAAAACTTTTTAACTTATACCTGTTAGAAGATACATCCTGCAATTGTTGGAAGTATTTTACAGATAATAAAGTTGCTTGGCTACCTGTATCTATCAAGGCTATTATTGGCGAGAAATTATCAAATAATTCAACTTTCATATAATATCTATTATCTATTTCCTGTATGGAACAAAGATATTTGGCATGATTATTGAAAGGGTTTTCCTGCACAGCAGTTATACTTGTCCTCAACTCCTCCTCCTTCCTTTTATGAGCAGGATCATATACCTTCATCTGTGCAGCTGAAGACTTTGTGTGCTGTAAGACAGAACAAACAGGTTTCCCCTCCCCCTTGCCATGTGGCTTTGTAAGGGTTAAATTCCTTTTAAAGGGAAAGACAATTATATTAGATTGCTCCACTTTACATACATTTAAGTCATCAACCTCTGCAACATTTGACATACTTACCTGCTTCTCCCCCTTTATATTTGGGGAGGATTCTCTACAGGAGGGGTTACCCCTAAAAATCCGTTAGCAGTGATTGTTTTAGACAATTCCTCCATCCGCTGCATCAACATACCAAACTGATCTTGGATTTGATCCATTCGATCATATAGGTTACTTCTCTTTCTCCCATAACCTTTGGGAGATTGATTTTGGTACCGATATGATTGTAATCTCCCAGAACCATCTGACTCAGAACCACTTTGAGCCCTTTCTGGCCTACGTTGATATCCCCTATAATAATTATTCTGATATCTTTGAAAAGGAGGGAACCGTCTATTTCTAAACTCCTTCTGGTGGTTTGGGTTCTTTTCAGCAACAGTTGGACCTTTATTCCCATCTGGCCTAGGCTGAATTTTATTTGGCTCGGAAGGTCTAGGAGTTTTTAACACATCAGCATAACTTCTTTTAGGGCTTTCAAATTTTCCCTGATCTCTTTTTATGTGAGTTTCTGCTATTTCCTCACTCGTTTTTTTAAATTTTCTATCAGGAGACTCATCACAATTTTGTATTGCAGCGTACAGAGTTGTACTCTCAGTGAGTAACCAATCCAGAGTCTTTCTGGGATGGTAATCCCTGGCCAAAATAAATTTTATTTTATTGGGCAAAGCGTCATAAAATAACTGGATAAATTCACTACCTTCAAAATTGGGATCTTTTTCAGATAAACTATAGGCATTTTTGAGGACTGACAAAAATTCCCTGGGACTTTGATTATGTCTACATTTCAGGGTAAATAAGGCCCTCCTTGCAGCGGTAGCGGATTTATAGGGACCAAATTCAGTTTTTATTTCTGCGACCACATCTGACCAAGAATCCCTACCCATATCTCTAAGGGAATTAAAGAAATACCGGTGTTTTGGTTCGAATACCCAGGTAATAAATTCAAGTTTCTGTATGTCCTTTTCTAAATGTAAAGTTTTCATGGCCTCCTCATATATTTCCAAATGACTTATTATGGATGGTGAACCCTTTTTTTCAAATTGACCCACAGTTTCCTTGAGAAATTTGATCACTTTAGTAGTGTCTATCATGGGTTGATAAGATCTCTGTACTGAACTTTTAGAGCACCTAGGAGGTGAAATCGGTCTTAATTTAGGAAGAGAATGTTCTCTCAGAGCCATTAATTCTTCTCCATTAAAGGGATTGTCATATTTACTTTCTGCATCTGATTCCCCCCTGGAATATTTTACCTGCACTCTATTAGAATCCTTAGGCTGTCTGAATTGAAGAGGGTCAAGATCCCGGTTATCTAATTCTGTTTGTAAATTTCTATTGTCCTTATACAACTTTTTACATTCCTCATCTAGATCCACCATAGACAATTGACATTTAGACAATTCATTAGTAGCCTGACTTAATTTCCATTCTAGAGTCCTAATAACTTCTTGCTGTTGACTGTCTCTGTCATTATATTTCGATAATTTAGCAGACCATTGTGCTAATTCACCAGAAACCATGGCCGCCTTATTTTCCATTTCAGATAAATCTTTTTGAAATTTATCAATTTCATATGCTTGTTCAACATTTTTATATTTTGCTTTTTCTAATTGCTTTGCTATTTCAATAACTAAATATACAAATTCAGGCCAAGATTGAAGGATTAATGAATCCTTATCTTTCTTATGTTTAGCTTGGGAAATGTGACAGAGATAATCAGCAAACCGGGATTTATCAGACCAGATATCATCTGCATATTCTACAGCTCTCTTTTCCAATTCAAACCTCCAATCTTTTAACTCTCTCTTAATATCCAACCTGTCATGCATATGACCCAACACAATATATTCAATTAATTCTTGAGTCTTTCTATCATGCATATCAGTCTTAACCACTGCAGCAGCAGCCTGCATGCCTTGGCTAGCCTCGCCATTGTTATCAGACATTTTTTTACTTGTTGCACTACAAGTACCACAATAACTTTATCAAATATATATTTTGCACCCCAAAATTTTGTTTCTATTACAAGCAGATCTCGGTGGGACCTCCAATTTCATGTCGGAATATTTATGCTGTCTCCGATTGACAGTCTATATGATTTATATGACTAAATTAAAATCGGTAATAAAGGAGATTCTAACTTATTATCATAAATATTAAGCTAAAACAAGCTCGTGATCTGCGTTGAATTGAAGACAAAACTGTAATTTATTAATACAATTTATAGTGCAAAATAATATATATAACAAAATTGGCGGTAATAAAATTCAATCAATGATATGCAAAATAGTGGTAAAGACAAAAATAATTGAGAACATATATCTATATATACACAATTATGCCTTCTTATAATAATACCCCTCACTTATATTAAAAGTCAATTTAATACTTGATTTCTCTCAGCCGACAAATGTCCGATTAAACCCAAATCTGGTTTATCTTTTATCTATATAAATATATATATATATTATCAACCATACTGGTCTAGAACTGAATTCAGTTCCTTGGAGATAATACTGTGCTTTCACTAGTATATTTTTAATCTCCCTGTATTGGATTAATTTTCAGGATGATGCTGCAGGTACACCCCAATCTTATTCCAAAACAGATACTATATACCAAGTATGGTTAATTGAATATATAGATATGTATTATATTAATTAATTATCCTATAAAATATAGGTAAGGTTATACTATACCAAAATGTCAGCTAGCAGAAATCAGTTTCAATGGTTCTAAGATGGCTGCCTCCAATGACTGGCAAGGTGGTCAAGATGATGTTCAGAGAGAGAGAGCGAGATCGATCTCTTCTCCTAGCCCATACCATCTTTTTATCCTATCTTAGAAAGGGCTTGGCCAAGTTTTATCATTAACTAGTGACCTCACTTTATAATTAATAGAACCTCCCTCTAGGGAAAAATATACCCTAGATCTTTGTTACCCTAACACTAGATGGCACTAGTATTCCATACAAAAATCGAAGCATTCATTTATTTCTCTTATTCATATACTAGCAATAAAATGTAATCTAAGGTTTCAGACGAAACCTTGAGAAGATCTTGAAGAGACAATGAGTTTTATACTTGGTCAACTAACTTGTGTATCCTTAAGTCTTTTGACCAAACTTGATTAAATCAAGATAAATAGGGCTATCTCAATTCATTGTTCGTGGAGGAGACAGGGTTTGTTCATGATCACCTGTGTCCACATTTTCCCATTCCAGGAAAGAAATAATTAATTTGTGTGTTCCACTGAGACAGATTCTAAACATGACAGAGGAGTTTATACCTCGTTTCTAATCTTAAAACTGAATATATCTATGAGGACTATACTCTTATATATATACTATATATTCAGCACACCTATTAAAATTGATAATATAAAATCAATCTACTCCTATATTGATTAATATAAAAACCACAAAGAAAGATTAGAGTCTTTCTATTCACTAAAATCATCAAAACTCAAATACATTGTCTTATCTAGGCCTTGCGACATCTTCTTCTCACAAAACAGACTTAGGTAAACACTTTGGTATATATCGTAAACCTTAGGTTAGCAATTTCAGAGTAAAAAAAAAAATCCTGAATTCACTCTGCCTTAAAATAAGACAAAATGGTTGTCCCTTAGGCTCATGTCCATACACTTATATAGGCCTTATAATTATGGACTTTATTCATACTCAATAGTTCTGACAACAGCCATTTCTCAGCTTAAAGGGGTTTTACCATCACATACAATGGGGGCACATCGCTAGGATATGCCCCCACTGTCGGATAAGTGTGGGACCCGCACTTACAACGAGAACAGAGAAATTAATGTAGGGTGCACTGCGCATGCGCAGCAGCCCTCCATTAATTTCAACGTGGCCGCCAAAAATAGCCGAGCACTAGCTCGGCTATTTCCGTCTGCGCTATAGAAATGAGTGGGAGCAGGGGCCACGCATGCGCTCCCATTCACTTGTATGGGAGCAGCGGGGAACAGCGCTTGGTGGTGGACGAGCCCCGGGAAACCCTGGGGTCCTCCAGCCACAGCTCTCCCCGCTCCGTTCTCCTTGTATGGGCAGGTCCCGGCGGTGGGACCCGCGCCTATCAGACAATGGGGGCATATCTTAGCAATATGCCCTATTGTATGTGATGGGAATACCCCTTTAAGGACCAGGCCATTTTTGCAAATCTGGCATGTCACTTTATTTGGTAACAATTTGGAAACACTTTTACTTATCCAAGCGATTCTGTTTTATGTATAAAACAATCCTGCATTTAACAAAAATTAGAAAAAATTAGCAATTTTCGAAATTTTCATTTCTCTGCTTTTAAGGAAGATAGTGATACTTGATAAAATAGGTATTACTTTATATTCCCATATGTCTACTTTATGTTGGCATAATTTTGTAAATCTCATTTTTTGGGGGGGGGGGGACAACGACGTCATTAGAAGCCTTAGAATTTTAGAAGCAATTCTTAAATTGTTTAAGAAAAGTTCCAAAACCCACTTTTTAAGGACCAGTTCAGTTGTGAAGTCACTTTGTGGAGCTTACATAGTGGAAACCACCTATAAATGACCCCATTCTAGAAACTACACCCTCTCAAGGTATTCAAAATCAGGTGTCGGGGGGGGGGGGGGGAGAATGGAAGGCCCCGTCCCAGCCTGCTCCCCCCGACACCGGATGTTTTTATCCATGTACAGGGAGAAGCAGCAGCGGCGGTGCGGGGAGTGGGGTAAGTATCTTACCTGTGAGGGGCCCAGCCCATGGGGGGGCTGTTGGAGACGTTAGATAACCCCTTTAATGAAAGCTATAATTTTTTGTGGGGTGATGTGATGGTTTGATTGGTACTATTTTGGGGTACCTACAGGGTGGATTATCAGATATTTTTTTAGAACCGGTCATTACTGATGAGTAATAATACCTCATTTTTTATTTTATTTTTCTATTTTTACAACTTTATATGTGTTTTTTTTTTTTTTACCTGAATCTTTATTTATTATGAAAAACACTTTTTTTTACTTTTTATTTTTGTCCCACTGTGGGACTTCAACTTTTTGGGGTCTGATCCCCTCTACAATGTATTACAATACAGATGTATTGTAATGCATTGCCTGTCAGTGTATTACCAGTGATTTAAGCCTCATTCACACATCAGTGTTCGGTCAATGATTTCCATCAGTGATTTTTAGCCAAAACCAGGTGCAGCTCTAAACACAGAACAGGTGCAGATTTTTCCATTATACCTTATGTCTGTGGAGGCTCCAATCCTGGTTTTGGCTCACAATCACTGCTGGAAATCACTGACCAAAACACTGACGTGTGAATGAGGGTTTACTTAGATTTTTCCATGATTTCAAGCAAAGAAAAAAGTAGGCCTTGAAATGTAGTAGGCCTTGAAATGTAGACTTTAAAATACCACCAAAGGCACACCTCCAATTGAATAAAATCTGAAATAAATCATTGTCTCTAGCATTGTTCTTTGACATTCTTGAAATATAGTAAAGATCCTAACTGACCTAAGAAGAGGAAATGTGTACTAGGATTAAATGTCAGGAATTATGAAAAACTGAGTATTAATGAGTATGGCAAAGGTCTTATGCACACAACTGTAAGTCTTTTGCTGTCTGCAAAACATGGATCCCGGCCATGTGCCCCCCACTGTCCCGAGCCGCATGTCCTGCACTATTGTAGAAATACCTGTTCTTGTCCACATACCTTTTTTGTTACAGAGCTGAGGAACGGGCATACAAGGTGTGCTGTCCGCATCTTTTGCGGCCCCATAGAAATGCATGGGTCCACATCCAACCTGCAAAAAATGCAACTGGCATGTGGACAAAAAATACGGTCATGTGCATGAGGCCTACGTGAACTTATGACTTCAACTGTAAATCTTCACAATAGAGTATACTACCATATCTTATACACTAACAAAAGTCTTGAAGAAGTGTTGTTACAACCATTTTACCAAGAAAGGGTGCACATTTTATTAAATGCATGTTTAATAATTAAAACATTTAGTGAAAAATATTAAAGTATTTAAAAGGGGCCAAACTCAGATTAGGGCTCCATGACGTTGCCCATGAGTTATAGTAACAACATGGAATCATAGCTATGTACACCACCATTTCAATGTGGCAAAAAAAAGGTGAAAGCAACCACTGTCAAGAATCCAACATAATCAGGTTTTCTGCAATGACTATAAGATGGTTTCCAACCGCTTTTCGCCAAAGGGAAACATTAAAGTCATGGTGTGAGTCGCAATAATTCCATGATTTGACTCGTAGGCTGTACTAATAGAAGAATAATGTTATTGAGCTAGTCAGTAGTCTTCTACTACCATCATTGAAGCATATTCCTTGTAAGGGACAATATTCTTGTCTGGGTCCACGGAAGCTGAGATCATCTCCTCCATTTCTTCTTGTGTGAATGGTTCTCCTATGAGAGTCAGCATGGATGTTATTTAGTAGTTGTAATTTCACATAAAGATAGATCTAAACAATGGAGGAATGTGCGGTACCTTCTTCGGTCATATATTTGATGAGTTCTTCCTTAGTCAGGAATCCCATTTTCTTTTCATCTAAAACCTAGAGAATAGATCACAAAATAAAACTTCCAGAGCCGCCTCATTGTATAGATAAATAGGATGGGTAAAGACCAGTGTCCAGCTGTTGAGAAACTACAACTCCCAGCATGCCACAGAAGTCGGCAGCTTACACGGCATGCTGGAAGTTGTACTTTTGCAACAGCTGTCAAACCACAGGTTGGAGACCACCAGGATAGACACACCTCAAAAGCTCGCCGGAGAACATCTTCAGGTACTGGTCTGTATCTACAATAATGTAAAGAAGAGAAGGATAAAACTGATTTTCAAAGCAAATTGAATATGTTACGTGTGCCTTGTGCAATGGTTACGTGTCACATTTCTCTGGTAGATTTTACAGATGATTTTTAATTAAATTTTTTTTTACATTTTGCATGATTTAACAGAAAGGTAATATTAAAGGGAAAAATCCTATAAACAGTTTATCTTAGGTGTTCAAACTGGAGCAAATGAAAAATGGAGGACTTTCCCATAGTAACCAATCAGATTGCTTCTTTAAATTTTAGAAGAGGCTCAGATAAAAAAAAGGAGGGAATCCGATCAGTTATTATGGACAACACATAGGAGACAGAACACGTCTCTCTCTCCTGAACAAGATGAAGGCTGCGTGGTTCTATGGCGCTTAAAGGGGTTGTCTCACTTCAGCAAATAACATCATGTAGACAAAGTTAAAGGGATTGTGTCATTTCAGCAAATGGCATTTATTAGAGATGAGCGAATCGAAGTTGACAAAGTGGAATTCAATCCGAATATTTTTTTTAAAAATTGATTTGCACCGAATCTGAATTTCCTCACGCTTCGTAAAATGTCTGCTGCATGTGTTAGGACATGGAACAAGGAACTCTGGGAACGAGGGATCACCCACAATGCCATGCATGCAACCAATCAGCAGCCAGCCAGCCCTGTGATGTCACAGCCCTATAACTAGCCTCAGCCATCTTGGATTCAGACATTTTTCTGTGTACTTAGTACAGGGAGAGACGTCACCAGGACAGTGGTAGAAAATACTTTAAAACTTTTATTTTGCTGAATAGAAGTTCAGGGAAAGGATAGGGAGGAATCATTCTACAGTATTGAAGCAGAACAGGGTAATAGTAGTAACAATTCTATTACACCTTGCTGCACTGACTGGGGATCCAAATTGCCATTATACAGCTCTGTGATTCCAGCAAACCATTCTTGTTATTGGGGTGCAAGTGCTGCTTGATACAGCCATTAATAGGCTTTATTACAAGGACAGATTTCTACGTCTTATTTGGCCTTGTGCGGTGCAGTTATATGTTCTAAAGCATTTTTTGGATTGTATTAGTGGGGAAAAAAAGGGCTTATTAGCCGTTGTGTGGTGAAGTGAGAAAATTACAGCCCTTTTTGGCGTGTATTAGTGGCAAAAAAAATATATATTTGCAGTTCAACGGTGCAGTTATTTGTTCTAAAGCCTTTTGTAGAGTATATAAGTGGAAAAAAGTAAGCCTATTTGCCGTTCAGCAGTACAGTTATATGTTCTGAAGCCCTTTTTGGCGTGTATTAGTGGCAAAAATATATCATTTGCCATTTAGCGGTGCAGTTATATGCTCTAAAGCAGTGGTTCTTAACCTTGTTGGAGGTACTGAACCCCACCAGTTTCATATGCGCATTCACCGAACCCTTCTTAATTGGAAAAATTAAATATGATTTTTTCAAATTCAAAACATAGGTATATATTTATACATAGGTGCACAAAGTGAATAAAACCATTAAAGAACAAAACCATAAAGAACAAAGAACAAAACCATTAAAACATGATTTTCACACAAAAATAAAAACATAATAATGAATATTTACTGCAAATCAGTGCTGTTGTCTTTCAGAGACCAGGTCAGAAATGCGCGGCTTTACCTTGGCAAGTGCCACTCTCATGTCATTTTCGCAACAAAGTCTGTTCCTTTTCTTCGTTTTTATGTCCAGCATCCTTGAAAAGGATTGCTCGCAAAGATATGTTGTAACAAACGGTATGAAAAACTCCAGAGCTTTCTTAGCAATAACAGGGTACGTTACCATTTGTTGACACCAAAACGTTGAGAGCGTTGTTGTTCTGAAGAGTTGCTGTTGAACCTGGCTCTGCCGAAGTTCAATGATTTCATCGAGGTATTCATCATTGACATCTGTTGTCTCAACACTAAATGTGAGCGGCTGTCTCACCCATGCTGGATATGACTCTCTTGTAGGGAAGTATCCATCAAAAGACGTTGCAAGCTCATCTAAGTGCGTGGCAATTGCTTGCTTCAGTTCCGTGGGTACAGAAATGTCTCCGATTCCAGATACATCTTTGATCTTACTTACACAGTCGTCTAGCAGGGGAAAGTTTGCGAAGTTATCGTTCTCTATTCGTCGTTTCCATAACGGTAGCTTTTTTTGAAAAGCCTTCAGGTTTTCTTCCGCTTTGATGATGTTGACTCCACCGCCCTGCATCTGTTGATTGAGATGATTTAGAGCTGCAAAGATATCAGTCATGTACGCTAAAATGAGAATGAACTCAGAATCTTTGAAGCAATCTGCATGACAATGTTGGTGCTCTTGCAAAAACAGGGCTAATTCCACATGCACGGCAAAAACGCGATTCAACACCTGTCCCCGGGATAACCACCGAACGTTGGAATGGTACAGAAGTACCTCAAATTCAGATCCCATTTCTTTACACAGCTCCCTGAAGATGCGGTGCCTCAGAGCACTATTTCGCACATAGTTCACACATTCCACTACAATTTTTAATACTTCTGCCAGTTTTGGAGGCAAGGTTTTTGTTGCCAATGCATGCCTATGCAGAATACAATGCGTAACAATGATGTGTGGTGCATCGGCTTTCACTAGCGCACCAAAACCAGACTTTCTTCCCAGCATGGCTGGAGCTCCATCCGAACAAACTGCAGAAACCATATCCCACAAAAGATTGTTGTCTTTGAAGAAGTCATCCACAAGTTTCTTCACATCGGCTGCCTTAGTCATCACGTCGTCTTTCACATAGCGCACGAATACTGCAAGCTGGCTTAGATTGGAGACGTCTGTGGTCTCGTCGAGTTGAAGGCTGAATTTTGCTGGGCTTGAAATCAGATCTGCAACTATTTGAGCCAAGATGTCTTTGCTCATGTCCTCTATTCTGTCGCGGATGGTGATATTTGAAAGAGGAATTTGGGATAATTTAACTTCAGCCGCTTTTCCCAGCATGATATTCGCCATCTTCAACACAGCTGGTTTTATGAGTGTTTCACCAATGGTGTGGGGTTTGCCCTGCTTTGCGATCAGGTAAGCAACTTCGTACGATGCTATGAGGATCGGTTTGTTGATGGGTACAAAGCCGAGAACAGGCAGACTAGCCTTTTCATCGAATCTGGCTCTCCTCACCTTGAATTCAGCAAGCGTTGTGTTCTTGTATTTTCCATCTCCATGCAGCTTAAGGAAGTGTTCTCTTAGTTTTGCCGGTGCTAGACTAGAATTGCTCAACTTGGCATTGCAAATCATACAGTTAGGACGCTGACTCCCATCACGTTCCGTTATACATGTGAATCCATATTGTACATATTCGTCCGACCACTTTCTTTTTTTGCTCGACATAGTTAGTATGAAGGGATAGGCCAAGCGATGTTGCGTGATCACCTGCAGCTAATGATGGACAAGCGGGGCGAGTTGGGTGTGTGTCTTGACCTCCAGGGCCGGACTGGGGATACAAAGCAGCCCTGGAAAAAAAATCTATGTCAGCCCCATAAGTCACTGCGCCTAATATACTACTGCCCCCCCTCTCCACTATCTAATACACTGATGATCCCCCTTCCCCTAATACACTGATGATCCCTCCTTTGCCTAATACACTGCTAACCCCCTTCCCCTAATACACTGCTAACCCCCCTCCAATACAATGCTGACCCCTTAAATACAATACACAATAGGTCCTCCAAGCCCCTTTACTCTTACCTGTAGTACAACAGGTCAGCTTAACTCAGTGATGCCGGTGTCTGTGTGCAGGAGGGACAGGATGCCGCCGCCGCCACCATGCTGTGCAGTCACTAGATCCGCCGCCACCGGATATGACGTCATGTCGTCATATGCCGCTCACATCCGGCGGCTGGCGGAAGCAAAATCATTGCGCTCGCTCGGCTCTTCTGATCATGAGCCGCAGCGGGCGCAAAAGGAGTCTGAGTAACAGGAAATAAATATTTTCCTGTCTTGTGGCAGCCACCTATCAAAGCGGCCCCCCAGGGCCGGCGGCCGAACCCGCGAGACTGACTCACCGAACCCCTGGGGTTCGATCGAACCCAGGTTAAGAACCACTGCTCTAAAGCCTTTTTGGCGTGTATTAGTTGCAAAAAAAATATAATTTGCTGTTCAGTGGTGTAGTTATATGTTCTAATGCTTTTTCGGTGTATATTAGTTGCAAAAAGTATATATTATTTGCCGTTCAGCTGTGCAGTTATATGTTCTAAAGCCTTTTGTGGCATGTATAAGTGGAAAAAAGTAAGGGCCTATTTGCAGTTCAGCGGTGCAGTTATATGTTCTAAAGCCTTTTTCGGCGTGTATTAGTAGCAAAAAATATACCAGAATTTTTAGCTTTATAAGACGCATCTGATGATAAGACGCACCTAGGTTTTTGAGCAGGGAAATAAGAAAAAAATGTTTTGAACCAAAAGGTGTGCGTTGAACTAATGGTGGTCTGTGGGTGACACTATTATGGGGGCATCTGTGGATGACGCACTGTTATGGGAGCATCTGTGGATGACGCACTGCTATGGGGGCATCTGTGGATGACACACTGCTATGGGGGCATCTGTGGATGACGCACTGTTAAGGGGGCATCTGTGGATGATGCACTGTTGTGGGGTATCTGTGGATGGCACACTGATATAGGGGGAGCTGTGGATGACACTGTTATGGGGGATCTGTGGATAATACTGTTATGGGGGATCTGTGGATAATACTGTTATGGGGGATCTGTGGAAGATACACTGCTATGGGAATATCTGTGGATGACACTGTTAATGGGGGGATCTGTGGATGACACTGTTAATGGGGGGGATCTGTGGATGACACATATATAGCATCTTATGCTGGTCCCCTCTATGTCTTCCCCGCTCAGCCAGTGAAGTATTATATGCTGTGGGCTCAGCTCCACTATACAGCAAGGACGAGCTACTAGAGGACAGTCAGCAGCTACTGGCCAGCCAAGATGTGGAGGAGACATCCGCCGCTTCCTCCGGGAGGCAGGCAAGTAGTGATGAGGGGAGTGGTGTGGGAGCTGGTGTTGCGAGTGGTCAGGCTCCTGACACAGAGACCGTTAAGGAGGACATCAGTGACGTGCAGACAGTACTCAATGATGATGATGTAGCTGATCACGCTTGGGACCCGGGTGAATTAAGGGCTTCATCATCATTGGGAGAAGAGGGTGGCAGCTTGCCCGTGAGGCAGCAGCGTAGCCAGCAAGTTGCTAGCGTGGCCGGGAGTCAGCAGAGTGGCAGCAGTGGGAGGTCGTGAGCCAAACGTGCCCAGGGTAGACCATCCGCTTTGCAGGAGCCTACCTGCCCGGAAAGTAGTGGTGCAGGGGTTCACGGAAGCGGCGGCAGTAGCAGTCAGTCAGTGCGGAGTGTTGGGGGTAAAATGACCTACTCAGCGGTGTGGACATTTTTTGTTAAGCCGGCGGAGGAGGTGAACATGTCCATTTGTAGAATCTGTGGGCAGAAGGTGAAGCGTGGCCAGGGTGCCAATGTTGGCACCACGGCCCTGCGTCAACTTATGCAGCATCACTATAAAGTGGCCTGGGAGAACCGTGGCTCCGTTGTGGTGGTCCAGCCTGCCGCAGCAACCGCTGCTGCATCACCCAGTGGCACGCACCCGATTTCAGGCATTCAAGGCTGCACCACCTCAGCCGAAGGGAGCTGTCTGTCCTTCCCATTATCTGTTGGTCCTGATGCTCCTGCTCCTCCTTCTCCTTCTACTCCTCGTCAGTCATTTCGTCAGCAATCGATCAACGAAGCGATTGCCAAGAGACAACAGTATGCGTGCATTCATTCAACGGCGCAGAAGCTGAATGTGCTCCTGACCAAGTTGCTGGTGCTGTATTCCCTCCCTTTCCAAGTGGTGGTCTCTGCACCTTTCAGAGAACTGATAGCTTGTGCCGAGCCGAGGTGGAGAGCCAAAGGCGTCATTACTTTGCCAAAAAGGCAGTACCGGCCCTGCACACGTATGTAGAACAGAAGGTGGGCCAGTCCTTGAGCCTGTCGGTGTCTGCCAAAGCTATATGTGGAGCTATAACTACGGTCAGGGACAATACATGTTCTTTACGTTCCACTGGGTGAATTTGGTTCCTGCACAGCCACACCAGCAACTTGGCCAGGTGACGCCGCTTCCGCCTCCACGTTCTTACGCCGTTGGTCCTGCGACAATGTCCGCCACTGCCTCCTCATCCTCCCCCATGTCCTCAGCCTCCACTGCAGAGACAATTCACAGTGCCCCTCCAGCATACCACATGTACAGGGCACGGCTGTGTCATGCTGTTCTGAACCTGGTTTGCCTAGGCGAACTGCTCTGTGTCCATCATCAAGAAATCGAATCCTGGCTTTCTCTGTGACAACTCAAAATCGGAACCATGGAGACCAACAACGGGAAGAACATGGTGTCGGAGCTGCGTCAAGGAGGGCTGAGCTATACGCCCTGCATGGCACACGTGTTTAATCTGGTTGTCAAACGGTACCTGAAGTCAACCACCCATCTGAAAGACATCCTAAAAATGGCCAGGAAACTTTGCATGCACTTCAGCCACTCGTATACCGCAAAGCACACCCTCCTTGATCTGCAGTGTCAGAATGGCATCCCCCAACATAGGCTGATATGCGACGTTTCCATAGGCTGATATGCGACGTTTCCACTGCTTCATGTCCTGGAACAGATGCTGGTAAATCTGGCTGGTCAGGGGACTGGAGACGTGGCGCCTAGATCTCAACGGCCACAAAAGCCCTGTGGGGACTGAACTGGAGGAAGACATTGGAGCACAAGCAATGTGTAGCAAAATGGGTGGTTTTTCTACACAGGTGACAGGAGAGGAGGAGCAGGAGCAGCCAGAGGAGCTACAGAGCGATGAAAAAGACGAGGCAAAGGACCCAGACACACCGTGGCAGTATGCAGTGGAGATGGAGGCAGGGAGTCCCTCCGAGTCACTTGCACAAATGGCCCAATGCATGCTCACTTGCTTGTGTAGTGAAAGCCGAATTGTCACCATTCGGCAGAGGGATGACTTCTATCTCTCCACCCTGTTGGACCCTCGCTACCGGTCCAAAATGGGGGCCTTTTTTTTACACCCGCTGAGAGGGAGGACAAACTGAACTACTAAAGAGACATCCTATGTAGTCAGTTGGCCGCTGCCTATCTGCGCCATAGTCCATCCTCTCGCAGGTCTGACCGGGGGGCCCTCTGCGCTCATGTTCCTCTGCCATGGCTGCTGTGGCAGGGTGGGGGGGGGGGGGTAGGAGCAGTTCCAGCTCCATCAGCAGCAACTTGAGTCTAGAGTTGCTGATGAGCAACTTACTTCACCCGCCTAGTGAAGAAACTACTCACCAGCAGCAGCTAGACCTGGAGCAGGACCTAAACCAGAAGGTTGCCACTCTTTGGTCTCCTGATGCTGCTGCCACCTCCACACTATGTCATCTCGCCACTCTGTAGTCTGCTGATGCTGCTGCCACCTCCACACTATGTCACCTTGCCACTCTGTGGCCTCCAGATGATGATGCTACCACCTCCACACTGTCAATGTGCCACCCTGTGGCCTCCTCCTGATGCTGCTGCCACCTCCACACTGTGTGATTGTGCCACTCTGTGGTCTCCTCATGCTGCTGCTGCTACTGCCACCTCCACACTGTCATTGTGCCACCCTGTGGCCTCCTCCTGATGCTGCTGCCACATCCACACTGTGTGATTGTGCCACTCTGTGGTCTCCTCATAATGCTGCTGCTACTGCCACCTCCACACTGTCATTGTGCCACCCTGTGGCCTCCTCCTGATGCTGCTGCCACCTCCACACTCTGTCATTGTGCCACTATGTGGCCTCCTGATGATGCTGCTGCCACCTCCACACTGTCATTGTGCCACCCTGTGGCCTCCTCCTGATGCTGCTGCTGCCACCTCCACACTCTGTCATTGTGCCACTCTGTGGCCTCCTGATGATGCTGCTGCCACCTCCACACTGTCATTGTGCCACCCTGTGGCCTTCTACTGATGCTGCTGCTGCCACCTCCACACTCTGTCATCGTGTCACTCTGTGGCCTCCTAATGCTGTTGCTGCCACCTCCACACTCTGTCATTGTGCCACCCTGAGGTCTCCGCATACTGCTGCTGCCACCTCCACACTGTCATTCTGCCACTCTGTGGCCTCCTCCTGATGTTGCTGCTGCCACCACCTCCACACTCTGTCATTGTGCCACTCTGTGGCCTCCTGATTCTGCTGCAACCTCTACACTGTCATTGTGCCACTGTGTGGCCTCCTCCTGATGTTGCTGCTGCCACCTCCACACTCTGTCATTGGGCCACTCTGGTCTCCTCATACTACTTCCACCTCATTAATAAGTCATATGGCCACTCTGTGGACTTCTCATGCTGTTCCCACCCTCCCCACTTCATGACTGGGCCACTATTTTGCCTTTTGGCCTGACTGACATCATAATTTATTTGACCCATCTTCTGATCTATCAGAAGGAAGAAAAAATGAGACGCACAACGGATCCTGTCTGTGTAACAGCTGTAAGGCCTGCATGACATGGTCCGTAGTTTGCATCAGAATTGGCTTATGATTTAGTAGCCAAAAGCAGGAGTTACTGACCAAATGCTGACCGAGTGAAGGCGGGTGCCCCACAGACAGGATCCATTTTTGGGGGTTATTGTTCTGAGAGATCAGATGAAGGGCAAAATAATCAGTGATGTCAACACAAACTTCCTGCTGACACCCTCTCCACTCTGTCGGGGGGCTCTACTTGTATAAGGATTTAATAGAACAGGTTCTGTAGACATCTATGTGGAATCAGCTGCCAATGGTGTAAAAGGAGTGTGCTTCTTGACGCTAACATTGACCTGTAAGGCTGAGTTCATACTTTAGTTATTTGGTCAGTTTTAGCCCCGTGACTGCCCAAATAAGTGAAGTGTGCAGTGATTCTAAGAGCGACTCGTGTCATCTGCATGTCATACTGACTCACAGTATTGTTTCACTACCACAGCAGACTCCTTATGCGTGTTACTACAGTGTTCTACACCACTATAAAGGCTCTCTGCAGCCAGGAAATAGCTGTTTTTTAACCCCATTCGTCACTAATAAATTCGAATCGAACCAAATTTTTCGAAAGATTCTGCAAACCAGCCAAATCAGATTTTTCTTATTTTTTTATTCTCTCATCCCTAGCATTTATCATGAAGGCAAAGTTAATATAAAGCACTTACTAATGTATTGTCGTTTTCCATAATGCCTCCTTTGCTGGCTGGATTCATTTTTCCATCCTATTATACACTGCTCATATCCAGGGGTTATGACCACCACTACAGCACAGATACGAGGTGGCCAGGAGCTGCTGCGCATCTATGAGCACTCCCATGGTTCTGGCCACCAGAGAGGCCAATGCTTTTTCTTATAGTGTGCAAGCATGACCACAGCTGCTGGATTGCAGGGTGGTCGTAACCCTTTGATATGAACAGTGTATAATGTGATATAACCTTGGCAATTCTACTACATTTGAACCCTGCCTAATAGATAAGTGCATTACCTATCCTTTGACTTACAGATTATCTCTCGGCTTTCACTAATATTTGTGGACATACCCTGATAAATAAAAGCGCACCTATAGTTGGAATAAACGCTCAATACTTCATTCCTATCTGCTCCATTTTCCTGTGTGAGGAGCCATTTTACACGCTGTCTATGGGCCGCTCTGCGCGGCCTGTTTGGTAGGTTAGTAAACAAGACGCATAAGAAAGCCTTGATTCAGACAGAAGACACAGAACATTGTCATGCTGAACCTGGGCCTATCCATATGGACACACACCATATACAGACCTCAGATAAAAACTGCTTTGCATATCAATATCCTCAGCATGAGAGAAATCCCGCTCAAAGGGGCTGTCTCACGTCAGCCAAGGGCATTCATCATGTAAAGAGAGTTACTACAAGGGACTTACTAATGTATTGTGATTGTCCATATTGCCTCCTTTGCTGACTGGATTCATTTTTTCATCACATTATACACTGCTTGTTTCCAGGGGTTACGACCACCCTACAATCCAGCAGTGGTGGTCATGCTTGCACACTATAGGAAAAAGAGCGCACAGGAATGCCAGTGATTTTTCCTATAGTATGCAAGCATGACCACCACTGCTGAATTCCAGGGTGGTCATAACCATGGATACACGCAGTATATAATGTGATGGAAAAATGAAGAGGCAATTTGGACAATCACAATACATTAATAAGTGCTTTTTATTAACTTTTTCTACATGATAAAGGCATTTTGCTGGTGTGAGACAACACCTCTAAACTCACATATTATCCCTTGAATAGATGAATGTGCTACCTTCAGGTGTTTGGAAACTGACCCCACAGGTATCACATATTTTAATTTTCTTTGCACTTTCTCCCTTGCTTTATATGTTTATTCTATGGCTTGTTCAGACAGAGGAATTTTCATGCCAAATTTGTCCATATTTTGTACCATAATGCTTGTGATGAACTCCCCCCCCCCCCCCCCCAAAAAAAAAGAAAAAACATGTCCCATTAATTTTAATGAGAAATCCATGCAGTGGTTGGACTTAAGACAATCCAAACTGCACCAAATGTATCAAGAGGTGTGCTATGTTTAATAAATTTGGCACAATACACTCCAAACATTCAGCAGGGAACTGCCAGGAAGGAAGCGTTTCTTCCCAGAAAGTGCCTGCTTGCCAGTGGAGGAGACCACGCCGTTTACATGCAGCAATCTCCTCCTCAGTATGGGGAGGAGAGATCGTTAATGCCATCACTCATCCCCATACAGACTCGTGGTTTGCCGGCAGCAGAGCGACAATTTTTCTGTCGGCACAAATGATCTATTACCCGATGAACGAGCCTTTCACTTGTTCATCAGAAAATTGGTATCACCTTTAGGCCGAATCCACACGGCCGTAGATCATACGAGTGTATTACTATAGTGCAGCGGCGGCATGAAACGCACGGCGTCATAGCAGCAACCAATGTCAGCAGGATGCCAGGCCGGGATACCACGGACCGCTCACGTCCATGTTCCACGGCCGTGTGCATTCGGCCTTACACCAACAGCTAACCGCTAACAAGCGTTACTATGAACGATTATCTGGCGGATTCTCAGCCCGTGTAAAGGGCCCTTAACAGCTGAAAAGGAGGAAGCATCCAGTTATGCAAAAGAGGGAATCTGACGATTAAATGTGCAGCAGCGGGGTATTCTTACTGCTATCTGATTACAGATATATGGTCTTGCATGTTCAGTTTGGCTTTAACCTATAAGTTTAAAATTCGGTTCTGAATAATTTCTCATACTCAAACTATGGGGGACATTCATAAAGACTGTCTATTTATGAAGACGCCGGTCTTTGTCCCTCCTGCACTGGCGGTTCATCCGCCTAAGTTAAGGAGAGGCGCCGGCCCCTACAAAACTTAGGCGGACTTTACACTCGTCTAAATCTCCGCTAGCTCCCTTGCTGACATACATTTAGACCATTTTCTACACCTAAAACAGGTGTAGAAAATGATGAATGAGATGGGTCTGCCGGCCCGTCCCCGCCCCTTGTTTAGACATGGCGTGAGCGTCACAATCGTCACAATCTGCAACAGATATATTCCAACAAGTGGCATATATCTGTTCGTAAATGACTCCCTATATCTTCATAAAGGTTGAAATTCTGTTTTTAGGTAATCAGCTCCAATAATTGCACAGATGCAGCATTAGATCACAAAATGTTGGCTAGCTGCCGGAGCAGTTTACTGCGACCTGATTTATCAATACAGGGGGTCTGTCACTAGTGACCGCCCATCCAACTATTTGCACAGACACATAGCCCCCATTGCATCAAAAGCCTAATTCACATATTAAGAAAAAGTTTCAGAACTGAAGCACAGAGCCTCAGATCAACAAAAGAGATACAGAGCTTTAATCGGGTGAACCATGGCTATGTGCGATAGGGAGGTCGGGCACATCTCTATGACTATGTCATCACATATGGCACAAGCTCCTTCTAGTGGTCGCTGCAGGTAGTCAAAATGGAAAGGGTTATTTCCATCTAGGACATTTATGGCATATCCACAGAGGTGGGATCCGCGCCTTTCTCGACAATGGGGCCCCGTCTGGTGGCAGCGAAAAATGGGGAGGTGGCCATGTATGCACGACGCTCTTCATTCACTTCTATGGGAATTCCGAACATTAGTACCCACGCTTACTTATTTTTAGAACTCCCATAGAAGTGACTGGAGAGAGCCATGCCACCTCACCATTCATAGCAGCCGTTAGACCCCGTTCTCGAGATAGGACATTTATGGAATGGATGAGTGCATATGCCAAAAATGTTCAGATGGGAATGACCCTTTAACTCCGACTTTGCAGAAGATTTGGTGCTCTGAGATCAGAAAAACGGGTATCTGCCATAAGGGCATTAAGATTTAAATATGAAGATTTATTTTAAGTCTATTACATTGGGTCTGTGCTAGAGAGATTTTCCATACCTTCTCTCTAGTAACACTTTTGTCATCATTGGTAAGAACTTCTCAAAACGAATGTATCCTGTAGGCTCTTCTTCCTCCACCTCATTGAAAAAAAAAAAGCATTTTCTGAGATTTAAACATAATATCCTTATAGTCTGTGCAGTTCTTTTACAGACCAGCAGGGGGTGCTAAAAGACTGACTATTTTATAGTTCTACTAAAATGTTTCTAGGTTTTTATTGAAAATCCCACAGCATATAAAAATGATATGTTTTTGCCTGTAGTTTTCTAATGTCTAATGTTTTTCAATAGAAACACCACCTTTACGGCTACGGTAATGTACTACATCACAAAACCGCAGTCAAGATGTAACGTGCTGAAACAAGGGTGAATATAGCCTTGGAATGAAAAATACCTTACCTCTGCAAGCATGTCATGGAGTTCCCCCTCAGTTGGACAACACCCTAAGGACCTGATGATTGTCCCAATCTCCCTGTAAAACAGAATAGCTAAAAGATTGTGATTCTGTGAACAACATTTTTTTAAAAATCACATTGTTTAATCCCTTCAGGACCCTGCCATTTTTCACCATAAGGACCAAGCCATTTTTGGAACTTTGACATGTCATTTTATGTGGTAATAACAATTTTACGTATCCAGGCTATTCTGAGATTGTTTTTTCGTCACACATTGTACTTCATGATCGTGGTAATCTTCAATCAATATTTTTAATTTTTATTTTGAAAAAAAATACCAAATTTACAAATAAAATTGAAAAATGTGCAACTTTCCAGATTTCAATGTCTCTGCTTTTTAAACAGATAGTGATACCTCCTAAAATAGTTATTACTTTACATTTCCCATATGTGTGCTTTATGTTTGGATCATTTTGTGAATGCCATTTTATTTTTTGGGGATGTTAGAAGGCTAAGGCTACTTTCACACTAGCGTTGTTACTGATAATACAACCATCTGCATCCGTTATGAACGGATCCGGTTGTTTTATCTTTGCCAATACAGATACGTCATGAACTCCATTGAAAGTCAATGGAGGACAGATCCGTTTTCTATTGTGGCAGATTGTGGCAGAGAAAACGGATCCGTCCCCATTGACTTGCATTGGGGGTCATGCCGGATCCATCTTGCTCCGCATCCCAGGATGGAAAGCAAACTACAACATGTTGAGGTTTGCTCTCCGGTATAGGAACGCAACTAAACTGAACGGAATGCATTTTGGAGCATTCTATTCAGTTCAGTTTTGTCCCCATTGACAATGAATGGGGACAAAACTGAAGCATTTTTTTCTGGTATTGAGCCCCTATGACGGATCTCAATAACAGAAAACTAAAACGTTAATGTGAAAGTAGCCTTAGAAGTTTAAAAGCAAATCTTGAAAATTTTCTGAAAATTTCCAAAACCCACTTTTTAAGGACCAGTTCAGGTCTGAAGTCACTTTGTGAGGCTTACATAATAAAAACCACCCAAAAATGACCAATGACCATTTTAGAAAACTACACCCCTCAAGGTGCAGTATAACATTGCGGCCATTCAGATGAATGCCCATCATGTAATACAAGGATGACTCAAATGAACAATCATAGAGAGGGGTCTTCTACTCAGGACCCCACTCTATCAACATAGAGTGGGGTCCTGAGTAGAAGACCCCTCTCTATGATGTCAATATTCCCTATAAGGGCATATGTAAAGGTTTTTTTTTTCTTTAAGTTTCATTAGTTTTTTATTTCAATGGACAAGTTATCAAAGGTTGTCTGTCACCTATATGTAGCATATATAACTTATGCTAAAGTACTGTTGGCCACTAAAGCATGGTTAAAACCATACTTTACTTTTATCGCTATTTTCAATCCACAGAAAATTAAAGGGGTTCTCTAAAAAATGAAAATACTTAAATGTTACTTTTTTTATAAATATATTCCCAAATACCTATCATTAGTTATAACAGTTTGTTTTGCCTAGGGAGCAATAATTAGGAGAAATAAAATGTCAGCCATCCTATTAGTACACACAGAACCTGTCCTAACCACACAGGAGGACAAGTTACTTTACAACACTGAGGTAAAGAGCTGCCTCATCCTCCTCTCTGTTCTACTTGTCAGGGGTTATGATCCTGAATACAGATGATAAGATCTTCAGCTGAATCTCTGTAGGAATGGAGTCCATGAGGAGACATGAAGTACAGAGAGGATGGACAGGACAGACTGTGGTAATGGAGACTGCATACAAGTTCTGCTGCTCATTAGTCACATGCCCACCTCCTCTCTGTACTTCATGTCTCCTCATGAACTCTATTCCCCGGTTAAAACGTAAATAAAAAGAGAACTGCCAGGCAGCAATTATTGAACAGTGTCCTAATTGAGGAGATTTAGAATACACAATGAAATGTTGGGGCCGCTGTAGCAGGATTATTTCTATAACACAGAAAAGGCAATACATGATCAGAAAACAGCAAAAATGTTTGAAATCTTTCTTTTCTACGTCGTATATACACTCATTGACAAAAAATAACCCGACAATAGGGAATTTTTTTGCGTGTGCCACGGAATGGACATAGGATGCGGGCAGCATACGGTGAACTGTCCACATCTTTTGCAGCCCAATTGAAGCAAATGGTTTCCCATCCGACTGGCATGAATGTGGATTGAATGCGGGGGAAAAAACAAAACATAGAATAAACGTCACATAAAAACATGAAATCCTGAGAAAGCATTGGAATTTCACATGGTGTACACATCCTGTCATTGTGAAAATGATTACCTCCCTACCTGACATCTACAGTTTTGTTGCTTTCATGGTCAAAAACTTCAAACGCTTCTGTAATTCTTTTTTGGAGATCTGACATAAGAGCCTCTACAAATGACATAAAACAAAATAAATTAAAATTGACATCAGAATATCAAAGACTGTGAGCTTGCCGCAGGAGGTCATAGATATGAGCAGGAGACAAAAGGTATAAATGCAATGAAATAATAAATATTGAAATCACTGTGCAGAAACTTTGATTAGAGGGCGGAGTCTTCAGAGAAGAGCTCGCCTAAGAGATTTGACTGGGAATGGTATTCTGCAGTTTGCGATGTACTATAAAAAGAGAAGCTGCAGTACCAAAATAGTGCAAAATAATAAATAAAAGCTATTTAAAAAAATTCTTTTTAGACAAAAATACATGCATTTCAGTAAAAAAAAGATTCCCCAAAGGTATCCATAGGTGTACAATGTACGTGATTGGTGCAGGTTGGTGGGTCCCCCTGGGTCTCTAAAGGAGTTCTACACGTTTTTCTTACTGATGATCTGTCCTTTGGATGGGTCATCATCATTTGATAGGCGAGAGTCCGACACCTGGGACCCCCGCCAATCAGCTATGTTTGAGAAGGCAGCGGAGCTCGCAGTAACGCCTTGGCCTTCTCACAGCTTCCCGCAGGCCAGTGACTTCACAACTATGTCATGTGGCCTGGGCACAGCTTATCCCCATTGACGTGAATGGGACTGAGCTTTACCCAGGTCAGTGAAATAGTTGTGACCTCACTGGCCTGCGGGAAGCTGTGAGTAGGCCGCGGTGATACTGCCAGCACTGCTGCCTTCTCAAACAGCTGATCGGCAGGGGTCCTTTGCATCTTAGTGGTGAAAGTGAAAAGTCAGGAGCACTGCACTCTGCGCTGGTAACAGCTTCCTCTCGCTGAGATCAGGGAAGTTAGTGACTGGTAATCATAGCCTGGAGCCTGCTGGAGCCTCCAACGACTATCACAGGTATATACCAATACAGGCCTGCAGGTGGCAGCACTACATTGCAATGTACTAAATTCTATATTGAGTAATGGATAAAATTCCATTTCTGAATAGAAATGGCACCCTAATGATTGCATGTTATAGTCACCTTGGATTACTTAAAAAAATAGGAAAAAAATATAAACAATCAAATCATCCCCCTTTCCCCAGAATAAAAATGAAAAATAAAAAAATAAAAAAATAAAGGCATCGCTGAAAACACCTGTACTATTCAAATATAAAAATATTTTTCCTACAGTGAACGGTGTAACAGGAAAAGAATCAAAATGGCTAATTTGCCTTTTTTTTGTTGCTTCACTTCCCCCAAAAACATGAATAGAAGGTGATCAAAAAGTCATACACACCCCAAAATATTGGTAAAATGTACAGGTCATCCCACAAAAAATGACACACAACTCCGCAGACATAAATCGAAAAAAATTATGAGGCTCAGGATATGGCAATAAAAAGAAAAAAAAAATTTTTCAACGTTTTTCTTTTTCTCAGTATCAAAACACAAGAAAAACGACACATAAGTGGTATAATTGTAATCATACTGACCCAGACAATGAAGGGCACAAGTCAGTTTATCACCTAGGGAACGTCGTAAATATAAAACCCATAAAACTCTGGCAAAATTGTGTTTTTTTTTTTAACTTCACCCAATTTTTTTCAAGCTCCCCAATACATCATATGCAACAGTAAACGGTGCCATTAGAAATCATCACTTGTCCCGCAAAAATAAAGCCCTCATATGGCTGTGTGAATGAAAAAAAAAAAGTTATAGCACAAGGATGACATAGAGTAAATGAAAATGCCAAAGCAAAAAATCTTCCGGGGCCAAAAGGGTTAAAAGTGCAGCAGCATTATTATTATTATTTTTGTACGTTGTGCCAATAATAACAACTAGTGTTGGTCAAGCACCAAAGTGCTCGTCTGCTCTGGTGCTCTACAGAGCACTCAAGCACAATGGAAGTCAATGGGAGAAGCTGAGCATTAAAGCAGGCACCCCCTACTCTGAAGAGGGGAGGGTATCGGGACTCTAGTATGGCTTATGCTCTACCTCCATATATAGCTATGTCCATATGTGGAGTCAGAGCTTGGGGACACCCACTGTATTTAAATCAAATTTAGCCTCCATTTCTAAAAAGTTTCTGGCAGGATTCGAACTCACAACCTTCTACATTACAGCCAAGAATGTTAAAGGGCTTCTGTCACCCCACTAAAGTGATTTTTTTTTTTTGGGCTAGTGAAATTAGTTATATTGCGATATATGACAATATAATTGTGTTACTTACTTTGATCCAGCAGTTTCTGCAAAAAACGAAGTTTTATCATATGTAAATTCGGTCTCTAACAGCAAGTAGGGCGGCTACTTGCTGCTAGCTGCTGCAGAAATCCGCCCCCTCGTCGTGTTGATTGACAGGGCCAGCCGGGATCTCCTCCTCCGGCCAGCCCTGTCGGCATTTCAAAAATCGCGCGCCTCTGTTGATTCGGCGCAGGCGCTCTGAGATGAGGAGGCTCGTCTCCTCAGCACTCCCTCAGTGCGCCTGCACCGATGACGTCTTCTATTTCGATGATGTCATCGGCGCAGGCGCACTGAGGGAGTTCTGAGGAGACGAGCCTCCTCATCTCCGAGCGCCTGCGCCGAATCAACAGAGGCGCGCGATTTTTGAAATGCCGACAGGGCTGGCCGGAGGAGGAGATCCCGGCTGGCCCTGTCAATCAACACAACGAGGGGGCGGATTTCTGCAGCAGCTAGCAGCAAGTAGCCGCCCTACTTGCTGGTAGAGACCGAATTTACATATTATAAAACTTCGTTTTTTGCAGAAACTGCTGGATCAAAGTAAGTAACACAATTATATTGTCATATATCACAATATAACTAATTTCACTAGCCCAAAAAAAAAAATCACTTTAGTGGGGTGACAGAAGCCCTTTAACCACTACACTATAGAGCTGCATGGCCAATTACTTCTAAAAAAAAATAAAAAAAATGAGACTTCTGCTGTATAGTAATACTTTTTTTTTAGTAACTGGCCATTCAGCTCTATAGTGTAATGGTTAACATTCTTGGTTGTAATGTAGATGGTTGTGAATTCGAATCCTATCAGAAACGTTTCAGAAATAGAGGCTAAATTAAAAAAAAATTGTAATTGTAAAAAATTTGTAATTACTAATATATATATATATATATATATTATCATACTTCTGATATATATGAATGCATAATATGTGGGAAACTACTAGTGATGTTTTTGCCATAATATATTTACATATATTATAATATACTATATATTCTAAATATATAATAATATATGTAACTATATTATGGCTAAAAACTTATATATATGTTTAAATTCAATGTAGCCTCTATTTCTGAAAAGTTTCTGATGGGATTCAAACTCACAACCTTCTACATTACAGCCAAGAATGTTAACTACTACACTATAGAGCTGTATGGCCAGTTACAAAAAAAAAGAGAGAGACAGAAACTTTTCAGAAATAGAGGCTAAATTAGATTTAAATACACTGACTCAAGCATCGCGCTCGAGCACACAAGATATTCGGCCGAGCATAGTGATGCTGGAGCCGAAACGGTGGTCAGCTGAGCATGCTTGCCCCTCACTAATAATAACATCACACTATGCTTTACCTCTGTACTGTGACATCACTGGGTGCATTATCCCTGTACGGTGACATCACTAGGTGTATTATCCCTGTACGGTGACATCACTGGGTGTATTATCCCTGTACTGTGACGTCACTGGGTGCATTATCCCTGTACTGTAACATTACTGTATTATCCCTGTACTGTGACATCACTGGCTACATTATGCCTGTATTGTGACATCACTGGGTGCATTATCCCTGTACTGTAACATTACTGTATTATCCCTGTACTGTGACATCACTGGCTACATTATGCCTGTATTGTGACATCACTGGGTGCATTATCCCTGTACTGTAACATTACTGTATTATCCCTGTACTGTGACATCACTGGGTACATTATGCCTGTGCTGTGACATCACTGGGTGCATTATCTCTGTACTGTGACATCACTGGGTACATTATCTCTGTACTGTGACATCACTGGGTACATTATGCCTGTGCTGTGACATCACTGGGTGCATTCTCCCTGTGCTGTGACATCACTGGGTGTATTATCCCTGTACTGTGACATCACTGGGTACATTATGCCTGTGCTGTGACATCACTGGGTGCATTATCCCTGTACTGTGACATCACTGGGTACATTATCCCTGTGCTGTGACATCACTGGGTGCATTATCCCTGTGCTGTGACATCACTGGGTGCATTATCCCTGTACTGTGACATCACTGTGTGCATTATCCCTGTACGGTGACATCACTGGGTGCATTATCCCTGTACTGTGACATCACTGGGTACATTATGCCTGTACTGTGACATCACTGGGTGCATTATCCCTGTAATGTGACATCACTGTATACATTATCCCTGTACTGTGACATCACTGGGTGCATTATCCCTGTAATGTGACATCACTGGATGCATTATCCCTGTACTGTGACATCACTGGGTACATTATCCCTGTGCTGTGACATCACTGGGTGCATTATCCCTGTGCTGTGACATCACTGGGTGCATTATCCCTGTACTGTGACATCACTGTGTGCATTATCCCTGTACGGTGACATCACTGGGTGCATTATCCCTGTACTGTGACATCACTGGGTGTATTATCCCTGTACTGTGACATCACTGGGTGCATTATCCCTGTAATGTGACATCACTGTATACATTATCCCTGTACTGTGACATCACTGGGTGCATTATCCCTGTAATGTGACATCACTGGATGCATTATCCCTGTACTGTGACATCACTGGGTGCATTATCCCTGTAATGTGACATCACTGGGTGCATTATCCCTGTAATGTGACATCACTGGGTGCATTATCCCTGTACTGTGACATCACTGGGTGCATTATCCCTATACTGTGACATCACTGGGTGCATTATCCCTGTACTGTGACATCACTGGGTGCATTATCCCTGTACTGTGACATCACTGGGTGCATTATCCCTGTAATGTGACATCACTGGGTGCATTATCCCTGTACTGTGACATCACTGGATGCATTATCCCTGTACTGTGACATCACTGGGTGCATTATCCCTGTAATGTGACATCACTGGGTGCATTATCCCTGTAATGTGACATCACTGGGTGCATTATCCCTGTACTGTGACATCACTGGGTGCATTATCCCTGTACTGTGACATCACTGGGTGTATTATCCCTGTACTGTGACATCACTGGGTGCATTATCCCTGTAATGTGACATCACTGTATACATTATCCCTGTACTGTGACATCACTGGGTGCATTATCCCTGTAATGTGACATCACTGGATGCATTATCCCTGTACTGTGACATCACTGGGTGCATTATCCCTGTAATGTGACATCACTGGGTGCATTATCCCTGTACTGTGACATCACTGGGTGCATTATCCCTGTAATGTGACATCACTGGGTGCATTATCCCTGTACTGTGACATCACTGGGTGCATTATCCCTGTAATGTGACATCACTGGGTGCATTATCCCTGTGCTGTGACATCACTGGGTGCATTATCCCTGTGCTGTGACATCACTGGGTGCATTATCCCTGTGCTGTGACATCACTGGGTGCATTATCCCTGTACTGTGACATCACTGGGTGCATTATCCCTGTAATGTGACATCACTGGGTGCATTATCCCTGTAATGTGACATCACTGGGTGCATTATCCCTGTACTGTGACATCACTGGGTGCATTATCCCTGTAATGTGACATCACTGGGTGCATTATCCCTGTACTGTGACATCACTGGGTGCATTATCCCTGTAATGTGACATCACTGGGTGCATTATCCCTGTAATGTGACATCACTGGGTGCATTATCCCTGTACTGTGACATCACTGGGTGCATTATCCCTGTACTGTGACATCACTGGGTGCATTATCCCTGTGCTGTGACATCACTGGGTGCATTATCCCTGTACTGTGACATCACTGGGTGCATTATCCCTGTAATGTGACATCACTGGGTGCATTATCCCTGTACTGTGACATCACTGGGTGCATTATCCCTGTAATGTGACATCACTGGGTGCATTATCCCTGTACTGTGACATCACTGGGTGCATTATCCCTTGCAAAGGGCAGACGTTCTACAGAAAGGTATTGTTTTCATTGAGGAACACATGCTAAGCTTCATTCTATCAGCTCTCACAGACCATTCCTCCGGGAATTGCAGCGCATCATTTTTATTCATATTGCCCATTAAACTACATCAGTACCTGTAAAATGGCTGTATCCTCAGTAATGATACTTCACTAGGTATAGGCCAATGACTACCGCAGTCCGTGACAATCTCTGGATCATGTCATAACACCTATACAATTCAGGTCTAATATACAGGATCCTGCTATTAGCATGAGTGATAGTACATCGCTGCTCACAGTAATACCATTCCACCCGCGCCTCACTTACCTGCTGCCTCCTTCTCTTCAGCCATGACTGTTGTGTGTGGTTTCCATGGCGACGGGTCTTGACGCCGCCATTTTGGAAAGGGCAGTCCCGCGTTAGAACGGCCATGGCGCGGGTGCAGAGATCTGCTGAGGCAGTGCAGGGGACATGGGAGCGGATAGCAGTGTAGAAGATGGCGGCTCTGCAGGCCTGAAGTTATAATGCAGGATGGGCTTTATTCAGGCAAAACGGAGTTTCTGCTATCTTATTCGTGATGACGTCACTGAGATTTCTGTCCTGTTGTGATGTCAGATGCACATCCTCTCCTTCCCTTGGCAGGAGAAGCCTGTGACAGCCATGTTTTACATTTCTCAGCAGTCAGGTGCTCTTTAGCAGCCATTTTGACACCCTGCCCCAATTCGCACAGGAGTTTTGATTTGCTGTTGGAATAACCCAGATTTCGCTATAGAAGCGCGCCGAGTTCGCCTGATCCTGGCCGACCCCTTCATATAGGTGTACTAGGGCTCAACACAAGAGTCGGAGAGGGATTGGATCCTCAGAAGAAAATCGGGAAAATCTTTTCCCAAAGGATCTATTTTCTGGTGATGGGACATGGCAGCGCAGTCGCCAATTTTTGTAAATGCTATTGAAGGGCACAGTGCATGCGCAGTCCGTTCTCACCCCATTTATGAGATGGGGCCTAAAAATATTGGGTGGTTATGGCATGAATGTCCCAGGTAAGAATAGCCCTTTAAGGACCTACAGGTGAATGATCGGGAACAGCCGTTTGTAGGAGTGTTCATCTAGCCAATCATTGGCGCATCTAAACACCCCACCGCCAAAAATAATGATCTTTATATAACGCCAACGTATTTCACAGGGCTTTCCTATGGGTAGCTGACTTTCTGTTGGTTGCCAAGATAAGTCCCTTGATGGTCACCACACTTAAAGAGCATCTGTCAGCAGTTCTGTACCTATGACACTGGCAGCTGAAGGCGTCTGTGTTGGTCCCATGTTCATATGTTCTGCATTGCTGAGAAATATTATTTTTTAATACATGGAAATTAGTCTCTAGGAGCAACAGGGGCTCTGGCATTACACCTAGAGGCTCTGCCATGTTCTCAGCACTTTGATTGACAGGCAGTGAAAACGCCATCGCGCCTGGCAGGGTCTCCATACATGTGGTATCGCTGTAATCGTACTGTAATGACAAAAAATAAACAATCCCTTTTATGGCTATGTGTACGGAAAAAATAAAAAAGTTATGGCTCTAGGAATGAGGGAGTCCAAAAAATTGGGGGAAAAAATGGAAATCTTTTGGGTAAGGGCTCACGCACGCAACCATATGTACTTTGCTGTCCACAATAAACGGATCCGCAAAATATACTGATGACGTCTGTGTGCATTGCATATTTTGCGGAATGGAACAGCAGGACCCTAATAGAACAGTACTGTCCTTGTCCGTAATGCGGACAATGATAGGACATGTTCTATTTTTTTTGCGGAACGTAAATACGGAAACGGAATGCACACGGCCTAACCTCAGTTTTTTGTTTTTTTTGGGCGGAACCATTGAAATTAATGGTTCAGAATACGGACTGCAATAAAAACGGACATGGAAAGAAAATACGTTCGTGTACATGAGCCCCTAGAAAAAGGATTAGGATCGGCTTGTCCAAAAGAGCCAGAGAGAAGGTGTAGCACTATAGTTTTGATACTGTGATGTAGCAGGAAGAAGAGAGAGGCAGACCCCCATGCCAAATATCATTCCTCCATGCCTCATTTCAGCCCCCAGCCATATATGTAATCAGCCCGCAGCCATATATGTAATCAGCCCCCAGCCATATGTTATCAGCCCCCAGCCATATGTGTAATCAGCCCCAGGCATTGTTCAGCGGTCCCCAGCCATTGTTCAGCAGTCCCCCAGCCATTATTCAGCAGCCCTCAGCCATTGTTCAGCAGCCCCCAGCCTCAGATCACAAAATAAATAAACCACTTACCTAGACGACGACGCTCCTCTCCTCCAGCGCGATTTTCTTCCTCCTGCTGTCGGATGTGCTGTGAACTGGCACGCACAGCATGAGGTCACAGAGCGCCCTCACGCTGTGCGCAGCCACTGCACAGCCAAGGACCAGGAAGCGGTGAGTACAGAGCCTTCACCGCTTCCTGGTCCTCCGGTACTAATGAGTGCTTTCATAATGGGAGCGCTCATTAGTATTCGCCCCTAAAGACGCAGGGGCATTTTCCCCCCAGTTTGGGGGAAAAAGTGCGTCTAATGGGGCGAAAAATTCAGTACTATATTGGGCTGTAGTATTCAGGGTAAATTGTGATAAACAAGTGGGTTTTGGGTTGGTGTTTGGGCACTCGGTCTCTAAAAGGTTCGCTATCACTGCCTTATATAATAGCAACTCTGTAGCATCTATACTTAGGACTCTGTGCTGGGCCATTCCTGTATTATTCCTGCTAGAAGTTTACAAGTAAATTGCCAGCAGTCTGCAGTAAAGGTACTGCTGGGTGTTACCAGTTGGGGGGGTGTCTGACTCTGTCCAATCAGTGCTGCTGGTGTCAGACTGTGCAGGGACACACCCCAACTGGAAACACCCATCTGTACCTATACTACAAGCTGCTGACAATCCGTCCATAAACATCTAGTAGAAATAACAGGCATGGCACTGGCTAGATGCATAAGAACACATCCAGAATTGTTATTACATGAGGAATGCAAGGAGTTACCACAACAGACATGTCAGGAGCGGGGACAGGTGCTCTCTAAAAAGAACAGGAGCTTTAGGCCCCTTTCACACGGGCGAGTTTGCCGCGCTGGGGCAATGCGTGAGGTGAACGCATTGCACCCGCACTGAATCCGGACCCATTCACTTCAATGGGGCTGTGCAGATGAGCGGTGATTTTCACGCATCATTTCTGTGTTGCGTGAAAACCGCAGCAGGTTCTATATTCAGCGTTTTTCACGCAACACAGGCCCCATAGAAGTTAATGGGTATGTGTGAAAATCGCAAGCAGATGCGGTGCGATTTTCACACATGGTTGCTAGGAGATGATAGGGATGAAAGCAACCCCGGACCCCATTAAAGTCTAATCACTGTATTATTTTCCCTTATAACATGGTTATAAGGGAAAATAATAGCATTCTTAATACAGAATGCTAAGTAAAAAGTAGATTGAGTGGTTAAAAAAATACAAAAAATTAACTGACCTCATCCAATTGATAGCGCAGCCGGCATCGTCTTCTTGCTTCTTTCAGGACCTGCAAAAGGAGCTTTGGTGACGTAATCACGCTCACCACGTGGTGAGCGCTGTGATGTCAGCGCAGGTCCTGCTGAATGAAGATAGAAGATTTCTATCTTTATTCAGCAGGACCTGCGCTGACGTCACCACGATTACGTCAGCAAAGGTCCTTTTCCAGTCAGGTCCTGCAAGAAGAAGAAGAAAGAAAACGAGCCCGGCTGCGCGATCAAGTGGATGAGGTGAGTTAGTTTTTTTTTTTTCTAACCCCACAGTGGACCTTTTACTTAGCATTCTGAATTAAAGAATACTATTATTTTCCATTATAACCATGTTATAATGGAAAATAATAAAATATACAGAACACCTAACCCGAACTCCAGTGAAGAAGTTCAGGTCTGGGTACCACAGTCATATTTTTTATCACGCGCGTGCAAAATGCATTGCACCCACGCGATAAAAACTGAACATCGGAACGCAATCACAGTCAAAACTGACTGCAATTGCGTACCTACTCGCACGATTTTCTCTGATCACAGACGCAACGCATTTGGACCTAATCCAGACACACTCGTCTGCAAGGGGCCTTAGTGTTCTTTGCAGGGATCCATCGTCTGTCTAGTACAGATCATTATTAGACACCACGATCTTCCGCCGGCTAGCATGCTTAAAAATCAGAAATGCTCAATGAACGAGCAAACTGATTCATCGGACAACTGGTGGCAGTATTAGGCCCCTTGCAGACAATTGTGTGTGGATTAGGTCCGGATGCGTTGTGAATGCGTCCAGTGAAAAATGTGTGATTTTGCAAAGTCAGTCAGTTTTGTCTGGGATCGCGTTCAGTTGCTCAGTTTTTATCGCTCGTGTGCAATGCGATTTAATGCGTTTTGTACACGCGCCATAAAAAATGGAATGTTTACAAACATCATCTCTTAGCAACCATCCGTGAAAAACGCATCGCATTCGCACTTGCGGATACGATTTTCACGCAGCCCCATTCACTTCTATGGGGCCAGCGTTGCGTGAAAATCGCAGAATATAGAACATGCTGCAATTTTCACGCAACGCACGAGTGATGTATGAAAACCAACGCTCATGTAGAAAGCCCCATTGAAATGAATGGATGCGTTCGCATCACACATTGCACCCGCCCGGACTACTTGCTCGTGTGAAAGGGGCCTTACACTGCAAGATGATCACTAACGAGTGTTCATGTGAACGCTCGTTAGCGATTATCGGCTGAAAAATCATCCGGTGTAATAGAGGCTTTAGGGCTCTTTCACACCTGCGTTCTTGTCTTCCGGCATAGAGCTCCGTCGTCGGGGCTCTATGCCGGAAGAATCCTGATCAGTTTTATCCTAATGCATTCTGAATGGAGAGAAATCCATTCAGGATGCATCAGGATGTCTTCAGTTCAGGACCGGAACGTTTTTTTGGCCGGAGAAAATACCGCAGCATGCTGCGCTTTTTGCTCCGGCCAAAAATCCTGAAGACTTGCCGCAAGGCCGGATCCGGAATGAATGCCCATTGAAAGGCATTGATCCGGATTCGGCCTTAAGCTAAACGTCGTTTTGGCGCATTACCGGATCCGACAATTTGCTTTTTCTGAATGGTTACCATGGCTGCCAGGATGCTAAAGTCCTGTTTGCCATGGTAAAGTGTAGTGGGGAGCGGGGGAGCAGCATACTTACCGTCCGTGCGGCTCAAGAGGCCTTAGTCAGGATGCACTCAGTACAAAAAATGAAGACAAAAAGGGCAGATATGTTTTTATTAACCCCTTCCCTACATGTGACATACTATTATGTCATGGAAGTCAGTGACTTCCCGCATTTTGACGTAATAGTACGTCATGTTGATCGGGTAGGCAGCTGAGCAGTGCGCCCGATCACTGCAGGGGTCCAGCAGTCCCTAGTAGACGGGCCCCTGCTGTATTGGCCGGCATCGCTATTTACAAATATGCTATTATTGTGTTAAAGTGAAATTAATTTAAAAAAGTATACATATTAGGTATCGCCGCGTCCGTAACAACCAGCTCTATAAAAATGTCACTTGACCTAACCCCTCAGGTGAACACCATAAAAAATTAATAAATAAAAAACTGTCAAAAAAAGCCATTTTTGTCACCTTACATCATAAAACACCAAGCGATCAAAAAGGCGTAAGTCCAACATAATGGTACCAATAAAACCGTCACCTCATCCCGCAAAAAATGAGACCATACCTAAGACAATTAGTAGACAAATAAAAAAGTATGACTCTCAGACAATGGAGACACTAAAATATGATTTTTTTTTTTGCTTCAAAACTGCTATTATTCTGCTAAAGTGAAAAAAATAAAAAAGTATACATATTAGGTATCGCTGCGTCCGTAACAACCTGCTCTATAAAAATATCACATGACCTAACCGCTCAGGTGAACACCGTAAAAAAAATTACAAAAAAACGGTGCCAAAAAAGCAATTTTTTTTCACCTAATATCACAAAAATTGCAACACCAAGCGATCAAAAAGGCATATGTCCCCCAAAATAGTACCAATCAAACCATCCCCTCATCCCACAAAAAATGAGACCCTACCTAAGACAATCGGTCATAAAATAAAAAAAGCTATGGCTCTCTATGGAGAAACTAAAAATTTTTTGGTTAAAAAAAATGCTGTTATTGTGTAAAACTTAAATAAATAAGAAAAAGTATACATATTAGGTATTGCCACGTCCATAATGATCTGCTCTATAAAAATATCACATGACCTAACCCCTCAGGTGAACGCTGAATAAATAAATAAATACAAACTGTGCCAAAATTGAAAAAAATTTGGTCACCTTGCCCCTTAAAGTGTAATAATGAATGATCAAAAAATCATATGTACCCAAAAATGGTACCAATAAAACTGGCACCTTCTCCCCTAGTTTCCAAAATGGGGTCACTTTTTGGGAGTTTGTACTGTAAGGGTGCATCAGGGGAGCTTCAAATGGGACATGGCATCTAAAAACCAGTCCAGCAAAATCTGCCTTCCAAAAACAATATGGCGTTCCTTTTCTGCTGCAAACTGCCGTGTGCCCTTACATCAGTTTACGACCACATGTGGAGTGTTTCTGTAAACCGCAGAATCAGGATAATAAATATTGAGTTTTGTTTGGCTGGTGACCCTTGATGTGTTAAAGAAAAAAAATGGATTAAAATGGAAAATCTGCTAAAAAAGTGAAAGCCATTTTCCTTTAATTCTTGTGGAACGCCTAAAAGGTTAACAAAGTTTGTAAAATCTGTGTTTAGTAACTTGAGGGTTGTAGTTTCTACAATAGGGTCATTTATGGCGGGTATCCACTATGTAAGCCCCACAAAGTGACTTCAGATCTGAAATGGTCCTTAAAAAGTAGGTTTTGGAAATTTTCTTAAAAATTTCAAGATTTGCTTCTAAACTTCTAAGCCTTCTAACGTCCTAAAAAAATAAAATGACATTTACAAAATGATGCCAGCATAAAGTAGACATATGGGAAATATTAAGTAATAAATATTTTATGAGGTATCGTTTTCTATTTTAAAAGTAGAGAAATAGAAATTTTGAAAATTGCAAATTTTTAAAATTTTTGGGTAAATTTGGGATTTTTTCATAAATAAAGGTAAAATATGTTGACTCAAATTTATGACTATCGTGAAGTACAATATGTGAGAAAACAATCTCAGAATGTCTTGGATAAGTAAAAGGCCCCTTTCACACGGGCGAGTTTTCCATGCGGGTGCAATGCGTAAGTTGAATGCATTGCACCCGCACTGAATCAGGACCCATTCATTTCTATGGGGCTGTTCACATGAGCGGTGATTTTCACACATCACTTGTGCGTTGCGTGAAAATCGCAGCAAGCTCTATTTTGTGCGTTTTTCATGCAACACAGGCCCCATAGAAGTGAATGCGGCTGCGTGAAAATCACAAGCATCCGCAAGCAAGTGTGGATACGGTGCGATTTTCACGCACGGTTGCTATGAGACGATCGGGATGGGGACCCGATCTTTATTATTTTCCCTTATAACATGGTTATAAGGGAAAATAATAGCATTCTGAATACAGAATGCATAGTACAATAGCGCTGGAGGGGTTAATTTTTTATTTTTTTTTACTCACCTTAATCCACTTGCTCGCGCAGCACGGCTTCTCTTCTGTGCTCTGTACAGGAAAAGGACCTGTGGTGACGTCACTCCGGTCATCACATGATTGCTTACCATGGTGATGGATCATGTGATGGACCATGTGATGACCGGAGTGACATCACCACAGGTCCTTTTCCTGTACACAGCACAGAAGAGATGCCGGCTGCGCGAGCGCTATTGTACTATGCGTTCTGTATTCAGAATGCTATTATTTTCCCTTATAACCATGTTATAAAATGGAAAATAATACAATCTACAGAACACCGATCCCAAGCCCGCAACGCACACGCACCTTTTCCCGCAACGCTCGTGTGAAAGAGGCCAAAGTGTTCCAAAGTTATTACCACATAAAATGAGATATGTCAGATTTGCAAAAAATGACCTGGGCAGAAGGGCGAAAACAGGCCCGGGGTAGAAGGGGTTAATGTATGCCTTTATATGTATCTTGTGTATTACTTATTTTTACAAGCTACATAAGGTACCGGTAACCACTATTGTTCATTAGATATTATTCCTTATTCAATGCATGTAGATTGTTTTTGTTCTGCCTATCCTATGATGAGGCCTAATAACATACAGTCCAGAGCAATTACTAGATATCCCCTGCCAGCACGACGCACGCTATATGAAAGGAGGGATCATTGCGAATCCAAATCTGATCGAGATGAAATGTAATGATATAGCAGCACATGATAATACCCCCATATCATAATAAGCTATTGGCAGCAAATACACATTTTGTGCTGTGTCGCTGTTTGGCTGCTTTTCTATGCTAGGGACAGTATGTGAAATTGCCGACACTTATTCCATTGTTCCCATCTGCCTCCTCCACTTCTTTCCCCACCTCATTGCTGGGCCATCTGTCATTGTACGCTGTCCTTCTGGCCTTTAGCAGCCCCACACAATACGCTTTCATTTCACTGCAGAGCTTTCTACAATCTCTACACTGTATATATGTTAGGCCCGTTTCACACGAGCGAGTATTCAGCGCGGGTGCAATACGTGATGCGAACGCATTGTGCCCGCACTGAATCCGGACCCAATCATTTCAATGGGTCTGTGCACATGAGCTTTGTTTTTCACGCATCACTTGTGCATTGCGTAAAAAAATTGCAGGGTGTTCTATATTCTGTATTTTTTGCGTAACGCTGAACCCATAGAAGTGAATAGGGCTGCGTGAAAATCGCATCCGCAAGCAAGTGTGGAAGCAATGTGTTTTTCACGGATGGTTGCTAAGAGATGTTTGTAAACCTTCCGTTTTTTATCACACGCGTGAAAAACGCATCAATGCGCATTTCACCCGCGTGATAAAAACTGAACAATGGAACGCAATCACAAACTGAATGAACTTGTTTGCGAAATCGCACATTTTTAACTGAACGCATCTGGACCTAATCCGTAGCGCTCATCTGAAAGGGGCCTTATTATAGTTTTTAGCCATATTTTTTACAGCAAGTTGCTTCAAAAGAATAGATTAACCACTTCCCATCTGGGCCATTTGCCCCCTTCCTGACCAGGCCTAATTTTGCAAAACTGACATATCTCACTTTATGTGGTAATAACTTTGGAACGCCTTTATTTATCCAAGTCATTCAGAGATTGTTTTCTCGTGACACATTGTACTTCATGATCGTCATAAATTTGAGTTAAAATATTTCACCTTTATTTATGAAAACATCCCAAATTTACCCAAAAATGTGAAATATTTGCAATTTTCTAAATTTCAATTTCTCTGCTTTTAAAACAGAAAGTGATACCTCATAAAATATTTATTACTTAACATTCCCCATATGTCTACTTTATGTTGGCATCATTTTGGAAATGTCATTTTATTTTTTTAGGACGTTAGAAGGCTTAGAAGTTTAGAAGAAATTCTTCAAATTTTTAAGAAAATTGCCAAAACCCACTTTATAAGGACCAGTTCAGGTCTGAAGTCACTTTGTGGGGCCTACATAGTGGATACCCCCATAAATGACCCCATTGTAGAAACTACACCCCTCAAGTTACTCAAAACTGATTTTACAAACTTTGTTAACCCTTTATGCGTTCCACAAGAATTAAAGGAAAATGGAGATCAAATTTTTAAATTTCACTTTTTGGGCAGCTTTTCCATTTTAATCAAATTTTTTCTTTAACACATCGATGGTTAACAGCCAAACAAAACTCAATATTTATTACCCAGATTCTGCGGTTTACAGAAACACCCCACATGTGGTCATAAACTGCTGTATGGCCACACGGCAGGGCGCAGAAGAAAAGGAACTCCACATGGTTTTTAGATGCCATGTCCCATTTGAAGCCCCCTGATGCACCCTTACAGTAGAAACTCCCAAGAAGTGACCCCATTTTGGAAATTAGGGGATAAGGTGCCAGTTTTATTAGTACTATTTTTGGGTACATATGATTTTTTGATCATTCATTATAACACTTTATGGGGCAAGGTGACCAAAAAATTGGTTGTTTTAGCACAGTTTCTATTTATTTATTTTTACAGCGTTCACCTGAGGGGTTCGGTCAAGTGACATTTTTATAGAGCAGATTGTTACGGACGTGGCGATACCTAATATGTATACTTTTTCTCATTTATTAAAGTTTTACACAATAATCGCATTTTTGAAACAAAAAAATTATGTTTTAATGTGTCCATGTTCTGAGAGCTATAGTTTTTTTATTTTTTGAGAGATTTTCTTATGTAGGGGCTCATTTTTTGCGGGATGAGGTGACGGTTTTATTGGTACCATTTTATGGGACATACGCGTTTTTGATCACTTGGTGTTGCACCTTTTGTGATGCAAGGTGACAAAAATTGCTTGTTTTGACAGTTTTTATTTTTTACGGTGTTCATCTGAGGGGTTAACTCATGTGATATTTTTATAGAGCTGGTTTTTACGGACGCGGCAATACCTAATATGTATACTTTTTTTTATTTGTTTCACTTTAACACAATAATAGCATTTTTGAAACCAAAAAATTATGTTTTAGTGTCTCCATGTTCTAAGAGCTATAGTTTTTTTATTTTTTGAGAGATTTTCTTATGTAGGGGCTCATTTTTTGCGGGATGAGGTGACGGTTTTATTGGTACCATTTTGTGGGACATACGCATTTTTGATCACTTGGTGTTGCACCTTTTGTGATGCAAGGTGACAAAAATTGCTTGTTTTGACACAGTTTTTTTTTTTTTTTTTTACGGGGTTCACCCGAGGGGTTAGCTCATGTGATATTTTTATAGAGCTGGTTTTTACGGACGTGGCAATACCAAATATGTCTATTTTATTTTATTTTTTCTATTTTTAATTTTATTTTTTATTCCTTACTTGGGGACCTTTTTTTTTCACATGTGAAACTTTTTTTTATTTTATTTTTTTCAACCCTTTATTTTTTTTTTTACACTTTTCGTCCCCCATAAGGTCATACAAGACCTCTGGGGGACATTTGCTTCACTTTTTCTTCTTTTTTTCACTGTTGATTTCTCCTGTAACTGGGGCTGACATAGTAGCCCCAGTTACAGAAGAAATGCACCCCCCAGAGAGGCTGTACAGCATGATTCTGCGCTGTACAGCCTCATAGCAGGGCTGATCGAGGTCTCTGAGAGACCTCACACAGCTCCTGCACGCTCCGGTCCCGGCGGTCACATGAGCGGTGAACGCTGTGTCTGCAGCGATCTAGAAGGCAGGGACACTTGGGCACTGTCCCTGCCTTATCTCCGGGTTGCCCTGCTGTCACTGACAGCGGGCAACCCGATCAGCAGCTGCACGATTAGCGTGCAGCTGCTATTTCTGAAAGGACGTTTTAAAACGTGCTTTCAGAAATAGAGGTCCACCCATAGGACGTTTATATCCTATGGGCGGACGTAAAGCGGTTAAGGGTTTTCAAACTATCCAGAGGAAAGGTCGTCAGTTCAAAAAATCTCGGAAAATCCTTAAAAGGACTCTCTGTGAGAAACTAAATTCTCTGGTTGGATGAAACCAAGATTGAACTTTTTGGCCTCAGTTCTAAGTGTCATGTGTGGAGGAAACCAGGCACTGCCCAATACAGCGAGGCATGGTGGCGGCAACATCATGCTGTGGCGGTGTTTTTCAGCAGCTGGGACAGGGGGACTGGTCAGACTTGAGAAAAAACGGAATGGAGCAAAGTACACTCAGACTGGGTCAAATTTTTACCTTACACGGGCCAAGACTCATAGTAGCACTCGTTAGCATTTATCTGGCGGTGTAAATGTACCACCGATTACCCAATGAACGAGCAAAGCGCTCGTTCATCGGGTAATCCAATTGTTTGTGCATACACAAAAATCATAGTTTGCTGGTGTAAGCACGATCTGCTGTCGGCTAGTGATGTCCGGATCATGAACGAATCGTTCTTTTGAACCGATTCAGTTCACTGATCCGGAAGAGTCGGTTCCTCTGACTGAGCTGATCCGAATGAAACGGCTCAGTCAGATCAGCAGCAGGCAGTGTAATAGGAGCCTCCAGTGGACGCTAGCCCCGCCCCTCCCTGCCCTCCAACCAATCAGAGGCAGCCAGCACTGCCTACCACAGCACAGGGGGAGTCGCAGGGACTCAGAGAATCGTCTGAGTCTATTAGTTAAAAGAATCGAATGAGTCAGAGACTCATTTGATTCTTTGAGTTAAAAGAACCGTGAGTCACCGAGTCCCTGCCAGGCTCCCTGCTCTGCGGCTCCCTGTAAGTCCGTCCGGGGGGAAGGGGGGGCATTAATCTAGCATGTAGCAGAGCTGTGTGTGTACAGGGTGCATGCAGCAGTGTAGCATCGTGCTACACTGCTACATGCACCTTGTACACACACAGCTCTGCTACATGCTGTAGCAGAGCAGGAAGTCTGGTAGGGACTCGGTGACACGATTCTTTTAACTAAAACTCTCAGACAATTATCTGAGTCCCTGCAATAACTATAGCCACTACATCACAGTCTGCTTCACTGCAGCAGAGCTGTGTTTGCCAGGAGCCAGTCCCTCCTGACCCTCGGTTCACTTGAGAGCCGACTCAGCAAGTGAACCGAAGATTCGATGAGCTGAGCATGCGCATTGATCTTCAGTTCACTTGCTTCTGCCGGCTCAGGAAGTGAACCGAAGATCCGATGAGCTGAGCATGCGCATTGATCTTCAGTTCACTTGCTTCTGCCGGCTCAGGAAGTGAACCGAAGATCCGATGAGCTGAGCATGCACATTGATCTTCAGTTCACTTGCTTCTGCCGGCTCAGGAAGTGAACCGAAGATCTGTTTCATCTGAAAGATCCGAACTTCCCATCACTACTGTCGGCAAACAACGAGTCAGTATGGGCAAGAGTGATGGCATTAGTGATCGCTCCTCCCCATACTCTGGAGGAGATCGCTGCATGTCAATGCCGTGGTCTCCTCCACCAACCAGCCAGCAGCAGATTGTCTGGAAGGAACACTTCCTTCCCACTAATCTGCTGCTCTGTCGTCTCATGTAAAGGGACCTTAAGGGGACAACTATGTGAATGTCCTTGAGTGACCCAAACAAAGTCCTAACTTGAACCCAATTGAACTTCTCTGATGAGACCTGAAAATGGCTGTCCACCGATGGGCCCCATCCAACCTGACAGAGCTGAGAGGATCTGCAGAGAAGAATGGCAGAAAACCCCTAAATCCAGGGGTGTAAATCTTGTGACATCACACCCAAGAAGACTGGGGGCTGTGATCGCTGCCAAAGGGGCTTCAACTAAGGGCTCTGAATACTTATGTCAATGCAAGATTTTAGTTTTTCTTTTTCAATAAATTAGCAAAGATTCCAAACATTCCATTTTTACTTTATCATGGGGTATTGAGTGCAGAATAAAAATGTAACATAACAAAAGTAAAAGGGTGTAAAGACTTTCCAAATACACTGTATGCAAACGGTGAAAGATTCCCTATAAATAAAGGTCATTTTCTGAAGACACATTTCCTTTAAAAAGTGCAAATTAGATTATATCCCAGGAACTTGGATGTAATTGCATAAATACACAGCCCAGTTCCTGTGATGCTATGATCTACTTTGCACTTGTAAAATATGTGGGATTCACACCCAACTATCAGGAGCACAGCAGGACAGGACCTCAGGGCTCGCTCTTTAGACGTTCTGTTCGGACACGGTCAGTGTAGACAACGGGCAGGATCTGGGCTGAACACTGAAGCCTCTTTCAGATGAGCGTTAGGACTCATGCACACGACCGTATGTATTTAGCAGTCCGCAAAAAACAGATCTGCAAAAAATACGGATGACATCTCTGTGCATTTTGTATTTTGCAGAACGGAACAGCTGGCCCCTAATAGAACTGCACTATCCTTGTCCGTAATGCGGACAATAATAGGAGATGTTCTATTTTTTTGCGATACGGAAACGGAATGTATGCAGCTTTTTTTTGCGTACCCATTGAAGTGAATGGTTCCGCATGCGGTCCGCCAAAAAACCCAGAACGGACACGGAAAGAAAATTCCGTTTGTGTGCATGAGCCCTTACTGAACTCAGGGCAATGTTTTCCTTCAGTTTTTCTTCAGTGCTTTCTAAGAATAAAAATTGCACCTGCATGGAATCCAGACCCATTCATTTCAATGGGTCTGTGTACATGTGGCTTGGTTTTCCCGCATCACTTGTGCGTTGATGTTCTATATTCTGCGATTTTCACGCAACGCTGGCAAGCAATGCGATTTCAATGGGGAATCCATGTCAAACATCGTTCTTTTTAAAAAAAACTGTTACTGCAGGGAAAAAAAAAATAAGTGTCTGTAGATTCTTGACGCAGATTCCGCTTCTAGATTTCCCATAAAAAAATGGCCAAAAATGAAAATCCTCACCAAAGACTCCAAAAGACACCTCAGGAAAAAACGCATCCAAATAAAACGGATCAAGATTCTGCATCAGTTTTTTTTTTTATCACAGAAAAAACTCCATGTGAACATACCCTTAGGCTACGTCAGGCTCAGACTGGCCAATAGGGGAATCCACTGGTGGACCCCTGAGTAAAGCCTTAGTCAAATGTCAGTGTTTCACGGATGTGTACTGTACGTGTTCTCCACGGACAGCACACGTTCCCATTCATTTTAATGTGTGTATTCACACATCAGTGTTTTAGCACAGTCCGTGGGTCTGTTTTTTTTTTAGCACGGAGGCTTGCTCTATTTTGTCCGTGTTCACTGATCTATCCTGCCCATTGTCAGTGAAACACGGATGGCACACGGACATAAAAAAAAAACGGACAGCTTCACGAATGCCTCATTGACCACCTTCTCATGGATTTGAGCACGGACGTGTGAATGAGGCTTAAAGGGAACCTGTCACCGGGATTTTGTGTATAGATCTGAGGACATGGGTTGCTAGATGGACGTTAGCACATCCGCAATACCCAGTCCCCATAGCTCTGGGTGCTTTTATTGTGTAAAAAAAAAAACGATTTGATACATATGCAAATTAACCTGAGATGAGTCCTGTCCCTGACTCATCTCACGTGCAGGACTCATCTCAGGGTAATTTGCATATGTTTTAAATTGTTTTATTTACACAATAAAAGCACACAGAGCTATGGGGACTGGGTATTGCGGATGTGCTAACGTCCATCTAGCAACCCATGTCCTCAGATCTATACACAAAATCCCGGTGACAGGTTCCCTTTAAGGTGGGCCCCTAGTCCACCCTCCCGCACAAGTGGCACATAACACAGTAGACTGACTGCACTACATATAGATAGGCAGCCTAGTTCATATAAACACTGGGTACATTATTTGACAAACTACCTACTTTATTATTATATATGTGTTGGATGGTTCATATCCAAACTACAAAACACGCCCCCAAATGCCCAGGTCCCTCATATAGATTATACTTACCCGCACCTGTGTTGCTCCTGATCTCCGCACGGCCGCCGCTGTATCTCCCCACGAGCCTCCCTAGCATCGTGGTTGATGCTAGGGAGGCTCGTCCCTGTCGCAGCCTGCTATTAGTTGCCCGTGCATGATGCGCACTGCTCTGCCCGCTATGGGCAGAGGCACTGATGTTTAGGGCTCGTTCACACGACCGTTTGAAGCCCATGCTGTGGGCCGCATCCCTCCGTTCCGCAAAAAGATAGAACATGTTCTATGTTTCTGCGGTGCGGAGGCATGGAACGGAACCCCAGGAAGTGTTCCGTTCCCGTGCTTCCGTTACGCATCTCCGGATTTGCGGCCCCATTGAAGTGAATGGGTCCGTATCCGTGATGTGGAATGCACACGGAACAATGCCCGTGTATTGCGGATCCACAATGGGCAGCACATGTTTGTGTGAACGAGCTCTTAGAGTGCGCATGCGTGGGCCCGGCGCTCGTGTGAGATCTAAACCAGAGGAGGAGGATGGATAAGCCAAAGGAATCCAATGGGAGCGGTTATCTGAGCACATCAGAGAGGGGCTTGGGCGCTTTTCGCCATAACGCCGCCCCGGCACATACAGGCCGTAATTTGCATATCGTTATAAAGGTTTTTTTTCCCGTTTTTGGACATGTGAAAGACACAATACAGGTACTATTTTTATGTTTGGCAACTGTTCTAAATCTCTCAAAGCAGATGACAGACTCCCTTTACGTTTTTTAGAGTTCCTCCTGCTCTATAACATGGTGTCCGCAGATTGTGCTGCATTTCGCGGTGACAGGTTATCTTTAATGTGTACAGTTGAAGACAGATTCCCTATAACATTTTTGCATCTCAATCGTGTTATAGTTCTGCACAGAATTAATTGATTTTCCTAAAATAATTTTGAGTGTATTGTCCTGAGAGGCCTGAGCTCATTATCTCCCAGATAAGTAGGATAAATGTAACCGACAACAAGGCGTCTCTGCCAGAAGATCCCTTTAGACTGTGCTAACGCTCCTTCACACCAGTAGATAATTGATTTGATCAAGCAACGAACGTGTTGTTATTCGAGATGCTATCATTCGAATGTCAACTCCTTAGATGCGCAGAGTATCCTGTAAAGGTACTAGACCATCTACACAAGCGATGAACGAGTCGTTTCTTCATGTAGTGAACATCTCAACAATGACCCTTTAGACGCGCCGATTATCGGTCACAAAATCGTAATTTCAATTGCATATTCCATTGTTTGTAAATCAGACAGTTGCATTTAAAAAAGCGATAACCTGAGTGGCGTGCTTAAACACACCCACGGTAAAATCGTGCGTGCAGTGAACGATTCCTGTTTACAAATGATCGAACCAACGAGAAATCTACACTGGCCGATAATTGTGCAGTTGGAGCACCGCTGCCTTCTCAAACAGCTGATCGGCGGGGGTCCCGACAATCATCTTCCATAATCCAAACCTTTTACTCCCGTTTCCAAGATGTAACCCAGCCTCACACGGATGTTTTGAGTCTACCTCAGGACGTGGTCACAACAGGAACAGTTGAAGGCTTAGATGTATTCTTAAAGGGGTCCTGCTGTGTTTTTTAAACTGATGATCTATTCTCTGGATAGATCATCAGCCGATCAGCTGTTTGAGAAGGCAGAGGTGCTGGCAGTAGCGCCGCGGCCTTCTCGCTGTTTACCACAGGCCCAGTGACGTCACGACTAGTATCAATGGCCTGGGCGGGGCTAAACTCTTGAATCACTTGAATGGAGCTTAGCCCCGCCCAGGCCATTGATACTAGTCATGATGTCACTGGGCCTGTGGTAAACAGCGAGAAGGCCGCGGAACTACTGCCAGCACCTCTGCCTTCTCAAACAGCTGATCAGCAGGGGTCCCAGGTGTCGGACCTCCGACGATCAGATGCTGATGATCTATGCAGAGAATAGATCATCAGTTTAAAAAAACAGCAGGACCCCTTTAAGAATACATCTAAGCCTTCAACTGTTCCTGTTGTGACCACGTCCTGAGGTAGATTCAAAACATCCGTGTGAGGTTGGGTTACATCTTGGCTTGGATTATGGAAGATGATTGTCATAACTCATAGCACGGTTAGGGTGGTAGACAGAGATGAGATGTAGGACGGTGCAGCACTGTGGAGAGCGGTAGGAATGAGACGTTTAGATGAGCCTATTATTATAGTGCTTGAAAAGCCCTGTATTGAAATTCCTTTTATTCTTATATATTTAGTTATTTGCTGACTCCCTTCCCTGATCGGGTCCAAAGGCATTCCTATATGGTGCGGTGGGAGGAATATCTGGGGAGGGCCTTTTCATCAGGAGAACCAATATAAGATCTTAATGTTCTGGTATCACACTCCTGACCTCCTCCATAGAATGAATCCAGTAGTTCCAGGTGATTGTTGGAGATGTGGCTTACATTGGGGTACATTGCCTCACATTTTTTGGGACTGTCCCAAGATAGGCCCTTACTGGACTGAAGTAGACGCCCTCCTAAGTGATGTTTTTGGAATTGAAATCCGACCGGAACCTGTGTCCTTCCTGCTTAATGTGGTCCCCACACAAGTTAAAAAACATGCACTCAAGCTGCTGCTATTGATACTAACAGCAGCTCGTTGTCTAGTCTCCCGAGCCTGGAAAAGCTCCGAACCACCACAGGTCTCTGATTTGTGTGCCAGGGTGATGGAGGTCCGAACAATGAAGTACTCCACTGCTATGTCTCAGGACAAAATGGCACTCTTTAATGCCATATGGGACATACAGTATGGGATAATTATTGGGCCAATAGGCAACTTTGAAGATCTCTGGTGAAAGGAATGTCCCCCCCCCTTTTTTTTTCTATGTCTTTGTCCATGTCATTTGTCATGTCTGTTGGGTATTTGTTGGGTTGGGTATAACTGGTTGAGAAACTTTGGGCCTTAGGGTCTTTATGGCTCTCTCGCTTCTACCTAATGTTTCTTTGTTTAAGACATAGTGCACAGCAGTCCTTCCTCGGGCTGGTTACAGATAGACGCAGTCTCAGTTAGTTCAATTCAATGCTTTATTTTTGTTCGGTCTTCAATGCTTTATCACTGAATATTATCAAGTGTTACATATGCCCATCCAATATGCATGTGATATATTTTGTGTATTGTCCTCACCTTGTACTTCTGTGCATTATGCTACTGTAAAAGTGTATTCACGTTTCTGTTTTATACCATAATAAACATACAATTATAAAAAAAAAAAGTTTTCAGCGCTGAGATATATGTTATGTATTTTTGGCATCAAGCGGATTTATTGTTTTTAATAATTTAAAAAATAAATAATCCCCCATAGAAATGAATAGCAGAATTTTTCAATTTATACAACCCCAATGTCTAATAGGTGCAGGTCTCACCTCTCGACCCGCACCTATACTTAGAACGGAGCCCGCAAAGTGCCAGAGGGTGCACTACGCATACACTGCCACCTTCCATTCATTTCTATTGGACTGTGTGTAGGCTCGACTATTTTCGGAAGCCCTCTTGAAATGAAAGGGAAGTGCTCCACGCAAGCGAGGCCACTGCTCCATTTACTTCTATGGGGCTTATGGAAATAGCCAGCGCTCAGCTATTTTCGGCACTCCCATATAAATGAATGGAGGGCAGCTGCGCATGCACAGTGCTATCTCCAGTACTGTGCAGGTTCTCTTCTAAGTTTAGGTGCTGGTTCCAGAGGTGGGACCTGCACCTATCAGACATATCTATAGGATGTCCAGCCCTTTAACGTGTTCCAGTATTCACTGCAATTTAATATTCCTTATATCATGATTCAGATACACTTACTACATATTTTGAACTGGCCTATTCCATGTTACAATTCTGCATACTATAATTCAGACACATTTTAGTGTCAGTATATACCGTGCTTTTTTTGCATGCCATTTAAAATAATACAAATTGATTGTTTTTTTCAACTGTGCAATGATACTGTATACTTTGAACTGTGCCAATATTCACTACAATTCAATAGTTTGTATACTATGATTTAAATACACGGTGTCAGTATGCACTGAAGCACTAGTATTATATTAATTATATTAAAAAAAAACACACAGCAACAAAAGTATTAGGGCTTGTTCACATGAACGTATTTTGTGTTCAGTATACGGGCCGTTTTCTGCGTTCTGCATATGGTCCGTATATGGAACCATTCATTTCAATGGGTCCGTAAAAGATGCGGACAGCACTCTATGTGCTGTCCGCATCCGTTGCTCTGTTCCGTGGGCCCGCCAAAATTATAAATCCTGTCCTATTCTTGTCCGTTTTGCAGACAAGAACAGGCATTTCTATAATGGGCCTCCTGTTCCGTAAATTGCAGACCGCAAAAAACGGCACGGTCGTGTGAACGAGCCCTTAGGGCCGCTTCACACGAGCGGATGCCGTGCGTGGCATCCGCTCCGTGAAAGAATGCCAAGACCCGCTGCAGAGGCACGGAGCGGTAACATGACTGTTAATGCTCCGTGCCTCTCTGTGATCTCTTTACTACGAAATCACAGTGACAACTGTGATTTCGTAGTAAAGAGATCACAGAGAGGCACGGAGCATTAACAGTCATGTTACCGCTCCGTGCCTCTGCAGTCTGCAGCGGGTCTTGGCACTCTTTCACGGAGCGGATGCCACGCACGGCATCCGCTCGTGTGAAGCGGCCCTTATGCAAAGATTACTATTAGGGATGAGCGAAGCGAGCTTCAGATCCTAGATCCAAAGTCACTTAGCTCAAAAGTTTGGTTTAAAGCTGTATGGAGACGGATCTGTACGGCCTCCAATGAGGCGAAGTCTTGAGACTTCGGTGAATAACTTCGGTATTTGATTTTTAAATAAAAAATAAAAATTTTTTTTAAAACTTGGATCCAAACTCAGAGTGTTAGTTCCTCTTTATTACATTGCCCGTCATCTCAGAAGTTACAGTGGTGCGGTGTAATGACAGGTAATGGAGTGAATACTTGTAATTACACTACGCCACCGCTCTCCTCTTCAAACAACTGATCTCTGGGGGTGTTGGACCCCCACTGATCAATATTGATGGCCTATCCTGAATAGCAGGTGAGAGGTGTGAAATGTATTTTTAGAGTTGATCAGATTTTTCATTTTTAATAAATTTAAGTAAAAAAAATAAAAATCCCCAATAGAAATGAATGGCAGAATTCTGTGATTAATACAGCCCGAACCACTCAACATAGAGACTCCTTTCAAACTGCATTTCAAAGCTATCGTGATGAGAAGAGTGCTATGTATTTTTTAAGTTGGTCAGATTTCTCATTTTTAATAAATGTACGTTTACATTTATTTTTTTTTATCCCCCACAGAAATGAATGACAGAACCAAAGAATTAAATTCTACCTGCCATGGTTGATGTCCCAAGCACAGTCCCAGCTACCACCCAGTCTCACAGACACAACACACTTCTCTCTCGCTCACATATACACACACACACAGTCAGCACTTTTCAAGCACTATGGGGGTCATTTATCAAACTGGTATAAAGTAGAACTGGCTTAGTTGCCCATAGCAACCAATCAGATTCCTCCTTTCATTTTCCAAAGAAGCTGTGATAAATGAAAGGTGGAACCTGATTGGTTGCTATGGACAACTAAGCCAGTTCTACTTTACACCAGTTTGATAACTCTCCCCCTGTGTATTTCCTTCAGGAAATGCCAATTTAGTTTAAAGTAAAAGAGAGAGAAATATATGCATTTCATTTTGGATCCTGTGTTTTTGGTAATAATTACTGTGAGACTGTATATCATTTTTTCATTATTAGAGGAAAACACAGCAGTAGCCTATAGAAGTACTATAATATCTTAAAACATAAACTTTAATAGTTTCATTAAGATACTCATAAAATATTAAGGATAACAAAAAATAAGACAAACTGAATTAAGTGCAAAAGGATATACCGGTGCACATAACAAAAGAACGGTCTTACCACAAATAACTCATTTTTGTTATCCTTCATATTTTTTGAGCATTTTAATGAAACTATTAAAAGTTATGTTTTAAGATATAGGCAACTTCTGTGTTTTCCTTATCAGATTACTAAGTACCTGTATGTACATCTTAGGGCTCATGCACATGAACGTATTTTCTTTCCGTGTCCATTCTGGTTTTTTTTATGCTGGCTGTATACGGAACCATTTATTTCAATGGTTCCACAAAAAAAACTAAAGTTACTCCGTGCGCAATCCGTTTCCGTATGTCCGTATTTCTGTTCTGCAAAAAAATAGAACATGTCCTATAAGGCTTCATTCAGACGTCCGTAGAATGGGTCCGCATGTCCAATTATGCGGAACGGGTGCGGACCCATTCATTCTCTATGGGGCCATAAAAGATGCGGACAGCACACAGTGTGCTCTCCGCATCCACAATTCGGGAGCACAGCCCCGATCTTCCAGTCCGCAGCTCCGGAAAAAAATAGAGCATGTCCTATTCTTGTCCCCAATTGCGGACAAGAATAGGCATTTCTATGGGGGTACCGGATCCGCAAAGTACTACGGACGTCTGAATGGAGCCTTATTGTCCGCATTACAGACAAGGATAGGACTGTTCTATTAGGGGCCAGCTGTTCCGTTCTGAAAAATACAGACCGCAAAATACATACAGTCGTGTGCATGAGGCCGTAGGCTTGGTTCACATCAGCGTTCAGCCTCTCCATTCTCCTGCTCCGTTTAGAAACAGGAGAACGGAAAGGATGGATTCGGCACATAACTGAGCCAAACGGAACCTACGTATCACATAGACTATAATGGGGTCCATTAGGTTTCCGCTCAGAGGAAGATTTTTGAAGCGGAGGCAAAAGTTGTGCGCACAGGAGAGCAGAAACTTAACGGACACCATTATAGTCTATGGGGTCCTTAGGTTCCGTTCGGCTCAGTTATGTGCCGAATCCGTCCTTTTTCGTTCTCCTGCTCCTAAACGGAACTCAGCCTTAATTAGCCAACTATTTCTCTGGCTGTGTATTTTGGTAAATAATAGAGGAAGAAGGATCTATACAGAACACGCTTATATGTTGTATTTCCCTATATGATACATTAGTAAACCCCCAGCAGCGTCCATAAATGCATGTAAGGCTACTTTCACACTAGCCTTTTTGTTTTCCGTTATTGAGATCTGTCATAGGGGCTCAATACCTGAAAAAAAAACGCTTCAGTTTTGTCCCCATTCATTGTCAACGGGGACAAAACTGAACGGAATGCTCCAAAAGGCATTCCGTTCCGTTTAGTTGCATTCTCATACCGGAGAGCAAACGGCAACATGTTGCAGTTTGCTTTCCGTTTCCGTTCCGTTTTTTGCGTTCCATATACGGACCTATTCATTTCAATGGAGCCGGGAAAAAACGGAAGGTACTCCGTATGTCTTCCAGTGCCGTATTTTTGTTTTTCGGTTCCGTTCAAAGATAGAACATGTCCTATTATTGTCCGCATAATGGACAAGGATAGTACTGTTCTATCAGGGGCCAGCTGTTCCATTCAGCAAAAAATGGAATGCACACAGACGTCATCGGTATTTTTTGCGGATCCGTTTTCTGCTGACCACAAAATACTGAAAAAGCCATACGGTCTTGTGCAAGAGGCCTAAGGCCTCTTTTACACAAGTGTGACGGATTAGGTCCGGATGCGTTCAGGGTGAGTTCAGTGAAACTCGCACCATTTTGCAAGCAAGTTCAGTCAGTTTTGTCTGCGATTGCGTTCAGTGGTTCAGTGTTTTCCGAGCCGGTGCAATGCGTTTTGATGTGTTTTTCACGCGCGTGATAAAAAACCTGAAGGTTTACAAACAACATCTCCTAGCAACCATCCGTGAAAAACACATTGCATTCACACTTGCTTCCAGATGCAATACGTTTTTCACTGAACCCCCATTCACTTCTATGGGGCCAGGGCTGCGTAAAAAACACAGAATATAAAACAACCTGTGTTTTTCATACAATGCAGAACTGATGCGTGAAAAAAAAAAAAAATGTACACAGACTCATTTAAACGAATGGGTCAGGATTCAGTGCGGGTGCTATACGTTCACGTCACGCATTGCACCCGCGCGGAAAACCTGTTCGTGTGAAAGAGGCCTAAGAGCATGGTTATCTAGTGTGGTTACCACGGGATTAGTTGCCCATAGCAACCAATCAGACTCCATCATTCATTTTTCAGAGAACCTTTGGAAAATGGAAGGTGGGATCTGATTGGTTGCAGTTGACAACGCCTGTTGTGAGAGGGGAACTAGGGTTCTGAATTGGCTGCTTGGACGGCTGTCTAACCAGTGTTCCTTCACACCAGTTCTGATAAATCTCCCATAGTGTACTGTGGACATGTACATTTGGTCTTGCTAGCATTCTATAGCAAAACTCGAAGGGCGGCCATAATTGGTTTGTATGAAGCAATTGTCATAAGCAATAAACAAGCCTTTTATCATCTTGTGTATTTATACTGCTGGCATTTTAATCCGAAGCATTTGTGGAAAGTGAAATGACAATTATTACGTACAAACTGACTCATTTGTAAAAGAGCTGGCAATGGAAATTGAAGGGAACCTGTCACTTCCCCTGACATGTCTGTTTTAGTAACTACTTGCGTCCCCCATGTAATGACGATTCCGGCAGCATCTATTCTTACGACTATGTTGTGCTATTCCTTTACTATTCCTGCTAGAAGACTATGAATGAATTTGTAGCCGTTTGCTATGAAAGTTCAGATGGATGTTACCAATTGGGGGGGTGTCCCTGCACAGTGTGACACTATCCAGCCAGTGTTACCAGTGTCAGACCAACTAGTAACACCCATCTGGACCTTCACTGTAAACTGCTGGTAATTCATTCATAACTTCTAGAAGGAATAATAAAGGGATGGCACATTGTAGAGACATAATAGATGCTCCAGAATTGTTAGTACACAAGGAATTCAAGAAGTTAGGCCTCATGCACATAGCCGTTGCCGTACTGCGGCCCGCAAACAGCAGGTCCGCAATATGAGGGCACCGGCCGTGTGGTCCCCGCATCACGGATGTGGACCCATTCACTTAAAAAACATGTTCTATTTTTTTGCCGTGTGGACGGATCACGGACCCATTCAAGTTGAATGGGTCTCGATCCGGCCGCCACACGGATTTGCTCGTGCATTGGGGACCGCAAATTGTGGTCCCCAATGCACGGAACGGCCTCACAACAGCCATGTGCATGAGGCCTTACTAAAACAGACATGTCAGGAGAGGTAACAGGCCCTATTTAAGTGTTTCACAATAGCCATACATTTACACGTTTTTTACTTGAGCAGATAACAATCTGATCACCACATTTAGTTGCATTCATATGTAACGATAATCATGTGGTTTTTTTTGGACATCTCTCCTCTCATATGTTACCATGGTTTGCTTTTCTCTCCCTCATATTTGGTCCTGGAAAAAAACCTAAAAGTGGCCACATTTTGTAGTCAGGTCGAAATTGACAGAAGGCAGGGCCAACACAATAGGCCCAACAATACCATATTGCAGCACATTATACCACCCCAACAGAGCCAAATACCACTGTGCATCCCAAAGTACTGCCCCAGATACACCTAATTTAGGGGTATTTCAGTATAGTAAATGACCCCCAAAGTCTGTATATACAAATCTGTATATAAAAGTCTGTATCTACAGATAGTATCAGGGAATTGACAATTGGAATATGTGCAGTGCTGCCCATAATTATTCATACTTTTATTCAACCAGCAAGTAATTTTTTGATGGGAAATGACATAGGTGTCTCCCAAAGATATTAAGAGGATGTACAAGAGGCATTATTGTGAAAAAAAATATACATTTCTCAGCTTTTATTATATTCATTTGAGCAAAAAGTGTCCAGTCCAAAATTATTCATACCCTTCTCAATAATCAATAGAAAAGCCTTTATTGGCTATTACAGCAATCAAACGCTTCCTATAATTGCAGACCATCTTTTTGCATTTCTCCACAGGTATTTTTGCACATTCATCTTTAGCAATGAGCTCCAAATCTTTCAGGTTGGAGGGTCTTCTTGCCATCACCCTGATCTTTAGCTCCCTCCACAGATTCTCAATTGGATTGAAGTCTGGACTCTGGCTGGGCCACTCAAAAGCGCTAATGTTGTCTGCTAACCATTTCTTCACCACTTTTCCTGCGTGTTTTGGGTCATTGTCATGCTGAAATGTCCACTGGTGCCCAAGACCAAGTTTCTCTGCAGACTGCCTGATGTTGTTGTTGAGAATCCTCATGTATTGCTCTTTTTTCATGGTGCCGTTTACTGTGATCAGGTTCCCTGGTCCATTGGCTGAAAAACACCCCCAAAGCATTAGGTTTCCACCAACATGTTTGACAGTGTTCTTTGGGTTGAAGGCTTCTCCTTTTTTACGCCAAATGAAGGAAACATCATAGTGACCAAACAATTCAATTTTTGTTTCATTTGACCATAACACAGAAGACCAGAAGTCTTCTTCTTTGTCCAGATAAGCTTTTGCATAGGCCAAGCCAGCTTTTGTGTGCCGTATCTGGAGAAGTGGCGTCCTTCTTGGTCCTCATTGTGCAGTGTCGTTGGATTGTCTGCCTTGAGACATTGCCACCAGCAGACCCCAGATTCACCAGGATGGCCTTGGTGGTGATCCTTGGATTCTTTTTCACCTCTCTAACTATCCTCCTGGCCAGCACAGGTGTCACTTTTGGCACCCGACCACGTCCAATGAGATTTTCCACAGTGCGGAACATCTTGTATTTTCTGCTCAAATGTAAATAAAAACTGAGAAATGTTTTTTTCCACAATAATGCCTCTTGTACATCGTCTTATTATCTTTTAGGAGACACCTATGTCATTTCCCGTCAAAAAATACTTGCTGGTTGAATAAAAGTCACTTTAAGTCAAAATTTGCCAGGGGTATGAATAATTATGGGCAGCACTGTATATAAGCCATCTATGTTTTAAACTCAGGTCAGGTACCCTGTATTGTATATAACAGTTTAATGTACATAGAAATCACTAGGCCCCATAGCAAGAATCTGAATTGGGCCCGCTAACCCCGCCCACTACCCACCCCTGGCCCATCCCACCTCCTGTCTCCTCCCCTGCCACACCCCCATTTGCCAATAAAGAGATGTATACATCCGTACTCTCATACACCGCTGATATGGGAGTAAGGATCTCACTGGGGCTGCAGTGAGTGATGTACAGCACACATCACTGCTCCTGCCTGTCTGCTTTGGTAAAGCCGGGCATAGATGGGCTATGTCAGGCTTTAGCAGAGTGGGCACAGGGCGCGATATGTATGCGAGCACCGCTGAAGGAGTGCAGGGCATATCGTTCCTCCTGTCTGTGTCCACTGACATAGCCCATCCCCCACATCCTAATCCCTTTGATACCAGCACCATTTTTTCATCACTTCTCTTACCCCCAAAAAGTAATACAATGTGATCAAAAAGTCACACACACTCCAAAATGGTATTAATAAAAACTACCCAGAGAATAAAGGGCACAGGTCAGTTTTTCCGCAAAGGGAATGCCGTAGGAACAAAACCCGTAAAACGGTGGAAAAATAGTTTCGTTTTTTTTTTCAAATTCCATCCTGGGGATTTTGGGGGGCATTATAGGGGTTGGATAACCCCTTTAACTCCTTCATGCTGAGTGTGCACACAGCCAGCAATCATATCCCCCCCTCCCCCCGCAAGGTGACTGATGTGCTGGAGAGAGCCCTGTAGACTCATAGAGGACTCAGGAGTACAGTGTGGAGGAGTAGGAGGAAAGTACACTATCCTCCTAAGTCCTCTATGAGCCTTCTGCCCCCCCGCCCCCCAAAAAAAACACTGCTTGCTGCTGCCCTCCCCCATCAAGAATACCCATATCCATTCCAACCTAATATGAACTTTCTATTAAGTCTGCCACTACTGTGTTCTAGCCGCAGCCGGGTTCTGTGTTCCGGTCCAGAGAGGTCCATCAGTCTGGGCCGGAGGGCTGCTCTCACTGGCTGATGAGGCAGATGGCGGGCAGCACGTGAGCGCAGACGCAGAGGATAACTGCCAGTCGCGGGGTGCACGCCCCTGTGTGAGCCTGCTCTGCTCATGCCAGCAATACACTGGATCAGACAGGGAGGGGTCACGGGGGGGGGGGGGGGGGGGTTGTTGGAGCCGGAGGAGGTAGAACACAAGTGGGTGGGCCGCCTCACTGCCCCATATATGAATGAATAAACTGTCTCTGTGTCTTGTGCAGAAAAGAGGTAGGGGGTGGGGCCTTCCATGTGCTCCGGGCCCCCCTGTGCCGCGGGCCCCATAGCAACGGCGAGCTCTGCCTATAGTGGCAGCCGGAGGAGGTAGAACACAAGTGGGTGGGCCGCCTCACTGCCCCATATATGAATGAATAAACTGTCTCTGTGTCTTGTGCAGAAAAGAGGTAGGGGGTGGGGCCTTCCATGTGCTCAGGGCCCCCCTGTGTCGCGGGCCCCATAGCAACGGCGAGCTCTGCCTATAGTGGCAGTACGCCACTGCACCAGACCTGATGGAGGAGTCTTCATGAAACATGTCCTAAATAAAAGAATTTGAAAAAAGTGTTTGCTCATTCATTGGGTGAACTCTGGCACCTTTTGCACAGACCTATCAGGAACGGCTGTGTCTACAAATGCTTATGCCCGATAATTAGCCTGATTATCTAACCGTGTAAAAGGACCTTAAATGGCACTTATCATGTAGAGAGAGTTAATACAAGGCACTTACTAATGTATTGTGATTGTCCATATTGTGTCCTTTGCTGGCTGGATTCATTTTTCCATCTTCATTATACTTTGCCCATTTCCAGGGGCAGTGCAGATACAAGGTGTCCAGGACAGGAGATGCTGCGCATGCGTGCCCCCACGGTTCCAGACACCAGAGAGGCTGGCACTTTTTTCTGTAGTTTGCAAAGACGACCACCACTAATGGATTGCAGGGTGGTCATAACCCCTGGATATGAGCAGTGTATAATGTGATGGAAAAATAAATCCAGCCAACAATGGAGGCAATATGGACAATCCCAATACATTAGTAAGTGCCTTGCATTAACTTTATCTACATGATAAATGCCGTTTTGCTTGAGCCCGTTTAAGAAGGATTTTGGGGCGCCTAAACTGCATGCATTTTACCACAAATTTACACGTGTGAAAAAGTATTTCTCATGTAAAAAGAAACTGCATGGAAAAAGACACATTGCAAAAACCACAGGAAATATACTACAGATAAGCGCATTAGGCTACTTTCACGCTTGCATTGGTAATTCCGGTATTGAGATCCGGCAGAGGATCTCAATACCGGAATTAAATGGATCTTTTGATTTGCACATCAGGATGCATCCGTTCTGTTAGGATGCGGATGTGTAAAATCAAATCAAAACTGAAAAAAGCGGATCCGTCGCTAAATACGTTAAAAGTCAATGGGTGACGGGTCCGTTTTTTTAGGCTCCTAAATAAACTGATCCGTCACAATTGACTTAGATTGATTTCAGTGCCGGATCCGTTTTTGTGACCGGACACAAAGCCGCAGCTTGCAGCGGTTAGGTATCCAGTCACAAAACAGAACGCTGCTGGAACAGAAGACATCCTGATCTCTTTCCATTCAGAATGCATGAGGACTAAACGGAAACGTTTATTTCCTGGTATTGAGATCCTCTGCTGGATCTTAATACCGGACAATAACGTAAGTGTGAAAGTAGCCTTTCCTATCCTTTCACCTACTGATTATCTGCCGCTTTACTATGGTACACTTGTGTGATTTTCCTATGTAGTTCAATCTCTTGCCCATGAAGTGAGATTGTACGAGTGGGGCAGCAGCGTTCTGTGGTACACCTTTTAATATTTGTGGTTAGCAAGAGGGATGGTATAGATTTTAGGTATTAGCCCCCAAAAGGTCACACATTTTTGCGCAAGTGTGATGCACACCAAAATGTGTGACTATTTGACAGCAGTTACATAGCGGAATGATAAATGTCCCCTGTAGTGATGCTTTTTCACCAGCAATAATGGTACCGCTAATATTTGTGGACATACCCTGATAAATGAAAGCGCTGGAATAAATGCTGAATACTTATATCCGTTTTCCTGTGTGAGGAGCCATTTTACGCGCTGTCTATGGGCCGCTCTGCGCGGCCTGTTTGGTAGGTTAGTAAACAAGACGCATAAGAAAGCCTTGATTCAGACAGAAGACACAGAACATTGTCATGCTGAACCTGGGCCTATCCATATGGACACACACCGTATACAGACCTCAGATAAAAACTGCTTTGCATATCAATATCCTCAGCATGAGAGAAATCCCGCTCAAAGGGGCTGTCTCACGTCAGCCAAGGGCATTCATCATGTAAAGAGAGTTACTACAAGGCACTTACTAATGTATTGTCCAGTGTACTGTTCAAATAGTAATATTATTATGGCTAGTCATGTTGCAATGTTACTAGCCACATAAAGAAAGCTTTAGCAGTTCAATTATTACATAGCTATCTGTGCCACAGTACACTGTGTGTGCCCCGTGGTCGTGAAATGCGGGCCGCAATGCACGAACACCGTCCGTGGGGCAGCCGCAGCGGATCGCGGGCCCTTTAACTTTAATGGGTCCGCGATCCGGCCGTTCCGCAAAAAGAGCACATGTTCTATCTTTTTGCGGAACGGAAGTACGGGACGAAACACCACGGAAGCATTCCGTAGGGTTCCGTTCCGTGCTTCCGTTCCGCACCATTCCGCATCTCTGAAATTTGGGGACCCATTCAAGTGAATGGGTCTGCATCCGTGATGCGGAATGCTCACGGAACGGCACCCGTGTATTAAGGATCCGCAAACGCGGTCAACAATAAGGATCCGGTGGCTCCCGGCATTATCTGGCTCTACCGGATGTGGTGAACTCCGGCTGGTCCTGCAAGATTTCAAAATTCTGATGTGAACGTACAGTAAACTAAATACATGGGGATCAAAATAAGGTGTACCGTGCACTACGTGTTGTGCTTATCCTAGATTTTATTATTGTTTTTTTACATTATTCCGATTCAGCACTTCAAACATGCGATGTACTATGTACTCAGGACGCAGTGTGATCAGAGCCAAGCATTTAAAAAAACATTTTTAGACAATACCAAACACCTCAGTCAGTAATTTTATTATATTTCACACAAACCCACTTAAATAATTCCAACAGAAAATGTCACCACTTGATACCCGGAAGCATGCTGACCAGGAGTGTCAGTCCTCCCGGCGGTCAGAACGTACTGTTTCTTTCGCTGTAGTGCCAAGTATAAACTATAGCAGGACATTACGCACTTCCATTCTGCGTGTCTTTCTATTTGAAGATTAATGTGCATTATTTTTGTACTAGAAAATCCAAGGCTCTGTTGCTTAGCAACTGTCATAGTAGTGACAAGGAATATTTGCATATACTTTTTAACTAGAAGCCGATAATCACACGACAGCATGAAATCTAAATCCCGTCTCATTGTATATACAAATACTCCTATTATACCGTGAAGAAAATACCGTTTTTTTTGTTCACTTTATCAATGTTTTGCGCCTAATTATGCACCTACCAATGACGTTAGCACCATATGATTCCACCTACATGCGGTCTGTAACATTTTATTCATTAAACCACCCTGAAATGGTAATATTAGTGGGCACCTACTAACTAGTCTCCCACCAGTGCCGATTAGGAACACGCCCTATGTGCCAATGCACACCCAGCACCCCAACCATCTCATTCAGACAGTCAGGGATGCTCAGTGTGGCCGCCCGGTTTCACAAGACTATAATATCGCCACATGTGTACTGTATGGAGTATGCTGCCCATTGTATTCAATGGTCCTCTGCTGAAGCTCATTTTCACACAAAGGTTTATTCTCTCAGACTGTAGTAGAGTTCATACATATTAGGCTACTTTCACATTAGCGTTTTTGGGGGATCCGTCATGGACCAGCAAAAACGTATCATGTATTATGTCTTTTATAGCCATGACGGATCCATCTTAAATCACAGATATAGTGGAAGGCACTCCTGATATGTGGCTGTCGGTGCTCAGTGGAAGAGGTCAATATGAAATAGGAAGAAACCACGGCACTCGATTTCAAATATTCAAAGAGAATTCATTTATTGTCCATCCCAAGTAGGATCTTTTTTGCAAATGGCCAACGTTTGGGTCCAATAGGACCTTGTTCACGGCCTCAGTATGGAAGATCTGGAGGCATCGGGTTTCTCCTGCGCCATTTTCTGTGGCGCTCCTCCGGTACCGCCTAGTGTGATGTGTACAGTGACGTGCCTGGATTCGGTACCTCACCGAGGCAGCCAATCAGTCCGTAGCTAAGACGACCCTTTTAAGAATTGGACAATGAAATATCCATTCTTGACGAGCCCTTTTTCTGCAATGACAGAAATCATGGACCAGTAGGACTGCCGCTATGTGTAATAGATTATCAGTGGATCTGCAAATATCTAAGGGTAGGTTCATATCACATTTCTATCATCCACGTACCAGAGACCTTTAACATATACATTAAAAACATATACAAACGAAAGCCAATGGAAGGGCATCCATTTTACATAGACTTCACATACATACAGGATGGGCACCAATGAATATACCTGGGGTAAGGGTATCAATAACCATTTACAAAACACACTTCCAGAAATGCACCAAAAAACTGTGCACACCCAGAAAACAACAATAATAATAATAATAATAATAATAAAAATATATATATATATACAACTTTATTATTCAAGCATACAAAAGAGCTGAATGGAAAAAAACAAAAACTAAACTATAGTGCCGACCACAAGTGCAGGGACTACCCATAAGAAGGCTAAAGAGTGGTCAAACAGCCACATACAAATAAAATGATGACACTGTAATAAGTGGGTCTCCAAAACATCACTTCACAGTACAGTCATGTAAAAGGTAAAGCGTAAATCCTGAAATCATATTCAAATGCGCAAGTGCTATAAATCCTTTAAACAAAGGCAACAAAATCTCAAATACATGAGGGATAAAGACATCTCATCAAATGGGCCAAAGAGAACCCAGTCCCATAACGGAACCTGCAGGATTCACTTCAAAGGGAATAGCTCAGGAGGTTGCGGAAACTGAAATCCAACAGCCCGATACTTACAGTAGATATTGGGGGAGAGCAGGGAGGCTGACACAGTCACACAACCATATTTCCGGTCTGTATGTCCACTCCGCAGTCCTGCGAAAAATAGGACATGTTCTATTCCTGTCCGTTTTGTGGACAAGAAGAGGCTTTTATTAGTGCTGATCTGCAAAATGCGGAATGCTCAAGGCCAGTGTCCATGTTTTGTGGATTCGCAATTTGCAGATCGCATCACGGATACGGTCATGTGAATGCCCCCTAATGTATGTGGCCTTCTTAAGACTATGTTCATGGATTACTTCTTTAATGAACTTCAATGTGACATCAATTTGATTTTCTTAGTCAAACATTTTTATTATTAAAATTGGAGTGGATATATATATATATATATTTAGTGAATTTGTAGGTCTTTTTTTAGGGAAAATTGTAAGAATCACACGTCCGTAACGTGTTTTGCGGATCCACAAAACACGGACAACGGCAATGTGCGCTCCGCATTTTGCAGACCTCACATTGAGGGGACTAATAGAATATGCCTATTCTTGTCCGCAATTGGAACGAAATTGCAGACGTGTGAATAGACCCTTAACATACAACACTGTACTACCAAGAACCCTTTACTGGCCTGGAACCATATTTAGTAGTTTTGATTAGTGGATGAAATACTAATTTATTAAAGGAGTCCTCCCAAGATAAAAAGGTTTTTTTCTGAGGCTACTTTCACACTCGAGTTTGGTGCGGATCCGTCATGGATGTTTTTAGTGATGACCTATTCCACTAGAAAAAGAAGTGCTGTGGCTTACCACCAATGGTGGTAGACCACGGGGTTACTTTGAGGCCTGGCTGGGACACTGTATGGAATCCCTGCTCTTGTCCCATTTCTGAGGCTGCTCTAAGGAGTCCCTAATATAAACTATGGAGTCCTGGCACTCTGACTTGACTAGGCCTTTAGGATACCCCTATGTATCTAAAGGGATTCTCCCATGACTCAGTTTCTGCAGCAATATGGCGGGGCTGACAGAAACTGCCAGTCTTGTGCTCTGCTGTGTCTGTAAGGGCTCATGCCCACGGCCATATGCAAATTGCGGTCCGCAATGCATGGGCACGACCTTGGGGCAGCCGCATGCGGACCCATTCACTTGAATAGGGTCTGCGATCCGCATCCGACAGTCCATACCACAAAAAGTAGTGCATGCACTACTTTTTTGCGGTGCGGAGGCACGGCCAGAAACACCACGGAAGCACTCCGTAGTGCTTCCGTGGGGTTACGATCCGTGCCTCCGTTCTGCATCTCCGTGAATGGGTCCGCGATCCGTGGTGCGGGGTGCACACAGCTGATGCCCGTATATTGCAGACCCCCTGTATGTGTGCACGAGCCCTAACTCTCATTGCAGTGACTGGGAGCTACAAGCTATGCTATTTCCATAAGGCCTCTTTCACACGACCGTTTTTTTTTTCCATTTATGGGCCGTTTTTTACGGTCTGTATACGGAACCATTCATTTCAATGGTTCCGCCCCAAAAAATGGAATGTACTCTGTATGCATTCCCTTTCCGTATTTCCGTTCCGTTGAAAGATAGAACATGTCTTATTATTGCCCGCAAATCACGTTCCGTGGCTTCATTCAAGTCAATGGGTACGCAAAAAAAACGAACACATACGGAAATGCATCCGTATGTCTTCCGTATCCGTTCCGTTTTTGGCGGAACCATCTATTAAAAATGTTATGCCCAGCCCAATTTTTTCTATGTAATTACTGTATACTGTATATGCCATATGGAAAAACGGAACCGAAACAGAAACACAACGGAAACAAAGAACGGAACAACGGATCTGGAAAAAACGGCCCGCAAAACACTGAAAAAGCCATACGGTTGTGTGAATGAGGCCTAACTCTCATTGCAGTGACTGGCAGCTACAAGCTATGCTATTTCCATAACTCGGGAGTTATGAAAGCAAAGTATCTTGTTCTGCTACGCCAGAGGTCAGCAATCTCCATTGTTGTGAAACTACAACTCCCTGCATGCGCACTTGCATGGCTGCTCTTGGAACTCTCACGGAAGTGGGTGAGCATGCAGGGAGTTGTAGTTTCACAACATCTGGAGCGCTGGGGGTTGCTGGCCCCTGTGTTATGCTGTTTAAGTAGCTCCCAGCTTCCATAAGCCCAACCACCTGGGATTAGTCCCATCTCGCTGTGGAAACACCAAGATAGAACAACCCCATTTAAGTTTTAGTACTGTTCTTTCTCAGATTGTTTCCAGCTCTTGAAGGAAGGACCTCCTGTTTGGGGGGCAAGAACTGTATCAGTTAAAGGGGTTATGCAACTCTTTGTAAATGATGACCTATCCTCTGATTAGGACATCAGCTTCTAATGGGTGGGGGTCCGACACCCAGGACCCCTGCCAATCAGCTGTTTGAGAAGGCCCCAGCCTCCTTGCTGCTTACCTTAGGCCAGTGACATCGCGACCATCGGTCACATTGCCTAGGCGCAGCTCAGCCCTAGTCACTTGAATGTGGAAGGTGCAAATCCCTCCGCTCCACCGTCCGTGTTTTGTGTGAAGGTTTAGCTACCCTCTACAATTTCCAGGTGTTGTTTTTTACCGCTAGTGTACATCTCCAATCTCCATGATGACAGTTACCAGTATGGAAATCATCAATGGCAACAGCCATTTTATGTGTCAAACCATCGGGGATTGTACGCAGCAAATTGTTTATGGTAAAGTCTAGAAATCCCGAAGACCTGCAATCTGTACCATTCACATGCGAGTCTCTGACAGAAGTATCTTTGTGGGGGCTATAGCCACAGAGCATTACTGGCAGGTGCGTAGCTATAGGGGGTGCAGAGGTAGCAGTTGCTACTAGGCCCAGGAGCCTGAGGGGGCCAAAGACCCTTGTGCCGCATAAGACACTGGCATTATAGAAAGTGCTTGATGGTCAAGTTACACCTCTGGCTGGAGGGAAGGGGTTAGGTCAAGAATTTGGCATGGGAGGGTGCCGTTACAATTTTTGCCTCAGGCAACATGAAGGCTATGTGCTTCCCTGCCCCTGGCCACAAAGCACCGAGGGAATGGGGGGCCCAAGCTGAACTCTTGCACCAGGGCCCATGAGCCTTTAGCTTCGCCCCTGATTACTAATGCACTTGCAATTATTTTAAGTGTAAAATAGTCTCAAGTCCCTTTTTTTTTAACCAGATGGGCCAGTTTTATGCCATGTTCTCCAGTTGGGAAACAGCACTGGCAAATTTACTAACATTTATGCCTGGAAATAGGCATGTTAGCAAAAAACAACGCCAGCCAGGGGCTATCGTAGTTTTTACACCAGGCACAAGGACTGCCACAGATGCGCCTAATTTATAAGGCACACGCCTCGCCATAAATTCAGCGATGCCCAACCTGTGGCCCTCCAGCTGCTTCAAAACTACATCTCCCAGCATGCCTTAATAGCTTTAGGCGGTCTGGGCATGCTGGGAGTTGTAGTTTGGCAACAGCTGGAGGGCGGTAGGCTGGGCATCCCTGAATTAGATGGATCTAATGGCAGCGCAGAGGGGAAAACTAAGGGCGACGTAAAAAAGCCAGTCTTAGTAAATGTGCCCCTAGAAGTGCTTTGTAGGAATGAGTGTGCAGTGAATTAAAACCGGGAGTCTTTCTCATACACTTTCCCAGACCTCTCAAGTGTCCCTGTTTTGGACCTAAGTCCCTCTTTTTGATCTGAGGTATAGATTTGCATTGCTACATTTACAATACTGATCCAGAAAGTGTCTGGTTCCTCTCTGTATATTTGACCCCACCTTGTATATTATTCCATTATTTGATGCAATTTGGATTTTAGAAATTTCGATATTCAGATAATTTTTGCCCTAAGAAAACTATTAAAAGGGGTATTCCCATCACAAACAACCTGGGACCTGCACCTACACTGAGAGCGGAGAAAGGTGGTGGAGGGCGCACTGCCTGGGACCTCCACCGAGAATGGAGCGGGTAAAGGTGGTGGAGGGCGCACTGCCTGGGACCTGCACCTACACCGAGAACGGAGCGGGTAAAGGTGGTGGAAGGCGCACTGCGCAGCCGCCCTCCATTCATTTCTAAGGGAAAATAGCCAAGCGCTGGCTCGGCTATTTCCGTCAGCCCCATAGAAATGAATGGGTGCGGTGGCCGTGCAACTCCATTCACTAGTATGGAGAGATCGATCGGTGGGTGCCGGACCACGGGGTCCTCCAGTGACCACTCTCCCCGCAGGTGCAGGTCCCTATCAATGAGAGCATAGCCTACTGGTATGCCCCTATCTGTGATGATAATACCCCTTTAAAATGTATAAATATGCTGGGAAAATGGACTTTTACACAATGAGTGCAATGCTTTCCATATCAAATGATGAAAACTTTATTTTTTGGGGTTTTGTTCCAGACAAAAATCTCTGTAAACAGCAGACGGTGTACTTTCATCATTTTGGTGAGACATTCCCCCCACAATTGGAGTCCAGGCTTGGTCTTCGCGCCTCTCTACGGCTGTGGTAACGCATGACCAGGCACGAGTCTGTCCGGTTTACCGGTAATGGCGGCGCCGTGTATCTCGCTACAGCCGCATTATGCAACCATCGCGTGGTACCGTGTAGGGTTTCCCCGCGCCATAAAGGTTTCAGTCAGAACGTGAGCTAGATGGCGCTAGAGCGATGAGGGCGGGGCTGCTGCAGCAGGCCACACTAAACCCCTCCCGGCTAAGGGGCGGGGCCAGTGAAGCCTTGGCGCTCCCCACACTGGAAGGTTCATTCTTTTCTCATCCTCCCTCAGAGGGCAGCGCGCTCCGTCCTTGTTTTCTCCGCCATTTTGAAGGAGTCGCGACGCAGGGAGAAGGAGCAGTCTACCCCAGCACCGTTAATTGGCCTGCGCAGTCACAGCACAACAATCTATCGCCGCCGCGAATATGAGCTCCCCGGTGAACGTGAAAAAGCTGAAGGTGTCGGAACTGAAGGAGGAGCTGAAGAAGAGGCGGCTGAGCGATAAGGGTCTGAAGGCCGACCTCATGGAGAGGCTGCAGGCCGCACTGGACGAGGAGAGCACCTCCGGCGGCGGTGTGGTCGGGGCAGTGTCTGGAGAAGGGATGGACGCTGGGGAGGAAGCGGAGCAGGGCACAGGAGAGGACGAGGAAGAAGAGGAGGACGAGGAAGGCATGGAGGTCGGCGGAGAGAATGGAGGCGAGGCGGCCCACGGCGAGGAAGCTGAAGCCGCGGGCGCCAGCCAGGAAGACGAGAATGGAGACGACCAGGGCTTCCAGGAGGGGGAGGAGGAGGAAGACGAGGAGGATGAGGGCATCCCCGTAGGCCTAGAAGAGGAGGAGGAGGATGACGATGATGAGCAGGGCGAGGAGGCGGCGAAGGAGGAGGAAGGAGCGGCGCCTAGCGGCCCGCAGCCTCTCATGGCCATCAAGTGCGAGGAGGCGGGAGCGTCCGCCCGGGGCGGTGAGTACATGCCGGGCACGTCCTGTAACGGCCGCTATTGTGTGACGTCACTTCCGGGGGCCCCACGCTGAGAAGCGACTGTCCTCGCACCTGCTCCCCCTCCCTTATTAGGAAGCAGCCATTATATTCCCCATCTGCGTATTGTCCTGTGTGGTGGGGGAGGGGGGCCTATTGTTCCTATGGAAGAGAGACCCTCTAGTCGTCCCTTCACCATAAGTGCTGCCGGATCAGCCCCATCTTATTAGGTGGCGGCAGAACCCGCGGCCTCTGGCGCTGTGTGTATGTAGCAGTTATTTCCTGGCACAGATCCCACCGTTAGGCTGTAATGCATGTCTGGTGTAATCTGTCACTGAGGTTTGTAGTGCCCCCTGGTATAAGGTGGCACTGGCTCATCATTAATAATGTGGGGGTAACAGGAGTCCAGTAAATACCCGTGTTAACGGGAGCTGGATTCATGGACTGAAGACGCTGGTGTGAAATTGCCCTAAGAACCTGTTTGACCACTTGTGGCAGCCAAACCGCCCATGATGTCCGACCTCTGAGTGAACGTTTTGTAGGCCCCCTGGTCCTCGGCTTCTGGGATTTGTTTGACTTGCATTCTTGATGTACAAGCCGATCTGTCTTAGGGCTGTTGTGGGGAGGGGGGTGTTCCTTCCCATCAGTCGCCTGCTCGCTGCTATTGCATGCGATCATGATGCCATCGCTCGTCCCCACGTTGAACTATCGCTTGCTGGCAGCAGGTGGGGATTAGACGGCGCTATCTGCCTCCAGCAATGGTTTTATAAACCTACTTAAAAATCCTGATTGCCTGATGAACGACTGTGCGTTCATCTGGTAAATGCGGCAGTATTACACTGCCAGATCACAATTGGGCTACTTTCACACTAGCGTTAATATTTTCTGGTATTGAGATTCGTCACAGGGTCTCAATACCGGAAAAAAAACTCATCCGTTTTGTCCCAATTCATTGTCAGTGGGGACAAAACGTAACAGAACGGAATGCTCCAAAATGCGTTGTGTTCTCACACCAGCACACCATTGCTTTCCTTCATGGGATGTGGAGTAAGACGGATCCGTCATGACCCCCAATGCTAGTCAATATGGACGGATCCGTTTTCTCTGCACCAATAGAAAACGGATCCGTCCCCCATTGAATTTCAGTGGAGTTCATGACTGACGCAGATGGTTGTATTATCAGTAACGGAAGCGTTTTTGCTAAGCCCTGTCGGATCAAGCAAGAATGCTAGTGTAAAAATTGGCCATATCTGGCCGACCACCGGCCCGTGTTATCGGCTTATGTAAGGCAGCGTCTAATGGCTCCCAGTGTGCACATCTGCAGATCTTGGGTGCCTCTTTAGACGGTCTGGCTATATTGGGGACTTTGCCTAGCTGTGCGGTGGCCATATCTTGTGTGACCTCCGTACATATAGGGTAACTCCTAGGACACATCTGCGGTGTATAACAGAAGCAGCCAGGACTCGTGCTCTGCAGAGCGTCCATTTGATAGAGGGGTGAAATCCTCCACAAAATCTGGGTGGTGGTTTCCCCCCCCCCCCCACCTCCAGGTTTAGGGTCCATTCACACGTCCGTTTTTTCTTTCCTGATCTGTTCCGTTTTTTCAGGAACAGATCTGGACCAGATCTGGACCCATTTATTTTCAATGGGTCCTGAAAAAACGGAACAGATCAGGAAAGAAAAAACGGACGTGTGAATGGACCCTTACCACTGCTAACTTTCTGAATTAAACACTGGGCACGTTTTACAGAGATTGCATAGTGTTGATTGGCCATTTCTTTTATAGGGGTTTTCCTAAAATTTTACTTTTTTTTTTTTTTTTTTTTTAAGGGAACCTTTCACTCTGAAAATGCAATGTGAGCTACAGGCAGCATTTTATAGAGCAGGAGGAGCTGAGCAGATTGATATCTCGTATTTTTGCCTTATGAGACCTACCAAAGTTTGAGTAGTAAAATAAGGGGGGGAGGGAATTAATCAAACCCATGCCCCCCCCCCCCCCCCCCCAATGTTAATTAGTACTCTGCTCAGGCCTCAGGTCATACACAAAAATAAACGGCTCCCCTCCCCTGTTCCGGATGCCGCCGCCACTCCAGAGATCTAACGCTCTCCCTGCCGCACTATCAGTGCGCCTACCTCCTTAGAGTCCATTCACGCGTCTGCAAAAGGGTCCGCACCCGTTGCTCAATTTTGCGGAACGGGTGCGGATCCATTCATTCTCTATGGGCCCGGATGTGAAGCGGAGAGTGCACTATGTGCTCTCCGCTTCGGCATTTGCGGAGCACGGCCTCGAACTTCCGGTCCGCAGCTGCGGCATTTCTACAGGGGGTGCCGGCCATGTTGCGGATCCACAATTTGCAGGTCCGCAACACACCCCGGACGTGTGAATGGACCCTTAGGTGGTGTGGTGTCAGTAGAAGACCAGGGAGCGGTGAGTACAGCCAGCACTATCAGGACATGTTCAGCGGTTCCCAGAGATCTCGCTGCATTTACTATTATTCCTGGGTGTCGCTCTGTTCGCCCGCTGTGGTCCCTGGTATATTCTCCCACTCTGTATGCCAATTGCTAGCAAATGGGAGGAAACTCTGTCTCTCAATGGAGATAAAACAACTCGCCTTCTCCCTGGCTGTGACGTTCTGCACTGCGATTGGACAATACACAGCCAGGGAGAAGGAGGCGCTCATAGCATACGGAGCGGGAGAATATACTGGGGGCACAGTGGGCGAATGGAGCGGCACCCAGACAAACTAGTAAGCGATATTACATCCCTGCACTATGTCCTACACAAGCTGCTAGTTATTTCATAATGTCTGCACCCATGGAAGGTCCTCTTTGAGGGTTTTAAGCACTTTTTGTTGTACCTGACAACATTTTCCAGCCTCTCTCATCCCTCTTTCATTCAATGTGCGCCCATCTTTAACTCCAAAATAGTCCCATGACCCTGTCTGCTCTTCTGCTGCAGCCTCTTGTCACGTCCGTTAAGTTTCCAGCCTGGTTTTCCCCTCTGCTGTGGCGTAGGTGGAGAAAAGCTGGGAATCCTCCACATTCTCAGTAATGAAGCGGCTTATGTGCTTCACTAGAAGACATTGTATGGAAGCAGCTAGCGCCTGTGCTGTTAACCTGTTGGTACCAACAGTGCATGTGCCGGAAGCTTCACTGCTGACTGAGGGCGCAGAGGATTGTAGGGCCCTACCCTATCCCCTTCCAGCCATCGTACTACAGGACACACCCCAGTGGGAGACCAAAGTGGAAACAAATGCTGTAGCATTAAGGGTTGTTTCAATACCAAAATTTTGATTTGGTTGCGATACTTGATACCACACGAAAAAAAGTATTCTGCATTTTATGAAACGTGCAGCCAATAATAGAACAGTCCGACCCTATCTGTTACGGCATTCACCGCATAGGACATTTAAAAAGATATATATTTTAATAGTTTGGACTTTTTGGGCGTGGCGATATGTAATATGTTTTACCGCTATATATTTTTATATGTAAAATTGGGAGAGGGGGTAATTTATACTTGGAGGACCTTTCACGTGTAAAAACAATGTGAACTAAGTATGTTGACATGTAGAGAGGCGCCAGGGGATCTCACTGCACTTACTATTATCTCCGGGCACCGCTCTGTTCTCCCGTTATGCCCTCCGGTATCTTCCCTCTAAGTTATAGTAGGCGGTGTCTGCACTTGTCCTGTGGGCGTCTCCTTCGCAGCGCAGAGCTCACAGCCTGGGAGAAAACAAACTTCCAGGCTGTGAGCTGTGCGCTGCGATTGGCCAGCGATGCAGCCTAGGAGAAGGAGACGCCCACAGGACAAGTGCAGACACCGCCTACTATAACTTACAGAGGGAAGATACCGGAGGGCATAACGGGAGAACGGAGCGGCGCCTGCGGATAAGTGCAGTGAGATTCCTGGGCGCTGCTCTACATGTCTGCATACTTAGTTCATTGTTTTTACAGGGGTAAAATTTTCTCTTTAAAGGGGTTCTGCACTTTCATTTAACTGATGATCTACCGACACCCGGGACCCCCCGCCGATCAGCTGTTTGAGAAGGCATCGGCGCTCCAGCAGCGCCACGGCCTTCTCACTGTTTACCACTGGCCCACTGACGTCCAGACTAGTATCTACTAGCGTGGGCGGGGCTAAGCTCTGTTCACTTGAATGGAGCTTAGCCCCGCCCACGCTAGTAGATACCAGTCGTGACGTCAGTGGGCCAGCGGTAAACAGTGATACTTTTTTAATTTTTTTTATTTATTTTTTTGCCCCTTTTAGGGGCCAGAACCTGGTATCTTTTAATCCCTTGTCCTATTCAGCCTGATAGAGCTCTATTAGGGCGAATAGGACTTCACACTCTCCCTGCTGCCCTGTGCATAGTACACACAGCAGCAGGGAGCTGACTATGGCAGCCAGGGTTTCAGTAGCGTCCTGGCTGCCATGGAAACCGATCGGAGCCCCAGGATTGCACTGCTGGGGCTCCGATCAGAAGCTGCCACAAATGAGGCGGGGAGGGGGCACACTGTGCCACCTATGGTAATTGACACAATACAGAAGGTGGGTGCGGCACCTGAGGGGTTAGCTGACGCTAATCGCAGCTCCCCGCCTCCTGGATTTGTATTAAACGTTTACTTTCATTGGTGGCGCAGTGTGCCAGCTCCTCTCTCTCTCCTCATTGGTGGAGGGAGTGATTCCTTCTCCCCTGTGCTGCTGAGGCGAACAAGGAGCACGCTCCATGTTCTCTGATACTAGACTGCACAATAGGCAAATCCCGATATCGAGGTTGATACCAGGCAAAAGTATCAAATTCGAAACCTGAAACAACCCTAGTAGCATTACAGCAAGTTGTAGAAGAACGGACAGGGTCATGTGACTGCATCCTGGATCGGACAATGGCGTGCATTCGGGTAACTGCAAGTGAAAGGCACGTTTTCAAGTACATGAAAGGGGTGAAAGAAACTGGACAGCTACTCTAAAGGGATTGTCTCATCTCTGGCATTGGTGGCATATTACTAGGATATCAGGTGCTGGTCACACTTGGAACCTGCTCCTATCTCTTGAATGGGTGCCCCAAAGTGAAGGTGAGCAGAGCACAAGCATGGCCACCCTCCATTTTCAGCTATATCTGGCAGTCCCATAGAAGTGAATGTGCTGTTCTCTCATTCACTTTGGGGGAGCAATTCTGGAGAGAAGTGTGGGTCTCCCCTCTGGGACCCACTTCTATCTGACAAATCCTAATGATATGCCACCAATGTCTGAGATGGGTATAATCCTTTAAGATGTTACACTACAAAATTTGGGTGCAAAGCAAGCCAACTAATAGATGGTTTAAAGGTAGACTAGGTGTAAAGCTGTGATAAATCTGGTGCACCTAGACCAGTGATGGCGAACCTATGGCACGGGTGCCAGAGGTGGCACTCAGAGCCCTCTCTGTGGGCACCTGCACCCTTGAAAAAGTCTATAGTGTGGTGTACCAATATGCCTTTTCCTGCCATTCATCAGCACAGGGCGCACTATGAACAGCACAGGCACCGCACTGAATGTAGGCAGGATATTATAGCTAAATGATCAAGTACATGGAAGATATACTACACTGGACTGTAGGATTCAGGTTAAATTGCCGTGTTGGCACTTCACGATAACCAAGTGGGTTTTGGATTACAGTTTGGGCACTCAGTCTCTAAAAGGTTCGCCATCACTGACCTAGACCATTATTAGTATCTTCACTACGAAGTGACTAAGTACCCAGCTTTAAATCTGATTGCCTAGATTCTGGAGATCATTTTAGATTTGAAATATGCATATATTTTATTTGTGTAATATGATTTTTTTTATTTATTTTTTTGTAGACGGGAAAGATCAAAAGGATAAAAAACGTGGTGTGAAAAGACCACGAGAGGATCATGGTCGGGGCTACTTTGAGTATATTGAAGAAAATAAGTACAGCAGGTTTGTACAGTACATCTGTTCATATGACATCTGTCTCCTTAAGATCGGCGGTTTTATAACTGGTATAATATTCTGTAGGTCCAAGTCCCCACAACCACCAGTTGAAGAGGAAGATGAACAACTGGATGAAACCAACGTTCTTCTTGACACTTGTAAGTAGCACGTCCTGTCTCAAAGTGAATATAGAATTCTAGAGGGGAAGGTCACCCTGTATACTTGCACGGAAAACTGCCAATAGCTCAGCTTTTCAACAGCTTTCTATGTAAAAAATCATTGTGAGCAGGAGATCTCTGCACAGGGAGTGCTACCAGTTACTGATAACACCTCGCCCATGTACAACAAACTGGGAAAAGCAGAGATTTAAATATTTAAATTGCAAGTGTTACTGAATCTTTACCCACAAAACTCAGTGGGCTCAGAGCTCCTCCTGCTCTAACGCACTGCTTGCATTTTGTGGTGACGGGTTCTCTTTAACTTGGAGATTCCTTTTGGACTAAATTATTATTTTATGGTTTGTAAATGATGCAACCTTACTCAATGGTTGTCTTTATAAATATCTTCCTATTTTGTAATGGACTCCTTAACATTGTGACTGTCCTTATGCTCACAGCGGTAGCTCAGGTCTGCTGTACGCCTCCCTTTCTCACAGCCCTGAGGGTTGGGTATCACACGAGAGTGCAGTCCTCATGCAGCATAGCCTGCAGGTCAGAGTTGGTGGGTCAGGCCCTCCTCCGGATCAGTCTACCCATTTGGGAGTTGCTGTATCAGTATCTATAGAAGGGGGAACTGGCACAGGACTGAAGCTTTGCTGATACTTAAAAGGGTTCTCCAGACTTTTAATAGGTCATCAATATCAGATCAGCTGTATGGGAAGACAGCATGTGCAGTGTGTACATGCTGTGTCCTTTCTCTCTTCATGCTGCTTTGCCATAGACATAGCAGCAGGAAGGGAGACTGCGCGTGCATCTTCAATTCATACAGCTGATTGTCCGGGGTGTTGGACCTGCCAATCTGATATCGAGTCATCAATATTAAAAACCCAGCGAACCCCTTTAAGAGCTAGAATGCAGCAGCACCCTGGAGACAGACCTCTTGTCCACCATATATTACCGGTAGGGACATACCCACATGTGAAAAGTCTGAAACTATGACCCAGTTGCAAACTATTGAGGGTTCTGAAATGAATGAAGATTTCAGCCTTAAACTCTTGTTCCCTTCTGATTCTATAGTATGTAAAGCAGCAATGTGGTGTATAATGTAGTAAATTCGATGAAAACTTGTACGCTAAAGATCGGTATAAGTTGATGTTATAAATTTAAAAACGATTTTAAAAAAAATGTAATCTATTTCTACAGATAACTGTGATCTTCACTTCAAAATCTCCCGGGATCGGTTAAGCGCCACTTCCCTCACTATGGAGAGTTTCGCTTTCCTGTGGGCTGGTGGCAGAGCCTCATATGGTGTCACAAAAGACAAAGTTTGTTTTGAGATGAAGGTAAGTTGTTACAAAGCATGTCTGGTAAATTAAGTTTGTTCGGCTACCAGACTAAATGGTTATGCTTTCAGGTGACGGAAAAGGTGCCTGTGAAGCATTTGTACTCTAAAGACATTGATGTGCATGAAGTACGTGTTGGATGGTCCTTAAGCTCCTGTGGATTCATGCTGGGTATGTAAAATGGCAAAGGATTTCGGTTTGTGTATGCATATATTGTTATACAACTTTCTAATCTACCTTAAATGTAATTTCACCATTTTAAAGACAGGGATTTGCTGACTGTAAATTAGATCTATTTTACACCCACTGCCTGAAAACCTGAGCACAGCTGAGAAGTGGAGACAGTCATATCTGGTCTAAGCCTAATAGCCTGAACTAGGAGCAGTGCCTAGGCATGACAAACTGTATCCACTTCTTCTCAGCACTGAACTAGCTATATACTAGTTTTCAGCCTTGGAATGTGAAGTCTTCACCCTCAGCCAACTATTGAGAGCTTAAAGGGGTAATCCGATTTTCCTATTGAAAACTGATAACCCCCAAGGATCTGCCTGACATAAATAACAGGTACTTGCCTTGCTGATCCCGTCCCACCACTCTGCTTCTCCTGGCCAGGTTTTATTTACCTGGCTGGCCTTGTCAGGTGTACCACAGAGGCCAGTAGTTGGCTGCAGCAGTCATCTGTTGTCGACATGAAGTCACTGTTGCAACCAGGTAATATAGAGGTTCCAGGCAGATTCTGAAGGTTATACTGTTTCCTCCTGAAACCAGGCAACCCCTTTGAAATATAAATTAAATTAGAAGGACAGTAACTTAATTTATTTAAACAAAAACCGTAGAATCACTTTTTTATTCAATGTATTCATGCTCTGATGTTGGAATCGCTTGTTTCCATGTCTTTACAATTTAATGAGGACCTGTCACCACAAAATGCATTTCAATAGGCATTAGGAGCTGAGCAGATAGATGTATAATTTTGTGGGAAAAGATTCAGTTAAACTTGTAGTTTATATATTGGAATCATTTGTACACAGGGGGTGTTATCAGTGATGGCTTTCTTTGTGTAAGTGTGTATACATAGCTGTCAGTCACTGATGCACAGACAAATATTTGCTGAATCTTTTCCCCCAAAACTACGTATCGGCTCAGCTTTTCCTGCTGTATTCCAGACTACATGCATATTGTACAGGCTTTTTTACGGTGACACGTCCTCTTTAAGAACTGCTGTGTAAAAATTGCGATCGACACAATGCAGTGTGTTCTATTTTGTCCTCTTTGGCTTGCATTCCATTTTTATGTTCCCATGATGCAACAGGAGAACATTATTTCTCAGATGTAAACAAAGCCATATTATGGGCGGCTGAAATATTACTTTGAATTAGTTTACCTGTTGCTTTTATTTTCCATTTTCCGGTAGGTGATCAATTATTATCCTATGTTACTTCTGTTATTAGGTGAAGATGAAAACTCTTATGGCTATTCACTAAAAGGATCCAAGTCTTACAATGGCGTTGCTGAGGAGTATGGCGAGAAATATGATGAGAATGATGTAATCACCTGTATGGCGGTAAGTTGTATTTTTTTTTTTTTGTTTTTTTGAACCACTGTTTTCTTTTTGTGTGCTTTTGTATTTAAAAGAATCGGACATGCATACTTTTAGCATTCGAATAATGCATTGTTATCTTTACTTATTGTCTTGTAGAATTTTGAAGGTGATGAAATCGAGCTTTCTTATGCAAAAAATGGCCAGGACCTCGGAGTGGCTTTTAAAGTTGACAAAGACGCACTATCTGAGCAACCCCTTTTCCCACATGTCCTTTGTCACAATTGTGCTGTGGAGTTTAACTTCGGCCAGCAAGCTGAACCATTCTTTCCAATTCCTGAAGGATTTAAATTCATTCAGAATGTCTTGCTTGAAGATCGTGTGAGAGGACCATTAGGGCCAGAAGAAAAGAAGGACTGCGAGGTGTGCATATAGCTTGTTGGCTTTTTTTTTTTTTGTTTATATGGTTTATGCAATGAAACTGTTCTTACCCCTCTAAAATGGGCGGTCTCATTCCACGTCTTTCATATGTTTTCTTGTTTTGTATCCTCAGGTTATCATGATGATTGGTTTGCCAGGAGCTGGGAAAACCACTTGGGTCAATCAGCAGGTTTCTGAGAATCCCGGGAAATATAATGTCCTTGGAACAAACAATATTATGGAAAGAATGATGGTAATGGTTTTTGAAAAGGTGCCAGAGCAAGATGACATTTTGATTCTCTAAATGATACCTTGGATTGTAATATGTTTTTCTCCTTAGGTTGGTAATAAAAAGATGACTGACGCTGTAAAACTGAATGCATTGCTCCAGAGGGCCCCACAATGCCTTAGCAAGTTCATTGAAATTGCTGCTCGGAAGAAGAGACACTTCATTCTAGATCAAGTAAGTTTTCATGTAATTCTGTCAAGACACTTTTCATAAGGCCTATTGTGACATATCTGTATCATAAAGGAACAACTCCTGGTTACATGGACCTGCAGAGATGTTTGAGGTGTCAACAGCTCCCACTCTGGTGGACCAAGCCTGTCTTTGTACTACATTGATGGTCTTACTCTTGAATGGCCATCTTTATATCCTAAGAATCTGTTGTATTTGGTTGGATTTCCTAATGCTGTATTTTACCTCATGCAGTCAAGTAGTGTGTGTATGTGTGTGTATATATATATATATGTATATATATGTGTGTGTATATATATATGTATATATGTGTGTGTGTGTGTATATATATATATATATATATATATATATATATATATATATATATATATATATATATATATAAATATTCATTCTACACATCTATCTATCCCTGCAATATTGTGAAAATGACCTATAGAAATGTTTTGTTTTTTTAGACAAACGTATCCGCTGCTGCTCAGAGGAGAAAAATGTGCTTGTTTGCTGGATTTAAGCGTAAGGCTGTTGTTGTGTGTCCAAGTGATGAGGTTTATAAAGAGAGAACACAAAAGAAAGCAGAGGTTGAAGGAAAGGATCTTCCTGAACATGCGGTGCTTAAAATGAAGGGTAGGTAATACCTTTTTTTGCTTGTGTTCTAGAATTGGAAAGTAACTGCATTTTCAGAGTGAACATCGGTGGGTTTTCATCGTGAAAACAGAGTTGGGCTGCTTTCACACAGTGATCAGGGATTGTTAACCTAAACCAGGTGCAGGTCAGAATCGCAGAACAGGTTTTAGCTAGTGGTCACTGGTCAAACACTAACTGTGTGAAAGTGGACTTAGAAGTCGCTCAGGCCTATTCACACGAAGACTCCACTCAGGCCTGTGCTTACGACCGTTGGATGTTTTGCAATCCGCAAATTGTGTTTTCCCAAAACACGGATACCAACAGAACAGAAGGGCCAGCCCTAATGCAACAGTCCTATCCTATGTGGGCACATTCTAATCTTTGCAAAAGGACATTCGGACATGGACTCATTCCCATTTTTATTTTTTATTTGCGGCCTCGTTAAAGTGAATGGTTCCACATGCCGGCTGCAAAAATATGTTCATGTGCATGAGCCCTTAATTGATTTCCAGCAGTTATTACATAGTAACATAGTTTCTAATTACTGATGGAAAGTGTGAGCCAAAACCAGGAATAGAGCCTACACAATGGAAAGATTGTTTTGACTCAGTCACTGATCAGTGTAAGCTAGGCCTTAATAGATAAAGTCTTGAGACTGTCTTAGTTTCTATCTTCAGTGAGGAGAGACAGTATTTGAAATAATACTAAGAGTTGGGCATCAATACATTGCAGATGAAAGTATTTAATAGTGAATTTTAGAAGCATGGCAAAGGTTATTTTAAATATGTTTACCTTTTGTTTATAGGGAACTTTACACTACCGGAAGCCAGCGAGTGCTTTGATGAAATTGTTTATGTGGAACTGCAAAAAGAAGAGGCCGAGAAACTTGTAGAGCAGTATAAAGAGGAGAGCAAGAAATCTCTTCCTCCTGAGAAGAAACAAAACATTGGCGCAAAAAAACCCAACAAGAACAAAAACAAGTCCAGAGGTGGACATGGGCACGGTGGGCATAGAGGCCGTGGAGGTGGAGGCTTCAATATGCGTGGAGGAAACTTCCGCGGTGGAGGTATGCAAAGTGTACTTGTCTAGCAACGGGTTTGCCTCTTAACCTGGTAACATAATGTGCAGCAAACGCAGTGTGCCAACCCCGAGAAATCTGACTCCAGTTTACCCCTGGGTCTCATGTGGACAAGCTGTAGTCTGAAGTAATGGTAGTACTCATTACTGTAGCTGTATATACCTATTTATATGCAGTTTTTTTTTTTTTTTTTTTTTTTTTTTTTTCCCAGGCTGAAGTGGCTTCTTTGAGGGAAATATAGATTTCATTTAAGGTATACCCAAGTAGGGTTTATAATTTTTCTTTTTTTTTTTTTTCTTTTTTTTGTTTCAGCTCCTGTGAATCGTGGAGGATTTAACAGGAGGGGTAACATGCCACAGCGAGGTGGTGGTGGTGGAGGAGCAGTTGGTTATCCATATCCTCGTGCGCCAGCCTATCATAACAGGGGTGGTTACAATAACCGTGGGAACTTTGGTCGTGGTGGTGGAGGTGCTTCAATGCCCAGTCGTGGAAACTACAATCAGGTAAAACTGCAGGGATTTTTAAAATGTGTGCAGGATCCTTTTCAGTTAAAGGCTATGTACATCTTTTGAGGGCATTTTTTTAAATTACATTGTACACATTTTGAGCAAATTTTTTTTATTGGTCTTTATAAAAAAAAAAAAAAAACAAGGTCCTATTTTTCTGTACATAGCGGAGTTGCTCTAGTAGTACCCTTTTCTGTCTTCCGTCACCTCGGTCTCCTTATCTCTGACATTTTTATAAACGCTCTTTAAAGCTCAATCCTCATCTTATTGATAAGTGTTTATGACCTCTGGGTAGTTAGAGATGAGGTTTATTAGATGAGGGCACAAAGTGAAAGTGCAAGTACCAGTTACACAGTCAAAACGCATTGCACCCGCACAGCAAAAACGGAACCACTGAACGCATTCGCAGACAAAATTGACTGAACTTGCTTGCAAAATGGTGCGAGTTTCACTGAACGCATCCGGAGCCAATCTGTCGCGCTTGTGTGAAATATCTTAGAAAAACAGTTGCAGAACAGCTCAATATTTTTAATAAAGGCTAACTGAGAAAATATTTGTATCCAAAAATGAGTAACATGCAATCGTAAAAAAAATTACCTCTGAAGATGTACATAGCCTTTAAGCCTATTTGTCTCAATGTTGGCGATATCTGAAGATTTATTCTTTTTTTTTTTCTGCCTGTTTTGTCTGATAAAAAAAAAGACTAATATGTGGACCCATATTTCCCACGTAACTTTAATAGAGATCGCTATTTGAGATTACATTGTCTTGATACTCTGGCAGTGTCAGTGTGCCTGCTCACTTCTGCTAGTGGGTTTGTGGCAGTTACTTGATAAAATTCTCCTAATCACTTGAAGATCCCTATACACTTAAAGCAACCTGTCAGAACTTGGATTTTGACTACTATAGACTGGCTAGGCAGTGCAGCTAATCTGGGCTATTGGCTCATAGATGTGTCCTAATGTAGCAGAGCTTAAATATGGTATAGAGTAAAAGGCCTTTTACAGTGTCGGTGTGAGGCAATACCAGGAGCTGGTCAAAAACACAGAACATGTGCAGACCTTTCCCTTATGCATTCTTTCTCTAGGCTTCATTCCTAGTTTTGGCTCATAATCACTGAAGGAAATCCCTAACCAAACTCTTAAAGTGGCCTCAATGAGTTAAACTAGGGCTACTCCAGTCAAAATGTCAACATTCAGCAACTTCTGATTTATTTGAAGAGGACCTGTCACCACAAAAAGCAATCTGCAGGCAGCATATTATAGAGCAGGAAAGCTGAGCTGGTTGATGGCACAGGCAACACGATGGTCACTGGTTTGCACTGGTGCCTTGCAGTGCTGGGGTCCTTGTTCAGTCCTCACCAAGGGAAACATGGGCATAGAGTTTAGTTTATATAGTCTCCCAGTGTCTGTGTGGGATTCTGCCAACTCCCCAAAAATAAGTGAGTGAACTGGCTTTCTTTGAAATTGATTCTATATGGCAGCTGCTGACTCCCCACGTAGTCGTTCCAGCTACACAGCCATCACTGCGCTTTGAGTGCCCTGTGTGAGAAAAGTGCATTACAAATGTGTCATCGGCATCATAGTTTTATGGGAAAAGATTAATTAAAACTGTCAGTATGATTCTGTAGAAGGTCCTCCAGAGACACTGCATTATAAATCGGTATAATGCTGAGCAGGGTCCATAATGGAGAATCGCGCCCACACACAGAGCAGATTCCCACACATTACACCCTCGGCTGAAAGAGACCTTGGTTGTTGGAAAAGACCTTTAGTAGTAGAACTCCTGTCACCAGGATTTTGTGTATAGAGCTGAGGACATGGGTTGCTAGATGGCCGTTAGCACATCCGCAATACCCAGTCCCCATAGCTCTGTGTGCTTTTATTGTGTAAAAAAATAAATTTATATATTGCACATGACTTCTGACTTCTTTGTTACTTCTACAGAACTTTAGAGGAAGGGGAAACAACCGTGGCTTCAAAAACCATTCTCAGAGTTACAACCAGTGGCAGCCGCAGCAGCAGGGCGTAAGTATTGTCTGTGCCGTTCCACGAGCGGCTCCCGATCAGTGGGCTACTATGTACTACAGTCACCAACATGGAAGCACCTGACTCTAGATTTAGACATTTTCCTCTCCTATTCTACATACTGCAGGATACATAAGAGTTAATGGGATTCTTGGTATCTAGTCATAATTGGGCTCCTAGTTAATTGAATAAAAGGCTGAAGATCATATGTTACACATAAGCAAGCAGTTCTTGTTGGCATCTAAGCTCACAAGCTTGTTAACATGTTAATATTTACCCCTTTTTCTAATTGCAGCAATACTGGGGTCAAAAGCCATGGAGCCAGCAGTACCACCAAGGATATTATTGAATACTCAAATAAAAATGAACTGATACACATTTCTCTTCAAAACCTTCACAAGAAGTCGACTGTTTTCTTTAGGCTAACTTTAAAAAACAAAACAAAAAAAACATTCCACAAGAGGAAGTGCCTGCGGGTTCTTTAATGGTTTTCTTTAATTATATTAGTTGCTTTCTGGGTTGAAGTTTGTTTTTGTAAATTTTATTGCAGTTTTAAGTGATTTGAGAAGAACCTCAGCATTGTGCACAATAAGAGAATGTGTCAGTATTTCAGGGTTCTACATTTTATCTGTACATTTTTTTTCTTTTTTTTTTACGGTATGAAAAGTAAATGTTGCTTTGTAACTGGTGTCTTTTATTCAGTAAAATGACTCAATCTAGCCCTAGGAGAGTCAGGGTTTGCTGTCAGATGTAATATGATGGCGTTGTAGGCCTGTATGGTGGACATTTAGTGACATGAAAATGAACCTTGCAATTACTATACATTGGGTTACGTCTGGGAGCGAACATCCTGGTCTGTGAGGGCAAGGAGGAGAGCGGACTGAAAAAAATGAACAAATTAGAGAGGCTGCAGTGTATGCCTAGAGCGCTTACATTTTCCACTTACCTTTGGAAACCACAGACTTTAACTTGTGAAGGTTTAAAACTGTTTTTGCCATTTGTTAAACTTTGACTCTGCAAAGAAAAGGCAAAGCTGCCTGTTTCTTATTAAACTAAACTTGTTGTAAATCTAGTTGTCTGGGATCTGTATGAAGTTAGCCATGTTTGTATCTCCACTTACCCCTTCCCTTGCAGTTTCTTCATTTGCCTAGTATGCTTGTAGTTGCACCATCATTGTAAACTAATGATATTGTGAGTTCCATTACTATATAGCCTCTTTTGGAAAAATGTCAGTTCTTTACATTTTGCCTGCTAACCTCTAACGAGGATGAGCTGGAATACATCCATAGCACATTTGCAATAAATAAACGTGAATTTACACACTCTTGTGTTTTGGGATTGTCACCAACTTTTAAGAAACCTAATCCCCGCCCCATACGACTGCCATGTCTGCGATATGCTTAGACTTGACTACAATTAAAAAGATGAAAGGATTGTGCTGATGTCCACCCTCTCTCCACTATAAACTAGTGGATTGGGATGCCGTCCATTTTACAGCAGTCTGGCCTTGGTCCGTATGCACATCTCAAAGGCCATGGCATGGCAGTCGCCTCAGATATACACCAGCTGCTTTATTTTGCTACCCAAGACCTGTGCAAAGCAGTTCAGCGGTGTCCCAACCCTGCGATGAGAAGCATGGTGTAAAGTAAAGCGTTACATGGAGGGATTTTCACCCATGAATGGTACAAAATACTATGGAGCAACTGCCGTTCTGCGGCTTCATGCCTGTAAGGTAAAGTTTGTCAAGCCTGCCTCCCGTCTGTTAACTTTGGATGGGAGCTTCTCCAATGAACTGACTTTGTATATAAAGTACTTGCTTGATTACTACTTTAACTAACACTGGTAAGTTGTATACCTCCGTTAATCCCTTTTACACAAAGGGATTATCCCCTCTTCTAGTCCGAAATAAAGTACTCTCTAATTTCTCTGGTGCCTTATTAATTTCATGTGTGATCATTTAAGAAAACAAAATGGCAGCATTTACAAATGTGTGGTCATGAGTTTATATGCAAACTACTTGTATCACTATTGCAGTGGCTGGAAGTGTTGGCATAAATGACTAGATCTGTACTTGGCCTTGGGCTGAATTAAAACTGGGAACCGAAAGCAATAAAAGACTACTTTTAGTAGTACACATACAGAAAATGCAACTTGTGGCAGCCTTTTCCATAAGGGAGGGCATTGCCTGAAGAATGGGCCACAAGTGATAGGCAACGTACATTATTATCATTATTATTATTTTCTTAAGCTGTGCTGAAACGTCAAATTGTACGCTCTGGTAGTGAGGGAAGTGAAGGCTGTATGTAGGTGCTGCGTTGTATTCAGATTGAGCTCCAGTGGAGTAAAAGGATTAAAATTTGAGTCATTTTTACAAACCTACTGGAAGTACTGAATATGTGCTTGGGAAAGCTATAAACTTGTGGACGTCTGAACTATTTGATTTCACTTTTTAGTTTTGTGGATCAGGTTTTTCTCCCCCCCCCCCCCCCCCTAAGTTTGAGAACACAGGACTTTTGGGGTTTGTGGCTTTTATATCTCCCATTAATGTCTGTTACACTTGAATGCTTGCTGTAACTGCTGTGGTGGGAGCATCCCAACACCACTTTATATTAGCATGGCAAAGGTCATAAGAATAGTTAGTAGATCCGCATATTTTAATTTTTGTCATTCATAATTGACAGCTTTATATTTAGATATGTGAATATATTTTAGAATCCCTTTTGCATTAATTCACTTACAAATGTGAGTAACTTCTCATCTGCTTTTAAACATAGAACTAGTGTTTTTTTTTCTTTTGAATTTCCCATTGTTGAAATTTTTATTTTTTTCTGATTCAAACTGAGCACCAAGATAAAAGTTTTGATTGTGAAGTGTGTTCATACATAGATTGGATAGTCTAAGTGACCTTCCCTTCATTCCTAACAAGGACCACAATCCACTTTGTTTTTAATAGTTAATGGTGCTGTCTTTAGACAGTTATTCTCTGGTGGTCCTTCTGCAGTTCATGTACCTGGTAGGATCAAATTCCTCAATACTGATGGTCATGGTAAATCATATTTTACACATGCAGCTTTGGCATGGTGTGTTTTCTGTGGAATCTAAGTTGTTTTTGTCCAAAAACTAGCAATGTTTGTCGTTTCGGAGTTCTCTAGTTCTTTCTTTAAAAGTTGGGACAATAAGTTTTCTCTTGTAACTTCTGCAATAAACCTAGTATTAAACAGGTGTGAAGACTAAGCCATATGGCCACCTTCAAAGTTCTCATAAGACAGGCTTCTGCTCAGCCCGCCCAAACAATGTTTTTCTGGACATCTTAATTGATATTGGTCCATATGGCCAAAATATGTCAAAATTGGGAACTGTTTTTCTATGCACTTGGTTAAAATTCAAAAGGTTGTGTAAAGCTAAATCACCAGTGCTGTACAGTAAGTCTCTGGTGTACATCTCAGGGAGTCTCAAAAGTCTTTCTTAGTATTGCATCATCCAGTTCCTGTCCTGTGTAACACTGTCATTCTGTTTCTTTCAGTAGCTTGGCTTGTACCGTGTAACAACGTACTTGGTAAGTACTAGTTACGTTGGTAAGTATAGCTTTTTTATATACAAACAGCTCCATAATGTCATAGGTGGGTATTTTATGTATTATTCCTTGCTTGCTCTGGCCATTTTGCTAGGCATTGAAACAGTAAGAACTGTGGCTTGTTGTGCATCTAACCTTAAACCACATCCACGTTGTAATACTTTGCTCCTTGAAGACTGATGGAGGTTGATGCCGTATGCCACAGTGCAAAATTATATAGACTAGCTTTCTGATTCTTGTTCAGTTTCTCCTTGGTTACCGGGACAAAATATTCTGTGCAGTGAATAACTTCACTAGCTAGTACCAGGGACCAAAATGACCTGCATATTCCTTCATTGTCAAATAAAGAAGGCAAGAAACTGCATAGTTTCCTCTTGCACCTATAGTGAACATAGATATTAACCTTATCAGTTTACAAATGTTACCAGCCTTGAAAGGGATTCTAATTTGAATGTTATACTGCGCAGAGTACTAAAGGTTAATTCTAACAAACCAAAGGTAAGATTTTAGTAAGCCATCTTTTGGCCTTTGTTTTTTAAAAGGGTTTTCCAGGAGTAAAACACTGATGGGCCTATTCACAATCGGTCAGCTATTTGAAGAAGCGGTGGCTTCCTCACAGCATACCAAGCACCGCCCTGTACATTGTATAGCAGCCTATGCCCATTCACTTGAATGGGACTGAGCTGCACAGGCGGAGAATCTATCATCAATACTTTATTCCAGGAAAACTCCTTTTAATGTCTTATCACTAACTGAATCCCCAAGTAAAAAGCTTACTTGATATGTTGAGAATCACCATTACCATGATTTTCCTCCTTGAGCGCATCTGAAATCTGACCTGTTTCAGATTAGTTTACTTGAAGGTAAGGCCCACACGGTCAGGTTTCTACCTGCAGTTTTGTAAGCCAATATCAGTAGTGTATCCTAACTGGAGAGCGTATAAAGGACATATACGACTGCTGGCAGAAACCTGGCTTTGTGGCCAAACCTTTATGGAAAGCGTCTTGGGCGTGTCTAGTAAACGGCTCACACTCTATGTACAACTTAAAGAACTCCCGCAAAAAGTTATTCTCTGACCTGTTCAAAAGGTACATGATAAAATCTCCCTTCTGATCCTCAGCTGTATCACGTGACCAGCATTCTGACTTTCCTAATAACTCAGCACCTTGTGTGGGCAGGAAGTCGGATTCTCTATGTATTCCTATGGACTCCAGCACTCAGTGAGTGCTGGAGTCCATATCTTCTTAAATTTGGCTGTACCTGTATAAGGAGGTTGAAAAACCAGGCACCGAGCATGCGGATATATGCCAATCCCAGATACAGTGAGCTGGTATTTCTACTCTATATTCCTATGGACGCCTCAATGTCAGTCTCCTAGGAATGAATAGAGAAGTAACTGTCTTCCTGTCCTGTCAGTTGGAGATCAGAGAGATAATTCAAATACAGTCACTGATACAAAGATTACATTTACTACAGTTTACATCATGTACCCTTCTAACAGATCAGAAAATAAAAATCTTTGCGGGAGTTCTTTTTAAAGGGTAACTGTCATTTTTTTTATTTGCTAGTTTATTAGAGTTGGGCATGTGTACCTGAGTTAGTCTGTCAATGGTTGTCAAAAGATCTGTAATTACCTTATAATAACCGCTTTCATTAATGTCCTCTGTCCCTTTCCACTGCTCCCTTTAAACGACCGTTGCTAGCGCTTGTCTGCCTTCCTTTTAGTATAAACAGAAGACAGAGGGGCGGTCCTTCACACTGCATGCCGGCATTAGTCTTCAGAGTGAGGAGGTGTGTATCAGTAATTGAATCTGGCTGGCAGGGAGCTTTTGGCTACAGCAAGTGTGTATGGGAAGTGAGGGAAGGCAGTTTTGGCCTCAGAACTGGCAGAGGGGCCTTCTTGAGAAGGTCCTCATTGTAAATGTTTAAACAGCCGCAACTAAGGGGAAAAACTCAGGGAAAACGGTGGTATGTGAAGAAATTAAAGATTGGTTTATGCATAATGCTGCTGCAGCAGTAACATATGCTAAAATAGATATTTTGAAAACATGACAGTTATCCTTTAAGCTTGACTTTATTCTTTTAAATATCAGGAAATGTCTGGTTTCTGCAGCAACACAACCTTTATATGGAAACCTATCATCTTGATCACTTAGAGATTGCTAGAAGTACACTTTAACATGTGTTCTTTTTGTCATCCAGTTTGAACAGCACAAGTGACGGGTCTTCCAATAAACGTGGGTTTTGTAAAGGTAAAGGTGATGTTGCTGAAGACACAGTAATCGTAGTACCTAGTCCTGAGCAGTGGTGATGGTACACATACTGCACAAGGGTAATTGTGTCACATGGGTATTTCTTTGGTTCTCCTACACATCTCATAATATCAACTCCAAGAGTGTTCACTTTGCCTATATTAAAGTATATTCCCCTATGGGTATGGATGTCATCTGACAGTTTTTCTGAGGTGCCAGCACTAGCTTGGCTTACATTGTACTAATTGTTAGGAAGATCAACTGGGAAGTAAGTAGATGACTGCCTTCATTTCCCTCTCCGCCCTGATATTCAAAGGCGGTATCTTACGTTTTGCAGAAATGTCTAGTAATTTGGTGCTCTGGGCATATATGGCACTACGTGAAAATAGGTGATCTGCCACACGTCCATGCCATAGGTGATCCACCATGTTTCATACTTTGAAAAGACTTGAATGCATATATTTCTCTTCTCTCTCTCTCCCCCCCCCCCCCCCCTCGGTTCCACAAACGGTATAAAAATGCCAGTTCTTGGCATATTGCATACAGAGTGAATGTCTACAATGTGACCATGAACAGACATTACCACTGTGTCCCTCATTCCTGTGTCATTACCAGAAGCCCTGTATCTTCCCCCCATAAATAGCACTGCTATTATCTGGACCCTATTGCCTACAGGTGGCATGTGACTAGTGCCTGGTTTTAGTTAATACCTGTTGGTTTTTGGGTCACATCTCAGAATATGCTGTTGCATATGTACATGAAACCCACTTTTTCTGGTCATGTGATTTGTATTTTGCATATTTCACTAGGTTCTCCCTCTGCAGGCTACATAATATGTTCCCCCTGAGCTATTGGTGGAATACTGCCTGTCATCTTGTCTCCCATACACTGCACACAAACTAGAGGATATACTGTTCAGACAAGCAGCAGCATGGAATACATTATGGAGAAATGCTAAGAAATGTAGATCTGAATCCGGTAGCTGTGAGAGCACAACAGTATTAGCTGCAGCAACATGTGTGTGTCTCTCTGTTGCCCTGCTCCTTCTCTCTCCATATATCTCAATGCGCTTCTATGAATGGTTTAGGACAGTGATGGCGAACCTTTTACAGACAGAGTGCCCAAACTGCAATCCAAAACCACCTTATTTATCGCAAAGTGCCAACATGGCAATTTAACCTGACTACTAATACAGTATATCTTCCAAGTACTTTTTCCTTTAGCTATAATAGCCAGCCTACATTCAATGCGCTGCCTGCGCTGTTCATAGTGCGCCCTGTGCTGATGTGTTGCAGGAAAAGGCATATTGGTACACCATAGACTTTGAGTGCCGCCTCTGGCACCGGTGCCATAGGTTCGCCATCACTTGTTTAGGATAAAGGGAAGACTGTTTACTAATTTTCTATGATACTTTGTATTACAAAGTTTGATATTCAACTGTACTATTGATTTATGCAAAATTTATTTAATGATGGTATTATAAACCAGTGCAGTGTCCAAGTGGAAATAACTATTGAATAATTTGCTAAAGAATAACCAAGAATTACATTTCACCAACCTGTGGATACTATATAGATTGTACTTGTCCACCAAACTTCAGAGATCAGAGCGTGAAAACATAAAGCAGAAAGCTTTAGTTTCTTTCAAAAAGTGTATACTTGAAATACCAAGGTTCTATTGGACCATACTACATCCAGTGACCTCACTCCTCTGTTGAATCAAACTGGTTGTAGTCATAAATTATAAAGTTCTAGAGATTGAACAAACCGTCTTAGAAATGTGAGGATTAGTATTTGGAACGTTTTTTTCTTTTTTTCTTCTCCCTCATTGAGGCTTTCTTGTCATGCTCTTTGGAAGGTACTATATTGCTCTTGTAGTTCCAAGAGCTCAGGATCCATCTTTCAACAGATCACTGCCATTTCCTAGATGGGAATGTCTAGCAGAAAATACCATTTTATTTCCCTTTGAGTTGAATAAAGAATAAAAAATTATTTTGTACAAAACTGTCTGTTGCCTTGTTAATTTGAAGTCTGCCTTATAACATGGATATGAATGGGCTGCGGATGGTTTCTGTGTAAGGAATATCACTATCTGGACATGGGCCTTAAAGGGGGTATTTCATCAAATTTTCTTTTAATCGCACATTAAAGCTACATGCACACGACCGTAAAAAAATAAATAGAAAATGGACACTCAGTTTTTTTTATGGCCATTTTGCATCTGTGTGCGCATCCATCTTCTGGCTGTGGGGGGTTGCCCGTTAAACTGGTGCACTCCTGTCAATCGGATGTTAAAAACTGTCCCATTGATTTTAATGGGGTCTGTCTGGCCGTGGACATGCCCTATTCACTGGCCGTTAAAAGAACGCCATGTGAATAGCCCCATAGATTTTTATTGGTGCTAAAAATGGCCGTGGGGGTGGGAAGATGGAGGCATTATATATGCAGAACTTGGGGGGGTATTATAACTAGAGATGAGCAAATTTCAGATTTTAAAATTTGTTCACACTTTGTTGGTAAAAGGTGAATTGTGTTATGGACGCAATTCTATGACGGAATGCTTTCAAGAGGCATTCTGTTATTCATTCCATCAAAATAAAAGTATATGGGCTGCAAAAAACGGATCCATCCCATTTCTGTTATGCAGGGGAGTCCTCTAGAGGCATTCTGTTATGCATTCCGTCATAGAATTGCATTTATGGTCCATAGTAACACAATTCACCTTTTACCAAGAAACTAAGTGTGAATGATTTTCATAAGTGGAAATTTGCTAATCTCTAATTGGAGCTACTGGGGTCATTATATTCTGAGCTAGGGATCGACCGATTATCGGATTTACCGATATTATCGGCCGATATTCAGGATTTTGAACACTATCGGTATCGGCATCTATTTTGCCGATATTCCGATAGTGTATGGTGAACACAGATCGCGCTGCTGACAGCGCTCTCCGTGTTCCCCTTAGCAGCACAGGGGAGAAGGAGCAGTGTCTCCTCCCCCTGTGCTGCTGCCGCCAATGAGGACAGGGGACAGGAGGAGGGAAGGAGCTATGGCCACTGCGCCACCAATGAAGATTAATCTATCATTCATTCATATACAGGAGGCGGGAGCTGCAGAATCACATAGCCGGCTCCCGACCTCTATGAGCTGTAGCTGCGATCTGCGGTAGTTAACTCCTCAGGTGCCGCGGATCACAGCTACTGCTCATAGAGGTCGGGAGCCGGCTATGTGATCCTGCAGCCAGCTCCCGCCTCCTGTATATGAAATTAAGCTTCATTGGTGGCGCAGTGCGCCCCCCCCAAGCCCCCCAGTATCAGACATTGGTGGCGCAGTGCGCCCCCCAAGCCCCCCCCCCCCAGTATTAAGCATTGGTGGCGCAGTGCGCCCCCCCCTCCCCCCATTAAGCAGTGGTGGCGCATAGGGCCCCCCACCCCAGTCGCAGTGCGCCCCCCCCCCCCCCACAGGATCCCCTCTCCCTGGCTCCTCCGATCGGAGCCCCAGCAGTGTAATGCTGGGGCTCCGATCGGTTACCATGGCAGCCAGGACGCTATTGAAGCTCTGGCTGCCATGATAAGCTCCATGCTGCTGTGTGCACAAAGCACAGAGCAGCAGGGACAGTGTGAGCTCCTATTCACCCTGATAGATCTCTATCAGGGTGAATAGGACAAGGGTTCTAGTCCCTAAGGGGGCTAAAAGTTAGTTAAAAAAAAAAAATTACTAAAAAAATTATAAAAACACCAAAATATAAATGAAAAAGAAAGATTTAAAAAAAAATACACATTAACAATAAACATTAATTTTCAGCAGATTTGTGGGAATTTTTTATTTTTTTTCAAAAATGAAAATTCCCAGAATATCGGTATAAATTATCGGCTATCGGCCTGAAAGTTCACAAATTATCGGTATCGGCCCTAAAAAATCAATATCGGTCGATCCCTATTCTGAGCGCATTGTAAAAATGCAATGAAATGATTCTATTTTTAATGGCTGTTAAAATAATGGTTGCAGAACGTCAATTAAAAACTCATGCATGGCCAGAAAATGGATGAACACTGAAAAATAGCTAAGAAAAACTGACAGTAAAAAAGGGCATTTGTATTGAACACTATTTGTGAATATTAGATGTAAGTTTTATAAAATAAAAAGTGAATTTTTTTATATAATTTTTTTAAAGTCTCAACGTATTTTACTTGCTGTTCTGGCTTTTTACCCTTGTTGCTGTACTCGGCTATCTCTGGAGCGCCCATTGAAATTAATGGAGCAGCCACACATGCCTGACCGGCTGCAACTGTTCTTGTGACCGGTGCGGGTCCCACACTTAGGACCCCCTCTGATCTAATACCGATCCCCTATTCTGCAGACAGCGGAAAACTTAATGTAACTGGAATATCCCTTTGAGGCTACCTGCACGCGTTGCGAATTACGTGGGGATTTTATTTGCAGAAACCCCACAGCATAATACAGTACCAGAAAAGTTAATTAGACAAATCTCGTGTACACTTTGCATTTTCTTCCATGTGGAAATTGACTAGCCATGTGGGTTTAGAAATCTCCAGCATGTATGGTGTGTGTGTGTGTGTGCAGCTTTTACAATGTAAAAGGAGAGATCTGTTGAAAATCCACAACAATAACAGAAACTTGGATTTGGTGTGGAAATGCACAGAAATCTGCACCCATGTGCAGGTACCCTTATATTTGCAACAGTACCACAGAGAGGTGGTGACCGGTGGAGACTGTTTGGTGGTCACCAGCTCTCTGTGGTATGGCCTCTAATAAGACGCAGGGCCTTAGAACACTGAAGGTGGGGTGACCAGAATGGCTTTCCTTTCAGTGACAGTGGAGCATGGGAAGCAGTTCTTCTGCAGACCTCTGTACTGTCCACATGCTGAGGGCCGGAGAGTGAAGGTAGGTCCTTTCATAGTACAGTCCTGATCAAAAGTTTGAGACCGCTTAAAAAGATGGCAAAAAATAAATCATTTTACATTGTTGGATCTTAACAAGGTTCCAAGTAGAGCTTCAACATGCAACAAGAAGGAATGAGTGAGACCCAATTTTTTTTGAGCATTCAATTAATTGAAAATAACAAACTTAAACAGGCTGTTTTTCAGCTGATCCAAATTTTAGGACCACATGCCTTTAAAAGGCCAAATCTGTGCAAAGATGTGGATTAGTTGTCATTTTCTGTCAGGAAGTCACACGTGATGGCAAAGGCAAAAAAAAAAAAAAAAATCCTTTTGAACATGGTTGGGGTGAACTGCATAAGCAGGGTCTCTCACAGTGCACCATTGCTGCTGAGGTGGGATGCAGTAAGGGTACTTTCACACTTGCGGCAGGACGGATCCGGCAGTCTGGTCTCCCTGTTGGATCTGTCCTTCTGCTGATTTGCTGTTTAACCGGACCGCCGCTCCATCCCCATTGACTATAATGGGGGCGGTGCACGGCGAAAGCCGCCGGACTAAAAAGTCAGACATGCAGTACTTTTTTAATCCGGTGGCTTTTGCCGTGCTGTGCCGGAGCTCCGCCCCCATCCCCATTATAGACAATGGGGATGGAAGGGCCGGATCTGACAGGGAGACCAGCCTGCCGGATCCGTCCTGCCGCAAGTGTGAAACTAGCCTAAGACAGTCATTTGGAATTTATTAATGATCCTGAGGCTTATGGACCAAAAAAAGTCAAGTGGAAGACCCCAAAAAATTGGATCCAATTGGCTGTCCGTCAAGACACTGGACGATCCTCGACCCAAATTAAGGCCCTTACCAGTGCTGACTGCAGCCCCATAACCATCAGATGGCATCTTCAGTCTCTGAAGGGCTTCAAAAACAAAAAATGTCTTCAAAGACCTTATCTCACAGAACTGCTTGTTTGGACTTTGCAAGAGGGCACCAAACATGGGACATTTAAAGGTGGAAAAAAGTTTTATTCTCTGATGAGATTTTTTTTTTACCTTGATGGTTTTCAACATTACTGGCATGACGAGCAGATGCCACCTGAGATGTTTTCTATGTGCCACAGTGCACGGGGTACCATAATGGTCTGGGGTACTTTTTCCTTCAGTGGAACACTGGAGCTTCAGGAAGTGCAGGGGCGTCAAACGGCCGCTGGTTATGTCCAAATGTTGCAGAGTGCATTCCTCATGACTGAGGGCTCTTGTCTGTGTGGTAACGACTGGGTTTTTCAACAGGACAATGCTACAGTACACAATGCCCGTAGGACAAGGGACTTCTTCCAGGAGAATAACATCACTCTTTTGGCCCATCCTGCGTGTTCCCCTGATCTAAATCCAATTGAGAACCTTTGGGGATGGATGGCAAGGGAAGTTTACAAAAATGGACAACCGTTCCAGACAGTAGATGGCCTTTGTGCGGTTGTCTTCACCACAAGCATGCCGAAGCAAATTTTTTAAGTGATAAACAATAACGGCAGAGCTACTCAGTTGGATTTCTTTCTTTTTTTGGGGGGGGAGAGTTTTTTTTTTTTTCTGGAGGCGTGGTCCTAAACTTGATCAGCTGAAAAACAGCCTGTTTCAGATTATTTGTTGTTTTCATTAAATTGAATGCTCAAAAAATGTTTTGTCTCGCTCCCATTTCTTCTTGTCATCTTGAAGCTCTACTTGGAACCGTGTTAAGATCCAGCAATGCTAATTATAATTTTTTTTTTTTTGCCATTTTTCAAGTGGTCTTAAACTTTTGATCAGGACTGTATCAGTATATAACAAGTTGTTGGGCCATATACTTATATAGATCTATAAGTTTATACTGCCAACCTTTTTGATATAGTCCTACATTCACAAGGGATTTGTTGATTGAGGGAAGTTATATTGGCTATCAACAAGTACATAGTGACTATAGGACATGCTATTGTGCATGCCACATCAGGGTACGCTACTAGGGTTAAGCGAACCTGAACTTTTCACTAGAATTTCTGTGTTCGGCGATTTAATGGCGCTTTTTGAAAGGCGGAGAGCAGCCAATCAACAAGCGTTTAACTCGTGGGCCCTTAGAAGCAATCACAGCCATGCCTATTAATGGCATGGCTGTGATTGGCCAGTGCAACATGTGACCTAGCCTCTATATAAGCTGGAGTCACGTAGCGCTGCACGTCACTCTGCTCTTACTAGTGTAGGGATAGGATAGGAAAGAATCTGTTATCAGAAGTTCTTGTTAACTCTGCGATCTACAGTGATTTTGTTTTGTGGGTGCAGTGCACCATTTTTTTTTTACCCTGCCCTGAGCCCAGTGGCACAGAAAAAAAACTTTTATACATCTGTTAGTTTGGCGTCGGCGGCCATATTGTGTAAGTTCAGTGCACCAGCACAGCATATGTACATTTGTGACGGTCAAATACAAGGTTTAAATACTGCAGTTATATGCAGTGTTTAAAAAAACAACAACATTTTTTTGCAAGGCCCTACATCTGGGGCCTTTGCTGCATTTGTCACAGTGAAATACAAGCTTTAAATACTGCAATTATATACTGGGTTTAAAAAAAAAACATTTTGGGCAAGATAATACATTTGCAGTCTTTGTTGCATTTGTGCTGTTATATTCTGGTTTAAAAAAAAACACTATTTTGTTGTTGTTTTTTGGGCAAGACCCTACATCTGGGGCTTTTGCTGCATTTGTCACAGTCAAATACTAGCGTTAGATACTGCTGTTACATTGTTGGTTGACAAATAAAAAAATTTGGGGACCGCAAAGTAATTGTATAACATTCGCCTGTCACACTGTTGTGTGACCTCAAGAAATGTTTCCTCTTTAAGACACCGGCACTGACTTACTCTCCGAACTTAATTGTTGACTATTGGCGGTTACATTGTCGCCTGACATAAACCATCTGTTAGTTTGGTGGGTGAAAGCAAAGAATGAAAGCGTCAAATAAAGAACGTGGTGCTGCTGGTGGAGCTCTTGTTGCAGGGAGAGGACGTGGTCGAACTGTGCCAGCTACACCCACAAGTGAAACACCTTCCTCAGGTGCGAGTAGGCAACATAACCTTCAGCGTTATTTGGTAGGGCTGAATGTGGCTCTACAAATGGTGAGGCCAGAACAAGTACAGTCAATAGTAGATTGGGTGGCTGACAGTGCCTCCAGTTCCTTCACATTGTCTCCCACCCAGTCTCCTGCTGAAAGATCAGAGTTGGCACCTGCAGCCCATGTCCATTGGTCCTTCACCTCACCACCTTGCAAATCAGCCAAGCAGTCTGAGCCCCAAGTCACGCAGCAGTCTCTTCTGCTTTTTGATAACTGCTGGCAGGGTTTCCCAGGGCCATCCACATAGCCCTGCCCCAGAAGTGAAAGAGACCCCACATAAAATCAAGGTCATGCGAGTGATGTGTGTAGTTCGGAGGAAGAGGCGGTGGTCGCACAGAGCCACCAGCACAGCAGAAAAGGGAATGGTGCAAAAGCGGAGAGGCCGTTCCCTTAGTACACCTGCTACTGCCCACTGCACCAAGGGACCTAGCACACCAGAGCCAGCTCTAAGGAGTTCCCTGGCGTGGCAGTTCTTCAGACAATGTGCTGACGACAAGACACGAGTGGTTTGCACGCTGTGCAATCAGAGCCTAAAGCGAGGCATAAACGTTCACAGGCTCCATGACCAGGCATCTAAGTGCAAAGCACGAGCTGCAGTGGAGTAGATACCTCAAAGACCAAGAAAGGTCTCTGGCTCCTCCTGCTTCCTCCTCTTCTGCTGCACTCTCGGCCTCTTCATCCACCTCTGGAGTGACAGTGGCACCTGCCACCCTACAAACAGAGGATCTGCCAGCAACGCCACCACCTGGGTCACCAAGCATCTCCACAATGTCCCATGAAAGCGTTCAACTCTCTATCTCAAACACTGGAGCGAAAGAGGAAGTACCCCCCTACCCACCTGTGATCCCTGGCCCTGAATGCCAGCATTTCAAAATTACTGGCCTTTGAAATGCTGTCATTCCGTCTGGTGGAGACGGAGAGTTTTAAAAGCCTTATGGCGGTGGCTGTCCCACAGTACGTCGTGCCCAGCCACCACAACTTTTCCAGGCGAGCCATCCCTTCCATGCACAACCAAGTGGGGGACAAAATCAGGTGTGCACTGTGCAACGCCATCTGTGGCAAGGTCCACCTAACTACAAATATGTGGACCAGTAAGCACGGTGAAGGACATTATATCTCCCTAACAGCACACTGGGTAAATGCTGTGCCTGAGCGGATAGCAGTTTGGCGCATGTCCTTCCACCACCGAGGAATGCAGGGCGCTTCAGTTTGCCTCCTGTTGCTTCCTCCTCCTACTCCGCTTCCTCATCCTCTACCAGCTCCTCATCCGGTCAGCGTAACACCTTCACCACCAACTTCAGCACAGCCAGGGATAAACGACAGCAGGCAGTTTTAAAACGTATCTGGGGACAAACCCCACACCGGGCAGAAGCTGTGGAAGGGGCATGGAACAACAGACCGATGAGTGGTTGTGCCAGTAAGCCTCAAGCCCGGCCTTGTGGTATGCGATAATAGGCGAAATATCATAGCAGCTCTGGATCTAACCGGTTTGACGCATATCCCTTGCCTGGTGCATGTGCTAAATTTAGTGGTGCAGAGATTCCTTAAAAATTACCCCGTTATGTCAGAGCTGCTGCAGAAAGTGCAGGCCGTCTGAGCACGCTTTCGGCATTCTCACCCTGCTGCTGCTCGCCTTTCAGTGCTGCAGCGTAACTTCAGCCTTCTCGCTCACCGCATCATATGGGACGTGCCCACAAGGTGGAACTCCACCTTGCACATGCTGGCCAGACTGTGTGAGCAGCAGCAGATGATAGTGGAGTTTCAGCTGCAGCACGCTTGGGTGAGTCACTCTGCGGAACAGTACCACTTCACCACCAATGAGTAGGCCTCCATGCGAGATCTGTGTGCCTTGTTGTGCTGTTTCGAGTACTCCACCAACATGGCCAATGCTGATGACGCCGTTCTCAGCGTTACTATCCCACTTCTATGCCTCCTTGAAAAAAAGTTTCGGGCGATGATGTTAGAGGATGTGGCACAGGAGGAGCAGGAAGAGGGATCTTTTCATAGTGTTTCAGGCCAGTCATTCACAAGTGGCTCTGAGGGTGGGTTCCTGCACCCACAAATTACAGGTACACAATTGTCCAGCCAGGGAACAGTTCTGGAGGATGACGAGGTGGAGGATGAGGAGATGAAGGAGGAAGAACCGTGTTCACAGCAGGGTGGCACCCGAACCAGCTCATGGCCATCACTGGTGCGTGGCTGGGGAGATACAGACGATACACCTCCCACAGAGGACAGCTTGAACGTGTATTTAGCACGGCAGGGGGCGTTATCACAGACCAGCGCAGCCGCCTGTCCACAGCCAATGTGGACAAGCTCACGTTCATTAAAATGAACCAGGCATGAATCCCACAGGACTTGTCCATACCTTGTGCAGAATAGACATGTATATAGGCCTTAACCAGCCATTGTTATACTACTGCGCAATTGCTCATTGTATTTTTGATATTTCCCACTCTTTTGGGGTGTACCCTAATTTAAACTAATAAATAAAACAAAAAACCAGTGTTGGCTACCTCGACCTCCTACTCCAGTGATGGCTAACCTTAGCACTCCAGCTGTGTTGAAACTACGACTCCCAGCATGCTCCATTTATTCTTACAGAGTTCTGAGAGCAGCCAAGCAAGGGGAGCATCTTGGAAGTTGTAGTTTTACCACAGCTGGAGTGCCAAGGTTAGCCATCACTGTCCTACTCCATATAGACCTCCACCTCATAGATCAAGATTATTTTTTTAATTTTTACATATTTTATTTAAAGTCATTTCACTAATTTGTCTGATACATTGTTGGGTTACATATCCCAAATTTTGGGCTGTGATATACCCCTGCTCTACCTAGTGGACAAGGAAATACATTGCACTAATTTGTCTGTTACATTGTCCGGTGGAATTCACCCATTTTTGGCTGTTATATACACCTGCTCTACCTAGTGGACAAGGAAAGACATTTCACTAATTCGTCTGTTACATTGTTGGGTGACAAATGCTCATATTTTGCGCTAGAAAGTACATTTGTGGCCTACACTGCATTTAGGACAGTACAAATCAGGTGAGGCCAGAACAAGTACAGACTATAGTAGATTGGGGGGCTGACAGTGCCTACAGTTCCTTTGCATTGTCTCCCACCCAGTCCCCTGCTAAAAAGATCAGAGTTGGCACCTACAGCCCATGGCCATCTGTCTTTCAACTCGCCCCCTTGCAAATCAGGCAAGCAGTCTGAGCCCCAAGTCATGCAGAGGTCCCACATGGAATCAAGGTCATGCGAGTGACCTGTCTAGTTCGGAGGAAGAGGCAATGGTCGCACAGAGGCACCAGCACAGCAAAAGAGGGAGCAGGGTGCAAAAGCGTCTATTACATTCTTGGGTGACAGTTTACCATTTTTGCCATGAATAAACCCTTGCACTGCATAGGTGACAGGGACCTAATTTTTGTAAAATCATCTGTTCAATTGGTGGGTGACATGAACACAGTTTTGCCTGCTCTGCATAAGTGACAGGGACTTACATTTGAAAAATTCATCTTTAATTGACGCACGCCACCTCCTTTCATTCGATCCTTCCGCTTTAACAACTTGTCCCACAATTCTGCTCAATCACATTTCAGCCATTGACCTCCCTTGGATGTGGTATCCCTTTTTCATGCTACCTCTCCGGCGTGGAACCCTGATTCACCACTAACCGTGATCAACATGGTACGTGCAGAAAAGAACATCGAAAGTTGATAGACAAGATATCCAATTGGATTGTTGACGTCACGGGACGTGCGATCAGGCAGAAGTTATCTAGAGTCAACAAAGAGGCAGCAGGACCTCTCCTGTCTAACGTTTCCAAATCCAAAATACCCCAGTGACATTCCCTATAATTTTTTATTTATCATTCCAATAACAGGGCATCTTAAGAGTCCTGTATTGTTATTTATCGTCACTACCTACCCAAGTCGGGAGTGGGTAATTGCCGCGCGGCCCTTCCTTTACTTGGAGGTTTCGGCTTCAATAATTTTGTCCCACATTTCCGCTCAATCACATTTAATTCCATACATTGACCTCCCTTGTATGTGGTATCCCTTTCTCGCGCTCCCTGGCGTTGAACCCTGATTTGCCGCTAACCTTGATCAACATGGTAGGCGCAGAAAAGAACATCGAAAGTTGATAGAGCAGAAATCCAATTGGATCGTGGACATCACAGGGCCGTGCAACATGGTGGAGCAGTACTAACTGATAGGTCTGCCCCCTTCAACTTCTAGGTCTCCAAATTGGGCACATGTCCTGAGCTTGCCCTTTAGGCAGGGCCGTCTTTAATATTGATTGGACCCTGGGCAAAAATTTACTTGGGCTCCCTAGATCCCACCTTCCCACACCCTAGCATGCAATCACGGCCTCCACCACAACACACACACAAAAAATCCACACACCTGGTAGAGTACAGTGATACAAATACTTCCAGTTCTGAAGACTCCAGCGGCTCAGGATCAGTGCTCTGGGCAGCTGGGCTCAGGCTGGAAGTGGGCACCGCTCTGCAGGAGGAAGACTGGGGCTCGGTTCACCCTAGCGTTACAGTGCATACCAGAGTATGCAGTATAGCACCCTATAGTATACAGCAACCCACAGTATGCAGTGTAGCACCCTATAGTATACAGCACCCCACACTATGCAGTATAGCACCCCACACTATACAGTATACAACATCTCACAGTATACAATAGAGCAGTATAGCACCCCACAATATACAGCACCCCAAACTATACACTATACAGCACCCCACACTATACAGTACAGCAGTAGAGCAGTAATCTGTCAATATTGAGGATTGCTAGCGCTGTAGGCACGTGGGACGCCGCGGCCACAGGCATCAATATTAGCACATCGCTCCAAACACTGTGATTATTATCTGCGGCAGACAGCGGAACACATCACCTGATCCTCCGTTCACTACCGCCAGGCTGTTTCCCAATCGGGACAACGAATCGTGAGTAAGGGTATTACCACCAAGCCCTACTTTTCATGTGTATTGCGGTAACTTTTGAAAGCTGCTGGTAATGAATATTCAGAATATGTTACCTCACTCTTAAAATTGAAATGATATAGTGGCAAACAATTGGAAACATATATCCATTTGTCACAACAGGCAATATGGTCTTCCTACAGTGGATGAATCATTTGTTATATTTTTAACCCTTGCAGCTGCACTGCGGACTATATAGCTATTGGAGCAACTTCCCTTCAGGTGGAACTCTTTCTATTGTAGGTGGAAGTACTCTCTATTTTAGGTGGAAAAATTGTCTACATAGGTGGAATTATCTCACACCTAAATATAAGGCTCCTTTCCAACATAATCACAATATCTTTTAATAGGTGGACTTATTTTTTTCATATTTTATTTTTTTCATATTTTTAATAGGTGGATTTATTTTTATGCATTCACTTTAATATAAGTATTTGTATTGTGGATATATTTTACTATTGTCCTTTTACTATCGTCCTCTTCAGTCCCATGGTGGATGAAATATTGATCAGCGTCAATACTATACTGATGAATCTGGCTAATACCTGTATCTATCTGATGAATGTTGACATATGATTTCTACTTTGCTTGAATTGTCAGAGAGCCATATAGCCAATTGAGGACAATCCGGGATAATCATTACCGAGACCCTAACATTTATGGTCCACCTGACCTAGGTCTACGCAGTTGAATATCTCTGAGATTCCCACCTCCATTTTCAGTAAATAAAACTGTCACTATATACCAGCAATTTGTTTTAAATAAACGATACATGAATTCCTCCAAATGAAGTGTGCACAACCATTCTATATATTATATTGATCCTCTTTCTGTAGACTGGGTGTGTCTATATTGGTTGGGGCACCCATTCCATTTGCAATAATCAGGTGAGCCATCACAAACAACCATATTTTAGATGATATCTGGCTTTGTTCAATTTACTGATGAAAACTGCCTAATACCGCTGATGTGTATCTGTCTAATAAAACCCAGCAGCACAACGGTACAGATTTACTAAATCTGTAGATAATGTAACAGGCTGTCATAGTTGTTATTAATGCTGGATAAATCATGCACAGGTAGGCAATTTTGGCTTACTTTGAGGCTCATCTTGTGGCTCAATTTTGTCACAAAATGATGCATCTTAGGCTGTGCCCTTTCCTCAGAAAGTTATGCCCGTTTCCCAGTAAACCACACCTCTTTTTTAGGCGAGACACAGGCGCTTTCTTTATACATAGATGTCCAAAATTTCTCTACTTTTTGGCTTAATTTATACCAAAATGTAGGTGCACTCACATTAGTAAATGTCGGCCATTGCCTGTAAACTACTGTAGTCTTCACCAGTGGCAGGGCTGTCTTTAACGCAAGGCAAAAAGGGCAGCTGCCCCGGGCCCAATTGCTCCTCTGGGGGGCCCCAAGGCAGCTGCCTATTGAGCCCCTCTGGCCACTGGTGATGTGGGGGGTGGTGGCAGGGCACAGGGAGATGAGCGCTTTCATTGTGGAAGCGATCATCTCCATAGTCATCTGTATCGCTGTCCTCAGGACAGCGATACAGATGGAAGTGCTGCGGCGGGGCAGGGGAGGGAGAGGCGTCTCCCTTACCCGTTCCTCTGATAGGCTACAGGCACTAGGCTTGCAGCCTATCAGAGGCCGATGCAGGCAGCGCGATGACGTCTTCGCATCACCTGAGCCGGAGGCACAGGCCGGAAGAGGCCTGCATCGCATTGCTGCCAGCCTGATGGAGGTAAGTATAAGTGTTTCATTTTTTTATATAGTACTACTACTGGCCACATGATTGGGGGGCATCTATAGGGGCACCTGTAAGATATACAAGTTCCAATGCTGAGTATCAATGCCATCATATAACATTTTATCAAGTCAACATATATTTCAAAAAGATAGGAGAAGACAGTGACTCCAACAAGTCCAGGATATAGGTAATTAAAAGTGTCAGGAAAAGACCATCCTCAATGATGTATATTAAAAAGGTTAAGAAGGTCATGTGAACGTATTATTAGATATTTAGTTTTAAATGTTTAAAGTTGTGATGTTCATCTGCAGTACCACAGTGCCATCTGGAGGCAGATGGACAATATTATATCACTTTATCATTTGTTTTATGCCATATTAGGAGTTAATATGACATCATTGTATTATTAGCATGCAAATACACCCACCTTGCCTGATTGGAAATCCCTAATCTAAAGGGGATGATTCTTAGATAAGGGGTGGAATAATTACTAGTGTGCGGAGCAGCAAGGGAGATCCATAGATCCACTGATCCATCCATCCATTCATTCAATCAAGACCAACAGAAACTCAAAAAGAAAGCTTTGCCAGAAGAAACTTGGATAATTTTTTTGGATTACTAGGAAAGTTCTTGTGAACTGGTCCCATCTGAACTCTGTCTACCTTTGACCCGGTAACGTATATTTGTGTTTAATGCTCGTGATATTAATAAGATATTTCTCTCGGTATATAGCCAAGAGTTCCCATACTGTGGGAATATATAGTGTTAGGCGCCTCCATAATCCTGATTATTCTCTTAGCAAAGATGCATATTGTTAATGGAAGATCTGACATTATTTGAAAAGAGGACTACAACTCTTGGAAAGTTATTTTCCATAGTCTGATTGCCGAGCTGAACATTTTATCACATTAATATCATATATTTTTGATTGGTCAATGGAAAACAAAGTCCTGTATAATCCGTGTTTTATTATCACAGCCTGTTTGATAAACAGAAGATCCTAAGTTTCTCTTGGTATATGAGTCTGTTTGTTAAAAAGTATGACACTCACAAAGGCGCGGAGCCCTTGGGAGACGTTCCGCACTTCTGACGAGTTCCGGGATGCCTATCTGTAGCAAGCAAATTCGTCTGTACCCTGCCTCCCCTCCCCACCTCTCCCCCTCTTGTTTCTTTTCTGTTGTTTCTAATGTTTTTTTTTTGCATAATTTTCTATACACTGTTCCTATTGTTTTACGGGTTGCACCCCTGGTGGTTTGAACTGCTGATATTGTATTCTAATTGTCCTAAACTCATTGCTTAGTATTGTATATTTCACTACGCATTTCTGCCATTGTTTTCTCAGAAAATTCAATAAAAACCTTGAATGAGAAAAAAATAAATTAAAATATGATACTGGTTGTCATAAATCACTAAGTCACACTGTGCTGATCAGATAGAGGTGTGTTAGCACTACCGTGTGGTACATTTTGGGTATTATTTTGTAACCATCATTTGTTTTGCAATTGTATTGATTTTATATTCTTTGTTTTATAATAAACGATATATATATTTTTGTATATACAATTGTCCCTTTGTTTCACTGCTTGCACAAATCAAATTAAGATACTTGATAAAAAGAACTTAGAGCCGTGTTTATGTCCGCCCGAAGGATCATATAATTTTTTTTGATACATATTTTTTTCCTTGATCCTCTCTTTTATATGAATATTTTTTTTTTTTATATATAGAAGATATATGACAACATGATTGGGGGGCATCTATGGGAGCACTTGTTACTGGCACATGATTGGGGGTCATCTATGGGGGCACTTGTTATTGGCACATGATTGGGGGGCATCTATGGGGACACCTGTTACTGACACATGATTTGGGGGCATCTATGGGAGCACTTGTTACTGGCACATGATTGGGGAGCATCTATGGGGGTACTTGTTACTGGCACATAATTGGGGGAATCTATGGGGGCACTTGTTACTTGCACATGATTGTGTGCTCTAGAATAGAATTATTCCTATTGGTGGGACTTTTGGGAGCATTATTACTGTGGGGGCACCTTGGCACAGTATCAGCTTACCACAAATACTTTTGGGGGACGTTATGTTTGCACTATTAGTGTCAGGGGCACTATTTACTGGGCGCAGTTATTTTAGGGCACCGTGTGCCAAAAATGATTGAATGGTACTACTATTATCAAGGGGTTTATCTGTTTCTGCAGTATAGTATTGGGGAGCATAGCGGCACAGTATTGGGGGTGGTAGGATGATGGAAAAGTAGTAAACTAAGATTTTGGTCAAACTGCAGAGACGAGAAATAGCTGAAAAATGGTGGTCAGGTCTGAAAGGAGAAGATGAGGAAAGAGAACATTTACATCAAAGAGATGTCACTGGATGTAAGAGGTATGTGGCGCTGTATTACTCTGTATGTAGAGGTGGATGGAGGGGTTAGTAGTACCGTACTATCTGCACATTGTAAAAAAAAAAGTAATCTGCTGAATACTATACATTGGTGTCAGAAGTTGTGGTTTTTTAATTTTTTGAATAATGATACAGCCATTTTATTTGATATTTTTGTGCTGATTCTTTCCCCCCTCTATATTAAGGGACACCATAGTCACCAGAACCACAACAGTTAAACATAGTAGTTCTGGTGTCTATAGCATGTATCTGCAAGCTTTTTAATGTAAACACTGCCTTTTCAGAAATAAAGGCAGTATTTACATTACTGCCAAGGAACACCTCTAGTGGCCACTCATCATTATTAAAGTTTAGTACTCTACGAAGGGTGTGGATTTTTTTTTTTTTGTGTGTTGTGGTGGAGGGCGTGATTGCATGCTACGGTGTGGGAAGGAGGGATCTAGGGGGTCCAAGTAAATTCTTGCCCAGGGTCCAATCATTATTAAAGATGACCCTGACCAGTGGTCAAAAAGATTGAAGAGGAGAGCGGATGCTATTTGTCTCCTTGCAGAAGAGCCTGGCATGATCATTTCTGGTGTGGCCTTTTTATTGCACATTTTGCTTAAAAATTAAGAAATATTTGGCTCTAATAGCATACATAATGTATGAAAATATCCACCTAGCACCTGACAGGTATTTATAGTAGAAAACCCTTATTACTCAACGATGGAAGGCAACACTGGTAAGTACGTATGGGCAGTGTATTATGGTGGGACTTTTTTTAAGTTCTCCTCTTTGACTCAAAGGTAGTGATGCTAATAGATGTCCTTAACCCCTATACTGATCATCCCAAACACAGTTCCTTCACGCTGGAAAGGACTATAACGTTTTAAACAAAGTGTCTGCGGGGATATAGAGAGGCTGTTTCTGAGGGCACTTTCTTGGATTATAATTTAGTTAGCCATGATCCTGGTCTTGAAAACTGGCAATCTAAAATCTTAAGCAAGCTTAGTTACAAACTGAGTTTACAGCCCTTAGAAATGGGACACAGTGAGAGCTGCATAAAACTGCAGTTCTCAATCCCGACTTGATTTCTGAAGGCTGTATCTCCAGTTTTATGACAACTAGCACCATGATCCTGGTCTGACAGAATGAGAGGAGAGTCACAGATCCTCTCCTCCTGTATAACTGTATATGACCACCAGGGGGAGGGTAACGTTGGCACATGTGCATGTTATCAGTCTCACATGAATCTGAAAGCATACTTGCTCTCTGTCATGTTGGAAGGGGAAGGATTATTATATTTTTTCCCCCTCAGAAAAAGGGTAAAAAGATGAACCCTTGCTAATCTTATAACTGTTCTGCTGCTAATTAGGCCATTCATTGACCTTATGGCCCAGACATTAACCAGCATCTGGATCACAGTGTCAAATAAGTCACACCAAACGAATCCCCCAGACACAAACATTGATAACGTTTCTATTTTACACTGTCTATATCCGATCTTTATTGTAAAATATGCAGACTGCTTCTCTGGCTACTAATTATATGATGCAGTAATAATGATACTAAGAGGTATACGATGATATTTGTCCAAATGTGGGACCGCACTCAATCGCCGTATGTGGTGTATAGAAAATATGTAGATGATATATAGATAGATGCAGCCCCGTGGGGCAGAGTACGTTACCCTTCTTGTGAGGCTGGATGGAGATAGGAAAGTGTCCTTGTTCCGCCCCTTGGACTCACATCGGCGTCCCGTGTGGTCTCAAGGTCTCATATGCGGCGTCCCACGTGACCTGGCGGCGCACCACGTGATCCACGCGGCTCCTTGGAAAACTGGTAAGTATGTTGGGTCCTAGAGTCCGGACTGTGTGCTATCAATAACACATAAATCCACTCAGCGGGGGTCCAGGATGTCGGCACCTCAAGGACTTAAGCGGGTGCTTTGCTGTTGTATACCGGAAGTGTTTCGGGGATCCAGCCCCTTCCTCAGCGGTAATGACAGCTTCTACATTCTATTTGCCTTATAAACTCTCCTTTCATTCCACGAGGGATTCTGGGACCTCAATCACATTGAAATCCCAATATGGATCACTTCTTTGGGCAATGTTCTTATTTTCCACAACCGCAAAAGCGGTATTCCTACTTTTTCTGTCTCATTGGGTCCATTTTGGCAAACATGTATATCATATAAGATAAAATAAAACCACTTGCTGCGCTCATACATTGAAATGACATCAAAGACAAACTGTGACCTCGTTATATAGCTAAATTTAGTTGCCCCATACACTTGTTCCCCCCGAAAAAGCAAATGTGGCATGAATGCGCCTCCTGATTTAGAAAGACGCACATGCAGTATCAGTGCGTTTTCTGTGGCCCAGGTGCGTTTATTGGGGCCATAGTGCTAGATCACAGGCTGTTGCCAAAAAAACATAAAAATAGCTTGCAATTCATTAAAATACATTAAAAACCATATAAATAACCTCAAAACCTATGAAAATATTGCCAGAGAGGTGGGTTCCAAAAATAGAGGTGAACTTGAGGGGTGGTCCGGCAGGGAGAGGGGATCCAAGTGCTGGAAACAACAGCCTGACTTGTATCCCATGTCCCCACCAGACAACCCCCCCTTTTTTGTAATGTATATTTGGTTCGATCACAAGAACCCAAACAACTCAATTTCTGCGGTTAACCCCTTTGGGGCCAACGTGTTGAACTCAAATATTCTACGGGACTCCTGTCTGGACATACGAATAATCGGATTTCCTCCTCTTTTTGATTGATATACTTTTTCAATGGCTGTAAAGCGAAGAGAGGATGGGTCACAATTGTGGAATATTTTATAGTGTTTGGAGAGCGAATGTATTTCAAAATGTATTCCCTCACCCTCTTTTTCAGGGGCCTTTTGGTTCTGCCTACATACTGCTTACAGCATGGACATTCAAGGAGGTAGATAACATTGGGAATCACATGTTAATGTTTCCCTGATCTCTTTTATTTTATTTTATTTTGTCTTATATGATATACATGTTTGCAAAAATTGACCCAATGAGACAGAAAAAGTAGGAATACCGCATTTGCGGTTGTGAAAAATAAGAACATTGCCCAAAGAAGTGATCCATATCGGAATTTCAATGTGATTGAGGTCCCAGAATCCCCCGTGGAATGAAAGGAGGGTTTATAAGGCAAATAGAATGTAGAAGCTGTCGTTACCGCTGAGGAAGGGGCTTGATCCCCGAAACGTGTCCGGTATACGACAGAAAAGCACCCGCTTAAGTCCTTGAGGTGCCGACATCCAAAGGCAGCCCCCTGGACCCCCGCTGAGTGGATTTATGTGTTTTTGATAGCACACAGTCCGGGTCCGGACTCTAGGACCCAACATACTTACCAGTTTTCCAAGGAGTCGCGTGGATCACGTGGTGCGCTGCCAGGTCACGTGGGACGCCGCGTATGAGACCTTGAGACCACACGGGACGCCGATGTGAGTCCAAGCGGCAGAACAAGGACCCTTTCTTATCTCCATCCAGCCTCACAAGAAGGGTAACGTACTCTGCCCCACAGGGCTGCATCTATCTATATATCATCTACATATTGTCTATACGCCACATACGGTGATTGAGTGCGGTCCCACATGTGGACCAATATCATCGTATACCTCTTTAGGATATTGTAGCTGGACTCGGACTGCCCACATCGGGATCGGGTCCACAGCCTGTATCTGTGGTCATACTGTGCTTTTGCACTATACAGGTTTTAGGGTCTATTGGGTGCATGTTGCACTTTTTTATGTATGTACAGTTTTATGTCAGTTTTTTATGTATATTAAATAAAGGTTATTGACACCCTATATTGATGTTTCCAGGTAATTGAGTGCCCTCCAACAATTTTTTTTTTTTATTTCAATCATTTTTATTGAAATTTTTCAATACAAGCGAGAATAGACACCATCAGATACAGAAGGCAGTTGGTCATACATACATGTACACCTAGATGGCGGTGCATTCCAGTTAGCAATGGGTAATCTAATACAAGTATACCAGTATTAGAGAGCAGAAAATAATAGAAAAACAACAAACAAACATAACAGAAAAAAGAGTCATTGCCTTTGTGTGGAATAACATTATAGTCACATAGAATACCGACAATATCATAGCGATACGTCATAGGGCTGGCCCATGGGCCCTGGGCTGGAACTGCATCCACAGCCCCCATTGATGCAAGAACCTATCCACTCTATGTTCCTTATAAGCCATCATTTTCTCGTATACACAGTTGTTATGGACTCTAGCTACTATTTCAGCTTCAGACGGGATAGAGGCTGATTTCCAATATTTAGTTAGCAGTAATTTAGTGACCAGCAATAAATGTGCTACCGGAATTCTACACTTAGATGGGACTTCATGTATACCCCTAAAAAACAAAGCCATGAACACACTTTTATTGACCGTGTAACCACAGAACTTAGAAGCTAACTCAAATATGTGAGCCCAAATTTTTAATATCAAGGCACACTCCCAGAGGATATGTAGTAACGTACCAGAGCAACCGCAACCCCGCCAACAAAGGTGAGACGTACCAGGGTACATTTTGCTAAGTCTGTCAGGGGTATAGTACCACCGCAAACATGACTTAACGGCCGCCTCATACAAGGATACGCTCCGAAAAGTCTTGGAGATGAATTTGAACGATGCTATCCACTTTTTTTCAGGGATAATTACTTTTAACTCTTTATCCCATGCTTGAAGTGGGGCAGATTTAGAGAATGTGGATTTCAAGCCAAGCGCCTACCCCCAGACCACACAAAGTCACTGAGCAGGCCTTGTGCTTTCTTGAAAAAGAAGGCGGGGACTCTAATAGGGACCATTCTGAAGATAAACAGAAGCTTTGGCAGGATGAACATTTGAAACGTCGCGATACGCCCGACCCAGGATATGTCATATTTGCTATATGAGGTAAAGTCACTCTTTATCATCTCCAACATAGGGAGATAGTTACTCTTAAACAGATTTGGAAGAGACGAAGGTAAGTGTATACCCAGATACTTAATGCAATCCTTTCTCCAATCAAACGGGAAGGAAATCTTTAGGGATTCTATCAGGTTGCCCACCATGTTTAAAGGGAGAATTTGGGATTTGGATTAATTTACTTTATAATATGATAACCGACCATATTCTTTAATAATAGAAAGTGACACTGGAAGGGCAATTTGAGGTGATGAGAGTGTCAAGAGCACATCATCAGCATACATAGATATGCAGTGCTTGCACCCCCCAATCTGTATCCCAGGGATATCAGGACTGAGTCTAATGGCTTGAGCTAGAGGCTCCATCGCCAGGATGAATATCAAGGGAGAAAGGGGACACCCCTGACGAGTTCCATTAGTTAAGGGAAATGCTCCAGATAGTGCCCCATTGATAAAAACTTTAGCCGAGGGATTAGAGTAAAGGGCTTGCACTGCCTCTATAAACACTTCCCCCAGCCCCATTACTTTTAACACAGAGAAGGCGAACGACCAGTTCAGTCGGTCAAACGCCTTCTCTGCGTCTAGGGCCACCAGCAGCGCACTCGTCCCGCTACGGTTAATAGTATCTATGATATTTAGAATCCTGCGGGAGTTATCAGTGATTTGTCTACCCTTGACAAATCCTTACTGGTCAGCAGATGTCAGAAGTGGTATAATGTCTGCTAATCTAGTGGCTAAGATCTTAGCATAAGTCTTCAGGTCCGTGTTTAACAGAGAGATAGGTCTAAAATTTTGGGGTCTGTCTGGCGTTTTACCGGGTTTTTGCAGAGCTATTATGGTAGCAGACAGCATTTCGGTTGGAAGTGAACCCTCTGTAAATGCTTTATTAAAGACTGGCAAGAGATGGGGAATAAGTTGGTCTTGAAAAGTCTTATAATAAATATTGGTTAGACCATCCGGGCCAGGAGATTTATGAGGATGAAGTGAGGATATGGCTTTAGTTATCTCGGAAATACTAATAGGATTAGACAGTTTAATTCTTTGATGGTCGTTTAGGGCCGGGAGGTTTAGTTTCTCTAGATAAGAGCTAATCTCAAGGGGCGATATGGGTTCTATCTCAGGGGAATCTTTCAGATTATATAAGGCCGAATAATATTCCACAAATTGATCTGCTATAGTGCTTGGGTCATAGATCTTATGCCCTTTGGTAGGGTGAACAAGATGAGGGATTCTGGCTTTGGCGGCTCTTATTTTTAAGCGGCGGGCCAATAGTTTCCCTGCTTTGTTATCCTGTGAATAGTAGCGGGCTTTAGAGGCCCTCAGGTTTTTTTCATACGTAAAAAGGAGACTTTCCCTAAGTTGCGTTCTCAGGGTATGTATTTGGGCCACCCTCTCTGCAGATAAGGAAGATTTGTTTAGGGATTCTAGGGCTGTAAGTTGGGAGAGTATGGCATTTATTTTCTGTTCTCTCAATTTTTTCGCCTGGTGTCCCAGTTTGATAAAGATACCTCGAATAAAGGCCTTGTGCGCATTCCATATACTACACGGATTAGAGACTGAGCCCACGTTTATCTCAAAGTAGTTAGTTAGTGCTCTATTGACTTCCGCTCTATATTCTGGGTTAGAAATGATGTAAGGGCTACATCTCCAAAGAGTGTCCCGCACATTATATGTTTCCTGAATGGATAAGGAGATGGCAGCATGATCCGACCATTTTATCCCTTCCACCGTAGACTGAGAGGCCAGCTGTAGGAGTGATCTGCTAATCAAGAAAAGGTCTATGCGGGAGTAGGTATTGTGCACAGGGGAGAAAAAGGAGTAATCCTTTTCAGATGCATGTTGAACTCTCCAAATGTCGTACAGCTCCTCACGTCTCAAAAGGGGACCCAGAGTGGGGTAGGAACTTCTGTTTGTGGCCGAGGAATCTATCTCAGCATCAGGTACTAGATTAAAGTCTCCACAGATCACTAAATGACCTTGTCGTAGTTTCTCCGTTCTCGCTAACACTTTATTTAGGAAGTGTATCTGATGCCTATTTGGGGCATAAACGGCCACTATGGTGTACACTATGTTGTTCAAAGTGCACATTAATATGATGAATCTACCATTTTGGTCTATGAACGTACTGCTAACTGAACAGGCAACAGAGTTCCTAATGGCCAGAATGACTCCCCTTTGCTTTTTGCGGTAATGAGACTGTACGACATATGGGAATAGATGATGTTTGATCCTATGTGCATCTTTGCTTAGTATATGGGACTCCTGTACACATAAAATATCTGCATTGAGGCCAAGTGCTTCTGACCACATAAAGGACCTTTTTTGGGGGCTATTTAGCCCTTTAGCATTTAGAGAGACCAATTTAAGAACCATGGAAAATACCTAAAAGGCTAAGGACACACGCTATGATCATTTTGAAAACCATGGGAGGCCCCTTCCCAGAGCCACCTCCATCCATTCCACCTAACGACATTATCTGGTATGTGACTATGACTGTATAGGCAAATGACAAACAGTAAAAAACAAATACATAACGATAAAGTAAGAAAAAGGAAAACAGACATCATTCAAACCGGAGTGAGTATTCACCCACAGAGGTGTAAATCCGGTTTTAGGACTACAGGGGAACTAGTCCTGTTTGATGCCAAGCACTAGAGTGCACTCCTGTGCACAAATGAATAAGATGATATTAATGCTTGGTGCCCCTCTTAGCACCAACGGTGCGCCATTCTGCATTTAAGTGGCGTGGATGCGACGACGGGAGGTCGTCATCCGAAGGTAAAGGAAAGTTCCATGAGCTCAGCAAGCGTCGACCCTCCTCCACTGATGTAATGCTGTGTTGCTTGCCATTATGGGTGAGCAGGAGCTTCACAGGGAACCCCCATTTATATGCAATGCTGTGCTCCCTGAAAACGGAGTTAATGGGAGCCAGTAGACACCTTTGCCTTAATGTGGCTGCTGATAAATCAGCATACAACTTCACTGGCTGGAAAGGCGCGGGCAACTCAGACAGCTGGTGGGCCGCCATTAGCACAGCCTCCTTCGTGCGGAAAAAATGTATGCGGGCTAGAGTGTCCCTGGGGGTATTCTCCGGCAGGTGCCGGGGTCTAGGGAGCCGGTGAGCTCTGTCTATCATCAGGGCCTGATCTGTAAATGAGGGCAGTAGCTTTTTCATTAGGGATCCAAGATAGTCCATCAGCTCCGAGGGACTAATATCCTCTGGTATGCCCCGAAATTTAATGTTGTTACGCCTAGAGCGATCCTCTAGGTCGTTTAACTTAGCTTGGATGCGGTCGATGTCCGCCTGCATGGCCTCCTGGTTGTCTATCAGCTGCTTGTGCGAGGTCGCAAACTCGCCCATCTTGACCTCTACATGCGAAACCCTCGACTCCAAGCCCGCGACAGACGATTTCAGCGGGGTAATCAAGGAGAAGTCGGAGTGAAGGGCTGCACTAAATGCGATCAACATCTCCTTCAGGAGGTTGCCCGACGCAGGCTGATCGGAGGTGGGCAGCCTGTGCAGAATATCTGTAACGGAATGGGCTTCTGGGCCCTCTGCGCTCACCTCCATTTCAGCAGCCGGTTGGAGCAGGGGTCTCAGCTGCACCAGGTTTCCCGCGCCTGAACAGCATGGCGTCCGTGCTTGTGTGCTCCCGGATAAGGGCGATGAGTTAACGGAGCCATCCGACGGTGGGGTCCGGTGCTCAGGTAAGTGTATGCTGGAATCGGTCTCCGGCTGTGATGATCCCCGCTGACCTATAGGAGAGGATGCAGAATCCTTCTCGGCCTCACGAGGTGAAGATGGCGATGCTGCTGGGCTCTGCTGAGAGGCGTCCGCGTCCTTCTCAAAGTAGAAATCCAACTTGCCTTGCTTGGCGGGTGCTCTCTTGCCCCTAGGCATCTTGTCAGGATCACTGGACACTGTGCGGTGTATGGCACCAGGCACTTTAGAGGGTATACCTCGCTAGTTTAGTCGCTTTGTGCAGGAGCAGCAAGTTTAAGCGGCCATCACGCTCGGCTGCCAAACCACGCCCCTCTGCCCTCCAACAATTTATACATTTTGTATTTGGGGTGAGCCGCTAAATACCTAAGTAATGTACCTTGCCTAAGACCCAGGAAAGTCATAGTTAAATACCTGGACTAATCTGTCAACCATCCTTCATGCATTCAAACAAACCTGAGGAGCAGTGAAAACAAAGTGCCATCGTATCCTGGTGTTTTGAGATTTCATAGCCAAAGACACAAGGAATTTTCCGCTGTGTGCACTGAATTGTATTGTAAGCAGGTGACATTTGCTTTGATGTTCCCTACCATCTTGAGAATTTTTGGGGTGGGACTACATCGACCTATCATTCACAGCAAGTGGCCAAAGAGGCATTCCCACCACAATCTTTATCCTGGCCTACAGTATCGGCGCACAGCTCTCCACCATGGGTAGTGCTTAATGACACACAGGGATCCTCTGTAAATCCCCAGGAACCTAAAGAACAATCTGGATCTTGAATTGGACCCTGGACACTGGTTCGGGTATAGCGGTTTTCTACTGGCCACTCCTAGGAACACCACTCCTAAGGCCTCCTACTACTGACTGCAGAAAGGGAATAATTATCATTAGTACCGTTACACACACACACAAATATACAGTATATAATATATTTACCCTTATGTTATGTTACCATTAGTTGCATATGAGCTATTTCTGACAATGCCAAGAGACTTGAGACTAATTGCATTGACATTAACTATGCTGGGAAGAAGAGAAATAGTTATTCACATCCATGTGAGGAAGTAGTTAGCACTGTTTCTTATGTTGGGGAGAAATAACTTTGTCCACAGGAGACTCCAGGCTTAAAGCTTCCTGTTTATTATGGAACCTTAAAGGGCTTAGATACCCCAAAAAAAGGTTTATGGTACTAAGACACCTGCAACATTTGAAGGCAGATTTGGCATTGCACTAGGAAATTACAGAAAATCTAGAAGAGATTAGATTTTTTTTCGAATGCCGAGGCTATGGGTAGGGAAAGTTTTAGGGTCTGCCTTGATGGGGTCAAAGGCAGGGGAGATGATACTGCTCCATAAAAACTTACGTTACCAAATTACGGTATGCAAATTTGTCTTTCTTTTGGGCCTTGAGAGATATGCAGTAGGCTGATACTATAGCTCCAAAATAATCACAGGGGACATGAATACGGTATTATATCATGAGGAGCCATAGACTTAGCTCCCTTGGGAAGACATAGAGATCAGACACTTGTAGATTTTGCACTTATGACCTTAAAGATGCATGGAGGATTCCTCACCCTGATGGTAGGAGTTCACCCATTTTTCCAAAAAGCGCAGTTTGTGGTCTAGACTGGACTATATATTGGTATCTAGAGAGATACTGTCAAGAACGATGGCTTACTTACTGACATGATAGTGTCTGATAACACTGTCATGCTTGACCTCACTAATAGGCTCTGATTATATCTGGCATTTTCCCTCAGACCTTGCCAGAGGTTAAGACTTTAAAGACCAATTACATTGCTGGTGGCAAGAGTACAGAGAAATAAATTCTGACAGGGTTGACCCACAGCTCTTTTGGGGTGCAGACAAGTTAGTTTTGAGATGCAGGTTGCTGTCCTATATGGCTGGGATGAAAAAGATATTACATATAGAATTTGATAAATATGGGGATTCTCTTAGACATCCAACCAAACCTCTCCCTCAGCTGTTACTAAGCAAGCCTAGCAACATTCAAAATCAGACTGTGATTTATGGCTCCAACGGAAGAAGGACTTCCGTAGATTTTATAAAGAGGCCCATCTGTTTAAGGGCTCATGCACACGAACGTATTTTCTTTTCGTGTCCGTTCTGGTTTTTTCACTTCAATGGGTCCACAAAAAAACGGAAGTTACTCCGTGTGCATTACGTTTCCATATGTCCATATTTGCGTTCCGCAAAAAAGTTGAAAAAATAAAGTTTCCCCCCAAATTTAAAAGTTTCAAGTAAAGAAAAAAACGCAATTTTCCCCAAATATTTTAAAAAATATTAGGTATCGCCGTGTCTGTATCGACCGGCTCTATAAACATATAACATGACCTCATCCCTCAGATCAACACTGTAAAAAACACTGTAAAAAATAAAAAATAAAAACTGTGCTAAATAAACAATTTTTTTTGTCACCTTACATCACTAAAAGCACAACACCAAGCGATTAAAAAGGCGTATGCCCGCCAAAATTGTACCAATCTAACCGTCACCTCATCCCGCCAAAAATTAGCCCCTACCTAAGACAATCGCCCCAAAAATAAAAAAAACTATGGCTCAGACTATGGAGACACTAAAACATCGTTTTTTTTGTTTAAAAAATGCTGTTATAGTGTAAAACTTAAGTAAATAAAAAAAGTATACATATTAGGCATTGCCGCATCTGTAACAACCTGCTCTAGAAAAATACCACATGATCTAAACTGTCAGATGAATGTTGTAAATAACAAAATAATAAAAAAAGGTGCCAAAACAGCTATTTCTTGTTACCTTGCCTCACAAAAAGTGTAATATAAAGCAACCAAAACTCATATGTAACCTAAAATAGTACCAACAAAACTGCCAGCTTATCCCGTAGTTTCCAAAATGGGGTTACTTTTTTGGAGTTTCTATGCCAGGGGTGCATCAGGGGGGCTTCAAATGGGACATGGTGTCAAAAAAACAGTCCAGCAAAATCTGCCTTCCAAAAACCATATGGTGTTCCTTTCCTTCTGCGCAATGCCATGTGTCCGTACAGCAGTTTACAACCACATATGAGTTTTTTCTGTAAACTACATAATCAGGGCCATAAATATTGAGTTTTGTTTGGCTGTTAACCCTTGCTTTGTAACTGTAAAAAATGTATTAAAATGGAAAATCTGCCAAAAAAGTGAAATTCTGAAATTGAATCTCTATTTTCCATTAATTCTTGTGGAACACCTAAAGGGTTAACAAAGTTTGTAAAATCAGTTTTGAATACCTTGAGGGAGTAGTTTGTAAAATGGGGTCATTTTGGGGTGGTTTCTATTATGTAAGCCTCACAAAGTGACTTCAGACCTGAACTGGTTCTGAAAAAGTGGGTTTTAGAAATTTTCAAAAAAATTTCAAGGTTTGCTTCTAAACTTCTAAGCCTTCTAACGTCCCCAAAAAATAAAATGGCATTCACGAAATGACCCAAACATGAAGTAGACATATGTGGAATGTAAAGTAATAACTATTTTTAGAGGTATTACTATCTATTATAAAAGTAGAGAAAAAGACATTTGGAAATTTGCTAATTTTTCCAAATTTTTGGTAAATTTGGAATTTTTTCATAAGTAAAAATTTATTTTTGGGACTGAATTTTACCACTGTCTTGAAGTACAATACGCGACGAGAAAACAATCTCAGAATGGCCTGGATAAGTAAAAGCGTTTTAAAGTTATTCACACATAAAGTGACACTGGTCAGATTTGCCAAAAATGGCTTGGTCCTTAAGGTGAAAAATGGCAGGGTCCTGAAGGGGTTAAAGAAAAAATATCATCCGTTCTGACTAATATATATAACAATTATATGCTAGATTCACAGATTTCATTGGCCACAATACAGCACACATCAATAGGTTGCTGAAGCCAGGGAATTATTCTACTTTATCATCATCCTAGCACCCAATCTCTCTGATTAATGATGACCCCAAATTACTGTGGATGGATAAGCTCTGATACTAGCTAGACTTATTTTACCCAATCAGGTATGGTTTTATATGGGAGAGCGGCGGTCACAAATTTTTGTAAGATGTTAGATGAGATTAAGCTGAGTCCCTCAGTTCATCCAGATTTAGCCATACTTACCATAGATGCCAAAAAGACCTTTAACAATGTGAGCTAGTTGGGCTGAGTTCTGGACAAAAATGAGATTTGAGGGGCCCTTTCAAAGCTACCTTTCTATATGTCTCCACCCTAGCCGGGGTATATACAGTTGTGTTCAAAATAATAGCAGTCAGACATCACTAACCTGATCAATCACTGTTTTTGGTAGAAATGATATTCGTACATGGCAAATAATTTACTAGCAGGTGTAGTAGAGTAATAGAAATTCAACAGACCCAACAGTCATGACATGCATGCTGCTGATTGTATGTAATTGAATCACTAATTGAAAGGGGCATGTTCAAAATAATAGCAGTGTGGAGTTCAATTAGTGAGGTCCTTCATTCTTCGAAAAACCGTTGGCAATTATTGCCCTTTTTTAAGGAAGGAAGGCAGCAAATGTTGTACATGCTGGTTACAGTGCATTTCTCTCTGAAATTCTGAGGAAAATGGGTCGTTCCAGACATTGTTCAGAAGAACAGGGTACCTTGATTAAAAAATTGATTGGTGAGAGGAAAACATATTAAGAAGTGCAGAAAATCATAGGCTGCTCAGCTAAAATGATCGCAAATGCTTTAAAATTGCAACGAAAACCTGAAAGAAGTGGATGAGGGCGAAAAACTACTATTCTAATGGATAAAAGAATAGCCAAAATGGCAAGGGCTCGGCCAACAATCAGTTCCAGAAAAGTCAAAGAGGGTCTAAAGTTACCTGTGAGTACTGTTACAATTAGAAAAGGCCTATCTGAAGCCAAGCTATCTGAAAGAAGCCCCCGCAAAGTCCCACTGTTGAAAAAAAGACGTGCTGAAGAGGTTACAATTTGCCAAAGAGCACATGGACTGGCCTAAAGAGAAATGGTGCAAAATTTTGTGGACTGATTAAAGTAAGATTGTTCTTTTTGGGTCTAGTGGCCAGAGACAATTTGTCAGACAACCCCCAAACACTGAATTCAAGCCACAATACACTGTGAAGACAGTGAAGCATGGTGGCACAAGCATAATGATTTGGAAATGTTTCTCATACTACGGTATTGGGCCTATTTATCGCATACCAGGGATCATTGATCCGTTTGAATACATCAGAATACTTGAAGAGGTCATGCTGCCTTATGCTGAGGAGGAAATGCCCTTGAAATGGGTGTTCCAACAAGTCAATGACCCCAAACACATCAGTAAACGTGCAACATCTTGGTTCCAGACCAACAAGATTGACGTTATGGAGTGGCCAGCCCAATCCCATCTTAATCCAATAGAAAACTTGTGGGGTGACATAAAAAATGCAGTTTCTGAGGCAAAACCAAGAAATAGAGAAGAACTGTGGTATGTACAGTTGCAAGAAAAAGTATGTGAACCCTTTGGAATGATATGGATTTGTGCACAAATTGGTCATAAAATGTGATCTGATCTTCATCTAAGTCACAACAATAGACAATCACAGTCTGCTTAAACTAATAACACACAAAAATGTAAATGTTACCATGTTTTTATTGAACACACCATGTAAACATTCACAGTGCAGGTGGAAAAAGTATGTGAACCCCTAGACTAATGACATGTCCAAGAGTTAATTGGAGTGAGGTGTCAGCCAACTAGAGTCCAATCAATGAGATGAGATTGGAGGTGTTGGTTACAGATGCCCTGCACTATGAAAAACACACACCAGTTCTGGGTTTGCTTTTCACAAGAAGCATTGCCTGATGAGAATGATGCCTCGCACAAAAGAGCTCTCAGAAGACCTACGATTAAGAATTGTTGACTTACATAAAGCTGGAAAGGGTTATAAAAGTATCTCCAAAAGCCTTGCTGTTCATCAGTCCACGATAAGATAAATTGTCTATAAATGGAGAAAGTTCAGCACTGCTGCTACTCTCTCTAGGAGTGGCCGTCCTGTAAAGATGACTGCAAGAGCACAGCAGCGACTGCTCAATGAGGTGAAGAAGAATCTTAGAGTATCAGCTAAAGACTTACAAAAGTCTCTGGCATATGCTAACATCCCTGTAAGCAAATCTACGATACGTTAAACACTAAACAAGAATGGATTTCATGGGAGGATACCACAGAGGAAGCCACTGCTGTCCAAAAAACCATTGCTGCACGTTTACAGTTTGCACAGGGGCACCTGGATGTTCCACAGCAGTACTGGGAAAATATTTTGTGGACAGATGAAACCAAAGTTAAGTTGTTTGGAAGAAACACACAACACTGTGTGGAGAAAACGAAGCACAGCACACCAACATCAAAACCTCATCCAAACTGTGAAGTATGGTGGTGGGGGCATTCTGATTTGGGGATGCTTTGCTGTATCAGGGCCTGGACGGATTGCTATCATCAAAGGAAAAATGAATTCCCAAGTTTATCAAGACATTTTGCAGGAGAACTGAAGGCCATCTGTCCACCAGCTGAAGCTCAACAGAAGATGGGTGTTGCAACAGGACAACGACCCAAAGCATAGAAGTAAATCAACAACAGAATGGCTTAAACAAAGAAAATACGCCTTCTGGAGTGGCCCTGTCAGAGTCCTGACCTCAACCCGATTGAGATGCTGTGGCATGACCTCAAGAAAGCGATTCACACCCTTTTTAAAAAAGTACAGGACATCATGATAAGATTCCTCTGGGGTGGAAGACGAGCACGCTTACCTTTTAAACAAATAACACGACACCCTAGACATGGTGGTTTGGGTATCCCAGATGTACATCATTATCACAAGGCGGTGTTATGCCTTAGATGTTTAGAGTGGTTGAGGCCTCATTCGGATCGGTTAGATCTGATAGTAGAACAAGCCATGTCAAACGTCCCATTGAGATCATTCTTATTTATGGAGGGTCCCCAAGCCTCTAAAAATCTTAGAACCCAGAGTTCAATTACTAAATACACACTGCATATGTGGGTGAAGTATAACTGGAGGTCTGCCTTGACACCTAACTACCTGATATTAATGCAAATTAGAGATGTCTTTTTTCAAGCATCCACTGATTTTTTGCACACTCTTCCGGACAGTGTAAAAAAAGGCGTATCTCCGTTATTGGCTATTTGCCAGGACAATGATATCCCTTCGGCGCTGGAACTTTATAAACACCCGCTAATGACAGGCTGCTCTCCATTCCATATCAACTATTGCATCAGATTTTTAAAGCAATACCTAACACGTCTACCTACGGTGGTAGTCCATTCCTCGTTTGAAAAGTTAGTTATGCAGATTAAAGATCCAAGAGGGAAAATATCCAAACTGTATGAGATTTTGATGTCCGCGTCTAAAATAGATAGTCCAACCTTTCTACAACAATGGGAATCAGACTTACAAATCAAGTTTTCACCAGTTGAGAGAGGGCGTGCCTTGCTCTCCCCGACGAGGGTGTCCAGGTGTGTCAAGGTACAAGAAAATAGTTATAAAGTCCTAACTAGGTGGTATTTTACACCCCAAAGACTTCACCGTATGTTCCCCGCTACTTCTAATCCTTTGTGTTGGAGGTGTAATAAAGAACTGGGTACTCATGCACACATTTGGTGGTCTTGTGACAGAGTAGTGCCCTTTTGGAAAGCAGTGTGTAGAGTTTTATCAAAAATGAGTGGGACACACGTCCCTGTGACCCCAAAACTTTGCCTATTTGGTTTGTATAATGATGTAAAAGGTCCAAAGAACATGAGAATCTTGAGTGCGGCTTTGCTGGCTTCTGCTAGACTCCTCATTGCAACGTGCTGGAAACAGCAGGAAATACCTCCAATCCAGAAATGGTTTGTCAAATGTGACCAGATATGTAGACTCGAACAGATGGTACATTGGGAATCTGGATCCCCACTTAAATTTGAGGCTATTTGGAACCCCTGGAGAGCTTATAGAAGGTTCACTCTAGGTTGATTATTTTGAATAAGACAATACTCAGTGTACATAGACGATGGCTCTTACATACAGCTGAGCAATTTTGAGTTCATGGAGATGAGACTTACAAAAAGTAAGATTAGAGCATCTGACTGTCCTTCCCTTGGATAAGTTCCAAGGTTAATGGAAATACTTTACGCTCCAGCTATTTGATGTACCCTCCCCACCCCCTGTTGGTTACTCTTTCCCCTTTTCTTACCATAACCCGTTTACCCATGTATGACTATTGCCATTGGTTTTGTATGTGGTTATGCAATCATTAGCCTAATTGTGCGTGGTTATCAGCTCCACGTCCTTGGTTATGTTACCAGAATATTGAAGATGTCATAGAGATGTCCTGATATGCCTTATGTCATATTGTGTCTGTATCTCAGATTTGTATTTTTTATATCGAAAGAGTCAATATGGATGTTTTATTGGCTGATAAAACAATAAAAAGAGTTTTAAAACAAGAAAGCGATTCACACCAGACATCCCAAGAATATTGCTGAACTGAAACAGTTCTGTAAAGAGGAATGGTCAAGAATTACTCCTGACCGTTGTGCACGTCTGATCTGCAACTACAGGAAACGTTTGGTGTAAGTTATTGCTGCCAAAGGAGGTTCAACCAGTTATTAAATCCAAGGGTTCACATACTTTTTCCACCTGCACTGTGAATGTTTACATGGTGTGTTCAATAAAAACATGGTAACATTTAATTATTTGTGTGTTATTAGTTTAAGCAGACTGTGATTGTCTATTGTTGTGACTTAGATGAAGATCACATTTTATGACCAATTTGTGCAGAAATCCATATAATTTCAAAGGGTTCACATACTTTTTCTTGCAACTGTAGTCCAATCATCCTGGGCTGGAATACCTGTTCACAGGTGCTAGAAGTTGGTTGACACCATGCAACACAGATGTACGGCAGTTCTCAGAAACAGTGGTTATACAACTAAATATTACTTAAGTGATTCAAAGGAAAGCAAAATCTTCAAACATTTTTCAGTTTATATAGTGAATGTTTGAGTTTGTAAAGAAAAATTTAAACACTGCTATTTTTTGGAACAGTCTAATATTCACTTTTGGCCTCATGCACACGACCGTTCCGTTTATTGCTGTCCGCAAACCGCGGATCTGCAAAAAACAGAAGCCGTCCGTGTGCCTTCCGCAATTTGCGGAACGGAACGGGCGGCCCATTGTAAAAATGCCTATTCTTGTCCGCAAAACGGACAAGAATAGGAGATGCTATATTTTTTTTGCGGGCCCTCGGAACGGAGCAACGGATGCGGACAGAGCACGGAATGCTGTCCTCATCTTTTGCGGCCCCATTGAAGTGAACGGGTTCGCACCAGAGCCGCAAAAACTGCGGCTCGGATGCAGACCCGAAAAACGGTCGTGTGCATGAGGCCTTTCTTAAATTTTTTTAGAGGGACAACACAAATTTGATATATTTTTCTTCATGTTTTCATTTGGAATAGAATGTGTAGTGTTCCTAATGCATTTGTGTGTATGGAAAAAAAAAGCTATTAGAAGGATTTTGAGCTTTATTCACTTTTTTAAAACACACTGCTATTATTTTGAACATAACTGTACTCCTGGATTTCTGTCTACTGCTTTTGCCCTATAAAAAGGCACAAGACAGGGATGCCTACTTTCTCCCTTTTTATTTTATTTGGCAGTGGAACCCCTCTTAAGGGTGTTAGGGCTGTTTCACACAAGCGGATGCCGTGCGTGACATCCGCTGCGTGAATGAGAGCCAAGACCCACTGCGGACAGAAGAAGCACGGTGCATTAACATGATCTCTGTGATCTTTTTACTACAAAATCATGGTGACAATCTTACGTCTCTGTGATTTTGTAGTAAAAAGATCACAGAGAGGCACAGAGCATTATCAATCATGTTACTGCTCCGTGCTTCTCTCCGCAACGGGTTTTGGCTCTCATTAACACAGCGGATGTCACGCACGGCATCTGCTCGTGTGAAACAGACCTTAGACATAGACCTAGATATAGAGGGCATTTAAATAAGAAAAACAGTGATTTGCCATGCCCTCTTTGCGGATGATTTACTTATTTTCCTGGAACATCTGAAATGGGACTTACTTCAATTATTTAAGTTCATCATCCTATTTGGAGGTCCCTGAGGTTCCAAGGTCAACACTGCAAAGTGTGAGCTGCTTGACCTCTCACCTAGACACCTTCTCTGGTGAGATTGCCTGTCGATAAAATACTTGGGTATAAATGTAGGAAAGACATCAGAATCTATATATGCTTTAAAGTATCCCTTCTTTAGGCCTAGTTCACACTTCAGTGATTTCCATCAGTAATTGTAAGTCAAAACCAGGTGAGGACCAGAAATACATAACAGGTGCAAATTTTCCCATTACACCCCATCTCTGTAATCTCTACTTTTGGCTCGCGTTCACTGATGTAAATCACTGACCAACTCACTGAAGTGTGAACTAACCACCTGTTTTGCCAGAGTCCAGCTCCAGCAGTAGGAAAAGTACTTACCGTATTTTTCGCCGTATAAGACGCACCGGCCCATAAGACGCACCTAGATTTTTGAGGAGGAAAATAAGAAAAAAAATATTTTTAACCAAAAGGTGTGCTTTTGGTGGGTTTTGAACTAATTGTGGTCTGTGGATGGCACTGTTATGGGGGATCTGTGGGTGACACTTATGGGGGATCTGTGGGTGGCTCTTATTGGGCTCTCTGGATGGCACTGTTATGAGGATCTGTGTATGACAGTTATGGCGGGGATCTGTGGATGACACATATATAGCATCTTATGCTATGTGTCATCCACAGATCCCCTCCATAAGTGTCCCTGTAGTGAATGACCCTCAATACAGGGCTGGGGGCCGGCATCTGCTTTTATAATGACAGCGGGGCCCGTGCAGTGACTGTATTCTACTACACGGGCCCCGCTCACTGTATAATCGTATCTCTAATAGTTAATTGTTATGTATATAATCGCATAATGAGCGCTGTGTATTACTTACAACTACAAGCACTCGCCACTCGGTAGGTAGCAGAGAGGAGAGAGGAGGGAGGAGGCAGGCCGGGAGGACAGGCGCTGGCAGCGTGAGTCATACGTCATGCGCCTGCGCCGCCTGCTTCATTCATAAAGTGGGCGGCGCAGGCGCGTGACGTATGACTCACGCTGCCAGCGCCCGTCCTCCCAGCCTGCCTCCTCCCTCCTCTCTGCTACCTACCGAGTGGCGAGCGCTTGTAGTTGTAAGTAATACACAGCGCTCATTATGCGATTATATACATAACAATTAACTATTAGAGATACGATTATACAGTGAGCGGGGCCCGTGTAGTAGAATACAGTCACTGCACGGGCCCCGCTGTCATTATAAAAGCAGATGCCGGCCCCCAGCCCCTCCTCCCTCACAGCTGATACACCCGCCGCGCGGCATCGCGGCGGGTGTATCATTGAAAACTCTGCAAAATCAGCAGCATTCGCCATATAAGACGCACTGCTATTTCCCCCCCCCCCAATTTTGGGGGGGGAGTGCGTCTTATACGGCGAAAAATACGGTAACTGTTCTGTCAGAGCTGGGCTCAGACAGAAAGTGGAGGGGGGAGGGCTGCTTTAGATGCTGCGATTTCCTGAATGGTAGCAGCTAGAAACATGCAACTGGTCTTGTTTAAAAGCTAGCATTATTCCAAGCAACAGAGGAGAAATCACTGTTAGAAATCAAGTGGGGAATAATTGTGGGTAAAACCTGCTTTTACTTTTACTTTCACTTTCAGCTGCATTCAATGCATCCCGATTTCTATCAGTGATATCTTCCCATGTACTGAATAAACTGCTGTCATTCTGGTATGTCAGCTTTCAAACAATACAAATGTCATAGCTGGTACCAAACCAGAGATTTGAACTGTTAAAGCAGCCTCCCCTTCAGTCTGGAGGAGAACAAGGGAGCAGCTGCAGATCTGAGAGACTGCAGGAGGAAAGGAAAAATAGTAAAAAAAAATATATAGAAATCATTGTAGTGACACAGATAATAAAATAATATTATTTTTACCACACAGTGAACGCCATAAAAAAATTCCACAAAATAATGCAAAAATTGCTGTGTTTTATTTTTCCCCCTAAAAAGAAAATAAGAAAGTTATTTAATACACTATATATACCCCAAAATGGTTCCTAAAAAAACTAAAACTAATCCTGCAAAAAAAAAAAAAAAAACATTCAGAAGAAAAAATTAAGAATATTATTGGTCCTTAAGGCTAAAATTAATAATGTCACTAAGGGGTTTAGTGTCCCTTGAGTTGTGAGCCAACAAGATTTACTGCAGACACATGTAAAATCTACAATAAAAAATTGACATTTTTGGGAGGGTTTTCAAAAAAAAAATTTAACGTGACTGTAAATTCCCCATTAAAAGTGTTCTGTCTGACCCAGGAAGAAGTACAACAGCATACAGAGTATGGTGGCTCTCTATCGCCTATAACTATGAATGGGTGCTACTAAGCCTAATGACTCACCCGGTCAAAAAGGAGTAAATATAATATGTAGAGAGGCTGAGCACTCTCCCAATGGACCACACAGAAACTGTTCAAAAATTATTATATTTATTACACCAATATATAGATCTAAAATTCAAACGAAATTACAATAAAACTGAATATACAGTAAAAATACTCTATAAAAATACACTTTAAAAATATGGTACGAGGTTATACAGATTAAGAGCATAAATGGTTAAATGGCGTTGGCTTACAAGAGCATAATATATCTGACTTTGAATGAAAAGGTATGTCCTGGTTATACAAGAAAATCGATGAAAATTCGATGGTAATTCGATATTTAAATATTCGACACTATGAAGATAAATAATCAACTGTGTGATGATGTTTTCATATAAATGTTCGAATTAATGTCCAGACTGGAATTAAATGTTTGCTTTTAATTTTAAAAATATTAAAATAGACAAATCGCCAGGACCGGATGGCATACACCCTGTATCCTAAGGGAATTAAGTAATGTCATAGCCAGACCCTTATTTCTGATATTTGCAGATTCTATATTGACAGGGAATGTCCCACAGGATTGGCGCATGGCAAATGTGGTGCCAATATTCAAAAAGGGTCCAAAAACAGATCCCAGAAACTATAGGCCGGTAAGTTTAACATCTGTTGTGGGTAAACTGTTTGAAGGTTTTCTGAGAGATGCTATGTTAGAGCTTTTTAACGGAAATAAGCAAATAACGCCATATCAGCATGGCTTCGTGAGGGAGCGGTCATGTCAACCTAATTTAATCAGTTTCTATGAGGAGGTAAGTTCTAGACTTGACAGCGGCGAATCAATGGATGTCGTATATCTGGACTTCTCCAAAGCATTTGACACTGTACCACATAAAAGGTTAGTATATAAAATGAGAATGCTCGGACTGGGAGAAAACGTCTGTAAGTGGGTAAGTAACTGTCTCAATGATAGAAAACAGAGGGTGGTTATTAATGGTACATACTCAGATTTGGTCACTGTCACTAGTGGGGTACCTCAGGGGTCGGTATTGGGCCCTATTCTCTTCAATATATTTATTAATGATCTTGTAGAAGGCTTGCATAGTAAAATATCAATTTTCGCAGATGACACTAAACTGTGTAAAATAATTAACATTGATGAGGACAGTATACTACTACAGAGGGATCTGGATAGATTGGAGGCTTGGGCAGATAAGTGGCAGATGAAGTTTAACACTGACAAATGTAAAGTTATGCACATGGGAAGGAATAATGCAAGTCACCAGTACATACTAAATGGTAACACTGACATGGAAAAGGATCTAGGAATTTTAATAAACAGCAAACTAAGCTGCAAAAACCAGTGTCAAGCAGCTGCTGCCAATGCCAATAAGATAATGGGTTGCATCAAAAGGGGCATAGATGTCCGTGATGAGAACATAGTCCTGCCACTTTACAAATCATTAGTCAGACCACACATGGAGTACTGTGTACAGTTCTGGGCTCCTGTGAACAAGGCAGACATAGCAGAGCTGGAGAAGGTCCAGAGGAGGGCAACTAAAGTAATAACTGGAATGGGTGGACTACAGTACCCTGAAAGATGATCAAAATTAGGGTTATTCACTTTAGAAAAAAGACGACTGAGAGAAGATATAATTACTATGTATAAATATATCAGGGGACAGTACAGAGATCTATCCCATCTTCTATTCATCCCCAGGACTGTGACTGTGACGAGGGGACACCCTCTGCGTCTGGAGGAAAGAAGGTTTGTACACAAACATAGAAGAGGATTCTTTACTGTAAGAGCAGTGAGACTATGGAACTCTCTGCCTGAGGAGGTGGTGATGGTGAGTACAATAAAGGAATTCAAGAGGGGCCTGGATGTATTTCTGGAGTGTAATAATATTACAGGCTATAGCTACTAGAGAGGGGTCGTTGATCCAGGGAGTTATTCTGATTGCCTGATTGGAGTCAGGAAGGAATTTTTTATTCCCCTAAAGTGAGGAAAATTGGCTTCTACCTCACTGTTTTTTTTTGCCTTCCTCTGGATCAACTTGCAGGATGACAGGCCGAACTGGATGGACAAATGTCTTTTTTCGGCCTTATGTACTATGTTACTATGTTACTGTTAAGAGGTTAAGAAGATTCTCTCTGAGCTGGAGAACTGGATGCATCAGACGATATCTACTCGCTTTAGTAAGTTTGCTGTTACCCCACGCAGACGATTCTGATCCTTATAAAACACTCAAACATAAATACCCTGAAATGCTCCTTCATTTGGTCAACTCATTGGAACCGGATCTTTTTAAACTGATGCTTAGAAAGGGAGAGGAGGGGGAATCAAATTCCCTGATATCTGCAGTTATAATCTAGCGAGTCTACTGTGGCACAGTATTGATTGGATTGAAGGTTCTGAACACCACTCCAGCCTGCAATTGGAATCTGACCTGGCCCACTCCTGAAGTCTAAAAGCGTTACTTTACATGAGATTTTCAGCTCTACCTTAACATAATAAAAAGTGTGCTAATAAAAAAAAACTGTGGCGGCATGGAAGACAATGAGAAAATACTTTTGGTTGCTTTTTTTGCTATCCAAGTATCTGTCTCCTTGACACCTCCCACAGTTTCATGCAGGCCTAGTCAATAAATTATTCTTGGTGTGGCAAAGTGAAGGGATCCAGAATGTTGAGGATCTTTGGAACCCCCACAAAAAGTGGTACTATTCGTCCTCAGAATTACATGATAAACATGATTTGCGGGGAGAACACTGTTTGGCCTACTATCGGGATTAGGATTTATGCACTCTAGATTTACTGATTTCTGATTAATTTGACCTACTCATAGGCTCTTAGACCGAAAGTCCCTCTTACTAGTTCATGGCAGTCTGCAAGATGTGACCTTTAATAGAGACAGTACTCGCTTCTTCAAGAGCTGGGAGGATGTTTTCCCATGCATAGGATTATCTGCTAAGATTTTGGACAGATTAGCTAGAATTCTGAAATCCGGGACTAGTGAAGTGCGGAGAGAATCACACTTTAAACTTATTCATAGAGTAATCTATGGCTTTAATAAACCTCACCGTCATTAGCAGGAAGAGAAAATTACTTGTTGACCCAAATATAATTTTAAACACTCCAATCTGACTCACAAGATATTGTCATGTCCTGCAACAGTAATATATTTGTTATATTACTGTGCCGGTGAAGACATAAGTGCTCTTGTTCCACTCACAAGATTTTAATTTGTTGATCCCTTTTGCAGTACATGTCCTTTTGTTGGTAGCTAAACGGTGCTTATTGTCTCACAGGCTTCATACAGGTGTACCATCTAGGCATACTACAAAGAAGAGACAAACTTAGACCAGTGGTGGCGAACCTATGGCACGGGTGCCAGAGGGGGCACTCAGAGTTAGGGCCGTTTAATATGGGAGGAGGGAGATTAGTATCCAGCCTGGGGTATCTTGTACTCTTATATGCTAACCGGCCTATTAGGCCACTGTGTCATATCAGAAGAACTTTGTTAGTATGTATATGAATGTGCTTATACACCTGGAGACGTAAAAGACATATGTATCATCAGGGCCGTCTTTAATATTGATTGGACCCTGGGCAAAAATTTACTTGGGCCCCCTGTATCCCGCCTTCCCACACCTTAGCAGGCAATCACACCCTCCACCACAACACACACACAAAAAATCCACACACCTGGTAGAGTACAGTGAATGACTGTAAATACTTCCAGTTCTGAAGACTCCAGCGGCTCAGGATCAGTGCTCTGGGCAGCTGGGCTCAGGCTGGAAGTGGGCACCGTTCTGCAGGAAGGAGACCAGGGCTCAGTTCACCCTAGTGTTACAGTGCACCCCACAGTATGCAGTATAGCACCCTACAGTATACAGCAACCCACAGTATGCAGTATAGCACCCTATAGTATACAACACAACACAGTATGCAGTATAGCAGCCAACAGTATACAGCAGCCCACAGTATACAGAACTCCACAGTATACAACACCTCACAGTATACAGTAGAGCACCTAACCGCATACACCCAAACTATACACGATACAGCACCCCACACTATACAGTACAGCAGTATAGCACTCCACAATATACAACACCCACAGTATACAGCCCCCACAGTATACAGTACAGCAGTATAGCACTCCACAATATACAGCCCCCCACAGTATACAGTACAGCAGTATAGCACTCCACAATATACAGCACCTACAGTATACAGCCCCCCACCGTATACAGTACAACAGTATAGCACTCCACAATATACAGCACCCACAGTATACAGTACAGCAGTATAGCACTCCACAATATACAGCACCCACAGTATACAGTATACAGCCCCCCACACTATACAGGCCCCCACAGTATACAGCACCCCAGTATACAGTAGTTTACAGCAGATTAGCATAACAGCCCCTGTCACTTTTTTCTGATGTAATCTTCACAAAAAAAAGCTCCACAGTTAAGGCAAACTTCTCCTGCAACACTCCTGGTAGAAAGGAGATTAATGACCTCATAGCCATGTGACCAGTAATATTGCTAGGTTACTGGTCACATGGTGATGATGTCATCTAAGGTCCTAGAGAATCACAGCTCTCACAGTACGCTGCCTGGAGTGGCGGCAGGCATGGCATGGCAGCACCGCGTGTGTAGCTGACAGCCTGGCACCCAGGGCAGTGGCTAGCAGGGCTCAAGAGGCAGCTGCCTTGGGCCCCCCAGGAGCAGTTGGGCCTGGGGCAGCTGCCCCTTTTTCCCCTTGTTAAAGATGGCCTTGACTCAGTGAATCCAGCTATATGCCCCAGTGACTCCAGGTTACGCACTGAGGTCAGGTCAGATCCAATTTATAAGTTTCACTTTGGGAAAATGACTTTATGGACAGTTTTAGACAGCTTTGGTCATCAGATTTGTCCCTAGTTATGCCATTTATTTATGGTTTGCTCAAACTGAAAAGGGCCCCCGCCCGGCAGTGTATTCTGTGACATCACCGGCTCTGATGGGTGGGCTTTAGCACTCCCCTAGCCGTATTACTGGCTAGAGCAGCGCCAAAGCCCGCCCATCAGTGCCGGTGACGTCACCGGGCTCCCTGAGCAGCCGGAAGAAGAGGCTTCTTTGCTCCTGCAAGGGACCTGGTACGTCACCGAGTCTAAGAAAACTTCACTTCCGGCGAAGAATTTCCTATAAAAACACGGGGCTTCAGAAACATGTGGAAAAAGTAGGACATGGATGTATTTTATATGTATGTCTGTCTTGTACTAATGGAACAAAGTCCTCAATCCCGGACAACCCCTTTAATTACCTACCTGGGGTGACCGATCAGCTGGTTGAAGGAGTGCTGTGTACTCTTCAATGTTTACCTGCACACCATCTAGATTGTAGAGGCAGTACACTGTAATTATACCTTCCTCTCTCGGTCACAGTTAATTACACTGAACGTCTGCTACAATGTAGTGCAGCCCCCAGAGCCAAGGTTTGCGGCCTCCATCTTTATAATTTAGCCAACAGAATCAGTGGCCTGTCTTGGGGGGTGGGTAATAATTGAGCCATAATGTAGTCATGATCAGACCATGACAAGGAACATATCGGACCTCAACTAAGGAAGGGAGCAAAGAAGTGGAAGCCAACAGTAGATCTATTCTGGAATAGGCCTGGTGAGAGGAGGAAAAATAGGTGAAACCTCTTTTTACCCTGTAGAGTTCTCCTATATACAGGTCCTTCTAAAAAAATTAGCATATTGTGATAAAGTTCATTATTTTCTGTAATGTACTAATAAACATTAGACTTTCATATATTTTAGATTCATTACACACCAACTGAAGTAGTTCAAGCCTTTTATTGTTTTAATATTGATGATTTTGGCATACAGCTCATGAAAACCCAAATTTCCTATCTCAAAAAATTAGCATGTTTCATCCGACCAATAAAAGAAAAGTGTTTTTAATACAAAAAAAGTCAACCTTCAAATAATGATGTTCAGTTATGCACTCAATACTTGGTCGGGAATCCTTTTGCAGAAATGACTGCTTCAATGCGGCGTGGCATGGAGGCAATCAGCCTGTGGCACTGCTGAGGTGTTATGGAGGCCCAGGATGCTTCGATAGCGGCCTTAAGCTCATCCAGAGTGTTGGGTCTTGCGTCTCTCAACTTTCTCTTCCCAATATCCCACAGATTCTCTATGGGGTTCAGGTCAGGAGAGTTGGCAGGCCAATTGAGCACAGTAATACCATGGTCAGTAAACCATTTACCAGTGGTTTTGGCACTGTGAGCAGTTGCCAGGTCGTGCTGAAAAATGAAATCTTCATCTCTATAAAGCTTTTCAGCAGATGGAAGCATGAAGTGCTCCAAAATCTCCTGATAGCTAGCTGCATTGACCCTGCCCTTGATAAAACACAGTGGACCAACACCAGCAGCTAACATGGCACCCCAGACCATCACTGACTGTGGGTACTTGACACTGGACTTCAAGCATTTTGGCATTTCCCTCTCCCCAGTCTTCCTCCAGACTCTGGCACCTTGATTTCCGAATGACATGCAAAATTTGCTTTCATCCGAAAAAAGTACTTTGGACCACTGAGCAACAGTCCAGTGCTGCTTCTCTGTAGCCCAGGTCAGGCGCTTCTGCCGCTGTTTCTGGTTCAAAAGTGGCTTGACGGCACCTGTAGCCCATTTCCTGCACACGCCTGTACACGGTGGCTCTGGATGTTTCTACTCCAGACTCAGTCCACTGCTTCCGCAGGTCCCCCAAGGTCTGGAATCGGTCCTTCTCCACAATCTTCCTCAGGGTCCGGTCACCTCTTCTCGTTGTGCAGCGTTTTCTGCCACACTTTTCCTTCCCATAGACTTCCCACTGAGGTGCCTTGATACAGCACTCTGGGAACAGCCTATTCGTTCAGAAATTTCTTTCTGTGTCTTACCCTCTTGCTTGAGGGTGTCAATGATGGCCTTCTGGACAGCAGTCAGGTCGGCAGTCTTAACCATGATTGCGGTTTTGAGTAATGAACCAGGCTGGGAGTTTTTAAAAGCCTCAGGAATCTTTTGCAGGTGTTTAGAGTTAATTAGTTGATTCAGATGATTAGGTTAATAGCTCGTTTAGAGAACCTTTTCATGATATGCTAATTTTTTTAGATAGGAATTTTGGGTTTTCATGAGCTGTATGCCAAAATCATCAATATTAAAACAATAAAAGGCTTGAACTACTTCAGTTGGTGTGTAATGAATCTAAAATATATGAAAGTCTAATGTTTATCAGTACATTACAGAAAATAATGAACTTTATCACAATATGCTAATTTTTTGAGAAGGACCTGTATTTGCATGTTGTAATGATTCAAGAGTATGAATTTTCTCTTGGAGGGGGAAATTGTTAGGTCTGGAGTTGACTTATCTAAAGAATGAGATAAGACAGTATTAAAGTCTCCTATCCAGTAAACCTTATGGTCATTGAAAGCGTGTATTTATTTATTTATTTTTTGAAATAATACCAAATGTCTGAATTCGGTAAGCAATAAATAATATGTAATGTGTTAAATGGCAGAAGAGGTAGGGGTCACTCCAAGGACTAGTTGGACTTTTAAAGTCATTAGAACAGTAAAGAAACATTGAAAAACATTGCAGCAAAATAAAGTAACATGAGACCAGTAGACCTGCAGTGATCCAGGGGTGACAGGTAAGAACTATACTCATCAACATCCCCTACATGAAATTTGGCAGTAAGTAATCCAATACCATAAGACACATGTTGAGTACAACTGACTAATAATGCCAGGAACATTGTAAAATAAATATTAATAAAGAACAACAAGATTAATATACCTGTATCTTTAAAAACTAATCAGCATAGAGTCTCTACATATATGAGTGCGAAACTGAACATTCTGGATCTATAATGTAGTGAGATAAGACCATTTGAGATGTTTAGTTCAGGGCATATCATGGGACACTTAAAATTCAATTCAGAAGAGAGATTGTATGGTACACGTCCCTTTAAGTAGATAAATCATGAAAAGCAAACGTAGATGGGGAACTTCAGGTCTTACCAGCAGTAAATGATTCAGGTAAAGGTGTACATCTAGAGGAGCCATGAGGAAGGCCAACCTGTGTCCAGATGCAAATTGTTCTTTGAGATAGAAAAGCTCCAGCAGAAACCGCATCAATCGGAATCCCCTCTGCTTCCAAAACATGTCTACCTTCTGCCAAAAATTTTACTCCAATAATCCTGTAATTGTAAAGCAAATGGGATGTTCCATTTATTGCAGATGCTTGCTTTCTGTGGGTCTAATGTAAGTGGACAAAAGGAGCTGTGTTTTTTATGAGGGTAGAGGGGGCTATATCTGCAAAAAGCTGGACTTCAGTTGGCAAGCCAGGAAGTTTGTATAGATTTATAGCAACAACTAGTAGCTGGCTTCTGAGTTCCGAATAGTACAATTTAAGCATGGCATCTCTAGATAGATCTGGGTTGATAGGTCTAGCTAGTACTCTGTGGATTCTATAGTTGACCGATTTGTAATAAAATTGCGGAAAAAAGGTTTAAAGCTGGCTATCTGAGATTTGTTACATTTTCAGGCAGCACTCTGACAGACACGCAGCTTGCATCTTCTGCTTCTATTCTCCAGGTCCTCACATTTCACTTAATCTTAGCAGATAGCTCATTCAGTTTAGCTTTATCAGACTCTAGAGTATTTATAATTTCCTCTGTTTTGTGCTCCATCTCAGCTGTACACTGTCCTTAGTCTCCTATTTGTTTGGCCATATCACTTACTGCAGCAGTTCAAACTCAAACCGTGGAAAAAGCAGAGTCCGCCGAAAACAGATTGTTGAAGTTGTTTTGCTGAGGCTGAGCATCTGGCCAATGAGTGGACAATGGGAGACGTTGAGTGCCTAGGGGTGTAATAGGGGTGTAATAGCTGTGGTTGTCGGAGCTGCTGGTTGGAGTTGTAGAAACAGCTCAGGAAGTGTACTTTAAATTGAATTTTGACTGCCTTTGGAGAGTCCACGGCTCTTCTTAGACATGGTTGAAAATAGTAGAGACAGGTGTAGGAGTCAGATACTTCAGTTAGTTCACTTGATTGGGTGATAATTGGCAAAGAATTTATAGCAAAGCACACATCATTCCTAGCTCCATGTATATGCCTATTACTGATGGTAATCTCTAAAACCTCCTATGTAGAGAGCTCAATGAAAACATGCATATAAAAATAGAAAGTGTAGCCAGGCATCCTCTTACAGTAATATCTGCGTATGGAACATTGCTTGGAATCTGATGCTATTAGATTTGGGGTAAAGGCACAGATGTACAGAGAAAAGTAGACCACTCTGAAGTGGTCCAGAAAAATTGGAACTCAGTTTGTTAAAAGGCTTATATTGCTTGAGGAGAAAGCAGTGTAGATTGAGAGATGAATGTTGAAATAGCTTGAAATCTTAGGTGCAATGTTACGAATGGACACAAGATGGCAGGGATGTATTGTAGTCAGTTAATATAGTGAAGCAATTTTATAGAAAATATTCTTTTTCTTTGTCTTGAGAGATCGCAATAGTAAGTTGCAAGGTCCCCAATAAGAGTAAAGCAGAGACAGTGTGCACTAGTCTCAGAAATAGGCAGATGATCAAAGTCCGTTGTGTTTCAGCCCTAGCTTCATCCTGAGCCAGACTTGAGAATGTCACATGTCGTGAGAGAATGGCATCAATACCGCCACGCCACCAACTCAGTCCAGCAGCAGGTAATAACCTTGAGTGGTGTCCCAACCAGTCTAGAGTGAAGTAGAAGATACAGCTGAGGGGTGAGTTGCATTAATTGGATGTCGCTCCATCAGGTGTGCAGTATAAGATGGCAGCTGCAGCACTCTAAATTTTGAGGGCTCTGGCCTCAGCATGGTAAGTAGGCAGCAAAGTTCTTCCATCTAGATTACAGTACAGAGTGGTATCAAAAGGTTCCAGATGGTGGGGAACTATCAGGCAAGGGCTAGGAGTCAATGTTTGAAAAGTTGGTCTTGAAATAATGTTTAAGGATAGTCTCAGACCATGAGTTAAAGGGAGACAAGTCTGCTTCCTTCTTCTACCAGGCCACATGTAAAGATTGCAGCAACTGGACTATGGAGAATTGAAAATGTGATTTGTACTGTTCACTTGATGGTAGGACATCAATATTCTTATCCTGGGAAACCCCTTTAATGTTTCCACATACCAAGACATTTTGGACAACTGTATGCTTCCAACTTTGTGGGAACCGTTTGGGGAATGTCATTTTCTGTTCGAGAAAAACAAAAACAGGGCATGCTTCCCGTGGTGTTACCATAGACCCAGTGGCGTACACACAATCCATGGGGCCCTGGTGCAAAAGTGATCCATGGGGCCCCCTCCCCGTCGCCGCCCACCCAACCTCCCTCCACCGGCCGGCCGCCCGCCCTGCTCTGTCTGCTACAGGACATTTAGTAAGCACGGTAGTACAGATGGGGCTAGGAATAGGAACGTTAAAGTTATTATAAAAGATTTAAGCAATAAAGCAGTGAGTGAGCGGCGGGGCCGGAGTACAGTGACTGCACCGGCCCCGCCGCATTTGCATGACACCGTCCCCCTCCCACAGGTTTAGCTATGGTATATTAGGGCATCTGTGGATGACTTACATGGAAAGTAAAGGCTGAGCGAAACTGATGCATGGATATTGGTGCAATTCTGAGCTACTAGTCTATATAGTACATAATGTAGGCAGCCTACATTATGTACTATATAGACTAGTAGCTCAGAATTGCACCAATATCCATTTACTATTACTGCCAGAACATGTTGGGTGTAGTAGTTTCAGTCCAACTGGGCAGTCAGAGGTTGCAGGCTACAGAAATATAGCAGTGTTAAAAGCCATTGATAGGCCAATGAAGTATTTACCATACCATATTATGAAGGCAATACAGACACAGTAACATTGCCCAACTCTCAGCCCCCCACTCTGAGTCTGAACTCACCAAACCATAAATGTGGTGACATTTGAGCAATTATGAAGACCTTTTTTTATTTTTTTTTTACAAATCTTATCTTCATTGAATCCGGACGGTCGGCGGTCGGTACTCGGCACCAGCTTCTTCGCGCGCTCCCTTCTCCCTGCTGCATCTTAGCGTCAGTGTTGTGCGCAGCCTAGGGGAACGTCATGTCCGATGCGGCCGCCCAACAGGAAATGAGGAGGCGAGCCGCACCGGGAGGAGACTCAGGGGGGGGAGGAGACTCGGGGGGGGGGGGGGGGGGGAAGGAGACTCAGGGGGGGGGGAGGAGACTCAAGGGAGGGTAGGCCTGGCCCAAGGGAGGGTAGGCCAGGCACTGCCGCACAGAAAATGCAACACTGGGCGGCGTGCCCGGGTTATTATACAGGCAAGGCAGGCGCAGCAAACACAGTACTATTGCAGGGCGGGGCCAGGGGTCCACAGGCGGCCGGGCCCCCAGGAGTGCCGGGCCCGGTCGCAACTGCGACCCCTGCATGTACGCCCCTGCATAGACCCACGGTCCATGGAAAACCACTGATCTGTAAATACACAGAGTCAATGGATATGTAAGCTGTACGTGTGAAAGAGTCCTAAATATTGGTTTTATTCCCAGAATAGCCAATAAATTAGTTGTCTGGCACAAAGGAACGCTGAGGAAAGAATGGTTTGCCACATACACTGCATGTTAGAGAGTTATCATACCAAACGCAAACCTTATACTGGGAACTTTGCATCTCAAAATTTGTATATATGTTTTATATACTTACCCAGGGCTCCAGACTAAAAAATTTTTATCAAGGAGCCATTGGCTCCTAACCTGAAAAATGTAGGAGCCAAATTAAAAAATTTTGTCGCCAAATTTAAAATACATATAATTACGGTATAATAAAAAAAAAAACACATGTCTTACCTAGGCTTGTCACGATACCAAAATTTTGACTCGATTTCGACACCATAAAAAGTATTAAGATACTCAATACCTTGTAAAAAAAAAATAAAACACCTAAAAAGCCGCGTGCATTCCACATTTTATGGAACGTCTAGACCCTAATAGAACAGTCCTAAACTAATTTCTGTCGGAACAATGTGACAAAAAAATTGCAAATTGCACGTTGTTTTTTTTTCTGTTATAGCGTTCACCGCATAGGAGCTATTTTAAAATATTTTAATAGTTCGCACTTTTTTTTTTTTTGTCTATATATTTTATATGTAAAATTGGGCAAGGGGGTGATTTAAACTTAATATATATATTTTTTTTAACCTTTTTTTTTATTTGACTTTTTATTTAATACCTATTTTCCCCCTTAGGGGATAGAACCTGGGATCTTTCATCCCTTGTCCTATAACACCTGATAGATCTCCATCAGGGTGAATAGGACCTCACACTCTCCATGCTGCCCTGTGCATAGTACACACAGCAGCATGGAGCTGACTATTGCAGCCAGGACTTCAATAGCATCCTGGCTGCCATGGCAACCAATCAGAGCCCCAGGCTTCAGGCTTCCACTACTGAGGCTCCAATCGTAACTGCCACTGCACCACCAATGATAATACTGGGGTTGGGGGGGTGCTGTGCACTGCGCCACCAGTGAATATCGTTTATGCTTAATACAAACTCAGGCTGCTCTGCCGGACATATTCCATACCCGGCCTCTATGACTGCGCTCTGCGCAAATATCGTTTATGCTTAATACAAACGCAGGCTACACTGCTGGACATATCCCATACCTGGCACCCAGCCTCTATAACTGCGCGCTGCGATCTGCCGCTATTAACCCCTCAGGTGCACCTGAGGGGTTAATAGCGGCAGATCGCAGCATGCAGTTATAGAGGCTGGGTGCCAGGTATGGGATATGTCCAGCAGTGTAGCCTGCGTTTGTATTAAGCATAAACGATATTCATTGGTGTCGCAGTGGCCATAGCCCCTCCCCTCCTCCTCCCTGCTATCAGCCCATTGGTGGCAGCGACAGCAGCGGCACAGGGGGGAGGGACTGCCTCCTTCTCCCCTGTACTGTGTTGAGAAGAACATGGCACGCGCTGACAGCAGCGCGTGCCATGTCAGTTTGTGAAACCGGCAGAGCAGCGGAGGGTCTAGGCGCAAATGGCAACAAGACTACAAAGTCTTGTCGCCATTTAGCAATTCTAGGTCACATTTGCGACCATTTTGGTCGCCATCTGGAGCCCTGTTACCCCTTGGTAGGTGCTGTACATTTACATCAGCACTGTACGCCAACAGCCAGGAATGGAGATCACTCAGTTCCCGGCTTTTTAACCTTTCAGATGCCACAGTCACAATTGTCCAAGGCATCTAAGTGGTTAGACATAGGGAGGGGCTCACCCCAATGTGACTGCAGAGTGTAAATTGATTTCCAGGGTAGCGGGGGGCTTAAAGAAGGCGCCCAAGATCTAAGATTAGTGTTATCCCATCAGACCTTAACCTGCAAAACAAAAACAAAAAATGGTATAACCCTCTTCCCGACAAACAGCCTATAAGTATGCTGGATGTTTAGTCTTTTTATATGGCGCCCACTCAGAAGCTGAGCAGGTGACATAGCTGCCGGGTGACTGCTGCTTTACATAGCAGACACCCAGTAGTAGAGTCTGATCGGCAACAACTTTGTATGTCCCCAAAATGTCTGCAGTATTAACCCCTTCCAGACCCTGCCATTTTTCACCTTAAGGACCAGGGCATTTTTTCTTTATTCGGCATTTCAATTATATGTGGTATTAACTTTGGAGCACTTTTACTTATCCAAGCTATACAGAGTTTGTTTTCTTGGGACACATTGTACTTCATGATAGTGGTAAATAATTTGAGTCAATATGTTTCACCTCTATTTATAAAATAAAAAATAAAAAATTGTCAGAATTTTTTTAAAATTCAGCTATTTTCAAAATTTGTATTTCTCTGTTTTTAAGATGGATAGTGATACCTCATAAAATAGTTATTACTTAACATTTCCTTTATGTCTACTTTATATTGGCATAATTTTATATTTTTAGGATGTTAGAAGGTATGGAATTTCAGAATCAATTTTTAAAGGAGCAATTCAGTTCTGAAGTCACTTTGAGGAGCTTATATAATATAAACTACCCATAAATTAGCCCACTTTGGAAAACTATACCCCTCAAATTATTCAAAATGGATTTTACAAACTTCTTTAACCCACAAGAGTTAAAGGAAAATAGAGGCAGAATAAAAAAAATAACCCAGCGTGTGTGAGTGTAAAAAGTAAGCCCTCTTATTATTATGCCATGCTTCCTGGTTTTAGAAACACCCTACATGTTGCCCTAATCTTTTGCCTGGACATACAAAAGGGCCCTGGAGTTAAAGAGCCCCATACACATTTGAGGCCCAATGTGTTGATCTACACATCTTGTGCTCACAACTGTAAAGGCGCTAGGGTGAAGTAATCAATAGAACCCCCGAGAAGTGAGCCTATATTGGAAACTACAACCCCAATGTATTTATTAAGGGGGTGGGGGGTTTGAGCATTTTGACTCCACAGGTGTTTTGCAAAAATTTATGAGCACACCATGCCCTTTAAATTGTTAAGTGGGGTCTACTAGGTACGAAATGCCATAAATGTGGACGTAAACTGCTGTTTGGGTACACTGCAGAGTTCAGCAAAGACCATTATTTGGCTTTTGCTGCGTGTATTAGGTTACTTTCACATTAGCTTTTTTTGCTGGATCAGTCATGGATTCAAACTCAGCACAAACGATTCCGTCACAATAACACAACCGTCTGCATCCGTTATGAACGGATCCTGCTGTATTATCTTTCAAATAGCCAAGACGGACCTGTCATGAACACCATTGAACGTCAATGGGGGACGGATCTGTTTTCTACTGTGTCAGAGAAAATAGATCCGTCCCCATTGACTTACATTGTGAGTCAGGACGGATCCGTCTTGCTCCGCACAGCGTACAGAAAAACACTGCTTGCAGCGTTATTCTGTCCGCGATGGGGATGCAATCAAACGGAAAGGAAAGCATTATGGTGAATTCCATTTTGTTCAGTTCAGTTTTGTCCCCATTGACTATGAATGGGAGCAAAACGGAAGCGTTTCCCCCCCGCTCAGTGGCGTACTGCCAATTTAGGCAGACCACGCCGTTGCTATGGTGCCCGGAGCACATGTAAGGCTCCGCCTGCTACCTCTTCTCTGCACAAGACACAGAGACAGTTTATTCATTCATATATGGGGCAGTGAGGCGGTCCATGGCCCGCCCACTTGTGTTCTCCGTCCTCCAGCTCCAACCTCCCCCCTCCCTGTCTGCGTCTGCTGCATTTCACACTGGCTAATCAGCTTTTGGCAACGCAAAGATCCTGCTGCTGATTGGCCAGTGTATTGCTGGAAGGCAGCATGAGCAGAGCAGGCTCACACAGAGGCATGCACTCGGCGACTGGCAGTTATCCTCTGCGTCTGCGCTCACGTGCTGCCCGCCATCTGCCTCATCAGTCAGTGAGTGCAGCCCCCCTGGCCCAGACTGAAGGACCTCTCCAGACCAGAACACAGAACCCGGCTGCGGCTAGAACACAGTAGTGACAGACAACCCCTATAATGCCCCTCAAAATGCCCGGGCACCTTACTTACCTCATTCCCCGACACCCGCATTGCTCTTGATGCACACACAGCCGCCACTGCCTCCCTCCCGTCACGCAGATGAAAACATCCAGCGACATGGGGGGCAGTCAATAGCAGGTCACGATCGGAACGAGCCTCCCTAGCATCGCGGGTGACTCATTTCCAACGCGGCCTGCTATTGGCTGCACCTCCCGATTGGGCATAAGTATTATCTGTATGCGGTGCCTGGGCATTTTTTTTGGGGGGGGGGGGGGGGGCATATTAGAGGTTAGATAGCCCATTTAACCCTTGGGATAACAGAGGTGTTTTTTTTTTCGTTTTTGCGTTTTCTTTTTTCTTACCTATCGTCCTTGAGCCATAACTTTTTTAGACAAGAGGTAGGTTGGGCCAGGGGTGGGTAGTGGGCGGGGTTAGTGGGCCCAATTCAGAATTTTGCTATGGGGCCTAGTGATTTCTATGTACGCCCCTGCCCCCGCTATTGAGATCCTAGGGAAAGAGAAAGGGCAAGTGTGAAAGTATCTTTAGGTTAGGGGCACCATATTGCTATTGAACAGCCTCTGGGACCAGTACAGACATTTTCTGACAACCATAGGTTTATTTTTCTCTTAAAGGACCTATGTCTGGACTAATTTTTTTTTTGCAAGATGAGTTTGAATCATCATTGGTTCTACTTTGGGCTACATACAACTGTTTGATCACTTTTTATTTAGCTTTTTGCGAAAGAGGATAGAGAAATGGCAGTAACTCTGCTATCGCTAAGTATGTCGTTATTGCGGCGAACACCAGGTAGGAAAAATATGTTATCTTTATTCTGCTGGTCGGTACGATCACAGAGATACCGATTTTATATAGTTTTTTTTATATATATTTTACCGCTTTTACTCAATGCATTTTTGTAAAGAAAAATCATGTTTTGCATCACCATTTTCTGAAAACCTAATTTATTTTTTATTTTTCTGAGAATGGTCTTGTTTGAGGGGTTATTTTTTGCGGGGTGAGGCGACAGTTTTATTGGTACAATTTTGGGGTACATATGACTTTTTGATCGCTTGGTATTACACTTTTTGTAAGGCAAGGTGACCAAAAAAATTTTTCTTTTGGTAGAGTAAAACTTTATTTTTTTTACAGCGTTCCACTGACGGGGTGGATTATGTAATATTTTTATAATGTGATCTTAAAGGAGGCAGCGATAACTAAAACTAATATGTCTTTTTTAAGTTTTACACCGTAAAAGCATTTTTAGTAACATAGTAACATAGTACATAAGGCCGAAAAAAGACATTTGTCCATCCAGTTCGGCCTGTCATCCTGCAAGTTGATCCAGAGGAAGGCAAAAAAAACCTGTGAGGTAGAAGAAAATAAAAAAATCTTGTTTTTGTGTTGTCATTTTCTGAAAGCCGTATTTTAGTCTTTATTTTTCTGGTATTTGTCTTATGTGGGGGTTCTTTTCTTGCGGGATCAGGTGACGGATGGTATTACATCTGAGGCAAAAAAGATGAAAATGACTCTTAACGGTAATTACATTTTCCATATAGCCTTCACAACGGCACCAGCAGCAGGAGGATATCCCGCCTCCCAGGGACAGGAAAAAACATGGAGACCAATAATTTAAAAGCCCCCTCCCCTTTACCTTCTCCGGTTAGTAACCTAGGACACGGAATTGATGCAGAACAGAAAAAACTTTATATAAACAATAAAAAAACAAGATAATAAACATCCGTTCATCAAAAAATAACAATTTTGTTAAGCAAGGGAGGGAAAAAAGTGGTGCCGTTGTGGAGGCTATATGGAAAATCCAATTAAGAGTAATTTTCATCTTTTCCATATGCCTCTCTAACGGCACCAGCAGCAGGATTAACAGAGCAAACATCCTCTAGGGTGGGACAACCGCAGAAAAGACTTTACGTATAAAGGATAAGTCCTTGTTATATTTAGTATCGGTCTGAAAAAATTGGGTCTCAAAAAAGTAGATTAATTAGCCCAGGTAGCAGCCTTGCAGATTTGATCAAGGAACGTTGAGGCTAAGATTTTAAACCTTTTGGAATATCGACCTCTTTCTGAGAATAAACCAGACAAATGGTCATTTTTATCCAACGTGCAATGGTTGCTTTACTTGCTGCCTGTCCTTTATTTGGACCCTGAAACTGGACAAATAAATGGTCTGACTTCCTTAACTGCGCTGTGGATTGTAAGTATATATATATATATATATATATATATATATATATATATATATATTATTTTTTTTTATTCAGGAAAAATAAGGACATAACCAAATGTACAGTAACATAAATGAGATTAGCATGACAAAAATAAGTGTTCATAAAAAGTCAGTATCATGTCATACATTTCTCATCCATGAATTAGAATCTATCCAGTTCTCTCACCGACATTCTTATTCCTTCCCATTTTCTATTTTCGAACCCAACATCTCCCCCCCAATACCCAACTGAAACCTCGACTCGCCGACTGGTAATTCCCAATCAATATCTATTGCTACTTGAATGCAACCCGAAAATTCCTTTATTCTGTCACCAAATTTCCCAAAGTTCTCCTCAATTGTTCCTTCAAGTACCATTTGGTATCTCTGAAAGGTTTCATCAATTCTGACCGTTCCTCTGGAGTCAAAACGTGAACTATAAACTTCCTCCACTTATGAAAGAAATTCTTGGTATTCCTTTCCTTATTCTTTTCTGTGTCTAACCTATCCATGTAGAGGATGTTTCATCGTACCAATAGCTTCCTGCAATGTAGGAATGGTGGGGTAAATCCAATGTCTGAGTATCGTTTTCTTCACTGCTAATAAGAATAAATGGATACCTTTCACTGGTGTAGACTGAGTAATCTCACCTTTTTGGTCAAAAGGTATATAATGAAATATGCAGTGTAGCAGTGTTAAGTGCAGTGCAACACCCCATATTCGTTTTATATATTCAATGGTTCCCTCCCATAATGACTTCAGATTGGGGCAGTTCCAAAGACCATGTAGCAGGTTAGCTTTGTGCTGATTACATTTCGGGCAGCTCCGAAGAGAGTGTGCAGGGGCATGTCGAGAGCGTACGTCGCCTTGTGCAGTATCCTAAAATGCATTTCTCTCCATGTCTCGCTACTAATCGCTTGTCTCACCCGCTCCATCCCCTCTCTTAATCTAGCTGTCACCGATTCCTCCCCTAGTTCCACTTCCCACCACTTAAACATAGATTCTGCCAAAGGGGTAGATTGAACATCTTGGATCTTCCTATATGAGTCGGATAGGGAGGACTGTGAGAGATCCCACCAAGGCCTCAAACCAGGACAATCTCTCCGGCTCTCCAAGTGTCACGGCTTGTGCCAAGCAATAGGATTTTATTTGACAGTGTGGGAGAAAATGAGAGCCGGGTAACCCATATTTGGCCTGAGTGTCAGGTCATGACAGGAGTTCAAGTAGAATAATTGCAGCACACAGCTTGTCTTCTTACTTATTGAATTTTATTTTTTAATTCTTAATTTTGTCATCATATGACCAAGTTCCAGTGTACGTTAAACAGCTCAAGTATACAAGTGAGATAATGACCAGCACATGACAGGAGTTCAGTCCCCGTTGACGATAGTATGTGTTTCACAAAGGTGATTCCTTTATTCTTCCACAGAGCAAACATCTGTGAATGTCTGCCCTCTGGAAAAGCAGGTAGTAACCATAGAGGCATATGTGGTGCAATATACATCGGTAACTTCCCTTCCACGCTGCCATAGTGTCCCTAATCAGGGTATAATGCTTAATAGTCAGGGGGCGTCCCGCAATCTAGTATGCATAATTGCCACCAGGTCCCAAGGGGTCACCAGTTCCTTCTCTAGTGGGGTGTTGGAAAAATGTGATGTTCCTTTGATCCAGTTCCTCACATGCCTAAATAGGGAGGCTAAATTATATCTCCTTACACTTGGCATTTGTAGCCCACCTTCCCACTTTATCAAGCAAAGTTTATCATAGGCAATTCTCGGCCGCTTTCCTTGCCAAAAACGAGTGAAAGCCTCTGAATCCTGTTTACGTCTGCATGTGTTATCAGCAGAGGGATAGTCTGCATTGGATATAGTAATCTGGCGAAACTAACCACCTTTATCAGATGGGCCCTGCCAAACAGAGAGAGAGGCAATTTAGACCATCTTTCCGTTTCCACCTCTATTTTCCTTATTAATGGTTCGTAATTCAGCTTATATAAGGAAGATGGTTATCGTCCTATTTTAACCCCTAAATACGTCAAGTAGTGGGACATCACCTCAACTTTATTAGAATCCAAAGGTGCTATTGATTCCTGAGGTGGGTCACGGAGATATAGAAGCTGGCTCTTATTCTCATTTAGCCGGTAGCCTCTCCATAATATGGAGGACCTTTCAAAGATGTCTAGCTGAGGAGTCCATGAATATCAAGATGTCATCTGCAAAGCAGATGAGCTTAGTTTTCTTCTTACCTACTGTTATCCCTTGATACATGTCTGATTGAATAAAAAAAACGAACAAGTGGCTCCAATGCCCAGTTGAAAAGTTGGGGAGATAAGGGGCAGCCCTGCCTCATGCCTCTACCAAGCCCAAAGGTCTCCGACAAAAACCCGGTGTGCTCACCCTCGCCTGGGGATGTCTATATAGACTATTCAAGAAGGATCTGAACGGTCCTGTGAGACCGAAGGCATCAAGGGCTCGCTGGAGCCACCGCCAGTTCACATTATCGAATGCCTTCTCGGCATCGATGGACTGCTAGCACTGTCCGGATATTCGTCACCGAGGCACGTCCCTTTGTGAACCCTACCTCGTGGGGACCTATTAAATCAGGCATATAATTTGCAAGTCGGTTCATCCTCAATTTGGTCAGTATTTTTATATCTTGGTTGATTAACGAAATTGGCCTATATGAACTAGGCGAGGTTAAATCTTTGCCCTGTTTGGGAATAAGTTTAATGTACGCCATGTTCCCAGAAGTTAATATGTCCCCGCCGTTTAAACAGGAATTGAAGATGGCCACTAAGGTCGGGGTGATCTCCTTATGGAGAGCCTTAAAAAAATTCTAGAGTAACTATCTGGGCCTGGCGCCTTCCCCGTTTTGAAGGATTTGATGGTGAGTTGGACTTCTCCGTAATCCGTTTATTGAGATGTGACAGCATTTCTTCCGTAAACAAGCCAGCGTGTCAGAACGATATGCCTTTAAACCTTTTCTAGCTGCCACTAACTTAGAGCGGAGAGAAGGTCCTCCGCTCTAGCAGAATCATAATGATCCTGCATATACAACTGAGCAAAAAATTTGCTGAAACACTCCGTGATACTTTTAGGATCCGTGAGTTTTCCCCCCGAATCGTCTATAATACTTTTAAAGCCTGGGCCCGGGTCATGTGATTTTGTTAGGTTAGCTAGCATCTTTCCTGCCTTGTTGACAAATTTAAAATAGGGACAAATTTGTAATCTAGGGACAATTTTGTTTTTTGCTCTAAATAGTGAGAGTAATTATGCTGCGCTGTTACCCACCGCACCTTATTGAGGTCTGTAGGGTTCGCTAGAAAGGATGTATAGGTGCTATGAACCTCCTCCGTAGCTTGTTGAAGCTGAAGTTGTGCCTTTTTCTTTTTTGCCGTGGTGTAAGAAATTATCTGACCTCTAATGACCGCTTTTGCTGTCTCCCATAATAACGAGTGGTTGTCCCTATGATCCTCATTATCTAAAAACTCCCACCACCAGCCTTTCAATCTATCGATAAAGTCTTCGTCGGCGATCAAATAGTTGGGGATTCGCCATAAGTAGTCGGTACCCCTCGGGACACTTTCTGGTAGCGTTAGGGACACCGGGCATGGTCAGAAGTCACCATGTCCAAAATCTCTGTTGCCTGAACTCTCCCCATAAGTCACGGTGAGACCAGAACGTAGTCTAATCTGGACCACAACTAATGAGCGTGCGAGAAGTGAGTGAATTCCGTTTCGGTTAGATTAAAAAATCTCCATGCATCTACCAAGTTAGTGGCAGCTAGAAAAGGTTTAAAGGCATATCGCCCTGACACGCTGGCTCGTTTTTCTTTGGTGGCCTGCCTAGTCTGCCGACTGTCTTCCTCTATATCATGGACTGCATTAAAATCTCCAGCTACCAGAATCTGGGACTTGCCCTCTTGTAAGATCACCAACTCCAGGTCCCGAAAGAAAGAGCCCTGCGCCGAGTTAGGACCATACACCTTTAGTATGTTTAACTGGCCCGCGTCGGTGTCCAGTTTTACTGTCAAGAGTCTCCTCTTCTCATCCCTATCAGTAGACAGGACTTCACAACTGTCTACCCTTTTGTGTATGAGTAAAAGCACTCCCGCTTTTCTACCATCTGAGGGAGTGCCCAAAACCCGCCCCACCCAGAGGCGTTTCATACGCCAAAAGTCCGCCTCCTCCAGGTGCGTTTCCTGTAGCAGAGCTATGTCTGCATTCATTCTTTTAAGATGTTTAAGAATCATAAGCCTTTTCTGGGGGGACCGTAGTCCCTTTACATTCCATGTGACTAACTACAGAACTTTAGGGGCATACAAATTTAACAGCAGCTGCATCCTGGAGGAGGCTGGTCACCTTCTAGCATTCAGTATCCCATCCCAGGGTTACACACCGGTACCACGGCCAAGTTCCAATATAACAATTCCCTCCCAAACATTAACATGAACATAGTTTTTCGTCTCCTTGGATTGTGTCCACCAGCTTAAAGTCTGTCTGGACTTCTCTTTTTTCGCACCGAACTGGTCAGGAGAGCTGGTATCTCATAAACCAGAATCTACCATCATAGATCTCACTCTGCACATCAAAGATCTCACTCTGCACCACAGATTACTTGGTGACTTATCCCCTCCCCGACCACAAAAGCCAGCAACACAACATCATCGATCAGTGTTCTCATTCCCTTCCCACCCTCCACCTCTGAAAACAGCATTTCTCACCCCCTCCTCTTAGGTTCTTGATTCCACGGACAAGTGGCAAAGAATCCTCGCAAAAGTGGTAACCAGTCGTCAGCAGAACAAATTTTGAGGTAGAGGTATCACTCCAGGCTTGTAGCAGGCGATCGGTCTCTTCCTGGTGAACGTGGAGAGCCCCCCAGAGCTCGCGTAGGACCGCTCCCGCGCGGAGAAGGGCGGCGTTCTACCGCCAGGACTTCCTGAGATATCTGCTTCATTTAACGCTGCATGAGCGTCGTTGGGTGACAGGTAAGTATCCACTCTGCCATCTCGTCTGAAGACTCAAGATAGCCGGATAGATGAGGGCGAACTTGATCTTCTTATGCACCAGCTGTGTGCAGACGCTGGAAAATGCTCTCCTCTTCTTGGCCACTTCTATGGAATAGTCCCCAAAAAGTAAGACACTGTGTCCTCTCACCTTGAGCAGTTGGTTAAGTCGCCGATACTTGAGCAGGAGGGATTCCTTGTCGGCGTTGTTAAGGAATTTAACTATCGCCGGTCGAGGTCTCGACTTGGGGTCATCTGTATCTGCGTCTCTCACAGGGCCGATCCTGTGGGCCCTCTCCACCGTCACCGGGTCTTGGATCCCCAACGCTTGTGGCAACTCCACTGAACAGACATGTGCTAGCTGGTGCACTGGGATGCTTTCTGGGAGGCCAATGATCCACAGATTGCTACTGCGGGAGCGATTTTCCAAATCCTCCACCTTATCCCTCAGAGCCTGATTAGAGCGCAGCACGTCTCTGACCTGTGTGTGGGCCTTTTCCAGCTCATCTTCAATGACACCCACTCTTTGCTCCAACTCTTGTATGTGCGCTGAATTTTGGGCCACCTCATTCTGCAGCTGTTTCAGAGTATTGGCTATCGTTGCTTCTAATGTGGCTTTTATATCTGGAGCCAGTAGCTGTGCGACCGCAACGGCCATTTCTTTGCAAGGCATCTCCAAACCCTGAGATTGTTGAGGAAAATCTGGCCGTGCACTTCTGGGGTCATCCACATCTGGTGGGTGGGTGTGGGCTGGGATGAGGAGCGTGTTGCTCTCAGTCTTGCGTCAGCCATCTTGCCCTTCTGTAGTGCTGCAGGCTCTTGCGGCTGGAGAGGAGATTCTGTGTGCAGGGAGCCGCTGCGCACAAGGTACCGTTCCATGAATCTCCCGGCAGCCCCAAGAGGTAAGATGTCGGGGTATTAGCACCCAGGGTCTCGGCAAATCCCCGCTATATGTAGCCGGGCAGACGGAGCGCTGTCTCTGTGCCTCCCTACATGTGCGCGCCGGAACTGGAAGTCGGATTGTAAGTATTGTAGACCACACCTCTTGACATCTAGATTATGGAATTTTGACTGTCTAGAAGAATCTTCCTGAGGACAAAAGAAAGGTAGGGAAACCTCTTGCTGACAGTGGAATCTAGAAAAAAATAAACTTCGGTAAAAAGGCAGGAGAATGCTTCAGGACAATTCTGTCATCCAGGGCTTACACGAAAAAGTCCGAATTTCTCCTACCCTTCTGGCTGTAGTAATAGCCACTAAAAAGGCACTAAATGGATCTAATAAGCCAGATAAAATTAGGTTTAGATCCCAAGGTGGAACTAAAGAACGGAAGGCAGGTCTGATTCTATAGGCTCCCTTTATGAATCTCTTTACTATTACTCTATTTCTGCCACTTTGATGTCTAGGAAGGCAGATAGGGCACCTATCTGTACCTTTAAGGTACTTACTCTAAGACCCATGTCTAGGCCTTTCTGAAGAAAATCCAAGATGATTTTTATATCTGGAACCATGAACGGGTCCAAGGAACCTGCAGAAAAATCCAGAAAAGCCTTCCAGGTTCTACTATAGGTTGTTGAGGTAACTGGTTTCCTGCTCTTAAGCAGGGTAGTAATCACTGAATCCGAAAGGCCCCTTTCCTTTAAGATGTCGCGTTCAACATCCAGGCCGAGAGGTTGAGGTACGGCGAGTTCGGATGTATTACCGTACCCTGCAGAAGAAGGTCTGGAACCTGAGGAAGACGCCATAATCCCCTTTTGACAGTTGAACCAGGATCTTCTTAGCCAACAAGGAACCACCAGGATTACTTGACAGTTCTCTTCTGCAATTTTTGCTAGACATCTGGGAATGAGAGGAAGAGGAGGGAAGGCATACAGAAGGTCCTTTGGCCAAGGAGCAGAAAAGGCATCCACCAGAAAAGGTGTGTCTTCATAGGACAGGGAGCAGAAGGGAACTATTTTATTGTCACAAAAACATCCAGAATCGGGGATCCCCATCTTTTGCAAATCTGGTCGAAGACTTCTTGATTCCGAGACCATTCCCCTTCTCTGAGGGTCTTTCTGCTCAGATAATCTGCTAGGACATTCTGATCTCCTTTTGGGTGGACCGCCGAGATGGAAAGATGATGATCTTCTGCTAACCTGAAAATTCTGGCCGCTATGGACGCCAGAGTTCTTCTCTTTGTTCCATCCTGCTTGTAGATGTATGCCACAGACGTGGTATTGTCTGACAAGATCTTTACATTTTGATTTCAGATTTTCGGAAGAAATCCCCTCAGAGCATTCAGGACTGCCGTCAGTTCTTTTACGTTTGAGGAGGATCTGGTCAAGGCTATGTTCCAAGAGCCTTGTATCACCTCTTGATCGCAGTGTGCTCCCCATCCTGAGCCACTCGCATCCGTGGTGATGACTACCAGGTTTTGTTGTCTCGCCAAGGAACCCCCTGGTTTAGATTCTTTTGGATATGCCTCCAGTAAAGGGAGCGTTTTACACTAAGAGGGATTGAAACTTTTTTGTCCAGGGATGACTGACTTCTGTATCAAGAAGAAAGGACTAAAGCACTCTGACATGGGCCTGAGCCCATTTATCCGCTGGAATAGTTGCAGTTAAAAAGCACAACACTGTCAAAATGTCTCTGATTGAGACCAATTTTTATTGCAGACACCATTGTATTTTCTCTACCGAGACAAGTTTCTTCTCTTGAGGAAGAAATGAGGTCATCACGTGGGAATCCAGCTCTATCCCTGAAAAGTTTTTACTGTTGCAAGGCTGGAGATTGGATTTTTCTGTGTTTAACATCCAACCTAAAGAGGTCAAAGCTTTTTTCACTATTATGAGCTGATCCAGAAGAATCTGTTCTGTTTTTGCCGCAAGAAGAAAGTCGTTGAGATACTGAATTAATAAGATCCCCTGTTGATGGAACTGGCTTGAAATGTCCGCTATAATTTTCGTAAATATACTCAGAGCTGTAGGAAGGCCGAAGGGGAGAGCTTGAAATTGTAAGTGTTGGAGTCGACCTTGAATATACAGTTGTGCTCAAAATTATTCAACCCCCACTGAAATTGAGTGTTTTGGCCAGTTTGACATTGATTTTGATCATTTCAGTCATCTTGTTTACATTTAAATCAAAGAGGCACTTGTAAGTCAGACAAATATAACATAACATTTATAATGAAATAACCACAAATGTCTTTTCTGTGCTCACATCATTATCAGTTTTATTCAACCCCCAAGTGACATTCAATCTTAGTACTTAGTACAACATCCTTTTCCAGTTATAACAGCTTTTAAACGTGAAGCATAGCTTGACACAAGTGTCTTGCAGCGATCTACGGGTATCTTCGCCCATTCTTCATGGGCAAAAGCCTCCAGTTCAGTCACATTCTTAGGCTTGCGCGCTGCAACTGCTTTCTTTAAGTCCCACCAGAGGTTCTCAATCGGATTTAAGTCTGGTGACTGCGATGGCCACTTCAAAATGTTCCAGCCTTTAATCTACAACCATGCTCTAGTGGACTTGGAGGTATGCTTGGGATCATTGTCCTGTTGAAAGGTCCAACGTCTCCCAAGCCTCAGGTTTGTGACGGACTGCATCACATTTTCATCCAATATCTCCTGGTACTGAAGAGAATTCATGGTACCTTGCACACGCTGAAGCTTGCCTGTACCTGTAGAAGCAAAACAGCCCCAAAGCATGATTGACCCCCCCCCCCCCCCGCCATGCTTCACAGTAGGCAAGGTGTCCTTTTCTTCATAGGCCTTGTTCTTCCTCCTCCAAACATAGCATTGATCCATGGGCCCAAACAGTTCTAATTTTGTTTCATCAGTCCACAGAACACTATCCCAAAACTTTTGTGATTTGTCCACATGACTGTTGGCATACTGCAGTCAACTCTTCTTATTCTTTGGAGACAGCAAGGGGGTGCGCCTGGGAGTTCTGGCATGGAGGCCTTCATTATGCAGTGTGCGCCTTATTGTCTGAGCTGAAACTTCAGTACCCACATCTGAGAAATCTTTTTTCAGTTCCTCAGCAGTCACACAGGGACTTTTCTCCACTTTGCGCTTCAGGTAGCGCACAGCAGTCGAAGTCAGCATTTTCTTTCTGCCACGACCAGGTAGCGTTTCAACAGTGCCCTTTGCCTTGAATTTGCGAATGATGCTTTCTATGGTGTCTCTTGGTATGTTTAACATCTTTGCAATCTTCTTATAGCCATTGCCCTTCCTGTGAAGAGAAATCACCTCTTCTCTTGTCTTCCTGGACCATTCTCTTGACTTCACCATGTTTGTAAACACACCAGTAAATGTCTAGAAGGAGCTGAGTATCACAGTCCTTTTAAATCTGCCTAATTGGTGCTTATTATGCTTGATTGCTGATCCTTGACATCCACAGGTGTTTTCAATACCTAATCGAAAACACTTGAATGAACCTCTGTTCTTAAGAGTGGTAGTCTTTAAGGGGTTGAATAATTGTGTCAATGAAGAAATCACAAAAAAAACATTTAATACTGTATTACAAAAACAATTGATGTCATTTTAGTTGCATTTGGTTCTTTAAAAAATCCTTGTAAGATTTGATTCTGAACACAATTACAAATGTACACTAAATTCCCTAAAACCCTTTACAGCATTGGGGGTTGAATAATTTTGAACACAACTGTAGACAGCTAACCTTAAAAACCTCTGGTGATCTACATGGATGGGGATGTGATAGTAGGCGTCCGCCAGATCTAATGTTACCATAAAGCAGTCTTTTGTTAAAGGGGTTGTCCAAGTTATATTTATTGATGACCTATTCCGAGGAAAGGTCATCAATAAATGTAACTTGGACAACCCCTTTAAGAGATTTATTGTTGATTTTATCGTTTCCATCTTGAATTTTTTGTAGCTTGCAAACTTGTTCAGGCCTTTTAAGTTTATTATAGCCCTGTGAGTTCCGGTTTTTTTACAAGAAAAATCAGAACGTAGAATATTTCCTTTTCTTGATACGATGGTACTGGAATCAACACATTCTTTTGTAAAAGGAGAATATTCTGGGCTTCCAAGAGAAGATGTTTTTCTGGATTTAAGGTTTCGTTTACCATAAACCTTTCTGGAGGGTAGGAGTAGAATTCTATCCTGTAACCTGACTTCTTCAATCTTCCTCCCACTGTACTGTACTGCTGGTGTAATTTGTTAGACTGTCTGGCAGATTTATCCTGGCTGAACAGGAAGCCTTTTCCTCTGCCTCTGGATGTCTGCCAGCAGTGCAGTTTCTTTTTTTTTCCTGGTCTTGCCTGCCCCTCCTTTGCATACAAAAGGATTTACACAGAAAAAAATATTTAGATTCCATGGGAAAACGCTTTTTCCTGTCTGAGGCTGTCTCCAAAATATCATAAAGAACAGGCCCAAAACACCCGTCCCCCTCACATGGGATGCTGCAAAGTCTGGATTTGGATGTTGCATCTCCAGACCAGGATCTTAGCCATATTGTTCTTCTGTCCGAGTTAGATCTAGCTGCCAGTTTAACCACATCAGCGGAGGAGTCAGCAATAAAATTTGAAGCCTGTTTTAGGACCGGTAAAGAAGCTAGAATATTTTCCCTTTGAGTACCTGAGGTTAGGTGCTCTTCCAATTGAGATAACCAAAGGGACAAAGCTCTAGCTGTATTGCTTGTGGCAATCCCTAGTCTAAGAATAGCCGTGTTTGCCTCCCAGGACTTTTTCAAGATGGACTCACATTTTTTATCCATAGGCTCCCTCAAAAGTCCTACATCCTAAAAGGTTAAAGAGGATTTCTTTGAGATTCTTGCTACTGGAACATCAACTTTAGGAGTCTTGTCCCAGAGAGCAGAATCCAGTTCCTCAAACGGATATTTCTATTGATCAATTTAGAAATCCCTGATCTTTTTTCTGGATCTTTTAATTCATTATTTATTAACTTCTTAATTGTGTCATGTACTGGAAACACCCTCCTCTTTTTTCTCCAAGCCCTTTAAATAATTGATCTTGGATCAAATGCCTTTCTTTAACGTCTTCTACATTAACGGTGGCACGTAAAGTTTTTAATAAGGCTTCAGACTTTTAAACCGGCCTGCAGCGCTATTTTCGGGGTTCCGGCATCATGTGACCGCGTCACGACTCCGGACACGCCCCTTGTGATCACGTGAGTGGCCCGGCAGGCCCGAAGCGCTGCTTCCTCTCCTGTCCAAAGCAAGAGGAAGGCTCGGCCCTAGCCTTCCACAGATGAGGGCCTGATGCTCCTGCCTGCTGATCCCACTCAGCCATTAGAGCCCGGGGCTGCCTGAATCCATGCAGGACTTACATCAAAGCGCAGGTAGGGAGATAAGACAGCTTCCCTCCCCCGAGTACTGCTCTCTGCTACAGCCCTCCTGAGACAGACATTCTCAGGGCCAACATACCAAAAGCTGAGCGTCTTTCCAAGGGCAGAGAGAAAAAAGCGACCCTTCTGTCTGTGAAGGTTTCCATCCATCTGGGGGACATGAAACAACTGGATGCGGTAAAGGGGAGGGGGCTTTTAAATTATTGGTCTCCATGTTGTTTCCTGTCCCTGGTAGGCGGGATATCCTCCTGCTGCTGGTGCCGTTGGCGTATGGAAAATTGATGTTTTGGCATAGTATATGTATATAACAGTGTGGATCATTTTATATTTTTATAGAGCTCGTTACGGACGCGGCAATACCTTATATGTCTATATTTTTACAATTCTATGTGTCTTTATTATGGGAAAGGGCCGTTTTTTTTTTACTTGAAACTTTTTTTTATTATGTAAAAACACTTTTTTCACTTTTTATTTTTGTCCCATTATGGGACTTCAACTTTTGGGGGGTTTGATTCTCTCTACAATGCATTACAATACATTGTGTATTGTAATGCATTGACTGTTAGTGTAATACACTGACAGCCTGCCTATGAGACCCAGCCTCGTGGCTGGATTGCATAGGCTTTCATAGAAGGCAGGCCTGATACCTGTGTAAGGCATTGGGCTGCTGTTGGGTCTCCAGCACAGCAGCACAACCCCATGCATGCTGCAGTCAGAGTTGACCGTGGGCTACAAGGGGTTAATGTCGGCAATAGTGTATTCACCAATGCTGGTGTATACAAGCAGAGGCTAAGCTGTCAAGAACAGCTGGACCCCTGCTGATCGAGCAGGCTCTGCTCCTGCACCCTCCCAATCAGAAAACTGTACGGCGCTGGTCCTTAAGTCATGGCCCGTAGGTCCCCTACGGTTTAAAATATAAAATAATTTAGCCTGTACTGTAAACGGCGTAACAGGAAAAAATTTAAATAAAAAGTCGAAATGGTGGATCTGCTGTTTCTCAGTCACTTCTCCAAAAAAATTAATAAAGAGCGATCGTCACACACATGCCAAAATGGTATTTTAAAAAAATTAACTGCCCTGTAAAAAATTAACCCTCAAACAGCTCTGGAGCTGTAATTATAAAGTTATGGGGATCAGAATATGGTAATGCCAATAATTTTTTATATTTTTTTCTTTTCAAAGTTTTTAAAGGCAAACTACAAATTGGCGTGGTATTAAAAAGCAGGAAGTGCTCAACCCCATATGCAGTGGTGCATCTATACCAAGGGGGGGGCAGATCCTGCACTTGTGGTCCAATGCTAATGGCAATCCCCAGCAAAAATGTATACAATGGATGATGCCTGCAGCGGACCACAAGTACCACAATGGACATCCTACACAGGATAGTAAATGTGTGGCTGTGATAAACAGTAAAAATAATATAACAAAAACAAAGACAGGTGCTCTCTGCGGTCTTACTAACTCTCTAACTGGTGTAAAATTGAGAATTAGCCAACATATCCTGCTTGGAGGACATGTTTGAGCCCGAGCACAGCGCCAAGGTTTCTCAAGTAGCTCAGAACCTAACACTAAACCTACCTGGGCCATATGGGCAATACTAGGAGCCAGTGGGCGAATTACAGGAGCGCAAGGTCCAACTCAAAGCAATCTCCCAGTAACCTCCAGCATGTGACCATGCATACAATGGGAGGAGGCAGAGAGCTCCGAGCCCCACCCAAGACTGGCTGATATAGCCCGGGCCTCACATGTGCACCAGAAATGCTGCCTGTGGATGGAAATAAAGGCACATTCAGACTAGGAGTTTCTACACCTCCCAAAAATTAGTATTTTGAATTTTTGGGAGGTGTAAAAACTCCTAGTCTGAATGTGCCTTTATTTCCATCCACAGACAGCATTTCCATCTACAGGTTTAGCATTAGGTCCCGAGCTACTTGAGAAACCTTGGCGCGGTGCTCGGGTTCAGCCATGTCCTCCAAGCAGGATATGTTGGCTAATTCTCAATTTTACACCAGTACGAGGGTTAGTAAGACCGCAGAGAGCACCTGTCTTTGTTTTTGTTATAAAATGTTAAAAGGAAAATAAAAAGTGCTGCGACGGGAGGGGTTAAGTGGTTAGCTCGACCTTGGATAAACAAAGCAATCATTACACAGGATAGAAGATAATGAGGCGGCACTCACCCAGCAGTGATAAATCCAACGATCCTTTATTCAGGTCGGGTCAGCGGCCTGAAGAGGCGCAGTCTTGCGCGAAACGGCCATCACCGCGGTGTATGTATGATTATTGTCCGCCCCTGCACGCCCTGACAGGCAAGTGCTACCTGTATCCCAGATGAAATTAAGGATCGCTGGATTTATCACTGCTGGGCGAGTGCCGCCTCATTATCTTCTCCTATCCTGTGGAATCGTTTGGTAGCTAGCTTTTGGAATTGCACCACCTGATTGCAGCTTTGTTTAGTTGCGCTGGTGTCTCTGCATCTGTGTTACCCGTGCTACAGGGAATGACCAGGGGATTTAGGCTGTGCCGCCCAGCCTCTTCGTTATTTACAAAGCAATCATTACATTGGGCACTATGTCTGAAACTTTAAATATCATGAATTATACTGTAAAAGCACTAAAGAAAACATGCCTGAGCCACTGTGATATATTTGGCGCATTAGTAAATTTGCCCATATTGTCTGAACTACAAGAACAAAACATGTACTTTCAGAAATGAATATAGCATAAGGATGTGACAAACATACAAAGAAAGTATAATGCATTTATTATTTCCATATGACAAGATAAAATATGCCAGAATGTACAATTTTAATAAATAGATGACATATCCAGAAGACACGCCAACAAATTTGAATGTTATAACTGAATCAAAACTACATAAAAAAATCATATAAACATGATAGTGCTTAGATGCATTATTAGGCCTCTTTCACATTGCTGTATTCTGCATCAGTATTTAGAAGCCAAAACCAGAAATAGATCCAAAGAATGGAAAAGTTGTAAATGTTTCTATATGGCCAGTTTCAGACGAGTTAATGCCGTGAAATGCTCTGTGTGGGAGAGAGAATTCCCATAGTGAACTCTGCTCCTTCGACCGGACATAACAGGATTATAATGATTTATAAACGCTGTGTGACTCCACTATAATGAGTTGCACATTATAGGCCAACAGTTCACTACGGGAATTCACTCATCTGGAACTGGCCTTATAGTGTTGCTCTCTGTTCCCTTGCTGGTTTTGGCTTACGCAAAATACTGACCAGAATGTGGCCTTAAAGGGGTTTGGCAATAGCCCCAATCTCTTTTTGATGTGGCATACAGTACATCCATATGTCCATCACGCAGCAGGAGGTGCCCATATAAGGGATGTGTAAACACCTACAATCTTTGGGCTCTGTGACCATAGAAAGCAAGATGGATTAATCACATCACCACTTTGTGCTGTTGCTGGATGGATTCTCTTCTGCGCATGCGCTGTCCAGTAAACTGACCTGTACAGCTTAAGCACAGAAGAGGATCCGTCCAGGGACAGCACAAAAGCGGTGATGTGGTCAATCTTGCGCCCTATGGATGCAGCGTTGGAGGATTGTAAGCGTTTACAGATCCCTGAGTGGCTGATGTATGTAAAGTGACCAAATGAGTGGGGGCTATTGCAAATTGGTCAATTAACAAATTGGTCAACACCTTTAAGCTGCTTCTCATCCAGCCCCGTGTTGGGGTATCCATCTGTATGAAATCTGTAATGTTCTCCCAGTCCATGGTTGTGATTATTGGTTCATGAGCCGCTTTTACTGCTGTTGTTAACTGTTGGATCGATATTGCTGCCTTCATATATCACCTTCTTTTTAATGCCATCTTGTACTATTTTTTGCTGAATCCTCAGTTTTGCATAGTTGTATCTACAGTATAACCTAAAATAAAACCAAAACCCCATAAACCTATTTACATCGGCATTGTCTATTCAGCAGTTATCATGTACAGTGTGAATACATATACACTATGGGGGGTCATTTTATTACACTGAAATACACCTAAATTAGGCGTATTTCAGGCGCAGATGGCGGTGCATCGCTTAGTTGCGCGACTATCTGTGACTTCTCCGCACTCACGCCAGGTCTCAAATTGTGGGAGGGGAAGAGGACGGGCTGGCATTTTCTACGCCTCGGAAGCTGTCTTATATTTAGAATTGGCGCTGGATGCACCAAAGTTATAAAGAGGCCTGCACCTCTTCATAACTTCGGCAGATCCACCGCCAGCAATGGGGATTTATTAAGACCGGCATCTAAAACTCCAGCCTTACTGAATGTTCCCCTATGACTTTAGTAACCTACATAAACAGCAAGTCATATATCATAGCACTATGAGGCTGTCCCATCAGGGAAGGCTGCCCCTGCAAGCACCCCTCACATAATGCATGCAGCTCTATTCTCCAATTCAGCGAAGATAAATGGTGACGAAAGGAAAAACTTACCAACTGCCCAAGGTACTAAGAATGAATCCACCAGCTGCCAAGTCACAAGAACGTTTAACTCTGCCTGTAAAAAGGAAGGAAACATTTTACGCTTTAAGGGCATATAAACACGGTTTAAATTCCACACTGATTTCAAATCTGCCACAGGAGCGTATACAGGTGAAACTCGAAAAATTAGAATATTGTGCAAAGTTCATTTATTTCAGTAATGCAACTTAAAAGGTGAAATATATGAGATAGACTCATTACATGCAAAGCGAGATATTTCAAGCCTTTGTTATAATTTGGATTATGGCTTACAGCTTATGAAACCCCAAAGTCACAATTTTTCAGGTCCCCTTTGCTCAGGGGGTATGGATTATTTGCTGACTAGAGTGTGACACTTTGAGCCTAGAATATTGAACCTTTTCACAAAATTCTAATTTTAAGCTGCATTAATGCAATTCCTTTTAATTTGAATTACTGAAATAAATGGACTTTTGCACGATATTCTAATATTTCGAGTTTCACCTGTATATGTACATGGACTAGCCCCACAAAATGGGCTAAATCTGCGGCATGCAAACTGTAAAACCATGGCAGAGCTCCAAGGGTCAGCCTTAGATTCTGCAGAACATCAGCAGTATGCCGTGGATGCGGTCCTGGAACACAGGGCAAGAGATGTTGGCCCCTCGTCTTATTCTACAAGTAAAGGAGTTTCCTATAGAGTACAACCCCATTCCATACGCCCCTTAGGAGGAAGGTCCCCAGTTTGTGAGGCCCTTCTATGGTAATATTCTTGTTGCTCATCTATAATTTCACTTACTTGTTGCTAGAAAATGTCCAACACCAATCACCAAAGAGCCAACAGATCCAAACAGCACAGATTCACGTGCACATGGTACCTTCTGAACATCCAGGATCCAAAGCAACTTAAAGGACTAATAGGAAAAACAACAATATAAAGATTAAGTGGGTGTTCTGGTTACATTAGTGGCATTTACACTGACAAGTCTTTTCCTTTCAAGTTCCTGTTTTGCTGTGACAACCAAGAACAGCAGGCCTATCCAGTACTACAAAACTGATGAAGGCTCTGTTCCAAGATTCACACTACTGCTCCACTTACTATATTTTTTGGGGGGGAAGTGGGGAAAAATGCCCCTGCGTCTTATGGGGCGAATACTAACAAAGCGCTTTCATTATGGAAGCTCTTCACTAGTACCGGAGGACCGGGAAGCGGTTTGTACTCACCGCTTCATGGTCCTTGGCTGTCAAGTTTGCGCATAGTGTGAGGGCGCGCTGTGACCTCACGCTGTGCGCACCAGTTCAGAGCACAGCAGACGGAGGAGGAGGAAGACAGAGCGCGGGCGGTGAGAAGCAGCGGCGTCCGGAGCAGGTAAGGTAAGTGATTTTTTTTATTTTATTTCATATGAGGCTGATGGGGCTTAAATATCACTTCTGGGGGCTGGTGAAAGGAAATGGGAGCTGATTTTAGGCTGCTGAGTGGCTGCTGGGGTCTGAAGAGAGGATGTTGGGGGCTGATATGAGGCTGCTGGGCTCATATCTGAGGTCTGATTGGGGGTCATTCACATTGGGGTCTGAGCTGAGGTCTTATTAACATTGGGGGTTTGATTGGTGGTCAGATCTGAGGTGTAATGAATTATTATTTTTCTTATTCTCCTCTAAAACCTAGGTGTGTCTTATGGGCCGGTGTGTCTTATAGGGCGAAGAATGATGATTACACTTAATCAGGTTTTCCAGACCCCACGACAGGACCACAGAGAGAGAGAGGATTCGCCCCCAGAAACAGGAAACATACAGAATAAAAAGGTGGAGCCTCTCTTCCCCTTCAGTGGACTTCAGAGCAAGAGAGGGACTCCTACCCTAGTTAATCAAGTTTATCATATACCAAACAACATACACTTTTTTTTTGCCACACCCAGTGCTTATAAGAAGGAATAAAAGTAAGAACCCAGGACCTCCAAAAGGTATTATATGGCCAATCTACTAGACCAGTGGTCAGCAACCTGCGGCTCTAGAGCCACATGCGGCTCTTTAGCCCCCTGATATTGGCTCTTCCAGGTGCGGGCTCACATGTACAGTGCGATAGCATTTTCGTTGCCCGTAGCAAAAATAGGTAGGAGGGTGAAGACCAGGAAGCGGTGAAGGCTCTGTACTCTGTTCCTGGTCCTCGGTTGTAGGCTGTGCAGGGCTGCGCACAGTGTGAGGCGCTCTGTGACGTCACTCTGTGCACGCCAGTTCACAGCACAGCCGACAGCAGGAGGAACACAGAGCGCGGGTGGTGAGGAGCAGCGGCATCCAGGAGCCGGAGAGGTAAGTGCTTTTTTATTTTATGAAACTTGGGGCTGATCTGAGGCAATGAGGTGATGAGAATCATAATGGGGGATATGAGAGGCATCATGGATGATGAGAGGCATCATGGATGATAATGGTGATGATGAGAGGCATCATGGTTGATAATGGGGATGATGAGAGGCATGGGGCTCTTATCTGAGGTCTGATTGAGGGGGTCATTTACTTTGGGGTCTGAGCTGACATCTGATCTCAGGGAGGTCTTATTAACATTGAGGTTCTGCTTAAGTGCTTGAGGCATAAGGTCACTGACTTTTTGAATGTTCGTATTGCGCTTCAAACAATACCTTCATGGGAATAGGGGTTCTAAGTTAGTCTCCAACCTTATTAAGAACCAAATAAATAAATCCTTTATTCAAGCCATCAAATCAGCCTCAGGCCCCCGACTTATTAATACTCCAGCGATAGCTCAGGAGTTTTGCTCCTTTTATTCAAATCTGTATAACCTCCCAATACCCCTCACCAGCCAGCAAATCGAGACACGCACGTCGGAGTTCCTTAGCTCTATTAACATCCCAAGAATTTCTGAGGTCGATATACATCAGCTGCTTCAACCGTTTACAACGGAAGAGGTAGAAAAGGTTCTAATGTCTATCCCTTCAGGCAGGAGTCCCGGACCTGACGGTTTTCCAAGCTCATATTACAAAAAGTATACAGATATTTTAGTCCCACATTTTATCACGACATGCAATCTCCTCCTTACAGGTGGCTCTCTGACCCCACAAGCCTAGGAAGCGCACATAACGATTATCCATAAAGAAGGGAAGGATAAGGAAGCATGTGGAAGTTACAGGCCGATTTCACTGCTGAACACCGATTTGAAGTGGTGGGCTAAACTGCTTAACAGCAGGATGTCAGGGTTGCTCCCTGGGCTTGTGGGTGAAGAACAGGTAGGTTTCGTTGCAGGTAGAGAGGGTAGGCATAATATCAGTAGAGTCATACATGCGATCACCCACGCCATCAAATCTAAGTCCCCTCTTGTACTCCTGGGCACAGATGCGGAGAAGGCGTTCGATAGGGTTAGCTGGGCCTATATGGAGAAAGTACTACAAGCCTTTGGCTTCCCTGAAGGCCTCATCAGAGCTATCTATACTCTATACTCTGCACCATCTGCGAGAGTACTAGTCAACGGCACCCTATCGAATGCCTTCCAAGTTAGAAACGGTACTCGTCAAGGATGCCCATTATCCCCCACCTTGTTTGTACTCACCCTAGAGACGCTTCTTCTTAAGTTCCGCCAATCCCCCACGATCAAAGGAGTGAAACTAGGCAGATTTACTGCTCCTGATGATTTACTGCTCCTGTTGTCAAATCCTGAAGAGGCTTTGCTGGAGGTTATGCAGATTTTCGAAACTTTTGGGGTTATCTCAAATTTTAAGATAAATTTCGATAAGTCGGAGGCCCTTGGCGTTTCCCTCCCGGCTGTCCTGCGTACTAAGGTCAAAGCCCTCACACCATTCAAGTGGCCTACACAAGCAATAAAATATTTGGGGGTGATGATCCCGATGGACCCCAAGTTGTTGTTTAGTCTTAATTTCCCCCCGCTACTCTCCAAAGTCACCTCTATTCTCTCTAAGAGCAGCTCTCCTTTCCTAACCTGGCTAGGCAGGAAAAATGTCCTCACCACCTACATCCTGCCACTGATAATGTACACCTTGAGAGCCCATATCGGTACCTGTTAGTTTCATTAATAAACTACAATCCATCATGAGCAGTTATTTGTGGGATAAGAAGCGCACTAGAAAGTCCTTTCGCCTTCTTTCCCGAAGAAAGAAACATGGGGGTATCTCCCTCCCTGACCTATCAACCTATATACAGGCTATTAGTTTGGAAAGGTGGCTTAAACTGGCCAGACAAGAGACATTCTGTATGCATGTAGATTTAGAATTGGCACTGTTGGGTAAGGAATTGTTCCATAGGTTATGGACACCTGAGAGGACAGGAGAAGGGAACAAAGTAGATAGCGTACTCACCAGAGGAATGCTGCATATTTGCCATAAGTCTTTGGTCTTAACATCTGCTCAGGACAAGATTTCTCCCTTAGCTCCTATCTCAGTTATCCCCACACTACTGTTCCCACAAATTAAATCTCCATCAGACATTTGGCTATCAATGTCACATCACAGAATAGGAGATTTGAAAGGGTTACAGATCACTTCCGACTTCTATACTGCCCTCTCGGGTGTACCTGCCCTTGGTAAAGATTTCATTCAAAGAAATGACTTTGAGAATGCTTGTAGGCAGTTTATGATTTCCAAATTTACCCCTCTCCCTGATCCATCATGGTTGGAGAATTATGTTCTGCTGCCAAATTTACCTCATAAATGCACCACCCTCATTTATAGGCAGATTCTAAGTGAGAGCTATTCTAGCGTACCGCCCTGGGTTGCTGAGTGGGGAAAAGAACTCCACCTTGAATTTAGTGACACTGACCGTAAATGGATTCAGAAATCTTCGCACGGCTTTTCCAAGTGCATAAAAATTCAAGAAAACTCTGTTAAGACAGCGTTGCGTTGGTACAGAACCCCCGAGTTCCTTTTTTTCAAATTTCAAAAGAGATTTCAAACATTGAGGTTCTGATTAGTGGTCTGACCTGAAGTGTAATGAAAAATATTTTTTTCCATATTGTCCTCCTTTAAAACCTATGTGCGTCTTATAGGGTAAAACGTTGTGGAGTGAAAGAAGATGTAGTGTCGAGGATTGAGAAAGGTATGTTCAGATGGTTAGGAATACCCTTATGAAGTAAATAACAATGTACCTTCCTATATATTTGAAGTTTAAAAAATTTGGCTCTCAAAAAAATAAAAATCGCTGTTTTGTCGATATTTGGCTCATTTTACTAATAAGGTTGCCCACCACTGTACTAGACCAATCTATGGAATGGTGGTCCCCTTCCTCGCCACATAAATGGCTAATAATAGAAGAGGTTTATGTTAAAAGAAGATCTTTGAAATCACTGCTGGCGGCATATTTATTAAAACCTTTTATTTTCCCCATGCCATTAGACACGATGCAAGCTACCATATTTGCCTGGGCCCATATGTTCAAAAATAAAACGCCCTTTCCTATTGTGAAAAAGCAGTTTCCCTTATCAGTCGTTGAGTACCACATCCCCACGCTCCAAATCACAGGTTGGCTGAACTGCGGAATAGATACTTTAGGGTGTATATTTGAAAACTCTGTCCTAAGCTCCTTTGAGTTTCTGCACAATAACTTTAAACTGCCAAACTCCATATTTTACCAGTATCTTCAGATACGTCACTTTCTTTCATCTCTTACATTAGACACAGTGGTAAACGTACGAGATCCACTTATTAAGTTTCTCGGTGTGGAGGCCCATCCCCATTCCAGCCTATCTTTTTGGTACTCTCTTATGCAATCCTCAGAAGGAGAGTGTAAGAAGCCCTTCATGTCTAGATGGGAGGCTGAAATGAGGAAAGAATTCACTTTGGAAACATGGAATGATGCGCTATTTTGGTCCATCAAATCCTTGAAATGCATAAATCACGCTGAACAGAATAGAAAAATCCAATTAAGGTGGTATCTCACCCCCAATAGAATAGCTCATTCCAACCCAGAATATTCACCTCTGTGTTGGAGAGGGTGCGGACAGATTGGTACGCCGTATCATATGTGGTGGAGCTGTACAGCCTTGACTCAATTTTGGATCTCAGTGGCAAAAATACTAGAAGAAGTCACGGGGATCAAGGGAATGTTGACCTCAGAGTTGGCAATTCTCAGCATCGGCCTAGGGGATTTGCCTAATGAAAGCAGGAACATAGTAGCTAAGATCCTCTCCGCTGCAAGAACGGTGATTGCTCGCCGGTGGAAGGGTCTACAGTCCTTATCAACTGGTGAAGTCATTGGGTTGGTTAATTATCATATGCAGTGCGAATTCACCTTTGCCTCCTCTATGAAAAATAGAATCGCAACGCATAACTCATGGTTACTTTGGTTATCCAGCACTTATGCGGTTCCACTTCCTCACTATTTGCTCTAGATTTGTGGGATAAATTGTAATTGGGATGTGATTCCTAGCTAAACTGCGTAGGGGGAGCTGTGCCCAGTGTTCCGCCTCAACGTATATGGTGCATATTCTGTCTGTATTTTCTGATGAAAACAGTGCTGGTACCTATTTGTGTTATTATTCTTCGTATTATTATTTGTACTGTATGTCTTATTATTTCTCTATATGTATTATTATTCTTGCCTAATATGCATAATTTGTAAACTGAGCCATTTACAATATACATTTCAATAAAAATTATTGTTTAAAAAAAAAAGAAAAAAAAAAAAAAAAAAAGTAAGAACCCAGGGAAAGAATAAGGAAGGGTGCTGTTGTGGGGTCTGGAAAATCTGATTACCAGTAAGTGTAATCATCATTTTTCCCTTCCCCCACGACAGCACAACAGAGAAAATAACAGAAAAGAGCAGAGCATCCATCCTTAGAAAGGGACCACCGCTTGCAGGACCTTTCTACCAAAGGAAGAGTTGAGATCCAAACTATAGTGCCGATAAAAAGTAGAGGGAGAGGACCACGTGGCAGCTCTACAGATTTGTTCAATAGTTGCACAAGATTTCTCCGCCCAAGTGGAGACAGAGCGAGTAGAATGAGCCTTCACTGAGATTGGAGGAGACAGACCAGCCTCCAAGTAAGCTTGAGATATACCAAGTCTAATCCATCTAGACAAGGAACTTTTGGTAGCCTTCTTACCCTAAGAGGACAAACAAGGCTGAAGACTTTCGCCAACCCTCTGTAGATTTAAGATAATGCAATAAACATTGTCTCACATCCAATGTATGAAATTCTCTTTCTTTGGGGGTTTTAGGATTGCCACAGAAAGAGGGAAGCACTATCTCCTGGGACCTATGAAATTGGGAGAAGACTTTAGGTAAGAAGGCCGGTCAGGTTGGATAACGACTATCCTCCAGAATAGTAGTGAAGGGAGGATTTTTGGAAATAGCATGTAACTCGCTAACCCTCCTGGCTGTGGTTAGTTCTACCAATAAAATCAATTTAAAGGGAAGATGTTTGATATTGGACGACTCAATGGGCTCAAACGGTGACTGCATCAGAGCTTTTAAAACCAAATTCAAATCCCAAGAGGGAACTTTTGGGGTATAAATCAGAGCAATCCTATCCACTGCTCTATAAAAAAAAAAAAAATCTTACTACCTAAGGATCTGAGGCAAAGTTTTTCTCAAAAAGTACTGAAAGGGCAGAAACCTGCACCTTTAAAGGGGTTATCCGGGTTATTTTTTTGTTCTTTCTATGTTCCTAACTAAGCAAATGTAACAGCTTTCCAATTCACTCACTTTATCTCCTGTGGCTGGTTTCTCAGATTTCACAGAGGGTCACATGACCTGTGATGTCAGCTTCTCTCCCTGTGCTGATAATGTTCCTTTAAACAAGATGTCACTGTGCTGGCCACGCTGCCCCTTCACTGCTCTAATCTCTGCTAGGATACTTAACCCCTTCAGCTGCACAGCTCTGCAGCAGGGACAATTCTGGGCACTGGAGCTGACATACTAGAGAGAACATTACACAAGAAGGTAGGGGGAAGATCCTGTGAGTATTAGCAGTGTCATTATACAGCTGGGACTTGTAGTCCTACACATACAACATACTGCTGAGTATCCCAGCAGGCAGACATGTCACTCAGGGCAGCACTTGTATTCACTCCCTTAGCAGTGCTGGGGGAGGGGCAGAGATTGTTTACATGCAATAAAAACAAAGAGCCAGAAAAGAACCAGGGAAATTAGGAAAAATATATTTTTTTTTTGCATAAAACTTGCTTAGCTCAGTTATATATCAGATTTTCAGTGCTATATTTTTTTTCTTCATAACTCGGACAACCCCTTTAATGTACTTTTAGCTAATCCTAAAGTCAGCCTTTTTGAAGAAATTCCAGAATATGGGAAGTAGGTACGAATCAGGCAGACTGTTAGGATTAATTTTACAAAATTCTATAAACTTCCTCCATGCCCTAGCATAAATAGAGATCGTCACAGGTTTTTTACTCTTAAGAAGTGTCACAATCAGCTCCTGTGAAAAAAACTTTTTTGCCAATAAGTTCCTTTCAAATTCCATGCCGTTAAATGCAGACCCTTTACTGCTGGATGTTAAAACAGGTCCTTGGCACAGCAGATCCGGGATCTCTGGAAGTATCCATGGATCAGACACCGACATTATTCTGAGAGGAGTAAACCATGCTCTTTTTGGCCAGAAGGGAGCAATTAGAATTACTCTCACCCTGTCCTTTCTGATCTTCTTCAGTACCAATGGAAGTAACTGGAATGGGGAAAGGTATACGCTAGAGTGAAGTCCCATTTCAGGAGAAGAGCATCTACTCCATAAGGGGATTCCCTTGGATCTAAGGAACAAAATAGATCTACTTTCTTGTTTTGAAGGGAGGCGAACAGGTCTATCACAGGAATGCCCCATAATTTTGTGATCATGAAAAAAAAAAAAAATGATTTGTTTAAAGACCATTTCCCCTGCCTTAGGCCTCTTTCACACTTGCGTTGTCCGGATCCGGCGTGTACTCCACTTGCCGGAATTACACGCCGGATCCGGAAAAACGCAAGTGTACTGAAAGCATTTGAAGACAGATCCGTCTTCAAAATGCTTTCAGTGTTACTATGGCACCCAGGACGCTATTAAAGTCCTGATTGCCATAGTAGTAGTGGGGAGCGGCATACTTACCATCCGTGCGGCTCCCGGGGCGCTCCAGAATGACGTCAGAGCGCCCCATGCGCATGGATGACGTGTCCATGCGATCACGTGATCCATGCGCTTGGGGCGCCCTGACGTCACTCTGGAGCGCCCCGGGAGCCGCACGGATGGTAAGTATGCTGCTCCCCGCTCCCCACTGCACTTTACCATGGCTGCCAGGACTTTAGCGTCCCGGCAGCCATGGTAACCATTGAGAAAAAGCTAAACGTCGCATCCGGCAATGCGCCGAAACGACGTTTAGCTTAAGGCCGGATCCGGATCAATGCCTTTCAATGGGCATTCATTCCGGATCCGGGCTTGCGGCAAGTGTTCCGGATTTTTGGCCGGAGCAAAAAGCGCAGCATGCTGCGCTATTTGCTGCGGCCAAAAAACGTTCCGTTCCGGAACGTAAGACATCCTGATGCATCCTGAAGGACGGACTGTCCATTCAGAATGCATTAGGAAAATCCTGATCAGTATTCTTCCGGCATAGAGCCCCGACGACGGAACTCTATGCCGGAAGACTATAACGCAGATGTGAAATTCATTTCATTAGCTGCAAGTTCTACCTTCAAGTACTACATTAAGTAAGGTTCAGTGAAGAGATATTGCAGGAGATAGTCAGGAGGTAGGCTGGAAGGTGGAAACAATACAAAAAGAAGGTAAGATTTGTTTGATTTAAATTTACCAATTTTTATTTCTTTTTTTTCTCCTCTTTAAAATGGCAGACTTGGTTCAGTGCAGGAATTGTTGTGCATTTATTTCATGTTCCACTCTTTGGAGATTCGGATGCTGTCAGATCTGTAGACAGTTCTCCTTACTGCAGCAGGAAATTGCATTTTTGAAATCTAAGATATTTACATTATCTGTTAAACAAACTCCAGCTAGGACTGATGCAATGCCACTGCCACAGAGGACCCCCAGAAATGGCAGATGGGTTACTGTAGGTTCTGGAAGAATTAGAGTGGTGGATAGAAGACATGTCCCACAGTCGGTGATTCTCCAAAATTCATTTGCAGCACTCTCAGAATGTAAGGACAACATGAATATGGACTCAAGCACAGAGGGTGAGAAACCATTGACTCCTATGTCTAATGTATGCAAGACTGCAGCCAAGGACAAAAAAGATAAAGTGAAGTCTCAAAGGAAGCAGCTGTTGCTGGGTGATTCAATCATAAGAAGTGTGGAGCTTAAAGAAAATGGTTTTGTGAGATGTCTCCCTGGGGCTACTGCTAGAAGAGATAGAAGACGTATTATTAATATTGTTAAGCAAGCAAAGCAGGAAGGGGACGTGGATGTTCTTGTCCATCTAGGGACAAATGACCTGGCTTGCAATGAAGTGTCAGAGGTGAAAAAATCTTTTATCACACTTGGTAATGACGTACAGGATTTTGCATCCTTCATTTCATTTTCTGAAGTTCTGCCTGTGCATAATGTTCAGAATGATAGGCAGAGGCGCATAAAGGAGTTCAACATATGGCTTGGTAAATGGTGTCAAGAGCAAGGATTTGGCTTTGTTTCTCAAAATAGCTCTACTTGGAATAGAAAGGAACTGTACAAAAAATATGGTTTGCATCTTTCTCTCAAAGGAACAAATGTACTTAGTGAACAACTCCAAGAATTTGCAAAAGAGTATTTAAACTAGGAAGGGGGGGCAAAAGAGTGAAAATAAAAGAGTCCAATTGCCCCCCGAAACAATGCCAGAACAGGTCAGAAGCACAGAGGGTAAGAAATGATAAGCTCTGAGTCCTCTCTACAAATGCTCGCAGTTTAGGTAAAAAAATCAATGAACTTGGGTCAATAATGGCATCTGAGAATGTAGATTTAGTGGCTGTTACGGAGACATGGTTTAATGAAAGAAATGACTGGGACATAACCATACCAGGGTACTCTTTATACAGAAGAGACAGAGAAGGCAAGAAAGGAGGAGGAGTGGCCCTGTATGTGAAAGATAGCATTAAATCTAACCTAATACAAGTTGGTGAGGCCAACATAGAGTCAGTTTGGGTTACGTTGCAGTTTGCTAATCATGCAGTAACTCGTGTAGGTGTGATATATAGACCACCTGATCAAGTTAAAGAACTAGATGATCTACTAGTTGAAGAAATAGCTAAAATGACAATGAAAGGAGAAGTTATCATTATGGGAGATTTCAATCTTCCAGATATAAACTGGAAAACCAAAATAGCAAGTTCTACCAGGAGTACAGATATTCTAAATTCCCTACTGGGGTTATCCCTACAACAAATGGTTGAGGAGCCAACCCGGAGGGAGGCCATTTTGGATTTGATATTCACAAATGGGGATTCGGTATATGATGTCATTGTAGGCGAAACCTTGGGATCTAGTGATCACCAGTCAGTGTGGTTTAATATAAGAACTGTGAAAGAGTCCCACCACACAAAAACAAAAGTTTTAGATTTTAGAAAAACAGACTTTTCAAAAATGAAATTAGTCATAAATGAGTCCTTATCAGACTGGAACGGATTACATGGAGTCCAGGAGAAATGGGACTACTTAAAAGGTGCATTATTGAAGGCAACAGAAAATTGCATTAGACTTGTCAGTAAAAGCAAAAAAAGGAAGAGACCACTGTGGTACTCAGCAGAAGTGGCCCAAATCATTAAAAATAAAAAGCTAGCATTTTGTAATTATAAAAAAACCCAGAGCAATGAAGATAAGGAAATCTACAAGATTAGGCAGAAAGAGGCCAAGCAAGTTATAAGAACTTCTAAAGCTCAGGCAGAAGAAAAACTAGCTCAGTCTATGAAAAAAGGGGATAAGACATTCTTCAGATATATAAATGAAAAAAGGAAATTAAAACAAGGAATAACTAAATTAAAAATAAAGGACGGAAGGTATGTAGAAGAGAATAAAGGGCTAGCCGACTGCCTTAATGAATACTTCTGTTCAGTTTTTACAAAAGAAAAAGAAGGAGAAGGACCTCCACTAGAAAGGATGACTATTAAATCGTTTGATGCATGTGTCTTTACAGAGGAAGATGTTCTAAGTTTGCTGTCTAAAGTGAAGACAAATAAGTCACAGGGGCCTGATGAGATACACCCAAAATTATTAAAAGAACTTAGTGGTGAGCTGGCAAAACCGTTAACAGATTTATTTAACCAATCATTAGTAACAGGAGTCGTCCCGGAAGATTGGAAATTGGCAAATGTCGTGCCCATTCACAAGAAAGGTAGTAAGGAGGAATCGAGCAACTATAGACCAGTGAGCCTGACATCAATAGTAGGCAAATTAATGGAAACCCTATTAAAGGATAGGATTGTGGAACATCTAAAATCCCATGAATTGCAAGATGAAAAACAGCATGGGTTTACTTCAGGGAGATCATGTCAAACAAATCTTATAGATTTTTTTGACTTGGTGACTAAAATAATAGACGGTGGAGGTGCAGTAGACGTCGCATATCTAGATTTTAGTAAGGCTTTTGACACTGTCCCACATAGAAGACTTATCAATAAACTGCAGTCATTGAGCATGGACTCCCATATTGTTGAGTGGATTAGGCAGTGGCTGAGTGACAGACAACAGAGGGTTGTAGTCAATGGAGAACATTCAAAACAAGGTAATGTTACCAGTGGGATTCCACAGGGATCTGTACTGGGACCAATTTTGTTTAATATCTTCATAAGTGATATTGCAAAAGGCCTCGATGGTAAGGTTTGTCTTTTTGCTGATGACACAAAGATATGTAACAGGGTTGATGTTCCTGGAGGGAAACGCCAAATGGAAAAGGATTTAGGAAAACTAGAAGAATGGTCAGAACTCTGGCAACTGAAATTTAATGTGGATAAGTGCAAGATAATGCACCTGGGGCGTAAAAACCCAAGGGCAGAATATAGAATATTTGACACAGTCCTGACCTCAGTATCTGAGGAAAGGGGTTTAGGAGTAATTATTTCAGAAGACTTAAAGGTGGGAAGACAATGTAATAAAGCAGCACGAAATGCCAGCAGAATGCTTGGATGTATAGGGAGAGGTATAAGCAGTAGAAAGAGTGAAGTGCTTATGCCGCTGTACAGAACACTGGTGAGACCCCACTTGGAGTATTGTGCGCAGTACTGGAGGCCATATCTCCAGAAGGATATAGATACCCTAGAGAGAGTTCAGAGAAGAGCTACTAAACTGGTCCATGGATTGCAGGATAAAACTTACCAGGAAAGGTTAAAAGACCTTAATATGTATAGCTTGGAAGAAAGAAGAGACCGAGGGGATATGATAGAAACTTTTAAATACATAAAGGGAATCAACTCGGTAAAGGAGGAGAGCATATTTAAAAGAAGAAAAACTACCACAAGAGGACACAGTTTTAAATTAGAGGGGCAAAGGTTTAAAAGTAATATAAGGAAGTATTACTTTACTGAGAGAGTAGTGGATGCATGGAATAGCCTTCCTGCAGAAGTGGTAGCGGCAAATACAGTGATGGAGTTTAAGCATGCATGGGATAGACATAAGGCTATCCTTCATATAAGATAGGGCCAGGGACTATTCATAGGATTCAGATATATTGGGCAGACTAGATGGGCCAAATGGTTCTTATCTGCCGACACATTCTATGTTTCTATGAAAGAGCCCTTAGAGGATACCTGCTCAGGAAGTCTGCCTGAATAGTTTCTTTTCCTTTTATATGTAGTGCCGAGATATGACTGATCTGCCCCTCCAAATTTTTCAACAAACGATTTGCTTCCAACCAGAGGGAGACCGATTTTGTCCCCCCCTTGTGATTTACATAGGCTACCACTGTCTGATTGGACTCGGACATGGCCTGAACCTATTAGGGACTGAGAATCTTTTATCGCCTATCTTACAGCCAGGAGCTTTTTTCTGTTGGAGGAAAAGTGCCTTTGATTCTGTGACCACTGACCTTAAAAAACTGTGACCCCAGATATAAGCATCCCACCCCCAGGGGCTTGCATCCGTAGTTAGGACTATCGGATACGGATAGGTCCATGGGACACCCTGTATAAAATTCTGTCTGTCCTCCCACCAGGCTAGACTTCTCATTTATGTGTTCGAGATTTGCAGCCTGACTTCTAGGATTCTCTTGCTCTTTTTGAAGGCAGTAAATACTTCCAGCTGTAATTGTCGAGTGCGCAGTTCAGCCCATTCGACCCCGGAATGCAGGATACTAGAGACCCCAGGACCAACATAGCCTTCCGAATCATCAGAGTGGGAGATGCTAAGGATTTTATTTGCCTGAAAATTTTGCTTATATTTTCCTCCAGCAAAAATACTTTCTGAGATTCGGAGTCTAGAATTAGGCCAAGAAATCTCTGACACTTTTCCGGCTTTGGTCTGGACTTTTTGTCGTTGACAATCCAACCCTGCAAGATGAGAGAATTTCATATTTTGAAATTCGTTCACGCTTTGGTGGTAAAAGCAGAATTGTTACCACGGACCAAAACGCAATTCATTCCGTCATAATAGAAGTCTATGGCCTGCATAACGTATCCGTCCGGTTTCCGTTATGCAGGCCATAGACTTCTATTATGACGGAATGCCTCTAAAGGCATTCCTTCATAGAATTGCGTTATGTTCCGTAGTAACGGAATCTATAACGCAATTCTGCTTTTACCACCAAACGAAGCGCAAACAAATTTCATCACATGAAATTCGCTCATCTCTACTTATCTACTGAGCTGTGTGGGGGATAATTTTTTGCGGGATGATCTGTAGTTTTTATTGATACCATTCTGTGTGTGTGTTTTTTTTTATATCACATTTTATAAAAAAAAATTGGGGTAAGAGAAGTGATGAAAAACAGTAATTACACTTATCGGTAATTGTATTTCCCGGAAGTCTCCACGACGGCACCCTTGAGGGACAGGAAAAACACAGAGAAATTAAATTGCTCCTCCCTACCTAACTCCTCCTGATTCTCTTTTTTATTTTTTGGGGGGGAGCTGTTGTGCAAATACAATTACCAGTAAGTGTAATTACCGTTTTCCCTAGTCGTCTCCACGACAGCACCCTTGAGATATAACAGAGATGAACTGTTGCGGGAGGACCGCTGCCTGGAGGACTTTACGTCCAAATGCCAGATCTTTAACATCTACCCTATAATGACGACTGAAAGTGTGAACAGATTTCCAGGTAGCAGCCTTACAAATACTTTCTAAAGAAGCTGAGGCCATTTGAGCCCAGAAGGCAGACTTGCTTCGGGTCAAATGGGCTTTATAGCCTATAGGAGAAGGTTTACCCAAAACTCTGTAAGCCTCAGCAACAGTTTGCCTAATCCAGGGCCGGCGCTTCCATAGAGTCAAGGGGGGCGATTGCCCCCGGGCCCCCGAGTCCTTAGGGGCCCCCCGCACCGGCCCGCAACTAACTTTAGGCAGGGCTGACGCTTCCATTGAGGCAAGGGGGGCTCTCTCCCTCCCCCTGTGCTGCTGCTGCTGCCACCGCCTCCGCCAATAAGAAGAGAGATGGGAGGAGGAGGGGCTGTGGCCACTGCGCCACCAATGAAGAAAACTGACCTGTAATACAAATACAGGAGGCGGGTGCCGGAATCAAATAGCCGGCACCCGACCTCTATGACAGGGAGCAGCACCTGAGGGGTTAACTGCCGCTGATCGCAGCCCCCTATCATAGAGGTCGGGTGCCGGCTATTTCATTCCGGCACCCGCCTCCTGTATTTGTATTAACACGTCAGTTATCTTCATTGGTGGCGCAGAGCGCCCCCCCCCCCCCCCCCAACACCCCAGTATAATAAACATTGAGTGCGCCCCCCAGTATAATAAACATTGAGTGCGCCCCTCCAGTATAATAAACATTGGTGGCGCAGTGGGAAGTGCCAATGAGGGTTAAAAAAATAAATTAAAAAAAATTAACTCGCCTCCACCAATTGATCGCGCAGCTGCCGGTCTCCTGTTCTTTCTTCAGGACCTGTGGTGACGTCACTGAGCTCATCACATGGTCCATTACCATGGTGATGGATCATATGATGTACCATGTGATGACCATAATGATGTCACCACAGGTCCTTTGACAGGTCCTAAAGAAAGAACAGGAGACCGGCATCTACGCGATCAATTGGAGGAGGTGAGTTAATTTTTATTTTATTTTTTTAACCCTCATTGGCACTGCCCACTGCACCACCAATGTTTATTATACTGGGGGGGGCGCATTCAATGCTTATTATACTGGGGGGGGCGCATTCAATGTTTATTATATTGGGGGGGGGGGGGCGCTCTCAATGTTTATTATACTGGGGGGCGCTCTGAATGTTTATTATACTGGGGGGGGGCGCTCTCAATGTTTATTAGACTGGGGGCGCACTCAATGTTCATTATACTGGGGGGGCGCACACTCAATGTTTATTATATTGGGGGGCGCGCACTCAATGTTTATTATATTGGGGGGCGCGCACTCAATGTTTATTATATTGGGGGGCGCGCACTCAATGTTTATTATACTGGGGGGGGGGGGGGCACTGTGAAAGGGGCCTGAGGGTGAATAGGACAAAGGTTCCAGCTAATTACTAATAGTAAGTAAAAATAAAACACAAACACTAAGGCTACTTTCACACGTGCGGCAATGTGATCCAGCAAGCAGTTCCGTCGTCGGAACTGCCTGCCAGATCCGCCGATCTTGATGTGACTGAAAGCATTTATGAGATGCATCCGGATGCGGATCCATCTCACAAAAGCATTGCAAGAATGAATCCATGTCTCCGCTTGTCATGCGGATCTGTCTTGTATCTTTTTACACATTTTTACCGGCATGCGCAGACCGGAAGGACGGATCCTGCATTCCGGTATTTTGAATGCCGGATCTGGCACTAATACTTCCTATGGGAAAAATGCCAGATCCGTCCTTTAGGTAAGTCTTCAGTTTTTTTCGCCGGAGATAAAACCGTAGCATGCTGCGGTTTTATCTTTTGCCTGATCAGTCAAAATTACTGAACTGAAGACATCCTGATGCATCCTGGACGGATTACTCCATTCAGAATGCATGGGGATATGCCTGATCAGTTCTTTTCCGGTATAGTGCCCCTGTGACGGAACTCTATGCCGAAAAAGAAAAACGCTAGTGTGAAAGTACCCTAAAATATTAAGTTTAAATCCCCTCTTTCCCAATTTTACATGTAAAAAATATATACAATAAATAAACATATTACATAGCGCTGCGTCCAAAAAGTCCAAACTATTAAATTATTAAAAAATATCTCTTATGCGGTGAGCATTTGCCATTTTTTAGTCACCTTGTCACGCCAAAAAATTGGATAGGACTGTTCAATTATGGGCCGAACGTTTCATAAAATGCGAAATGCACGTGGGTTTTTTGCTTGGTATTGAGTATCGCAATACTTTTTTTATGGTGACGAAAGCGAATCAAAATTTTGGTACTGAAACAACCCTACGCCGATCTGATCGGCGTAGCGTTGTCACGATACCAAAATTTTCATTCGGTTTCGATTTGGCGACTAAAAATTTTATTTGGCTCCTAAATTTTTCAGTTCAGGAGCCAATGGCTACTAGGTATTTTTTTTTAGTCTGGAACCCAGCTATCAGAGGCCGGCGCAGGCGGCGCGATGACGTCATTGCGCCGCCTGAGCCGTACACAGCGCGGGACACAGGCCAGAAGAGGCCTGCATCGCATCGCTGCCAAGGAGGTAAGTATAAGTGTTTTTTTCCTTTTTTTTCCTGTACAATACTGATGGCTACTGGCAAATGATAAGGGGGGCCCTATGGCTAGTGGCACATGATGGGGGGGCCGCCTATGGCTACTGGCACATGTTCATGGGGGGCCGCCTATGGCTACTGGCACATGTTCATGGGGGGCCGCCTATGGCTACTGGCACATGATAGGGGGGCCCTATGGCTACTGGCACATGATAGGGGGGCCCTATGGCTACTGGCACATGATAGGGGGGCCCTATGGCTACTGGCACATGATAGGGGGGCCCTATGGCTACTGGCACATGATAGGGGGGCTCTATGGCTACTGGCACATGATAGGGGGGGCGCCTATGGCTACTGGCACATGATAGGGGGGGCGCCTATGGCTACTGGCACATGATAGGGGGGGCGCCTATGGCTACTGGCACATGATAGGGGGGCGCCTATGGCTACTGGCACATGATAGGGGGGCGCCTATGGCTACTGGCACATGATAGGGGGGCGCCTATGGCTACTGGCACATGATAGGGGGGGCGCCTATGGCTACTGGCACATGTTGATGGGGGGCTCAGGCTACTGGCACATGATTAAGGGGCATCTATGAGGGCACATTTCACTGGCACATTATTGGGGGACATCTATGGGGCACTTCTTACTGGTACATTATTGGTGGCACTATAGGCGCATCTACTGAGGCCACAAAGAACGGTTATTTTATATGGGGGCTCTGTATAGGGGCATTTTATACTGAGACATATTGTGGTGGGTACTATGGAGAAGGCGGGAGAGGACTACTACGGGGGCACTGAGAAGGGGTATTTTATGCTTACAAATTATGGGGGACACTGAGGGCATCTACTGGCGCACTATATATTGGGCATTTTATACTGGTACATTATGGGGGGCACTAGGGGGGGGAGAGGAGCACTATGGGGGCATTTACTGGGGTCACTATATAGGGGTATTTTATACTGGCACATTATGGGGGCACTATGGGGACATTAGCTCAACTGGGGGCATTACAGGGGGGTATTTTTGCACTGACACATTATAAGGAGAATTATTTCTACTGGGGGGGCATTATGGTTGGCTTTATTACTCCCCAATGGTATGACCCCCTATTAGCAGCACCAGCCTCTCCCTACTCTGCTCTCCCTCTGCCCCTTCTCCAAATTCTTATTATGAAATCTTTCTCATTAGGAAAAAAAACACAACATCAGCTCCGCCGAGCCCCCGGCCAAAGTGTGGAAGTGGCGTCCGAGATCCCCAAGGGCCAAGCCAAGTAATTGTAAGTTTTCATATGAAATATGTTTGTTATACACATATAGCCTACACTGTGCCCCACAGTATACCGCTACACTGTGCCACACAATATACAGTATACCTCTACACTGTGCCCCAAAATATACAGTTTCTTCTGTAAAAGTCATCTAGTGTCATGGGGGGGGGGGGGGGGGCCCTTATTGTTTTTCACCCCAGGGCCCCATTTCACCTAGAAACGGCCCTGGCCTACTCCATCTAGATATGGAACTTGCTGTTGCCTTTTTACCTTTATTAGGACCTGAAAATTGAAGGAAAAGATTCCTATCTTTCCTCCAGGATTCTGTTCTTTGAAGATAAAGGAGAACAGATCTTCTGACATCTAATTTGTGAAAATGTTCTTCTTTTCCATTACTGAGTTTATCACAAAAAGAGGGAATAATTATGTCCTGGGACTTATGGAAAGAGGAAACTACTTGTGGTAGAAAGGTGGGCTCTATCTAATTTGACAACAAGCCTGTCTTCAAAAGATTGAAAATATAGAAAAATAGTGGAAAGTGCCTGTAACTCACAGGCAGAAGTAATGGCCACTAAAAATATTGTTTTTATAGTTAGGCACCAGCCTGAACTCTAAGGCCCCTTGCAGACGTGTGCGGATTAGGTCCGGACGCGCTGCGAATGCATTCAGTGAAAACTGTGCGATTTCACAAACAAAGTCATTCAGTTTTGTCTGCGAATGCGTTCAGGTTTTTATTGCGCAGGTGCAATGCGATTTAAAGCATTTGCACACACGTGATAAAAAACTGAATGTACTGCGGAGGGCACACACTATTTCGGGTATGTACTGCGGAGGGCACACACTATTTCGGGTATGTACTGCGGAGGGCACACACTATTTCGGGTATGTACTGCGGAGGGCACACACTATTTTTAGGTATGTACTGCGGTGGGCACACACTATATCGGGTATGTACTGCGGTGGGCACACACTACTGCATATTATTTTGGAAGAAGAAAGGTCTGTCAGCAATTTGCAGGGGTGCAACTCTGTGGCCTGTTCTTTGGTAGCTACAACTATTTCCAGAAACCTCACAGAACATGGACACAGTGTGACATCAGTTTCTGAGATCTGCCATCTACATGGAGCTAGCACCCGCTATGATGTCCTAGAGCTGTCCTCAGCACACGAACCGGCGCCCGTCTGCAGCGCTTACACAACCCAACACTGCGCAACTGATTCACCTTTTCTTTCTCTAGCCCACCTTCCTCGTCCGCCATTTTGGTGGGCAATCCCGAGCCGACCTTCAAATTTCCAACCTGTCAAAACAACAGAGACGAAGAGAAGGATAGAGCGTCTTGTGCGCGGCTCTCGCTCTAGAACTGGGGAGGTCACTCTCACTGGTTAGAGGAGGCGGAGTTTGGCGTGTCATCATTGTCGGTATAAACAGAGTGATGAGAACTGGGAGGGGCGGAGGGTGACGTCACGAGGAGAGGCTGTACATGACTTGTTCCAGCGCTGGTGTAAGGTATTGTAGTGCTCCATACCATCCTGCCAGAAAGTACCAGAACAGCTTTACCACATTTATATTGTGTGTCTTCTGTTTTAATATTTAAAAAAATAAAAAATACATTTTGGAGTGTGTATGACTTTTTGATCATTTTTTAATCTGTTTTCCACCTCTCTGCCCTTTTGGCCCCATTCACACGTCCGCAATTTTGGAATTGCGGACCCATTCATTTGTGGATCCGCAAAACACACACGGATGTGTGAATGGACCCTTACTGTGATCACCTTCCGGGATAAATCACTTGGCGACCTCCGCCATACATGTACAGCGGGCGCCATAGCCACTGAGTTTCTGCTGTTTGAAACAGCGGAGACCTGCAACAGATGTATGCGATCATACAACAGGTGATCGCATACATTTAACCCTTCAGATGCCATTTTTTTTTATCGGTGACAACTGAATCTTAGCGCGCGCTCCCATAACAGTGTTCCCCGGCTGAGAACCTGTTTCGGCATAGTAATAGCCCAATGCCTCAAGCAAGCTTCCATAGCTATTACTAATATATACCAATACAGGCCAGCAGGTGGCAGCACTATATTGGTATATTGTAAATGGAGAGTTCTATGATGGCTATTTAGCCATCACAGAACACAGTGGGCAATCTAATGATTGGCAGTTATAGTTGCCCAAAAAAAAGTTTGAAAAAAGTTTTTAAACTATAAAAAAAAAGTAAAATTCAAATAACCCCCTTTCTCCAAAATAAAAATATCTAACCGATAAAAAAATATACATTATGGGCATTGCCAGGTGCGAAAATGACTGTACTATTAAAATATACTATATATATATATATATATATATATAAATATAAATAATATTTATCCTATACGTCAAATGGTGTAACAAAGAAAAAGAAAAAAATTTATTTGACCTAATCCGGACACGCTCGTCTGCAAGGGGCCTTATGCCTCTTTCACACGAGCGTGACGGATTGGCTCCGGATGCATTCAGCGAAACTCACACCATTTTGCAAGCAAGTTCAGTCAGTTTTGTCTGTGTTCAGTTTTTTCCGCGCAGGTGCAATGCGTTTTGATGCGTTTTTCACTCGCGTGATAAAAAACTGAAGGTTTACAAACTATATCTCTTCTCTTAGCGACCATCCGTGAAGCCCCATTCACTTCTATGGGGCCAGGGCTGCGTAAAAAACGCTGAATATAGAACATGCTATGTTTTTCACGCAACGCAGAACTGATGCATGAAAAAAAAAAACGCTCATGTGCACAGACCCATTGAAATGAATCAATCAGGATTCAGTGCGGGCGCAATACGTTCACGTCACACATTGCGCCCGGGCGGAAAACTCGCTTCTGTGAAAGGGGCCTTAGGGGGACATTTATGAAGACTGGCATTTTGCACGCAAGTCGTAAAGAAGAACTCCCACAAATATTTGTATTCTCTGGCCTGAAAGGTACATGATGTAAATAGTAGGGAAAGTGATCTTCTTACTGGTCTTCCCATCTGGTCCTCATCTGTGTCATGTGACCAGCACTCTGACTCTCCAGCTGACACAGCATTTTGAAGCCAGTTTCCATTTATTCATGTGAGATTCGCATTGAGGCCGTCATAGGAACACATGGAGAAATTCGTAAGACACTGTCAGGCCTTTTTCACATGGGGCGTGTGCGCCTCGTTGCTGTATTGCGGATCCGCAATATACGGGTGCCGTTCTGTGGGCATTCCGCATCACAGAGGTGGACCCATTCACTTCAATGGGTCCGCAAATCCAGAGATGCGGAATGGTGCGGAACGGAACCCTATGGAAGCACTACAGAGTGCTTCTGTGGGGTTTCGTCCCATACTTCTGTTCCGCAAAAAGATAGAACATGTCCTATCTTTTTGCGGAACAGCCGGATCGCGGACCCATTCAAGTGAATGGGTCCACGATTCGCTGCAGCTGCCCCACGGACTGTGCTCGTGCATTGCGGCCCGCAGCACAACCACGGGGCGCACACGCCCGTGTGAAAGAGGCCTCAGAGTGTCATAGACAACTACCGCCACCAGTAAAATTTACTTCCACTCCAGTTTACATCATAGACCTTTCTAACGAGTCAGAGAATAAACATGTTTGTGGGATTGCTTCTCCTTGCTGATGGAGCGATTTTCTGTTTTTGTTTCGTAGGATGGGGAAAAAACACAATTCTGCAACAGTTTTATGTTGTTTTTTTACGGCATTCACTATATGGTAACACTGACCAGCTACTTTCATTCTCCAGGACGGTACGATTATGTATATTTTTTTGTGCATTTGTATACTGAAAAAAAACAAAAAAAAAAAACAAACTTGAAAAAAAATGTTTTGCTTTTTGTCGCCATATTCTGACACCTACCGTATTTTTCGCCCTATAAGATGCACTGGCCCACAAGACGCACCTAGGTTTTTGAGGCGGAAAATAAGAAAAAAATATTTTGAACCAGGTGGGCTTTGAACTAATGGTAGCCTGTGGATGACACTGTTACGGGGGCGTCTGTGGATGACACTGTTACGGGGGCGTCTGTGGATGACACTGTTACGGGGGCGTCTGTGGATGACACTGTTACGGGGGCGTCTGTGGATGACACTGTTACGGGGGCGTCTGTGGATGACACTGTTACGGGGGCGTCTGTGGATGACACTGTTACGGGGGCGTCTGTGGATGACACTGTTACGGGGGCGTCTGTGGATGACAGATAAATAGCATCTTATGCTATTTGACATCCACAGATTTCCCCCCCCCCCCCCCCATAACAGTGTCAGCCACTGTGAATGACCCCCAATACAGGGGGTGGGGGCTGGCATCTATACTAGTTTTTAAATTGAAGCGGGGGCCCAGTGCAGTCATTGTATTCCACCGGGCCCCACTCACTGTACTAATGGTATCTACTGTAACTGCAGGCATGCAATGGTTAACTATAGATATGTTCGATCCAGCGCTGAGCAGCCTGTACTTACGATCATAGCAGGCTGGAGGCTGGGCGGGGTGGGCACTGGCAGCGTAACTTCCTACGTCACGTGCTTGCGCCGCCTGCTTCATTCATAAAGTGGGCAGAGCAGGCATGTGACATAGGAAGTTACACTGCCAGTGCCCGCCCAGCCTCCTGCCTCCAGTCTGCTATGATCTTAAGTACAGGATCGAACATATCTATACTTAACCATTGCCTGCCTGCAGTTACAGTAGATACCATTAGTACAGTGAGCGGGGCCCGGTGCAATGGAATATAGTATATATATATATATATATTTTTTTTTTAAAAGGCCGGCCCCCAGCCCCTCTTCCCTCCACGCTGATACACACGCCGGCCGCGCTGTGCAGCTTGCGGTCGGTGGTTTATCAGTGTAAAAATGTCAGCCTTCGCCCCATAAGACGCACTGCCATTTTCCTCCCACTTTTGGGGGGGGGGGGGGGTGCGTCTTATAGGGCGAAAAATACGGTATATCTTTTTTGTAGTTATGTGTATGGAGCTGTGTGAGGGCGATCTATACTATTCATTGATGGGGTGTGTACCACTTTTTATTTAATTTTCTTTGTGGGAGGAATATCGACCTTTTTGACTTTTCCCCATTTCGCTATTTGCTGTATGGGATTAATATTTTTAGATCTTAATAGTATAGAAGTTTTTGCACGTAGGCAGTTTCATGGCGTAGTTATAATAAATGGGTCAGATCATAGGCGTGTGCACGGGGTGTGCCTGGGCACACCCTAATCATCACCTCCGTGCTGCACTGCCATCTGCCAACTCCTGATCCGATCCTTCACAAAGGATTCAGGCTATTGGTCTGAAGCCTATGAGACAGTAGAGCGCTAGAATGAAGTTGCTCCAGGGAGGTATGATGTTGGAGGAAGAGGCGGAGTCTCGTCATACAGGGGGCGGGGCCTCAAGATATGCCGGAAATTCAACAAAGCAGGATATTGGAGAGAGGAACAGAAGCCATAGGTAAGTCTGTGGAGGAGAAGAGTGACTGTTATGTGTACTTGGGGGGGCTTTTTGCAGGGGCTGAAGGGAGGAGGAATAATCCTTGTACTGGAGACTGTTAGAGGGGTCTGAAGAGAGGGGGGGGGGAAGTGATATTATTTACAAGGGGACTGTATGCTGGAGAGGCTAAAGGCAGAGAGAGTGATGTATTTTACATGAGACTGTATGCTGGAGGGGCTGAAGGCAGGAAGGGTGATATTATTTTACATGGGGACTGTATGCTGGAAGGGCTGAAGGCAGGGGGAGTTTTGTATTTTACATGGGACTGTATGTTGGAGGGGCTGAAGGCGGGGAGTGATGTATTTTACATGGGACTGTATGCTGAAGGGGCTGAAGGCAGGCAGCGAAAAGAGAAAGGGTTATGTTATTTACATGGGACTGTATACTGGAGGGGCTGAAGGCAGGGGGAGTTTTGTATTTTACATGGGTCTGTATGTTGGAGGGGGCTGAAGGCAGAGGGAGTTTTGTATTTTACATGGGACTGTATGTTGGAGGGGCTGAAGGCAGGGAGTGATGTATTTTACATGGGACTGTATGCTGGAGGGGCTGAAGTGCACCATAATTATTACTATTCGGATGCTCCAGTCACATGTCCGTAGTGTTTTTTGGATCCACAATACACCCGGCTGGCACCCCCATAGAACAGCCTATTCTTGTCTGCAGCTGCTGACAAGAATAAGACATGTTCTAATTTTTTTCCACAGCCGCGGACCGGAAGTCTGGCAGGCCACTCCGGAAATGCGGATGCGAAGAGCACAATTGCGGAAAGGATGCGGGCATATTCTGCGGACGTGTGAATGGAGCCTAATACGGGGGGGGGGGGGGGGGGGCCCCAATTATAATATTAAGAATAATAATAACACAGAGGGGCCAGTATATATTATAATAATTATATAATATACAACGTTGAGGGAAGTCTACATCACAGGAGACATCTGAATTCTGGGGCCTCACACCCATCTACTACATTATCTGTACTCAGAGAGTAATCACTGTGTTATCTGTGGTGTTACATAGGACAGCGATACAGATGGCTGTTCTGAGGCAGGGGAGGGAGAGGCGTGTCCCTTTCCGGCACTAGGCCGGCAGCCTATCAGAGGCCGGCGCAGGCACCGCCTGAGCCGTACAGCACGGGACACAGGCCAGAAGAGGCTTGCATCACATCGCTGACATGGAGGTAAGTATGTTTTGTTTTAGTTTTTTAAATATATACAATACTTTTACTGGCACATGGGGGGCTGTTATTACTGGCACAAGGGGGCTGTTATTACTGGCACAGGGGAGGGCTGTTATAGCTGGCACGGGGAGGGCTGTTATAGCTGGCACGGGGAGGGCTGTTATAGCTGGCACGGGGAGGGCTGTTATAGCTGGCACGGGGGGGGCTGTTATTGCTGGCACATGGGGGGCTGTTATTGCTGGCACATGGGGGGCGGTTGTTATTGCTGGCACGGGGGGGGGTTGTTATTACTGGCACAGGGGGGCAGGGTTGTTATTACTGGCACAGGGGGGCTGTTATTACTGCCACTGGGGGGGGGGGGGGGGGGACTGTTAATACTGGCACATGGGGGGGCTGTTATTAATACTGGCACATGGGGGGGCTGTTATTAATACTGGCACATGGGGGGGCTGTTATTAATTCTGGCACATGGGGGGGCTGTTATTAATTCTGGCACATGGGGGGCTGTTATTAATACTGGCACATGATTGGTTGCACTATAGGGGCATCTACTGAGGCCACAAACAAGGGGTATTTTATATGGGGCGCTCTGTACAGTACAATTTTAGACTGGGACACATTATGGTGGGTACTATGGGGAAGGGGGAAGAGGAGTACTATGGGGTCATCTACAGGGGGTACTAAGAAGAGGTATTTTATACTTGAAATTATGGGGAACACTGAGGGCATCTACTGGGGCATTTTATACTGGTACATTATAGGGGGCACTAGGAGGAAGGAGGGTGTGGAGCACTATGGGGGCATTTACTGGGGGCACTATATAGGGGTATTTTATACTATACACATTATGGGGCACTATGGGGACATTAGCTCATCTGGGGGCATTACAAGGGGGTATTTTTTGCACTGTCACATTATAAGGAGAATTATTTCTAATGGGGGGGGGGGGGGGGCATTATTACTCCCCCATGGTATGACCCCCTAGTAGCAGCACCAGCCTCTCTCTGCTCTGCTATCCCTTTGCCCCTTAATCCTTATTAGGAAATCTTTCTCATTAGGATAAAACACATCAACTCTGCCGAGCCCCCGGCCAAAGTGTTGAAGTGGTGTCCAAGATCCCCAAGGGCCAAGTCAAGTAATTGTAAGTTTTCATGTGAAATATGTTTGTTATACACATATAGCATACACTGTGTAGTCTGTTCTATAAGCACCATTATTTTGTGGCGGCGGACAGAAAAAAAAAATCTGAAAGTGAAAGAAAAAGTATGTGAACCCTTTGGAATGATATGGATTTCTACACAAATTGGTCATAAAATGTGATCTGATTTTCATGTAAGTCACAACAATAGACAATCACAGTCTGCTTAAACAAATAACACACAAAGAATTAAATGTTACCATGTTTTTATAGAACACACCATGTAAACATTCACAGTGCAGGTGGAAAAAGTATGTGAGCCCTTGGATTTAATAACTGCTGCCAAAGCAGGTCAACCAATAACTTAAACCAAACGTTTCCTGTAGTTGCAGATCAGACGTGCACAACGGTCAGGAGTAATTCTTGACCATTCCTCTTTACAGAACTGTTTCAGTTCAGCAATATTCTTGGGATGTCTGGTGTGAATCGCTTTCTTGAGGTCATGCCACAGCATCCCAATCAAGTTGAGGTCAGGACTCTGACTGGGCCACTCCAGAAGACGTATTTTCTTCTCTTTAAGCCATTCTGTTGTTGATTTACTTCTATGCTTTGGGTTGTGGTCCTGTTGCAACACCCATCTTCTGTTGAGCTTCAGCTGGTGGACAGATGGCCTTAAGTTCTCCTGCAAAATGTCTTCATAAACTTGGGAATTTATTTTTCCTTCGATGATAGCAATTCGTCCAGGCCCTGAAGCAGCAGAGCAGCCCCAAACTTCACAGTTGGGATGAGGTTTTGATGTTGGGGTGCTGTGCCTCTTTTTCTCCACACATCGTGTTGTGTGTTTCTTCCAAACAACTCAACTTTGGTTTCATCTGTCCACAGAATAGTTTGCCAGTACTGCTGTGGAACATCCAAGTGCTCTTGTGAAAACTGTAAATGTGCAGCAATGATTTTTTTTGGGACAGCAGTGGCTTCCTCTGTGGTATCCTCCCATGAAATCCATTCTTGTTTAGTGTTTTACGTATCGTAGATTTGCTAACAGGGATGTTAGCATATGCCAGAGACATTTGTAAGTCTTTAGCAGACACTCTAGGATTCTTCTTTACCTCATTGAGCAGTATGCGCTGTGCTCTTGCAGTCATCTTTACAGGACGGCCACTCCTAGGGAGAGTAGCAGCAGTGCTGAACTTTCTCCATTTATAGACAATTTGTCTTACCGTGGACTGATGAACAGCAAGGCTTTTGGAGATACTTTTATAACCCTTTCCAGCTTTATGCAAGTCAACAATTCTTAATCGTAGGTCTTCTGAGAGCTCTTTTGTGCGAGGCATCATTCGCATCAGGCAATGCTTCTTGTGAAAAGCAAACCCAGAACTGGTGTGTGTTTTTTTTTATAGGGCAGGGCAGCTGTAACCAACACCTCCAATCTCATCTCATTGATTGGACTCCAGTTGGCTGACACCTCACTCCAATTAACTCTTGGAGATGTCATTAGTTCACATACTTTTTCCACCTACACTGTGAATGTTTCATGGTGTGTTCAATAAAAACATGGTAACATTTAACTCTTTGTGTGTTATTAGTTTAAGCAGACTGTGATTGTCTATTGTTATGACTTAGATGACGATCAGATCACATTTTATGACCAATTTGTGCAGAAATCCATATCATTCCAAAGGTTCACATACTTTTTCTTGCATATATTTTCTTGCATGTATTTATGTACGTACGTACGTACGTACATACATACATACATGCATGCGGCGTGTGTTTGTGCTTTAGGGTGCACACCCTAATGCAATAGGCTACGCACGCCTATGGGTCAGATTATAATAAATTCTTGGAAAAGTGGCAAGCTGGGCTCTAAACCTCTAAAGAGTTGCAAAGTTTTGTGCAAATGGGGTATTCGCTAAACTTTGCAACTTTTGGGATATGGGGCTCATACGTAAATGCCCCCCTTTATTTACCACAAGACAAGAATTCCCTACTCGTTGCACCATGCAAGTATTGTACTGAAGGTACAATAATAAGTCCTCTTTCAAACGAGCGAGTTTTCTGCGCGGGTGAGATGCATGATGTGGACACATAGCACCACCACAGAATCCTTACCCATTCATTTTAATGGGTCTGTTTACATGGGTCTGTTTTTTTTTTTTTTTCATGCATCAGTTCGGTGTTGCGGGAGAATCGCAGCAAGTGCTATATTCAGCGTTTTTCACGCAGCCCTGGCCCCGTAGAAGTGAATGGGGCTTCAGTGAAAAATGCATCGCATCCGAATGTAACCTGTATGCAGTCCAGGTGCAATGCGTTTTTCACTGATGGTTGCCAGGAGATGTTTGTAAGTCTTCAGCTTTTTTAATCACGTGCGTTAAAAACACATCAAAATGGAATACACCCGTCAGGCCACATATCAACATGGGACCAAGTGCGTTTCTTTCAAATGACAAGCAAACATCTACAGTGTCCAAAGGTTTTATTTGTAGGTATTTGGCGACAGATTCCCTTTAAATAACATGCTGAGATCAGTCTGCCCAAGTGGCCTGCACAATCTCTTAGGGCTATTTCAGTCAAGTGCATACCTCCCACTGCGGGATAGTACTGGATTTCAGTGGCTGTCCCGGTACGGGGGAGGTATGTCCTGCTTTCTGGCAGCTGTCAGTTGCCTGTATTATGATGAAGCAGAGAGCCAGCATCTTGCTTCATCATTCTTCCCCCCTGCTGGCTCTCCACACCTCTGGTTTGTGCAATGGGCGTGACCGGCAGTTAGCCTTGGCTCCGCCTTCTTCACAGACTGAAGCAGCCGATGTCCTGCTGCTGCTGCTAGAAAGAAGGTAAGTATGTGGTGTTTATTTTTTTACTTTCTGTGAGGGGCACAATGTGGGCATATTACTAGGGGGCACAATACATAGTAACATAGTACATAAAGCCGAAAAAAGACATTTGTCCATCCAGTTCTGCCTGTTATCCTGCAAGTTGATCCAGAGGAAGACAAAAAAAAACAAAAAACGGTGCGGTAGAAGCCAATTTTCCTCACTTTAGGGGAATAAAAATTCCTTCCCGATTCCAATCAGGCAATCATAATAACTCCCTGGATCAACGACCCCTCTCTAGTAGCTATAGCCTGTAATATTATTACACTCCAGAAATACATCCAGGCCCCTCTTGAATTCCTTTATTGTACTCACCATCACCACCTCCTCAGGAAGAGAGTTCCATAGTCTCACTGCTCTTACCGTAAAGAATCCTCTTCTACGTTTGTGTAGAAACTTTCCTTCCTCTAGACGCAGAGGATGTCACCTCGTCACAGTCCTGAGGATAAATAGATGATGGGAGAGAGCTCTGTACTGACCCCTGATATATTTATACATAGTAATTAGATCTCCCCTCAGTCGTCTATTTTTCTAAAGTGAATAACCCTAATTTTGATAATCTTTCAGGGTACTGTAGTTGCCCCATTCCAGTTATTACTTTAGTTGCCCTCCTCTGGACCCTCTCCAGCTCTGCTATGTCTGCTTTGTTTACAGGAGCCCAGAACTGTACACAATACTCCATGTGTGGTCTGACTAATGATTTGTAAAGTGGTAGGACTATGTTCTCATCACTGGCCTCTATGCCCCTTTTGATGCAACCCATTATCTTATTGGCCTTGGCAGCAGCTGCCTGACACTGGTTTTTGCAGCTTAGTTTGCAGTTTATTAAAATTCCTAGATCCTTTTCCATGTCAGTGTTACTGAGTGTTTTACCATTTAGTATGTACGGGTGACTTGCATTATTCCTTCCCATGTGCATAACTTTACATTTGTCAGTGTTAAACCTTATCTGCCCAAGCCTCCAATCTATCCAGATCCCTCTGTAGTAGTATACTGTCCTCTTCAGTGTAAATTACTATACACAGTTTAGTGTCATCTGCGAAAATTGTTATTTTACTATGCAAGCCTTCTACAAGATCATTTATAAATATATTGAAGAGAATAGGGCCCAATACTGACCCCTGAGGTACCCCACTAGTGACAGTGACCCAATCTGAGTATGTACCATTAATAACCACCCTCTGTTTTCTATCATTGAGACAGTTACTTACCCACTTACAGACGTTTTCTCCCAGTCCGAGCACTTATTTTATATACTAACCTTTTATGGGGTACAGTGTCAAATGCTTTGGAGAAGTCCAGCTATACGACATCCATTGATTTTCCGCTGTCAAGTCTAGAACTTACCTCCTCATAGAAACGGATTAAATTAGTTTGGCATGACCGATGAGACACTCTAACATAACATCTCTTAGAAAACCTTCAAACAGTTTACCCACAACAGATGTTAAACTTACCGGCCTATAGTTTCCAGGCACTGTTTTTGGACCCTTTCTGAATATTGGCACCACATTTGCCATGCGCCAATCCTGTGGGACATTCCCTGTCAGTATAGAGTCTGCAAATATCAGAAATAAGGGTCTGGCTATGACATTACTTAATTCCCTTAGGATACGGGGGTGTATGCCATCTGATCCTGGCGATTTGTCTATTTTAATCTTTTTAAGTCGCTGTTGCACTTCTTCCTGGGTCAGACATGACACTTTTAATGGGGAATAGCCTTAGTTCTCGAATGTGCTGTCATGGAGACAAATGAGAAAACTAGACATTAATCTTACTGGTAATCGGATAAGTCTCTGTTGCAATGCAGCGATTTCGCAACCAAAATTTAATTTTTTCTCTTTTTCTAACCAAATCTGCAATGTGTGAATTCGGCCATAAAAGGTTAAAAACACAAAAACAAACCAAATGGTCCCATTTATTAACCCGTAGAGGACCCGCACCGTACATGTACGGTGCTGTGATCGGGTGGGTGCAGGAGATATGCCTGCCCGATCCGCGGCAGTGGTCCGGCAGTCACTGATAGCCGGACCCCTGCTGCATGCGCCGGACATCGATGAAACCTCCGATGCCGGCACATTAACCCTTGATGACCGCGGCACATGCAATGTCCTCACGGTATTAGAGCTGCCATCGGGTACCCGTGCTGCTGACGGGGACCAGATGGCATGGAAGGCAGCGCAGGAAGCTGTATGTGTAATACACACTGTATTACACTTACAGCTAATGCATTCCAATACAGAAGTATTGGAATGCATTTTAAAGGGGATCAGACCCTCAAAAGTTGAAGTCCCAGAGTGGGACAAAAAAAAGTGAAAAAAAAAAGTGGAAAAAAAAAAAGTGGAAAAAAAAAAGTTTTCCAATTTTTTTAAACTTTTTTGGGTCTCCATAAATCACTAAAAGTGCAACACCAAGCGATGAAAAAGGATTATACCCCCCAAAATAGTACCAATCTAACAGTCACCTCATCCTGCAAAAAATGAGCGCCTACTTAAGACAATCGCCCAAAAAATAAAAACTATGGCTCAGAATATGGAGACACTAAAACAGTTTTCTTGTTTAAAAAAATGCTGTTATTGTGTAAAACTTAAGTAAATAAAAAAAGTATACGTATTAGGTATTGCCACATCCGCAATAACCTACTCTATAAAAATATCACATGATCTAACCCGAAAAAAATAAAAAGTGTAAAAGCAAGCGATCAAAAAGTCACATGTACCCTATAATAGTACCAATCAAACAGTCATCTCATTCCGAAAAAAATGAGCCCCTGCACAAAACAGTCGCCCAAAAAATATATAAAACTATGGATTTCAGAATGTGGAGACAATAAAAAAGTTTTCAAAATGCTTTGTTATGCAAAACTGAAACAAACGACCAAAAAACATATTTGGTATGGTCACATCCGCTCTATAAAAATACCACATGATCTAACCTGTCAGATGAATGTTGTAAATAAAATAAAAACGGTGCCAAAACAGCTATTTTTTGTTACCTTGCCTCACAAAAAGTGCAATATAGAGCAACCAAAAAAATCATATGTACCCTAATATAGTACCAACACAACTGCTACCTTATCCCGTAGTTTCCAAAATGGCATAATTTTTTGGGGGAGTTTCTACTCTAGGGGTGCATCAGGGGAGTTTCAAATGGGACATGGTGTAAAAATGCTGTGTGCCCGTACAGCAGTTTACGACCACATATAGGGTGTTTCTGTAAAAGTAAAGAAGTTGAAATTTGCTAATTTTTTGTAAATTTGGCTTTTTTTTTTTTATTATAAATAAAAATATATTTTTTTGAGTCAATTTTACCACTGTCATGAAGTACAATATGTGACGAGAAAATCTCAGAATGGCCTGGATAAGTAAAAGCATTTTCAGATTTGCAAAAAAAAGGCCTGGTCCTTAAGGTTAAAAATGTCAGGGTGCGAAGTTTTTACAAAAGTAAACACAAACATATCTTAAACTGCATTTAAATTTCTTTATTTATCCAACAGAATTCATTGTTTAAAAAAATACAATTTTATTTTCTCTTAAGGTGGAAAAAGAGCCCATAAAAGGCAGTTATCTGCACCATTTATCAAAAGTATTCATTGAATTGAAAGACAATGGCAAAATGGTTAACAGGTTATAAAGCCATGACAAAACACCACAGAAATCTCAATGTGAATAAAACAAAATAACTAGGAAGTTCAGACACTGAAAACTCAAGTGTTGCCGCTCAGCATAGGACTTGTTCACAGAATGCAGTATACGTTTTTCTTTTATACATTTCCTATGGTTAGGATCCACTATTGGCTTTATCCATTAAACAAAAACATACAAAAAAAGTGCGCTAAAGCTGCACTGTCTGAATAAAGCAGAAAGTTCATTCAATGTATTATGAAATGTTTAGCAACTTTCTCATCTACTTTGTGAATCGATTCCTTAAGAGGTCTGCTCCAGCAACCCATCATAAAACGTGAATTAGACTGATAGTGTCCCTGGAAGAGCTGCCTGGAGAGGGCACTGCACACTTGCCTTCAGTGTTGGACTTTCCAGTCAGGCAGACTGATGGCATATTGCGCAGGATCGCTCCATTACTATGTACTATAGAGCAGGACCTCTACTATGTGCCTCCATGGCTGAGCAGCCTGACAGAAGCAGGGAGCATGATAGCATCATTAGCAGACTTCCTGCTGTATAATAGAGATTGTGCTGGAGCAATCCTTTGTAACATGTCACCAGGCTAAACAGCCGACAGGAAAGCTCAGTCAACTGGAGGAATACTGTGTATTTCAAGCCCTGCAAGTGGACAACTTCTTTTCACATTATAGGACAGGTTTCTGGAGGCCATCTTGTATCTCGAGGGAGAACCCCTTTAAATTCTAAAATCCTGTCTCAACAGTTGGACCGGACAGAGTAGCTAGCGGGTGTTGGAGACACAGCCTAAAACAGCACAGCTGCACAAGCCACAACTTTTTATATTATTCAGCAGTTTATAGGCAATGGCTGCATGGCTCTCCCTACTAATCCACGTGGCCACTAGCCATAAATAGAGTGATATAAGGACTGATATAAACCAGCTGCTGCATGCACATCTAAGGTATTTTCGGCCGCGTCTTCATCTCTCACCAGCCACCTCATGTTGTCCTACCCTACACAGTGAGTACTTGGTCAGGATTTATAAGCCAAAACCTTGAGGAGGGACATAACTTTCCAGTATAGTTTTTTCTCTGTAAGTTTCATTTCTGGGTTTGTCTTTACAAATACAGATGCAAAATACTGACCGTGTGAATGTGGCCATAAGCAACAGATACCATACACTGGGTGGCTGAGCCAAGCACCCGGGTAAGGCTAGTTCACACAGGGAACAGCCTTCCAGGCCTCTCTGTATTCCGGCATTCCTGGAAACTACATGATTGCCGTCCGGCCCCATTAACTATAATGGGGACCAGCGCAAACATGCAGAGAACGGGCTGGACTAAACCGCTGTGCTAGCCTAAGCAGGACAAGTGTGCTGTCTCAGAAGGTAAACAGGTAAATTGCATTCAATGACCACAAACAAGCATCCTGAAAATGATAAAAGAAATTGCAAATACAAAATTTTCTCTTCATTAAATAGTGATTAAGTCATATTTACATAAAACCGGAAAACACCTTTAATAATAAAGCTAACCTTAATTATAAAAGGCGATTTTTGTGGTAACAACCAGAATAGTTAAACATTCCTGTCACTATAGCCATTTCCAATTGTCAGCCATAGTAGTAACACAAATAACCAGGAGGTAATAAATAAATGAAGATGTGCACAGTACATGTAGATTTGTGTCTTTCTTAAAGGGGACCACTCACTACAAAATGCAATCTGAAAGCACTAAGGTTTTAGAGCAGGAGAATCTGACTGGATTTATATATTATTTTTTTTTGGATCAGTAAAACTTTACATTTATATCTTAGATTTTTCACTTCCTATGAACACCTATTGGTACAGGAGGAAGGTGTTATCAGTGATTGATGACATTGTATGTATAAGGCCTCATGCACACGACCGCATGTATTTTGCGGTCCACAAAAGATACGGATGACGTCCGTGTGCATTCCATATTTTGCAGAACGGAACAGCCGGCCCCTAACAGAACAGTACTATCCTTGTCCGTAAGGTGGACAATAATAGGCCATGTTCTATATTTATGTGGAATGGAAATACGGAATGCACGCGGAGTACCTTCCGTTTTTCTGTCGAACCCATCGAAATGAATGGTTCCGCATACGGTCCGCAAAAAAAAAAAAAACGGAACGGAAAGAAAATACGTTTGTGTGCATAAGAGATAAAACCTCCCTCCTGTGCCGATAGCTGTTCATGGGAGGTGAAAAAAGCAAAGATAGAAATGTACGAGTTACACGTTTTACTAAATCTTTTCCCACAAAAATAGATACCAATGCGCTCGGCTTCTCCTGTTCTATCACGTGGTGCTTTCATTGAGTAAAAACGAGAGTTCACATCGTAAAAATGTAACATTGTAAACCAGCTGTAGATTCATGGCCATGGCAGTGTGATTTATCAGCTAGTACTATATAGACCCTGTAGGGGCACGGCCACATGGTCAGGTTTACTGATGCAGTTTTAGAAGCCACCAGGAGAGAATAAAAACAAAACAAAACAAAACGGTTTGAACAACGGTTATCTGGATGGAAGGACATCATGATTTCTCACTACACCGTAATACTGCAGGATGGTTTTAAGGAGTTAAAAAGAATAGGCATAAGGATACATCCGATTGTCTAGATTGCAAGCACTCTCTCCAGAAATCCTATTGCACCACACTTTGAACCAAAAGTCTCACGTTAACTTTCCGGGAGCTATTATTCACCAACTAGAAATACAACCATCTCTGTCGAACAAAAACATACATTTCTTACTTCTAGAAATTACAGAAACATTGGGGGACATTTATCAAATCTGCTACGTCAGTTTGGTGGCATTAAAATGCCGCAAGTGATGTTGCCTACACCATTTTGCGCAACTTTTGGTGACATTTAGCAAAATTTTGATGAGTCTCATCACTTTCAACTTTCAAAAGAAGTTTGTCGGGATTACAGATTAGAACACTTATGAAGCGCAACTTTTTAAAAAGTTGCGTCGTCACGCCAACCAACCCTCTGGTGTTCTTTCACAGAGAGTGGCGAAAGTACATTACACTTGCAACAAGTTTAATAAAACCAGGCGCCATCTTTAGAAATCTGGCACGGGTGTGCATAGCAACCAGAGTCTGGAAAATAGCCACAGACTCCTAGAAAGATAAATGCCTTCCATTGTGTGTAACTGCTTAGGATTTCTTTACCAACCTGCGTTATTCACAAGTGTTATAACTTTGTATCCTGAGTGTAATGGGACAAAAAGGCTGAAATATAACAAAATAATGTTAATTGGACGGTCACAGAAATAAAACACTAATTACAAAGCATGTATAATACAGACAGTGCAAATTCACGTTATATTATGATTGGTTACAACTCGCTAACCCTTACCAGGGAAGATAGGAGGCATAAATAAATATTAATTAGATGTCAGCATACTAAATACTCAACATTTCAATGTGTGGTGTTCACTGGGGCTGAAAAGGGGTGTGCAATGTCAGGATATTGATGACCTCTACTATCAATACCAGATAGGCGGGGTCTAAAGAGGGGGTGCCAGCTGATCTGATATTGATGCCCTATCCCCATCACTACCCTAACACTGCACAACCCCCTGTAAAGAGAACCTGTTGCCATGAAATGCAGTGCAATCCACAGGCAGAATGTTATAGAGCAGGAGGAGCTGAGCAGATTTATACATAGTTCTGTGAGTAAAGATTCACTAAAATTGTAATTGATACATTTACATCTCTGCTCTTTCTTAACTTAAAGCCTGTATTGCACCAGGTGATTGTTGGGCCAATCATCGCTAACGAATGTTCGTATCCATGCTCGTTAGCAATCATATTGCAGTGTAATACTGCTGCCCTCTGTCAAGCCAAATCTTTTGACATGTTTAAAAATGATCATTTGGCGGCGGCAGTTCGTGGTGGTATAACAATAACTCCTCACCATGCTGTGGAGGAGATCACTGCATGCAATACCAGTGGTCTCTTCCACTGACGAGCAGGCAATTTCCAGGAAGGAGCGCTTACATCCCGACAATCGCCGGCAGAATAGCCTTAGGAGTGACATCAGTGACTGATAGTTCATCTCTGCTGTCAATCTGAGACTGCCCCCATGTACAACGGAAGTCAGAAATGTATATGTTACAAGTCTTGCTAAATCTTTACCCACAAAACTATATATATGCTGAACTGCTCCTGCTATATAACATGCTGCCTGCGGATTACACTGAATTTTGTGGTGATCCCCTTTAACTAAATCAGAGATAAAATATGCTTGAAATACTAGACCTGGCAAAAGGCTCTTTCGTTTACTGGGCAATTTCAGGAAAAACACCAACATACAGCCAGGATAAACATGCATATTAATCAGAATCCATTATGTAGTGAACAGATTTCATGTTTCAGAGCGCCTTTGGAAAATGAAAAATAAAATAAAAAAATCACTCTGATTAGTTGCTATGGGCAACCAAGTTAGTTTTCCTTTTGCACCCCTTTTGATAAATCTCCCCACACATTAAAGATTTTAAAAAAATTAAAAAAGGTGCAAAACTTGAGTCGCTCCTTAGCTTAAATTAATGTAAACGTATATGCACAAAATAATACATATGTAAGATATGTCATGCATTTGTCAGTAAAGCTATTTTTTATGAATAACCTGGACAATTTTGTACTGAAAAGTACAAATCTGAATATTTATGAAACAAATACGCCCAAATTTCTTTTCCCCCACTCATGCCAGGTCTAAAAAGGTGGGCAGGGAAGGGCGGCCGGCCCATCTCATTTACCATTTTCTACGCCTGTTTTAGGAAGCCATCTCACATTTAAAAGTGGCGGTAAATCCGCTGAAGTTATGTAGAGGCCGGCGCCTCCACCGCTGGGTAAAGAGCTTATTAAGACTGGTGTCTAAGGCTACGTCTACACAACGACATGTTGTTGCACTAAGGTCGCGTGACAATTTTTATAATGGCAGTCTATGGTATCGCACTGCAACATGCTGCGACGTAACCGTTGCAGAAAATCCATTCAAGATGGATTTTTCTGCGACTGTTGCGTTGCAGTATGTTGCAGCACGACACCATAGACTGCCATTATAAAAATTGTTGCGCGACATTGGTGCAACAAAATGTCGCGCTACAAATGTTGCAGTGTAGTTGTGCCCCATCTGTCGTGCGAATGTTGTCATATAGACGTAGCCGAAAACACCGGTCTTAATAAAAGCACCCCAAAATGTCAGCCAAGCCTAGGAAAAATATTCAGCTTTGGTAAATAATAATAAATAAAAATGTTACATGCAAAAAGAAAACAAATAAAACAAAAAAAACCTGAAAATAAAATAAACACTTGTATATGAAAGCTACAGCGATGTTCTAGTTATACAGTATACACACACACACACACATTAGTGCACTGGGGTACAAGTGGAAAATATAATACAAAGTTTCAGATAAATAAATGCTACATATGTGAACCCACAAATGAGGACAAAAAAAAAAAGCGAGTGCAATAAATAAACCTGCCAAAATAATGTGAAAACTCCCTCCCTCCCTCAAACGTATCAGTAAAAAGACCATGGAGGAGCGCTGCTCATGGAGCCAGGTAAAAACCAGCTACACAAGTTAAAAAAAATATATACACATTAAACATAAAATATATATATGTTTCTTCACAAGTTGGATGAGTGAGGATATGAGAAAAGGGAAAGAAGATCCATTGCTCTCTCATCAAGGGCTCATGCACACGAACGTATTTTCTTTCCGTGTCCGTACCTTTTTTTTTTCTTTTTCGGACAGTATGTTGAATGAGTCCGTGTGCATTCCATTTCTGTATGTCCGCATTTCCGTTCCACACAAAAAAATGTTCTATTGTCTGCATTACGGACAAGGATAGTACTGTTATATTAGGGGACAGCTGTTCCGTTCGCAAAATACGGACTGCACAAGGACATCCTCCGTATTTTTGGCGGATCAGTTTTTTTGGGGGGGGGACAGCAAAATACATACGGTCATGCACATGAGCCCTAAGGCCCCTGGCAGATGAGCGTGAGCGGATAAGGTCGGATGCGTTCAGTGAAAACTGCGTGATTTCGCAATTAAGTTCATTCAGTTTTGTCTGCGATAGCGTTCAGTTATCGCGTGAGTGCAATGCGATTTAATGCGTTTTGCACGCACGTGATTAAAAAAAACTGAATGTTTACAAACATCTTAGCAACCATCCGTGAAAAACAACGCATCCGCACTGGCTTGTGGATGCGATTTTCACACAGCCCTATTCACTTCTATGGGGACAGCGTTGCATGAAAATTGCAGAATATAGAACATGCTGCGATTTTCATGCAATGCAGAAGTGATGTGTTCAAACCTGACGCGCATGTACACAGACCCATTGAAATGAATGGGTCAGGATTCAGTGCGGGCGCAACACGTTCACATCATGCATTGCACTCGTGCAGAATACTTGCTCGTCTGCAAAGGGCCTAAGGGTGCCGCTTTGAAAACAAAAATTCCTCACTGATTTGTGAGAATTTCTTTGCGTTTCCGCACCAAATCCATGTTACTTGCAGATTTTGTAGCCATTTCTCATCCTTTGCATTGTAAAGATTGAAATCTGCACTAGAAAGCACAGAAACAACTAATACAGGTCAATTTCCGCACGCAAGAAAAATAAAAATAGCAAAGTGTTGGAGATTTATCTAATCTCATTTACTTTGCTGGTACTGTTTTTCCCCGCGGTTTTTCCACACAAGAAAATCGCCCAGAAAAAAAGCATTGTGTGCAGGTAGACCAATAGGATGAGGAGATAGTGTAACAGTTTATGAAAGGCTGGACAAGAGACAGATGCTGCCCTGTCTCCATGGAGGAAGCTTGAAAAGACAAACCGCGGGAAAACAGTTACTGAAAAGGATAGATTACAGCCAATCTAAAAGATGCACCGACAAATAGACTGTGCTCATCTTTAAAGGGGTTTTCAGAGATTTTTATACTGATGACCTGTCATCAGTATCTGATTGGTGGGGGTCTGACACCCAGGACCTCTGCCGATCAACGGTTTGAGAAGAGACCAGCACTCCTGTGAGGGCCACAGCCTTCTCGCTGCTTTTCCTAGGCCGACTGATGACACGTTCATCATTCACGTGGCCTAGGAGCAGCTCAGCCTCATTTAAGTGTGATACCAAGCATAGCCGCTATACTACATACGGCGCTGTGCTTGGTAAGCTGCGAGAAGGCAGTGCTGCCCACAGGGGAACTAGCGCCTTCGCAAAACAGCTGATTGGCAGGGGTCCCGGTTGTCTGACCCCCACCGATCAGATACTGATGACCTATCTCGAGGATTGGTCATCGGTATAAAAATCCTGGAGAACCCTTTTAATGTCACACCAGCAGCCACCATTATAAAATCCTGCAACATCCCACAATAACTAGATCGGCCTCATTTGCCTTACCCTTGAGTCACGAACTCCCCGTACTTCCCAGCAAATATTCTCAAGTTATGAATCTTGGTTTCATATTTTTCATAGAGGAAATATGGGCATAAAACAGCAAAACAAAAATAGCTTCAACACAGAACCAACTTCACAGTTAAGAATTTAAGAATTACTTGCAAAACGTATATATTTTTTTTGTCTTGAAATATAAGCAAAGGGGCTCACATGATCAAAGAACACCTCGAGACCATGGCTGATCTGTTCCAAAGAATAAAGCAGCGCTTGGCATTTAGTCAGCTGATCAGTCGGCCTTCGCTTCTCTGTAGTGCATCTCTGCAGTTCTGTAATCTAAGCAGTCTATCGGGAGGTTGGTGAAACTAATCGTAACCAAGCACAGCAAAGCCGAGTTGGCTAGAATAAGTCATGTCAATTCATGCATACATGATCAAAACATGAAAGAAGCAGGCTGGCCATACCCATTAGGCTCTGTGCACATTGTCCTTTCCATTTCTGTGGTTCTGCTCAGTTATACGAGAATAAAAATGATGGCCGTCCGCCCTGTACCAGTCATTGCACTGGTTACCCATAAAGTAAAGAATTCAATTTAAAACTTCTCCCTCTCAAAGCGCTGCACCCCTAAGTCCCCACCGCCCTACCTGTACTCTCCATTCTAACATCCACCACACCTCTCTCGCCAAGACTCTTCTGAAGCTGCACCAGTTCTCTGGAATGCAGTACCCCAATCAGGTTAGCTCCAACACTCGCAGTTGTGGGCACTCCCTAAAAGCACTCTATGCATTCAAAAGTACTACAGACACTGGCTGTCTCCTAAATGTCCACCATTGACTTTAATGTGTCAGTATTCCGTTTGGATGCTCTCCATTGAAGATGGATGCTCTCCAACAGCTGGAGAGCCACAGTTTGCCCACCTCTAGGCTAGACAATAGTACAAACCAAGCCTTTTTATCTTCTGTAACAAGCTCTAATGAGCAGGGCTCTCACTCAGACTGCTTAAATTAACTTATTTTGTTTCTACATTCACCCTCTGGTTTACAAAATGCTGCGGAATATTTAGGTACTATATAAAAAAAAAAAAAAAAAAAAAAAAAAAAAATCATCATCTGTTAAATGACAGACCCCAATAGTGTGTGCACACCGGAAACCAGCACACCTCAATATGATTGAAAATGGTATCACTAGGCTTTACAGAAGATAAAGGGAAGCTGTCACATTGCACATGGAGTCTGAGCTGCAGGCAGCCTGTTCTAGCGCAGAAGGAGCGGAGCAGATTGATATACTGAATCTTTTCCCATAAAACTATATACATGCACATGAACATAGATCTGTATTTTTTTGCAGACCATATGCGGAACTATTCATTTCAATCTGTCCAGAAATAAAAACGGAAGTTACTCTGTGTGCATTCTGTTTCCGTATGGCAGTTCCAAAAATAATAAAAAATAAATAGAATTACGGAAAAGCATATGACCGTTCTATTAGGGGCCAGCTGTTACATCCTGCAAAATACATACGGTCACATGCATGAGCCCTAATTTGGATTTCATTCATTTCAATTCCTGCTCATTCTGGGCTTTGAAGTAATTGACAACCTTCTTCATATGACTGTGTATACAGAGACAGCTGTCAATCACTGATAGGACCGCCGCCTCCCTGACTTCAAAGCCCAGAACGAGCAGGAATTTAAAGGCTTTTCCCTGTAAAACCACATATCAATCTGCTCAGCTCCTCCTGCTCTATAACACGCTGCCTTCAGCTCATATACCATGCTCAATGTGACAGGTTCCCTTTAACCCCAAATTTCTAAAATAATGTCAAATTTAGAAGCTCCTTTGATTTCTATGTGGTACACAAAGGGGGTCATTTATCAACCCGAAATACACCTACATTACAGGAGCAGATTGCGACTTTTCCCAGCTCGCGGCAGGTCCAAAATTGTGGGCAGGGAAGGTCCGGCCCGTCTCATTCATCATTTTCTACGTCTGGTTTGGGTAGAAAATGGTCTAAATGCAAGACAGTTAGGAAGCCATCTTAGGTTTAGAAGCAGTGTTTGATGCGTCAAAATTATGGAGAAGCCTGCGCCTAAAACGCCGGTCTTAATAAATGACCCCAAAAAAAAAAAAAAAGTTTCTAAACCCACATCTCAGGGAGCACCCCGAGATCAAAAATTGGTATCTGACAAAGTCCTTTGCCCATGAGGTAATTTCATGACACTGTATATACAGTGGATTTCCCCCTTTATAAAAATACAGCTGTGAAATTAATTTTAAGATGAGACACTTTCCTTAGCATTTGCTTTAGGCCATCCTAACACGGCACAGGTTTACTAAAGTCAGATTCACAGCTGTAAATGAATGGAGCTAATCCGTGGCCAAATGAGCGCACTGTGGCTGTAAGACTACCGCGCGCCCATTACTCTGTGTGCATATTTTCCTGAGAAAATATTCAATCCAGCAGCACAGCGTGAGGAATGGCAGGACTAGGTGCAGAATCCTCGGCATGTAGATATGACCTTACAATATCTGGGTTAGTACGGTGTAGAATTTCTCCTGGGAAGGCTGCCCCGCAGTGAGGCCAACATTCATTAGGCCACACATGATTATTTTGTGTACTTATTTTTACTAGTACATCATGGATCATACATAGAAACAGGTCCTAAGTAAAAAGGCTGGAAAATGTATCAGCCCAGATAGACTACATATCTTATTAGGAAAAAATGTATATATAAAAAAAAAACTAAAACAAACACTTAGCAAGACCTTGGTGTAAAATTCATGCAAAATCCCTGATCTGATAGAAAAAGTACAGTACTTGTTGGTTTTCTTCCATAGCTCTAGTCCTGGAGGAGTCTAAGGGTTTCAAATGAAATTCTCAGTCACTAGAGAGAAATGACATAAGTGTTCCCCAGTTATCGAAAACTGCTGAGATTTGAGATTTCAACAGTGGAGGCCTCAGACTTCAGCTCCTGACGGCTTTACTCAGAACTGAAGACGTCTTTAGCTTTCAAAGTAAGGGCTTATGCACACAACCGTGTTTTTGTCCGCATCTTTGTGGTCTGATGCAGACCCATTCACATCAATGTGACCACAAAAGATCTGTATGTCTGTTCCGCTGTACCCGTAAAAAAAATAAAAGAATAAAAATAAATAAAATAGAACATGGTCTATTCTTGTACGTACTACGGCCAAGGATAGGACTGTTCTATAGATGGCAGGATGTTCTGTTCCGCAAAATCAGAAAAGTTGATCCACAATTTGCAGACAGCAAAAAAAAAAAAAAAAAAATTGTCTACGGCTGTGTGCATGAGCCCTAAAGCTGGAGAAAGCTGATGGGAGCCAAAGCCGAGATGTGTCCTATGTGCATTAGCTCCAATCTAGTGACTGGCATGTCAGCAAGCACGTGCCCTCTGATGAAAACTTTTCACAGGTCTCTAACATCAGAAGTCTTCTTAAACCGGAGGAATGCTTTAACCTGTCAAACCACAGCACCTTCATCTAGAATTCAACAGTCCTACAGAACTAGGCTACAAGTTACCAGATTCCCATGGAGCTGGTGGATCTTAAAATAGTCTCCCACAGGTTTATTTGGCTTTGACAAGAACACAGGTTGGGTAGGTCAGTTATAAAAAACCCTATGGGGCCAGAAGGAACTGCAACATGTGATTTACCCAGGTAGAACAAAGTATGAAAAGGTGGAGACTCCTGAGGAGCATGTGCTGCATATACAGGCGCTACTGGATTGAACAGCTGAGGTAAGCCCATTTCCATTCTGTCAGCTACATGTAGCGAGTAACAGTTCTTCATTGTCAGTGGCAGGCATATAAAGAAAAAAGTGGGAAGTCCACGTTAAATACTGAAAATAGGGAAAGTAACAAAAGTAAATAAATAAAAATTCTGAAACAATGCTGGAAAGATATGTAGGAACCATAGCCTTCTGAATACAAACATGATCCTGAGCAGAAAATACGTCAAATGAATGTGGTCATTTATGTCCTAGTGTGGAACACACTTCCTCTGAAGGACAGAGGTGTCAGTTGCTGGAGATCAATCCAAACACTTTTATTTGCAAAAAGAAAAACAATTCTTGTCAGTTTTCCATGAATATTCCCCTATAGTTTGGTGTGTCGGCCCGGCCTGGGCACTAGGGATGCAGAGGTGGAGGCAGCTGCATCTTCTGCTTCTTCCAGTTCTTCCTGCAGCTCCTGGCTGACACTGGATTGGAGGGCAGCAGGCGTCAACCATTCCTTCGGTAGACAGCTTTGTAGAAAAGGTACACAGGAACTAAAGTATGCCAACCGGTTTACCCAACGAGGAATCTCCTTACCGCACAGGATCTGCAAAAAAACAAAAGAAAAAAAACCAGTAGGACTTATGCCTAAAAGAGGGCAAAGAAAATTGACAGAAATACTGGGACGCCCAACAGTAACCCAGGAGGACATTAAAGAGAACGCGTCACACTAAAAATGAAGCATGTTTACACAGCAGGTGGAGCACACTGACACATAGGGAAACTTATTAAGACCGGCGTTTTAGACGCCGGTCTTAAAAAAGCCCTAAGCCTACTGGATCCGCTGGAGTATTGAAAAGGCGCCAGCTGCTGGCCCGCCCCCTTCCCCGCCATGCCCACCTATTTAGACCTTGCGTGAGCGGGAAAAAGTTGAAGATTGCGACAACTAGCTGTTACAGCACAATATGCCCCTGAAATACGCCTAATTTAGGCGTATTTCAGAATGACAAATGACCCCCATAGATCTTAGTAGAATTTGTATTTTATTCATTTTTATTTCTGCACTTCCGGCAGTAGCAGTCCAGTGGGCAGACTCCTGTCAGTGTTTGCACCGACTCATACAGGGGAGGCTGTCAATATCCACATGACTACTAAACCCAGAACCAATCTGCTCAGCTCCTCCTGCTCTATAACATGACGCCTGCTGACTGAACTGCATTTTCAATTGGACAGGTTTGCTTTCACAGAGCTTAGCATTTAGAGAGCTTAGAAGAAACTTTGTGTTAGAGTACTTTCATAGAGTTATTCTTTTCCGGTATTGAAATCCAGTAAAGGGTCTCAAAACTGGAAAAAAACGCTTTCAGTTTTGTCCTAATGCATTCTGAATGGAAACCAATCCGGTCAGTATACATCAGGATGTCTTCCATTCCGTCCCTTGTACGGTATTTGACCGGACAAAATACTGCAGCTTGCTGCGATATTTTTTCCTGGCCAAAATCCTAGAACACTACCGCACAGGCCGGATCCGGCATTAATTGCCATAGAGATGTATTAATGCCGGTGTTCTGCCAGAATGCTATACCCTTGTCACTTCTGGTGACATGGCCGAACCGGAAAAGAGAGGAGAATCAGCTGGAGGAAGGGGTGTGCGGCGCTATGCAAGCGCAGATCCACGGGCAAGTCAAAATTATAGCAACGCCGCGGGAGAAGTGCCCACTTAAACCACATGCACACATCCGTGGAACACGGACCGTGAGATACCGGCCTGGATTCCAGCTGAGTGCAGGAGCGCACAGCGCCATTGGTTGCTATGACGCAGTGCGCCCGCTGCTGTACAGTAATACACTCGTATTATCTATACGAGTGTGTTACTGTACAGCAGCGGCGGCACAAAGCGCATGGCGTCATAGCAACCAATGACACCATGCGCTCCTGCACTCAGCTGGAATCCAGGCCGGTATCTCACGGTCCGTGTTCCACGGACATGTGCATGAGGCTTTAATGCGCATGTGCGAAACCGGCTGGGACACACTGCGCCTAGAGCTACGGCTGGGTAGGAGAGGTGTGCCCGCACTCTGGTAGGAAGATTTGTCAGTGGATCTACCTACCCCAAAGTGCGCGCGCACGGACGGACGGACACACCTCTCCTACCCAGGCGCAGGGTGTCCCGGCCCGTTTCGCGCATGCTATAATTTTGACTCACCCGTGGATCTGCGCTTGCGCCGCACACCCCTTCCTCCAGCTGATTCTCCTCACTTCCGATGCGGCCGCGTCACTGGAAGTGACAAGAGTATAGCATTCTGCCAGAACACCGAATCTGGTACAAAGTGTTCTGGAAATTGGCACGTTGCTGGATCAGTTATTCCGGATGATACCGAATGAGATGGATCAACCAAAAAATTATTTCTGTTTGGATACAGTTTTCCGGATCCAAACAACGCTAGTGTGAAAGTACCCAGATAGTCTGCAGGAATCATTAGAAATCTCCCTACCTAACCCTTTTCAATAGGTGTACTGGCCATGTCCTGTGTGTCAAGCCCAGGCTGGAGCAGCAATGGAATGGTGACACATCGGCGAGTTGAGTAGTGATTTTTTTTTATTTTTTTTTAACCCCTGGAAAACTCCTTTAATCTTATATGAACTAAAATGTAATTTGATTTGCCCCCCTGATCCAATACGCTTCTCTGCACAACAAAAGCTTTTTAAATGTCTCCACCCCTCCTTGTTCTCTTGATTTGCTCCAAAACTTGGAATTTTAATTGTGCTATCGAGTGTGCATATTTATCAAAGTGGTATGGGAGAGGTAACAATAGGTTTTTTGTTCTTATTGTGGACTTATGTTTACAAATCCAATCCCTTATTGTCTGCATGGTCTCCCCGATATATAACAAGCCACACGGGCATTTTATCATATAGATAACATTAGTCAATTCACAGGTAAAGAAAACTATTTCGAAGGGCTGTCCTGTACGGGGATGATAAAATATAGGGCTTTTAATAATGTGAAAGCATTGAAAACAATGGAGGCACGGAAAAGTGCCTTTTTCTGTGTAGCAAGAGTGCTCTGTCTGCAAATTTCTTTGCCACTGCCCAAATCGGCATGCACCAATTTCTCTCTGTAACTCTGGGTTCTCTTATTACAAATTAATGATGGATATATAAATTCTTCCACCCCTGGATAAGCTTTTGCCAAGAGGTGCCAGTGTTTTCGTACCATATTATCAAAACCCGTGTATAAGGGATGGAATTGGTGTAAGAATGACGATCTCTGCGCTTTCTCCCAGAAGGGGGGTGGTGGAACTGTGTTCAAATCAGATCTTGAGAAGGTATTAACGCCATTGATATAAAAAAAAAAAAAAAAGTACAAAGTCATTTCTGTTGGATACATCACATTTTGAGTGTGATCGCGGATATGCAATCTGTACCCGTTGAAAGTTGGTTGGTCAATATAGATGTAGAAAGGGGATAAGGGCTGTATCTGACATAAGCCACAGAGAGAATTTTTCTTACAGATACTGCATTTGGTTTTGTTTGAGAACTACTTCATGTTTGAAGATACCCACAGCGGCGGGGTACCGCGATTGGTTCGAATGTGGCCCCGCCGTACGCAAATGCATTTATGTAATCTTTTGAAGAACTACATGTGTATAATACTGAATCATATCGTCTGAATATATTAATTTGGAAAAGATTTATAGCTGACATTTTTTGCGTATGGGCGGGGCCACAGGAGTGCATCCTTTCTTTTTTCAATCATTTAAAACACAGCCTGTGAGGGCCTGAAATTCACCATATGATAAAAATATGGTGAACTTCTTGGACACTGTTCTGATAAAGGATGAAAGTGGTCATCCCTTTATAGGAAAGAGACATATAGAAATAGTATTCTCTTTTACACCAGTGCCCAGCCTTCATCTTTGAAGAGAGCAATACCCAAGTCCCAATTCCAGAGTCCAACATATTGTTACGGATCCTGTGAGACAAACCTCCAGATTAGAAGAAATGACCTTGAGATTTGTTGAGAGGGGATACCCAAGATCAGTCCTTGATGAAGTGAAATCTGATTGGAACACACAGTCCCACCCCCGTCCGGGAGAAAGCACAGAAGTTGGCATTCATACACAAATTCCATCCCTATAACATGGGTTTTGATCATATGGTACGAAAACACTGGCACCTCTTGGCAAAAGCTTATCCAGGGGTGGAAGAATTTATATATCCATCATTAAATTTGTAATAAGAGAACCCCGAGTCAGAGATAAATTGGTGCATGCCGATTTGGGCAGTGGCAAAGAAATGTGCAGACAGAGCACTCTTGCTACACAGAAAAAAGGCACTTTTCCGTGCCTCCATTGTTTTCAATGCTCTCACATTATTAAAAGGCCCTATATTTTAACCCCCCCCCCCCCCCCCCCCCCCCGTACAGCCCTTTACAATAGACTTTTTTTTTACCTGTGAATCGACTAATGTTCTCTATATGATAAAATGCCCGTGTGGCTTGTTACATATCCGCAATACACCAATAAATGACTCACAGAAGTGAGTACAGATTATATTAATATAACAGTGTAGCCCAGACCGGGTATATAATACATATAACCAGCTGAGGCTATCAGGACAGAGTAGAAATCCAATACAGTACATAGATGTGCAAAGTGCAAAATAGCAAGATACATGGATCTAACATACTGAACTGTCCACTATAAAGCCAAACAAGTACCCAAGTGGCGAACCCCAACGCACGTTTCGCGTAAGCTTCTTCATGTATCTTGCTATTCTGCAGTTTATACATCTATGTACTGTATTGGATTTCTACTCTGTCCTGATAGCCTCGGCTGGTTATATGTATTAGGGCTCTTTCACACCTGCGTTCTTTTCTTCCGGCATAGAGTTCCGTCGTCGGGGCTCTATGCCGGAAGAATCCTGATCAGTTTTATCCTAATGCATTCTGAATGGAGTGAAATACGTTCAGGATGCATCAGGATGTCTTCAGTTCCGGAACGGAACGTTTTTTGGCCAGAGAAAATACCGCAGCATGCTGCGCTTTTTGCTCCAGGCCAAAAATCCTGAAGACTTGCCGCAAGGCCGGATCCGGAATTAATGCCCATTGAAAGGCATTGATCCGGATCCGGCCTTAAGCTAAACGTTGTTTCGGCGCATTGCCGGATCCGACGTTTAGCTTTTTCTGAATGGTTACCATGGCTGCCAAGACGCTAAAGTCCTGGCAGCCATGGTAATGTGTAGTGGGGAGCAGTATACTTACCGTCCGTGCGGCTCCCGGGGCGCTCCAGAGTGACGTCAGGGCGCCCCATGCGCATGGATGACGTGATTGCATGGCACGTCATCCATGCGCATGGGGCGCTCTGACGTCATTCTGGAGTGCCCCGGGAGCCGCACGGACTGCAAGTATACCGCTCCCCGCTCCTACTATGGCAACCAGGACTTTAATAGCGTCCTGGGTGCCATAGTAACACTGAAAGCATTTTGAAGACGGATCTGTCTTCAAATGCTTTCAGTACACTTGCGTTTTTCCGGATCCAGCGTGTAATTCCGGCAAGTGGAGTACACGCCGGATCCGGACAACGCAAGTGTGAAAGAGGCCTTAGATACCCGGTCTGGGCTACGTATACACTGTTATATTTATGCAAAAACAAATGCAATTGCACTCTGCAAACCAGCACTCTGCCCTGCCTTTATGCTGGATGTTGAATAAGGCATTGGTGTACATTTTGGCCAAAGCGTAATAAGCCACTCACCACGTCAAGGTCGCCTTCGCCATAGCAATGTGCACCTGCATACAAGGTTGTGCGGGCTGAACCCCCCACATTTTTTCTATGTTATATTTATATGATCTGACCAGCCTGGATATTTTGATGTACTAGCGGTGTCCCATTTTTTCTTGTGTGTTCTCTATTCACCATAGTATTGTCCTTTACCTGTATTTTAATGCATTTTGTCTCGTATTGATACTATAATAAAACCTTGTTACATATCGGGGAGACCACGCAGACAATAAGGGATCGGATTTGTAAACATAAGTCCAAAATAAGAACAAAAACCTATTGTTACCTCTCCCATATCACTTTCATAAATATAAACAAACACTCTATAGCACAATTAAAATTCCAAGTTTTGGAGCAAATCAAGAGAACAAGGAGGGGTGGAGACATTAACAAGCTTTTGTTGTGCAGAGAAGCGTATTGGATTCATACATTGGATACACTTTATCCCAGAGGTTTGAATAGGGATTATGCGATTGTAAAAGGTTTTTACGTCTGATGAAGTGTTTCTTTAATATTGGTTTTCTTTTTCTTTTATAGACTTTGTCCGCGCGTTGAATACTCCAACTGGTAATATGTATTAACATGGTTACCTAAAAGTGAAACACTATTGTTGATTGGTTACTTTGTATTTAGCGCCCATTGTGGGTGTCTGACGTCACAGGCTTGTGATTGATTTCCCTATATATGTACCTTTAGATTCTGTCTTACTACCTGGTATATCTTTGATGTATACTATGATCAGTAAATAAAACAAGAATACTGATAACTACACGGCTGCTGGGATATTTTTGGATTATACGTGGAGATTGCACCTTCCCACTACAGTCTGGATCTGATTGAGTGCCGACTGGAACACTATCCTTTCCCTAGGATAAGTCACTATTATCACATTCAACACCCTGCCGATCAGCTGTTTGGGCGCAGTTCCTGCACTGGAACTACACAGCGCTGTCCTTAGTGTACTGGATGGAGCCGGTTGCTGTTGCAGCACTGCTCCATATGAAATTAATGGGAGCAGTGCTGCAGGAAACAGCTACACAACAGAAATGTAATCCCAGTGCCGCAGCTACTCCCGAATAACTTGATCAGTGTGGTTGTGGGGTGTCGGACCCCGTCAGGCAATCTGATATCCTAGGGACAGCTGTTAAATTCTGGAGAACCCCTTTAACCACTATAAGATGATCTTCTACCTGATTTGGCTAGCTGCCGAGCACTTTTGATAAGTGCACTGTATTCCTTAGAACTGGGAGAATGTGACACAAAGAAAGCCAATCTCCAGCCAAAACCACAAGTATTTTTATGTTGTGGCTGAACACAGACAATAGCTTGACTTTTCAAAAAAAGCAATAAGAGCATTCAAACTGCTTGAAATATTAGGCTATGTTCACACAGCATTTGCTGAATACCATAGAGTTATAGGTTGGGAAATGCATTCAAAGTATACCTCCAATGGAGCCTCCAACAAATGCCACTGTGTGGTGGTCCATGAAAATCACATGAAATCCTATTTGAACACTAATGAGGACATTTATAGAGACCAGTCTTAAAGGGGTTATCCAAGACCTATAATCCCCCCCTTCCCCCTTTCATATGCCCGTGCCCAGCGTTGCTTCTGATGCTGGCACTGCATCTACCTATTGCACGGTTGGAGGTGCAGCCAATAACGGGCAACTACGGGAACAAGCCTCCCTAGCGTCGCCCGCAATGCTAGGGAGGCTCCTTCCTGTCGCAGCCTGGTATTGGCTGCCCCCGAAGGTTTTTATCCACGAGAAGTGTAGATGCAGAAGTGGCCGTGCCAGCATCAGAAGCGACGCAGGTGTCGGGAAGCGAGGTAAGTACAACCTCTGTGAGAGGCCTGGGCATATGGGGTGGATGGGGATAATAGGTCTTGGATAACCCCTTTAATCTACCTCCCACTGGTGTCAAATACACCACATTTATTAAGGAGGTACACATTTCTTAATAGTTTTGTTACATCTGTGCAGGTTTGTACCCCTGAAGTGAAATCTACCCCAGCAAGGGAACCAGTATAGATTCCAGGTATAATCCATGCTCACTTTTTGGAAAAATGTGAAGAGGGATGCACAATTCTAAAAACAGTCTCAAGCAGGGTGTGCCCCAAACTTTACAAACCTTTGACGCCAATTATCTGCCTAAAAGATGTTGATAAAAGTTCCCCTCAGCAACTTCACTTTAAGGTAACCCAGATGCGTCATATTCTAAAATTGGGCTACCCCTTTCAGACAGTAGACTGCTCCCTTGCAAAGCTTGTACATGACGGAAACACTAATTTACCTCTGATAAAGCTGATGAAAAATGGTTGCAGTTTTTGTGCATTAGATGGTAAGCATTCCCTTTGAAATCCTTTCCAAGTTCTTCTACAATTTTCTCTATGTCATTCTCAGTGAAATCTGTGCTTCCGAGAGCTATGGCTTCCCTAAAACAAACAAATTAGAAATAATTTAGCCTTTACCTCTGCATGTTCAAATATAGGAACATACAGAGTCAAATATAAAAAGTCTTCAAGAAATCGCATGCAGTCAGAAGTAAACAGGGAGGGGATATTTTTGGGTATATAAATCTGCTGGGTGCGAATATACCTCATTTCTGAATGAGCCACAAGTGTAGACTACTGTGCAGCCCTAGAGGTGAAAGCAACGCGGCCGTAAACCATGAATCCTGTAAGCCAAAGGTCTGACTCCAACGTCTTCATAAATGGCCAATAGTTTAGTAATAATAAAATGTATTATAGTAAAATGGTGACATTGGGCCTTTTCTTACCGTCATGTAAGATATAAGGCTACTTAGAACTTAAACCATATTTATTGAAATACCTGACATTTTACATTTCTGTAAATAAATATGCAGTGCACAATGCATTTAATAACTAGGGAACGCCGACACACACTTAATTTTAAGAGATGAATGAATTTTTCTTCAGAAAAAGTTAGAAAAGTTCTATATGTATTGTCCTGAAAATGCTGAAAATCACATGCAAGTCTAAATGGGAACAAAACAAAAACCATTTAAAGGAAACCTGTCGGGATTGACATCTAGAGCTTATTAAGTATTCTTAAAGGATAACTGTCGTTTTATTTTTATTTTGGAGTATTGGATTGTGGTGATCAATATCACCTTGGTGGCCCTAATTCAACTTTTAACAGTGTATTCAATTACCCCTTAATGCCACAGTTTTGTTCCCTGTACTGCCTACTTTTACCTGTGCTTAAAATAGACGGACCATGCCTAGCAACCCTATGTGTTGAAGGACGGAGGACGCAGAAGCACGCAGCGTGCAAGGTCAGATTCCTGACAGCCAGGGACTGTAAGTAAATGATTAAAGCCAGGTCCTCCCCAGCAGCTGATAACAGTGCCTGGGCTGCGTGCACTTCTCCCTGTCCCTGCGCTTGGCAGACGCTCCCTCACTCAGCAGAGCTGGAGAATGCAGAGTTGTAGCAGCGCAGACCAGGGAAGGGAGATCTGCCATCTGCTCAGTGTGTAAATGAAAGCAACAAGTGGTAAGAGGACCCCTTTGTGCTGCAGGAGATTAACCCTTTAGGCAGACTGGTTGCTAAGGGCTGAATCTTATTAAATATGGGGTGAGTCAGTCTAATAGTAACCGATTCTGGAATATCATGTTATTAGTAACTACATATATGAAAATTGAAATTAAGGTCTAAAATGTGACAGTTATCCTTTAAGGTATTCTCGTGCATGCGAGCGAAAACTGACGAGAATTGTGTGATGTAATGAGTATGAACGATTTAAAGATGAGCAATAAATTGCTCGTTTCTCATCCACTGTGATCTTTAAGCATGCTGTAAAATTATCGTTTGTCGTTAATAGATCCGTTCATATAATATGCATGGCTTGGGGGAGTAGCAATAGGTCATCCCTGGTCACACCTTTTAGGCTACTTTCACACTAGCGTTCGTCGGTCCGCTCGTGAGCTCCGTTTGAAGGGGCTCACGAGCGGACCCGAACGCAGCCGTCCAGCCCTGATGCAGTCTGAATGGAGCGGATCCGCTCAGACTGCATCAGTCTGGCGGCGTTCAGCCTCCGCTCCGCTCGCCTCCGCACGGACAGGCGGACAGCTGAACGCTGCTTGCAGCGTTCGGGTGTCCGCCTGGCCGTGCGGAGGCGTGCGGATCCGTCCAGACTTACAATGTAAGTCAATGGGGACGGATCCGTTTGAAGATGCCACAATATGGCTCAATCTTCAGGCGGATCCGTCCCCCATTGACTTTACATTGAAAGTCTGGACGGATCCGTACGAGGCTATTTTCACACTTAGCTTTTATATGCTAAAATAATGCAGACGGATCCGTTCTGAACGGAGCCTCCGTCTGCATTATTATGATCGGATCCGTTCAGAACGGATCCGATCGAACGCTAGTGTGAAAGTAGCCTTATTCCACCTGAAGACAAAACAAAAAAAATAAAAAATAAAAATAACAATAAAACAAAAAACAAAAAGCATTGCTACATAAAATTTATGACATTCACCGTGTAGCAGGTTACTTTTATTTAATTAATATGTTTACCTTACCTTAATACCAAATATATATGTAGATTTAATCTCTTCATTTTACTACTTCTGCACAAGAATATTTTTCTCTCATGGAAAAATAAAGTTTTGTTTTTATATAGCCCAATTGCAAGAGTCATAAATTATTAGTTTTTTGCCCATGCAGCCATATGTGGCTTGTTTTTTTGCGGGAGCAGTTTTTTTTTTATTGGTACCATTTTAGGGTATGTGGGTCTTATTAACATATTTTATTAAAGGGAGGAATAGAAAAAAATAATTATAATTTCATTAGTATTGGTTCTTTATTATACAGTTTGCAGCAAACGCGGTGAGATACTGTGTGCGTGCAAACCATCTTTCAGGTTATATTAAGATGGTGTAGTCAAGTTGTTTTTACTGCAACTGCCTCAAAAAAAGTGTCAAAAATCATTTTTTTATTGCCACATTCTGAGTATCCTAGATGTTCAAAACAGGAGGACATCATAAATGCACCTCTACACCAATGTGTTTTTTTGAAGCACACAACTGTCAGCAGTTCTCTAACTATGACACTGGCTGACCTGTTGCTTGTGTGCTTGGCAGGTGAAGGCATCTGTGTTGGTCCCATGTTAATATGTGCTCACATTGCTGAGAAAAATAATGTTTTAATATATGCAAATGAGCCCCTAGGAGCATTGCCATTACAATTAGAGGCTCTACTCTCTTTGCAACTGCCACAAGCTCGGCACTTTGAGCCAAGCATTATCAGGTTTACACTGCCTGGTCTTGTCAAAGTGCAGAGGGTGCGGCAGGTGCAGAGAGAGCCGAGCCTCTAGGTGTAGCGTTAATGCCCCCATTGCTCCTAGAGGCTCATTTGCATTAAAAAAAAAAATAATGCGAGCACATATTAACATGGGACCAATACAGATGCCCTCAGCTGCCAAGTGCACATGTAACAGGTTAGCCAGTTTCATAGGTACAAATCTGCTGATAGATGTCCTGTAAAGTGAGCCGGTAGCTAATAAAAGCTTTGATAACGGTTTATAGGTTTACCCTGGTCTCCACAGGCCATTACTTAGCACAGTCAGCAGTACTGCGTGGTCAAAGCTGCTGACAGACTCCCTTTTAAGGCTAGTATGACATTGGCATTTTCATTGTTCTGCGCCGTTAAAGGAGCAGCTGTACCAGATGAGGCACATGAATGACAATAACAGAGCCCAATGGACCTCCATGGAGTCTATTGGGATTGAGCCCCAAAAGCACATGTGAACCTAGCCTTAATCTGGGGGGGGCGGTGTACCGTCTCTCCTTGGGGAGAGAGCGCATTAGTTGGCGTGAGGAAACTTATAGGTCATACATGCTCCTCTGGGAAGAAAAGGAATGCAAATGAGCTCTTAGCAAGCTCTGCCTCCAATGCCACCAGATGTAAGGCAGCTATCCAATAAGTCGATGTTCGATCCTTGGGAAGAGCTAGTACCCTCCAAATCTGGACTGAGGCCCCTCACCCATTTAAGCCAGTACTCTGATCTGCACTGATGAGGGGCAATCAACCTGAAACAGCTGTCTACAGATGAGATGCAGGCTTATTTAAATATCCAAGTCATATCTCAAGGCCTAGTTAAAGCGTCGAACATTGACTTAAGAGATAGCTGCCTTACATCTGGGGACATTAGAGGAAGCTTGTTAAGAGCTAATTTGCAATCCCTTTCACCCTAGCCTTACACATGCTTTTCATGGAACCAGAGCGTAAAACATTCGCCTTAACCCATGATGAAGTAAAGATCTGGTGACACAAGTCGTATGAATGCTGCCTAATTATATCCAGGGAGCACCCCATGCCCCTCAGCCTTTTAAGCAAATAGGAAACATTATTCTGAGAACTCTGTAGTGTTCACACAGTCTGGCTGAATTTAGACATTTCCTCTGGAACACTAGAAGCCTGGTGATCTGCGCAGGATGAAATAGCGAGGTGTGCTCTCCTCCCACATACACGCTCAGACGTTGTCAGGTTATTATACTTTGCTGAACAAAGCACAGTAAAAAGAAAAATCACACAAAGAGCCTCCCACCATGTGGTGAGCACATAATTACAGCCCGGATCGGATCATGTAGTGATGAAAGCGCCGGCATTCAACCCTCATCTCGCTTCATTTCCAATAATCAGTGCAGCACATGATTAGATTGCATTTTAGAAACAGTTGTAGTTTTCTCTACAGTATAATTAATAAAACTAAAAATTCAGCATCAACTGTAAAATTTATTCTCACAAAAAGTGTGGAAAATGCTTGCGGTTTCAGAAAATATTTCCCTTATTTAAGACAATTAAGGTTTAGTGACTGATCCTATTCTAGTTTTCATTCTAGTAAGTGTGTGGTATCCTAAAGTCCCAATTACACAGAATACACTTACAGCAGTCAGGAGAATTATTCATGAAAAATGTATTCACGGTGCTGTACACATAATATAGCGGTCAACAGCTATACCCACTATACACATGCATGCTCGCCCTGGCCAAGCGTGCATGTGTTCTCAGTCTAGCAATGGCTTATCCCCCTTATCCCTCATGGAACACTGATTACTGGTAAATAACTGCTCCAGAGTCCAAATCTAATCTGTAGTGGCGAAAGAAAGTACACAGATTTCCAGGTAGCAGCCCTACAAATTTGCTCTAGAGATGCATCAGCCCTCTCTGCCCAAGTAGTAGAAATGGATCTGGTAGAGTGAGCACCAAATCTGAAAGGAAGGGATTCCCCTGCTGAAAAATAGGCTAAGGAGATGGCCCCTACTATCCATCTATTCTAGACAGTGTTCTAGAAGAAACTTTATCACCCCTGTTTTTAACCGCAAAACTGTATAAAAAAAGCTTAGAGGATTTTCTCCATTGACTAGTGACCCTCAAATATTCTGATGGGCATCTTTGGACGTCTAGACAGTGGAGCTTTCCCTCTCTCATTCTTTAGGTCCTGACACAAGGAAGGAAGAACCGTGTATTGGGTCCGATGAAACTGGTAAAAAAAAAAAATAAAAAATAAAAAAAGGAGGAGGGATCTGGCTTACTAAGTACTCTGTCTTCCAGGATGTTAGTATAAGGAGGAACGGCAGAGAAGGCCGAAATCTCACCAACACGCCTAGCCGAGGTAATCGCTACCAAAAAGGCAGTTTTTTCTAGTAACCTAGAACTGAAAGCAAAGGCCATACTGCAGGGATTTTGCATGTTCACCAATATATTTTGTATTGTGTAGGACATTTGTTGCTGTATCGTTTTCTTCTACAAAAGTAATCTACTCACTTAAACTTAAATGTGTCTCCAAGTTCTGAAGAATCCCCGGGCGATATCTCAAACACACCAGAGAAAGGATAAGGGTGACCGCCATAAGCAAATTCTGTGTGGATAAAAATAGAGATAATTATTTCCACGAGCGTGGACAGTGAATTCATGCGTAACCATCCATATGAAACTTCTGTACTTGTTAGGGTTTGTAGGACATTCTTGTTTTACGTTATTATCTATTAGTCATGGATGTAAGAGCTTTCACACCACGTTTTAGGTTTTATTTATGATGAGATTTTTACTTACAAAACCAATGAGTTTAAAAGGGGCTGTGCGCCCCGATACTGATGACCTACCCTGCAGAGGGGCCCCGCTAAAACAACTGCTTGCACATATATCATATCCAGTCTAAGTGACTCTAGAATCTAGTCTCAATTCTGCTGTCAAGTTATAGGGACACCACCATCATTTTTGTTCTCACATTTTAACAGCCTATGTGAATACGCTATGCAATTTTTTATGTTTCGTTTTTTTAACAGATTTTTTTTTTTTTAAGTCACTGCACGTATTCTACTTCCTGTCCTGGCTCTTTAAATGGGGTTCTCCGGGAATTAAGAAAAAAAATATATATATATTACTTAGTTATCAATCTATTCCCAAATACCTTTCATTAGTTAGAATGGCTCATTTTGTTTGGGGAGCAATCATTAGGGGAAATAAAATGGCCGCCATCCTATTAGTACACACAAAACCTGGCCTAATCACATAGCAGAGCACCGCCACAACCCCACCTCCTCTTTGTACTTCATGTCTCTTCCAGAACTCTGTTCCTTCAGTGATTCAGTTGAAGATCATATTAGGGTCCATTCACACGTCCGTTTTTTCTTTCCTGATCTGTTCCGTTTTTTCAGGAACAGATCAGGACCAGATCTGGACCCATTCATTTTCAATGGGTCCTGGAAAAAATCGGACAGCACAATGTGTGCTGTCCGTTTCCGTTGTTCCGTTCCGCATGTCCGTTTAAATATAAAACATGTCCTATTCTTGTCCTGAAAAATCGGATCCTGGTACAATACAAAGTCAATGGATCCGCAAAAAACGGATGACATTCGGATGTCATTCCGTATGTCATCCGTTTTTTGCGGATTCCGTTCCTGGAAACACATAACAAATTTTTTTTTTTTTTTTTTTTTTCAATTTTTTTTTCAAAGAAATCCAAACAACTTTATTTGATTATTGAAATGTATACATGCTCCCGTTTTTTGCGGATCCGCAAAAAACGGATGACATACGGATGACATACGGAAACATTTTCAGGAACAACGGATCCGCAAAAAACGGACCGTTTTTCAGGATGAAAAAAAAACAGGACGTGTGAATGGACCCTTAAACTGTATTCAGGGCCATAATCCCTGACAAGTAGGAGGGGAAGATGAGGCAGTTCTTTAGCTCAGTGTTTTGAAGTAACTTGTCCTCCTCTGTGATTAGGACAGGTTGTGTGTGTAACAATAGAACAGCGGCCATTTTATTTCTCCTAATTATTTCTCCCTAGGCAAAACTAGCCATTGACTTACAATGTAGTCCCCATTGACTTACATTGTGTGTCAGGACCAGTCTTGCTCCGCACCACATTGCAGACAGAAAAACACTGCTTGCAGTGTTATTCTGTCCGCGATGGGGACACAACCAAACTGAACGGAATGCATTTTGGCGCATTCCGTTTCATTCAGTTATGTGCCCATTGAGAATGAATGGAGACAAAACTGAAGCGTTATCTTCCGCCATTGAGATCCTATTCAAATAGTGGAATTGAAAATGCTGGTGTGAAAGTAGCCAAAGAAGTCGAATATTTAGTATTTAATTTTCAGTACTGCCAAAATAAAAAGCTGCCCAAATTTTATATATATATATATATATATATATATATATATATATATATATATATATATATATATATATATATATATATATATATATATATATATATATATATATATATATATACACACACACACATACATATATACACACACATACATATATACACACACACACATATACACACACACCTAAAGAATTATTAGGAACACCTGTTCTGTTTCTCATTAATGCGATTATCTAGTCAACCAATCACATGGCAGTTGCTTCAATGCATGTAGGGTTGTGGTCCTGGTCAAGACAATCTCCTGAACTCCAAACTGAATGTCAGAATGGGAAAGAAAGGCGATTTAAGCAATTTTGAGCGTGGCATGGTTGTTGGTGCCAGACGGGCCGCTCTGAGTATTTCACAATCTGCTCAGTTACTGAGATTTTCACGCACAACCATTTCTAGGGTTTACAAAGAATGGTGTGAAAAGGGAAAAACATCCAGTATGCGGCAGTCCTGTGGGCAAAAATGCCTTGTTGATGCTAGAGGTCAGAGGAGAATGGGCCGACTGATTCAAGCTGATAGAAGAGCAACGTTGACTGAAATAACCACTCGTTACAACCGAGGTATGCAGCAAAGCATTTGTGAAGCCACAACACGCACAACCTTGAGGCGGATGGGCTACAACAGCAGAAGACCCCAACGGGTACCACTCATCTCCACTACAAATAGGAAAAAGAGGCTACAATTTGCACGAGCTCACCAAAATCGGACTGTTGAAGACTGGAAAATGGTTTCTTGAACATGACAATGAGTTCACTGTACTAAAATGGTCAGCACGGTGGCTCAGTGGTTAGCACTGGTGCCTTGCAGCGCTGGGGTGCTAGGTTCGAATCTGACCAAGGGCAACATCTGCATGGAGTTTGTATGGGTTTCCTCCGGGTACTCCGGTTTCCTCCCACACTCCAAAGACATACTGAGGGACCTTAGATTGTGAGCCCCATTGGGGACAGTTGGATGATAATGTCTGTAAAGCGCTGCAGAATTAGTAGCGCTATATAAGTGTGTATAATAAATAAATAAAATAAATAAAATGGCCCGCACAGTCACCAGATCTCAACCCAATAGAGCATCTTTGGGATGTGGTGGAACAGGAGCTTCGTGCCCTGGTGTGCATCCCTCAAATCTCCATCAACTGCAAGATGCTATCCTATCAATATGTGCCAACATTTGATGCTATCAGCACCTTGTTGAATCAATGCCACGTAGAATTAAGGCAGTTCTGAAGGCAAAAGGGGGTCCAACACTGTATTTGTATGGTGTTCCTAATAATTCTTTTGTCTGTGCAGTTTTATTCTGCACTCCACATAATGTGGATGTCTCCACCCAAACATGAGATTCTCTCCCATCATCAAAACTCTTAACCCCTTCAATTCTGGGCCTGTTTTCACCTTCCTGCCCAGGCCATTTTTTGCAAATTTGACATTTTTGGGTAAATTTGGGATTTTATATGAGATAGCGATACCTCATAATTATTACTTTACATTTTCCATGTCTACCTTATGTTTGGATCATTTTGAAAATGACATTTTATTTTTTGGGGACGTTAGAAGGCTTAGGCCCCTTTCACACGGGCGAGTTTTCCATGCGGGTGCGATGCGTGCGGTGAACGCACTGCACCCGCACTGAATCCTGACCCATTCATTTCTATGGGGCTGTGCACACGAGCGGTGATTTTCACGCATCACTTGTGCGTTGCGTGAAAATCGCAGCATGCTCCTCTTTGTGCGTTTTTCACGTAACGCAGGCCCTATAGAAATGAATGGGGTTGCGTGAAAAATCGCATGCATCCTCAAGCAAGTGCGGATGCGGTGCGATTTTCACGCATGGGTTCTAGGTGACAGTCTATTCACTGTATTATTTTCCCTTATAACATGGTTATGGACCATGTGATCTGACGTCACCACAGGTCATTCAGTCCACAGCTAAAGAACAGACCGGGATCTACGCTAACAAGAGGAGAAGGTGAGTTAACTTTTTTTATTATTTTTAACCCTTCCAGCACTATTATACTATGCATTCTGTAGTCAGAATGCTATTATTTTCCCTTATAACCATGTTATAAGGGAAAATAATACAATCTACAGAACATCAATCCCAAGCCCGAACTTCTGTGAAGAAGTTCGGGTCTGGGTACCAAACATGCGCGATTTTTCTCATGCGAGTGCAAAACGCATGACAATGTTTTGCACTCGCGCAGAAAAATCGTGCATTTTCCCGCAACGCACCCGCCTCTTATCCGGGCAAAAAACATGACGCCCGTGTGAAAGAGGCCTTAGGCTCCTTTTACACCTGTGTTCAGGTGTCCGCTCGTGAGCTCCGTTTGAAGGGGCTCACAAGCGGCCCTGAACACAGACGTCTGGCCCTAATGCATTCTCAGTGGAGGCGGATCCACTGAGAATGCATCCGCCTGCCAGCGCTCAGCCTCCGCTCCGCTCAGTAAGCGGACACCTGAACACTGCAAGCAGCGTTCGGGTGTCGGCCTGGCCGTGCGGATCAGTTCCGACTTATAATGGAAGTCAATGGGGACGGATCCGCTTGAAGATGACACACTATGGCTCAATTTTCAAGCAGATCCGTCCCCCATTGACTTTCAATGTAAGGTCTGAACGGATCCGCTCAGGCTACTTTCACACTTAGAACATTTTTCTAAGTTATAATGCAGACGGATCCGTTCTGAACGGAGCCACCGTCTGCATTAATATGAGCGGATCCGTTCGAACGCTAGTGTGAAAGTAGCCTTAGAAGTTTGGAAGCAAATCTTGAAATTTTTCAGAAAATTTTAAAAACTCACTTTTTAAAAGGGCCAGTTTAGGTCTGAATTCACTTTGTGAGGCTTACATAATAGAAACCACCCAAAAATGACCTCATTTTAGAAACTACACCCCTCAAGGTATACAAAACTGATTTTACAAACTTTGTAAACCCTTTAGGTGTTCCACAAGAATTAATGGAAAATGGAGATGAAATTTCTGAATTTCACTTTTTGGGCAGATTTTACTTTATACATTTTTTTCCAGTAGCAAAGCAAGGGTTAACAGCCAAATAAAACTCAATATTTATTACCCTGATTCTGTTTACAGAAACAGCCCACAAGTGATCGTAAACTGCTGTACGGGCACACAGCAGGGCGCAGAAGGAAAGGAACGCCATATGGTTATTGGAAGGCAGATTTTGCTGAACTGGTTTTTAGATGCCATGTCCCATTTGAAGCACCCGTGATGCACCCCCACAGTAGAAACTCAAAAAAAAAAAAAAAATAAAAAAAAAAAAAAACACACAACACCACCACATTTTGGAAACTACGGGATAAGGTGCCAGTTTTATTGGTACTATTTTGGGGTACATATGATTTTAAATTGCTCTAGATTAAGTTTTTTGTGAGGCAAGGTAACCAAAAAAAATAATATCAAATATGTCTACTTTCTATGATGTTTGCTTCAGTTTTACATAATAAAGCATTTTTGCAATCAAAAATTAGTTTTTTGTATCTCCATTTTCTGAACGCCCCATTTTTTTTTTTCTGCAAAGGCTCGTTTTTGCATGAAGAGTTGACGTTTTTTTATTGGTACCATTTTTGGGTACATATGATTTTTTGATCATTCATTATTACACTTTATGGGGCAAGGTGACCAAAAAATTTGTTGTTTTGACGCGGTTTTTTTATTTATTTTTACAGCGTTTACCTGAGAGATTTGAACATGTGACTTTTTTATAGAACAGATAGTTACAGAAGTGGCAATACCTTATATGTCTATAGCCCCCACGCTGCTGTGTCGGGGGACCAGGTGGGTGAGAAGGCAGCCCAATACCTTGCATGGCATCAGGATCTGCCTTCCACGGGTTCCGAGGAGATCCAGCCCCAGGCTGCGTCTCCTAGGCCTGGATCCAGGACTGTTTTGGTCTGTATTTATCTTTACTGCATATATTTTCCCTATGTCATTCTTTTAGCTGAGGCACTATGCACTTTATATGTACTGACTGTGGGCTGTGACTGATTTCCTTTCCTCACACCTTGGGAGTTTTTATTGCAAAGCTATATGTACTATAATGTGACAGACCTGTGGAGATCATCCTGTGTGATTTATTGCTGCTTATGTATATGGATTTCTATGTTTTATACAAGTGTATGTCCAATAAAAGATTTTGTATTTCTATAATTTATGCTGTTCTGAGTTTAGTTTTGGGTAACTGCACTGCACCCTGGAAGTTTAAATAAAACACAGCTTAACCAAGGCTATGGACAAATATGGAGGCAGCCCACACAGGTGAGCGACCTATCATTCTTCTGTGAAGATCTGTTCCCCTGGCGATTTGTCATCTTTCAGCTGCAGAATGACGTGCCAAAAGGCTAAGGAGTGCAGGAGCGCCACGATGGTAAAACAAAATGGCGCCGCACATACTGTAAAGGTCTCTGATGTAGCAGCACGGCTGGAAAAATTCACCCACTCTGAGCCACTCCCGGTATCCATTCCAGACCCCGAGGAATCCAAGGCAGTGGAATCTCAGCCCTTGCTTTACATTAATGGACAGGGTGGCTGCTCCAGAGGCAGAGCCCACCATGAAGGATGTGTATTCAGCAGTTGGCGCTTAACTCGTTAAACACACACATGGGGAAACTCAAAAAGGACATTTTGCGTATTAGACAAGATATGAGGCAAGTGAAGGAGCGGATCGGTGAGAAGGAGGATCAATTGTTGCCAGTAAAAAGATCTACAACGTGTAATACATAATGTCTCCTTGCTTAGATCTACATCTGATGATCTTGAAAATAGGCTAAGACGTAACAACGTCCGAATAATTGGTATGCCTGAACATAGACAAAAAAAAAAAAAGGGGAAGAGAAAAATTGTCTCCGCTTTTTGCTATTGAGCGGGCTCACCGTGTACCATTTCGTCCTCCACCACCAGAGGTGCCGCTGAGACCTCTTCTGATTAAAGTTCTGAATTTTAGAGATAGTGATGCAATAGTAAAAGGTGCAAGAGACGGTGCGGATGTTACTATACACGGAAATCAACTTTCCTTATTTCCCGATTTTTCTGCAGAAGTCCAAAAAAAGGAGAGCTCATTTTCTGGATGTCAAAAACCGGCTACGAGCCCTGCAATTACCGTACTCAATGATATACCCCACCAGACTGCGGGTGGTGGTGAGAGATAAGACACATGTTCGATAACCCTGATGCGGCATGTCAGTGGCTGGATGCGCAGGTATTTGAAGGTCGCCCAATACCTAGAGGGTCAAATGGACTTATATCAGTTCTTAATATACATATCCTTGCCGAGTTAAAGTTGTTGTGAGTGGGGGAAAGAGATGGTGAAGGGTAGTCCCTATTTCTGGGAGCCCCCTTTCAACTTTCAGTTATGATTGTTTAAGGTCGTTTAGGGTGGGTCACATTAATGTGGTACGCCGGGGCCTGAGGCCGAATGACACTATTGAGACAGATTCTCTGCATATATCAAGGGCTCAGGAAATTTTTTGTACCCCAGTTCCTCTATTGTATATTAAAGAGAAAGGTCTTTGTTGTTTTTTGGTTTATGGGGGGCGGAAACCTGAGACAGTATGTATATTTTGTATTGTGCCTTGTAGTGGCTCCCCAGGGGTGAGTGGCAGCAGGCAACTACATTTCTGGATTTGGTTTGATGATTGGTACCCTTAAGATTATAGCTTGGAACGTAAGGGGGCTGGGTCAGACCGCTAAACGTCATGCCGTCTTCCATGCTTTGCAAACATATCCACCTGCTATTTTTTGTCTTTCTGAAACACCCCTGATAAAAAACTAATTTAATACATAAAGCATGTATAGCGCATTCATTTAATTCCACGCATTCACAGGGAGTTAGCAATCTCATACATAGTACACTTCCCTTTGTTGCGAGAGAAACGTACACTGATTGATGAGGGAAGATTTATATGTATTGACTGTTCCAGTTTTCAATTCAGGTTAATACTTGTGGCAATATATATCCCCCCCCCCCCCCACACCGTATTCAAGTGAGATTCTGAAGAAAGTGTTGACATTTACGGCTAGATTCGATGGTGTTCCTATATTGATGATGGGGGACTTTAATATGTATATGGATAAGTTTGATCCAGAGGCTTGTGTAGCAGCTCCGTCGCCCACCTCATTGGCTAGAGCGGCTAATGTTGGAAAGTTATCTTTGTGATCTCTGGAGGGTTGGGCATCAGGGGGTACGGCAATATTCGTTTTATTCCTCCTTCAATCATTCACTGTCCAGAATTGATCTGATGCTTGGCCCTCCAGGCTTACTAGATACAAATCAGGAGATCTCTTATCTCCCCTGTAGTGTTTCTGATTACTCTCCTGTTCTGGTGCAGTTGGGATTGGGAAACGTAGGACAGAATTAAAGATCCTTTTGGCACCTAACCCATTCTGACTTTTTTTTTTACCAAATCTCTCTCTCTATCTTTACCGCTGGTCCACTGACGTCACTACTAGCATCAACTAGCGTGGGCGGGGCTAAGCTCTGTTCAGGCTAGATCAGCAGTTAAATGAAAGTGCAGAACCCCTTTAAAGGAGCTGCAGGAATATCTGGCAAGTTCTGGCTGTATGGTACATGTGACAACAATCTCCTATATTCTTCATATGTCTGGGCTATGGGGTAGAGTGGCAAGACAAAAGCCTTTTCTTACGTAGAAAAACATCCAAGCCAGGCTACATTTTGCAAAAAACACATCTGAAGTCTCCCAAAAGCATGTGGGAAAAGGTGTTATGGTCTGATGAAACCAAGGTTGAACTTTTGGCCATAATTCCAAAAGATATGTTTGGCCCAAAAACAACACTGCACATCACCAAAAGAACACCATACCCACAGTGAAGCATGGTGGTGGCAGCATCATGGTTTGGGGCTGTTTTACCTTCAGCTGGAACTGGGACCTTAGTTAAGTTAGAGGGAATTATGAACAGTTCCAAATACCAGTCAATATTGGCACAAAAACCTTCAGGCTTCTGCTAGAAAGCTGAACATGAAGAAGAACTTCATCTTTCAGCATGACAACGAACCAAGGCATACATCCAAACCAACAAAGGAATGGCTTCACCAGAAGATGATTCAAGTTTTGGAATGGCCCAGCCAGAGCCCAGACCTGAATCAGATTTAAAATCTGTGGGGTGATCTGAAGAGCGCTGTGCACAGGAGATGCCCTCGCAATCGGACAGATTTGGAGTGTTTTTGCAAAGAAGAGTGGGCAAATCTTGGCAAGTCAAAATGTGCCATGCTGATAGACCCATACCCAAAAAGACTGAGTGCTGTAATTAAATCAAAAGGTGCTTCAACAAAGTATTAGTTAAGGGTGTGCACACTTATGCAACCGTATTTTATTTTTATATTTTTTCTTCACCTAAAAGATTTCAGTTTATTTTTCAATTGAGTGGTACAGTTTATAGGTCACATAAAAATGTGGAAAAAGTTCTGAAATGATTCATCTTTGTCTCATTTTTTTTTACATCACAGAAACCTGACATTTTAACAGGGGTGTGTAAACTTTTTATATCCACTGTAGGTGACTTGGCCTCATCAATAAACCCTATTATATCACTTATATCTGGCAGACAATCCGGATTGCTTATCAACTGGAATAAGTCGGTGATTCTTTCATGGTCCCCACTTCCACAGAGTCTTTGTCTTAACCATACTAATCTTAGGGTTGTGTCATCTTTCAAATATTTAGGGGTTGAAATCTCTACTAATCCCCATAGCCGCATACTGGACAATATAGCGCCATTACTAGCCAAGTTTAAGCTTAAAGCAGCCTCCTGGTATAAACTGCCTATATCCCTAATAGGTGGGGGTAACTTGATTAAAATGGTGCTAATGCCCCAACTTTTATATATGCTTCATAACTCACCGGTATGGATACCCATGCATAACTTCTACAAGATTCAACAAATCTTTTGTTTTTTAATCGTGGAGAAACAAAAGGAGTAGAATCAAATATGAAACTGCAAAGAGGCAAGGTTGCGGGCAGTTTGGCACGGCCTTATCCTTTCATATACTTCTTTTTGGCCCAATTGCAACGCTGGAGCGTAGCTGGTGGTACTGGGAGGGGAAGTAGGTTTGTAGAATGGGCATCGAGATATTCTCCGCCTTTTGCGATCCTGAAGGAGGAAGTGGATTCAGAAATAAAATCCTCCCCGATTTTTGGGGCTTATGAGGAAGGTGTGGGTGAAGGCTAGGGAGGTCCTGGGAGTCTCAGGATTGTTGTATATTTCTCCCATATGGAAAAATCTGGCCCTACCAGAACTAACAAATGACGGGGTTCTCCCAGTGTGAAAAGAAAGGACTTTGTAACATTGGTCAGCTATATTCCCAGGGACTTTTGAAACAGTTTCAATAGCTATGCTCCAATTTTGGCCTCCCTTCCACCCATTTTTATAAATACTTACAGTTTGGACATGCACTAGATGCACAACTCAAACTATCATCACTACAATATATCTCTAATTAGATGCTTAACACAATAGTGGCGATGGGTTAAGTAAAGGGGGTCATCTCGATAGTCTATCAATCGCTACATCGGGAATACTTGAAGAAATTCCCACGTTAAAACGCAATGGGAAAGGATGTTGGGGCTGTAACTGATACCCAATGTGGAGAAATACTGGCATTGACCCCAACCTTATCTCTTAGTGAAGCAGCTAGAATGTCACAGTTCATGATGTGTAGGGTATATAAAACTCCACTATTTATGTATAAGGTGGGGTATAGAGGAGACTCATCCTGTCCGAAATGTGATCTATTCCACATGTTATGGAGTTGCAGTGCCTTGAGATTATATTGGAAAGAAATAATAAACCTAATAAAGTATATAGTGCAAATTTTTCTCCAGATCCTAAAACGTGGTTGCTTGGCATTTTTGATTCTGATAACTTACAGGCACCTGTCCGTACAAGAATAAATAGAATGTTATATCAGGCGCGTAAAACATGAGCAGCAAAGTGGATACAGCCGCCAAGTTTACTGCGAGGTTAACGGTTGTAATAGGGTTGGAAAGGGTGGGGGGGGTTCTATCTTAAACAAAATTGCCTCTCAAAGTTCGAGGCAATTTGGGGTCTCTGGATGGATAGATTTGGAGTGCGCAGTCCCTGGCTAGGTCTTAGTAGAGAACTGGGAGGCATGATGAGGTGAGGCATGTCTGAACGCTAAAAGGGTATGAGATGTTGATGGTGTGTTGCCGCTCCCCCTGGGGCGCTCCATTGCCTCTTTTTATTCCAATTTTCAAAGAACTAAAAGGACAATCTGTACTGTTGATATTTTTGTACAAAATTATATAGGCCAAATGATGTTACTTATCTTGTCTCAAGGGGGAGGGGATTAGTTGAGGGCTTGCACTCAATCATTTTCTTTCTCATTATGATGGGTTTGTCAATAGGATGTCCTCATGGATCCAAACTAAAGTGGATTGTAGGATTATAAAGTGCAATTTATTTCTTATTAAAGAAATTCAATACAAAAAAAAATTAAAAAATTATATTTATATTCTCACCAGCGGTACTTCCGCAATAGACTCCCACAGTGCGCCAGATTACTCCCCATCGGCATTAGTCTGAAGAAGGCCAGTAGGCCGAAACGTAACATTAAAGCCTCAATATCTACTCAATAAAAAGCTGGTTTCAAATTACGCTGGAGAGTGTGTGTGTGTGTGTATGTGTATGTGTATGTGTGTATATATATATATATATATATATATATATATATATATATATATATATATATATATATATATATATATATATATATATATATATATATATATATATAAATGGTGCAAATATCTCTCTCTCTCTTTATGGTGCGGACCTATTCATTTCAATGGGGCGGCAAAAGATGCAGACAGCACACTGTGTGCTGTCCGCATCCGTTGTTCCGTTCCATGGCCCCGCAAAAAAGATGGAGCATGTCCTATTCATGGCCGCAGACAAGAATAGGTATTCTCTATATGGCGCCGGCCATGTGTGGTCCACAAAATGCGGAACGCACACGGCCGGTATCTGTGTTTTGCGGATCCGCAATTTGTGGGCCGCAAAACACTTGCGTTGCGTTAATGCTCCCTTAGAAGAAAGTGAAATATTTACCCCTCATTTACAAAGCCATATGCTGTCTGGAGTAGACCCTCCAGGCCGAGAGCTTGCCCCAGCGCATGAATTAGTACAACTTACCGTTTTACTGCTGGGAACACGACTGTCTATACAGTGAGGTGGGGGGGAAGGAGTCTTTCTATACAGAGGTTGCCCTGCTGGACCCTTCTGCTGTGACGTGGGCACCAGATAAAACTTCACTTTCATGGCAGGTGATGTTATCAGAGCACCCAAACAGAAGGGGAAGCAGGAGGAGGCTCCAAGACACTCACGTGGCTTTCAAAAGAGGCTACAAAATGGGAGGGGCGTAAAATAAGGGGCGTGGCCTCCTGTTGCATTTACTGTGGCTATAGTGCAGTTTGCTATGAACTGTGAGACACAGATGCTGCAGAAATCTAAATGGTGCAAATATTTCAAAGGGAATCTGTCACCCAGAAATTCACTGTTAAAGAGGTTGCCTCACTTCAGCAAATTGCATTTATCATGTAGATAAAGTTAATACAAGGCACTTACTAATGTATTGTGATTGTCCATATTGTCTCCTCGTCATAATTTAGGCTACTTTCACACTAGCGTTCGTCGGTCCGCTCGTGAGCTCCGTTTGAAGGAGCTCACGAGCGGACCCGAACGCCTCCGTCCAGCCCTGATGCAGTCTGAATGGAGCGGATCCGCTCAGACTGCATCAGTCTGGCGGCGTTCAGCCTCCGCTCCGCTCGCCTCCGCACGGCCAGGCGGACAGCTGAACGCTGCTTGCAGCGTTCAGCTGTCCGCCTGGCCGTGCGGAGGCGAGCGGATCCGTTCAGACTTACAATGTAAGTCAATGGGAACGGATCCGCTTGAAGATGACACCATATGACTCAATCTTCAAGCGGATCCGTCCCCCATTGACTTTACATTGAAAGTCTGAACGGATCCGCTCAGGCATCTGGCGCACTTAGAAATTTTTTTAAGTTATTAATGCAGACGGATCCGTACTGAACGGAGCCTCAGTCTGCATTAATATGATCGGATCCGTTCAGAACGGATCCGATCAAGCGCTAATGTGAAAGTAGCCTTAGTCACATCCTCCGGAGGTTTGTACACCTAAAGTGAAATCTATGCCACCTTGGAGCTGGCGCAACACCAGAAAACTGGCGTAAAAGATAAATATGCCAGGCCTGCCCCCTCTTGGGAAAGTGGTGAGGGTGCCTAAATTTAGGAGCAACAGCATTTAAAAAGTCACAAACATGAGGTTTGCAACTTTTTTAAATAAAATCCTATTGCCATAAAATGCTTTTTCAGGCAAAAATATATGCATTGAAAAAAAAAATGGCTCTAAAGGGTATCCCATTGCCTTAAAATTCAGATACAATATTTATAGGACAACAGGGCTGGAAAGGACAAATTCAGAATAGGGTCTTTAACAATAACATACCTCTGCCATATACTTGAATACCAGAGTGAAAGACACCGATTCCCAGGGATGATGTGTACTCGTTGATCCAATACTAAGAGAGAAAGATTAAATTATGTTTAGGAATGAATCTCAAAATTAAAAAAATCCCTAGCGTGCGAGACATTATAAATACATAGCTTGTGGGTACTGGTTATTTATTCCCAAAACAAACATGATCAGCAGCACAACATACCTTCCTATAGGGCAGACGTCTAATTTCCTTGGTACCCAATGGTCCAAAAGTGGTGCTCTGCGGCGATTCCTTAATATACAAGTAATTCAAAAGGATCCACAGCACTCTTTCGTAGTCAAAAAATCTTTTCTTTTTTTTGTCCAGCAGCATACAATAAATGCAACGTTTCGACTTTAGCAAGTCTTTATCAAGCTCTGGTGGTCCCATTTGCTTGGATCGACCACCAGAGGACACAGGCAGCTCTGTAAGTAGCACCAAGCACCACTACATTACCCCCCCCCCCCCCCCGTCACTTATTAACCCCTGATCACCCCATATAGACTCCCTGATCACCCCCCTGTCATTGATCACCCCCCAGTAAGGCTCCATTCAGACATCCGTATGCAATTGCGGACCAGAATAGGACATGTTCTATAGGCTCTACAAAAAACGCAGTGTTCGCCCAATCAGGCCTGATCTTGCGCGCACACTTGCATTCAGTCCGCCCCACCGCAGTGACAGAATATATTTTTTTCTGATCACTGCAAAAACACCGTAAAAATCGCTGAGGCGCTATAAAAAGATCACTTTTGAGGGGCATGGCGAGTTCATAGTTCATTTTATTTTTTTTGGCACAAGTTAGCAGAAATTGTTGTTTTTTTGTTTGTTTTTTTTCTTACAAAAGTCTCATATTCCACTAACTTGTGACAAAAAATAAAATCTCACATGAAGTCACCATACCCCTCATGGAATCCAAATGCGTAAAATTTTTTAGACATTTATATTCCAGACTTCTTCTCATGCTTTAGGGCCCCTAAAATGCCAGGGCAGTATAAATGCCCCACAAATCACCCTATTTCGAAAAGAAGACACCCCAAGATATTCGCTGAGGGGCATAGTGAGTCCATGAAAGATTGAATTTTTTGTCACAAGTTAGCGGAACGGGAGACTGAGAAAAAATAAATAAATTTCCGCTAAGGCCTCTTTCACACTTGGGTTGTCCGGATCCGGCGTGTACTCCACTTGCCGGAGGTACACGCCGGATCCGGAAAAACGCAAGTGTACTGAAAGCATTTGAAGACTGATCCGTCTTCAAAATGCTTTCAGTGTTACTATGGCAGCCAGGACGCTATTAAAGTCCTGGTTGCCATAGTAGGAGCGGCATACTTACAGGGCGCACGGCTCCCGGGGAGCTCCAGAATGACGTCAGAGCGCCCCATACGCCTGGGGCGCCCTGACGTCACTCTGGAGCACCCCGGACGGTAAGTATGCTGTTCCCCCGCTCCCCAGTACACTTTACCATGGCTGCCAGGACTTTAGCGTCCCGGCAGCCATGGTAACCATTGAGAAAAAGCTAAACGTCGTATCCGGCAATGCGCCGAAACGACGTTTAGCTTAAGGCCGGATCCGGATCAATGCCTTACAATGGGCATTAATTCCGGATCCGGCCTTGCGGCAAGTGTTCAGGATTTTTGGCCGGAGCAAAAAGCGCAGCATGCTGCGGTATTTTCTCCGGCCAAAAAACGTTCCGTTCCGGAACTGAAGACATCCTGATGCATCCTGAACGGATTTCACTCTTTTCAGAATGCATTAGGATTCTTCCGGCATAGAGCCCCAACGACGGAACTCTATGCCGGAAGACAAGAACGCAAGTGTGAAAGAGCCCTAACTTGTGCCCAAAAAAAACAAAACACTTCTATGAACTCGCCATGCCCCTCACGGAATACCTTGGGGTGTCTTCTTTCCAAAATGGGGTCACATGTGGGGTATTTATACTGCCCTGGCATTTTAGGGGCCCTAAAGTGTGAGAAGAAGTCTGGAATCCAAATGTCTAAAAATGCCCCCCTAAAAGGAAATTGGGCCCCTTTGCGCACCTAGGCTGCAAAAAAGTGTCACACATGTGGTATCGCCGCACTCAGAAGAAGTAGGGCAATGTGTTTTGGGGTGTCTTTTTACATCTAACCATGCTGGGTGAGAGAAATCTCTCTCTATAATGACAACTTTGTATAAAATAAAAATAAAAAAAATGGGAAAAGTTGACTTTTAGAGAGATATTTCTCTCACCCAGCATGGGTATATGTAAAAATACACCCCAAAACACATCGCCCTACTTCTTCTGAGTACGGCGATACCACATGTGCGACACTTTTTTGCAGTCAAGATGCACAAAGGGGCCCAATTTCCAATGAGTACTTTCAGGATTTCACAGGGCATTTTTACGAATTTGGATTCCAAACTACTTCTCACGCTTTAGGACCCCTAAAATGCTAGGGCAGTATAAATACCCCACATGTGACTTTATTTTGGAAAGAAGACACCCCAAGGTATTCCGTGAGGGGTATGGTTAGTTCATGTAAAATTTTATTTTTTGTCACCAGTTAGTGGAATATGAGACTTTATTTTTATTTTTTCTTACAATCATTTTCCGCTAACTGGTGACAAAAAATAAAAAGTTCTATGAACTCACTATGCCCATCAATGAATACCTTAGGGTGTCTACTTTCCGAAATGGGGTCATTTGTGGGGTGTTTCTACTGTCTGGGCATTGTAGAACCTCAGGAAACATGACAGGTGCTCAGAAAGTCAGAGCTGCTTCAAAATGCGGAAATTCACATTTTTGCACCATAGTTTGTAAACGCTATAACTTTTACCCAAACCAATAAATATACACTTATTGTATTTTTTTTATTATCAAAGACATGTAGAACAATAAATTTAGATAGAAATGTAGTTTTAATAGAAAAATTTTACAACCGAAAGTGAAAAATTACGCTTTTTTGCAAAAATTTAAGTCAATTTCTATTAATATAAAAAAATAAAAAAAATAAAAATCGGCAAAATGTCAGCAGCAATGAAATACCACCAAATGAAAGCTCTATTAGCGAGAAGAAAAGGAGGTAAAATTCATTTTAGTGGTAAGTTGTATGACCGAGCAATATACCGTGAAAGTAGTGTAGTGCAGAATTGTAAAAAGTGGTCTGGTCATTAAGGGGGTTTATGCTAGGGGAGCTGAGGTGGTTAAAACGCTTTGACTTATCCAGGCCATTCTGAGACAGTTTTTTTCATCACATATTGTACTTCATGACAAATTTTTTTTAAAAATTGCAATTTTCCAAATTCCAATTTCTCTACTTCTATAATACATAGTAATACCTCCAAAAATAGTTATTACTTTACATCCCCATATGTCTACTTCATGTTTGGATCATTTTGGGAATGAGGTTTTCTTTTTTGGGGACATTACAAGGCTTAGAAGTTTAGAAGCAAATCTTAAAATCTTTCAGAAATTTTCAAAAACAATTTTTAGGGACCAGTTCAGGTCTGAAGTCACTTTGTGAGGCTTACATAATAGAAACCACCCAAAAATGACCCCATTCTAGAAACTACACCCCTCAAGGTATTCAAAACTGATTTCACAAACTTTGTTAACCCTTTAGGTGTTCCACAAGAATAAATGGAAAATAGAGATACAATTTCAAAATTTCTAATTTTTGCCAGATTTTTTATTTTAATATTTTTTTTCCAGTTACAAAGCAAGGGTTAAAAGCCAAACCAAACTCAATATTTATGGCCCCGATTCTGTAGTTTACAGAAACATCCCATATGTGGTCGTAAACCGCTGTACGGGCACACGGCAGGGCGCAGAAGGAAAGGAATGCCATACGGTTTTTGTAAGGCAGGTTTTCTGGACTTTTTTTTTTTTTTTACCCCATGTCCCATTTGAAGCCCCCCTGATGCATCTCTAGAGTAGAAACTCCAAAAAAAAAAAAAAAAAAAAAAAAAAAAAAAAGTGACCCAATTTTTGATTTATGTTTTGTTATTTACAACATTCGTCTGACAGGTTAGATCAGTGATGGCTAACCTTGGCAATCCCGCTGTGGTGAAAACTACGACTCCCAGCATGCTCCATTTATTTCTATAGAGTTCTGAGGGGGGCATCTTAGGAGTTGTAGTTTTACCACAGCTGGAGTGCCAAGGTTAGCCATCACTGGGTTAGATCATGCAATATTTTTTATAGACCACGTTTTACACAATGCTTATTTTTTTTTATTTTTTGCTTCAAAAATGAAAACATGTATTAGTGTTTCCAGTCTGAGAGCCATAATTTTTTCAGTTTTTGGGCGATTACCTTGGGTAGGGTATGATTTTTGCGGGATGAGATGACTGTTATTGGCACTATTTTGGGGTGCGTGTGACTTTTTGATTGCTTGCTATTACACTTTTTGTGATGTAAGGTGGCAAAAAATGGTTTATTTAGCACAGTTTTTATTTTTTTACGGTGTTCATCTGAGGGGTTAGGTCATGTGATATTTTTATAGAGCCGGTCGATATGGACACGGCGATACCTAATATGTATACCATTTTTTACCAATTTTTTTTTTAACTTTTGGTTTATTTTTACTTGAAACTTTAGATTTTTTGGGGGGGAAAACAATCTTTTCACTTAATTTTTTGTCCCACTTTGGGACTTGAACTTTTGAGGGTCTAATCCCCTTTACAATGCATTCCAATACTTCTGTATTGGAATGCATTGGCTGTATGAGTAATACTGTGTGTATTACTCATACAGCTTCCGGCCTGGGCTCCTTAATTGTAAGTAACCGCGCCTTGGGCGCCTTACTTGGCTAATTAACATATATATAAATCATTTTTTAAACTAAATAAAACCACACAGATCTATGGGACAGGTATATTGTGGACATGCTAGCGGAGATCTATCCCTGCATGTCCAGAACTCTATAGGGTAAAACTAGGTGACAGATTCCCTTTAACTGCGGCGGTGCGGGGTTTACAGGACCCGCAGGCATATCGCCTGACAGCCAGCTCCCGCCTGCATAGCAACGAATCGGACGATTATTCGACAACGAATCCTGTTATTGAATATTATCGATAACGTTGATTAATCGTTGCAGCCCTAGCTGTGATGTAAGCACAAGAGCATCCATGTCCGCTGTGCAGTACTCAAGGGCCGTCACTATGAGCATAGGTATGACTTGACTAAAGGGGTCAGCTCTGAACCTGGACATATCTCCCCCCACCCCGACGTGAGCATCGGACCATTTCATTGCTAGTGCTTAGATCGTTTACACTGCTAGGAGGAGGCTTCCGACTAGCAGTGTTCCCGGTGATGTCACTGACACCAGTGGGCGGACTGTAGCGCTGCACTAGGCTGTTTTACAGGCCTGGGCAGTGCTAAAGCCCACCTATTAGTGCCAGTGATGTCGCCAAGCTCACTGCTAGGCTGAAGCCTCCTCCTAGCATACCCATAAAGAGAACCGGTATGTCACCGGTTCTGCCTAAAATGTGCAGGGCAAGGGAGAGCATTGGAGCATTCATGCTCTGATGCTCATATCAGAGGGGCTGCCTGGGTGAAGAAGGGGATATGTCTGGGTTGAGAGCCGAAACCAGACAACCCCTTTAATTGTGACCATAATGCAAATAACCCAGAGCCATTGTTTCCATACTGTTGTTGTAGAAATATTAAAAGTTGTAATCAGCTCGCATCAAAGTTTGTGTAAGTAAAAAGGTAAATCCCTATTCCCTTAGCCCAGTGCTTCTCAATTATTTTCTGTCATGCGCACCCCCCCCCCCCCCCCCCGGAAGAAGAAAACATTTCGCGCCCCCAGCGCGACTGGAAATAGTATCATTTGTCTATAAAATTGTTATAATTAATAAGTACACCACTGCACAACACTGTATCCTTATTAACGTATAAGAGAATAAAGAAAGAAATGTGGATCAATTTACAACAAAAATATTTTTAACCAAAAGGTGTGCTTTTGGTAGGTTTGGAACTAATGGGGATCTGTGGCTGGCACACACCGTTATGGGGGGGGGGTGGGGGATCTGGCTGGCACACACCGTTATGGGGGGGGGGTGGGGGATCTGTGGCTGGCACACACCGTTATGGGGGGGGGTGGGGGATCTGTGGCTGCACACACCGTTATGGGGGGGGGGTGGGGGATCTGTGGCTGGCACACACCGTTATGGGGGGGGGTGGGGGATCTGTGGCTGGCACACACCGTTATGGGGGGGGTGGGGGATCTGTGGCTGGCACACACCGTTATGGGGGGGGTGGGGGATCTGTGGCTGGCACACACCGTTATGGGGGGGGGTGGGGGATCTGTGGCTGGCACACACCGTTAGGGGGGGGGGTGGGGGATCTGTGGCTGGCACACAGTTATGGGGGGGGGGTGGGGGATCTGTGGCTGGCACACACGTTATGGGGGGGGGTGGGGATCTGTGGCTGGCAACACCGTTATGGTGGGGGTGGGGGATCTGTGGCTGGCACACACCGTTATGGGGTGGGGGATCTGTGGCTGGCACACACCGTTATGGGGTGGGGTGGGGGATCTGTGGCTGGCACACACCGTTATGGGGGGGTGGGGGATCTGTGGCTGGCACACACCGTTATGGGGGGGTGGGGGATCTGTGGCTGGCACACCGTTATGGGGGGGGGTGGGGGATCTGTGGCTGGCACACACCGTTATGGGGTGGGGGATCTGTGGCTGGCACACACCGTTAGGGGGTGGGGGATCTGTGGCTGGCACCAACCGTTATGGGGTGGGGGATCTGTGGCTGGCACACACCGTTATGGGGGGGTGGGGGATCTGTGGCTGGCACACCCGTTATGGGGGGGTGGGGGATCTGTGGCTGGCACACCGTTATGGGGGGGGGGGGGATCTGTGGCTGGCACACACCGTTATGGGGGGGTGGGGGGATCTGTGGCTGGCACACACCGTTATGGGGTGGGGGATCTGTGGCTGGCACACACGTTATGGGGTGGGGGATCTGTGGCTGGCACACACGTTATGGGGGGGGGGGATCTGTGGCTGGCACACCGTTATGGGGGGTGGGGGATCTGTGGCTGGCACACACCGTTATGGGGGTGGGGGATCTGTGGCTGGCACACACGTTATGGGGTGGGGGATCTGTGGCTGGCACACACCGTTAGGGGTGGGGGATCTGTGGCTGGCACACACCGTTATGGGGGTGGGGGATCTGTGGCTGGCACACACCGTTATGGGGTGGGGGATCTGTGGCTGGCACACACCGTTATGGGGGTGGGGGATCTGTGGCTGGCACACACCGTTATGGGGGTGGGGGATCTGTGGCTGGCACACACCGTTATGGGGTGGGGGATCTGTGGCTGGCACACACCGTTATGGGGGTGGGGGATCTGTGGCTGGCACACACCGTTATGGGGTGGGGGATCTGTGGCTGGCACACACCGTTATGGGGGGGGGGATCTGTGGCTGGCACACACGTTATGGGGTGGGGGATCTGTGGCTGGCACACCGTTATGGGGGGTGGGGATCTGTGGCTGGCAACACCGTTATGGGGTGGGGGATCTGTGGCTGGCACACACGTTATGGGGTGGGGGATCTGTGGCTGGCACACACCGTTATGGGGTGGGGGATCTGTGGCTGGCACACACCGTTATGGGGGGGTGGGGGATGTGGCTGGCACACACCGTTATGGGGTGGGGGATCTGTGGCTGGCACCACCGTTATGGGGTGGGGGATCTGTGGCTGGCAACACCGTTAGGGGGGTGGGGGATCTGTGGCTGGCACACCGTTATGGGGTGGGGGATCTGTGGCTGGCACACACCGTTATGGGGTGGGGGATCTGTGGCTGGCACACACCGTTATGGGGTGGGGGATCTGTGGCTGGCACACACCGTTATGGGGTGGGGGATCTGTGGCTGGCACACACCGTTATGGGGTGGGGGATCTGTGGCTGGCACACACCGTTATGGGGTGGGGGATCTGTGGCTGGCACACACCGTTATGGGGTGGGGGATCTGTGGCTGGCACACAGTTATGGGGTGGGGGATCTGTGGCTGGCACACACGCCGTTGGGGTGGGGGATCGTGGCTGGCACACACCGTTATGGGGTGGGGGATCTGTGGCTGGCACACACCGTTGGGGTGGGGGTGGGGGATCTGTGGCTGGCACACACCGTTATTGGGGTGGGGGATCTGTGGCTGGCACACACCGTTATGGGGTGGGGGATCTGTGGCTGGCACACACCGTTGTGGGGTGGGGGATCTGTGGCTGGCACACCGTTATGGGGTGGGGGATCTGTGGCTGGCACACACGTTATATGGGGTGGGGGATCTGTGGCTGGCACACACCGTTATGGGGTGGGGGATCTGTGGCTGGCACACACCGTTATGGGGTGGGGGATCTGTGGCTGGCACACACCGTTAGGTGGGGGTGGGGGATCTGTGGCTGGCACACACCGTTATGGGGTGGGGGATCTGTGGCTGGCACACACCGTTATGGGGTGGGGGATCTGTGGCTGGCACACACCGTTATGGGGTGGGGTGGGGATCTGTGGCTGGCACACACCGTTATGGGGTGGGGGTGGGGGATCTGTGGCTGGCACACACCGTTATGGGGGGGGGTGGGGATCTGTGGCTGGCACACACCGTTATGGGGTGGGGGGATCTGTGGCTGGCACACACCGTTATGGGGTGGGGGTGGATCTGTGGCTGGCACACACCGTTATGGGGTGGGGGATCTGTGGCTGGCACACACCGTTATGGGGGGGGGATCTGTGGCTGGCACAACACGTTATGGGGGGGGGATCTGTGGCTGGCACACACCGTTATGGGGGGGGGGATCTGTGGCTGGCACACACCGTTATGGGGGGGGGATCTGTGGCTGGCACCACACCGTTATGGTGGGGGGGATCTGTGGCTGGCACACACCGTTATGGGGGGTGGGGATCTGTGGCTGGCACACACCGTTATGGGGGGGGGGATCTGTGGCTGGCACACACCGTTATGGGGGGGGGTGGGGGGGGATCTGTGGCTGGCACACACCGTTATGGGGGAGGGGGAATCTGGGCTGGCACACACCGTTATGGGGGGGGGGATCTGTGGCTGGCACACACGTATGGGGTGGGGGATCTGTGGCTGGCACACAACGTTTATGGGGTGAGGTGGGGGGATCTGTGGCTGGCACACACTTTATGGGGTGGGGGATTCTGTGGTGGCACACAACGTTATGGGGTGGTGGATCTGTGGCTGGGCACACACCGTTATGGGGTGGTGGATGTGGCTGGCACACCACCGTTATGGGGTGGGGGAATCTGTGGCTGGACACCAACGTATGGGGGGTGGGGGGAATCTGTGGCTGGCACACCCACCGTTATGGGGTGGGGTCTGTGGCTGGCACAACACCGGTTATGGGGGGGGGGGATCTGTGGGCTGGCACACACCGTTATGGGTGAGGGGATCTGTGGCTGGCACACACCGTTATGGGGGTGGGGGATCTGTGGCTGGCACACACCGTTATGGGGTGGGGGATCTGTGGCTGGCACACACCGTATGGGGTGGGGATCTGTGGCTGGCACCACACCGTTATGGGGTGGGGGATCTGTGGCTGGCACACACGTTATGGGTGGGGGATCTGTGGCTGGCACACACCGTTATGGGGTGGGGGATCTGTGGCTGGCACACACCGTTATGGGGTGGGGGATCTGTGGCTGGCACACACCGTTATGGGGTGGGGGATCTGTGGCTGGCACACACCGTTATGGGGTGGGGGATCTGTGGCTGGCACACACCGTTATGGGTGGGGGATCTGTGGCTGGCACACACCGTTATGGGGTGGGGGATCTGTGGCTGGCACACACCGTTATGGGGTGGGGGATCTGTGGCTGGCACACACCGTTATGGGGTGGGGGATCTGTGGCTGGCACACACCGTTATGGGGTGGGGGATCTGTGGCTGGCACACACCGTTATGGGGTGGGGGATCTGTGGCTGGCACACACCGTTATGGGGTGGGGGATCTGTGGCTGGCACACACCGTTATGGGGTGGGGGATCTGTGGCTGGCACACACCGTTATGGGGTGGGGGATCTGTGGCTGGCACACACCGTTTATGGGGTGGGGGATCTGTGGCTGGCACACACCGTTATGGGGTGGGGGATCTGTGGCTGGCACACACCCGTTATGGGGTGGGGATCTGTGGGTGGCACACACGTTATGGGGTGGGGGATCTGTGGCTGGCACACACCGTTATGGGGTGGGGGATCTGTGTGCTGGCACACACCGTTATGGGGTGGGGGATCCTGTGGCTGCACACACCGTTAGGGGTGTGGGGATCTGTGGCTGGCACACCACCGCCCTATGGTGGTGGGGGATTCTGTGGCTGGCACACACCGTTATGGGGGTGGGGATCTGTGGCTGGCACACACCGTTATGGGGTGGGGGATCGTGGCTGCACACACCGTTATGGGGTGGGGGATCTGTGGCTGGCACCACACCGTTATGGGGTGGGGGATCTGTGGCTGGCACACACCGTTATGGGGTGGGGGATCTGTGGCTGGCACACACCGTTATGGGGTGGGGGATCTGTGGCTGGCCCAACCCGTTAATGGGTGTGGGGATCTGTGGCTGGCACACACCGTTATGGGGTGGGGGATCTGTGGCTGGCACACACCGTTATGGGGTGGGGGATCTGTGGCTTGGCACACACCGGTTATGGGGTGGGGGATCTGTGGCTGGCACACACCGTTATGGGGTGGGGGATCTGTGGCTGGCACACACCGTTATGGGGTGGGGGATCTGTGGCTGGCACACCCGTTATGGGGTGGGGGATCTGTGGCTGGCAACACACCGTTATGGGGTGGGGGATCTGTGGCTGGCACACACCCGTTATGGGGTGGGGGATCTGTGGCTGGCACACACCGTTATGGGGTGGGGGATCTGTGGCTGGCACACACCGTTATGGGGTGGGGGATCTGTGGCTGGCACACACCGTTATGGGGTGGGGATCTGTGGCTGGCACACCGTTCTGGGGGGGGGGATCTGTGGCTGGCACACACCGTTATGGGTGGGGGATCTGTGGCGGCACACACCGTTATGGGGTGGGGGGATTCTGTGGCTGGCACACCACCGTTATGGGGTGGGGGATCTGTGGCTGGCACACACCGTTAGGGGGTGGGGGATCTGTGGCTGGCACACACCGTTATGGGGTGGGGGATCTGTGGCTGGCACACACCGTTATGGGGTGGGGGATCTGTGGCTGGCGTTATGGGGTGGGGGATCTGTGGCTGGCACCACACGTTATGGGGTGGGGGATCTGTGGCTGGCACACACCGTTATGGGGTGGGGGATCTGTGGCTGGCACACACCGTTATGGGGTGGGGGATCTGTGGCTGGCACACACCGTTATGGGGTGGGGGATCTGTGGCTGGCACACACCGTTATGGGGTGGGGGATCTGTGGCTGGCACACACCGTTATGGGGTGGGGGATCTGTGGCTGGCACACACCGTTATGGGGTGGGGGATCTGTGGCTGGCACACACCGTTATGGGGTGGGGGATCTGTGGCTGGCACACACCGTTATGGGGTGGGGGATCTGTGGCTGGCACACACCGTTATGGGGTGGGGGATCTGTGGCTGGCACACACCGTTATGGGGTGGGGGATCTGTGGCTGGCACACACCGTTATGGGGTGGGGGATCTGTGGCTGGCACACACCGTTATGGGGTGGGGGATCTGTGGCTGGCACACACCGTTTATGGGGTGGGGGGATCTGTGGCTGGCACACACCGTTATGGGGTGGGGGATCTGTGGCTGGCACACACCGTTATGGGGTGGGGGATCTGTGGCTGGCACACACCGTTATGGGGTGGGGGATCTGTGGCTGGCACACACCGTTATGGGGTGGGGGATCTGTGGCTGGCACACACCGTTATGGGGGTGGGGGATCTGTGGCTGGCACACACCGTTATGGGGTGGGGGATCTGTGGCTGGCACACACCGTTATGGGGGTGGGGGATCTGTGGCTGGCACACACCGTTATGGGGTGGGGGATCTGTGGCTGGCACACACCGTTATGGGGTGGGGGATCTGTGGCTGGCACACACCGTTATGGGGTGGGGGATCTGTGGCTGGCACACACGTTATGGGGTGGGGGATCTGTGGCTGGCACACACCGTTATGGGGTGGGGGATCTGTGGCTGGCCACACCGTTATGGGGTGGGGGATCTGTGGCTGGCACACACCGTTATGGGGTGGGGGATCTGTGGCTGGCACACACCGTTATGGGGTGGGGGATCTGTGGCTGGCACACACCGTTATGGGTGGGGGATCTGTGGCTGGCACACACCGTTATGGGGTGGGGATCTGTGGCTGGCACACACCGTTATGGGGTGGGGGATCTGTGGCTGGCACACACCGTTATGGGGTGGGGGATCTGTGGCTGGCACACACCGTTATGGGGTGGGGGATCTGTGGCTGGCACACACCGTTATGGGGTGGGGGATCTGTGGCTGGCACACACCGTTATGGGGTGGGGGATCTGTGGCTGGCACACACCGTTATGGGGTGGGGGATCTGTGGCTGGCACACACCGTTATGGGGTGGGGGATCTGTGGCTGGCACACACCGTTATGGGGTGGGGGATCTGTGGCTGGCACACACCGTTATGGGGTGGGGGATCTGTGGCTGGCACACACCGTTATGGGGTGGGGGATCTGTGGCTGGCACACACCGTTATGGGGTGGGGGATCTGTGGCTGGCACACACCGTTATGGGGTGGGGATCTGTGGCTGGCACACACCGTTATGGGGTGGGGGATCTGTGGCTGGCACACACCGTTATGGGGTGGGGGATCTGTGGCTGGCACACACCGTTATGGGGTGGGGGATCTGTGGCTGGCACACACCGTTATGGGGTGGGGGATCTGTGGCTGGCACACACCGTTATGGGGTGGGGGATCTGTGGCTGGCACACACCGTTATGGGGTGGGGGATCTGTGGCTGGCACACACCGTTATGGGGTGGGGGATCTGTGGCTGGCACACACCGTTATGGGGTGGGGGATCTGTGGCTGGCACACACCGTTATGGGGTGGGGGATCTGTGGCTGGCACACACCGTTATGGGGTGGGGGATCTGTGGCTGGCACACACCGTTATGGGGTGGGGGATCTGTGGCTGGCACACACCGTTATGGGGTGGGGGATCTGTGGCTGGCACACACCGTTATGGGGTGGGGGATCTGTGGCTGGCACACACCGTTATGGGGTGGGGGATCTGTGGCTGGCACACACCGTTATGGGGTGGGGGATCTGTGGCTGGCACACACCGTTATGGGGTGGGGGATCTGTGGCTGGCACACACCGTTATGGGGTGGGGGATCTGTGGCTGGCACACACCGTTATGGGGTGGGGGATCTGTGGCTGGCACACACCGTTATGGGGTGGGGATCTGTGGCTGGCACACACCGTTATGGGGTGGGGGATCTGTGGCTGGCACACACCGTTATGGGGTGGGGGATCTGTGGCTGGCACACACCGTTATGGGGTGGGGGATCTGTGGCTGGCACACACCGTTATGGGGTGGGGGATCTGTGGCTGGCACACACCGTTATGGGTGGGGGATCTGTGGCTGGCACACACCGTTATGGGGTGGGGGATCTGTGGCTGGCACACACCGTTATGGGGTGGGGGATCTGTGGCTGGCACACACCGTTATGGGGTGGGGGATCTGTGCTGGCACACACCGTTATGGGGTGGGGGATCTGTGGCTGGCACACACCGTTATGGGTGGGGGATCTGTGGCTGGCACACACCGTTATGGGGTGGGGATCTGTGGCTGGCACACACCGTTATGGGGTGGGGGATCTGTGGCTGGCACACACCGTTATGGGGTGGGGGATCTGTGGCTGGCACACACCGTTATGGGGTGGGGGATCTGTGGCTGGCACACACCGTTATGGGGTGGGGGATCTGTGGCTGGCACACACCGTTATGGGGTGGGGGATCTGTGGCTGGCACACACCGTTATGGGGTGGGGGATCTGTGGCTGGCACACACCGTTATGGGGTGGGGGATCTGTGGCTGGCACACACCGTTATGGGGTGGGGGATCTGTGGCTGGCACACACCGTTATGGGGTGGGGGATCTGTGGCTGGCACACACCGTTATGGGGTGGGGGATCTGTGGCTGGCACACACCGTTATGGGGTGGGGGATCTGTGGCTGGCACACACCGTTATGGGGTGGGGGATCTGTGGCTGGCACACACCGTTATGGGGTGGGGGATCTGTGGCTGGCACACACCGTTATGGGGTGGGGGATCTGTGGCTGGCACACACCGTTATGGGGTGGGGGATCTGTGGCTGGCACACACCGTTATGGGGTGGGGGATCTGTGGCTGGCACACACCGTTATGGGGTGGGGGATCTGTGGCTGGCACACACCGTTATGGGGTGGGGGATCTGTGGCTGGCACACACCGTTATGGGGTGGGGGATCTGTGGCTGGCACACACCGTTATGGGGTGGGGGATCTGTGGCTGGCACACACCGTTATGGGGTGGGGATCTGTGGCTGGCACACACCGTTATGGGGTGGGGGATCTGTGGCTGGCACACACCGTTATGGGGTGGGGGATCTGTGGCTGGCACACACCGTTATGGGGTGGGGGATCTGTGGCTGGCACACACCGTTATGGGGTGGGGGATCTGTGGCTGGCACACACCGTTATGGGGTGGGGGATCTGTGGCTGGCACACACCGTTATGGGGTGGGGGATCTGTGGCTGGCACACACCGTTATGGGGTGGGGGATCTGTGGCTGGCACACACCGTTATGGGGTGGGGGATCTGTGGCTGGCACACACCGTTATGGGGTGGGGGATCTGTGGCTGGCACACACCGTTATGGGGTGGGGGATCTGTGGCTGGCACACACCGTTATGGGGTGGGGATCTGTGGCTGGCACACACCGTTATGGGGTGGGGGATCTGTGGCTGGCACACACCGTTATGGGGTGGGGGATCTGTGGCTGGCACACACCGTTATGGGGTGGGGGATCTGTGGCTGGCACACACCGTTATGGGGTGGGGGATCTGTGGCTGGCACACACCGTTATGGGTGGGGGATCTGTGGCTGGCACACACCGTTATGGGGTGGGGGATCTGTGGCTGGCACACACCGTTATGGGGTGGGGGATCTGTGGCTGGCACACACCGTTATGGGGTGGGGGATCTGTGGCTGGCACACACCGTTATGGGGTGGGGGATCTGTGGCTGGCACACACCGTTATGGGGTGGGGGATCTGTGGCTGGCACACACCGTTATGGGGTGGGGGATCTGTGGCTGGCACACACCGTTATGGGGTGGGGGATCTGTGGCTGGCACACACCGTTATGGGGTGGGGGATCTGTGGCTGGCACACACCGTTATGGGGTGGGGGATCTGTGGCTGGCACACACCGTTATGGGGTGGGGGATCTGTGGCTGGCACACACCGTTATGGGGTGGGGGATCTGTGGCTGGCACACACCGTTATGGGGTGGGGGATCTGTGGCTGGCACACACCGTTATGGGGTGGGGGATCTGTGGCTGGCACACACCGTTAGGGGTGGGGATCTTGGCTGGGCACACACCGTTATGGGGTGGGGGATCTGTGGCTGGCACACACCGTTATGGGGTGGGGGATCTGTGGCTGGCACACACCGTTATGGGGTGGGGGATCTGTGGCTGGCACACACCGTTATGGGGTGGGGGATCTGTGGCTGGCACACACCGTTATGGGGTGGGGGATCTGTGGCTGGCACACACCGTTATGGGGTGGGGGATCTGTGGCTGGCACACACCGTTATGGGGTGGGGGATCTGTGGCTGGCACACACCGTTATGGGGTGGGGGATCTGTGGCTGGCACACACCGTTATGGGGTGGGGGATCTGTGGCTGGCACACACCGTTATGGGGTGGGGGATCTGTGGCTGGCACACACCGTTATGGGGTGGGGGATCTGTGGCTGGCACACACCGTTATGGGGTGGGGGATCTGTGGCTGGCACACACCGTTATGGGGTGGGGGATCTGTGGCTGGCACACACCGTTATGGGGTGGGGGATCTGTGGCTGGCACACACCGTTATGGGGTGGGGGATCTGTGGCTGGCACACACCGTTATGGGGTGGGGGATCTGTGGCTGGCACACACCGTTATGGGGTGGGGGATCTGTGGCTGGCACACACCGTTATGGGGTGGGGGATCTGTGGCTGGCACACACCGTTATGGGGTGGGGGATCTGTGGCTGGCACACACCGTTATGGGGTGGGGGATCTGTGGCTGGCACACACCGTTATGGGGTGGGGGATCTGTGGCTGGCACACACCGTTATGGGGTGGGGGATCTGTGGCTGGCACACACCGTTATGGGGTGGGGGATCTGTGGCTGGCACACACCGTTATGGGGTGGGGGATCTGTGGCTGGCACACACCGTTATGGGGTGGGGGATCTGTGGCTGGCACACACCGTTATGGGGTGGGGGATCTGTGGCTGGCACACACCGTTATGGGGTGGGGGATCTGTGGCTGGCACACACCGTTATGGGGTGGGGGATCTGTGGCTGGCACACACCGTTATGGGGTGGGGGATCTGTGGCTGGCACACACCGTTATGGGGTGGGGGATCTGTGGCTGGCACACACCGTTATGGGGTGGGGGATCTGTGGCTGGCACACACCGTTATGGGGTGGGGGATCTGTGGCTGGCACACACCGTTATGGGGTGGGGGATCTGTGGCTGGCACACACCGTTATGGGGTGGGGGATCTGTGGCTGGCACACACCGTTATGGGGTGGGGGATCTGTGGCTGGCACACACCGTTATGGGGTGGGGGATCTGTGGCTGGCACACACCGTTATGGGTGGGGGATCTGTGGCTGGCACACACCGTTATGGGGTGGGGGATCTGTGGCTGGCACACACCGTTATGGGGTGGGGGATCTGTGGCTGGCACACACCGTTATGGGGTGGGGGATCTGTGGCTGGCACACACCGTTATGGGGTGGGGGATCTGTGGCTGGCACACACCGTTATGGGGTGGGGGATCTGTGGCTGGCACACACCGTTATGGGGTGGGGGATCTGTGGCTGGCACACACCGTTATGGGGTGGGGGATCTGTGGCTGGCACACACCGTTATGGGGTGGGGGATCTGTGGCTGGCACACACCGTTATGGGGTGGGGGATCTGTGGCTGGCACACACCGTTATGGGGTGGGGGATCTGTGGCTGGCACACACCGTTATGGGGTGGGGGATCTGTGGCTGGCACACACCGTTATGGGGTGGGGGATCTGTGGCTGGCACACACCGTTATGGGGTGGGGGATCTGTGGCTGGCACACACCGTTATGGGGTGGGGGATCTGTGGCTGGCACACACCGTTATGGGGTGGGGGATCTGTGGCTGGCACACACCGTTATGGGGTGGGGGATCTGTGGCTGGCACACACCGTTATGGGGTGGGGGATCTGTGGCTGGCACACACTGTTATGGGGTGGGGGATCTGTGGCTGGCACTGTTATATATGTGCCATCCACAGACCCCCCACCCCATAACAGTGGCATCCACAGACCTCCCCACCCTTAACAGTGGCATCCACGGATCAGCCTAAACCCCCCCCCCCCCCAGTATTCAAATATAAAATGTCTTATTCAATTAAAATGTATTAGATATGCCCCCTCACTCCTAAATTCCTAATAGTACCTTACATCCTATTCCTAGGTTCTGTACAATTGCGGCAGGCCGGCGCGTCACTCACTGACGTCCCTTGCCTGCGCCACCTGCTTCATTCATAAAGTAGGCGGCGCAGGCACGTGACACCAGGGAGTTACACTGCCGCCCGCCCGACCTGCCGGCATTACAGAACCTAGGAATAGGATGTAAGGTACTAGGAATTTAGGAGTGAGGGGGCATATCTAATACATTTTAATTGAATAAGATATTTTATATTGCTATACCGGATCGGCGGGGCGGGGCTATAGTACACTGACGGCACCGCCCCGCCGCTATTCCCGGCCCCCAGCTCCTCCTCCCAGTCCCTCAGCGCCTGCGCCGGCCTCTAATCAGAGGAAGGGAGATGAGCGCTTCCACAATGGAAGCGCTCATCTCCCTGCCGCATATTACATTTTACGCCCCCCTTTATGGAGCCTGGCGCCCCCCCTGGGGGGCGCACCCCACTATTTGAGAAACACTGCCTTAGCCGCAGTCAGAGACAGACCCAAGTGTTACCATATTGAATATATTCTTGCTGAGCACTCCCCTCCGCCCTGCTCAGTCTGTGTCTTATTTACTAACAAAAGGTGTTAAAGGGGCTGGCCCAAGACAAGGACACAGGAAGTGATGACATAGGAAGACAAGACACCATCATTTAGAATAACCTAGCTAGCTAACAATCACATGTATACTAACTTTATCCATCCTTGCTCAGTGATCAATGCCAGATAAAATTACTATGCTCCTCATGCAGGTTTATTTACAGGACAACGTCATTATCTCCAGCGGCTGATCAGGCAACAAACGCACGTTTCTTTCATATATTGTTCTCTTAACAAATGCATCCACGCCAATAAATCCGCTTCTTGCGCGGGGGCCCTAGCCGGCGTCCATACATCAGCCAACAAAACACTGTTCTGCTGAACACATCAGTCTCCCCCCGGCCCACAGCCCAGTGCTTAGCACATGGACCATTCACCGATGGAGACCCCTGCGCCCAGAAGCTGTGACAGGACATACACGGGGAGATATCCACTCCAATGGTTTACCCTGACACTGAGAGACATGGTGACAATACATTAAATACACATCCTAATAAAATTTCCACAACACTGTGGAGGTGTACAATGTAGTACGTCATCCCCAAGGTGTATCCAGGAGTTTAGGAACGCTGCTGCCTGCTCACCAAGCACAGTGCCGTACACTCTATAGCGGCTGTACTTGCCATCACGCTCAGCGCCATTCGCTTCCATCTCGGCTAGGAAAAGCAGGGAGAAGGCCACGGTGCTCACAGAAGCGCCAATGCCTTCTCAAACAGCCAATCTGCGGGGGTCCCAGGTGTCAGACCCCCACCTATCAGATACTGATTCGATAGGTGGGGGTACCTATCCGGGTCATCAGCGTAAGGATCTCAGAAAACCACAAAGCCATTCATGTAATCACTTTGACTTCTGCCTGGGGAACCAAGAGACAAAAGGGGCAGCCACCAGTCACCACATCCTCCGGGGACACACTCATCAAGTGCCCATGACTGGCAGCATACACCAGCCAAAGACCCTGACCTGGCAACCCATTAACTCTCTATGTACCAGACAAGATTAGGAGCACAGGGTCAGTCTAATATATAGGGAAACGATACTAAACTATCCCATATTGTTTCCAAATAAGGGAGGGGATTGATCTGGAAACTGCCAAATATCCCCCAAGATGCAGTGCGGCACGGTGCCTGTATACATGGTGTGCACTCGTACTCACCATATCATACACGTTCAGTATCACCGGCTGGTTGGCCATGTCTCCTCATGTAACCGGGGCTCAGCCTCCAGGACAGCACGCCGAGGACCACCTGCAGCCCTTTACAGCGGGGACCAAAAAGCTACGCGGGTCATGACCGGGCGGCGGACGGGCTCTATAGAGAACAGCGCTGGCGGAAGCGGCTGTGCAGCGCCCAGTGTAAGCCGCATCCTCCCTCTGTACCTCACTCCAGTTCCCGTTATAGAAACATGACTGGGATTAAAACAATGATACGTCAAAGTAGTTCCGGCGCAGCTGCTGCTGCTTCTCCTTCCGCCGCTTTAACCGACCGTAGTGTTAACACAGGCTACAGCAGCGATGACCACTTACGGAAGCCGCGGAGGTACATATCATGGGAATTGAGCGGCGCTGCCGCTGACAGGATGACCCGATGATAGGAGAGTGACGTCACTAAGTGGGCGGGGCAGCAAGCAGCTTCTTACAGTGGGCTGTGTAAGGCGCGGTCTTCAATGGTCATGCTGGTGTTCTAGGGCCTGCCCATCTGTGACTATCCATAGCCTGGCCAGAATATCGCTAACGTTACGCGTTTCGGTTATGTTCACACTTGTCAGATGGAGCCTTATTCTCTCAGGTAGAAATGATGCTCTCTCTCATGAGTCTGCACACAAAATAGGATAGGAAAAAATCGAATCACCCATTAGTGTCTGTGATTTTAATATAGCTCTACTGGGGAAGAATCATGTGAAATGTATACTCGTGTATTCCGCTTGTAATCTGGGAGGATTGCTTCAGCAAAGGAAGGCTTACAGCCAAGCAGAGGGCGCACCCTTTAAAGGGTGTGTTCAGGGTTGAAATCCACTGCAGAAAAATCTGTAGCTAAAAACAGGTCCTTTTTGTTTAAATATTTTTAATTTGGTGGAGTTCTTACAAGCATTTTTTGAGTTAGGTTTTTCTGCTTCCCCATTGACTTTTATGGTATCCGCAATCAACTCTGTTTCCTGGAAGTAACATTTAATTTCTCAAGTGTTCTTCAAACCAGCTACTGAAAAAAACAATATTACACGGTGTGCACAAGCCATAGTGTCACATGTGTCAGCCATAACTATACTAAGGGCTCTTTCACACCTGCGTTCTTTTCTTCCGGCATAGAGTTCCGTCGTCGGGGCTCTATGCCGGAAGAATACTGATCAGGATTATCCTAATGCATTCTGAATGGAGAGAAATCCGTTCAGGATGCATCAGGATGTCTTCCGTTCCGGAACGGAACGTTTTTTGGCCGCAGCAAATAGCGCAGCATGCTGCGCTTTTTCCTCCGGCCAAAAATACGGAACACTTGCCGCAAGGCCTGATCCGGAATGAATGCCCATTGAAAGGCATTAATCCGGATCTGGCCTTAAGCTAAACGTCGTTTCGGCGCATTGCCGGATGCGACGTTTAGCTTTTTCTGAATGGTTACCATGGCTGCCGGGACGCTAAAGTCCTGGCAGCCATGGTAAAGTGTAGTGGGGAGCGGGGAGCAGCATACTTACCATCCGTGCGGCTCCCGGGGCGCTCCAGAGTGACGTCAGGGCGCCCCACGCACATGGATGACGTGATCGCATGGCACATCATCCATGCGCATGGGGCGCTCTGACGTCATTCTGGAGCGCCCCGGGAGCCGCACGGACTGGTAAGTATGCCGCTCCCCTGCTCCTACTATGGCAACCAGGACTTTAATAGCGTCCTGGGTGTCATAGTAACACTGAACGCATTTTGAAGACGGATCCGTCTTCAAATGCTTTCAGTACACTTGCGTTTTTCCGGATCCGGCGTGTAATTCCGGCAAGTGGAGTACACGCCGGATCCAGACAACGCAAGTGTGAAAGAGGCCTAATATAAATAATACATACCCATTGTGGGGGTTCGCTCTGATAGGCAGGTTAGCGGACGCAGTATAGAGGTAACAACAAAGTCTTGAAATTAAACAGTTCAGTGTTTATTCACACATTAAGTGACGAAACAAAAAGTCAGTTTCAAGGAAAACAGTCACCTTATGATTCTGGTGTTCGCTCACACCATGCGGCAAAGAAGTCCTTGGACAAAGCAGGATCCACCTGCTTTCACACCAACAAAGTAGAAGGCCTTAATCCAGGCCCAAACTCCCCGGTCCCAACACAGAGACTGACAAAGCTCCACTGTCAGAAAGGAGTAATCCACAACACATAACAGTGCTGCCTGTGTTTTATAGCCCAAAACCAAGATCCGGCCTGGAACGTGGAGTAGTCACCCACCCAGCACTTTGCCTACTCCCAGTAAGAATGTCTCGGATCAGCTATACAGCCATACTAAAATAGTAAAGTGACAATCAGCATTAGCTGCCGCTGACACCTGAAAATACCAGCTCTTACTTCACCGAGGCCAGGAACCTTGGTGACACATACCTTCCGTCAACGACGGACCCTTGCGCCTTCCTACATACCTCCACCCTTTGTTCAACCCTGAGGGGGTGAACACTTGCCAGACAGTGTACCCAGAACAGGGCATCCGCATTTCCCTGCAAGCGGCTTGCCCTGAGGGGACATCATAACCCCGAAACGCATCTATTCAGACCCCCCAATCCTGGATAAGTAGTGCACTACAAGAATAAGAAAGAGCGGTGCCGAAAATTTGTCCCGAAGATTTGTTTGGAGCTCTGTGTGAAAGGTGGGATCAAACTGTGTCAGAAGCCGAACCGGCGGACTCATGCGTACAGATCCACCAACGCGGCATACAAACAGCCTGCTGGAGATAAGGTGAACATTCTTCAGAAGTCCCCAGGACGGCTGTAGCCGCAGCTTCTGGTAAGACTGTTTTGATACTGAAGTCGGCGCAATCATTGCAAACTACAATATTCACCTTTAGCCACCTAATCTTTATGAATTTTTATGATTTTATAGTGCATGTATTTATGCCAATGAGCTTGCTTCTTTTTATAGGTGATATTATACATTAATTATATCTACCAAGGTATTTAGCACTTTTAGACTTATGTGATTTTATAGTGCAGTTATTTTGTCTTTTAGTTTCTTTTATGCCATTGAGCTTGTTTCTTTTATAGGTGATATTATATAATATTGACTACATCTACCATTTGATCTAGCACCTTTGAGCCATATGTGATTTTATATGTTGTTTCACCATTGCATCTGATTAAAATTTAGAAACCCAATAGTTCTAGGTGTGCCCGGTTTTCTATATATTGAACAAGTAATAGTTCATTTGGCCTCAGCAGGATATTGTCATGACCTTTCCAACCACAACTTTCGATATGCCCTACTGAGCTCAAGCTTCCAGATAGTGCCCTACTGAGCTCAAGCTTCTGCATAGTGCTAAAAATCAAACTTTTCTATGTGGCAAAAGTTATGTGTCATCCTCTAGGCTCAAACTTGCTTGTCTAAGGCCTCTTTCACACTTGCGTTGTCCGGATCCGTCATGTACTCCATTTGCCGGAATTACACGCCGGATCCGGAAAAACGCAAGTGAACTGAAAGCATTTAAAGACGGATCAGTTTTCAAAATGCGTTCAGTGTTACCATGGCAGCCAGGACGCTATTAAAGTCCTGGTTGCCATAGTAGTAGTGGGGAGCGGTATACTTACAGTCCGTGCGGCTCCCGGGGCGCTCCAGAATGACGTCAGAGCGCCCCATGCGCATGGATGACGTGCCATGCGATCACGTCATCCATGTGCGTGGGGCGCCCTGACGTCACTCTGGAGCACCCCGGGAGCCGCACGGACGGTAAGTATACTGCTCCCCCGCTCCCCACTACACTTTACCATGGCTGCCAGGACTTTAGCGTCCTGGCAGCCATGGTAACCATTCAGAAAAAACTAAACGTCGGATCCGGTAATGCGCCGAAATTACGTTTAGCTTAAGGTCGGATCCGGATCAATGCCTTTCAATGGGCATTAATTCCGGATCCGGCCTTGCGGCAAGTGTTCAGGATTTTTGGCCGGTATTTTCTCCGGCCAAAAAACGTTCCGGTCCGGAACTGAAGACATCCTGATGCATCCTGAACGGATTTCTCTCCATTCAGAATGCATTAGGATAAAACTGATCAGGATTCTTCCGGCATAGAGCCCCGGCGACGGAACTCAATGCCGGAACAAAAGAACGCAAGTGTGAAAGAGCCCTAAAATAAATATTTTCTTTCCTTCTTGGTCTATAGTTTCTGAGTTTCTTTGTGAATGTACACTACTTGAAATATATCAAATTCCCTTTTGTCCTCTTAGTGAAATTGGCACCTCCTAAACTCCAATGGCATCAGGGATCCAACAACTTTTATATTTTAAAGGATTGTCCATTATCCTATTAGGGTATCCTAGATTGGTCCAAGAAGGGGCCTATGTTTTGGATGTTCATTAATTAGCACAACTGTGTGTGTCCTCCTGCCCCTTACCTCATCCTAGTGGTGGTCCCAGACCTTCTGTACCTTGGTGCCTCCATTACGGCACCTGTGTTACAGTGTGTCAGCACACAGAGAGCCCTGCATACAACCTGCTGACTGTCTCCATCTAACATAAGCTTTTTCAGGGTGAGATCCACCTGAAGCTGCTCGGTTCTTTCTTTCAGAATTCAGCCAGATGTTCTCTGTGATTTCTGGGATCTGTCTACAGTACTCTGTGAGAGTTTGTCCCTGTGTGTGTTTGTGTGTGTCTCTCTCTCCTTGTGTGTCTGTGTGTCTGTGTCTCTCCTTGTGTGTGTGTGTGTCTCTCAGCGTGTGCCTCTCCGTGTGTGTGTGTGACTGTGTCTCTCCGTGTGTGTGCGTGTGTCTCTCTGTCCCTGTGTGTGTCACCATCACCATGCCCACAGTGTTCCTATGTCTTGACGCAGCTGCATCAAGACATTCTGTGCGGGGCAAGAAGAAAAGGAGGAGGCAGCGCCGCCAGCATGGAGTCCGTGGGAGAGACATAGGGAAGTGTGTTGAGCGAACTTGTGTTTTAAGTTCGGCGTCTAAAGTTCGGGTTCGGATTATCAAAGTATCCCGTTATGGATTCCGCTACCACGGACCATAACGGAATTTTGAATCCATAACGGGATACTTCGATAACCTGAACCCAAACTTTAGACGCCGAACTTAAAACACAAGTTCGCTCAACACTAATAGGGAGGCACACTAAGGACATAGGTAACACTACCACATTATCAGCACTAGTGTTATCTGTAGTTTTACATAGGACTGCAGGTAACACTACTACAATTTCTGTACTCAGATAGCCATCACTGTGTTATCTGTGGTGTTACATAGGACTGCAGAGAACATCTACTATATTTTCTGTACTCAGAGAATTATCACTGCATAGGGCAGTGATGGCTAACCTTGGCGCAGTGATGGCTAACCTTGGCACTCCAGCTGTGGTGAAACTACGACTCCCAGCATGCTCCATTCGTTTCTACAGAGTTCTGAGAGCAGCCAACAAGGGGGGCATCTTGGGAGTTGTAGTTTTACCACAGCTGGAGTGCCAAGGTTAGCCATCACTGGCATAGGGGGACCCACTGAGACTTTATCACCCAAGAAACCACATGAGCCTGAAGCCGGCACGGTGCGATGTGGGTTGGGCTGTGTGTGGGTGTGGCTTGAGGGTGGGCGGGGACACAGGGGCCCCATAATCTCCTATTGCCCGGGGGCCCCATGAGTTGTCAGTCCGCCCCTGCCGAGGAGAACATATAGGGTGCATTGAATGTATGCTACCACAAATATGTATCGACCGGCAGGATCAATCTGTATTTTCTCAAGCTCCCACCGCAGTGACTTATGTACCATTAAGGATACACCTCACTACATAGCATGAGTGTTGTGCCCACTGTTGCCAAGGTTTCCGAAGCCTTTTAGTAGTCTCTGCGGTTAAGTGAGTCTCCTGTAAACACAGTATGTGAGGGTTGAAATTTCTAATCTCAGAGAATACCATGGCTCGTTTCTTAACACTTCCTAGACCTCGAATATTCCACGACATTACATGTCAGCCATTTTAGTATATGTAACCAATTAATTTGGATCCACATTAAATACCTAAATATCGGATTCCCCTTATTCAATTCAACGACTATCTAATATCTCAGCGAGCTCCGTAGTATAGCAATATCATAGTACATAACAGTTAACTCATGCAAGTTAAACATAGAACAGTGTAGTTTAGCAGGGCCTGGGACCTAGCTTATTCCCAGCAAATGTCCCCACCGTCCCGCAAGTAACAAAACAGGGTTAAAGTCCCCGTGACAACAATCAGACGGGGTGTACTAATGGTAGATTTTTACCAATCGCACTTAATTGTCAGGTGTAACAAACAATTTCACATACCCTAACTTCCTCACATACAGGTGAGTAATGTATAAACGCTCAACTTAGAAACACTAGTATATACGGTGGTATTACCGTTACGTGTGCTGGAACTTGATAAGGTGTATTCCCCCCGCATATATATACGGCAGCTATCATTATAAGGCACAGGATGACATTACTTTACATGGCCGCCAACCAGCAGAACTATGGCACATCAGAAGATCAGGCGGAATTAGATAAGAACAAACTATGACAGCAAGTAGAAGTACGGTATAAGGCAAGAGGCAGAAGATGAATGAAGAGACTTCACCTACTGAGTCAATACCTGTAAACAAAAAAGGTATGGTTATGAATAGGTGTAAGTCCCAATGGTGTGGCCGTAGATCTTGAGTGAGCGTCTACTTCACATAGTAGAATAGCAGACGACAAATGTCCCTAAAGATAGATTCATCTGTGATCTCTGGCAGGACGATACTTGCTGTCCAACCAATTGACTGCTTCCACTGGTGAATTGAAGAATTTGCTGCTCTCTCCATCTGTAATTCTCAGCCGGGCTGGATACGCCATAGAGTATGGTATATTCAAATCACGGAGGCGCCTTTTCACCACCATAAATGGGGCCCTGTGTTTTTGTAATTCCGCAGAGAAATCCGGAAAGAGCATAATTGTGGCATTCTCAAATTTTGTTTACGCCGTGCTAGCTGAAGGATATGATCTCTATCAGTAGAGTTCAGCAAACGCGCTAACATCGGTCGCGGGGGAGCTCCTGGCAGCAGTGCTTTGGCGGGAACTCTATGAGCTCTCTCCACAATGAATGCAGTGGAGAAATTTGCATCAGGGAAAGTAGACTTGAGCCATGCAGTAATGAAGGTGCAAGGATCATTACCTTCTGCTCGTTCTGGTAGCCCTATTATGCGCAGATTGTTGCACCGAGTGCGATTCTCGTAGTCATCACATTTCTGTTGCCAGAATTCCACTTCTCCAATTCAAAAATTGTGCAGGTATTGGACTCACTCTGTCTTCCATATCGGAAAGTCTCTGTTCAGACTCTTTAATACGCTCCCGCATGTTTTGCATATCAGCTCTTAAAAGGCCTATATCCATCTTTACCTCTTCCATCTGCCCAGACAGAGAGGAGCGACGGGTTGTAATAGCCAGTAAAAGCTGCTCCGTCACTTGCTTAAGCGATGGTTCGGCTCCCTGAGTCGAGTCTTCCGCTTCAACCAGCGATTCACTGGAGGCAGATGAGGCGCGTGACAGCGCTCCTGCACCTCCGCCATCTTGGTTATCCAGGCGGGCGAATTGTTTAAGCTTTTCTGCTGCCAATAGAGCTTTATTTCGGGACATTTTCGGAGTGCGGGGTCTGCCCGGTCCCTTAGACACCGATACTGAAATGTTGTCGTTCTTTTACGTTCAGGATAAGGCAAAAGTTAGGGTATGAGGTCCGGAACTTCTGCTAACCGCGTCCGCTCATATCAGCTTCCGGCCATGCCCCCCGGTTGGGGGCTATTTATCTGGCAGGTTGGGCAAGACTTACAAAACTCTTCTACCTCTCTGAACACACTTGGCCAGTAAAACCGCTGTAGTATCCTGTCCTGTGTTTTCTGCCACCCCAAGTGACCCCCAAGAAAATGTTGGTGGGCAAGCTCCAATACAAGCTTGGAATACGCCTTGGGCACCACCAGCTGTTTAATATGCTCACCCCGTAGTTGGTTTACCCGATACAGCATTTCCTGGTGAACGACAAAACGGGGAAACATCGACTCGGCCCCAGGTTTTTGTGGTTCACCATCAATTATTACAACATTCTCCCAGGCCCGAGATAAGGTTGGGTCCCGGTGTTGTGCAGTTCTGAAATTTTCACCGGAGACATTGAGGTATGCCAATTCAGGACCCGGCAGCAAGTCCTCAACGTCTCTTACCAACACACTTAGCAGGGTTGTCTCCCCCTCCTCCACCGAAGTGGCGGTCACCCCTACCGCTGGCCCTTCGGCCTTGGTTTCCCTGGGTTCTGGCCTCCTGCCCGAGACAGGCCACTCTGCTGAAGTTACCCCTGACTCAGGGGAATCAACAACTCTCACAGCCGGCCACAGGGCCAGGAAGCCCGGAAAGTCTCTCCCTATTATTAGTTCATAAGGTAAAGTGGTGGCAATGGCTACCTCATGGGTCCATTTGCCGCCTCCCGTGGATAGAGACACCAGGGCGGTGGGATAGTCCTTTAAATCTCCATGTATGCTCACGACCCAGATTTTTTGCCCAATATACTCGTCAGGCCGCACCAGGGTAGCTCTTACCGGGCACACCAGACTTCCTGAGTCCAAAAAAGCCACTGCCAGAGTGTCTCCCACTTCTACCTGGCTCAGGTGGTTATTGTCTCTGGGATACCTGATACCAGAAAAAACGAAGAAGGTCACGGCACTCCAAAGGCTATTCAGTGTTTTTATTACACCACAAATTCAGCAGCAACGTTTCGACAATAGTCTTTTTCAAGCTACAAGCATGTTCACAAATGACTCACAATATATAAGGGTACTAATTCATACCAATTATCCAGTGAATGTGCCTTAACACAAATCCCACCCCTTCTCAGGTACATACAATCATATAATTAATTAATCAACCATCGTGCATATTAATATGAGGCTTACCAAGCGTTCACATGTGTGGCTGTCACTATGTATTGCATCCATGGCGAGCGGCGTCTTCCGCATACAGATGCGGCTGCGCGAACATTCAAACGAGATTCACATGTATCTCAACGTCATCTAGGCAGTCACATGACCCTCGACGCTGTTCTCGGTCATCTGACTGGTGACGTATCTAAGCGTCTGATCGCTGTCATAGTAACCACAGGTCCTACAAGGGAAAACTATCCTATCATGTAGACTCTTTCTTTTGATATTATTTCTGATACACACTGGGAATTATAAAGACGCCGATCACCATGGGCGCAACATCAGAGAGACAGCCTCATTTAACAACAATAGAGAATAAACAAAAACAGCGACGAGAGAACCGATCTCAGCAGGCCATCTATAAGACCTCAGTCATAGCTAAATTGTGGTTCAATACACCAACTGTGTATATGTCAGGCGGAGATACATGATCTCACACATAGATACGATCACATCAAAAAGGATCCAAAAAAGATCAACAAAAGATCCCACTGGAGAAATTTCAGAAAAGATCCTACTGAGAAAACTCAAGGCTGTGCAAACAGTACGGTCCTCTTAATGTCCATTTAAATGGAAAAATATTATTCGGGAATGGCAAGTGTAACATATAGGTTGAAATCCCGTGTTATACACGGTACAAAGTGATCAGACCCACCCAAGGGCTTATAGCCAAGGGTGTAGCGGTACAATATGCTCAAAATCATACTGTCCACCATTATTGGACAAGGAGTACTGGGGCCACAACCATCGTCCCCCTCTGTCAAAAGAGAGACCACCGATGTGTACCCCCGCCTGGTCTGGGCCCCACCGTCAGGTGGACCCCTACCATGCTTACCCCCAAGGTCTCCTATATAGATCTAAAAACTCCAATAAGAAACAACCTCTGTCACCAGCCATCCAAATTAATCTGCCTGCATAAATCAGCCCCCGAGATAGATAGTATAGGATCTAGTCAAATTGTCAGTTTAATGAATGATGTACTTCCGCCACATATAACCAGTTAGTGGAACCTGATGCACAAACCGTGCAATAATATAATAACCTGCTGGACGGCTCCCAAGTCACTGCTCCCATCTCTCGCCCACATCCCGCATGGATGCCTTATCTATTAGTGAAAAACACAAAAATACAACAAGAAGAATAAAATTTATAATCTCGATTATATATCGGGTACTGTTACTTATTACATATAAAAACCCTTACTTTTCACATCCTGTTAGACGACTCAGAAAAGGGAACCCACCTTGAACTCCCGATTGAGTCCCTTAGGCTCAATGGTGTCCAACTCAAAGATCCATCTGAGTTCCAGACGTTTTAATAGTCGTTCCCGATCACCTCCTCTCTGAGGTGCGGGAACGCCATCAATGACCCTAAACCTCAACTGTGCAACGGTGTGCTTGAATCTGTAAAAATGTTCCGGGACCGGGAGTTCACTCTCCAGATTTCCAGACGTGTTCTCCATTTTCGTAAACAGTTTCCGAATGGAATACCTGTGTTGGTTAATTCTCAATTTGCAGGCCTGTGTGGTCTCACCCACATAGATGAGACCACACGGGCACTGCAATGTATAAATCACAAATTCAGAAGAACACGTGTAGAAACCCTTTATATCATACCTCTTCCCACTATGTGGATGGAAAAAGGTTTGTCCCTTCTGTACATTATTGCAATTGCAACAGTTGAGGCAGGGATAGCATCCCTTTCTGGAGATGCGTGACTTGTCAGGCCTCTGCAGAAAGGAATGCACCAACTGATCTCCAAGATTTTTAGACCTTCTGTAGGACATAAGCGGTGGTGTCTGAAACTCGGCAATGTCTGGGAAAGAACGTGTCAGGATCGACCAATTTCGTCTGAGCGAATCCGTTATTTGTTTGCTCAAAACCGAATGTGTGGACACAAAGGGTAATCTCTTATTCTCAGTTTTAATTCTAGTCGAGGTCAACAAATGCGTCCTTGTGTGTTGTCTGACTTTGTCAAGATGTCTCTGAACCAACTTTTTGGGATACCTTCTGGCTATGAACTTAGAGCTCATTGCCTGCAATCCCTCATCCACTTTTTTATCATCTGAGATGATACGCCTCACCCTTAGAAGTTGACTATATGGGAGAGAACTCAGCATGTTCTTAGGGTGGGCGCTGTCGAAGCGTAACATACTATTTCGATCCGTTGGTTTGACAAAAATGTCTGTTTGAAGACCACTTTCAGCCACATAGACTAATGTGTCTAGAAATTGTATAGAGTGCAACGAGTCCACCCTAGTAAACTTCAGTTGTATATGGACACTGTTGATGAAGTCATGAAACTCCCCTAACTCCACATCAGTCCCTGACCATATGAGGAAGATGTCGTCTTTATACCTCATCCACCCGGACACACATTGGAACAGGGTGGATGGGTATATAAACGACTCCTCCACATATGTCATATAGATGTTGGCATATGTCGGGGCCATATTAGACCCCATGGCGGTCCCACGATTTTGGATGTAAAACCTCTCGTCAAAGCTGAAATAGTTACACGTCAACAGGATCTCCAACAGTGAGCTAACAAATTCGCATACTTCAGCGGGATGGTCAGTTTGTTGCAATGCCCACTGCACCGCTTCCAAGCCTTTTTCATGTTCAATGCAGGTGTATAGACTGGTGACGTCAAAGGACACCAGTCTATCACCCGCACCGAACGTCAACTGTTGGATCCTGTTGAGGAATTCAGTCGTGTCCCTCACATATGACTTCGCCCCCGTAGCCGCAGACCTCAACATTTTGTCGATGAACACAGCCGCAGGGGCAAAGACGGAATCTATGCCCGCCACAATGGGACGTCCTGGCGGGTTGTATAAGTCTTTGTGTATCTTTGGTAAGACATACAGGGTGGGCGTCACTGGATGTTTCTCTATCAGATAGCTATGGAGTTTTACATCTATGATGTTATTAGCATAAGCATTATCTACCAGTATTTTTATTTTTTTCATCACACCGAATTTAGGATCTTCATTGACCTGTCTGTACACGTCTATGTCTTGCAGTTGTTTTTCAATTTCAGTGACATATTGTGTAGTATTCATAACCACAATTGCCCCTCCCTTGTCGGCTGCCTTAATCGTAAGCTCTTTACGCCGACCAAGGGAGGTCAATGCAACTTTTTCATCCTTGGTCAGGTTAGAACCGGAGACACCATCACTCTGTTGTCTCAATCTAGTGACATCCGACCGGACCAAGGATATAAAAGTGTCTATTGCTTTGTGGTATATCGGGGGTTGGAAATCACTCTTAATGTGCAGCCCCAAATCAGTCAATGTTAAAATACTGTGTTCAGTGTCATCAGAGGCCCCGGGAGGTACCATTGACCATTGAAAAAAACCTTTAACTTAATCCGCCTAAAGAAATGTAACAAATCAATTTCATTTTGAAACCAGTCAACCGTGGATGTAGGGCAAAAAGACAATCCCTTATTCAATACTCTTAGTTCCACATCAGTGAGGTCATAAGAGGAAATATTTACCACCAATTGAGTCCCATTCATTGTGCCGACTTCTGTGCACCTCTTCTCCCCTGTTGTGACACAGGTGTTTTGGTTCCCACTGGTGGTTTGGCTGACCGTGTTGAGCGGACATTCCTGGTTGTTCCTTCTATGTTGGTGATGTTTGCGTCCTCCCCTGCGTCCTCCCCTGTGTCCCTTAAAAGTCCCGATCCTAAAAAATCAGTCCCATTGCCACCTTCAGTGGAGGAGTCCGTATCCGTGAAGTCTGTACGCCGTCCCCTTGGTCTCTGGAATCTGCGCTTTTTCTGTGACCTGAATTTATTGACCTCAGGTTGTATTCTTTTATAGATGTTCCCCTTGGTGTAATCCTCCTCATCTCTAGACCACTTCTGCCTTTTAGTTTCCTCAATATTAAGGCGGTATTTATACAAATCTCCTTTGATTTGGTCAAGGAATTTGTCATATTCCTGTGCGCTGGTAATTAATTTTAGTCGCTCCTCGTGCTCCTGGACCCTTGTATTAATCTTTATTGTGTCCTTTTGTAGGAACTCCATGTTCAATAACATAATGTCCATGGAGAACCGATTCGCTATTTCCATAAATTTATTAAGGAATTCTTGATTCTCAGGAAACAAAATTGGTCTGAGGTGAGTCCTCAGACCCCGAGGTATGCGACTCACCCTGTAATATTCTCTTAGGGTTAGGAGATGTAGTTCCGAATTGATGAGTTGTTTTCTCTCATTCACCAACCTGCGCTTGATGGAATCAGCAGTCGGTTTGTTCAGGAAGGCTCCCTCCCCCTCGTCGCCGCTCAGGATGTGATTGATTTGATCACTTGAATAAACAGAGCTGTGTGGTGTAGCCATTGTGCTTATGCCGCTTAAATCCATGAAAAAACACGACAAAACTAGTTGTTTTCAATCCATGGACAGTGTGCAAGTCCTCAGGCCCAAACGGATCAAACAAAAAAGAGTGGTAGGACAGCACCACTTACTTGAATTCATTCAAAAGGCTTTGCGGCGGTGCTCGTGACGTCAGGTCCCGGCCTCATAGACCCCACAGATACCAGAAAAAACGAAGAAGGTCACGGCACTCCAAGAAGGTCACGGTTTGTGCATCAGGTTCCACTAACTGGTTATATGTGGCGGAAGTACATCATTCATTAAACTGACAATTTGACTAGATCCTATACTATCTATCTCGGGGGCTGATTTATGCAGGCAGATTAATTTGGATGGCTGGTGACAGAGGTTGTTTCTTATTGGAGTTTTTAGATCTATATAGGAGACCTTGGGGGTAAGCATGGTAGGGGTCCACCTGACGGTGGGGCCCAGACCAGGCGGGGGTACACATCGGTGGTCTCTCTTTTGACAGAGGGGGACGATGGTTGTGGCCCCAGTACTCCTTGTCCAATAATGGTGGACAGTATGATTTTGAGCATATTGTACCGCTACACCCTTGGCTATAAGCCCTCGGGTGGGTCTGATCACTTTGTACCGTGTATAACACGGGATTTCAACCTATATGTTACACTTGCCATTCCCGAATAATATTTTTCCATTTAAATGGACATTAAGAGGACCGTACTGTTTGCACAGCCTTGAGTTTTCTCAGTAGGATCTTTTCTGAAATTTCTCCAGTGGGATCTTTTGTTGATCTTTTTTGGATCCTTTTTGATGTGATCGTATCTATGTGTGAGATCATGTATCTCCGCCTGACATATACACAGTTGGTGTATTGAACCACAATTTAGCTATGACTGAGGTCTTATAGATGGCCTGCTGAGATCGGTTCTCTCGTCGCTGTTTTTGTTTATTCTCTATTGTTGTTAAATGAGGCTGTCTCTCTGATGTTGCGCCCATGGTGATCGGCGTCTTTATAATTCCCAGTGTGTATCAGAAATAATATCAAAAGAAAGAGTCTACATGATAGGATAGTTTTCCCTTGTAGGACCTGTGGTTACTATGACAGCGATCAGACGCTTAGATACGTCACCAGTCAGATGACCGAGAACAGCGTCGAGGGTCATGTGACTGCCTAGATGACGTTGAGATACATGTGAATCTCGTTTGAATGTTCGCGCAGCCGCATCTGTATGCGGAAGACGCCGCTCGCCATGGATGCAATACATAGTGACAGCCACACATGTGAACGCTTGGTAAGCCTCATATTAATATGCACGATGGTTGATTAATTAATTATATGATTGTATGTACCTGAGAAGGGGTGGGATTTGTGTTAAGGCACATTCACTGGATAATTGGTATGAATTAGTACCCTTATATATTGTGAGTCATTTGTGAACATGCTTGTAGCTTGAAAAAGACTATTGTCGAAACGTTGCTGCTGAATTTGTGGTGTAATAAAAACACTGAATAGCCTTTGGAGTGCCGTGACCTTCTTCGTTTTTTCTGGTATCTGTGGGGTCTATGAGGCCGGGACCTGACGTCACGAGCACCGCCGCAAAGCCTTTTGAATGAATTCAAGTAAGTGGTGCTGTCCTACCACTCTTTTTTGTTTGATCCGTTTGGGCCTGAGGACTTGCACACTGTCCATGGATTGAAAACAACTAGTTTTGTCGTGTTTTTTCATGGATTTAAGCGGCATAAGCACAATGGCTACACCACACAGCTCTGTTTATTCAAGTGATCAAATCAATCACATCCTGAGCGGCGACGAGGGGGAGGGAGCCTTCCTGAACAAACCGACTGCTGATTCCATCAAGCGCAGGTTGGTGAATGAGAGAAAACAACTCATCAATTCGGAACTACATCTCCTAACCCTAAGAGAATATTACAGGGTGAGTCGCATACCTCGGGGTCTGAGGACTCACCTCAGACCAATTTTGTTTCCTGAGAATCAAGAATTCCTTAATAAATTTATGGAAATAGCGAATCGGTTCTCCATGGACATTATGTTATTGAACATGGAGTTCCTACAAAAGGACACAATAAAGATTAATACAAGGGTCCAGGAGCACGAGGAGCGACTAAAATTAATTACCAGCGCACAGGAATATGACAAATTCCTTGACCAAATCAAAGGAGATTTGTATAAATACCGCCTTAATATTGAGGAAACTAAAAGGCAGAAGTGGTCTAGAGATGAGGAGGATTACACCAAGGGGAACATCTATAAAAGAATACAACCTGAGGTCAATAAATTCAGGTCACAGAAAAAGCGCAGATTCCAGAGACCAAGGGGACGGCGTACAGACTTCACGGATACGGACTCCTCCACTGAAGGTGGCAATGGGACTGATTTTTTAGGATCGGGACCTTTAAGGGACACAGGGGAGGACGCAGGGGAGGACGCAAACATCACCAACATAGAAGGAACAACCAGGAATGTCCGCTCAACACGGTCAGCCAAACCACCAGTGGGAACCAAAACACCTGTGTCACAACAGGGGAGAAGAGGTGCACAGAAGTCGGCACAATGAATGGGACTCAATTGGTGGTAAATATTTCCTCTTATGACCTCACTGATGTGGAACTAAGAGTATTGAATAAGGGATTGTCTTTTTGCCCTACATCCACGGTTGACTGGTTCAAAATGAAATTGATTTGTTACATTTCTTTAGGCGGATTAAGTTAAAGGTTTTTTTCAATGGTCAGACTCAGAGACCCAGGGAAGGATTACCTCCCGGGGCCTCTGATGACACTGAACACAGTATTTTAACATTGACTGATTTGGGGCTGCACATTAAGAGTGATTTCCAACCCCCGATATACCACAAAGCAATAGACACTTTTATATCCTTGGTCCGGTCGGATGTCACTAGATTGAGACAACAGAGTGATGGTGTCTCCGGTTCTAACCTGACCAAGGATGAAAAAGTTGCATTGACCTCCCTTGGTCGGCGTAAAGAGCTTACGATTAAGGCAGCCGACAAGGGAGGGGCAATTGTGGTTATGAATACTACACAATATGTCAGCTGAAATTGAAAAACAACTGCAAGACATAGAAGTGTACAGACAGGTCAATGAAGATCCGAAATTCGGTGTGATGAAAAAAATATAAATACTGGTAGATAATGCTTATGCTAATAACATCATAGATGTAAAACTCCATAGCTATCTGATAGAGAAACATCCAGTGACGCCCACCCTGTATGTCTTACCGAAGATACACAAAGACTTATACAACCCGCCAGGACGTCCCATTGTGGCGGGCATAGATTCCGTCTTTGCCCCTGCGGCTGTGTTCATCGACAAAATGTTGAGGTCTGCGGCTAACGGGGGCGAAGTCATATGTGAGGGACACGACTGAATTCCTCAACAGGATCCAACAGTTGACGTTCGGTGCGGGTGATAGACTGGTGTCCTTTGACGTCACCAGTCTATACACCTGCATTGAACATGAAAAAGGCTTGGAAGCGGTGCAGTGGGCTTTGCAACAAACTGACCATCCCGCTGAAGTATGCGAATTTGTTAGCTCACTGTTGGAGATCCTGTTGACGTGTAACTATTTCAGCTTTGACGAGAGGTTTTACATCCAAAATCGTGGGACCGCCATGGGGTCTAATATGGCCCCGACATATGCCAACATCTATATGACATATGTGGAGGAGTCGTTTATATACCCATCCACCCTGTTCCAATGTGTGTCCGGGTGGATGAGGTATATAGACGACATCTTCCTCATATGGTCAGGGACTGATGTGGAATTAGGGGAGTTTCATGACTTCATTAACAGTGTCCATACACAACTGAAGTTTACTAGGGTGGACTCGTTGCACTCTATACAATTTCTAGACACATCAGTCTATGTGGCTGAAAGTGGTCTTCAAACAGACATTTTTGTCAAACCAACGGATCGAAATAGTATGTTACGCTTCGACAGCGCCCACCCTAAGAACATGCTGAGTTCTCTCCATATAGTCAACTTCTAAGGGTGAGGCGTATCATCTCAGATGATAAAAAAGTGGATGAGGGATTGCAGGCAATGAGCTCTAAGTTCATAGCCAGAAGGTATCCCAAAAAGTTGGTTCAGAGACATCTTGACAAAGTCAGACAACACACAAGGACGCATTTGTTGACCTCGACTAGAATTAAAACTGAGAATAAGAGATTACCCTTTGTGTCCACACATTCGGTTTTGAGCAAACAAATAACGGATTCGCTCAGACGAAATTGGTCGATCCTGACACGTTCTTTCCCAGACATTGCCGAGTTTCAGACACCACCGCTTATGTCCTACAGAAGGTCTAAAAATCTTGGAGATCAGTTGGTGCATTCCTTTCTGCAGAGGCCTGACAAGTCACGCATCTCCAGAAAGGGATGCTATCCCTGCCTCAACTGTTGCAATTGCAATAATGTACAGAAGGGACAAACCTTTTTCCATCCACATAGTGGGAAGAGGTATGATATAAAGGGTTTCTACACGTGTTCTTCTGAATTTGTGATTTATACATTGCAGTGCCCGTGTGGTCTCATCTATGTGGGTGAGACCACACAGGCCTGCAAATTGAGAATTAACCAACACAGGTATTCCATTCGGAAACTGTTTACGAAAATGGAGAACACGTCTGGAAATCTGGAGAGTGAACTCCCGGTCCCGGAACATTTTTACAGATTCAAGCACACCGTTGCACAGTTGAGGTTTAGGGTCATTGATGGCGTTCCCGCACCTCAGAGAGGAGGTGATCGGGAACGACTATTAAAACGTCTGGAACTCAGATGGATCTTTGAGTTGGACACCATTGAGCCTAAGGGACTCAATCGGGAGTTCAAGGTGGGTTCCCTTTTCTGAGTCGTCTAACAGGATGTGAAAAGTAAGGGTTTTTATATGTAATAAGTAACAGTACCCGATATATAATCGAGATTATAAATTTTATTCTTCTTGTTGTATTTTTGTGTTTTTCACTAATAGATAAGGCATCCATGCGGGATGTGGGCGAGAGATGGGAGCAGTGACTTGGGAGCCGTCCAGCAGGTTATTATATTATTGCACGGTTTGTGCATCAGGTTCCACTAACTGGTTATATGTGGCGGAAGTACATCATTCATTAAACTGACAATTTGACTAGATCCTATACTATCTATCTCGGGGGCTGATTTATGCAGGCAGATTAATTTGGATGGCTGGTGACAGAGGTTGTTTCTTATTGGAGTTTTTAGATCTATATAGGAGACCTTGGGGGTAAGCATGGTAGGGGTCCACCTGACGGTGGGGCCCAGACCAGGCGGGGGTACACATCGGTGGTCTCTCTTTTGACAGAGGGGGACGATGGTTGTGGCCCCAGTACTCCTTGTCCAATAATGGTGGACAGTATGATTTTGAGCATATTGTACCGCTACACCCTTGGCTATAAGCCCTCGGGTGGGTCTGATCACTTTGTACCGTGTATAACACGGGATTTCAACCTATATGTTACACTTGCCATTCCCGAATAATATTTTTCCATTTAAATGGACATTAAGAGGACCGTACTGTTTGCACAGCCTTGAGTTTTCTCAGTAGGATCTTTTCTGAAATTTCTCCAGTGGGATCTTTTGTTGATCTTTTTTGGATCCTTTTGATGTGATCGTATCTATGTGTGAGATCATGTATCTCCGCCTGACATATACACAGTTGGTGTATTGAACCACAATTTAGCTATGACTGAGGTCTTATAGATGGCCTGCTGAGATCGGTTCTCTCGTCGCTGTTTTTGTTTATTCTCTATTGTTGTTAAATGAGGCTGTCTCTCTGATGTTGCGCCCATGGTGATCGGCGTCTTTATAATTCCCAGTGTGTATCAGAAATAATATCAAAAGAAAGAGTCTACATGATAGGATAGTTTTCCCTTGTAGGACCTGTGGTTAATATGACAGCGATCAGACGCTTAGATACGTCACCAGTCAGATGACCGAGAACAGCGTCGAGGGTCATGTGACTGCCTAGATGACGTTGAGATACATGTGAATCTCGTTTGAATGTTCGCGCAGCCGCATCTGTATGCGGAAGACGCCGCTCGCCATGGATGCAATACATAGTGACAGCCACACATGTGAACGCTTGGTAAGCCTCATATTAATATGCACGATGGTTGATTAATTAATTATATGATTGTATGTACCTGAGAAGGGGTGGGATTTGTGTTAAGGCACATTCACTGGATAATTGGTATGAATTAGTACCCTTATATATTGTGAGTCATTTGTGAACATGCTTGTAGCTTGAAAAAGACTATTGTCGAAACGTTGCTGCTGAATTTGTGGTGTAATAAAAACACTGAATAGCCTTTGGAGTGCCGTGACCTTCTTCGTTTTTTCTGGTATCTGTGGGGTCTATGAGGCCGGGACCTGACGTCACGAGCACCGCCGCAAAGCCTTTTGAATGAATTCAAGTAAGTGGTGCTGTCCTACCACTCTTTTTTGGGATACCTGATACACACAGCTTCCTGGCATACGGGCATACGAGTTGCAGTAGCCATAATTAGTCTCCATGTGTTCACCCCGGTGGGGATAGTCGGCCCTTACGTGGCCAGGCTCCTGACACCGCCAGCATATTATCGGAGCCGGGTCTACGGGGGGTACTCCCCGGGCACGCTTGGTTGGCACAAGTCTCTGGGTCTGGGATGGAAATTGCTGGGGTTTGGCTGCCTTCCACAAACCCCCCTCTCAAGGGCATTACCAGGAGACGACTGGCCGATCCAGTGCTGGAGGGGGTATGGCAAAGCCCTCCAGAACACATCAGCCAACAGACGGTCCAACATAGCCGTGGGACTCAGCATGTCAGGTTGCAGCTGTAACGGATCTCCTAGCACCCCGACCAGGTACCTCCGTTGATGGATGCTCCCAGTGCTTCCTGAGGACTCCAAGCACTCCGCTTTACACCAAAACCACCACAGGAGCCAGGAACAGCTCTTACAAGAGCTAGTAGTTATAGCCAGGGGAATATAGCAAATCTTCAGCGTATAGCAATCCCCACACACATGAGACGAGGCTCTATGTTGAATGTAAAACAGGAACTCTTTAATGGGCTATTTTTCAGCCTTTTATGCAGGTGTCCTAGCAAGCGACTTCTTCTTGTAGAAGACTGTGACAGTTTATATTTTAGCCAATCACATACATTTACAGTATTGAAACCTTCCCAGCAATTGTACACAAAACCCCCTTCCCTCTGTCTGTAACGCAATCAACAAAATACAATGAGCATTGTCTTTGACGCAATTAACTAACACACTGGCATTGTCTGAGACGCAATCAACAAAATACAATTACCAAGCATAATGGGCTAACTTAATCACTCACAGACAGAACACACACATTTTTCCCAACACAGAAAACACCTCAAAACCCCACACATCCCCATAATGTATACATCCATGGATAGCTCAGATCTGGGTTATCAACATATTCAAAAATCACCCAGATCCGAGCAGGGGTTCCCGAATTCCATGGAAGTCACATTTGGCCGGCCACAAGCATGGCTTTCCTGCCCAAAACAGTTCCACAGATTTAAGCTGTGCGGCCAGTCTGTCTTCTCCTTTAAAGTTAGTATGCGCCATAATCCTGGGGCAAGAGGCTGGCAACCAGGCCCCTCCAAAACCCAGTGGCGAAGTTGGTTTCACCACAGCAGCCATTTTTGCAACAGGTGTAATAGGGTATAATACTGGGGCCTCGCAGGCTCAGCTGGGTTAAACCCCCACTGATGTACCCGCTGGGCCCGGACCAACACATTCACCCCCAGTCTCGCCAAGATCTCACCCTTAATCAGCCACTTGATCATCCGGTAAGTCAAAATACACCTGCTGGGGTCCAGACACCAGGAATCGAGCGACAACCTCAGCCCCGGGGTAGCTTTTCTCTCACGGCTACCTTCTCTAAAATCGCCAAATAAGTCCCGATGTCGTCTGCGGGGGTCTTCTGGGGGATTGCCGCACTGACCGCTTTCAGGCATTGTGGACGCTCTGGGATGCTCCTGCTGCTTGTAAATCCATCACATGTAACAGCAGCTGGTTTGTTTCCTGCTGTTTATTGGCCTCCCACTGTTGCAGGTTAGCTTCCACGTTGCCCGCATCCTCCACCAATTGTGGGGGTTCGCTCTGATAGGCAGGTTAGCAGACGGAGTATAGAGGCAACAACAAACAGTTCAGTGTTTATTGACACATTAAGTGCCGGATCCGGTACCAAGTGTTCTGGATAACCGTATCCGGTTTCACTGTCTGCGCATGTGCAGACCTTTAAAAATGCGAAAAAAATAAATACTGTATCCGTAATTTTATAAATAAATATATGAATAACTAATTTTAAAATTCCAAATAGCATTAGACTAAAGTTCTGTGTAACTTAGCTCATGTCCACCCAGTGACATTTCTACAAACTCCCATTAATCCTTTTCCTAATCTTATCTTATATAGTCTTCTAAAAAATACTCAACCAGTCCCCATTAAATATGCCAGTAATTAGGGCTGCAGCTAACGATTATTTGAATAATCGATTAGTTGCCGATTAATTTCTACGATTAATCGATTAATCGGGAAAAACAACAAAATTACAAAACAGAGAGGTTTATATGATCTTACTTGAAAAATGATGTTCAAAGGCTATATTAAAACAAATTGTGGTCGACACTATTATGGGGGATCTGTGGACGACACTATTATGGGGGATCTGTGGACGACACTATTATGGGGGATCTGTGGACGGCGCAGTTATGGAGAGGGGGATCTGTGGACGGCGTAGTTATGGAGAGGGGGATCTGTGGGTGGCGCAGTTATGGAGAGGGGGATCTGTGGACGGCGTAGTTATGGAGAGGGGGATCTGTGGACGGCGTAGTTATGGAGAGCGGGATCTGTGGACGGCGTAGTTATGGAGAGGGGGATCTGTGGACGGCGTAGTTATGGAGAGGGGGATCTGTGGACGGCGTAGTTATGGAGAGGGGGATCTGTGGGTGGCGCAGTTATGGAGAGGGGGATCTGTGGATGGCGCAGTTATGGAGAGGGGGATCTGTGGACTGCGCAGTTATGGAGAGGGGGATCTGTGGACGGCGCAGTTATGGAGAGGGGGATCTGTGGACTGCGCAGTTATGGAGAGGGGGATCTGTGGGTGGCGCAGTTATGGAGAGGGGGATCTGTGGGTGGCGCAGTTATGGAGAGGGGGATCTGTGGGTGGCGCAGTTATGGAGAGGGGGATCTGTGGGTGGCGCAGTTATGGAGAGGGGGATCTGTGGGTGGCGCAGTTATGGAGAGGGGGATCGATTAATCGGGAAAAACGACAAAATTACAAAACAGAGAGGTTTATATGATCTTACTTGAAAAATGATGTTCAAAGGCTATATTAAAACAAATTGTGGTCGACACTATTATGGGGGATCTGTGGACGACACTATTATGGGGGATCTGTGGACGACACTATTATGGGGGATCTGTGGGTGGCGCAGTTATGGAGAGGGGGATCTGTGGACGGCGTAGTTATGGAGAGGGGGATCTGTGGACGGCGCAGTTATGGAGAGGGGGATCTGTGGACGGCGTAGTTATGGAGAGGGGGATCTGTGGGTGGCGCAGTTATGGAGAGGGGGATCTGTGGACGGCGTAGTTATGGAGAGGGGGATCTGTGGACGGCGTAGTTATGGAGAGCGGGATCTGTGGACGGCGTAGTTATGGAGAGGGGGATCTGTGGACGGCGTAGTTATGGAGAGGGGGATCTGTGGACGGCGTAGTTATGGAGAGGGGGATCTGTGGGTGGCGCAGTTATGGAGAGGGGGATCTGTGGATAGCGCAGTTATGGAGAGGGGGATCTGTGGACTGCGCAGTTATGGAGAGGGGGATCTGTGGACGGCGCAGTTATGGAGAGGGGGATCTGTGGACTGCACAGTTATGGAGAGGGGGATCTGTGGGTGGCGCAGTTATGGAGAGGGGGATCTGTGGGTGGCGCAGTTATGGAGAGGGGGATCTGTGGGTGGCGCAGTTATGGAGAGGGGGATCTGTGGGTGGCGCAGTTATGGAGAGGGGGATCTGTGGGTGGCGCAGTTATGGAGAGGGGGATCTGTGGGTGGCGCAGTTATGGAGAGGGGGATCTGTGGGTGGCGCAGTTATGGAGAGGGGGATCTGTGGATGGCGTAGTTATGGAGAGGGGGATCTGTGGGTGGCGCAGTTATGGAGAGGGGGATCTGTGGGTGGCGCAGTTATGGAGAGGGGGATCTGTGGGTGGCGCAGTTATGGAGAGGGGGGATCTGTGGGTGGCGCAGTTATGGAGAGGGGGATCTGTGGGCGGCGCTGTTATGGAGAGGGAGATCTGTGGGTGGCGCTGTTATGGAGAGGGGGAACTGTGGATGGCGCTGTTATGGAGAGGGGGATCTGTGGGTGGCGCTGTTATGGAGAGGGGGATATGTGCACTATTATGGGCATAACAGTGCACAGATCCCTTTCCTCATAACAGTGCACAGATCCCCCTTCCCATAGCAGTGCCATACACAGACCCCCCCTCCTCCCCATAGCAGTGCTATACACAGACCCCCCTCCCCATAGCAGTGCTATACACAGACCCCCCTCCCCATAGCAGTGCTATACACAGACCCCCCTCCCCATAGCAGTGCCATAGACAGATCCTCCCCCCTCCCCATAACAGCCCCGGCCCCAATGCTTATAAGTCTGACTAATCACTGCATCTTTATTTTACCTTTTTACAATGACGCTCCTGTAACAGCCAGGCAGAGCGGACGGCGGCGTAACGTCACTCACTCACGTGACGCACCTGCTCCGCCCACTTCATGAATGAAGGAGGCGGAGCAGGCGTGTCACGTGAGTGAGTGACGTTACGCCACCGTCCGCTCTGCCTGGCTGTTACGGGAGCGTCATTGTAAAAAGGTAAAATAAAGATGCAGCGACCGCCCGCCTGCATAGCAACGAATCGGCGATTATTCGATAACTGGATTCGTCGACAACGAATCCAGTTATCGAATATAATCGATTACATCGATTAATCGTTGCAGCCCTACCAGTAATTAACTGCTACACGCCGCTTGTGGCTTCCATCAAAGCCAAATACAGTCTTCTGCATCTCACAACGCTAGTGAAACTATTCTTATTCTCAGAATATGTAAACATTAAGGGCTCGTTCTCATCTCAGTTTTCAGATCCAGATGCTTGATCTCTTGGATTCGGTGTTGCTAGATCTTCTACCTTCATCGCCAGATTCCCATTGACTACAATGACTGGCCGATTTCTGGCATTCAAGAGGACCTGTCAGAATTTGATGTAATCTTCTAAACTACCACTAGTGGCCGCTGTTTCACCCACTTGTGCTGCAATTTCACTCCTCCACCACTGGAGGCTGCTGTGTTATCTGAGGATTTGCCCTTAACTAAGATGGCAGTTGTGATACTGATTGGGAGCCATCTTGTTTCCTGTTTGGGCCTACTTATACCCATGAGGCAATGCAAACATTGCTCGAGTATTGTGACTTGTTCCAGTCTCCTGCTCCTCAGAACCGTCCTTTCCAGACCGTTCCGATTCTTCACTGGATTCCCTACCTTGCGATCTACTCCTCAAGTCTGCGCCTCGTTTGTTCCTTCTGGCCACTGGATTCCAGCCGTGTCTACCAGCAGCGTAACATGACCTTTCATTGGATTATGTGTTACAAACTGGTATGCTTACCAGATAGGGTGGCTCCTACAGAGGCAAAAATACCCCTGTTCTGGTGCTGTGTCCCCCGTTGTTTTTGGCACCTGATATGTTAATTTAGACCATCGGTACAGGGAAGAGGAGACATTTGGTTTTCTCAATGGGCGTCTCCTACTCCCTGGCTGTAGAGCGGTCCAATCGCAACGGAGCACATTACAGTCAGGGAGAAGGTGAGCAGTTTTTTTTCCCTGGCTGTGACCCGGTCCACTGCGTCAATGAAGGAGACTTCTCACAAAGTTCAAATGTGGAGCAAAGACTTAAACTGAGAACCAAGACTATCACTTACTGCTGTACTGAATGTTGTGCGGTACCTCTGTTACCTCCGTATCACAACCATTCAGTGTCAGAAAGACAGATTACAAGGAACCGATTTAAATGTTATCCAAAATCTCAGTTACATTTCAGGATGAGGTATTATTTATTACCACAGTATTACTGACAACACAGACAAAAATGGAGGCGCTGCTCATAAAAACCAAACTGATGTTGAAGGTTTTGAGGTGCACGGCAGGGTCCCTTCATGCACCTGTGGATATTGGTGCAGTGTAGCAGTGTGGGAAGCAATAATGAGGCAGTTGTGCAGCAGAACATTTTTTTTAACTAAAGAATTCAAATGCAAATATATCAGGACAGATCTTGGCATGCACTGACTGGAAGGTGGTACACAAAATGCACTTTCCACAGATGTTATATATGACACTTTTCCACAGATGCACTTTCCACAGATGTTAGATATTTTCCTTACCAGGCCTTGTCTCTAACTCTGCCCAAAACATAACATAGCTATACACACCCAAGCCCAACCATCCCCCTTAATGCCTCCACATAGTAATTATTCCTCTTTTGTGCCACTACACAGTAGTTATGCCCACATTGTGCCCCATCACAGTAGAAATGTTCACACATGCCCCCTTCACAGTAGTTATGCCCATTTGGCCCCATCACAGTAGTTATGCTCACTTTTCACAGTAGTTATGCCCATGTTGTGCCCCCTTCACAGTAGTTATGCCCACATGTGCCCCCTTCACAGAAATTATGCCCAAATTGTGCCCCCTTCACAGTAGTTATGCCCACATTGTGCCCCCTCACAGTAGTTATGCTCACATGTACCCCCTTCATAGTAACCATGCTCACTTGTGCCCCCTCACAGTAGTTATGCCCCTTTGTGCCCCCTCGCAGTAGTTATGCCCAGATGTTCCACCTTCACAGTAATCATGCTCACATGTGCCCCCTCACAGTAGTTATATCTACATTGTGGGGTTTCGCTCTGGTAGGATAAACGGGTGCAGTACAGAGGTAGCTGTACTATTTAAGGATAGCCAGGTGCTGCCAAAACCTGGACCGGCACTTAAACTCTGGTCCGTTATTTGACATCACCTGGCTTGAAACCAGCCCAGCCGCACATGCTGGGAGGAAAATACCTGCCTTGCCATACACAACCCCTCACTGTGTCACATACCCCCGCTTTGTTCAACCCTGAGGGGTTGGACACACTCCAGACAATGCACCCGGGACAGGGCATCCGCATTTCCCTGCAACCAGCCTGTTCTCTGTTCTATCGAGAACTTAAAGTTCTGCAGAGACAAAAACCATCTGGTGACCCGGGCATTCCTGTCTTTGGCCTGACTCATCCACTTAAGAGGGGAGTGGTCGGTCACCAGGCAGAACTTTATCCCCAACAAATAGTAGCGAAGAGACTCGAGTGCCCACTTGATAGCCAGGCACTCTCTCTCCAGTATACTGTACCTGGTTTCAGCTGGGGTGAGCTTGCGGCTTAGGAGGACAGCGGTATGCTCCTCCCATTTGACTTCCTGAGACAGTACAGCACGAGGTCTACTTCGGAAACATCCGTTTGTACCATGAACTCCCTCTTGAAGTCGGGCGTCACCAAAACCGGTGACCCACACAGGGCCGACTTCAAAGCGGCAAAAGCATCTTCTGCCCGATCATCCTAGCGAACCATCACTGATTTTCGTCCCTTCAAGAGCCCTGTCAAGGGCACGGCTAGAGTAGCAAAGTGGGAAACAAACCTCATGTAATAGCCCACCATTCCCAGGAATAACTTTATTTGCCTAGTGGTGACAGGTCGGGGCCAATTCCGTATCGCCTCTATTTTGTTCACTTGGGGTTTGATGACTCTGCGCCCAATGACATACCCCAGGTACTTAGTCTCTTCTAACCCTATCGCACATTTTTTGGGGTTAGCGGTTAGGCCAGCTTTCCGAAGGGAATCCACCACAGCCTGCACTTTGGGTAGGTGACTTTCCCAGTCGGTACTGTGGAGGACAATATCGTCCAGCAGCCCCTCAGGCGTGATGAAGTCAGTTTTCTCTTTGGCGGCCTCCATTAAGGGCACCTTTCGTGAGGTCCAAAACATAAAAATACTGGGCTTCTCCTAACCTCTCGATAAGCTCATCCACCTGGGGCATGGGATACGCATCGAATTTGCAAACCTCGTTAAGTTTTCGAAAGTCGTTACAAAGCCGCAACGTCCCGTCTGGCTTGGGTATAAATACTATAGGACTGGTCCACTCACTTTTTGACTCTTCAATGACATCTAGCTGCAACATTAGCTGCACCTCCTCCGATATGGCTTGTAGCCAACCCTCGGGTACCCGGTATGGTTTTAATCTGACTTTTCCCTGAGGCTCAGTGACAATGACATGATGAATTATGGATGTCCAGGGAGGTCTGAGAACACATCTTTATTCCAACTAACGAACTCCCTGGCTTCCGGAGTCTGTTTAGAGGAGAGGCTGTCAGCAATTTTTACTGTGGCAGCCGCCTCTCTTACATCAGACAGAGGGGCCGGTACCTCTTTTCCTAGAAAACCCAGCCGCTGGCTGTCTTCTGTACAGGTTTTCCTATCTTTCCACGGTTTGAGTAAATTCACATGGTAAACCTGCTCCGGCTTTCGCCACCCTGGCTGATGTACCTTGTAGTTTATATCTCCAGTTTTCTCGAGTATCTCGTAGGGCCCCTGCCACCTAGCCAGGAACTTACTGTACACGGTCAGCACCAGAACCAAAACCCGGTCACCCGGGTTGAAGATCCGGACCCGATCCTGCCAATTATAGACCCAACTCTAGGCTCGCTGAGCTGCCTCCATATGCTCCCTAAGAAGAGGCAACACTGTCTCTATCCGATCTTGCATCTGGGTAACTCAATGACACTTTTATGTGGAGTGGGTTGTTGTTCTCACGCCTCTTTGGCCACGTCCAAGAGACTGCGAGGGTGTCTGCCATATAGCAGTTCGAAGGGCGAGAACCCAGTAGAGGCCTGGGGTACCTCTCGCACTGCGAACATGAGATAGGGCAGAAGGAGGTCCCAGTCCTTCTCATCTTTAGACATTACCTTTTTCAACATATTTTTTAATGTTTGTTTAAACCGTTCTACCAGACCGTCCGTTTGCGGATGGTAAACGGACGTCTGTAGTTATTTTATGTGCAGCAACTTACAGAGTTCCCTCATCACCTTGGATATAAAAAGGGGTTCCTTGGTCGGTCAGAACCTGTTTAGGTAGTCCTACTCGGGAAAACATCTCCATTAACTCCTTAGCTATGAGTTTGGCCGAGGTATGTCGCAGTGGCACCGCCTTCTGGTACCGAGTGGCGTAGTCTAGAATGACTAAGATGTGTTGATGACCTCTGGCGGGCTACGGTATTTATTTTATATTTGGGGAGACATATAACAATTGGCAAGCTACCATACCGATATATATTCAAGCTTGAAGAGGGGGAAGAGTGAACTCAAAAATAATTATCAAGCTTTAATAAGTCTGAGAATCTAATCTTCTGAAGGAGGACAACAAGTGCCAGACGTACCAAGACGTGCTAATGACAGAAGCCCAGCCTTGAATCTACTGAGGTTGTGAGTATGGAAATAATACATGTTATTGCTGATAAGAGTAGCTTACAATTTAAGTTTATGCCTAGTGAACAGTTAGATCTGCAGACACTATTGTTTAGTTTATATGCAGCATGTGAACACGAGAATAATAAGATAGAATGTAAACTTATTTTAGTCAATAAAGAGAAAGAAAAAATAAGAGATATTTTCCATATGGTGAAGGTCTTTCACAGATTAGTGTCAGATAATTGTACTAGTGAAGTTCCAACCACCAATGCTGTGCTCTGTGCTGAGGGTGGAATTTGCAATAAAGTAGAGGAAAGTAAGAATAATGATGATTTGAGAACTCAGCAGAATGAAATGAAAAAATATGTATGATCTCTGCTGAAGGTGACCTTAATTGTATAGATGAGGTAGGGTCAGTACAGCTAGAGAGCCACACAGACAGAGTTGAATTATCAAATGAACAAAGGAATCGATTATTTAGATTGTGGCTTCCTGTGAATTTTTCTAGGAGTCTAGCAATGAAACAGGTTGATGATAATTAGATTTATCATAATGATGTACAAAGATTAAAAGAGATGATTTGGTGCACTAGAAGTGACAGCATGCCCACATATCAAATTCTAAAGAAATTAAAAATTGGCAGAAAGGAATCCACATTTGGATTAATGTCCATGTTTGAACAGACATACAAAGGGGTTATTGAGAATGCCAAACCTTCACATGTCATCCACATGTTTGTCAGAAAGTTCAACATTTTGTATTAGTGTTGGTATCAGAGAAACAAACATTATTTCAGGCTGAAAAGTTTTTGGACATTTTTATGAAGAAAAATATGAAGCAGAAAATGTCTTCATCACATATAAGGGTAGAGAGAACAGAGGCAGAAGTAAAAATAGACAAAATCCGGCCCAAAAAGACTACAATATCAGATACATGTAAAAGAACCAAAGATACTCTTTATGAGGAACGTAGAAAATTGCATGTAATGTTTAGACTCTATAATATGATAAAATCAGTCACAGACACAAAACCTCAGATAGCAACTGTAACTGAACATAATTCTCAGTGTCAACAATCTACAAATAGACCGACATCAGAGAAGGATTTACAAAGGGAAAAAGGTCTGATTTCTCAGATTTCTAAGGTAGATACCAGTCTAGAGGACAAAGGTATAGACATTCAGAACCAGATGGGTTTTAAATGTAATTATCTTGTCATTATTGATAAAAAATTTAATGAAAAGCAGTCAATGGATCTCTTAAATAAATTAAGAGATTTAGAAATTTCTAAATCAGTCACATTGAGAAGGATATTCCGGGATCTCATCAATAGAGAAGTTATAAGAATAGGGTTAAGGCTAGTTTCACACTAGCGTTCGGCTGTCCGCTCATGAGCTCCGTTTGAAGGGGCTCACGAGCGGACCCGAACGCTTCCGTCCAGCCTTGATGCAGTCTGAATGGATGCGGATCCGCTCAGACTGCATCAGTCTGGCGGCGTTCAGCCTCCGCTCCGCTCAGCAGGCGGACACCTGAACGCTGCTTGCAGCGTTCGGGTGTCCGCCTGGCCGTGCGGAGGCGTGCGGATCCGTCCAGACTTACAATGTAAGTCAATGGGGACGGATCCGTTTGAAGATGCCACAATATGGCTCAATCTTCAAGCGGATCCGTCCCCCATTGACTTTCAATGTAAAAGTCTGGACGGATCCGCTCAGGCTAATTTCACACTTAGCTTTTTTTTGCCAATATAATGCAGACGGATCCGTTCTGAACGGAGCCTCCATCTGCATTAATATGATCGGATCCGTTCAGAACGGATCTGATCGAACGCTAGTGTGAAAGTAGCCTAAGTATTGGCTAGAAATAAGTATTTTGAGGACAGACATATTAGTAATAGTTTTGGCCTGGATAAGGATAAGATGTGTTTTTCCCATTAAAGTTAGCTACATAAAAGTTCTGATTAATTATAAGACAATGTATGACATAATTATTATATGGTATACATATGTATATACAGAGGAATGTTATACTTATTGTAAGCTTAGCACATTATAAGATAAAACATGTATTCAAAGTATGGCTCCATCCTCTCTTTATTATTTTGGTACGAAGACACATGGGTTGGGTTGGGTCCATATATACAGTGCTGCCCATAATTATTCATACCCCTGGAAAATTTTAAGCAAAGTTACTTTTATTCAACCAGCAAGTCATTATATGACTGGAAATGACATAGGTGTCTCCCAAAAGATAATAAGACATAAAAACATAGAAACATAGAATGTGTCGGCAGATAAGAACCATTTGGCCCATCTAGTCTGCCCAATATACTGAATACTATGGATAGCCCCTGGCCCTATCTTATATGAAGGATGGCCTTATGCCTATCCCATGCATGCTTAAACTCCTCCACTGTATTTGCAGCTGCCACTTCTGCAGGAAGGCTATTCCATGCATCCACTACTCTCTCAGTAAAGTAATACTTCCTGATATTACTTTTAAACCTTTGCCCCTCTAATTTAAAATTTAAGACGATGTACAATAAACATTATTGTGGGGAAAAAAACATTTCTCATTGTAACGGTCACGTACACACACACACAGGGGGAGGATAGTGACCACTGCGCTCCACCCTCACCCCTGGCCCTGCCTACTTGCCTCACGAGTCCTGATGACAGGGGACAACTGGGCGGCAGTCCCTAACTTAGGATACGTGCGGGAAAGACAGACAAGACAAATAACGGATAGTGAACGGACCGGGTCAAAACCAAGAGGACAACGCAGTACAGAGGGATAAGCAAAGAATGGTCAGGAGAAGCCGGGGTCCTAAATACCAGGAGAGTCGAGAAGTACCAAATGAGTCCGCAAAGAATAGTCAGTTGGAAGCCGAGGTCAATATACCAGGAAGGATGCGCAGTACAGGAGGAGCAGGCAAAGGATCGTCAGGGAACAGGATCAGGTAAGTACACAGGTATCCAACAACTGCCAGGAACCTAAAATTAACAGGCAACCTGTGGCCAGCAGGCTGCCTGTATTTATAGTGGGGAGTGAGGGTCATGTGACGTGGCCAGCGTCACATGACCGACAGACCGACCAGTCGAGCACCGAGTGATCAGCTCGGCGCTCAAGGCAGACCTAGGAGCAGGGAGCCTCCCAGCTAGCAAAGCCGCCCTGGGAACGACGTCAAACACATATCCTCGCTCCCGAAGCTAAGCAGCAGGTCTGTGGCTGATGGGAGACCAAGTGAGCCTTCGGCACCCCGTTACACTCATCTTTTATTTACATTTGAGCAAAAAGTGTCCAGTCCAAAATTATTCATATCCTTCTGAATAATCAATAGAAAAGCCTTTATTGGCTATTACAGCAATCAAACGCTTCCTATAATTGCAGACCAGATTTTTGCATGTCTCCACAGGTATTTTTGCCCATTCATCTTTAGCAATGAGCTCCAAATCTTTATGGTTGGAGGGTCTTCTTGCCATCACCCTGATCTTTAGCTCCCTCCACAGATTCTCTATTGGATTCAAGTCTGGACTCTGGCTGGGCCACTCCAAAACGTTAATGTTGTTGTCTGTTAACCACTTTTGCTGTGTGTTTTGAATCATTGTCATGCTGAAATGTCCACTGGTGCCCAAGGCCAAGTTTCTCTGCAGACTGCCTGATGTTGTTGTTGAGAATCCTCATGTATTGCTCTTTTTTCATGGTGCTGTTTACTGTGATTAGGTTCCCTGGTCCATTGGCTGAAAAACACCCCCAAAGCATTAGATTCCCACCACCATGTTTGACAGTGTGGATGGTGTTCTTTGGGTTGAAGGCTTCTCCTTATTTATGCCAAATGAAGGAAACACCATTGTGACCAAACAATACAATTTTTGTTTCATCTGGCCATAACACAAAAGATGAGCTTTTGCACAGGCCAAGCAAGCTTTTGTGTGCCGTATCTGGAGAAGTGGAACCCAGCAGTGTGTAGTGTCCGTTGGATTGTCTGCCTTGAGACATTGCCACCAGCAGAGCCCAGATTCACCAGGATGGCCTTGGTGGTGATCCTTGGATTCTTTTTCACCTCTCTAATTATCCTCCTGGCCAGCACAGGTGTCACTATTGGCTTCCGACCAGGTCCTCTGAGATTTTCCACAGTGCGGAACATTTTTGCTCAAATGTAAATAAAAGCTGAGAAATGTTTTTTTTTCCCCACAATAATGCCTCTTGTACATCGTCTTATTTTCTTTTGGGAGACACCTATGTTATTTCCCGTCAAAAAATTACTTGCTGGTTGAATAAAAGTAACGTTAAAGGGGTTGTACAAGTTATATTTATTGATGACCTAACCTCAGGATAGGTCATCAATATCAGATCGGCGGGGGTCCGACACCCGACACCCCCTCCGATCAGCTGTTTGAAGAGAAGGCGTGCGTGGTGTCAGCGCTGCCTCCTTTTCACTGTTTACCTTCTTTTTTTTTTTTTTATCAAATCGTTTTTACTGAAACAATAGCCGTAGGACATCATAAAAACAATACAGTCTTTCCTCATCATATCCACCATGTGGAATCGATATACAACAGTTTCCATATAAATACCAACATATGTTTATACCAGGCATCTGTATACAGCATGTACACTTGTAGAATCAGGTAGTGAGACAAAAATTTGTACCTGTCCTAACTAGCCCCAAGACCCCTCCCAAGTTCCCAACCCCCCCCCCCCCCACCCTTCCCTAACCCCTCCCCGCCCTACTAACTGGTCATGAGCCATCCAATGTCTATATAACCACATGAGTATGAGATAGCCATTCACTCCACAATTTATCAAATTTCTGATAACACCCTCTCTTCACATACACCCCTTTTTGACGTGAGGAGGTGTGTCGCGCCGCACAACGACGGGGTAGGAAATTTCACAGCAGAGTTAGCTGGACACCGGCCGACACTGCGCATACGCTGGGAGGCTCACCAGCGGTTAGGGAAGGGGAAAAGTTATGGCCCAGTGCTTTTTCCCTACCCTAACCACTGGGGAGGCTCCAAGCGCATGCGCAGTGTTGGCCGGTGTCCAGCTGAGAACATCCATCCGATCACCATGCCTGCGCACTGGCCCATCATTTTTCCCTACCCTAGCTGCTGGTGAGGCTCCCTGCGCATGTGCAGTGTCGGCCGGTGTCCTGCTAACTCTGCTGTGAAATTTCCCTACACCGTCGTTGTGCGGCGCAGCACGCCTCCTCACATCATGTCCAGTGCAGCCGGAAGTGACGAGGGTAGGGAAATCTCACAAGGTAGGGAAATCTAACCGAACACCGGCACTCCAGGCAGTGAACTGTGAGAGCTGTGATTCTCTTAGGAGAAATGACCTTAGATGACATCATCACCATGTGATCAGTAACCTAGCAATATTACTGGTCACATGGCTATAAGGTAATCAAAGGTCCTTTCTACCAGGAGTGTTGCTGCAGGAGAAGTTTGCCTTAACTGTGGAGCTTTTTTTGTGAAGATTACATCAGGAAAAGGTGACAAGGTCTGTTATACTAATTTACTGTAAGCTACTGTATATGGTGGGGTGCTGTATATTGTGGTGTGCTATACTGCTCTACTGTATACTATGGGGTGCTGTATACTGTAGGGAGTTGTATATTGTGGAGTTTTGTATACTGTGAGGTGCTATACTGCTCTACTGTATACTGTGGGGTGCTGTATACTCTGGGGTGCTCTATACTGTGGAGGGGCTGTATATTGTGGGGTGCTGTATACTGTGGGGTGCTATACTGCTCTACTGTATACTGTGGGGTGCTGTATACCATTGGGGTGCTGTATACTGTGGGGTGCTATACTGCTTTACTGTATACTGTGGGGTGCTGTATATTGTAGGGTGCTATACTGCTCTACTGTATACTGTGGGGTGCTGTATACTGTATCGTTTGGGGTGCTGTATACTGTGGGGTGCTGTATATTGTGGAGTGCTATACTGCTCTACTGTATACTGTGAGATGCTGTATACTGTATAGTTTGGGGTTCTGTATACTGTGAGGTGCTGTATATTGTTGGGTGCTGTATATTGTGGGGTGCTATACTGCTATACTGTGAGGTACTGTATACTGTATAGTATGGGGTGTTGTATACTGCGGTGTGCTATACTGCGCTACTGCATACTGTGGGGTGCTGTATACTGTATAGTATGGGGTGCTGTACACTATATGGTGCCATACTGCATACTGTGGGGTGCTGTATACTATAGGGTGCTATACTATATACTGTGGGGTGCTGTACACTATAGGGTGCTATACTGTGCGGTGCTTGGGTGCACTGTAACGCTAGGGTGAGCCGAGCCCCGGTCTCCTTCCTAAACTGCAGAGCGGTGCCAACTTCCAGCCTGAGCCCAGCTGCCCAGAACACTGATCCTGAGCCGCTGGAGTCTTCAGAACTAGAAGTATTTACAGTCATTCACTGTACTCTACCAGGTATGTGGATTTTTGTGTGTGTGTGTTGTGGTGGAGGGCGTGATTGCATGCTAGGGTGTGGGAAGGCGGGATCCAGGGGGCCCAAGTAAATTTTTGCCCAGGGTCCAATCAAAATTAAAGACGGCTCTGCCTATAGCCTATCAGAGGCCGGCGCAGGCGGTGCAATTACATCATCATGCTGTCTGTTTTTTTAATTTACACTTTGCTAGGGGCCCTATCTGGCACTCATGGTGGCATCTGCTAGGGCCTTATCCTATGTACTGGCACACATGGGGGGCACTATGGAGGAGGAGGAGGACTATGGGGGCCCTATTTTAAATACTGACACACATGGGGGCACCATGGAGGGGGGAATACTATTGGGGCCCTATTTTATATACTGGCACACATGGGGGGCACTATGGAGGGGGAGGAGCACTATGGGGGGCCCTATCTTATTTACTGGCACACATGGGGGGGCACTATGGAGGGGGAGGAGCACTATGGGGGGCCCTATCTTATATGCTGGCACACATGAGGGGGCACTATGGAGGGGTAAGAGCAATATGGGGGCTCTTCTTATATGCTGGCATACATGGGGGCACTATATAGACGAAAGAACACTATGGGGTCCCTATCTTATATATTGGCAGACATGGGGGGCAATATGGAGGGGGAGGAGCACTATGGGGACCCTATCTCATATACTGGCACACATCGGGGCCACTATGGAGAATGGGGGAAAAGGAGCACTATTGGGGTAATTATATAGGGGCATTATACTGGCACACATTATGGGAGCATTTTATACTGGCACATTGTCAGTCACAATAGGGACAAGGGGAGGTGCACTTTTGGTGCACAATATAGGAGTATTTTATACTGGCGCAAATTATAGGGCACTATGGGGACTTTGGCTCAATTGGGGGCACTAAGAGGAAGTATTTTTTATACTGCCACACAACAGAGCACTTTTATGTACTGGTGCACATTATAAGGGGGCATTTTTCTACTGTTACACAAAGAGTTATAAAAAGAATAATTACTACCGGGGGCATTATGGTGGGCTTTATTACAGTTGAGGGACTATAAGGAACTTGAATACTAGTATGAGCACTATAGGAGCATTATTACTTCTGAAAACGGTGGGGACATTATTAGTGTAGGGGCACTATTACTACTACATGTTGTCTGGTAGATAATTATTTCTATTGGTGGGATTTTGGGGAGCACTGTTACTTTGGCGGGCACCCTGGCACAGTATCAGCTTAGCACAATTATTTTTGGGGAACATTATGTTTACACTATTAGTGTCAGAGACACTGTTTCCTTTGCGCAGTTATTTTTTAGGACACTGTGTGCCAATCATTTTTGAAGGGGAACTATCTGTGTGTAATGCTACATTCACACAACTGTATGTGTTTTGCGGTCCGCAAATTGCGGATCCGCAAAACACGGATACCGGCCGTGTGAATGTAGCCGGCCCTATAATAGAAATGCCTATTCTTGTCCGCAATTGTGGACAAGGATAGGATATGCTCTATCTTTTTTGCGGGGCCACGGAACGGATCTACGGATGCGGACAGCACATTGCGGAACAGATGCGGAGCCAAAAATACGGTTGTGTGAATGTAGCCTCACTAGGATATGGAGCACAGCAGGCACAATATTAGAGGGGTGTTGATTAGGTGGGAGGATGATGTAAAACTAGGAAACTAAGATGTCTGTCTGTCAAACCTTGCAGAGAGGAGAGGAGAGATGACTGAAAAAAAATCATCATGGCGGTGTGGTCTGAAAGGAGAAGATGAGGACAGAGAACATCTACATCAAAGAAGACGTCACTGGATCTGGGAAATATGTGGACCTGTATTAGGCTACCTTCACATCTGAGTTAGTGATTCTGGCAGGCTCTTCCAGCAGAGAACAGCCTGCCGGAATGCTCCAGCACTGCTGAATGCAGACGGAATGCCCCCCGGCCCCATTAACTATAATTGGGTCTGGCAGAGATCAGCCACAATCTGGCAAAAATTCAGAGAATCAGCGGGACACAAACCGCTGCATGCCTGAGTTTGTGCCGGCAAATTCCTTGCATTCTTTGCCGGATCAGGTGGCCAGAGCGTAGTGCTGCAAGTGTAAAAGGCCTCTTTCACACAACCTTTTTTTTTCTGTTTATGGGCAGTTTATGCGTTCCGAATACAGTCCGTATACGGAACCATTCATTTCAATGGTTCCGCAAAAAAAAAACGGTTCAGCTTTTCCGTTCCGTTGAAAGATAGAACATGTCCTATTATTGCCCACAAATCACGTTCCGTAGCTCTAGACAAGTCGAGGGGTCCTCAAAAAAAACGGAACACATACGGAAATGCATCCGTATGTCTTCCGTATCCGTTCCGTTTTTGCAGAACCAGCTATTGAAAATGTTATGCCCAGCCCAATTTTTTCTATGTACAGTAATTACTGTATACTGTATATGCCATACGGAAAAAACGGAACGGACATACAAAACAGAAACGGAAACATAATGAAAACAAAAAACGGAACAACTGATCAGTGAAAAACGGACCGCAAAACACTGAAAAAGTCCTACGGTTGTGTGAAAGAGACTTAGGCACCATTCACATGTCCGCAACGGATCCGCAAAACACGGAAGGCAGCAATGTGCCTTCCGCATTTTGCGGACCGCACATTGCCGGCAGTAATAGAATATGCCTATTCTTGTCCGCAATTGCAAAAGAATAGGACATGTTCTATTTTTTTGCGGAACGGAAGTGCGAACCCGGAAGTGCGGATCCGCAATTCCGTGTCCGGGCAGCATATTGTGCTGCCCCAAAGAATTGAATGGGTCCTAAATTGCAGACGTGTGAATGGAGCCTAAACCTGTATGTTTTGTATTGCTATAAGTAATGTTAGGACGGAATTGGTTATGTTGAGAACTTGGCTTGGAGGGGTCCCAGGCACATTTTTTGCACAGGGGTCCTCTGCTGTCTGTGTCCGCCCCTGACTGACACCATCTATAGTAATACACTTGGCAATGGGAGGTCTGTATGAGGACGTCAAAACCTATATTTGAAGTCTCCATATTGTCACCACCAGACATTTGAGAAGCTCTGACAGACTTTCTTCGGAACCTCCTGCCTGAGGTTCTTTTGTTTTGCTTTTGTTTTATCATCTCGTTTCCCTCTCTCAGCTGTCATCTAGTTACACTGATTGCATCCCTTTAAATCCCCTCCCATACTGCATTACTTTGCGGTTTATACAACTTCCTGGACTGTGCTGATGCTAGAAGCTGTTACTGCTGCATCCACAAGATAAGTCTGTTTTCTTTATTTCTGTTTGCCTGTGGGCTTGATCCTAGGTGACCCTGACTCCCTCCGTATTAAGTGTAGGGAGCCGGTGGTCGTGTCCCCTCACTATTATAGGGTGTTCAGGTGCATACAGTCGAGGAACGAGGGTATGCAATTTTCTACCTTTGAGATTTTTGCATAGGCTGAGCAGTAAGGGAGAGAGCTAGGGCTCTTACAGGGCTTACCCTCCTGTTCCTTAGTTTTGGATCAAGTCAGTCGGATCTTCATTTGTGTCTTCTAATTTTCTGTAACACCATCCGTGACACATATATAACAATGTATAAGCCATACATTAGTTAGGACATGCCTGTATCTATGGTGTAAAATACTAACAGAGACAGACAAGGTGGTGGTCTTCTCACTCTCATGTCTGTTGGGGGTTGTTGTTGCTGGTTAAAGATGGAGACATATGGTGCCTTAGAAGAAGTTCCTACCCTTCAACAATGACACTTAAAGACATTCATATTCACGCATGGACAAAAGGACTAAGGGCCAGATTTATCATTAGCTCAGGTCAGAATAATGGAGTGAAAAAGTCCCCAAAAAAGTCCCAAACGCTAAAACTGCGCACAAATTTGCGACTTTTTTCTGTTCTGTACTATGCTTGCCAGTTTTCTGAAAGTGGACGTGTTTTCTTATGTAAATGAATCTCTAGACAGATTTACTATTGGGACTATTTAAAAAGTCGCAAAAAAGTTGCAGAAAAGTCGCAATTTCACTCCAGTGAGGACCATGCTTATCTTATGAGACTTTTTAATAGAACATGCGACTTTTTCATAAAAACGTGCAACTTTTTCGTAAAGATGTGCGACTTTTGTAAAGCTGCTTACTGACGGATAAACTGCTACCGTCAAACCACATTTATTACAGTCTTAAAGGGACGATCATAAATCTGACTTGGCTAAAACTGATTTTAGCCATATGTTAAAGTGGAGTGAGCTGTCAGAGTCATGATAAATCTGGCCCTAAGACTTTTCCTAACCTATTTTTGTAAGTAATCAACTTTCATGAAGACTGAAAATAAATCGCATTCATTTTTTTATATAACTCTTGTTGAATCCTGGTGATGAGTCCTCCTGGTGTTCTTTACTCCAAATAACACATACACTATATTTGGAGGGGATACCCAAATCAGTTTATATTTTTCATACATATTTATTGTATATTTGGAGAGACATATAACAAAACTAAGCATCAGGATACGTAGGGGATAGTGCAGGGATCTAACTGCACTTACTATTTTTTCTGGGCGCTGCTCTGTTCGCCCGCTGCGGCCTCCGTTGTATTCTCCCACCTGGTATGCTAATTTTAGCATCGGAGCAATGAGGAGGAGACTGAGTCTTTCTCCGTGGTCGTCTCCTTCTCTCTGGCTGTAGCGCTGTCCAATCGCCCATGGAGAAAGTGTCACGCCCTGCCCTGTGAGAGGCCTGAGAAGATCTGACAGATTGTTCTGTTTCTCTTTGTTGTGGTTTTGGGCAGGATCCCACCTCCCCACAGGTTTTGCTCATTAGCTATTTAGTGGTGCAATTTATACCCGCCTCTCACTATAGTCCTTGCGGTTTATATTTTCTTCTGGAGTTCTCAGCTGGTGTTTGGTGGATCTCCTGCTCCCCGTCCATCTTAAGCTAAGTCCTACTCCTTCTCTTTTGTTGTGTGTTCTGGCTAGGCCTCAGGAAGACGCTGGTTCCTGCACCTAACGCTAGAAACCCGTCGTCTTTTTTCCAGCTCCCTATCTGAGGGTTTGTTACAGTTTCAACTAGGCTTAGGTTCCAGCGCATGAGCACTTCCACCTTTAGGATTTGCTCGTGTTGTCAGCAGTCAGGGAAAAGCTCAGAGATTGTCAGGTGGTGACCTTTCTATGTTCCCTAGCTTTGGGGCCTAGCCTGGTGTTTTGTTGCTTTTGTTGTATTTGGTTTGCTTCCTTTCCCTCACCTACCATGACAGAAAGACGTAGTCTCCTCCTCATTGCTTCGATGCTAAAATTAGCATACCAGACGGGAGAATACAACGAGGGCCACAGCCGGCGAACGGAACGGCGCCCAGAAAAAATTGTAAGTGCAGTTAGATCCCTGCACTATGCCTTACGTATCCTGATATTTAGTTTATAATGTCTGGACCCATGAAAGGTCCTCTTTAACCTTTGTATATAGATACAAAGCCCTCATATTGATGCTAAGCCCCTCTTGTAAGTACACTACATTAGTTTCAACCTTTGCACTGCTCTGGTTTTCTCCCCCATTATTTCAATTTTCTAAATGTCATTTTTCCACCTTGGCCAGCGGTCTCTGACAGCCACGGTCTCCAGATTCTCTTATAATTAAACTATGGTCAATTATATTGACTGAGAAGTGGATAAAATCCAGTTTAATGGGCATATTTGCTGATTTCAGTGGTGTAACTCAAATAGAGGCAGACCAAGTAGCTGCTATGGGTCCCGTGGAGGAAGGGGGTCTGGCCCTGCAGGAAAACCCCGCCCCTATTTACACTTAGGAAGCTAGCTGTGAAAACAAGAAGAACAATGTGGAGAAGGCCCTGCGATGATGTCATCATCATGTGATCAGGGCAGGATTACAGAGCTCATCAGCCTTGCAGGTGCAGGACCTGTGATGATGTCTCATGTAACAAGTGTAGGGAGACAGATCTCATCAGTGGAGAGGAAAAAGTGGTGAACTACATTGGGAGAAGCTTCTATGCTGTGCCTGGAGGAGAGGATAGTGGTGTCCTTGTATAGCCCATAACATCCTAGAAATACTGGTTGTAGTCCTGTCCTACTGTATCCCTCTCTATGTAATATTCACTGATGCCCTTCAAAACCAGTCTGGACATGCTGGACATTGTAGTTCTCTCCTCATATAATGTCCACTGATGTATAACATTCTAGTAATGCTGGGAGTTGTAGTTCTCTCCTTTTTTTACTCCTCCATGTATTGCCCTCTAATTTCCAATAACAATCTGGTTGTGATGAGACTTGTAGTTCTCTTGTCAGTATAATGATGTTCTGCAGCTTCTGAGGTGTGGATTAGGCTTTGTTCACATCCGCGCTACTGCTTTTCTGGAGCACAACAATGAAAATCACGACACAGATCTGGCACATCATAGAGGACAACACCTGACAGATCCTGGAGCCAGGCTGGCTACAAAATTGTGGCCAGTATTTAGGACCTGATCTGTGACGAAGCCTGTAATATAGATGTGATCAAAGCCTTATGTGTTCTGTAGCATCAGATGATCATGTTCTGCAGCAACTGAGGTGTGTATTATGAAGTTCTGCAGCAGCTGGGGTCTGTTTTATGATGTGGTGAAGCAGCTGGGGTGTGTGTAGTATGATGTTCTGCAGCAGCTGAGGTGTATATTATAAGGTTCTGCAGCAGCTGAGGTGTGTATTATAAGGTTCTGCAGCAGCTGAGGTGTATATTATAGGGTTCTGCAGCAGCTGAGGTGTGTATTATATTCTGTAGAAGCTAAGGTGTGTATTAAAAGGTTCTGCAGCAGCTGAGGTGTGTATTATTATATCCTGTAGAAGCTAAGGTCTGTATTATGAGGTTCTGCCGCAGCTGAGGTATTTATTATAAGGTTCTGCAGCAGTTGAGGTGTGTATTATTATATTCTGTAGAAGCTAAGGTGTGTATTATGAGGTTCTGCAGCAGCTGAGGTATGTATTATAAGGTTCTGCAGCAGTTGAGGTGTGTATTATTATATTCTGTAGAAGCTAAAGCGTGTATTATGAGGTTCTGCAGCAGCTGATGTGTGTTATTATATTCTACAACAGCTAAAGTGTGTATTATAAGGTTCTGCAGCAGCTGAGGTATGTGTTAGGAGGTTCTTCCTCAGCTGTGGTGTTTATTATGAGGTTCTGCAGCAGCTTAGGTATGTATTATTATAGTCTGCAGCAGCTTAGCTGTGTATTATAGTACCCTCAAAGTACTATTCTAATTCTGGTGTCTGGTTATGTGGCAGAGGGGCCTTTGTTCCCACAGGCTCAGATGTGGCTGCTGCCTCATAACCGCCTATAGCTATGCCACTGGCCATAGGGACTTTGCAGTCTTTGGGAGAACTTTTCATGGTGGTCTGGGGCAAATTAAAAAGAAGCAGTTGTGTCTGAATTAAATATCTTATTATTCTGTGTCTGCACTTTGTAAAATGTTTTAAAATGTATTTTGTTAGCACATTGTGCTGCCCCATAGAAATGAATGGGTCCGGAATTCCGTTCCGAAAAATTGCGGACGTGTGAATGGACCCTAAATGGTATATTCTTTCTTTGTTGATGAAAAGGGGCAGGGAGGAGCAAGGTAGGTAGTGCGAGAGGCTAGGGGTGGGTATTGGGAGGGGCCAGGAGCAGAGCATGGGGGCCCAATTAAGGGCTCTTTCACACGAGCGGATCCGTGCATGGAATCCACTGCGTGAAAGACAGCCAAGCACCTTTCCGGACAGCAGAGACACAGAGCATTAACATGACTGATAATGCTCTTTGCCTCTTTGTGACCTTTTTACTACAAAATCACGGTGACAACTTTATCTCACTGTGATTTTGTAGTAAAAAGATCAAAGAGAGGCACGGAGCATTATCAATCATGTTCCTGCCTGGTGGTGGCTGGTGTGCGCTTAATGTTAAGTGGATGGTTAGCAGAGTGCAAGGTAGGAGGACAGGTGTAAGGGTCTGGCGGATGGTGGAGCCAATGACCAGGATCACTTGGTTTTACAGAATAGATAAATGTGTTTTCAGCACAAATACAAGTAGTAGGCACAAACTTTATCACAGGGTAGGCTTTTTTCAAAGGCTGTATATAGGAGGTGGCTGTAATGATAGTCCTCCCTGACTCTCTTTTTATAGATATTAGCAGTCTCCCCAACTTGAGCAAAGGTGTGCAAACTCTCAATAAATGTTCTGCAGTGCCCAACTGCAGGGTGCAGTCCTAGATCAGATGGTCAGTCCATCTAGATAGTGTGGTGGGTGCCAGAAGCAATTAACCCTCACTATGGGCAATAAAGTATAAAGCCGTAGCTGTGCGTTACCTTTACTGTCTCAGTCCAAGCACAGCCTCTTTAATGCTCCTCAACCTTCTGTAGCAATTCAATGCTTTCTTGTCTCAGAGACTAAAGGGGTTATCCTATCTTAGACAATGGAGGCATATCGCTAGGATATGGCTCCATTGTCTGATAGGTCCTGGTCCCACCTCTGGGACCCGTACCTACAAGGAGAACGGAGCCAGTGAGAGTTGTGGCTGGAGTTTCCTGGGGTTCGACCACCACCAGACGCAGCTCCCTGCCTCTCCCAATGAAGTGAAGTGAATGGGAGCGAACCGCGCATGCGCGGCCACTGCTCCCATTCATTTCTGAAACTCCATTGCGACACATAGGAATGGATTTCATCACAGACCTTCCACCATCATCTGGATGCATGTTCATGTGGGGGGTGGTGGATCATTTTTGTAAAATGGCCCATTTCAACCGTTTACCCAGTTTATCTTCTGCTGCACAATTAGCTCTTCTCTTTATAGAGCATATTTTCTGTCTACATAGAATGCCTCAGTACATCATCTATAATAGAGGGGAGCAATTTAGTTCAAAATTCTGGAGTGTTCTTTGTGGACTACTGGATGTCAAATTGAACTTCTCTTCAGCCTATCACCCTCAATCCAATGGACAGGTTGTGTGGATTAATCAGATCAATTTATTTTTTCTAGTCAAGACAACTGGGTCTCATTGCTCCCATGGGCCAAGTTCGTATAATAAACATTCTAGCACATCCACTGGCAAGTCTCCTTTTTTCATTTTATATGAGCAACATGTGCATGTGCCTCTTTTTCTACCTCTTTAGATGTGCCTGCCACAGATGAAACTTTTTCTTAACTCCTTAAGGACACAGCCTTATTTCACCTTAAGGACCAGGCCATTTTTTGCAAATCTGACCAGTGTCACTTTAAGTAGTGATAACTTTAAAACGCTTTGACTTATCCAGGTCATTCTGAGATAGTTTTTTCGTCACATATTGTACTTCATAACGCTGGTAAAATGAAGTAAAAAAAAAAACATTTTTATTTATAAAGAATACCAAATTTACCAAAAATGTGAAAAAAATTGCTAATTTCCAAGTTTCAATTTCTCTACTTCTATAATACATAGTAATACCTACAAAAATAGTTATTACTTTACATTGCCCATATGTCTACTTCATGTTTGGATAATTTGGGGAATGATATTTTATATTTTGGGGATGTTACAAGTAGGGCTGAAACGATTATTCGAATAACTCGATTAAATCGAGTCAAAAAATTCATCGATGCAGTTTCCCTGCATCGAGGAATCGTTCAGATCACGTGATCACGGAGCGGGAGTGAAATTAAGCGTCTCACTCACCGCTTCCGTGTCCTCCGGAGCCAGAGAGGCAGGACTGAGCGGCCGGCACAGCTGAGGAGGGAGGGAGGAGGAGGGAGTCTCTCCCTCCCCACTGTGCGCGGCTGCCGCTGAAGACCAAGGAGGAGGGGAGGGGAGGAGGAGAGGAGGGGAGGGACTGTGGCCACTGCACCACCAATGAATGTGCCAGCCATATCCCAGCAGTGTAATGCTGGGGCTCCGATCGGTTACCATGGTATGTTAGTGAGCAGAGAGCAGCGCATTATACTCACGTGCGCTGTGGCCGGCGGTCGCTCCTTCTCATAGGTCTGTGCGGCGCATTGCTAATGCTGTAAGCATTAGCAATCCGCCGCACAGACAGAAGGAGCGACCGGCGGCCACAGCGCACGTGAGTATAATGCGCTGCTCTCTGCTCACTACTAACATACCATGGCAGCCAGGGCTTCAGTAGCGTGACTCCTGGCTGCCATGGTAACCGATCGGAACTGACACTGCCACCAATGATGGGGGGGGGGGAGGGGGACCCTGTGGCCACTGCCACCAATGATTAATACTGGGGAGGGGGGGTTGCGTTACCAGAGGGGGCATATCAGAGGCTGGGGGGAGGCAGATCAGAGGCTGGGGGGAGGGGGGGGGGAGGTAGATCAGAGGCTGGGGGGAGGGGGGGAGGCAGATCAGAGGCTGGGGGGAGGGGGGGAGGCAGATCAGAGGCTGGGGGGAGGGAGGGGGGGCAGATCAGAGGCTGGGGGGGGGAGCCAGATCAGAGGCTGGGGGGGGGCCAGATCAGAGGCTGGGGGCAAGCAGATCAGAGGTTGGGGGCAAGCAGATCAGAGGCTGGGGGGAGGCAGATGGAGAGTGGTTAATGGAGGCTGCAAGCACCACCTTGGCATGTATAAAGTTATTGGTTTAGAGAGGGGTTAATGAAGGCACCTCCAAGGTGCTTTCATTAACCTCTTCAGACCAATAACTTTATACATGCCTAATGCCAAGGTGCTTCCATTAACCCCTCCAAACCCAATGGGCATGTATAAAGTTATTGGTTTGGAGGGGTTAATGGAAGCACCTTGGCATTAGGCATGTATACAGTTATTAACCCCTTCAAACCAATAACTTTATACATACCTAATTACGTACGTTATTTTAAGTAGCTTTTTCTTATTAGATTACTCGATGAATCGAGAAATATAATCGATAGAATACTCGATTACAAAAATATTCGTTTACTGCAGCCCTAGTTACAAGGCTTAAGTTTGGAAGCAAATCTTGAAATTTTTCAGACATTTTCAAAAACCCAATTTTTTAGGGACCAGTTCAGGTCTGAAGTCACTTTGTGAGGCTTGTATAATAGAAACCACCCAAAAATGACCCCATTCTAGAAACTACACCCCTAAAGGTATTCAAAACTGATTTTACAAACTTTGTTAACCCTTTAGGTGTTGCACAAGAGTTATTGGCAAATGGAGATGAAATTTGAACATTTTCCATTGTAAGCCCTGACTCTGCCGTTTACAGAAACACCCCATATGTGGCCGTACACTACTGTACGGCCACACAGTGGGGCGTAGAGGGAAAGGAGCGCCGTTTGGTTTTTGGAGGGCTGATTTTTATGGACCAGTTTATTTACACCGTGTCCTGTTTCAACCCCCCTGCTGATGCACCCCTGGAGTAAAAACTCCCTAAAAGTGACCCCATTTTGGAAACTACGGGATAAGGTGGCAGTTTTGTTGGGATTATTTTTAGGGTACATATGATTTTTGGTTACTCTATATTACATTTTTGTGAGGTAAGGTTACCAAAAATTGAAATTCTGAAATTTCATCTCCATTTGCCATTAACTGTTGAGGAACACCTAAAGGGTTAATAAAGTTTGTAAAAATCAGTTTTGAATACCTTGAGGGGTGTAGTTTCTTAGATGGGGTCACTTTTAGGGAGTTTTTACTCTAAGGGGCATCAGGGGGGCTTCAAAAGGAACATGGTGTCAATAAAAAAGGCCATCAAAATCAGCCTTCCAGAAACCATGTCGGTCCTTTCCTTTTGCGCCCTGCCTTTTAGTGATACAGCAGTTTATGACCACAAATGTGGCGTTTCTGTAAACTGCAGTATCAGGGGAATAAATATAAAGTTTTGTTTGGTTGTTAACCCTTGCTTTGTTACCGGAAAAAACAGATTGAAATAGAAAAGTGCCAAAAATAGCTGTTTTGGCACCGTTTCTTATTTTTTTTTGACCGTGTTAATCTGGGGGGTTAGGTCATGGGGTATTTTTATAGAGGAGATTCTTACGGACGCGGCGATACCTAATAAGTCTACTTTTTTACAATTATTTAGGTTTTAGACTATATTATCCATTTTGATACAAAATGTTTTTGTATTTCTAAAGTCTAAGAGTTTTTTTTTTTGCCGATTTTGCGGGATGAGAGGATGGTTTTATTGGCACTATTTTGGGGGCTATATGACTTTTTGATCTCTTGCTATTAAAATTTTTGTTATGTAAGGTGACGAAAAAAGTTCTTTTTTTGCACCGTTTTTTTTTTTGGACCGTGTTAATCTGGGGGGTTAGGTCATGGGGTATTTTTATAGAGGAGATTATTACCGACGCAGCGATACCTAATTTGTATACTTTTTTAACAATTATTTTAGTTTTTACAATTTTTTTGGGTGTCTCAAGTCTGAGAAACCAGTTTTTTTTATCCGATAGTCAGTGCTAAATTGGGATATAAATTTAGTACTCCATGGAAGTGTGATACTCCCTGAAGCAACCGTCAATACAGAGGCCCGGATGATCGGGGCATGTGTCACACTGAGTAGTGGTGTCCTTCCGTATCCCCCTCCTGCGAAACACTCTGCACTTTTTGGGGTTTCGTCCCTTCTTTCCAGTATGGGGGACCACACCTGGAAAGTGTTGGCCAGGGACTATCCGGGCACCTCCAGTTCCCGAGGTACTCCGGCCTGCTCTTTCCCGGTCCGAAAAGATCAGGGCCTTGAGGACTGCCTCATAGAACTGAAGGAATGTCCCTGTGTTGCCAGCGCTCCGGGACAGCACAAAAGAGTTGTACATGGCAACCTGCACCAAGTAGACCGCAAATATTTTGTACCATGCCCGGGTTTTGCGCATGGCGTTATATGGCTTGAGAACTTTATCAGAGAGATCAACTCCTCCCATATACCGATTTTATTCGACGTTACAATCGGGCTTGAGGACCATTGCCGCGGTACCTCACACAGGGACAGGGGTGATGCCGTTACCATGAATTGTGGACAGTACAAAAGGACATCCCTCTTGTCCTTATATCTGAGCAGCAACAGGTAAGGGCACGGGTCGCACCCCTGGGTATAGGTACCTGGAGGGGGTGGGCACGGAGGCCGCATTGATTTTTCCGCACGGTCCCACAAGCAGATGTGGATCTGGCGGCGAGGGACTGGAACAAGGGAATACTAGTATAAAAGTTATCCACGTAAAGGTGGTGACCCTTATCTAGCAGTGGGTACATAAGGTCCCACACAAGTTTCCCGCTAACACCCAGTGTGGGGGGACATTCTGGGGGTTGAATACGGGAAGCCCCTTGTACACACGAAACTTGTAAGTGTACCCTGAGGTACTCTCACAAAGTTTGTACAGCTTCACGCCATACCTCGCCCGCTTTGAGGGAACATACTGGCGGAAAATGAGTCTCCCCTTGAACGCAATGAGAGACTCATCAACTGCGACCTCCCTTCCAGGTACATAGGCCTGTACAAATTTGGCCCCAAAATGATCGATGACCGGCCGTATCTTATACAGACAGTCATAGGCAGGATCACCTTGGGGGGGACATGCTGCATTATCTGAATAATGCAGACATTTCCGGATGGCCTCAAACCGGGAGTGTGTCATTGCCGTACTGTAAAGTGGGGCCTGGTAGAGGACGTCCCCACTCCAGTAATGCCTGACACTGGGTTTCTTGACCAGGCCCATATGCAGCACGAGGCCCCAAAATGTCCTCATCTCGGCTGCACTGACCGGCGTCCAGCCACCGGGCCTAGCCAAAAAGGAGCCCAGGTGTTGAGCAACGAACTGTTGGGCGTACAGGTTCGTCTGCTCCACCATTAGATTTACCAGTTGGTCACTGAAAAAATGACTAAAAAGGTCATATTCAGTGTAGCCCACTGTGGAAATCTGGATTCCTGATTGGCCGACAATCAAGGAATCACGGGCTCATATCGCTCTGGGGTACACCAGACAAGTTCACCGGCAGGGTGCTCCGGTGGATTTAACTGGTGGGCCGGAAAACTAGTACGAGCCCCAGAGCTGCTCGTTCTAGGGTGGGCCACAGGGTCCCTAGCATGGCGGTCCCCTTGCTCCGCCACCTTGGGGGCTCATCATCATCGCTAGATGATGAGGAGGACGCGGATGACAACAGGAAAGTGGGGTCATCCTCGTCCTCACTGCGACTCTCAGAGTCGGAGGCAAGCTGGGCGTATGCCTCATCGGCCGAGAATGTCCGGCGGGCCATAGGGGAGTGTGTGTCTGCGTGTGTATGTGCATGTGTGTAAATCTTTATTTGGTGTGCGTGTGTGTGGGGGCATGGGTGTTTGCGTACTTTATCCCTAAAACTAACACAAAAAAAGACTAACTAAAAAAATGGGAAAAATGGGAAAAAAAGTGTCCGAAGTTGATCAGCCGTGGGGTGTGCGATGCGCTAACAGTGACCAGACGCTAAGAGTGCCGGCCACAGTCAGCGTATGCACAAAAAAAATAAAAAAAAAAATGCCTGCGCCCCAAAAAAGTTGTGGGGGGGGGCAAGCAGCAGCACCCCTGTGGGTTCTAGGGTCACACAGCTGTGCTGTGGACCCCAGACACCCTACTTAGGGTGATGCAATCAAACTTTTTTTTTACCACTAACTTTCCCTTTTATATCCCTGCCTAGCCCAACCTTTCCCTATACTTTCCCTAATTACCTGATGATAAAGATGGGGGTGGCACAGGTCCTGGGGGCAAGGATGGGTGCTGGGGCACAGATGCTGGCTCAGATTGCACGTGCAGGCAGCGCTCCTTTCTCCTCGGGCTCCGGACACAAAAGGAGGAGGAGAAGAGCGCTGCTATGATTTGAATCTGCCGCCGGCCAGCCCTTCTACCAATCAGAAGCGATCCTGAGAGGTGGTGTCACCATCACCACTCAGGATCGCAGAGACCAGAATAACCCGGAAACGCAGCAAACCACAGGTCTGAATTGACCTGCGGTTTGCTGCGATCGCCTACACGGGGGAAGGTCACAGGACCCCCCGGCGCATTTGCCCCAGGTGCCTGCTCAATGATTTGAGCAGGCACCGGGTTCCAATCACCGCCAGCCGCGCGAAAATACACAGGGCGTACAGGTACACCCTGTGTCCTTAAGTACCAGGACATAAGGGCGTACCTGTACGCCCTGTGTCCGGAAGAGGTTAAAGGGATTGTGTCACTTCAGCAAATAGCATTTATCATGTAGAGAAAGTTAATACAAGGCACTTACTAATGTATTGTGATTGTCCATATTGTCTCCTTTGCTGGCTAGACTGATTTTTCATCACATTATACACTGCTCCTTTCCATGGTTATGACCACTGCTGCAGTCCATCAGTGGTGGACGTGCTTGCACACTATAGGAAACAACACCAGCCTATGTGAGCTCCCACGGTACTGGCCACCAGAGAAGCCACTGCTTTTTCCTATAGTGTACAAGCACAACCACCACTAATGGGTGGCAGGGTGGTTGTAACAGTGGAAAAGAGCAGTGTATGGAAGAATGAATCCAGCCAGTAAAGGAGGCAATATGGACAATCACAATACATTAGTAAGTACCTTATATTAACTTTCTCTACATGATGAATGCCACTTGCTGACGTGACACAACCTGTTTAAGATCTGACAAGAGACTAAAGCTTCTCTGCTTTAAGAGTCAGCCTGTATGAACAGATCTGTTTTTACAAATCCTCTGTATTCACTCCTGCTCCAGAAGGTTCTAAAAATGAATTCAAAGTCAAGACCATCTTGGATATAAAAAGAGTCAGGGGCAAAATGTTCTACATAGTGGGCTGGTGGGCTGCAAAGGCTTTGGTCCAGAAGAGAAATCCTGGGAGCGTGCATTAAACAATGCTCCAGCTCCTCCAAAGAAATTTTCACAACAGTTTGGACCAAAGAAGAGAGGGTGTAAGGGGGGATATTGTTATATACTCTGCTTCCTGGTTTCCTGGTGGTCTGGGGCTCTCCCACTTCTGCTGCCTGGCGTGTCTGGCCACTGAAGGAGTGCTGTTCAGCACCTTCTCAGGCTGTGGCCTGCTTCTTGCCGACACTTCCTCTTTCTGCCTATAAAGCTGCTTGATCTCCCTGTCACCACCAGATCTTTGAGAAGTTCTGTTAGACGTTCTTCAGTACCTTCTGCATGATCTTCTTTTGTTTTTCTTTCGTTTTGACATCTCTCCCCCCTCTCCCAGCTGTCATCTATTAGCAGTGATTGCCTCCCTATATATATCCTCCCCATACTACCTTATCTTGCGGTTTATACAACTTCCTGGAGTGTGCTGATGCTAGAAGATGTTACTGCTGCATCCACAAGATAAGTCTGTTTCTTTATTTCTATTTTCCTGTGGGCTTGATCCTAGGTGACCCTGACTCCCTCCGTATTAAGTGCAGGGAGACGGTGGTCATGTCCCCTCACTATTAGGGTGTTCAGGTGTCATACAGTCGAGGAACAAGGGTATGCAATTTTCTACCATTGAGATTTTTGCATAGGCTGAGCAGTAAGGGAGAGAGCTAGGGCTGTTACAGGGCTTATCCTTTTGTTACTTAGTTTTGGATCAAGTCAGTCAGATCTCATTTGTATCTTCTAGTTTTCTGTAACACCATCCGTGACATTATAAACCGCCAAAACCGTCTTAAGGACAGCCAAAATGGGACCCGGGTCTTCAAAGTTCCCCCCTCCCGGAAAACAACGTGACAGGGCATCCGCCTTCACATTCTTAACCCCCAGGGCGGAACGTGACAACAAAATTAAACCTTGAAAAGAACAAAAACCATCTGGCCTGTCTCGGGTTCAGACGTTTGGCTGACTCCAAGTAGGTCAGATTCTTATGGTCAGTAAACACGGTAATAGGGTGTCTGGCTCCCTCTAGCCAATGGCGCCATTCCTCAAAAGTTAACTTGATGGCCAACAACTCCCTATCTCCCACATCGCAATTTCACTCTGCGGAGGAGAGTTTCTTCGAGAAAAAGGCACACGGTCGCCATTTGGCAGGAGAGGGACCCTGAGACAAGACCGCACCCACACCGACCTCAGAAGCGTCCACCTCAACTATGAAGGGCAGAGAGATATCAGGTTGTACCAAGATGGGAGCGGAAGCATAACTCTCCTTGATACTAGAAAAGGCCTTACGTGCCTCTACCGACCAGGAGAAAATCTACCCCCTTTCTAGTCATATCAGTGAGTGGTTTAACAACAGAGGAATAATTCAAAATAAACTTCCTGTAATAATTGGCAAAACCCAAAAAACGCATCAGCGCCTTCTGATTCTCAGGAAGCTCCCACTCAAGCACAGCGCGGACCTTCTCGGGGTCCATGCAAAAACCAGAAGCGGAGAGAAGAAACCCCAGAAATTTAATTTCTGGAACCGAAAACACACATTTCTCCAGTTTAGCATACAATTTATTCTCCCACAGGATGAGCAAGACCTGACTTAGGTGGTCCTTATGAGTTTTGAAATCAGGAGAAAATATCAAAATGTCATCTAGATACACAAGTACAAATTTCCCCATTAAATGATAAAAAATGCTGTTCACAAAATGCTGAAAGACAGCTGGAGCATTCATCAAACCAAAAGGCATAACCAAATTCTCAAAATGGCCCTCAGGGGTATTGAAGGCCGTATTCCATTTGTCTCCTTCTCTGACCCTGACCAGGTCGTATGCCCCTCTTAGATCCAACTTGGAAAAAACTTTAGCCCCAACAATCTGGTTAAACAGGTCCGGGATCAGAGGAAGCGGATAAGGGTCACGAATTGTGATACTGTTCAGCTCCCTGAAATCCAGACATGGTCTTAAAGAACCATCTTTTTTCTTAACAAAGAAAAAAACTGCGGCAACAGGTGACTTCGAGGGTCATATGTGTCCCTTTCTCAGGCTCTCGGAGATATAAGCACGCATAGCGAGCCTTTCAGGTTGGGAGAGATTGTATAAACGAGATTTAGGCAGCTTGGCGCCTGGGATGAGATTAATAGGGCAATCGTACTTCCTGTGAGGGGGCAGCTCCTGAACACCACTCTCAGAAAACACATCCGAAAATTTAGAGAGAAAAGATGGTACAGTCTTAGTAGAAACCTCAGAAACAGATGTCGTGAGGCAATTCTCTCTGTAAAAGTCACTCCAACCATTTATTTGCCTCGCTTGCCAATCAATGGTGGGGTTATGTTTAGTGAGCCAGGGAAGCCCTAACACTTGAGGAGTAGGCAACCCGCTTAGGACGAAACATGACACATCCTCAACATGAGTATCACTCACAATCAAATGGATATTGTGAACTATGCCCTTTAATGATTTCGGAATCAATAGCAAAAACAGGTATATCCTTTCCCAAAGTGCATACCTGGAAACCATGTGTTATAGCAAATTGATTATCAATGAAATTGACAGCTGCTCCACTATCTATAAAAATCTCACAAAAAATGTTCTTGCTCTCTAGCGCCACCCTGGCAGGTAGGACAAAACGGGAACTACAAGCAAACGGAAAACTGTGCCCTCACCTAACTAATCAAGTCCTAGCCCTAACTACACTTTGCCTGTCCCCTTGGTTTTCCACACCAGTGTCTCTTTAACCCCATGGGTCCTCTGCAGCGAAGTCCAGATCCCTGTATAGGGATTAAATGGGTAGGACCAGGTGGGTTGGGGGGGCACTTAGATAATGCCCTTGGAAACAGTGGGTCTCTAAGGTGCGCAAGTGGATGGTGACAAACTCACTCCGCCAACTGAGGAACACTGGAGCGGCTTTACTAAAGGTGATTTTGCAATACAGCAATAAACTCTTGTACTTGTGAAACAGGTAAATTAATATTCAATAGGGACGCTGTCTGTTTAATAAACTGAGTTGCTAGCAGGGAGGGTGTAACTACAGTCTCTGTGGAATTGGTTTAACACATACATCCCAACCTGCAAAAACTCATTTCAGGGAGGTGCACTTCTCATTTCCGGGAGGTTTTCATTTTTTTTCTTTCACAAACTTTTTATTACATTTTCCAAACATATGCAGTATTTGCACACTTTGCTCTATGGTGTGGAGGACTGGGCTCATTACCCTGTCCCAAATTATCATATTTATGTATATGATTAAAGGGATTCTTTCACCACCTATAAGCCCTGTGAACTAAACATATGCTCATGTCCAGGGTAGCATTCTGATTTCTAAGGTGGCCTTATAAAAGCTATTTGTGGCTTTATTCTGCGGAAAAACAGGTTTTACTAACCTGTCAATCATTGAATTAAGGTGCCCAAGCAGGGGAGGTCTGTGGATGCATGGTGCCCGGCCGCATGCATCGCCGTTCGTGCCCAGCGCCGCCTTCTTCTCCTCAGTGCCGCCTCTCCCTCCTCCCGCTTTGAGATCCCGCGCGTGCGCACAGGCTCAGCCTGATGCACCGTTGCGGACTGCTGGCATCTGCTTCTTCTTGCACTGTGCACACACGCTGAGAAGGGGACACTGCTACAGGTTGCCGGAAAGGTTTACTGCGAGTAAACCTTTCCGGGATATATTGTTTCACATGCGGGCGTCAGGGAGCCGCTATCTAATAGCAGGAGACTCCCTGAACGTCCGGGAGACTTGAGATCCCTGTTAACATTATACAGTCTCTCAGGGGCCACACTTACTGTTCCTGCTAGCCGGCGAGGGATCCTTCTTGTGCTCGATCTTTATCTCCATGGTGGAATCTCTTTGCTGCAGTGAAGAATCTGGTCAAGCACTTCTGAGGCCTTGCTTGTCTGGCACATGTGCTCTATCCATACTCTTCCTTCAGTGCCACACTATTCTCTGCCTGCCACAGCCTGTCTGTAACTGTCTGGGCTGCACTGCTTCACTTGGGTGGCCACATCACACCACCCCAGAGCTCTGGTAACGGACACTGCTTTGGCTCTCCTGCACTGATCTCCTCTCCTTCTCCAGGCACTGGCTGAACTGCTCTTCCTATGTAGCAGGCTTTGTCTTCCCCTGTTATCTGTAGCTGGGAACTGGCTCCCACTGCTGGACTAGAATTATGACCAGTGGCAGATTACAATAGGGATGTTCGGGTCGGCAGCCCCGGGCCCAGCACCGCTGGGGGGCCCAACGCCAACCTGAACGACCACATACTGCGGCGGGGCATGGGAGCGCATAGCTCCCTGTCCCGTCGCCGATCACCGCCATAGACGTGCACGCCTGCCTCATCCCGCCTTCCTCTGGGAGCAAGCGCCTGGCCCTGAACATAGGTGAGTATTTAGCTTACATTTTTTTTTATATTTTTTTTTTTTTATTTCATGTGCCTACTTTGGGGGACATGTGGAGGGGACACACACAAGAGGACATATTAGTGGAGAGACATAGGGTACATGGGGGGGGATGTGGGGGCTGTGTGGGGCCAAATTATTATGGGAGGGACTACTATGTGGGGGCAAATTACTATATGGGGCAGTGTGGGGGCAAATTACTATGTGGGGGCAGTGTGGGGACAAATTATTATGGGAGGGACTATGTGGGGGCAAATTACTATATGGGGCAGTGTGGGGGCAAATTACTATGTGGGGGCAAATTACTATGGGGGATTACTATGTGGGGGCAGTGTGGTGGAAATTACTATATGGGGGTGTTGCTATTGGGGAGGCACTGTAGGGGCAATACTATTATTTTTGGGGACACTATACAGGGATTATTGCCTGGAGCACCAATAGAGTGTGTTATTATTACTCGGGGCACTCTAGGGGACATTATAGCTGCTGTGGACACTATAGGAACATTTGGGGTAATTTATCAAACTGGTGTAAAGCAGAACTGGCTTAGTTGCCCTTAGCAGCCAATCAGTTTCCACCATTCATTTTTGACAGCTCTTTTGGAAATCCAGTTCTACTTTACACCAGTTTGATCAATTTTTATGTAAATTAGGGTCACTATTTTTTCAGCAGTATAATACCTGGGGCATTGGGGAGCACAACGGGCACAGTATTGGCAGTGGCAGCAGGATGACACTGTGGGGACACCAGGATGGGGAGGTTGATGGAAAAATTTAGAAATCTAACGTGTCTGTGTTGCAAACTGTAGAGACGAGATGTGGCTGCAAGAATTTGCCCTGGTGGTTTGGGTCAAATGGAGGAGAAGAGGAAAGAGAAGGTCACTGGATGTAAGAGGTATGTGGTGCTGTATTCTCCTCCATGTCTTTTTTTAAAATAATTATATGTATTTTAAATTTGGCGACCAAATTTTTCAGTTTAGGACCCAATTTGGGGTATTTTTTTTTGTCTGAAGAGGTCATATGGCCTAGGAAGAGACTGTGGCACTCATGAAAGCACCGCAGCCTCTTCATACAAAAAAAAAAAACTAAACTAAAATGAAAAGAGGGGCCCAAGTTGGGTAGACAGCCCCGAACCTATCATGCACTTAATCCACCCCTGATTATGATAGCAAGTCTCTATGTTGCAGCATTGCAACAGCTCCTCCTGACACTACAGGTCCATACCTGCTGCGCTACAAGAATAATTGAGAAAGTACAGGGTGGCCCACGAAAAAGTAGCCCGCCTCCAATATCTCCAAATCATACTGCCTAATAGTAAATCTGTCTTAGTTGTCCATAGCAACCAGTCACAGCAAAGCTTTTATGTTCCAGAGCCCTGTAGGAACTGAAATTGAGCTCTGATTAGTTACTATGGGCAACTAAGACTGATTTATTATTCAGTTTGATAAAAGTGGCTTATTTTGTCAGAAAGATGGTGTTCTCCCTGGAACAGCAAATAGTGTGTGTGGAAGGCTATGTGCGAAGTAGATTGATTAAGGAAACATAAGAGACCTTTGCCGACAAGTACCCAGGAACAAAACCACCTGCTAAACGTGGTATTCAGAGTCTGGCATCAAACTGGCTCTGTTGCAAACATGAAGAAACCGAGGCCTCCATCGATCAGGACAGCTGAAATTGTGCATGAAATTCAGCAGCAGATTGCAAGTAGCCCTCAAAAATCAACTCAGACTATCTCAGTAAAGTTGGTGAATCACAAACGAAGTGTCAGCGAGTGCTGAAATCCCTGAACCTGAAACTGTCCCGAATAACGTGTGTGCAGGAACTGAAAGAGTATGACAAAGCTAAACATAAATTACTGGACTTGGTTGCTGACTATGATTGCTGCTATTTGGACCCATTGCTGTTGTTAGAGAAATCCTTTGTTCTGGAATTTGGAAGTGACTTCAAAAAGGTCTCCAAGTCTGTTAAAGTGGTTTAAATTGATTCCTTTATGATGCTTTCGAGAGAAAGAAAGACATAGACACAATGTTTCCAGGTATCTTTCTCTAGGCAACAATGCCCTACAGAGAATTTTATTATTTACAGACATAATTAGTCAGGATTACATTCTTCAAATCAGTTTTTCAAAGCAAAACTTCACATTAACCTATTAGTGTGAAGACTAGACATGATGCAAATTACATAGTGTACAGGAAACAATGTCCATATGGAAGTTCTCCTGGCCCCCAATACTATACCAGTATGAACTGGTCTTGTCCAGTTTGAACCATAATATGGACACAGCTTATGAACTTAAAATGATCCTACAATAAAGGAGACGAAGGGGGATGTGTAACATGTATGGCAATACAGAATTCACCTTTATCACTGTACTTCATGACGGAAGAAGCTTGGTTTCATTTATCAGGTTATGTAAATTCTCAGAATACGAGGTACTGGTCCGCTGAGAATCCCTACTTCACGATCAGAAAATTGGCGTTTGGTGCGCAGTGTCAGGAACACGAATAGTGGGCCCAATTTTCTTCAAATTAACTGTGAATACTGCAATTTACCTGGGCAACTTTTAACAGTTTTACAACCAACTAACACCAGAAGAAAAAATGTCCTGCTTTTTCCAACAAGATGGGACAACATGGCGCACCTCACAGAACTTACTGGCACGGATTTATGAACTGTTTACAGAGGAGCAAACTGTGAGCAAGGGGTTATGGCCATCACGTTCCCCAGACTTGTCCACATGCGATTTTTATCTGTGGGGACATTTAAAACAGAAAGTGTCAATCCATATAGTCTGGATGAACTCAAGGAAAACCTCACAAACACTATCCACAGCATCACAAGCAGTATCAGCCAACATAATCTGACCTGCCCAAAGATACATGGGCGTGAACAGAGACCATTGTAAGCATTTCTTGTGACTTGTTGGTAATTAAAAGAAAACAATCCACTTGCTTGTTCATCTTGTCATACTATCGCTGGAGGCAGGCTACTTTTTCGTGGGCCACTCTGTATTTATTTAGTTGAGAACTTTATATATAGAAAAAAAAGAATATTATCAGAGGCGTACATAGAGAAGTAAGGGCCCCATAGCAAGGATCAAACCAGCCCCCCCCCCCCCCCACAGGACAGAAGGGTTTCCGCCTAAACCCTTTTCAATGACCATTGGGACAATTTCCGCTGCCTCATTTGCTAAAAGTTGCTCCTTTAGAGGGTAGAGTCAGGGCCGTCTTTGCTGCAGGGCAAAAGGGGCAGCTGCCCCGGGCCCAGTGGCTCCTGGGGGCCTAAGGCAGCTCCGTTTCCCAAATCCCACATTCACTTGTCTATGCAAGCGAGCGGCATGTGGCTCGCTCAGGGCCGCCATCAGGGGGTAAAGCCGATACCCCAGGGGGGGCCCGGCCGGTCCAGAGCTATATATATATTTTTTGTGTCAGCATTTTCAAGCGCCGCCCAGCTCATCAATATTCACTTCGCTGGGCGGTTTCTGCTGTCCCCGACGCTCCGAGATCCTGCGCATGCCCAATAGAAAGCTATGGGCTTCGGTTTCACTTGCAGCTTCTGGGCATGCGCGGAATACCTTGCCCGGCACTCCCAGTGGCCACAATGATACTGAGCCTGCGTCCCATAAACATCTCTGAGGTGGCTTCAGCTGCGCCGGCGCCGGCTTTGTGAAATTGTGATCACAGCCACTACATGTCTTGCTGTAGAAGCCGCCCAGCTAAGTGAATATTTTTGAGCTGGGCAGTGCTTGAAAACGGAGGTTGGGGCACAGCTGGGCACAAGTGGAGCTGAAATGCCGCGCCTTGGGAGCAAAGGAGAGCGATTCTATCAGGTTATCAAACATGATTTTACTGTATTTGTAACTAGGTGGACAGGGGGTATACTTATGTTTTTAATACACATTAGAAGACCTATGACAGCATATATATATAGCTAAAAATGCTTATTGGGCCTGTCAGTTACTGTCTGCAGGATACCGATTACAGTTTATAAATGTATACTACTGTGAGCGGCGGGTAGGGGGATCTATGGATGACGGCACTGTTATAAGGAGGGGGATCCGTGGAGGACACTTATGGGGGGGGGGGGGGTCTGTGTATGACACTTATGGGGGGGATCTGTGGATGACACTGTTATGGAGGGGGATCTGTGCACTGTTATGGGGAAGAGGATCTGTGGATGACACTTATGTTATGGGGGATCTGTGGATGACACTGTTATGGAAGGGGATCTGTGGATGACACATAGCATAGGATGCTAAATACGGTATGTGTCATCCACAGATCCCCCTCCATAACAGTGCGCCATCCACAGATCCCCCTCCATAACAGTGCGTCATCCACAGATCCCCCTCCATAACAGTGCGTCATCCACAGATCCCCCTCCATAACAGTGCGTCATCCACAGATCCCCCTCCATAACAGTGCGTCATCCACAGATCCCCCTCCATAACAGTGCGTCATCCACAGATCCCCCTCCATAACAGTGCGTCATCCACAGATCCCCCTCCATAACAGTGCGTCATCCACAGATCCCCTCCATAACAGTGCGTCATCCACAGATCCCCCTCCATAACAGTGCGTCATCCACAGATCCCCCTCCATAACAGTGCGTCATCCACAGATCCCCCTCCATAACAGTGCGTCATCCACAGATCCCCCTCCATAACAGTGCGTCATCCACAGATCCCCCTCCATAACAGTGCGTCATCCACAGATCCCCCTCCATAACAGTGCGTCATCCACAGATCCCCCTCCATAACAGTGCGTCATCCACAGATCCCCCTCCATAACAGTGCGTCATCCACAGATCCCCCTCCATAACAGTGCGTCATCCACAGATCCCCCTCCATAACAGTGCGTCATCCACAGATCCCCCTCCATAACAGTGCGTCATCCACAGATCCCCCTCCATAACAGTGCGTCATCCACAGATCCCCCTCCATAACAGTGCGTCATCCACAGATCCCCCTCCATAACAGTGCGTCATCCACAGATCCCCCTCCATAACAGTGCGTCATCCACAGATCCCCCTCCATAACAGTGCGTCATCCACAGATCCCCCTCCATAACAGTGCGTCATCCACAGATCCCCCTCCATAACAGTGCGTCATCCACAGATCCCCCTCCATAACAGTGCGTCATCCACAGATCCCCCTCCATAACAGTGCGTCATCCACAGATCCCCCTCCATAACAGTGCGTCATCCACAGATCCCCCTCCATAACAGTGCGTCATCCACAGATCCCCCTCCATAACAGTGCGTCATCCACAGATCCCCCTCCATAACAGTGCGTCATCCACAGATCCCCCTCCATAACAGTGCGTCATCCACAGATCCCCCTCCATAACAGTGCGTCATCCACAGATCCCCCTCCATAACAGTGCGTCATCCACAGATCCCCCACAACAGTGTGTCATCCACAGATCCCCCACAACAGTGTGTCATCCACAGATCCCCCATACATTTTTTATCCACAGATCCCCCATAACAGTGTGTCATCCACAGATCTCCCATTTTTTTTGCTAAAGTGTAGGGCAAGTGTTAGGTAACATTTTTAGAATATAGTTTATTTAGCCAAAACGTTTAATTTTAGTAGAAAACTGTGGCTGAAATGGCCCTTAGCAGCGCTCTCTGAAATGAGCGTTGCTAAGGGCCACCCGTCTTATATTTGAAAAGGGGAGACGGGCTGTGCGGGAGCTGTGCTTCTGCCTCCCGTGCTCCCCCGGTGGCCACAGGCGTCTTAAAATCTAATGCTCGGGTACACTAACTAACTGCCTTACCTGCGATAATCACTCAAGAAGACGGATGGACCTTAGCATTTCAGGGGCCCAAGGAAATTCTTGCCCAGGGTCCAATCAATATTAAAGACGGCCCTGGGTAGAGTCCTAACCAAGTTTTCTCCTCTAGTATAAGAGGAGATAATCCCAACTAAGACTGCGTCCCCTCTTTCCCTGGGCCCCATAGCAGTCGAATGGTCTGCCGCTATGGTAGTTACACCCCTGAATATTATATTTTCTGGTACAGAGGTCAAATAAAGAAATCTGTAATGTCCTCAATTGTGAGATATATCCTCTTCATTTCCAAGACTAAATTATTTACTTTCTGGAATATGTACCTGCTCTAAATCTAGCTCTTCATGGGAAACTGGAGCATAAACTAAAGTGTTCATTTAAGATACAGTATATGATAAGGACAGCAGCTGATGGAGAGTATACAGATACGGATTACATTACCAACGTCAACTCACAGAATGAAGACATAAGTAAAAAAAAAAAAAGATCTGAGAGGTGGCTGACAATAATTCAAGGGTATTTTACCTGTTTATGTCCATGGGTTATGTACCACTTGTGTAGTCACTACTCAAAGACTATGAAGGACAGCATTGTACTCAGCTATCTACATAATTCATTCATGATTGAATGGACTGGTAGCTCAAATGCGTGATCGCTGCTCCATTCACAGAAACCACATTTCTCATGGTCAGTAGGGGGTCCCAGCAGTTAGACACCAATGATCATACATTTATCATGTGATAAATGTAATTTATGGGCCAAACTCTTTGATGTTTCTTTCCAATAATACTGTATAAGTAAGGCTTGCTTCCAAGAATCAATATTTTTATTCTAATTTCAATTCGTCCTTGTTCTCATAAAGAAAGACTGGACCCTCTGTAACCACATGACGTATATAGGGCACTGACAACTATATATAACGTTATCTAGGACTTAAAACGCAGTTGCATGCATAAAAAAGAGGGAGCTCACAACAAAAATTCTAATGGGTCCCCAATATGTTTTGTGGTTTTGCCACCCAGGACACAATGGCCTCCGAGCTCTTACTATGACCGTTGTTCCAATTCCCACCCCGTGTTTGCGAACTGCAGTTCCAGTGGGAGTCCTCGTCTCACATTTTAAAATAGCGATCTGAAGTCGGGTTTGGTATCGAGATTCCAGCCAGTGCCAAACCCGACTTTGGATTGCTTTTTTAAAATGTTTCTAAAGACGCAGATGTCATTACAGATTTAATTCACTGTAGTCTCGCGTGACTTCGGGTGAGACGAATTTTGCCTACATGGAGGCAATACATTTTAATGCTGTACGTGGACACAGCATTAAAACCGAATTGTTTGAACAAATCGACTTCGGATCTTTGATTCACTCAACATTAATCAGGATGTGTATCTTAACACCAAAGGAAAATCAGTCTATTTCAGCTCTGTATGCTGAATAATAATCATAACGCCAAAGGAAAATCAGTCTATTTCAGCTCTGTATGCTCAATAATAATCATTTGTGGCATAGCACAACTGTGGGCCATAATATAGTCTGAAAGACATTTTCAGTTCTCTTTGGCTGGATCCTTTAGAATAAATGAAATGTATTAAAAAAAAATCACTTCAGCTGCTAAAAATGTGATTATTGCATGTATCAACCACAGGTTCTATAAAGAGATTGACCAACTGTACGGTGACTACTGTAATGGGCTCCTATGACCGGTTTTGAAAAAAGGCAGGTACACAACAAAGTCTCCAACACTGTTTATTGCTTGTTCCAGCCAACTTACAGTTCCGTTACAGCCGGATCGCAGCCAGGTCAGGTAATCAGTCCACAGACCAGTGTTTGCTTCACACGTTCCTTGCAGTGTGTGATCTGCAGCCTCTCACTCAACAGACACACCCTGCTTCCTGCTGCTCACTTTTAAAACACAATTGTGGACATGCCACGTATAAACCCCGGAGTGGATCGTGGGGAGTAAGCACCCACCCAGCTCTTTGCTTACTCCCAGTAAAAGCAAGGCCCGGATTAGCTGATACCAGCTATACTAGGCAGCAACAGTGTCCACTATTTAGCTAGTGGCTTCCACTCCACCAAGGCCGGGTACCTTGGTGGGACATCTCAGGTGCATCCCCTCTAATATGTTTCCTGCAGCATTCTCGGAGACACATACCTTCCTTTGTATATATGGGGCCCAGGGGTCAAGTCCTGGGAAAAAAAGTGTGGGAACTCACCCAAGATCCACTGCAACCCCCCCCCCCCCCTCCAAAAAAAAAAAAAAGCACAGAAAATCTAGCACGCTCATCAATATTCACTTCGCTGGGCGGTTTCTGCTGTCCCCGACGCTCCGAGATCCTGCGCATGCCCAATAGAAAGCTATGGGCTTCGGTTTCACTTGCAGCTTCTGGGCATGCGCGGAATACCTTGCCCGGCACTCCCAGTGGCCACAATGATACTGAGCCTGCGTCCCATAAACATCTCTGAGGTGGCTTCAGCTGCGCCGGCGCCGGCTTTGTGAAATTGTGATCACAGCCACTACATGTCTTGCTGTAGAAGCCGCCCAGCTAAGTGAATATTTTTGAGCTGGGCAGTGCTTGAAAACGGAGGTTGGGGCACAGCTGGGCACAAGTGGAGCTGAAATGCCGCGCCTTGGGAGCAAAGGAGAGCGATTCTATCAGGTTATCAAACATGATTTTACTGTATTTGTAACTAGGTGGACAGGGGGTATACTTATGTTTTTAATACACATTAGAAGACCTATGACAGCATATATATATAGCTAAAAATGCTTATTGGGCCTGTCAGTTACTGTCTGCAGGATACCGATTACAGTTTATAAATGTATACTACTGTGAGCGGCGGGTAGGGGGATCTATGGATGACGGCACTGTTATAAGGAGGGGGATCCGTGGAGGACACTTATGGGGGGGGGGGGGGTCTGTGTATGACACTTATGGGGGGGATCTGTGGATGACACTGTTATGGAGGGGGATCTGTGCACTGTTATGGGGAAGAGGATCTGTGGATGACACTTATGTTATGGGGGATCTGTGGATGACACTGTTATGGAAGGGGATCTGTGGATGACACATAGCATAGGATGCTAAATACGGTATGTGTCATCCACAGATCCCCCTCCATAACAGTGCGCCATCCACAGATCCCCCTCCATAACAGTGCGTCATCCACAGATCCCCCTCCATAACAGTGCGTCATCCACAGATCCCCCTCCATAACAGTGCGTCATCCACAGATCCCCCTCCATAACAGTGCGTCATCCACAGATCCCCCTCCATAACAGTGCGTCATCCACAGATCCCCCTCCATAACAGTGCGTCATCCACAGATCCCCCTCCATAACAGTGCGTCATCCACAGATCCCCCTCCATAACAGTGCGTCATCCACAGATCCCCCTCCATAACAGTGCGTCATCCACAGATCCCCCTCCATAACAGTGCGTCATCCACAGATCCCCCTCCATAACAGTGCGTCATCCACAGATCCCCCTCCATAACAGTGCGTCATCCACAGATCCCCCTCCATAACAGTGCGTCATCCACAGATCCCCCTCCATAACAGTGCGTCATCCACAGATCCCCCTCCATAACAGTGCGTCATCCACAGATCCCCCTCCATAACAGTGCGTCATCCACAGATCCCCCTCCATAACAGTGCGTCATCCACAGATCCCCCTCCATAACAGTGCGTCATCCACAGATCCCCCTCCATAACAGTGCGTCATCCACAGATCCCCCTCCATAACAGTGCGTCATCCACAGATCCCCCTCCATAACAGTGCGTCATCCACAGATCCCCCTCCATAACAGTGCGTCATCCACAGATCCCCCTCCATAACAGTGCGTCATCCACAGATCCCCCTCCATAACAGTGCGTCATCCACAGATCCCCCTCCATAACAGTGCGTCATCCACAGATCCCCCTCCATAACAGTGCGTCATCCACAGATCCCCCTCCATAACAGTGCGTCATCCACAGATCCCCCTCCATAACAGTGCGTCATCCACAGATCCCCCTCCATAACAGTGCGTCATCCACAGATCCCCCTCCATAACAGTGCGTCATCCACAGATCCCCCTCCATAACAGTGCGTCATCCACAGATCCCCCACAACAGTGTGTCATCCACAGATCCCCCACAACAGTGTGTCATCCACAGATCCCCCATACATTTTTTATCCACAGATCCCCCATAACAGTGTGTCATCCACAGATCTCCCATTTTTTTTGCTAAAGTGTAGGGCAAGTGTTAGGTAACATTTTTAGAATATAGTTTATTTAGCCAAAACGTTTAATTTTAGTAGAAAACTGTGGCTGAAATGGCCCTTAGCAGCGCTCTCTGAAATGAGCGTTGCTAAGGGCCACCCGTCTTATATTTGAAAAGGGGAGACGGGCTGTGCGGGAGCTGTGCTTCTGCCTCCCGTGCTCCCCCGGTGGCCACAGGCGTCTTAAAATCTAATGCTCGGGTACACTAACTAACTGCCTTACCTGCGATAATCACTCAAGAAGACGGATGGACCTTAGCATTTCAGGGGCCCAAGGAAATTCTTGCCCAGGGTCCAATCAATATTAAAGACGGCCCTGGGTAGAGTCCTAACCAAGTTTTCTCCTCTAGTATAAGAGGAGATAATCCCAACTAAGACTGCGTCCCCTCTTTCCCTGGGCCCCATAGCAGTCGAATGGTCTGCCGCTATGGTAGTTACACCCCTGAATATTATATTTTCTGGTACAGAGGTCAAATAAAGAAATCTGTAATGTCCTCAATTGTGAGATATATCCTCTTCATTTCCAAGACTAAATTATTTACTTTCTGGAATATGTACCTGCTCTAAATCTAGCTCTTCATGGGAAACTGGAGCATAAACTAAAGTGTTCATTTAAGATACAGTATATGATAAGGACAGCAGCTGATGGAGAGTATACAGATACGGATTACATTACCAACGTCAACTCACAGAATGAAGACATAAGTAAAAAAAAAAAAAGATCTGAGAGGTGGCTGACAATAATTCAAGGGTATTTTACCTGTTTATGTCCATGGGTTATGTACCACTTGTGTAGTCACTACTCAAAGACTATGAAGGACAGCATTGTACTCAGCTATCTACATAATTCATTCATGATTGAATGGACTGGTAGCTCAAATGCGTGATCGCTGCTCCATTCACAGAAACCACATTTCTCATGGTCAGTAGGGGGTCCCAGCAGTTAGACACCAATGATCATACATTTATCATGTGATAAATGTAATTTATGGGCCAAACTCTTTGATGTTTCTTTCCAATAATACTGTATAAGTAAGGCTTGCTTCCAAGAATCAATATTTTTATTCTAATTTCAATTCGTCCTTGTTCTCATAAAGAAAGACTGGACCCTCTGTAACCACATGACGTATATAGGGCACTGACAACTATATATAACGTTATCTAGGACTTAAAACGCAGTTGCATGCATAAAAAAGAGGGAGCTCACAACAAAAATTCTAATGGGTCCCCAATATGTTTTGTGGTTTTGCCACCCAGGACACAATGGCCTCCGAGCTCTTACTATGACCGTTGTTCCAATTCCCACCCCGTGTTTGCGAACTGCAGTTCCAGTGGGAGTCCTCGTCTCACATTTTAAAATAGCGATCTGAAGTCGGGTTTGGTATCGAGATTCCAGCCAGTGCCAAACCCGACTTTGGATTGCTTTTTTAAAATGTTTCTAAAGACGCAGATGTCATTACAGATTTAATTCACTGTAGTCTCGCGTGACTTCGGGTGAGACGAATTTTGCCTACATGGAGGCAATACATTTTAATGCTGTACGTGGACACAGCATTAAAACCGAATTGTTTGAACAAATCGACTTCGGATCTTTGATTCACTCAACATTAATCAGGATGTGTATCTTAACACCAAAGGAAAATCAGTCTATTTCAGCTCTGTATGCTGAATAATAATCATAACGCCAAAGGAAAATCAGTCTATTTCAGCTCTGTATGCTCAATAATAATCATTTGTGGCATAGCACAACTGTGGGCCATAATATAGTCTGAAAGACATTTTCAGTTCTCTTTGGCTGGATCCTTTAGAATAAATGAAATGTATTAAAAAAAAATCACTTCAGCTGCTAAAAATGTGATTATTGCATGTATCAACCACAGGTTCTATAAAGAGATTGACCAACTGTACGGTGACTACTGTAATGGGCTCCTATGACCGGTTTTGAAAAAAGGCAGGTACACAACAAAGTCTCCAACACTGTTTATTGCTTGTTCCAGCCAACTTACAGTTCCGTTACAGCCGGATCGCAGCCAGGTCAGGTAATCAGTCCACAGACCAGTGTTTGCTTCACACGTTCCTTGCAGTGTGTGATCTGCAGCCTCTCACTCAACAGACACACCCTGCTTCCTGCTGCTCACTTTTAAAACACAATTGTGGACATGCCACGTATAAACCCCGGAGTGGATCGTGGGGAGTAAGCACCCACCCAGCTCTTTGCTTACTCCCAGTAAAAGCAAGGCCCGGATTAGCTGATACCAGCTATACTAGGCAGCAACAGTGTCCACTATTTAGCTAGTGGCTTCCACTCCACCAAGGCCGGGTACCTTGGTGGGACATCTCAGGTGCATCCCCTCTAATATGTTTCCTGCAGCATTCTCGGAGACACATACCTTCCTTTGTATATATGGGGCCCAGGGGTCAAGTCCTGGGAAAAAAAGTGTGGGAACTCACCCAAGATCCACTGCAACCCCCCCCCCCCTCCAAAAAAAAAAAAAAGCACAGAAAATCTAGCACGCTGTAATTTGTGTAGCTGCGGACTGAGCCAAATGTACACATTGTGATCAAAACACAATATCATAGTGCCATCCTCTCCCCCTGTCCCCTAATGTGCCAGTATCAAGTTCCTCTCTCCTACCCCCTTCATGTGCCAGTATCATGGCGCCAATAGCCCGCCTCCCCCGTGGCAGTAAAGTAACAGTCCGGTATTTAAAAAAAAAAAAAAAAACACTTTTAGAAAAGTTTGTCATGGGATTCGAACTCATGACCCCTACACATCAGAGGCAAGGCATATGCCCTCACAGCTATGAAAGCTGTCTAGCTAATAACTTAAAAAATATATATATAAGACTTCTACTGTAGGTAACTTTGCCCACTGTGTATGGATGTAGCAGAGCTGGGTGTGTTGGGGCAGCTGTCATGTGTATGGTTGTACACTAGGTATCAGTATACTAGGTATCAGTAGGAGTCTTAAAAAAAAAAAACACTTTTAGAAAAGTTTGTCCTGGGATTCGAACTCATGACCTCTACACATCAGAGGCAAGGCATTTACCCCCACAGCCATGAAAGCTGTCTAGGTAGTTACTTAAAAAAAAAAAAATAAGACTTCTACTTATACCTAGTGTACTGATACCTAGTGTACAACCATACACATGACAGCTGCCCCAACACACCCAGCTCTGCTACATCCATACACAGTGGGCAGCTGTCATGTGTATGGTTGTACACTAGGTATCAGTACACTAGGTATAAGTAGAAGTCTTATATTTTTTTTTTTTAAGCAACTACCTAGACAGCATTCATGGCTGTGAGGGTAAATGCCTTGCCTCTGATGTGTAGAGGTCGTGAGTTCGAATCCCAGGGACAAACTTTTCTTAAAGACATTCTAAATGATCTCCTATGTGTCAGCTGCGAAGTGACGCGTATTAGGCCGACAGAAGAAGTGAAGGAGATGATGTCAGTAGGGGGCGGGGCGCCATGAGAGGAGTCACAGACAGCAGCAGCACCGCACAGACAGCTGTGAAGCCGCTTAGCCTGCCCTGCACAGTGCGCTTCACCCCCTGATTTCAGCCGCGTTCTCCTGGCTTGAGGCTTGAAAGGGAACGGCGTTCCTGCCATGAAAAAAGTGCAGGAACGCCGTTCCCACGCGTTCCCCCTCCACTCGACCCCTGATGGGGCCTGTCACTACCTCACATACCCCCGCTCCCCCTTCTCTTCAAATCTGTGGGGGTGAACATTTGCACCAAAACATGATGCTCGTGACAGGGCATCCGCATTACCCTGTAGTTTTCCCGCTCAATGCGCCACCGAGAAATTAAAAGTCTGCAAGGAGAGAAACCACCTGGTGACCCAAGCATTTTTCTCTTTGGAATTTCTCATCCAGACCAGCGGTGAATGGTCCATGACCAGGCCAAAACGTCGCCCCAGCAGGTAGTACTGTAAGGATTCTGCAAATGGGAAATATTAATAATTAATATTAATAAATAGGCATAAAATCATCTATTGTTGACTCCGCCTATTTATTCCTTTATTCTTACTGTTGCTATCTTTTCCTGAACTACGTGGGTTGGATTGCGGCAACGACACAAGGCTATAAACTGTATTTGAATAATAAAGCATTTATTAAACCAATAACACGTTTACAGTCAATTACTTACGCTATATCGATATATATTTATATCAATGGTTATATAAATATATATACATATAGATGCACACGGTACAACACTACCAGCACTTTTAATAATAATAATACAGCTAACTACACTAACACAACACAATCTACAATTCCACCCCAACAACTATCTAAATATACACTTACACACATACATGTTTTAGCAGCACCCACCCAAACCTAACTACACGCTATCCCTACAGGATAGAAAGGGTTAAATACAATCCAGGCAATGCAAGGGTAAACAAGATGGCAGGGGTAATAATGATTGGATATGGTGTTGGTGGTATAGGGTAGGGTAATGCAGTGGTTAATATTGATTGGAAATGGTGGTATATGGTAGAATAATGCAGGGGTAATATTGGTGGCAGTGGTAAAGGGTTAATATTGCAGGGGTTATTGTGTTGGTGGTATAGGGATATTGGTGGCAGTGGGATATTCAGGGGTTTATAAATATTGCAGGGGTTAATGATATTGGTAGCAGTGGGAAAGGGTTAAATATTGGTATAGGATGCTCGTTTTCCAGGGGTTAATTCCCACTTCAATGCTCGCCGTCCGGGGTATGATCCATGCTTCAGTGAGGCTGCAGTAGTTAACTGCTGAGCGATCCACCGCCGGACTAGTTAAATCCGGCGACGCTCGCTCCTGAGCAGCCCGCGCTGCAGGCGTGCGCACACGCCTGCAGGCAAGTGCACGTGGGCTGGCGCAGTGATATGACATCACCACGCCAGCCCGCGCATTCCGGCGCTTCAAGGCGGAGGATCTGTCTTCTGTGTCCTTCCTCTTGTTCCTTTTCCTTTTTCACACTTTTTAAAAACATTTTTCACCAGCATACTCCTCCTTAGGCCTCATGCACACGACCGTTGTGTGCATCCGTGTCCGTTGTTCAGTTTTCCGTGATTTTCTGTGGACCCATTGACTTTCAATGGGTCCATTGAAAACTCAGAAAATGCACCGTTTGTCATCCGCGTCCGTGATCCGTGTTTCCTGTCCGTCAAAAAAGTATGACCTGTCCTATTTTTTTGACGGACAATGGTTCGCAGACCCATTCAAGTCAATGGGTCCGTGAAAAAACACGGAGGCACACAAGATTGTCATCCGCGTCCGTGATCTGTGTCCGTTTTTTCCTATCATTTTCAAGGCAAACTTGACTTAGATTTTTTTTTCACTTTTCTGGTCTGGTGATCCTCCAAAAATCAAGGAAGACACACGGAAGAAAAAACGGACACGGATCACGGAACAACGGAACCCCGTTTTGCGGACTGTGATAAAATACTGTCATGTGCATGAGGCCTTAATCTGTTACTTGATCTCTGCTGTCCAGTTCTTGACCATTCCTATCCGTACTCTAGCTTCTCTGGGGGTCTCAGAAGTCTTACTCCAAGCTTTTTTCCACATGATCATTACTTTGGCTCCTAATAATGTTTTTTTTTTTTTTTAGATATCCCGCAGTTTCAATAATAATAATGATAATAACAATAATTACATACAACATAACCTTTAGTATTTTATCATCCCCGGAGGGGTGGGTGGTTGATGGAGAGTATACCTATTTCCTATCCACAGAATTTGGAGGGCATGCAACAATTAGAAGGAAGGCATCTACTGCAAGCAGATGTACCTTCTGTTTCTTGGGACTTCTAATGGACGCCCTATCAATATGGCCATGAGACAAAGATTTATGATGGTACTGCACCATCTAGTGTTGTAAACTAAAACAATTCTTAAGAATTTCACATTTTATACTGTATTAGCAAAAGTCAGTATCTTAAGAACATACGATGTATGGAAAACCTGTACATGTCACAGGATCCCTGGTTCACATGTTCGTTTGATGCAGGATTTAATTTATTTTCCTTAGATCAACTTCAAATTTTGAAAACAACAGATTATAACTAAAAAACCCGGAACCAAATCTTTATTGCCTATAAATAATCAAAACACAGAGTGATTGACATACTGCAAAAATGCAGGTGGGCATCTGATATCTAGAAATCCCAGAGAGAGGCACTGTGGTTGGCATTTATATGTCGGTACTGTAGTTGGCATAACCATGAGGGCACTGTGTCTGGTACCAGGGAATATCCACATGAGACAGAAATGCTGCAGATTCTTCAGGTGGATTTGCAATAAATGTCATCCACATGCAGCAGCATGCACAGCATGTCAAGCTCTGTCACAGAAAAAGTATGGATTTCTTGTGAATTTACTCATTGAACTCAGTGGAAAAGAAGTAATAAGCAATTTGATCCTAGTATCGCTGATTTTGATGTAGATTACCTTATGGATCCACAGAAAAAATGTGGATTTGAAAATAAGTGGAGGAGAGTTAACGCCACAAACAGGGTATAAGAAAGTTGCAACTTATAGTGAACGCCATATTTGCATCATAATTAGCATCTTCTAGTGCTTCTCGTGGTGAGGCCAATGCCAGAAACTAGCATGAATTATAGCTCAAGTCTATGTAGGGTTGCCACCTTTCCCAACAAAAAATACTGCCCAAGTTAAGCCACACCCCAAAGGGGGTGCGGGGGCATGGATTAACATGGAGTATTAAGTCGCTGTCATACTGTGGCTCCTAATAATATTAATGCCCCCCAGCATTAATAATGCCCCCAGTAATAGTAATGCCCCCATTAGTGCCCCCAGTAATAGTAATGCCCCCATTAGTGCACCCCAGAATTAATGCCCTCATTAGTGCCCCCCAGAATAATACCCCTGATTATTACCCCCTAGTAAGAATAATGCCCCTATTAGTGCACCCCAATAAGTGCCCCCATTAGTGCCCCCCCAGGAAGAATAATGCCCCCAGTAGTGCCCTCCAGGAAGAATAATGCCACCCATTAGTGACCCCCCCCATAAGAATAATGCCCCCCATTAGTGCCCCCTTCTCTGCCTCTGTCAAAAAAAAAAAGCACTCACCTCCTCCATTTGCTCGCGCCGCTGTGAATGCTCACTGCTGACTGGAAGCTGCACTCCATCGTGATGATGTCTCGCAGCGCGAGCAAATGGAGGAAGTGAGTGCTTTTTAAAAAAAATTAACACAAGTTTCGTTTTCTCAGAGTCGGAATGCAAGTTGGTATGAAGATAAAAATTACATTACCGGACTCTGTATCACTTACACTATCCTTTAACATTCTAGTTTGGGGGTGTTTTGGAGCTGACAGATTCCCTTTAACAAGGTACTGTAGTTGTTGCAATATTGTAGCTGGTACTGTTATAGTAGTACTGTATTTGGCACTGTAATGGTGGTACTGTAGAGAATGCCAAGAGTGTGCAAAGCAGTAATCAAAGCAAAAGGTGACTACTTTGAAGAACCTAGAATATGACATATTTTCAATTGTTTTACACTTTTTTGTTATGTATATAATTTCACATGTGTTAATTCATAGTTTTGATGCCTTCAGTGTGAATCTACAATTTTCATAGTCATGACAATAAAGAAAACTCTTTGAATGAGAAGGTGTGTCCAAACTTTTGGTCTGTACTGTAGGTACTGTGTATTATCTGGCACTGTTAAAGGGGAACTGTAGCTGACACTATTATGGGTGCACTGGGGCTGGTGTTGCTAAGGGGGATATCATATGATGCTGTGTGCCCCAGCCTTACCTGCAGCTCTTTTGTTTCTTTACTTTCTGTGGGAGGACAGCAGCTCCTGAAGCTCTTGTATCTCCCAGGATGGTATTGAAATTCCCTAATATTGAGCCCTTCCTCCACTGCATAGAAAAGAGTCCCTCACATACAGCTCCAGTGACCAAACTTGAAAATAAAACAATGATATGTAGTGTAATTTAATTCTCCGATGTCTAGAGAGAGATATATGAATTTACAAATAGGGATAAATGAATGAAAGGTGTCTGGGCCTCTTCACTATGAGATCACTGTGCCTGCACTGAGAGCAGGGAAGCTACTGAGCATATTAGGGTACTTTCACACTTGCGTTTTTCTTTTTCGGCATAGAGTTCCGTCACAGGGGCTCTATACCGGAAAGAACTGATCAGGCATATCCCCATGCATTCTGAATGGAGAGTAATCCGTTCGGGATGCATCAGGATGTCTTCAGTTCAGTCATTTTGACTGATCAGGCAAAAGAGAAAACCGTAGCATGCTACAGTTTTATCTCAGGCGAAAAAACTGATGACTTGCCTAAATGCCGGATCCAGCATTTTTCCCCATACGAAAGTATTAGTGCCGGATCAGGCATTCAAAATACCGGAATGCCGGATCTGTTCTTCCGGTCTGTGATGCGCAAACCGGTAAAAACATGAAAAAAGATACAAGAGAGATCCGTCTGTCCGCATGTCAAGCGAAGAGATGGATCCGTTCTCTCAAAGCATTTGTGAGACGGATCCGCATCCGGATGCGTCTCACAAATGCTTTCAGTGACATCCAGATCGGCGGATCCGGCAGGCAGTTCCGACGACGGAACAGCTTGCCGGATCACATTGCCGCAAGTGTGAAAGTAGCCTTAGTCTATCACTGAATGCCGAAGAAAGTGGACCAGAATTTTGGCCACAGGAGAAACGGGGCACTACCAAAGCAGAAAATGTAATGTGCATGAAAAAAAGAACACTTTTTATGTATGTATTTTGCAATATCACTTCATTTAAAATAATTATTGATTGAATAATAATACTTAAAAAAAAAAAAAAATAAGCCATTTAGTAAATTGCTCTCTTGTCACCAGTTCTCTGTCGTCGGCAGATAACAGGAAGCAGGATGTAAGGTCCCAGTGTAGCCAGGTTCCTCAAACTCCTATGCCCTCAAGCCCTCTATTCTTATACTCAGAGCTTCCCTAGCAATGGCAACTGGAAACAAATTGTACAGGGTTAATAGGATTTCATGTATGTTCAGCAGTAATAATGGTTTTGCAATAAAATATACTATTTATGATAGTATTAATATCGCCAAGGCCACATATTTAAATTATGCATTACAACCAATGTCTGGGCTGTAGTGTAGCATTCTTCATAATTCATGAGGGTCTAAATATAAAGAGGTGAACATACAAAGCAGAGAGTGCATGGCCTGGGAAAAAAATAAAGCCCTCCTCGTCTGGCTTTTGTTGTGCATCTTGTTCTAATTCATTTTGTATATCAATAGCCTACACTTATGAGGAAGCTCAGATTCTTACATACATGCACATTATTATTATTGTACATAGACACAAAGGTAGTGTGGATAAACAATTGATAGGAGCTTCCTGGTGTTATGCAAATAAATCTTGAAAAAAACTGTTGTGGTCAATAGCCGTAAAATCCCTGTAGGGGTCCTACCTATACTTTTTAAAACATATACTTTATTGATATCATTAAAACCCAAACCTATACTAAAGCAAGTTAAAACTATCAGGCTATATACGGGGAAAAAAGGGCGATACACTATTGTGGATTGCGGAGCCTTGTCAAGAAATGCTCCTGCATGAGTGGGCAATAATGTTGTGAGTTGACACACATTGTTTGTGGTGACAGTATTTTTGTACTGTGGGGCTAATAGTCCCTAACTATGTACTGTGAGGTGGAGCTGCCGCTCTCTGCTTCTGCTGTCACCTCAATATGACAACCAGTGTTTATGGTAACAGTATTTTTTGCTATAGTACTGGATGTCCCTGTATGTGTGCTATTAGATGGAGCGCATGCTCCCTGCTGCTACTAGCATTTCAATATGCACATGCTGGTGTGGAATGGGGGTGACCCGAACTGGCCACACTCCCCACTCTTCAATACACTATCACCTTCCACACATACAGGGACCTTCTCACTACAACGCCGCTGAGTTTAACAACGTACCCTCATCCACACTAGGATCATTCACACTCATGCACACTCAGTGCACTAAATAAGGCTTTTATTTGGTAAGCCACTCTTGTATTGCTTGCTTATCCCTAGCCTGCCTAAAAACACACTCCACCAACCGACATGTTTTTCCGCGGTTGCGGCTAATACCCTTATACCCCTGACAAAGCCGCAACCGCACAAAATCTACGGTAAGTTGGTTGAACCTGTGTCTTGCTTTTTTGAAATGTCTAGCTACTGGAAAGTCTATAATCTCTTTACGTATAGTAGATTTATTATTATTCAAACATAATCTCAATACAGTGGTTGTCTCACCAACATAAATTAAATTGCAAGGGCAGGCCAAAACATAAATCACATAATCTGATCTTCAAGTTAGAAATCTCCCTTCAACATCTGGTTGCAGTTCTCACAACTTAAATAAGGGTAGCAACCTTTCTTATTAATAATAGCCGTTGGACGGTTGCATAGTGGACCAATGTCTGCATGTACTAATTTATCACGTATATTCTGAAGTCGTCTATAGGAAAACAATGGTGGAAGTAAAAATTCCAGGATATTATGGAAAAAATTTGCCAGCATATTCCAATGCTTTCGAATTATTGATGATATTTGTCCACTCCCTCTACAAAAAGTAAAAAAAAAAAAGGAGGCCACTTCCGAATAGGGCGTGTATTAGTCATTTTGAATGATTTGCCGCAAGCAATTGCTTTGTAGCGATGAGATGGTACGGATATCCACAAACGCAAAATCTGGCGCTCATTTCATCCAAACGTTGTTGGCATTTTGACATTTTGATTCATCATCAACAATCCGTTCTACCCTTAGCATTTGGCTAAAAGGTAGGGATTGGATCAGTGAATTCACTAAAAATATCTGTCCTCAATCTATTAGTTTCCTCATACACTACAGTGTCCAAAAATTGGATAGAAGTATCAGAACATGTCATGGTAAATTTTATATCCTCATCAATCTGATTTAGAAATGCAAAGAATTCTTGCAGCTGACTACCAGTCCAGATTGGAAAATGTCGCCTTTGTATCTCCACCACCTCAAAACAAACAAGAAGTGGTGGAACACATAGACAACAGTCTCCTCCATCCTAGCCATAAAAATATTAACATAAGTTGGCATGACTTTTGAGCCCATCGCGGTTCCCCGTTCCTGGACCCAAAACTCGTCGCCAAGCAGAAAATAATTACAAGTCAAAATAATTTCAAGTAAGGGTACTTTCACACTTGCGTTAAAGTTTTCCGGTATTGAGTTCTGTCACAGGAGCTCAATACCGGAAAAATACGCTTCAGTTTTATCCTAATGCATTCTGAATGGAAAGCATTCCGTTCAGTATGCATCAGGATGTCTTCAGTTCAGTCACTCTTATTTTCTCCGGCCAAAATTCCAGAACACTTGCCGGAATGCTGGATTCATTTCTATTGAAATGTATTAATGCTGGATCCGGTACTAAGTGTTCTAGAAAACTGTATACGCTTTCCCGATCTGCGCATGCGCAGACCTTTAAAAATGGGAAAAAAATTCAGTTTTTTTTCCGGATGACACCGGAGAGACGGATCCGGTGTTTCAATGCATTTGTCAGCCGGATCCGCATCCGGATCCGGAAACAAATGCTATACGTTTGCATATGGATTTCTGGATCTGGCAGGCAGTTCTGACAATGGAACTTCCTACCAGAATCCAACAACGCAAGTGTGAAAATACCCTAAAGCAACAATACATTTTCTACTGGCATTGGAAAAAGATCCAAAGCTTGTTTTACACTCAAGAGCGGCCGTTCATGATTGACCGACGTATACAGAGATACAATGTTAAACAAAACCAACATGGTGCTATCAGGAATAGAAATATCTCTAATCTTCGAAAGAAAATCAGCGGTGTCCCTGATATAAGATCTAGTATTCACCATGAATTGTCTCAAAACTCGGTCCAATACAATAGCCGAGGGACTTAAAATGAAATCAGTCCCTGTTCAGGTCTATAGAAAGGTAGCCTCAGATCCCAGGTTCATGATTGAAAAACTTTGATTGATCATGCTTTTGCTATTGACCTTATTGATAGGAACACGCTTACTTTTTTGTTTACGAAAAACATCCAATGACTCCTGTAATGTACTGTCTCCCCAAGATTCACAAGAATCTGGAGCATCCACCAGGCCATCCAACGTTGCAGGGACTGATTCCATTTTAAGTCCTTTGCCAGTGATTTAAAGGGTGTCTGTCACCACATTTGAGCATATTAGACTGATCAAATAGCGTTATATGTGCCACCGAGAACTTAAAAACTGTACCTTTGTTGTATATAATGGAGTTTTCTTTCAGCCAAAAATGAACTTTTAAGATTCTGTAAATGCGCCCTCTCAAGTGCCCAGGGCAGCGTCTCAATCGTCCGAGCCCCAGGCAGCACCTCCCCAACGGCACTTAACCCCGCCCTCCGTGTGCCTGTGCCCGCCCATTTACTCTCCTCCTCTCTCCTTTTCCACTGCGACTGCGCGGTCAAATTCGTAGCGGGCGCAGTGGAAAAGGAGAGAGGAGGAGAGTAAACGGGCGGGCACAGGCACACGGAGGGCGGGGTTATGAGCCGTTGGGGAGGTCCGGTCTTGGGCTCGGAAGATTGAGACGCCGCCCTGGGCACTTGAGAGGGCGCATTTGCAGAATCTTAAAAGTTCATTTTTGGCTGAAAGTAAACTCCATTAGATACAACAAAGGTACAGTTTTTAAGTTCTCGGTGGCACATATAACGCTATTTGATCAGTCTAATATGCTCAAATGTGGTGACAGACTCCCTTTAATTATATATTCTTATCATCTCCTACTATATATAAGTTTGCCCCTTTTCTTTGCCACTTGTGTTAACATGGGATAGGTATGCGCGGTTGGGAGAATGACGGATGGAGACTCTGTAGATCAGGTGGTGCGCTCGCTTATATGGGCATGGTACTGGAATTTATTTACTGATTATATTCTCTTATTACCTCCAGGGCCTTAGTACGGTTATAAAATGTGTCAAGATATGCTCAGTGGTGTTCAAGTGTCGGGGTCCATAAACAGGGACCAAAACACATAAGATAAAAAGCCAGAACTCTTCTTTCTATCAAAATTACTATTTTTATTATCTGTATTTAATTACAGTTTAAGTGTACCATCATGTACAAAGTGAAGACTACTTACGTATTTTGGGTAGTTCTTATTTATAATAGGAAATGTTTTATACATGGATATGCATAATAGACTTAGAGACATGAAGTTATTCGTGAAGTGGTTTGAGATAGACAAATGGGTCTAGTAGTGACAAACTTACAGTGGGACCATTTTGATAAACTTTGCACACTTTGTACAGTTTCTGTTGGCTTGGGTATATAGTCTTAAAGCATACCTACACTTTCAGACAACTGCAGAATAAGCTGTCGTGTATGTACATGAGAAATAACACTATTTCTGACCAATTTTCCTTCTGCAGGTTCCATCCTTAATTCCCAGTTTTTCTCGAGGTAGTGGGTGGAGACAAACTGTTGGTTTCATACACAGGACATGGAGAAAACAGGAGGAGATTGAACCCTTTTTTCTCTTACACTATACACAGAAGCACTAAATAGGACATGGAGTCTGTATGTTCTCTCCATGTTTGCGTGCATCCGCTCACACTCTAAAGACACACTGATAAGGAATCTAGATTGTGAGCCCCACTGAGGACAGTGAGTGATGACAGTGTCTGTAAAGTGCAGTAGGATATGTTGGCACTATCTATCTATCTATCTACAAAAGACATATAAATATATATTATACAGAAATACTGAGCAGTAGGGATCGACCGATATTGATTTTTTAGGGCCGATACCGATACTAATAATTTGTGAACTTTCAGGCCGATAGCCGATAATTTATACCGATATTCTGTGAATTTTCATTTAAAAAAAATAAAAAATTCCTACACCTGCTGAAAATGAATATGTTTATTGTTAATGTGTAGGTATTTTTTTTGGGTTAATCTTTCTTTTTCATTTATAATTAATATATTATTATTTTTTTTACTAACTTTTAGCCCCCTTAGGGACTAGAACCCTTGTCCTAGTCACCCTGATAGAGCTCTATCCGGGAGAATAGGCGTTCACACTGTCTCTGCTGCACTGTGTTTTGTGCACACAGCAGCATGGAGCTTACTATGACAGCCAGGGCTTCAATAGCGTCCTGGCTGCCATGGTAACCGATCGGAGCCCCAGGCTTACACTGCTGGGGCTCCGATCGGAGGAGGAGGAGAGGAAAGAGGACCCTGTGGCCACTGCCACCAATGATTAATACTGGGGGGGCTTGGGTGGGGGGGGCGCACTGCGCCACCAATGTGTTTAATACTGGGGTGGGGGGCTCACTGCCCCACCAATGTTTTTAATACAGGGTGGGGGGTGCACTGCGCCACCAATGATTAATACTGGGGGGCTTGGGGGGCGCACTGCGCCACCAATGATTAATACTGGGGGGCTTGAGGGGGCGCACTGCGCCACCAATGAACATAAATCTCTCATTTATTCATATACAGGAGGCGGCAGCTGGCTGCAGAATTACATAGCCAGCTCCCGACCTCCATGAGCGTTAGCTGCGATCCGCGGCACCTGAGGGGTTAACTACCGCGGATCGCAGCTACAGCTCATAGAGGTCGGGAGCCGGCTATGTGAATCTGCAGCCAGCTCCCGCCTCCTGTTCAATTTGAATGAATGAGTGAGTTAACATCATTGGTGGCACAGTGGCCACAGCCCCTCCCCTTCTCTTCTTATCTGCCTCTTCATTGGCGGCAGCGGCAGCACAGGGGGGAGGGAGACACTGCTTCCTTCTCCCCTGTGCTGCTGAGGCAACACGGAGAGTGCTGAGAGCAGCGCGATCCTTGTTCCCCATACGTTATCGGAACATCGGCAAAATAGATGCCGATACCGATAACGGTCAAAATCCTCAATATCGGCCGATAGTATCGGTAAAACCGATAATTGGTCGATCCCTACTGAGCAGTATTAATGTGATTAAAGAGGACCTGTCACCACAAAATGGTATCCAATCTGCAGGCAGCATGTAATAGAGCAGGAGGAGCTGAGCAGATATATAGATATATAGTTCTGTGGGAAAACTTGTAATGTATACATTTAAATCTCTGCTCTTTCTGACCTCAAGATGGCCTGTTCGTTTTTTTTAACAGGAATTGATAGCATTTTCTGGCCCCTGTGTATAACTTAACTCAGAAAAGGCAAATAATTAAATGTATATATCTGCTCAGTTCCTCTTGTTCTATAACATAGTACCTACAAATTACACTTATTTCACGGTGACAAGTTCCCTTTAAAGAGCTCTGGGTGAGACATACCACTTATTATGAGCTGCCCCAGCCTCTGTGCCTCTCTCAATGTAATTCACTCCTTCCCCCGTCCCCTCTCCATAAATTTCTAACAGCAGCTGTAATCTGATCCTTCAGTGACAGTTCATATTAGCCTCTCAAAACATATTCAGCAGAGAATTCAGAATAAATCTTAGTGAACATTTAATGGAGTTGTCAGAGATAATTGCAATCTTTGGACAACCCCTAGGTTGTCAAACAACAGCATGAAGTGGACTGAACCAGGTCCACAGAGAACGGTGCTTGAGAAAGGGGTGATTATAACTTTATTATAAGTTATTGAAGGGGTTGTCCAATATTTGTATTCATCTCGGACAGCCCCTCGCATGTGCAGCTGGCGTCATGGCCAGCAGGTCTCCTGCTGCTTCAAACAGCAGAGACCTACCGCTAATTACTGCGACCGGCAATAAGGCCAATTGCAGTAATTAAAGCCTTTTAGATGCTGTGATCAAGTGAGATCACGGCATCTAAAGTGTCAAAAATTCTACCGACATCCCCTGCGGCCAATGGGGATGTTGGAAACTGGTTTGAATGCCCTGGGTCTCGCTGAAGAGCTCTAGAGTATTTAAACTGCAATTCTTATTTTGGCCACCAAATGGCAGGCCAAAATAAGAAATGAGCAATAGGCAGTAATAAAGTCATTTTAAAAATACATGATTGTTCAAAATAAAAAGTTTTAAAATAGATCTTTTTAGGCTCCAAGTCCGGACCTATCGATGAGGCAAGAGACTTGGAGGGCGGGCAAAGGCAGAGGCTGGGGAGGAGTAAAGTGAAAAGAAGGCAGAGCAGCCTGGGCACCTACACACTGAACGCCGCCCCTGGGCACTTGCGAGTGCTCATTTGCATATGAATTAAACTTAGTTTTTCCTGCTGGTGCAAGTCTAAAGACAAAGACAAAGGTACCGTTACAATTCTGTATAGGTGTGCTACAGAGCCATGTAAGCACTGTATATGGCCATATGGAGGTGACAGACTCCCTTTAAATTATTATATATTTTTTTAACCCCTCTAGCCCTATTGTACTGTGCATTCTGTATTAAGATTGCTATTATTTCCCCTTATAACCATGTTATAAGGGGAAATAATAGCAATCTACACAGCCTCGATCCCAAACCCGAATTTCTGTGAAGAAGTTCGGGTTTGAGTACCAAACATGGCGATTTTTCTCACGCGAGTGCAAAACGCATTACAATGTTTTGCACTCGTGCAGAAAAATTGCGCATTTTCCCGCGACGCACCCGCATCTTATCCGGGCCAAAAACATGACGCCCGTGTGAGGCCTTAGGGTTTTAAGTGGATCACTGGATGTACATGTAGCAGATTTATTTTCAACATAAGTCTAAAATATTGCAGCAGAACAGTGATAGGTATGTCTTTTTTGTTTTATGTTGGTATTGATATTGTATTTTTTATACATTTCTGTATTGTGCTTAAAAATTAAATCACTGAGAATTTAAAGCATACCTAACCTTTCTGCAAACCTTGCTTTATTAATTGTACGTTATATTAAGAATAACACTATTTCTGGCCATTATATAACATTTTTTGCAGTTTTCCTCCGTATACTAGATCTTTAGTTTACGGTTTTCTTGCCAACTTTCTCACTCTCAGTCCGATGCAGCCCTAGGATCATGGAGGGCAAAGAAGTACTGACCTGTAGTGATGTGAATAAAGCACTTGGGCTGAGATGGAAGCTGTCTCTGTATGGTGTCTCTGGTGGAGTCCTGCCTCATTTAACTCTTGCTTACTCCTTCTACTCCCTCTCCATAGACTTCTATGGGATGATGTAATCTCATCCTTCAGTGAGCAGACAGCTGGTCGTGGTCTCACCAAGACGGATTGCTCATACATTTCATAGACAAAGTCATTTTAGAAAAGGAAGGAGGGGGAGGGATAAGAAAAAGTTGATAACCCTAGAACAAAGAATTTTTCTCTGATAAGATATATTAGAAAATTTCTTACAGTCACTTGTACTATTGATTTATGCAAAGTTGTGTGAAAAGTTAGCAACCATTTAATGCCAAACAAAATAATCCATTTATTACAACAATGTGCAAGATTAAAGTACCTCTATATCTCCTGTAAAACATTGTTTCTATCCCTCTTCACTCACATAATAATGCTTAATTGGGCTGGCACATACTCTGGTACATAATCTGCGCTAATTCACTCCAGTGGTTGTGATGTCATGAAATTGCAAAGTGTATGCGACGGTAATTTCTCAATGGGCATATTTATTTAGAAAGTTCTTTAGGCTAACACAGCTGAAGCTCAATTGACTGTTGAATTGTTAAAATTGAAGGAGTTTCTCCATGTGGACATTTATGGCTTATACACAAGACTCCCTCCTATCCTCTGAATGGTGCCTAGTCATGCGCTGCCGCAAATGGAGAGGAGTGTGCACATACAAGGCTCTCTACATTCACTACTATGGCACCTCTGACAACAGCCAAATATCCTGTGGATATGACAAAAAAATCCAACTTTCTTATATAGACAATCTCTGCCCATCTGGTCTATTATTATGCAGTATAGCGAGATTCATTAAATATAATTTTGGAGGGACTATGGAAAAGATTTTATATTGGTGCCCATGAGCTTTAGACTGTGCCTCTCCTTACAGAAAAGAAATTGTCAAATAAAATGTGCTAAACAATTAGGCAACCTTTATATTTGTTGACATTTTCTGCATTATTTTAAACATTTCTTGAATTATGATTTTGACATCTGCTCCGTTTTTTGATGCACGAAATGAAGGTTGGTTGAAAGGGAAGATGAGGAGAAAATCACCTACACGAGCAGGTGGCATTTGGTTTGCATTTGAAATGTAGTATAAAGGAAAAAGAGGATGGTCAGTGGGCCTCCACTGTGGATACTTCATTACATTGTTTACGCCAGCCTTGGCTTTTGAAGTGCTTAGCACTAATGGCAGTTTTGAAGCACCTAATCTTTTGGGCATATTCATTTTTTCTCGTAGTCTAGAAGTCAGTGTCTTTCGAGGACTCATTGTTGTCTTCCCACTTGACACAACTTCACCGTTCACGATATCTTCGGTTGATCCTGGTAAAGAATTTTCCATGAAATTGCAATCCCAACTGAGTCCCTTTTGGACTAATGTTCCTTCCCTATCATTGTACGGTCCGTAATTTTGACAAGAAGCACTTCTAGGACTCTCTAAGTGATCACATTTTTCTTTCAAGTTACAATTTGTTATCGAATTGCTTTTTTTAAATTCAGCAGAGCTCTGCTCAATGCTATTTTTCTTTCTTTTTGTAGAAGACTGAAAGAAATCAGATGTGTTTCGTGCTTCTTTGCTGTTGTCTCTTTGCCAATCAGAAGATTTGTAGTTAAGAAGATCAATAATGTCATTTATAAGACTTTTTTTCACAGTTACATCATTAGGGCAATCTAAAGACAATGCAGGGCTATAGTTCACCTCTAACAGCCATGGTTTCAGTGCATCATCAATGAGAATGTCAAAACCAAAAAGCTCAAAGCAGTTAGGATATTGGGGTATGGATGGAGCAATTGATAATATGGTCATTGTCACTATATTATAGATTCTTTGCCACAGTAAAACATCATCAACTTCTAAATTGCGGAGATAAGATCGAAACTGACCAAGTGTCCACTTGCATCCACTTCCGACCCTCTCCTTGCCTGCCGAGTAGGACATGCTGTGTTTGTTAATACTGGTGTTAGTTAGATGAGCAAATATATTATCAAGTGAGCTGAGACTGAACTTCTCTGTTGCGAATCTGACTAGTCCTTCTTGGTAGATATATATAGTTAGTGGGCAGAAACATGTAACACACACATAAATACGTAGGTCAAATTTATAGCCAGATATTAGTAATGGGTTTGTGATATATTTCTGTACAATGACAATGGAGTCATAAGCCAAATCCTTAATGTCTTGGAAAATGAATATCCCCCTGCCTCTTGACATGTCAATTGGCTTACAGATCCAATAACTAGATTTTTTCTCATGTCTTTCTTTAGTATATTCAGCTAAGAACTTTGTGTAGTCATTTGGTAAAATAAACACATCAGGGCTAAACTCAAAGTAAGAAGATCCATATATTCCTTTCATCCGTTTTAAATGTCTGGCCAAGCAGTCTTTCTTCGTCATCTGTGCCGTCCGGGGGTGATGATTAAGCCGTTGCCATGGCTGTATGTTATCATGGTTAGATGTTGGGAATGCTGATGTTCTCCAGTACAGGTTCCACTCTGTTTCACTTTGCTTCCCTTCATCAAATTCCTCCCAGCCACGTTCCAGTAATACCTCCCGTACAACTCGTGGAGCGCTGACATGAAGACGAAACACTAGAGCTTTTGACATGTATTCTTCATCGTCCCCCTCTGCCATGGTGACGTTTATACTTCACCATTAACTCTTATCTGCAAAAGAGTAGAAGAGCAACAGTAATGCCATGAAAAAAAATCCTGGAATACTGATAGACACTGCAAATAGACATTTAGAATTGTTAACCTCCTAACAGTCACGTTAAAATTGAAAAAATAAAAATAAAAAAAATCCCCAAAATTTCACTTTTTTAAATTGTAGAATTTTAATGTGTGTCTGCAGTAAATCTTGTTGGCGCACAACTCAGGGGAGACTATTGCATTTTTAACCCCTTAGTGACATCAATAATTTTAGCCTTAAGGACCAATAATATTTCCCCCCTTTGTGTTCTAGCAGTCAGAACTTTTTAATTTTCTCTTCAAATTTTTTTTATTTTTATTTAGCGGGATTAGTTGTATTTTTTTTAGGAACATTTTGGTTTATATAGTATAGATTAAATAATATTATTTTATTTTTAGCGGGAAAGATAAAAAACAGCAATTTTTGCATTATTTTGTGGAATTATTTTTACTGTGTTTACTGTGTGGTAAAAATAAAGTTACTTTATTTTTATTTTTTTACTTAAAAAAAAAAAATTCTCTCCTTCTGCAGCCTGTCAGCTGCTCCCTCATTCTCCTCCAGACTGAGGAAGGGGGCGGTAGGGCAGCTGCTTTAAGTGCTCATATCTCTGGTTTGGTACCAGCTAGAGATATGGGCTTTGTATTGTTTGAAAGCTTTCAGCAATACGTTCAGTACAGGGGAAGATATCACTGATAGAAATCAGGATGCTGTGAATGCAGCTGAAAGTAAAAACAGATTTTACCCACGATTATTCCCGATTCGATTTCTAATAGTGATTTCTCCTCTGTTGCTTGGGCTAATGGGCATTTTGGTCTGAAAGCCTGGAATGTCAATTTCAAACAAGACCGGTTGCATGTTTCTAGCATGCAGGAGATAGAAGCACCTCTTGGGGCAGCCTCATGCCCCAAGAGGAAGCGTGAAGCTAAACGATCGTTGGGCGGCTGCTCCAGACCAGGGTCAGTAAGGAATGTATTTTGCTGAACTATATGCACTTTAACTTTTTTTTTTCTCTCCCCCTGCAGTCTCTATTGTGTGGGGTGACACTCAGGTTCACATAGCCACACTGGCTATTGTGTTTTGCTACAGACGCCCTGTGTGTACCCCTTACATGAGCCCCACTCAATTGAAACTGCCATAACTGTGGGTGGGGGGGATACTAGTTCCTGTTTGGGTCTGGAGCTCTCTCTGTTTTTATATAAATGTCTGTAAACACTATCGTCTTTCTATGACTACTGCTTTCTTGTATATGTTTTTAATGATCTACCTTGATGGATATCTAATAAAGAAATTATTGATTATAATAACTTCTTGTGTGGTAGCTTTTCTAAGCATTTTTAGGTGATAGAGGAAAGAAGGTGCCCTATCGAGGAACTGGCTTCTGTTAGAACAAAACTTGAGCAGTGGCAATGTAACTGCAAATTCCTCATAATTCTTGTTTGATGTCTACAAACAGTCTACTCCTAGCAATGAACGTGCATATCTCTATAATAAGAACTGTTGACGTTCCAGTATAAATTATGCTAGGTAAACATTCTGGACACATAACTAGAACACACAAACCTTAATAAGGAACTTCCTTCGATACACTCAAGTGTCGTGACTCTTGCCTTTTAAAATGTCTGTGGAATTTAATAAGCAGTTTCTCGCCTAGTCATGTCTATCTACGTCAGAGTAGATGGACCTCTATTGTCACTGCGTTCTTGGAAGCCTGGGTTATCTAGGTAATGAATACAAAGACGCACTACTGTCACTAGCAGCAGTACAGTTATATTATCCCTTTTAATCCCTTAAACACTAGCTTTTGTGGGCCCTCAGGTCTGAGTATTGTTTTTTAATTATTTTTTCAACATCACATTCTAAGAGCTTGTTTTATGTGAAATGAGTTGCGTTTTAGTATTTTTTTAAAGGGAGCATTTTATATATATTTTTTACTTTATTGTTAGTTGGTAAGATAACAGCAATACAGAATTTATATAGCTTTTTGTTTTTGGGGTATTTTTTCTGCACAAGTTGTATTTTATGGCACTATTTTGGGGTACTGAACACTCTACCCCCTGAGGAAGCACAATGCGCAACACATGTTGTCTTTGTGTTGAGGCTCCATACTGGGTCTGTATTACTTGTATGTGCAGTTTTATATATGAGTTTGGATGTATGTCCTGCTTTACTTTATTATATCTTGCTGCTATTATTGTGTCATTTTTGACCACGTACTTGGTGCCTCATCTGTGGTATGTGTCAATACCTTTAATTTGTGTTTTAATCATAATCATTTTTAGGAGGGGTGGATAAATTCCCCCATTGTATTCTAAAGCATTATTGTCTGTTACTCTAAGATTGACAGGCAATAGCCTTTTAATAGATATTCATATCAAACCTGGGTTTCATAGATAGACCCCTGGTTGTCCTCATATAGAATTGCAACCCCCTTCCTCTGTCAAACTACTTAGATGCTATTGTCTGGGGCTTTTAAAGAGTTAAAGCGGTTATCCAGCTTTCTAATATTAATAGCCTATCCTCAGTACAGGCCATCAATATTAAAATGATGGGGGTTCTCTGCACCACTGCCTACCATTTGTTTGAAGGGGCTGTGGTGCTTGTGCCTGAACTGCAGCCTTTATAATGTTTTCATCACTATGTGCAATGTTCATAATCAGGAAGCTTTCGTTTTCATAGCGCCAATCTATTGCTGCCTTGTCTCATTCAAGTAAATAGCACAAGACGGTAATATGGCCACTGTGTAAACTATGAGTATGAAAATTGTGCAGAGCTGATTGTCTGGAGTACTGCTGATTGGCTAGGGTGCTGAGAGTAGGACCCTCTATGACCTAATATTGTTGGCCTGTTCTGAAATTGACCATCAATACTATAAAGGTGGACAATCCCTTTAATGGACCTGACCCTGTACACCAACCGCGCTCACTACCAGCTGCCGTGTCCCTACTTACAGTGGTGAGTGAGCAGGACAATAAAAGTGCATTTTATGCAACTGTCACGTGGCAAACGCTAGGGGAGAATAGATTGGAATAGAGTTTTCTCGAAAATGCTGTTAGAACCAGGTCCTATGTCTGGGGAGCCCTTTTGTTTTCTAGAAATTAACAAGTTTGTAAAATAATCCAAACTTCATAATGTTCTGCAAATAGTTAAACCCTAAGGCCTCTTTCACACGGGTGTCGTCGGTGAGGGCCGGATGCGATGCAAGTGCGTTCAGGGAAAATCGTGCGAGTAGGCATGCAATTTCATTCTTTTTTACTGCGCGAGTGCAATGCGTTTTGCACACGCGTGAGAAAAAACTGAATGTGGTACCCAGACCCGAATCTGGACTTCTTCACTGAAGTTCGGGTTTGGGTTTGGTGTTCTGTAAATTTTATTATTTTCCATTATAACATGGTTATAATGGAAAATACAGTCAGGTCCATAAATATTGGGACATCAACACAATTCTAACATTTTTGGCTCTATACACCACCACAATAGATTTGAAATGAAATGAACAAGATGTGCTTTACCTGCAGACTGTCAGCTTTAATTTGAGGGCATTTACATCCAAATCAGGGGAACGGTACAGGAATTACAACAGTTTGCATATGTGCCTCCCACTTGTTAAGGGACCAAAAGTAATGGGACACAATAATAATCATAAATCAATCTTTCACTTTTTAATACTTGGTTGCAAATCCTTTGCAGTCAATTACAGCCTGAAGTCTGGAACGCATAGACCTCATCTGATGCTGGGTTTCATCCCTGGTGATGCTCTGCCAGGCCTCTACTGCAACTGTCTTCAGTTCCTGCTTGTTCTTGGGGCATTTCCCTTCAGTTCGGTCTTCAGCAAATGAAATGCATGCTCAATCGGATTCAGGTCAGGTGATTGACTTGGCCATTGCATAACATTCCACTTCTTTCCCTTAAAAAAACTCTTTGGCTGCTTTTGCAGTATGCTTTGGGTCATTGTCCATCTGCACTGTGAAGCGCCGTCCAATGAGTTCTGAAGCATTTGGCTGAATATGTGCAGATAATATTGCCCGAAACACTTCAGTTATCATCCTGCTGCTTTTGTCAGCAGTCACATCATCAATAAATACAAGAGAACCAGTTCCAATGGCGGCCATACATGCCCACGCCATGACACTACCACCACCGTGATTTACTAAAAAGGTGGTATGCTTAGGATCATGTGCAGTTCCTTTCCTTCTCCCTGCTCTTCTCTTCCCATCACTCTGGTACAAGTTGATCTTGGTCTCATCTGTCCATAGGATGTTGTTCCATAACTGTTTGGCAAACTCTAATCTGGCCTTCCTGTTTTTGAGGCTCACCAATGGTTTACATCTTGCGGTGAACCCTCTGTATTCACTCTGTTGAAGTCTTCTCTTGATTGTTGACCGACACACATACACCTACCTCCTGGAGAGTGTTCTTGATCTGGCCAACTGTTGTGAAGGGTGTTTTCTTCACCAGGGAAAGAATTGTTCGGTCATCCACCACAGTTGTTTTCCGTGGTCTTCCGGGTCTTTTGGTGTTACTGAGCTCACCGGTGCATTTCTTCTTTTTAAGAATATTCCAAACAGTTGTTTTGGCCACGCCTAATGTTTTTGCTATCTCTCTGATGGGTTTGTGTTGTTTTTTTCAGCCTAATGATGTCTTTCTTCACTAATAGTGACAGCTCTTTGGATCTCATCTTGAGAGTTGACAGCAACAGATTCCAAATGCAAATAGCACACTTGAAATGAAATCTGGACCTTTTATCTGCTTATTGTAATTGGGATACTGAGGGAATAACACACACCTGTCCATGGATCAGCTTAGAAGCCAGTTGTCCCATTACTTTTGGTCCCTTAACAAGTAGGAGGCACATATGGAAACTGTTGTAATTCATACACCGTTCACCTGATTTGGATGTAAATACCATCAAATTAAAGCTGACAGTCTGCAGTTAAAGCACATCTTGTTCGTTTCATTTCAAATCCATTGTGGTGGTGTATAGAGCCAAAAATGTTAGAATTGTGTCGATGTCCCAATATTTATGGACCTGACTGTAATAGCATTCTTTAATGCAAAATGGTAAGTATAATGTCAATTGAGGGTTAAAAAATAATAAAAACATAACTCACCTCATCCACTTGATCGCGCAGCCGGCATCGACTTCTTTCTTCTTCTTTCAGGACCTGCAAAAGGACCGTTGATAAAGTCATCGCGCTCACCACGTGGTGGACGCTGTGACGTCAGCGCAGGTCCTGCTGAATGAGGATAAAAGGATTACGTCATTAAAGATCATTTTGCAAATCCTGAAAGAAGAAGAAATAAGACTATGACGGCTGCGCGATCAAGTGGATGAGGTGAGTTAATTTTTTTTCTTTTTTAACCCCTCAAGGCACATTTTACTATGCATTCTGTATTAAGAATGCTATTATTTTCCCTTATAACCATGTTATAAGGGAAAATAATACAGTGAATAGACTTTAATGGGGTCTGGGGTTGCTCATCCCGATCATCTCCTAGCAACCATGTGTGAAAATCGCACTGCATCTGCACTTGCTTGCGGATGCTTGCAATTTTTACGCAGCCCCATTCACTTCTATGGGGCCTGCGTTGCGTGAAAAACGCAGAATATAGAGCTTGCTGCAATTTTCATGCAACACACAAGTGATGTGTGAAAATCACTGTTCATCTGCACAGCCCCATTGAAGTGAATGGGTCCGGATTCAGTGCGGGTGCAATGCGTTCACCTCACGCATTGTACCCGCGCTGAATTCTTGCTCGTGTGAAAGGGGCCTAAGGGTGCATTTACACGAGCATATAAGTAGACCCGCATCTCTTCTGCAATTTTGCGGAATAGGTGCGGACCCATTCATTTCAATTGGGCCGCAAAAGATGTGGACAGCATCTGTTGTTCCATCCTGCGGCCCTGCAACAAAGATAGAGCATGTCCTATTCTTGTCCGCAACCACGGACAACAATAGGCATTATCTATATAGTGCTGGCCATGTGCTGTCTGCAAATTGTGGAATGCACACATCCGGTATCCGTGTTTTGCGGATCTGCAATTTGTGGACCGCAAAACACTTATGGTCGTGTGAATGCACCCTTAAATATATGTGTCATGCAGTGCAGTAGGTCTGCATCTGAAAGTGGCAGTAGTTGAAGGTGGCATTGTCTCTACATGATATTCATTTGAAACTTATTTTAAAAATATGAATGTATAAAGGGGTCAGTGCGAAGAATAGAGCTACATACTGTGCTATTATTGCCATCGTTATAAAAAACTTGATGGAATCTGGAGCAAAAGAGCCAAATGCAGTTGGGAACAGAGCTTTAATCAAATCATTTGAACCATGCATGAAAAACATAGTTGTCATAGTTTTTTTTATCTGTTGTTCTAAGGGTGCTTTCATGACAGATATGCCGCAATAATGCATTTTTGTGTGGCAGATTCGAAATGTTGTATAGTACCAGCAAAGTGGATAGGATTTTAATAAATCTTATCCACATGCTGCATAAAAAATCTGCAGCATAAAGTGACCTGCATCTCAGAATATGGAACATATGATTTTTGTCGTATTTTATGGTTACTGACACAAAAGTCCTCTGTATGTCATAGATTGCCATGGCTGCCCCATACAGTAACTGCTGCATCTAACTCAGATAGTGTTGGAGTGTGAATGAGACCAAAATGGAATGTGAATCTTTGTGCATAGTGACATGGGACTTGGAAACAGGGTCGACCTTAGGTGTGTGTGACCTAGGATGCATCCCTCTCCCTCTTACTGCAGGGTCAGTCTCTGACAGCCTATTCAGCAGCCATACCTCTTCATCATGTATATTTTCGCATGTTGTGGTTTTCCCATGGTTTTGCTGCAGTTATTGCCAAACTTTATTGTAGCTGACTCAGTTCTATATGAATTGTGGCAAAACGTCAAAGTTTTTGCTATAATTTGTGCAAAACTAGAAGGGATGGCACCCAGCCTCTACCAAGCCTCTACCCAGCCTCTACCAAGTGTTGTCATCTATTTAGCATGCTGACATATTCTCTTTAAGGCTCAGTTCACACGGGCGAGATTTCAGCGTGGGTGCAATGCGGGAGGAGAACGCATTGCACGCATCACTATTGCGTTGCGTGAAAATCGCAGCACGCTCTATATTATGCGTTTATCACGCAAAGCAGGCCCCATAGAAGTGAATGGGGCTGAGTGAAAATCACAAGCATCCGCAATCAAGTGCTGATGCGGTGCGATTTTCACGCATGGTTGCTCAGATGACAGTCTATTCACTGTATTATTTTCCCTTATAACATGTTTATAAGGGAAAATAATAGCATTCTTTAATACAGAATGCTTAGTTGGTGGTCAATTGAGGGTTAAAAAATAAAAAATAATTAACTCACCTTCTCCTCTTGATCGCGTAGCTGCCGGTCTCTTCTTACTTCTTTAATCATGAGCTGCCGGCTAAAGGACCTGTGGTGACGTCAGATCACATGGTCCAATCACATGATCCATCACCGGCCCCCAATGATCCAAATTGCGGCCCCCAATGCATGGAACGGCTGCACAACGGCCGTGTGCATGAGACTTAATTTGAATACTCCTTTAAAGTGGTTTTCCAATAATAAAAAGATTGGTGTAAAGTAATAAAAGAATATGTACTAATTCACAATCACCTTTAGGCCTCATGCTCACGACCGTATGTATTTTGCAGACAATAATAGGACTTGTTCTATTTTTTTGCAGAACGGAAATACGGACATACGGAAACAGAATGCACATGGAGTAACCTCCGTTTTTTTGGCGGACCCATTAGGCTCCTTTCACACCTGCGTTCAGGTGTCCGCTCGTGAGCTCCGTTTGAAGGGGCTCACAAGCGGCCCTGAACGCAGCCGTCTGGCCCTAATGCATTCTCAGTGGAGGCGGATCCACTGAGAATGCATCCGTCTGCCAGCGCTCAGCCTCCGCTCCGCTCAGTGAGCGGACATGCGTTCGGGTGTCCGCCTGGCCGTGCGGAGGCGAGCGGATCCGTTCCGACTTATAATGGAAGTCAATGGGGACGGATCCGCTTGAAGATGACACAATATGGCTCAATCTTCAAGCGGATCCGTCCCCCATTGACTTTCAATGTAAAGTCTGAACGGATCCGCTCAGGCTACTTTCACACTTAGAAAATTATAATGCAGACGGATCCGTTCTGAACGGAGCCACCGTCTGCATTAATATGAGCGGATCCGTTTAGAACGGATCCGCTCGAACGCTAGTGTGAAAGTAGCCTAAATTAATGGTTTTGTATACGGTCCCCAAAAAAAATATGAAACGGACATGTAAATAAAATACGTTTGTGTGCATGAAGCCTTACTGATACCCCATCGATCCTGTTCCAACACTTCCTGGTCCCCTCCGGTCTCTAATTCCTGGTCCCTCTCAACACGTATAAAATGACTGCTCAATCAGTCAGTACTGGCGGGTCACTGCTGCAGCCAGTAATTGGCTGAGTGGTCACTTCCTGCACGTAGAGAAAGACCAAATCAGAGACCGCTGGAACTATTTTGCACAAGGCAATGCCTTTTTAATAATAAAAAAAAAGAGGAACATTTTAAATGTCTGAACAACTGCTATAATATGTGATGATATATACAATTTGGAAGCAAAAATGTTTCATGTCATTCAATGTGCATTATAATGTCACAGAGGGAATATATATCTCTTTTTTTCTTATGATGTGTGAATAAAATTCTGTGCAGATTTTATTGCTGCACCATGCTGTCAACCTTTCCACTGAGGTCAACTGAGCTATCATGCATAATCTGTCTACATTATTATGTATGATAATATTATTATGTCTGCCATAACAGAGGAATTGGGTTGTACATTAATGTACAATGCCGCCCATAATTATTCATACCCCAGGCAAATTTTGACTTAAAGTTACTTTTATTCAACCAGCAAGTAATTTTTTCACGGGAAATTACATAGGTGTCTCCCAAAAGATAATAAGACGACGTACAAGAGCCATTATTGTGGAAAAAAAACATTTCTCAGCTTTTATTTACATTTGAGCAAAAAGTGTCCAGTCCAAAATTATTCATACCCTTCACAAACTGTCACAGTCTTTGGGAAAGTCAAAAGTTCTATACCATTCCGAATTGTCCAAGCTGTTCTAAAGCATCCCAATTACCCTGATTAATTGGGAACAGCTGTTTTAATCAACTCAACAGGGGGGGGGGGGGGGGAGACAAGGAGCTCAGTGAGGACCTCTGGCTGTGCAATGTGGCTGCTCACAAGTCATGAAAGGGCTACAAGGCCATTTCTAAATGTTTTTAAGTTCCAGTGGCTACAGTGCAAAGTATTATAAAAAAAATACAAGATGTTCCGCACTGTGGAAAATCTCAGAGGACGTGGTCGGAAGCCAAAAGTGACACCTGTGCTGGACAGGAGAATAGTTAGAGAGGTGAAAAAGAACCCAAGGATCACCACCAAGGCCATCCTGGTGAATCTGGGCTCTGCTGGTGGCAATTTCTCAAGGCAGACAATCCAATGGACACTGCACAATGCAGACTAAGGAGGACGCCACTTCTCCAGATAAGGCACACAGAAGCTTGCTTGGCCTTTTCAAAAGCTCATCTGGACAAAGAAAAAGACTTCTGGTCTTCTGTGTTATGGTCAGATGAAACAAAAATTGAATTGTTTGGTCACAATGATGTTTCCTTCATTTGGCGTAAAAAAGGAGAAGCCTTCAACCCAAAGAACACCATCCCCACTGTCAAACATGGTGGTGGGAACCTAATGCTTTGGGGGTGTTTTTCAGTCAATGAACCAGGGAACCTAATCACAGTAAACGGCACCATGAAAAAAGAGCAATACATGAGGATTCTCAACGACAACATCAGGCAGTCTGCAGAGAAACTTGGCCTTGGGCACCAGTGGACATTTCAGCATGACAATGACCCAAAACACACAGCAAAAGTGGTGAAGAAATGGTTAGCAGACAACAACATTAACATTTTGGAGTGGCCCAGCCAGAGTCCAGACTTGAATCCAATTGAGAATCTGTGGAGGGAGCTAAAGATCAGGGTGATGGCAAGAAGACCCTCCAACCTGAAAGATTTGGAGCTTATTGCTAAAGATGAATGAGCAAAAATACCTGTGGAGACCTGCAAAAGGCTGGTCTGCAATTATAGGAAGTGTTTGATTGCTGTAATAGCCAATAAAGGCTTTTCTATTGATTATTGAGAAGGGTATGAATAATTTTGGACTGGACACTTTTTGCTCAAATGTAAATAAAAGCTGAGAAATGTTTTATAATAATGCCTCTTGTACATCGTCTTATTATCTTATGTCATTTCCCATTAAAAAAAATTACTTGCTGGTTGAATAAAAGTAACTTTAAGTAAAAATTTGCCTGGGGTATGAATAATTATGGCCAGCACTGTAATAAGTAAATAAATAAATGACTAAAGAAATAAATAAAAACATCTAAAAATATAATACATTTAAATACATTTAAATAAAACAATTCTTTCAATTATTAAGATCAATAAGTGCATACTAGAGGGCAAAGGGCATAAAATTCAGTAGAAGAAAAGTAGACGGCGCAATCACCTTAATAATGTTTCTGAATGTTTAGCTTCACGTCTTGGTGCTTGTCCCTTCTTGTGGCACTGTGATCAGCTGTTTGAAAGTAGGAGCTCTTTAAATTCTCCTTGTCACCGTGCACAGTGCCGTCTTCCAGCACTACTCCACAAAGGTTGCTATGAAACAATGGCTCAGTCATCAAAAGTGACAAAGGTCTTTTCAAGTGAAAGAAAATGCTTAAGAGCAAAGTTATTATGATTGCATGACAAATGGTTGCATGGTCGCTGCATTTTATGGTTACCATAGTTTTCCTCTGACTTTGACATAGTTTACAGCTTTATGAACTCGGTTAACTAAGGGTTAAAATTATTGACGCCTTGTATCAAAGATTCAGGTTAGGGGTGTAACTACGATTTATGGGGTCCCATAGCAAGATTTGTAATGGGGTCCCTCTCTACCATGTCCACCTTCAGTAATAAGTTCAGAACAAGAGCAACTTATGATTAGGGAACTTATACGTAGGGATAATGCACAAGCATATTGTGCACAATGATGTCACAGTACAGCAATCATGCTTACAGTGATATCATGTGATAATATGCATGGTGATATATAGAAATAAAACAGTGAAGTCACAGCACAAAAATCATGCAATCATAATGCACTCTTCCACTGTGAAAATTATATATATATATATATATGCAAATGAGGCTACTCAGGAGCCCAAGGGGCTGTTATCAATGTTTCAGGAGCCCAGCACTGCCCCGTATCCTCCAAATCCCCTCCTTGCTTCCCCGACGTCACACAGAGAGCCGTAATCTTACGCATGCGTGAGTACACCGCTTGTCAGTGCCAGCATAGTGTTCCTTCCCTGTGCTGGCATCAGCCTCAGGGAACGAACTGCACATTCGCTAGATGGCATGCGCAAGATTACAGCGCTTGAACTGTGTGACTTCGGAGGAGCAAGGAGGAGATTTGGAGGATGTGGGGCGGTGCTGGGCTCCTTCACAGTGGGCATGGCTGGGCTCCTGAAACATTGGTAACCTCATTTGCATATATATAAAATCTATATTTTTTTTACAGAATAAAAGCACTCAGAGCTATGGGAAATGTATATTGTGGACGTGCCATTGGCGATCTGGCAGCGCATGTCCTCAGCTCTATAGGTAAAACCTAGCTGACAGAATCCCTTTAATAAAAATGTATATAATCCTGTAATTTTCACACTGGCCACTAGGTCTAATAATAGGTCATAATTTCTGAGTTCACATCACTGTTATTATTCTGTTCTTCTGATCCATCAGAAGAACAGAAAAATAAGGGAAAAAAAGGATCCTGCGCATCAGTTATGCACATTTGCCATCCATTTGAGCCATTTCTGTCTGAGATCCGTTTTTTAGATGGAAAAAAAGTCCTGCATGCAACTTTTCAGTAGCTATTATCATTAATGCACCTGGGGCGTAAAAACCCAAGGGCAGAATATAGAATATTTGACACAGTCCTGACCTCAGTATCTGAGGAAAGGGATTTAGGAGTAATTATTTCAGAAGACTTAAAGGTGGGAAGACAATGTAATAAAGCAGCACGAAATGCCAGCAGAATGCTTGGATGTATAGGGAGAGGTATAAGCAGTAGAAAGAGTGAAGTGCTTATGCCGCTGTACAGATCACTGGTGAGACCTCACTTGGAGTATTGTGCGCAGTACTGGAGGCCATATCTCCAGAAGGATATAGATACTCTAGAGAGAGTTCAGAGAAGAGCTACTAAACTGGTCCATGGATTGCAGGATAAAACTTACCAGGAAAGGTTAAAAGACCTTAATATGTATAGCTTGGAAGAAAGAAGAGACCGAGGGGATATGATAGAAACTTTTAAATACATAAAGGGAATCAACTCGGTAAAGGAGGAGAGCATATTTAAAAGAAGAAAAACTACCACAAGAGGACACAGTTTTAAATTAGAGGGGCAAAGGTTTAAAAGTAATATAAGGAAGTATTACTTTACTGAGAGAGTAGTGGATGCATGGAATAGCCTTCCTGCAGAAGTGGTAGCGGCAAATACAGTGAAGGAGTTTAAGCATGCATGGGATTGGCATAAGGCTATCCTTCATATAAGATAGGGCCAGGGACTATTCATAGGATTCAGATATATTGGGCAGACTAGATGGGCCAAATGGTTCTTATCTGCCGACACATTCTATGTTTCTATGTTTCTATCACTAATGTTGAGCGAATCGAAGCATATGAAGCGGAATTCGATCTGAGGTTTGGGAAACATTTGATTCGTTGCGGAGCCAAATTTCCTTGCGATTCGTGGTAATAAATCGATTTTTCCTAAATGGGTGGCTCAAGCAAAACAGCAAACCATCCATTTTTTCTGTTACAGTGTTTACTGTGCATGATAAACATTTTGTATATTTTTACAGAACTTTTTAGATTCGGTATTACCAATTCTGTTTATTTCTTATAGTTTATTTTTACATATAAAATTAGGAAAGGTAGTGAATTGAATTTTTTATACAGGGTGGCCCATGAAAAAGTATCCTGCCTCTAATATCTCCAAATTAAACTGCCTAATAGTAAATCTTAGTTGTCCGTTACAGATCGATTAAGGGAACGCAAGAAACCTTTGCCGACAAGTACCTTTGCCGATAAGAACCCAGCGACACGTTGTACTTAGAGTCTGGTTCGGAAATGGCATCAAACATGAGGAAACCGATGCCTCCATCGATCAGGAAGGCTGAATTTGTGCATGAAATTCCGCTGTGGTTTGCAAGTAGCCCTCAAAAGTCAACTCGGAGTGTCTCAGCAAGTTGGTGAATCACGAACGCTGTGTCAGTGAGTGCTGAAATCTGAACCTAAAACCGTACCGAATAAAGTGTGTGCAGGAACTGAGCGTCTGACAAAGCTAAACATAAACTACTGGACTTGGTTGCTGACTATGATTGCTGACATTTGGACCCAGTGGTGTAGTTCATGATGGATGAAGCTCATCAGGTCATATAAATTCCCAATATGAGGTACTAGTCTGCTGAAAATCCCCATTTGACTCAAAATACCACTTCATGACCAGAAAATTGGCGTTTGGTGCGCAGTGTCAGGAACACGAACAGTGGGCCCAATGTTCTTTAAATCAACTGTGAATACCACAATGTACCTGGACATATTTGAATAGTTTTACAACCAACTAACACCAGAAGAAAAAATGTCCTGCTTTTTCTAACACGATGGGGCAACATGCTGCACCTCACAGAACTTACTGGCCGGGTTCATGAACTGTTTACAGAGGCGCAAACTGTGAGCAAGGGGTTATGGCTAGGGATGAGCGAACCCGAACTGTATAGCTCGGGTTCATACTGAATTTTGGGGTGTTCGTGACACAGACCCGAACATTTTCGTAAAAGTCCGGGTTCGGTGTTCGGCGCTTTCTTGGCGCTTTTTGAAAGGCTGCAAAGCAGCCAATCAACAAGCGTCATATTACTTGCCCCAAGAGGCCATCACAGCCATGCCTACTATTGGCATGGCTGTGATTGGCCAGTGCAGCATGTGACCCAGCCTCTATTTAAGCTGGAGTCATGTAGCGTCGCACGTCACTCTGCTTTGATCAGTGTAGGGATGGGATGCTGCTGCTGCTGTTAGGGCGAGATTGGGCAGTGATTTACTCTTCAAAAACACTTACTGAAGTGCTCCATGTACAGCTGTGTATCATTCAACCTTTGCTATTTAATTGCTCACTGTTTTTAGGCTGCCCAGAGCGTTTTTCTGTCACTTTTTTCTGGGGTGATCGGTGGCCATTTTGTGTCTTGTGGTGCGCCAGCACAAGCTGCCACAAGCTGCCACCATCAATAGTGTTTTGTTTTTTTTGCTATATCCTACATCAGGGGCTTGGCTGTGCTTGCTATTTTTATTAAGGGGTGAAATACAATTGCTAAAATAGCAGTACCCTAAATCTGGTGTTTCAGCTGTGGCCAGCCAATTGTAATACTGTCTGCTGTCTGGCAAAGGATATTTTTTTTTCTGGGTTGAAATACAATTCCCAACTTAGCAATTCCCTAAATCAGTGGTTTCTGCCGTATCAGGCCAAGTTTAAATCTATCCATAAAAGGGTACCGTATTTTTCGCCCTATAAGACGCACTTTCCCCCCCCCCCCCAAATTGTGGGGGGAAAGGCAGTGCGTCTTATGTGGCGAATACTTGACTTTGTATACCGCCGACCGCATGCTGCGCAGCGCGGTGGCGGGTGTATTAGTGGGCATGGATGAGGGAGGAGGGGCCGGCATCCAGCTCTGTAACTACAGCGGGCCCGGTGCAGTCACTGTATTCTGCTACACCGGGCCCGCTCACTGTAGGAATCCTAACTGCAGGCAATGCTAACAGTCTTTTATCCAGCCTGTACTTACGATACTAACTTTCCGGCAGGCAGCGGGCAGGAGGCTGAACTGGCGGGCGGGCGCTTACAACGTAACTCACTATGTCACGCGCCGGCTCCGCCCACTTTATGAATGAAGAAGGGATAGCCGGCGCGTGACATAGTGAGTTACATTGTAAGCGCCCGCCCACCAGTTCAGCCTCCTGCCCGCTGCCTGCCGGAAAGTTAGTATCGTTAAGTACAGGCTGGATAAAAGACTGTTAGCATTGCCTGCAGTTAGGATTCCTACAGTGAGTGGGCCCGGTGTAGCAGAATACAGTGACTGCACCGGGCCCGCTGTAATTACAGAGCTGTATGCCGGCCCCTCATCCCTATTGGGGGTCATTCTATGGATGGCACTGTTATGGGGGTCTGTGGACACATAGCGTAAAATGCTATTTATGTGTCATCAACAGATCCCCCATAACAGTGCCATCCACAGTCCCCAATAACAGTGCCATCCACAGTGCCCCCCATAACCGTGCCATCCACAGTGCCCCCCATAACCGTGCCATCCACAGTGCCCCCCATAACCGTGCCATCCACAGATCCCCCCCATAACCGTGCCATCCACAGATCCCCATAACCGTGCCATCCACAGATCCCCATAACCGTGCCATCCACAGATCCCCATAACCGTGCCATTCACAGATCCCCATAACCGTGCCATCCACAGATCCCCATAACCGTGCCATCCACAGATCCCCATAACCGTGCCATCCACAGATCCCCATAACCGTGCCATCCACGGATCCCCATAACCGTGCCATCCACGGACCCCCCATAACAGTGCCATCCACGGACCCCTATAACAGTACCATCCACAGATCCCCATAACCGTGCCATCCACAGACCCCCATAACAATGCCATCCACCGACCCCCCCATAACAGTGCCATCCCCAGATCCCACATAACACCATTAGGCACACCTTTTGGTTCAAATTTTTTATTTTATTTTTTTCCTCCTTAAAAACCTAGGTGCGTCTTATGGGCCGGTGCGTCTTATAGGGCGAAAAATACGGTATATTAGATTGAAGGTGCGGATAGGGTCATCCTCAATAACTTCACACGCTACCGGGCATTTCCAAGTCTAATTCTGTCCGTAAAAGGGATACCTGTCATCCATCCAGGGCCTAAATACTAGGCCTACAATTTATATTCAGCTAAATCTGTGGTTACTGCTGTGCCTGTATTAGTTTAATACGGTACCTAAGTAGATACCAGATAGTGTTAGGTGTCTGTAAAAAAAGGCCTGAATTTGAACTCAATACATTGGGCCAAATAATGTTTTTCTTATTGTGGTGAACGGTAACAATGAGGAAAACATCTAGTAAGGGACGCGGACGCGGACATGGTCGTGGTGGTGTTAGTGGACCCTCTGGTGCTGGGAGAGGACGTGGCCATTCTGCCACAGCCACACGTCCTAGTGTACTAACTACCTCAGGTCCCAGTAGACGCCAGAATTTACAGCGATATTTGGTGGGGCCCAATGCCGTTCTAAGGATGGTAAGGCCTGAGCAGGTACAGGCATTAGTCAATTGGGTGACCAACAGTGGATCCAGCACGTTCACATTATCTCCCACCCAGTCTTCTGCAGAAAGCGCACAGATGGCGCCTGAAAACCAAGCCCATCAGTCTGTCACATCACCCCCATGAATATCAGGGAAACTGTCTGAGCCTCAACTTATGCAGCAGTCTCTTATGCTGTTTGAAGACTCTGCTGGCAGGGTTTCCCAAGGGCATCCACCTAGCCCTTCCCCAGCGGTGGAAGACATAGAATGCACTGACGCACAACCACTTATGTTTCCTGATGATGAGGACATGGGAATACCACCTCAGCACGTCTCTGATGATGAAACACAGGTGCCAACTGCGTCTGTCTGCAGTGTGCAGACTGAGCAGGAGATCAGGGATCAAGACTGGGTGGAAGATGATGCAGGGGACGATGAGGTCCTAGACCCCACATGGAATGAAGGTCGTGCCAGTGACTTTCAGAGTTCGGAGGAAAAGGCAGTGGTGAGACCGAGCCAACAGCGTAGCAAAAGAGGGAGCAGTGGGCAAAAACAGAACACCGCCAAGAGAGTCCACCTGCTACTGGCCACTGCCATCTGGGACCGAGCATCAAGTAGTTCCCTGGCGTGGCAGTTCTTCAAACAATGTGCTGACGACAAGACCCGAGTGGTTTGCACACTGTGCCATCAGAGCCTGAAGCGAGGCATTAACGTTCTGAGCCTTAGCACAACCTGCATGACCAGGCACCTGCATGCAAAGCATGAACTGCAGTGGAGTAAACACCTTAAAAACAAGGAACTCACTCAGGCTCCCCCTGCTACCTCTTCTGCTGCTGCCTCGGCCTCTTCCTCCGCCTCTGGAGGAACATTGGCATCTGCCGCCCAGCAAACAGAGGATGTACCACCAACACCACCACCTCCGTCACCAAGCATCTCCACCATGTCACACGGCAGCGTTCAGCTCTCCATCTCACAAACATTTGAGAGAAAGCGTAAATTCTCACCTAGCCACCCTCGATCCCTGGCCCTGAATGCCAGCATTTCTAAACTACTGGCCTATGAAATGCTGTCATTCAGGCTGGTGGACACAGACAGCTTTAAACAGCTCATATCGCTTGCTGTCCCACAGTATATTGTTCCCAGCCGCCACTACTTCTCTAAGAGAGCCGTGCCTTCCCTGCACAACCAAGTATCCGATAAAATCAAGTGTGCACTGCACAACGCCATCTGTGGCAAGGTCCACCTAACCACAGATACGTGGACCAGTAAGCACGGCCAGGGATGCTATATCTCCCTAACTGCACACTGGATAAATGTACTGGCGGCTGGCCCCCAGGCGGAGGGCTGTTTGGCGCACGTCCTTCCGCCGCCAAGGATCGCAGGGCAACATTCTCTGCCTCCTGTAGCCTCCTCCTCCTACTCGGCTTTCTCCTCCTCTTCTTCCACCTGCTCATCCAGTCAGCCACACACCTTCACCACCAACTTCAGCACAGCCCGGGTTAAACGTCAGCAGGCCATTCTGAAACTCATATGTTTGGGGGACAGGCCCCACACCGCGCAGGAGTTGTGGCGGGGTATTGAACAACAGACCGACGAGTGGTTGCTGCCGGTGAGCCTCAAGCCCGGCCTGGTGGTGTGCGATAATGGGCGAAATCTCGTTGCAGCTCTGGGACTAGCCGGTTTGACGCACATCCCTTGCCTGGCGCATGTGTTGAATTTGGTGGTGCAGAAGTTCATTAACAACTATTCCGACATGTCAGAGCTGCTGCATAAAGTGCGGGCCGTCTGTGCGTGCTTCCGGCGTTCACATCCTGCCGCTGCTCGCCTGTCTGCTCTACAGCGTAACTTTGGTCTTCCCGCTCACCGCCTCATATGCAACGTGCCCACCAGGTGGAACTCCACCTTGCACATGGTGGACAGACTGTGCGAGCAGCAGCAGGCCATAGTGGAGTTTCAGCTGCAGCACGCACGGGTCAGTCGCACTGCGGAACAGCACCACTTCACCACCAATGACTGGGCCTCCATGCGAGACCTGTGTGCCCTGTTGCGCTGTTTCGCGTACTCCACCAACATGGCCAGTGGCGATGACGCCGTTATCAGCGTTACAATACCACTTCTATGTCTCCTTGAGAAAACACTTAGGGCGATGATGGAAGAGGATGTGGCCCAGGATGTGGCCCTAAAAATATCTGACAGTGGCCTGTTCCAGTGTTGGGTGACATGAAGCCTGATTCTCTGCTATGACATGAAGCCTGAATCTCTGCTATGGGACCTCTCTCCTCTGTCTGGGTGCCGGGGCCTAAAAACATCTGACAGTGGCCTGTTCGAGTGTTGGGTGACATGAAGCCTGATTCTCTGCTATGACATGAAGCCTGATTCTCTGCAATGGGACCTCTCTCCTCTGTCTGGGTGCCGGGGCCTAAAAATATCTGACAATGGCCTGTTCCAGTGGTGGGTGACATGAAGCCTGATTCTCTGCTATGACATGAAGCCTAATTCTCTGCTATGACATGAAGCCTGATTCTCTGCTATGGGACCTCTCTCCTCTGTCTGGGTGCCAGGGCCTAAAAATATCTGACAGTGGAGCGTTTCCAGTGTTGGGTGACATGAAGCCTGATTCTCTGCTATGACATGAAGCCTGATTCTCTTCTATGGGACCTCTCTCCTCTGTCTGGGTGCCGGGGCCTAAAAATATCTGACAGTGGTCTGTTCCAGTGTTGGGTGACATGAAGCCTGATTCTCTGCTATGACATGAAGCCTGAATCTCTTCTATGGGACCTCTCTCCTCTGTCTGGGTGCCAGGGCCTAAAAATATCTGACAGTGGCCTGTTACAGTGTTGGGTGACATGAAGCCTGATTCTCTGCTATGACATGAAGTCTGATTCTCTGCTATGGGACCTCTCTCCTCTGTCTGGGTGCCGGGGCCTAAAAATATCTGACAGTGGCCTGTTCCAGTGTTGGGTGACATGAAGCCTGAATCTCTGCTATGGGACCTCTCTCCTCTGTCTGGGTGCCGGGGCCTAAAAACATCTGACAATGGCCTGTTCCAGTGGTGGGTGACATGAAGCCTGATTCTCTGCTATGACATGAAGCCTGATTCTCTGCTATGACATGAAGCCTGATTCTCTGCTATGGGACCTCTCTCCTCTGTCTGGGTGCCGGGGCCTAAAAATATCTGACAGTGGAGCATTTCCAGTGTTGGGTGACATGAAGCCTGATTCTCTGCTATGACATGAAGCCTGATTCTCTTCTATGGGACCTTTCTCCTCTGTCTGGGTGCCGGGGCCTAAAAATATCTGACAGTGGCTTGTTCCAGTGTTGGGTGACATGAAGTCTGATTCTCTGCTATGACATGAAGCCTGAATCTCTGCTATGGGACCTCTCTCCTCTGTCTGGGTGCCGGGGCCTAAAAATATCTGACAATGGCCTGTTCCAGTGGTGGGTGACATGAAGCCTGATTCTCTGCTATGACATGAAGCCTGATTCTCTGCTATGACATGAAGCCTAATTCTCTGCTATGGGACCTCTCTCCTCTGTCTGGGTGCCGGGGCCTAAAAATATCTGACAATGGCCTGTTCCAGTGGTGGGTGACATGAAGCCTGATTCTCTGCTATGACATGAAGCCTGATTCTCTGCTATGGGACCTCTCTCCTCTGTCTGCGTGCCGGGGCCTAAAAATATCTGACAGTGGCCTGTTCCACTGTTGGGTGACATGAAGCCTGATTCTCTGCTATGACATGAAGCCTGAATCTCTGCTATGGGACCTCTCTCCTCTGTCTGGGTGCCTGGGCCTAAAAATATCTGACAGTGGCCTGTTCCAGTAGTGGGTGACATGAAGCCTGATTCTCTGCTATGGGACCTCGTTCCTCTGTCTGGGTCCCGGGGCCTAAAAATATCTGACAGTGGCCTGTTCCAGTGGTGGGTGATGTGAAGCCTGATTCTCTGCTATGACATGAAGCCTGATTCTCTGCTATGGGACCTCTCTCCTCTGTCTGGGTGCCGGGGCCTAAATATCTGACAATGGCCTGTTCCAGTGGTTGGTGACATGAAGCCTGATTCTCTGCTATGACATGAAGCCTGATTCTCTGCTATGGCATAAAGCCTGATTCTCTGCTATGGGACCTCTCTCCTGTGTCTGGGTGCCGGGGCCTAAATATCTGACAATGGCCTGTTCCAGTGGTGGATGACGTGAAGCCTGATTCTCTGCTATTACATGAAGCCTGATTCTCTGTTATGGGACCTCCCTCCTCTGTCTGGGTGCCGGGGCCTAAATTTCTGACAGTGGCCTGTTCCAGTGGTGGGTGACATGAAGCCTGATTCTCTGCAATGGGACCTCTCTCCTCTGTCTGGGTGCCGGGGCCTAAATATCTGACAATGGCCTGTTCCAGTGGTGGGTGACGTGAAGCCTGATTCTCTGTCATGACATGAAGCCTGATTCTCTGCTGTGACGTGAAGCCTGAATCTCTGCTATAACATGAAGCCTGATTCTCTGCTATGGGACCTCTCTCCTCTGTCTGGGTGCCGGGGCCTAAATATCTGACAATGGCCTGTTCCAGTGGTGGGTGACGTGAAGCCTGATTCTCTGCTATGACATAAAGCCTGATTCTCTGCTATGACATGAAGTCATATTCTCTGCTATGACATGAAGCCTGATTCTCTGCTATGACATGAAGCCTGATTCTCTGCTATGACATGAAGTCATATTCTCTGCTATGACATGAAGCCTGATTCTCTGCTATGGGACCTCTCTCCAATTGATATTGGATAATTTTTATTTATTTTATTTTTATTCATTTCCCTATCCACATTTGTTTGCATTGGATTTACCTACATTTTGCTGCCTTTTGCAGCCCTCTAGCCCTTTCCTGGGCTGTTTTACAGCTTTTTTAGTGCCAAAAAGTTCGGGTCCCCATTGACTTCAATGGGGTTCGGGGCGAAGTTCGGGTCGAGTTCGGATCCTGAACCCGAACATTTCCGGGAAGTTTTGCCGAACTTCTCGAACACGAACATCCAGGTGTTCGCTCAACTCTAGTTATGGCCATCAAGTTCCCTAGACTTGTCCATAAGGAAAACATCACAAACACCATCCGCAGCATCACAAGCAGTATCAGCGACATAATCCCACGTGCCCAAAGATGCACAGACCTGAATGAGGACCACTTTCAGCATCTTTTGTGATTTGTGGGTAATACATTTTTTTTTTTTAAATCCACTTGCTCGTTTATCTTGTCATAATATCGCTGGAGGCTGCTTACTTTTTTGTGGGTCACCCTGCATTGTTTTTTTTTTTTTTATGTTTTAACATTTTTAAGAAACACCTTTTGATTGTAATTGTAACAGGCCCAAGGATGACATCAAGAGGAGGACAGTGGTTGTGGTAGTGACACTGATGGGGGTGGTAGCTTTCAAAGTGGCAGCCCTCACACCGGCACTCCCTGGGCTGTGCAGTGAAGGGAGGATGCACACCTTGGACTTTTGGGATCTCCTGCCTGGTGGTGGTTGGCGTGCCCCTGATGGTGGATGGTTGGCAGGGTGCGAGGCAGGAGAGCAAGTGTAAGGAGCCAGTGGATGATAGAGGAGGCAATGCGTTTGGTTACAATAAATAAAGTCTCTTTACTGAGTATATGATAAAAGTTGCAGTACATATAGCAGCAGCAGGCACAGTTCTGATGTATGTTACAAAGTAGGCTTTTCCCAATAGCTATATATATATATATATATATATATATATCCTCTGGATCACTGCATAATTTTTATCCCTCTTAGGGGACTTGAATATATGATCCTTTGGCAGTTCGCTTTGGCAGGCCTAGGAGCAGACCACGCCATTGCTATGGGGCCCGCGGCACAGAGCGCATGGAAGGCCTACTTCATCTCTGACTCTGCTGCAAAACAGTTTATTTGGGCATTGAGGCTGGCCCACCCACTTGAGTTCTCCCGGCCCGGGCCCCCCTTGGTGCCTTGGTTGACGTGCATGTGCAATGAGCAGGACACTGGGTCAGTGGGGTTGCTATGCAGTGGGTCAGTTTATATGTGTATAAGTTTGTGATGCCAGTTGCAGCTTGCGCAGGTACTGTAGAAGGGCCCTTTAAGATGGTATAGCTCATATACCAGGTGAGGAATGTCAGAGGGGGAATAATGTCTCTATGCAGTGTCAACGGTGTATCCTACCTTGGTACGGCTGGACTCCTGTATCCTGGCTCACATGCAACAAATTGAGTGTTGTTAATAGGAGTTTTGATGGAATAATAGAGATCCAGTCAGAGAATAAAGTCCAACTTGTCTTTACTTAATGCAGCTTTGATCCTTACAAGGTAACAGCAATAGCTTTGGATCCCAGCAGGTTTTGGCAATATGTGGCAGGAATTTATATATTTTCTGCATCTGGTACATACGCCTATAGATCTGGCAGGTATCTGTCTTCTGCTCTGTCTGTATTCTGCTTGGTTTGGGCCTGACTAGCTGAGGAGGTACTTATCTTCTCCTGGACTTGGGATTTGTACTCACAGGACAGCTCACAGGGTATGGTGTCTTCTTTCTGGAGATCTATTGTTTTGTGGATGCTGCTTCTCTGGTCGTCCAGCTGAGGTAGATGACTCAGGCTGGGAAGATGGATCTTGAACCTCAGCCGAGGTTGGATCCAGGGTTGGGATCCCTGATTCTGGGAGCTCCTGCCAACACAACCTACCCCAACAGGGGTGGCTGGTACACTCACTAGACTTCCTACTATTCCTCATGATACAGGACATGGGAATGTCCCACTTCTGCTCATACAGGGGAGCCTAGACTGGAATGGACTATTCCGGTCTAGATATACTAAACTCTTCTATAGACTGCCTATATATTGCCGCCACCTACTGGTGTACATGAAGAATTACAGCAATTTACATGAAACAGTCATAAGAAATCCAAATTATGCAAATGTAATGTCAGGTTACACAGGATGATAACACATTTACACTTTAACATCATGTAGCATCAGGTACGGGCTGCGAGCTCCCAGTCCCTAGTCCTGCATCTGCTCTGCATTTCACACTGGTCAGCTTTTAGCAGCATAAAGATCCTGCTGCTGATTGTTCAGTGTATTGCTGGCAGGCAGCAGGAGCAGGTGCCGCTCAAGGCAAGCAGCACACAGAGGCGCACACCCAGCGTGGCAGTTCTCGCCGCTCACATCCTGCCTGCCCTCAGTTCAACTTCAGTCCTCAACTCATCAAGTCATCCACTAGTGAGTGACTGCAGCACCCCTCCCTCCCCAGCAGACTTCATAAAAAGTTAATATATGGTTGGTGGCTGGATATGGGGTAGTATTCTTGATAGGGCGGGAAGGCAGCAGTAACCAGTGGGGTTTGGGGGGGGGGGGGCGCCCTGTGCTCATAGAGGACTCAGAAGAACAGTGTGCTTTCCTCCTACTCCTCCCCCCCTTTACCCCCTGAGTCCTCTACAGGTCCTCTATGGCATCAGCAGCCAGGAGTTAAAGGAGTTATCCAACCCATATAATGCCCGGGCACTGCCGCCACTGCCTCCGTCCCGTCACTCAGATGAAAACATCCAGCGACATGGGGGGGCAGTCAATAGCAGGCCACGATGGCAACCAGCCTCCCTAGCATCGCGGGTGACGCTAGGGAGGTTAATTTCCTAGGTGTCCTGTTATTGGCTGCACCCCCCCATTGGGCATAAGTATTATCTGTATGCGGTGTCTGGGCATTTTGGGAGGCATAATAAGGGTTAGATAGCCCCTTTGTATAACAACTACCTAAATTTTCCCTATGATGTCAGGATGCGGTGTTTTACTTTTATAACTTCATATACTAATGTCCCTTGGACTACCTTACACCTATTTATCCTGCACCTACCTTACCCTAAAACTTAACCTTTATTTCATTTTGTTCTAATAGGTAACTTGAAGTGCTTGTTTAAAAATTGGCTAGTTAGTCCCTAGATAGTGATTCCGTTAGTATTTCCTATTATATCTCCTAATTCGGAAGGTCCTCTGTTGCTATACTGGCTGTGCGCTGCCAGCATTGCTGGGTACAATGTATCTACTATCTCCTATTTAACTTGCTAGAGACTAATCTGAATTAAAACATAAGTTCAACGCTGCCCCCCGACATGTTTCGCCGAGTACCGGCGTCTTCAGGGGTTAGGGCAGGTGTGAGATTGTTACTGCTTGGCTTCGCTATATGTCCTTTGTTTGTGATGTCATCAGTAAGAGGCTAGCCAATGAGGATTCACTTCCCCGTGCCTCCCAGGCCATGATTCGCGCTATCGCTGGGGCCTCCCCACGCCTCCGGACTGGGCTTTCTGATTGGTTACAATCTCACCATGTCATCTGTCCGCGCGGTGCATATGTTGTAAACTCAGAAGTCTTTATCGATAGGCGCTACTTCTGCGCATGTCATAATACTTAGTTTTTATCCACTTCCCCGTTGTAGCACTACACACAGCGCATGTGCCGTCCTCGCACTGCTGGGCACTGCTACTGCGCATGTCAAGGTACTTAGTTCGCACCGCTTCCCCCGATGCAACATCACGCACCGCGCATGCATGAGTACTCAGATATTTCTCTACAACGGGCCTGTCGTTACGCATGTCACAGGTCTTTGTTTTCCGTCTGGAGGCAAAACATTGCGCATGTCACAGAGCTTTGTTTTTCGACATTTCAAGGGTCAGGTACCGCAATTACGCACGTATGCATACTTGTATTTATTCCTCCAGACTGTCAAGTAGCTGCGCATATCATCAGGCTTGATTTTCAACACTTCTATGGCTCGGTACTTCATCTGGGCTTATGTTAATATTTAATTGCCTTGTGTTTTGGGTCATTGGACCTTCAAGGTGCATATATTCTTTACTTGCTCCTCTCATCATACATCTCAGTATTCAGGACAACTGTCACTGGATATTACATATACGTATTTGTTGGTGCCATCATTCCCTAAATAGATAAGCGGTGCCGCGGCCCAGACTCTGTCTTTTGTCATCTATTCTTCCTGCATTTCCATATCTATACACTCTACGTCTCCATATAACCAGGGAGACAGACATGCCCATGTGGGAGACAGAAGAGTTGTATTGGTATTCCTTATATATAGACTACTTGCAGAGACCTACAGTATACCTTTCTATCCTTTCTATATCTATGCCAGGACTGTGCTCTTATTGGTTATAAGTTGATGTAATATATGTCTGGCTATATGTCCCTAGGCTGGATGTCTTCTCCTATATAATTCCATAGTGCAAGAGTTTTTTACCAAACAGTGACTCTGTTTACAATGTATCTTCTTGTTCTTTCCTTCTTTACAATTGTACTAAATATTTTCTTTTTATTGTTCTCAAATAGGAGTGGGTGCTGGCTACAGGAAGGACGAAAATGTGAACCCTTCATTAAGGCCTCTTGGTGATAGACTATTCAACAGGTAAATCCACTTTGTCTCCTCCTGCTGTAATTTCCTATCTATGTCACCCTTCCGTGGGCCTGATTTTATCTTTGTCACTCCCGAAAACTTGAAATTCCTACTTTTCTCCTGGTGTTTTTCTCTCATGTGTCTGGCTAGGCTTGTGTCCTCTCCTGTATTGATACTGCTCAGGTGTCTAGAGATACGTCGTCTTAATTCCTGAGTAGTTTTCCCCACGTACAGTTTGGGACAGTCACATTTAATAATGTACACTACTCCTTTCGTTTTGCAATTGATGCAATCTCTAATTTCATACCTCCTCCCGTCCACTGGGTTCTCAAATGATTTTGTGGTTTTCATACGGCCACAGAAGGTACAGTCCCCACATGGGTATGATCCCTTGTGATTCAGCCAGGTCGCTTTGTGTTTTGTGAGGTTGATAGTGGCTATGGACTAGCATCTCTCTCATGTTCCTTCCCCTTCTATACGTTATCACGGGATATCCTGTATGTCAGTATCTGCTTGTAAAATATGCCAGTGCCGTCTCAGGATTTGCCTTACAGTCCTATGTGCCGTATTATACGTACCTATACAGCGTATCATTTTTTCTTTTTCCTCGCTTTTTTGAGTCCGGCCTGTAAGCAGTTGCGTTCTCCCTATCTTTTTGGCTTTTCTGTATGCTCTATGCAGGCATTTCTTCGAATAGCCTCTATTCAAAAACCGTGAGTATAGTAAGTTGCATTCACTTTCAAAAGCCTCTTCTGTGGAGCAATTCCGCCTGGCTCTAAGGTATTGCCCCACAGGGATTCCCCTTTTAAGGGGATCAGGGTAGAAGCTTTGCCAGTGCAAGAAATTGTTGGTAGACGTAGGTTTGCGGTATATTTTCGTTTGGACGGCGCATGCGCTGTGTGTAGTGCTACATCGGGGAAGTGGATAAAAACGAAGTATTATGACATGCGCAGAAGTAGCGCCTATCGATAAAGACTTCGGAGTTTACAACATATGCGCCGCACGGACAGATGACATGGTGAGATTGTAACCAATCAGAAAGCCCAGTCCGGAGGGGTGGGGACACCGTGGGGAGGCCCCAGCGATAGCGCGAATCATGGCCTGGGAGGCATGGGGAAGTGAATCCTCATTGGCTAGCCTCTTACTGATGACAACACAAACAAAGGACATATAGCGAAGCCAAGCAGTAACACGCTCACACCTGCCCTAACCCCTGAAGACGCCGGTACTCGGCGAAACATGTCGGGGGGCAGCGTGGAACTAATGTTTTAATTCTGATTAGTCTCACTCTCTAGCAAGTTAAATAGGAGATAGTAGATACATTGTACCCAGCAATGCTGGCAGCGCGCAGCCAGTATAGCAACAGAGGACCTTCCGAATTAGGAGATATAATAGGAAATACTAACGGAATCACTATCTAGTCACTAACTGGCCAATTTTTAAACAAGCACTTCAAGTTACCTATTAGAACAAAATGAAATAAAGGTTAAGTTTTAGGATAAGGTAGGTGCAGGATAAATAGGTGTATATAGTCCAAGGGACATTAGTATATGAAGATAGCCCCTTTAACCCTTAGAATACCGGAGGTTTTTTAATTTTTGCATTTTCTTTTTCTTCCCTATCTTCCTTGAGCCATAACGTATTTATTTTTCTGTTCACATAGATGTATGAGGGCGTATTTTTTGCTAGAGAAGTTGTTCTTTAATATGGCATACAATGTAGTGGGAAGCAGGCAAAAAAATTCCAAATGGGGTGGAATAAAAAAAAAAAAAGCAATTCCTCCACTGTTTTATGAGTTTTGTTCCTACGGCATTCCCTTTGTGGCAAAACCGACCTGTGCCCTTCATTCTCTGGGTCAGTACGATTACACTGATACCACATATGTATATATATATTTTTTTTTGTCTAAATAGTGTAAAAATCAATTAAAACTTTGAAAAAAAAAATCTATTAACTTTTTTACATCACCATATTCTGACCTCTATAACTTTTTTTATAGTATCTACTGAGCTGTGTGGGGGCTATTTTTTGCGGGATGAACTGTAGTTTTTATTGATACCATTTTGGTGCTCACATACATATCGCTCCCTGTGTCCACTGTCCTGTGCTCGCTCTGCTAAAGCCTGACATAGCTTTATTGGCAAATGGGGGTGTGGCAGGGGAGGAGCCAGTACAGGAGGTGGGATGGGCCAGTGGGTAGTGGGTGGGGTTGGGGGCCCCAATTCAGATTCTTGCTATGGGGCCTAGTGATTTCTATGTAAGCCTTCACAAGGCTCCAGATCGGAGTATTACTGTTGATCTGAGGGGTTAATGAGAGGCTATATGACCAGGATCACCACCAATTTCAGTGGTTACAGCTGGATGTCAGCTCTTTTACACAGCCAGCACCTCCCGCATACATAACGATCTCAGCTTGTGAGTCTGCTCCAAGCATTCGCAGTAACCAACAATGTCCAGTTAAGTTGAGATGACATTTTTTTTAATTTTAAAATCATAACAAAAACTATACAAATTTGGTAACTCCATAATCTCATTGACCTGCAGAAAAAGGGCATTTTAACATGTAAATAACTTTGTAAGAACAACATCCAGGAATGTCATAAAAAACGTAAAGAGGTTGACCACTTTCCGGTTACTGTCGACCAATGTTTCTGTAAGATTATTACATGGCACAATATAGCTTTTGTTAAAATTCTGCACCATTTTCAATATTTCATTAGGTATGCCCCCTTGTTACAGTGTCTTTTTTGCTGTCCACTGTGAGGTCCTGTCCATAAAATGGCTGCTGATGGAGGGTCATGTGACCAGGCAAATCACCCCCATGTGATGCCTCCTCCATTCAAATACACCTACCATCTGCACTTGTTCTGTTAGGAGGTTAGTGCAGGTGCAGTGTGTCAAAATGGAGAAGGCTGTGTGATGTGTCTGGTCATATGACCCTTCATCTGCGACCATCTTATGGACAGGACCTCTATGTGGACAGCACAGAAGATTTTCCTAACAAGGGGCATACCTTATGAAATATAGCAAACAGCACAGAATATCAACAAAGGCTATATTTGTAAGTGTCATATAGCCATCTTACCTACACATTGGTCACAAGTAGCGAGAAAGTGGTCAACCCCTTTAATATCATCATTAGGGCTCATGCACACAACCGTATATATTTTGCGGTCTGCAAAAAACGGATCCGCAAAAAATATGGATGACATCCGTATGCATTCAGTAACAGCTGGTTCTTCATAGAACTGTATTATCCTTGTCCGTAATGCGGACAATAATAGGACATGTTCTATTTTTTTGCGGAACGGAAATATGGACATACGGAAATGTAATGCACACGGAGTAACTTCCGTTTATTTTGCCGACCCATTGAAGTGAATAGTTCCGCATACGGTCCGCAAAAAAACCCCGAACGGACACGGAAAGAGAATACGTTTGTGTGCATGAACCCTTATCCAAATAAGGATTTTGACATAACCTGGAGTGAACTACTAATATACTGTACAATATAAATGTAAATGTGGGGCCTTTTATATTGGGAAGACGATCTGAGGAGGGGAGCCAGATGGATCATGAAAACAGCCGCACTCAGTCCCCTTAGACTTAATGACAAAAATGACTTGAGTGTATTTATTTGACTATACTGCCATTGTTCAGCTTCATTGCATACTCTGTATGTCTGCAAGTAGCAATTTTAGTAACGAGTGTTTAACTTGTAAGCGTCAGTGTCATCCTGACAACTAGACGCGGTGTTAAAAGGCACTGACACATACCAGCGCAGTGAGGTCAGAGGCCAGACGAAGCGCCAATTTGCACGAAACGCCCCTCGTCGCTTTCATCTCCATGCACTATGCAGATTGGCTCCTGCCTATTGCTTTTATATGAAGAATAAAGGATTTCCCTTCAGCAGTGGTGAGTGCCGCCCTTCTTTTAGTTTTTTCTTCTCCATTTTGCTCATATTATGGGACTTATAATCATAGGGCAGAGCACCACGTTCACTGGCTGTATGTATTGACAGGGTCGCCTTGGATCCCGTGCACTCCCACGCTATACACAGCAGTGCCGCCCCGCCAAATTCTTAAGCTAACCCCTTCTGTCCAGCCAGAGGTGTAACTTGACCAGCATACACTTTCTATAATACCAGTGTCTTCTTATGTGGCACAAGGGTCTTTGGGCCCCTCAGGCTCCTGGGCCCGGTAGCGACTGCTACCTCTGCACTCCCTATCGCTACGCCCCTGTGTACAACATGTCCTGTATATGTTAATTAAAAAAAAGTATGATTTTTTTGTGACTGTCGCAGTTGCAGCATGTCACATTGCGACACCATTGAAATATATTATATGAAATGCCCCCACGTAGCCTTACTCTTGCCATGTTGTTGTGTAACCATACCCTTCAGGTAAATTCACCAGCTATATTAATTCAGAATACTCACAAGATAAATATTTTGTATAAAACAGGTTGTAAAACAGTAGAAATCATATCAATATGGACCTCATAGGTATCCAACTAGTTTTGCTTCTCCAGGGGTTCCTATTTCCTGCACTGAGTGGGGCCTAAAAGCCTACAAAATTATTATAGTGGTAAAAAAAATTAATTGAGGGCCTTCAGACATAGAGTTTTTTTTTTGCAGTTCCTGTAGAAAATGGGCATAAATAGGAGCTAGGACACTGCCATTCCAACTACTAGGTTAGCTTGTATATACTTGTTACATGGTCACTGTCACCATCTAGTGGCACTATCATATACTGCAAAAATGCGAAATAAATCATTCCATCATTTGAATTTTCTGCATATATCATTTCCTTTAGAAATATGGTTTTGCGCAGTTTACTTAACCACTTCAGCCCCGCTAGGTGAAACCCCCTTCATGACCAGGCCACTTTTTACACTTCGGCACTACACTACTTTCACCGTTTATCGCTCGGTCATGCAACTTACCACCCAAATGAATTTTACCTCCTTTTCTTCTCACTAATGGAGCTTTCATTTGGTGGTATTTTATTGCTGCTGACATTTTTACTTTTTTTGTTATTAATCTAAATGTAACGATTTTTTTGCAAAAAAATGACATTTTTCACTTTCAGCTGTGAAATTTTGCAAAAAAAACGACATCCATATATAAATTTTTCGCTAAATTTATAGTTCTACATGTCTTTGATAAAAAAAAATGTTTGGGCAAAAAAAAATGGTTTGGGTAAAAGTTATAGCATTTACAAACTATGATACAAAAATGTGAATTTCCGCTTTTTGAAACGGCTCTGATTTTCTGAGCACCTGTCATGTTTCCTGAGGTTCTACAATGCCCAAACAGTAGAAAAACCCCACAAATGACCCCATTTCGGAAAGTAGACACCCTAAGGTATTCGCTGATGGGCATAGTGAGTTCATAGAACTTTTTATTTTTTGTCACAAGTTAGCGGAAAATGATGATGATTTTTTATTTATTTTTTTTTTCTTAAAAAGTCTCATATTCCACTAACTTGCGACAAAAAATAAAAAATTCTAGGAACTCACCATGCCCCTCACAGAATACCTTGGGGTGTCTTCTTTCCAAAATGGGGTCACTTGTGGCGTAGTTATACTGCCCTGGCAATTTAGGGGCCCAAATGTGTGAGAAGAACTTTGCAATCAAAATGTGTAAGAAATGACCAGTGAAATCCGAAAGGTGCACTTTGGAATATGCGCCCCTTTGCCCACCTTGGCAGCAAAAAAGTGTCACACATGTGGTATCGCCGTACTCAGGAGAAGTTGGGGAATGTGTTTTGGGGTGTCATTTTACATATACCCATGCTGGGTGAGAGAAATATCTTGGCAAAAGACAACTTTTCCCATTTTTTTATACAAAGTTGGCATTTGACCAAGATATTTTTCTCACCCAGCATGGGTATATGTAAAATGACACCCCAAAACACATTCCCCAACTTCTCCTGAGTACGGCGATACCAGATGTGTCACACTTTTTTGCTGCCAAGGTGGGCAAAGGGGCACATATTCCAAAGTGCACCTTTCGGATTTTGCAGGGCATTTTTTACACATTTTGATTGCAAAGTTCTTCTCACACATTTGGGCCCCTAAATTGCCAGGGCAGTATAACTACCCCACAAGTGACCCCATTTTGGAAAGAAGACACCCCAAGGTATTCCGTGAGGGGCATGGCGAGTTCCTAGAATTTTTTATTTTTTGTCGCAAGTTAGTGGAATATGAGACTTTGTAAGGAAAAAAGAAAAAAAATGAAAAATCATCATTTTCCGCTAAATTGTGACAAAAAATAAAAAATTCTAGGAACTCGCCGTGCCCCTCACGGAATACCTTGGGGTGTCTTCTTTCCAAAATGGGGTCACTTGTGGCGTAGTTATACTGCCCTGGCAATTTAGGGGCCCAAATGTGTAAGAAGTACCTTGAAATCAAAATGTGTAAAAAATGGCCTGCGAAATCCGAAAGGTGCCCCTTTGCCCACCTTGGCTGCAAAAAAGTGTCACACATCTGGTATCGCCGTACTCAGGAGAAGTTGGGCAATGTGTTTTGGGGGGTCATTTTACATATACCCATGCTGGGTGAGAGAAATATCTTGGCAAAAGACAACTTTTCCCATTTTTTTATACAAAGTTGGCATTTGACCAAGATATTTTTCTCACCCAGCATGGGTATATGTAAAATGACACCCCAAAACACATTCCCCAACTTCTCCTGAGTACGGCGATACCACATGTGTGACACTTTTTTGCAGCCTAGATGCGCAAAGGGGCCCAAATTCCTTTTAGGAGGGCATTTTTAGACATTTGGATCCCAGACTTCTTCTCACACTTTCGGGCCCCTAAAAAGCCAGGGCAGTATAAATACCCCACATGTAACCCCACTTTGGAAAGAAGACACCCCGAGGTATTCAATGAGGGGCATGGCGAGTTCCTAGAATTTTTTATTTTTTTTTGCATAAGTTAGCGGATATTGATTTTTTTTGTTTTTTTTCTCACAAAGTCTCACTTTCCGCTAACTTAGGACAAAAATTTCAATCTTTCATGGACTCAATATGCCCCTCACGGAATACCTTGGGGTGTCTTCTTTCCGAAATGGGGTCACATGTGGGGTATTTATACTGCCCTGGCTTTTTAGGGGTCCTAAAGCGTGAGAAGTCTGGAATATAAATGTCTAAAAATGTTTACGCATTTGGATTCCGTGAGGGGTATGGTGCGTCCATGTGAGATTTTATTTTTTGACACAAGTTAGTGGAATATGAGACTTTGTAAGAAAAAACAAAAACAAACAAAAAATGTCCGCTAACTTGTGCCAAAAAAAATGTCTGAATGGAGCCTTACCAGGGGGGGGGGAGTGATCAATGACAGGGGGGTGATCAATGACAGGGGGGGTGATCACCCATATAGACTCCCTGATCACCCCCTGTCATTGATCACCCCCCTGGTAAGGCTCCATTCAGACGTCCGCATGATTTTTACGGATCCATGGATACATGGATCGGATCCACAGAACGCATGCGGACGTCTGAATGGAGCCTTACAGGGGGGTTATCAATGACAGGGGGTGATCAGGGTAATCAGGGTGATCACCCCCCTGTCACTGATCACCCCCCCTGTAAGGCTCCATTCAGACGTCCGCATGATTTTTACGGATCCATGGATACATGGATCGGATCCACAGAACGCATGCGGACGTCTGAATGGAGCCTTACAGGGGGGTTATCAATGACAGGGGGTGATCAGGGTAATCAGGGTGATCACCCCCCTGTCACTGATCACCCCCCCTGTAAGGCTCCATTCAGACATCCGCATGATTTTTTACGGATCCATGGATACATGGATCGGATCCACAGAACGCATGCGGACGTCTGAATGGAGCCTTACAGGGGGGTTATCAATGACAGGGGGTGATCAGGGTAATCAGGGTGATCACCCCCCTGTCACTGATCACCCCCCCTGTAAGGCTCCATTCAGACATCCGCATGATTTTTTACGGATCCATGGATACATGGATCGGATCCACAGAACGCATGCGGACGTCTGAATGGAGCCTTACAGGGGGGTTATCAATGACAGGGGGTGATCAGGGTAATCAGGGTGATCACCCCCCTGTCACTGATCACCCCCCCTGTAAGGCTCCATTCAGACGTCCGCATGTTTTTTACGGATCCATGGATACATGGATCGGATCCGTAAAAATCATGCGGACGTCTGAATGGAGCCTGACAGGGGGGTGATCAATGACAGGGGGGTGATCAATGACAGGGGGGTGATCAATGACAGGGGGTGATCAGGGAGTGTATATGGGTGATCACCCGCCTGTCATTGATCACCCCCCTGTAAGGCTCCATTCAGACGTCCGCATGATTTTTACGGATCCATGGATACATGGATCGGATCCGTAAAAATCATGCGGACGTCTGAATGGAGCCTGACAGGGCGGTGATCAATGACAGGGGGTGATCAGGGAGTGTATATGGGTGATCACCCGCCTGTCATTGATCACCCCCCTGTAAGGCTCCATTCAGACGTCCGCATGATTTTTACGGATCCATGGATACATGGATCGGATCCGTAAAAATCATGCGGACGTCTGAATGGAGCCTGACAGGGCGGTGATCAATGACAGGGGGTGATCAGGGAGTGTATATGGGTGATCACCCGCCTGTCATTGATCACCCCCCTGTAAGGCTCCATTCAGACGTCCGCATGATTTTTACGGATCCATGGATACATGGATCGGATCCGTAAAAATCATGCGGACGTCTGAACGGAGCCTGACAGGGGGGTGATCAATGACAGGGCGGTGATCAATGACAGGGGGGTGATCAGGGAGTTTATATGGGGTGATCAGGGGTTTATAAGGGGTTAATAACTGACGGGGGGGGGGGGTGTAGTGTAGTGTAGTGTGGTGTTTGGTGGGACTGTACTGACCTACCTGAGTCCTCTGGTGGTCGATCCTAACAAAAGGGACCACCAGAGGACCAGGTAGGAGGTATATTAGACGCTGTTAGGGGTTAAAAAATTCGGATCTCCAGCCTGCCAGCGAGCGATCGCCGCTGGCAGGCTGGAGATCCACTCGCTTACCTTCTGTTCCTGTGAGCGCGCGCGCCTGTGCGCGCGCGTTCACAGGAAATCTCGCGTCTCGCGAGAAGACGCGTATATGCGTCCAGGAGGAATAAAGCAACCACCTCCCGGACGCATATACGCGTACGGCGGTCGGGAGGTGGTTAAATTCAAAGAGGGTCTTTCATATATATTTTTTGTTTAATTAAGTGCCTTTAATTAATTATCTTTACAGGGTACAAGCCGCTGATGCTGCCATCATTGTTGTTTTTTTCAAATACCCCTCACTTACCCTGCTGTGCCCCCCTACAGTTTTCGCACCCAGTAAGTTAATAATGAGCATCGGTACAGGGAGGAGGAGATACCAGGCAGTGGCGTAAGTAGAAATGACTGGGCCCCATAGCAAATTTTTGAATGCCTCCCCCAAGCAACTTTTTCGCAAACCCCTCTCCTGTGGATAGTCAAAATCACTCTCTCAGACCAGGCCCGGCAGCCACTCCTTCCATTCCTTACAGTGTTTCTGTATATAATGTCATTGTATAATACTGTTGAGGGGCCCTGACAATAACATATTTTAGTCCTCCTCCTGGATGGACCCCTTCTGCTCAGTATCACTTCTCTTGTCCTATTATACTGGGTGTAATCCTCAGTATTTACCAATTCTGTATATATGGACACTGCACAGTACCACTTCCCTGACCAACAGTTTTAATTCTCAGCATCTGATCGGATTCTATATGTACAGGTGTGTCTCAATAAATATCATCAAAAATCTAATTTATTTTAGCAATTCAATTCAAAAACTGAAACTCATATATTATATAGATCCACTATGTAGAGACAGTCAGCAAAATCTGCAGTAAAATTTCCATGTTGGGCAATCTTCCCCATGTGGCCATGCCAAAGCATCCAGAACTGGTACTGTACTGTCACAACCAGACAGCTGAGAAGCTCTGACAGAGGCCTTTCAGAACCTCCTCCTTGAGTTCTCTTTGTTGTACTGTTCAGTTCCTCATCTCGTTAGCCTCTCTCAGCTGTCATGGAGTTAGACTGATTGCTTCCCTTTAAATCCCTCCCCATGGTGCATTGCTGGGCGGCTTATACTTCCTCTTGGAGTGTGTGTGCATGCTGATCTTGTTTTCCTGCCTGCTACAAAGTTAAGTGCTGAACATTCATCTGTTATTTTCTGTTTGCTGGATCCCAGGTGACCCTGACTCCCTCCGTGTCTGGAGTAGGGAGCCGGTGGTCGTGTCCCCTCACTATTGTAGGGTGTTCAGGGGTATATAGTCGAGGTACGTGGATATGCAAACCTCCACCTTTCGGATCTTTGCATAGGCTGAGCAGCCAGGGATAGTCTCAGGTCTTGTGCAGGGGTCTCCCTTTTGGTTCCTTAGCTTTGGATCCACTCAGTCATATATGCATGTTGCTTTGTCTTGTTTCCTGTACACCGTCCGAGAAATTATAAGCCGCCAAAACCGTCTCAAGCATGGAACCGGTTTCACTTTTGGCTGAATGCTTCCAGGGTCTTTCATTGGAGGTAGCCGATCTCTGTAAGACTTTTTCTCAGCTTCAAGTGACCGGTTCAGCTTGCGTTCATGGAGTTTGTTCTGAGCCTAAGATCTCGCTCCCGGATACGTTCTCCGGGGGTAGTGAGAATTTTGTGCGTTTTAGAGAGGCTTGCAAACTCAATTTTTGCCTTCTTCCCCATTCCTCTGGTGATGAGGAACGGAGGGTGGGGATAATTATATCGCTGCTCAGAGGTAACGCTCAATCCTGGGCCTTTTCGCTGCCGGAGGGGGCACGGCCTCTCCGTTCAGTGGATGAATTCTGTTTAGCCCTGGGTCAGATATATGATGATCCGGATCGTATTGCTCTGGCTGAGTCTAGACTACGTCTATTATGCCAGGGTAAACAATCCGCAGAAATATACTGCTCAGAATTTCGGAGATGGGCAGTTGATACTGGTTGGAATGATGCTGCACTCCGAAGTCAATTTTGCCATAGTTTTTCAGAGGGATTGAAAGATGCATTTGCCTTTCATGAGAGGCCTATTTCTATGGACTCTGCTATGTCTCAGGCCGTTCGTATTGACAGGCGTCTTAGAGAGAGAGGAGAGATGTCCCCTTCCTGTCATACTCAGTCCCAGGACAGTGCAGTGGTCCCATTCTGTGCGCAGGGGTCTCAGTCGCTGTCAGCCCCTTCTAAGCAGGAGCCCATGCAGCTGGGGTTGATTGCTTCTGACAATAGAAGATTCAGCTCACATGGGAGGGTTTGTTTTTGTTGTGGAGGTATAAATCATTTGGCAAATATTTGTCCCTCTAGGAGATTCAGGCAGTTTTCTGGGAGTAATAAAGAAACAAACAGGAAGAAATCTTTTAAAAATGTTCTGTCTGTTACTATTGGCAGGGTTGAGGCGGAAATTGAAGGTTTTCCGTTTGCTTGTAGTTCCCGTTTTGTCCTGCCGGCTAGGGTGGCGCTAGAGAGCAAGAACATTTTTTGTGAGATTTTTGTGGATAGTGGAGCAGCGGTCAATCTCATTGATAATCAATTTGCTATAACTCATGGTTTCCAGGTATGCACTTTGGGAAAGGATATTCCTGTTTTTGCTATCGATTCCGCTCCACTTTCTCAGAAATCATTAAAGGGCATAGTTCACAATATCCGTTTAATTGTGAGTGATGCTCATGTTGAGGATGTGTCATGTTTCGTCCTTAGCGGATTACCTACCCCTCTAGTGTTGGGGCTACCCTGGCTCACTAAACATAACCCCACCATTGATTGGCAAGCGAGGCAAATAAATGGTTGGAGTGACTTTTGCAGAGAGAATTGCCTCACAACATCTGTTTCTGAGGTTGCTACTAAGACTGTACCATCTTTTCTCTCTGAATTTTCGGATGTCTTCTCTGAGAGTGGAGTTCAGGATTTGCCCCCGCACAGGGAGTACGATTGCCCTATTAATCTCATCCCAGGCGCCAAACTGCCTAAATCTCCTTTATACAATCTTTCCCAACCTGAGAGGATCGCTATGCGTGCTTATATCTCTGAGAGTCTGAGAAAAGGACACATACGACCCTCGAAGTCACCTGTTGCCGCTGGTTTTTTCTTTGTTAAGAAAAAAGATGGTTCTTTAACCCCTTAGGGACACAGCCTTTTTACACCTTAGGACCAGGCCATTTTTTGCAAATCTGACCAGTGTCACTTTAAGTGCTCATAACTTTAAAACGCTTTGACTTATCCAGGCCGTTCTGAGATTGTTTTTTCGTCACATATTGTACTTCATGACACTGGTGAAATGAAGTCAAAAAAATATTTTTTTTTGCACCAAAAAATACCTAATTTAACAAATTTTTGGAAAAATTTGCAAATTTCAAAGTTTCAGTTTCTCTACTTCTGTAATACATAGTAATACCCCCAAAAATTGTGATGACTTTACATTCCCCATATGTCTACTTTATGTTTGAATTGTTTTGGGAATGATATTTTATTTTTTGGGGATGTTATAAGGCTTAGAAGTTTAGAAGCAAATCTTGAAATTTTTCAGCAATTTACAAAAACGACATTTTTAGGGACCAGTTCAGGTCTGAAGTCACTTTGCGAGGCTTACATAATAGAAACCACCCAAAAATGACCCCATCTAAGAAACTACACCCCTCAAGGTATTCAAAACTGATTTTACATACGTTGTTAACCCTTTAGGTGTTGCACAAGAGTTATTGGCAAATGGGGATGAAATTTGAGAATTTCTTTTTTTTGTCAAATTTTTTATTTTAACCCATTTTTTCCACTAACAAAGCAAGGGTTAACAGCCAAACAAGACTGTATCTTTATTACCCTGACTCTGCCGTTTACAGAAACACCCAATATGTGGCCGTAAACTACTGTACGGCCACACAGCGGGGCATAGAGTGAAAGGTGCGCCGTTTGGTTTTTGGAGGGCTGATTTTTATGGACTGGTTTATTTACACCATGTCCCATTTGAAGACCCCTGATGCACCCCTAGAGTAGAAACTCCCTAAAAGTGACCCCATCTAAGAAACTACACCCCTCAAGGTATTCAAAACTGATTTTACATTCGTCGTTAACCCTTTAGGTGTTGCGCAAGAGTTATTGGCAAATGGGGATGAAATTGGAAAATTTCATTTTTTTGTCTAATTTTCCATTTTAACCCATTTTTTCCACTAACAAATCAAGGGTTAACAGCCAAACAAGACTGTATCTTTATTACCCTGACTCTGCCGTTTACAGAAACACCCAATATGTGGCCGTAAACTACTGTACGGCCACACAGCGGGGCATAGAGTGAAAGGTGCGCCGTTTGGTTTTTGGAGGGCTGATTTTTATGGACTGGTTTATTTACACCATGTCCCATTTGAAGACCCCTGATGCACCCCTAGAGTAGAAACTCCCTAAAAGTGACCCCATCTAAGAAACTACACCCCTCAAGGTATTCAAAACTGATTTTACATTCGTCGTTAACCCTTTAGGTGTTGCGCAAGAGTTATTGGCAAATGGGGATGAAATTGGAAAATTTCATTTTTTTGCCTTATTTTCCATTTTAACCCATGTTTTCTACTAACAAAGCAAGGGTTAACAGCCAAACAAGACTGTATCTTTATTACCCTGACTCTGCCGTTTACAGAAATACCCAATATGTGGCCGTACACTACTGTACGGCCACACAGCGGGGCGTAGAGTGAAAGGTGCGCCGTTTGGTTTTTGGAGGGCTGATTTTTATGGACTGGTTTATTTACACCATGTCCCATTTGAAGACCCCTGATGCACCCCTAGAGTAGAAACTCCCTAAAAGTGACCCCATCTAAGAAACTACACCCCTCAAGGTATTCAAAACTGATTTTACATTCGTCGTTAACCCTTTAGGTGTTGCGCAAGAGTTATTGGCAAATGGGGATGAAATTTGCAAATTTCATTTTTTTGTCTAATTTTCCATTTTAACCCATTTTTTCCACTAACAAATCAAGGGTTAACAGCCAAACAAGACTGTATCTTTATTACCCTGACTCTGCCGTTTACAGAAACACCCAATATGTGGCCGTAAACTACTGTACGGCCACACAGCGGGGCATAGAGTGAAAGGTGCGCCGTTTGGTTTTTGGAGGGCTGATTTTTATGGACTGGTTTATTTACACCATGTCCCATTTGAAGACCCCTGATGCACCCCTAGAGTAGAAACTCCCTAAAAGTGACCCCATCTAAGAAACTACACCCCTCAAGGTATTCAAAACTGATTTTACATTCGTCGTTAACCCTTTAGGTGTTGCGCAAGAGTTATTGGCAAATGGGGATGAAATTGGAAAATTTCATTTTTTTGCCTTATTTTCCATTTTAACCCATGTTTTCTACTAACAAAGCAAGGGTTAACAGCCAAACAAGACTGTATCTTTATTACCCTGACTCTGCCGTTTACAGAAATACCCAATATGTGGCCGTACACTACTGTACGGCCACACAGCGGGGCGTAGAGTGAAAGGTGCGCCGTTTGGTTTTTGGAGGGCTGATTTTTATGGACCGGTTTATTTACACCGTGTCCTGTTTCAACCCCCCTGATGCACCCCTGGAGTCGAAACTCCCTAAAAGTGACCCCATTTTGGAAACTACGGGATAAGGTGGCATTTTTTGGGGGAGTATTTTTAGGGTAAATATAATTTTTGGTTGCTCTATATTACATTTTTGTGAGGTAAGGTTACCAAAAATTGAAATTCTGATATTTCATCTCCATTTGCCATTAACTGTTGAGGAACACCTAAAGGGTTAATAAAGTTTGTATAATCATTTTTGAATACCTTGAGGGGTGTAGTTTCTTAGATGGGGTCAATTTTAGGGAGTTTTTACTCTAGGGGGGCATCAGGGGGGCTTCAAAAGGGATATGGTGTCAATAAAAAAGGCCATCAAAATCGGCCTTCCAGAAACCATGTCGGTCCTTTCCTTTTGCAGCCTCCCTTTTACGGATACAGCAGTTTACGACCACAAATGTGGCGTTTCTGTAAACTGCAGTATCAGGGTAATAAATTTTAACTTTTGTTTGGTTGTTAACCCTTGTTTTCTTACCGGAAAAAACGGACTGAAATGGAAAAGTGCCAAAAATAGCGGTTTTGGCACCGTTTTTTTGTTTTTTTTTTTAACCGTGTTAATCTGGGTAGTTAGGTCATGGGATATTGTTATAGAGGAGATTCTTACGGACGCGGCAATATCTAATAAGTCTACTTTTTTTTACAATTATTTAGGTTTTTGACTATATTATCTTTTTTGATACAACTTTTTTTTTTGGGTATCTCTAAAGTCTAAGTGTAATTTTTTTAATTTTCTTTTAGCCAATTATCTTATGTGGGGGCTCATTTTTTGCGGGATGAGCGGACGGTTTTATTGGCACTATTTTGGGGGCTATATGACTTTTTGATCGCTTGCTATGAAACTTTTTGTTATGTAAGGTGACAAAAAAAAAATTTTTTGCACCTATTTTTTTTTTTTTTTTTTACTGTGTTAATCTGGGGGGTTGGGTCATGGGGTATTTTTATAGAGGAGATTCTTACGGACGTGGCGATACCTAATAAGTCAACTTTTTTTTTACAATAATTTAGGTTTTAGACTATATTATCCTTTTTGATACCCTAAAAAAAAATTTGTATCTCTAAAGTCTAAGGGTCATTTTCAATTTTTTTTTTTTTTATCTGATTATCTTATGTGGGGGCTCATTTTTTGCGGGATGAGATGACGGTTGTATTGGCACTAATTTGGGGGCTATATGACTTTTTGATCGCTTGCTATTAAACTTTTTATTATGTAAGGTGACAAAAAAAAACTTTTTTTGCACCTTTTTTTTTTTTCTGGACCGTGTTAATCTGGGGGGTTAGGTCATGGGGCATTTTTATAGAGGAGATTATTACAGACGCGGCAATACCTATGTCTACTTTTAATAAATTATTTTAGTTTTTTTGGGTGTCTCAAGTCTGAGAACCATTTTTTTTTTTTATCCCATGTCAGTCCTAAATTGGGATATAAATTTAGTACTCCATGGAAGTGTGATACTCCCTGAAGCAACCGTCAATGCAGAGGCCCGGATGATCGGGGCATGTGTCGCACTGAGTAGTCGTGTCCTTCCGTATCCCCCTCCTGCGACACACTCTGCACTTTTTTTGGGTTCGTCCCTTCTTTCCAGTATGGGGGACCACACCTGGAAAGTGTTGGCCAGGGACGATCCGGGCGCCTACAGTTCCCGAGGTACTCCGGCCTGCTCTTTCCCGGTCCGAAAAGATCAGGGCCTTGAGGACTGCCTCATAGAACTGGAGGAATGTCCCTGTGCTGCCAGCGCTTCGGGATAGTACAAAAGAGTTGTACATGGCAACCTGCACCAAGTAGACCGCAACTTTTTTGTACCATGCCCGGGTTTTGCGCATGGCGTTATATGGCTTGAGGACTTGATCCGAGAGATCAACTCCTCCCATATACCGATTGTAGGCGACGATACAATCGGGCTTGAGGACCGTTGCCGCGGTACCTCGCACAGGGACAGGGGTGATGCCGTTACCATGAATTGTGGACAGCATAAGGACATCCCTCTTGTCCTTATACCTGACCAGCAACAGGTTTCCAGTGGTAAGGGCACGGGTCTCACCCCTGGGGATGGGTACCTGGAGGGGGTGGGCAGGGAGGCCGCGTTGATTTTTCCGCACGGTCCCACAAGCGGACGTGGATCTGGCGGCAAGGGACTGGAACAAGGGGATACTGGTATAAAAGTTATCCACGTACAAGTGGTAACCCTTATCCAGCAGTGGGTACATAAGGTCCCACACGAGTTTCCCGGTAACACCCAGAGTGGGGGGACATTCTGGTGGTTGAATCCGGGAATCTCGCCCCTCGTACACACGAAATTTGTAAGTGTACCCTGAGGTACTCTCACAAATTTTGTATAGCTTCACGCCATACCTCGCCCGCTTGGAAGGCACATACTGGCGGAAAATGAGTCTCCCCTTGAACGCAATGAGAGACTCATCAACCACGACCTCCCTTCCAGGTACATAGGCCTCCATGAATTTGGCCCCAAAGTGATCGATGACCGGCCGTATCTTGTACAGACGGTCATGGGCAGGATCACCTCGGGGTGGACATGCTGCATTATCGGAATAATGCAGACATTTCCTGATGGCCTCAAACCGGGAGCGTGTCATAACCGTACTGTAAAGTGGGGTCTGATATAGGACGTCCCCACTCCAGTACAGCCTGGCACTGGGTTTCTTGACCAGGCCCATATGCAGCACGAGGCCCCAAAATGTCCTCATTTCGGCTGCACTGACCGGCGTCCAGCCACCGGGCCTGGCCAAAAAGGAGCCCGGGTGTTGAGCGACGAACTGTTGGGCGTACAGATTCGTCTGCTCCACCATCAGATTTACCAGTGAGTCACTGAAAAAATGACAAAAAAAGTCATATTCAGTGTAGCCCACTGTGGAAATCTGGATTCCTGATTGGCCTACAAAATCAGGAATCACGGGCTCGTATCGCTCTGGGCTACACCAGACAAGTTCACCGGCAGGGTGCTCCGGTGGATTTAACTGGTGGGCCGGGAAACCAGTACGAGCCCCAGAGCTGCTCGTACTAGTGTGGGCCACAGGGTCCCTAACATGGCGGTCCCCTTGCTCCGCCTGGCGGCGTCTCCGCCGCCTTGGGGGCTCATCATCATCGCTAGATGATGAGGAGGATGCGGATGACAACAGGAATGTGGGGTCATCCTCATCCTCACTGGGACTCTCGGACTCGGAGGCAAGCTGGGCGTATGCCTCCTCGGCCGAGAACGTCCGGCGGGCCATAGGGGAGTGTGTGTCTGCGTGTATATGTGCGTGTGTGTAACTCTTTATTTGGTGTGCGTGTGTGAGGGGGCACGGGTGTTCACGAACTCACCCTAAAACTAACAGAAAAAAATAAATAAAACTAACTAAAAAAAGGGCAAAAAAGTGAGGAAAAAAAATTCAAAACTGCTGATCAACCGTCCGAAGTTGATCAGCGGTGGGGTGTGCGATGCGCTTACAGTGGCCGGACGCTAAGTGCCGGTCACAGTCAGCGAACTCAAAAAAAAAAAAAAAAAAAAGCACCCCAAAAAAGGTGGGGGGGGGGGGGCAAGTGGCAGCACCCCTGGGGGGTCTAGGGTCACACAGCTGTGCTGTGGACCCCAGACACCCTAACTAGGGTGATGCAATAAAAAGTAAAAAAAAACTAACTTTCCCTTTTTTTTCCCTGCCTATCCCAAACTTTCCCTAGCTGTCCCTATGTACCTGATGGGGTGCTGGGGCACAGATCGGGTCCTGGGGGCACAGATCAGGGGTGCTGGCAGCGATGGTGGACACAAGCAGGCAGCTCCTCTCTCCTCCGGCGCTGGAACACAAAAGGAGGAGGAGAGGGGCGCCTGCCTCTTTTGAATCTGCCGCCGCACCGCCCCCTGACCAATCAGAAAGCGATCCTGAGTGGTGATGTCACCATCACCACTCAGGATCGCTGGATGGTGATTGGTGGAGTGAAATCACACCACCATCACCATCCTGTTCCGGGTTATCGGGTCTTCAGAGACCCGAATAACCCGGAAATGCAGAAAACCGCAGGTCTGAATTGACCTGCGGTTTTTTGCGATCGCATACATGGGGGGGTCACCGGACCCCCCGACGCATTTGCCCCAAGTGCCTGCTCAATGATTTGAGCAGGCACGGGGTTCCGATCGCCGCCGGCCGCGCGGCGGTGATTGAAAATGCACAGGGCGTACATGTACGCCCTGTGTCCTTAAGTACCAGGGCACAAGGGCGTACCTGTACGCCCTGTGTCCTTAAGGGGTTAAGACCTTGTCTGGATTTCAGGGAGCTGAACAGTATCACTATTCGTGACCCTTATCCGCTTCCTCTGATCCCGGACCTGTTTAACCAGGTTGTTGGGGCTAAAGTCTTTTCCAAATTAGATCTGAGAGGGGCATACAACCTGGTCAGGGTCAGAGAAGGAGACGAATGGAAGACGGCCTTCAATACTCCTGAGGGCCATTTTGAGAATTTGGTTATGCCTTTTGGTTTGATGAATGCCCCAGCCATTTTTCAGCATTTCGTGAACAGCATTTTTTATCATTTGATGGGAAAATTTGTATTAGTGTACTTGGATGACATTTTGATTTTGTCTCCTGATTTCAAAACTCATAAGGACCACCTAAGTCAGGTCTTGCTCATCCTGCGGGAGAATAAATTATATGCGAAACTGGAAAAATGTGTGTTTGCGGTTCCAGAAATTCAATTTCTGGGGTTTCTTCTCTCCGCTTCTGGTTTTCGCATGGACCCCGAGAAGGTCCGCGCTGTGCTTGAGTGGGAGCTTCCTGAGAATCAGAAGGCGCTGATGCGTTTTTTGGGCTTTGCCAATTATTACAGGAAGTTTATTTTGAATTATTCCTCTATTGTTAAACCACTCACTGATATGACCAGAAAGGGGGTAGATTTTTCTTCTTGGTCAGTAGAGGCGCGTAAGGCTTTTTCTAATATCAAGGAGAGTTTTGCTTCCGCTCCCATCTTGGTGCAACCTGATATTTCTTTACCCTTCATAGTTGAGGTTGATGCTTCTGAGGTGGGTGTGGGGGCGGTCTTGTCTCAGGGTTCCTCTCCTGCCAAATGGCGACCGTGTGCCTTTTTCTCGAAAAAACTCTCCTCCGCAGAGAGAAATTATGATGTGGGACATCAAGTTGGCTTTTGAGGAATGGCGCCATTGGCTAGAGGGAGCCAGACACCCTATTACCGTATTTACTGACCATAAAAATCTGGCCTACTTGGAGTCAGCCAAGCGTCTGAACCCGAGACAGGCCAGATGGTCTTTGTTCTGTTCTCGGTTTAATTTTGTGGTCACGTTCCGCCCTGGAGTTAAGAATGTGAAGGCAGATGCCCTGTCACGTTGTTTTCCGGGAGGCGGGAATTTTGAAGACCCGGGTCCCATTTTGGCTGAAGGTGTGGTGGTCTCTGCTCTTTTTTCTGAATTGGAGGCAGAGGTGCAGGCAGCCCAGTCAGAGGCTCCTGATCTTTGTCCTCCTGGGAGGTTGTTTGTGCCTCTCACTTTAAGACACAAGATTTTTAAGGAACACCACGATACTGTCCTTGCTGGGCACCCGGGGGCAAGAGCCACACTGGATCTCATCGCTCGGAGATTCTGGTGGCCTGCGCTTCGTAAGTCGGTTGAGGGTTTTGTGGCAGCCTGCGAGACTTGCGCTCGTGCTAAAGTCCCTCATTCACGGCCATCAGGTCCTCTCCTTCCCTTACCCATTCCTTCCCGTCCTTGGACACATCTGTCCATGGACTTTATCACGGACCTGCCTCGTTCCTTGGGGAAGACTGTGATTCTGGTGGTGGTGGACCGTTTTAGCAAAATGGTGCATTTCATCCCTTTTCCTGGTTTGCCCAATGCTAAGACGCTGGCGCAGGCATTTATTGATCACATTGTCAAATTGCACGGTATTCCTTCAGACATAGTCTCTGATAGGGGCACGCAGTTTGTTTCCAGATTCTGGAAGGCTTTCTGTTCTCGCTTGGGGGTTCGGTTGTCATTCTCTTCTGCTTTCCACCCGCAGTCGAATGGCCAGACAGAGCGCGTCAATCAGAATCTGGAGACATATCTGCGCTGTTTTGTGGCGGAGAATCAAGAGGATTGGTGTTCTTTTTTGTCCCTTGCTGAGTTTGCTTTAAATAACCGTCGTCAGGAGTCTTCTGATAAGTCACCATTTTTTGGTGCATATGGGTTTCATCCGCAGTTTGGGACTTTCTTGGGAGAGGGGTCTTCTGGTTTACCTGATGAGGACAGGTTCTCCTCGTCTTTGTCATCTATTTGGCAAAAGATTCAGGATAATCTAAAGAGCATGAGTGAGAGATATAAGCGTGTGGCAGATAAGAGACGTGTGCTTGGTCCGGACCTGAATGTTGGTGATCTGGTGTGGTTGTCTACCAAGAATATCAAATTGAAGGTTCCCTCCTGGAATTTGGGTCCTAGGTTTATTGGGCCTTACAAAATCCTGTCTGTCATCAATCCTGTTGCCTACCGTCTTGATCTTCCTCAGACTTGGAAGATCCATAATGTTTTTCATAAGTCCTTATTGAAACCTTATGTTCAGCCCATTGTACCCTCGCCTTTGCCTCCTCCTCCGATTATGGTTGATGGGAATCTTGAATTTCAGGTCTCTATGATTGTGGATTCTCGTCTTGTTCGCGGTTCTCTTCAGTACCTTGTTCATTGGGAGGGTTATGGTCCTGAGGAGAGGATGTGGGTCCCAGTGACGGACATTAAGGCCTCTCGTCTCATCAGGGCTTTCCATAGGTCCCATCCTGAGAAGGTGGGCTCTGAGTGTCCGGAGTCCACTCGTAGAGGGAGGGGTACTGTCACAACCAGACAGCTGAGAAGCTCTGACAGAGGCCTTTCAGAACCTCCTCCTTGAGTTCTCTTTGTTGTACTGTTCAGTTCCTCATCTCGTTAGCCTCTCTCAGCTGTCATGGAGTTAGACTGATTGCTTCCCTTTAAATACCTCCCCATGGTGCATTGCTGGGCGGCTTATACTTCCTCTTGGAGTGTGTGTGCATGCTGATCTTGTTTTCCTGCCTGCTACAAAGTTAAGTGCTGAACATTCATCTGTTATTTTCTGTTTGCTGGATCCCAGGTGACCCTGACTCCCTCCGTGTCTGGAGTAGGGAGCTGCTGGTCGTGTCCCCTCACTATTGTAGGGTGTTCAGGGGTATATAGTCGAGGTACGTGGATATGCAAACCTCCACCTTTCGGATCTTTGCATAGGCTGAGCAGCCAGGGATAGTCTCAGGTCTTGTGCAGGGGTCTCCCTTTTGGTTCCTTAGCTTTGGATCCACTCAGTCATATATGCATGTTGCTTTGTCTTGTTTCCTGTACACCGTCCGTGACATGTACGTGCGTTTATCCTACCAGCCCTACAACATAATGAAGGTGACATTCCAGGATCTGCTTAGAGGGTGCTGTGTCCTCTGTTATTAAAGAGCTTGTTCCATCTGGAAATTTATGGCACATTCCCAGGTTACAGTGTCTAGGTTCCTACCTCTGACACCTGCTGCTGTCTCAAGACCGACAGCCTGTCACACACGGCCAGGAAAGGGGGAAGTGGCCGACGTTGTGCTGCTCTCTCCTTTCACTTTAGTGGGGCTTATGAAAATAGCCAAGTAGGCGAGCTCCGCTCTTTTCGGATGTGACATTTTATATATGGATATGCCGTTAATGGGCAGATATTTTACCCCGCAGGGCAGGTTTTGTCTATCAATCTGAAACAGTTGGTTTCCAACCACATATTTACTATGCTTTTCTGTGCTTTTATAGGAACTCGACTTTATGGATTAAACACACAGCAGTCATAGCATCACCAAAATTTATGATGCAGCGACTAAGCATATTCAATCACCAACCACACGGAGACGGTTAGAACAGTCTTCCTATCTGCGTGGCATGTCGGTGGACGCCAGGCTGATAGTTAAGGCAAGAGGCTTTCAGGATACAAGCCCCAGACCAGCGTCCCAGATGGAGAAACCAAGAGTCAACAGACAACAGTCTTCGTCTCCGTGTGCACATCCAACATGGAGGTCAGATGGGCACATTTCAATATATTTCCATCCTTCACAATAGGTAAGTGAGATATACAGGTAAGAAGACCCCAACCAGGCTCTGATCCAGGGTCTTCTGACCGATGGCCTTTTCTCAGGGTCAAGAAGGATTTTTTCCCCTGTGACACAAACTGGCCAAATGTGTCTAGGTTTTTGTCTTCTTCTGGATCACAATTTTTCTCTGCAGGGATTCTGTTTTAATAAATAGTTTTGAAATGGATAACCGTGTCTTATGTTTATTTCTCTATGTGATAAGGAGCTCAAATAAAAGTGTCCTGCTGTTTTCCCCTATGATCACTTACACTGAAGTAAGCTATGACTTTCATTTTAAAACAAAACTGGTTAAGTGTCATCTAAGAATTTTCAGGACAGTTGGAGGACTTTGAATTCGGGTTGAGCTTATTCATCCAGTATGGAATTTTCTGACCAGTTAGGTAGAATCGGACCTGCGATAGACGGCCTATCTTGTAGCGTGTATTATATATCTTATTGCGTGAGTTGTATCCCATATTGTTCTGATCCTTCTGTATTTGACAAAGGATAACTTTCGGCTCAGCTGAATCTGGGAGGCTGTGTGGTGATAGGAACATCTATTATTTCAATTATGCTAATACCAGATGTTGGGTCAACTGGGCCGTTATGGTATTGTTTAATAAGATAAGCACCAATCTTCACACAAGGATATCCCTCAATTCCAAGGAAATGTATGGAGGTCTAAAGATAAAGTCTCTACTCACAGCATGAGGTGGACAGGCTGTAGGACTACATAGGAATATGAGTAAATACACATATTAGGGCTCATGTACACGTTCGTAAGTGTTTTATTGTCTGTAAAGGGCGGATCCGCAAAAGCCGGATCCCAGCCGAGTGCATGCAACCATTTATTTTCCATCTGTCTTGCTCTGCATCCCAGGACGCACTCAAAAGCTCTGCTTGCAGTGTTTTTGTGTGCGTCATTGGAACACAATGAAATGGAACGAGATGCATTTTGGTGCACTTTGTTCCCTTCAGTTCAGTTTTGTCCCCATTGACTATGAATGAGGACAAAACTCAAGCGTTTTCCCCACTTTTGAGATCCTATGACGGATCTCAATAGCTGAAAGTGAAAGCGCAGATGTGAAAGTATCCTAACTGTAATGACCGGCAACACGCACAGGGAGGAAAACAGGGAAAGCCCTGCCCAAGGGAGAGGGAAAGGTGGTGACCCCTAACTCACCTTGCAGCTGGCACCTGCCTGCCCTGACGTCCCTAGATGGGTTCCTCACCCGTGCGGCGATCACGTGCCTAAACCCTGGCTCTCCCTGAAATGAGCCCTAGATAATGAACGGGCCGGTGGGATCGCTAGTCCTCACCACTGCACTAAGAGGGAAACACCAGGGAGAGGACAGACAAACACAAACACCCAGGTGGACGGCAACAATTGTCCACAAAGGTCCAACAGGGATCCGGAGGGTAGCGTTCTAAGGCAACACTCGGAGAACGCAGCAACACAGCTCCAGTGGGTCAGAATAGATGTCCAGGCAGGAAGCTCTATATCTGGCAACCAGAGAAGTGTGAGAGGGGAATATAAGGAGGATTGGGAGTGCTGGACAAGGAACAGCTGAGAGAAGGAGCTACGGATCCCTGAGTGAGCCAAAAGGGTTTGTAAAGCAAACCCAGAAAGCTACAATAAGGAAACTTCCCTATCTGACATAGAGCGCGCAGCCAACCGCTGCGACCTCCTGACCCCGGGTACAACGGAGTCAGGCGTGGGTCTTGACACCCTCGTGACAGTACCCCCTCTCTACGAAGGGCCTCCGGACACTCAGGACCAGGTCTCTCAGGATGAGAGGCATGAAAAATCTGAACTAGCCTGTCGGCGTTTACCTCAGACGCAGGAACCCACATTCTTTCCTCGGGACCGTAACCTCTCCAGTGCACCAGATATTGGAGAGAGCGGCGGACCCGACGAGAATCAATAATTTTGGATATCTGAAATTCCAAACTACCATCCACGACAACAGGAGGGGGTGGCAGCGGTGACGGTTCTAGAGGTGGAACATATTTTTTCAGTAACGACTTATGAAAGACATTATGGATTTTAAAAGTCTGAGGTAACTCCAGGCGAAAAGCCACGGGGTTGATGATGGCTACAATCTTGTAAGGACCAATAAACCTAGGACCCAGTTTCCAAGAGGGAACCTTCAACTTGATATTCCTAGTAGACAACCACACATAGTCATTCACTCCTAGGTCCGGACCTGGCGACCGTCTCTTATCAGCCATGCATTTGTATTTACCTCCCATATTTTTCAAGTTAGCTGCCATACTGATGAAAGAGATGACGAAAACCGTTCCTCTTCGGGAACCCCAGAAGACCCCCCCTCTTTGAAAGTACAGAATTGGGGATGAAAACCATATGCACCAAGAAATGGTGACTTGCCAGTGGATTCCTGACGACGATTATTTATGGCAAACTCAGCTAACGGTAAATATGACGACCACAATTCTTGGTTTTCAGACACAAAACATCTTAGATATGTCTCCAGGTTTTGGTTGGTACGCTCAGTCTGTCCATTCGACTGAGGATGGAAAGCTGAGGAAAAGGACAAGTGAACCCCCAAACGGGAACAAAAAGCTTTCCAAAATTTAGAAATAAACTGGGTTCCCCGATCCGAAACAACATCGGAGGGGACCCCGTGGAGCTTCACGATCTCACTGACGAATACCTGAGCAAGAGTTTTAGCATTAGGTAGTGCGGGTAACGCAATAAAGTGTGCCATTTTGCTAAACCTGTCCACTACTACCAAAATCACTGTTTTACCCGCAGACAAAGGTAAGTCAGTGATAAAATCCATAGACAGATGTGTCCATGGTCTATTGGGAATGACGAGTGGTAATAGAGACCCTGCAGGACGTGTATGTGAAACTTTTGCGCGCGCACAGGTAGAACAAGAAGACACAAAATCCAATACATCCTGACGCAACCTTGGCCACCAAAAACGACGAGACAATAGCTCTAAGGTTGCTTTACTACCCGGGTGCCCAGCAAGTGCCGAATTATGATGTTCCTTTAATAATTCGAGACGTAGGTTCAACGGTACAAACAATTTCTCTGAGGGGCAAGAGACCGGGGCGTCCCCCTGGGCCTCTAACACCTTCCCCTCCAAAGCAGAGTGTACCGCAGAGACAACCACTCCTCTTTGTAGAATGGGTACCGGATCACTCACATTACCCCCTCCAGGGAAACAACGAGATAGTGCATCAGCCTTGGTATTCTTTACCCCAGGACGATAGGTAATCACAAAGTTAAACCTGGTAAAAAATAGCGACCACCTAGCCTGTCTAGGGGTGAGACGCTTAGCTGATTCGAGGTACAGCAGATTTTTGTGGTCCGTAAACACAGTGACGGGGTGGACTGCCCCCTCTAAAAAGTGATGCCACTCCTCAAACGCAAGTTTAATAGCTAACAGTTCCCTATTGCCAATATCGTAGTTCTGTTCTGCTGCAGATAGTTTTTTAGAAAAGAAAGCACAAGGACGCCATTTGCCAGGAGACGGACCCTGAGACAGTACAGCCCCCACTCCCACCTCTGATGCATCGACTTCAACAATAAAAGGCTGAGAGACATCAGGTTGGACTAGTACAGGTACTGAGGTAAACCTCTTTTTTAGAGAGGAAAAAGCAACTTTAGCGGCGTCAGACCATTTAGAAAAATCAGTCCCCTTCCTAGTCATGTCAGTAAGGGGTTTTACGATCACTGAATAATTTTTTATGAATTTCCTATAGAAATTCGCGAAGCCCAAGAACCGTTGTAGCGCTTTGAGGTTCTCAGGAAGATCCCAATCCAAAATTGCCTGGACCTTCCTAGGATCCATACGGAAACCTGACGCAGATAAATAATAACCTAGGAATTGTATCTCCTGAACGGCAAAAACACATTTTTCAATTTTAGCATATAATTTATTCGTCCGTAGGACCTGTAGTACTTGTCTGACATGCTCCTCATGTGTTCTCAGATCAGACGAATAAATTAAGATATCATCTAGGTATATTACCACAAACCTGCCGATTAGATGACTAAAAATGTCATTAACGAAATGTTGAAAGACGGCAGGAGCATTGGTCAGTCCGAAAGGCATAACTAGATTTTCATAATGCCCCTCAGGGGTGTTAAAAGCTGTTTTCCACTCATCCCCCTCTTTAATACGAATCAGATTGTAGGCCCCCCTAAGATCGAGTTTGGAGAACCACCTAGCACCCGCAATCTGGTTAAACAGGTCAGGAATGAGAGGAAGAGGGTATGGGTCTCGGACGGTTATCCGGTTTAGCTCACGGAAATCTAGGCAAGGACGCAGGCCCCAATCTTTCTTTTTAACAAAGAAAAACCCTGCAGCCACGGGTGAAGAAGAGGGTCTGATGTGTCCCTTAGCCAAACTCTCGGAGATATAATCCTTCATGGCTTGTCTCTCTGGACCTGAAAGATTATATAACCTGGTCTTGGGTAATTTTGCGCCGGGAATAAGGTTAACCGGGCAATCATAAGGACGATGAGGTGGTAACTTCTGACAACCCTTTTCAGAAAAAACGTCCTCAAAGTCCGAAACAAATGTAGGTAGGGTAGCTATGGAGGCGACTAAGCAATTGCTATTTAAGCAATTTTCTCTGCACGGCTCACTCCACTCCAATATCTCCCTGGCCTGCCAATCCACCACTGGATTGTGCGCTACCAACCAGGGAAGACCCAGCACTACCGGAGCGGGAAGACCCTCCAGAACAAAACATGAGAGCATCTCGTTATGGTGGTCCCCTACCCGAAGGTGTTATCACGATCGGCGTAACTGTCACATACGTGACACGGAGGGAGGAAAAGAGGGAGGCCCTGCCCTAGTGAGAGGGAAGGTGGTGACCCCTGACTCACCTTGCGGCTGGCGCCTGGCTGCCCTGTCGTCCCTAGACGGGTTCCTCACCCGTACGCCGATCACGTGCCTAAAACCCTGGCTTTCCCTAGGATGAGCCCTAGATAGTGAACAGGGCGGTGGGAACACTAGTCCACACCACTAGCTCTAAAGGAAAACACCAAGGGGAGGACAGACAATACAAACTAAACATATAATCCCAGGTGGGCAACAACAGGAGACAACAAAAGCCCAACAGGGATCCGGAGGGTAGCACTCTGGAACAACAACCAGATTCTCAGCTCCAGTGGGTCAGCATAGATGTCCAGGCAGGAAGCTCTATAACTGGCAACAAGAGAAGTGTGAGAGGAGAATATAAGGAGTTTGGGAGTGGCAGACAAGAAACAGCTGAGGAGGAGAAGCTACGGATCCCTGAGTGAGACAAAAAGGATAGCAAGGCAAACACAGAAAACAAACACTAAGAAACACCGTGATCTTTAGACATAGAGCGCGCAGCCACCCGCTGCGACTTCCTGACCCCGGGTATAACGGAGTCAGACGTGGCTCTTGACACCCTCGTGACAGTACCCCCCCTTTCACGAGGGGCCTCCGGACACTCAGGACCAGATCTCTCCGGATGAGAGACATGGAAAGCCTGAATCAACCTGTTGGCGTTTACCTCTGACGCTGGAACCCACATTCTTTCCTCGGGACCGTAACCCCTCCAATGCACCAGATACTGAAGAGAGCGGCGGACCCGACGAGAATCAACAATTCTGGATATTTGAAACTCCAGATTACCATCCACAACAACAGGAGGAGGTGGCAGCGGTGATGGTTCTAGAGGTGGAACATACTTCTTGAGCAACGACTTATGGAAGACGTTATGGATCTTAAAAGTCTGAGGTAGCTCCAGGCGAAAAGCCACAGGGTTAATGACGGCTACAATTTTATAAGGACCAATGAACCTAGGACCCAGTTTCCAAGAGGGAACCTTCAACTTAATATTCCTAGTAGACAACCACACATAGTCATTCACTCCTAGGTCCGGACCTGGCGACCGTTTCTTATCGGCCATGCATTTGTATTTACCACTCATATTTTTCAAGTTAGCTTGCACCTTCTGCCATACCGATGAAAGCGATGAAGAAAACCGTTCCTCTTCGGGAACCCCAGAAGACCCCCCCTCTTTGAAAGTACAAAATTGGGGATGAAAACCGTATGCACCAAGAAATGGTGACTTGCCAGTGGATTCCTGACGGCGATTATTTATGGCAAACTCGGCTAACGGTAAATATGATGACCACACCTCTTGGTTTTCAGACGCAAAACACCTTAAATATGTTTCTAGGTTTTGGTTGGTACGCTCAGTCTGTCCATTCGACTGAGGATGGAAAGCTGAGGAAAAGGATAAGTGTACCCCTAAACGGGTACAAAAAGCTTTCCAAAACTTAGAAATAAACTGGGTTCCCCGATCCAAAACCACATCGGAAGGGACCCCGTGAAGCTTCACGATTTCACTGATAAACACCTGAGCAAGAGTCTTAGCATTAGGAAGTGCGGGTAGCGCAATAAAGTGTACCATTTTGCTAAACCTGTCTACTACTACCAAGATAACTGTTTTACCCGCAGACAAAGGTAAGTCAGTGATGAAATCCATTGATAGATGTGTCCATGGTCTATTGGGGATGAAAAGTGGCAATAAAGACCCTGCTGGACGTGTATGAGAGACTTTCGCACGTGCACAAGTAGAACAAGTAGACACGAAATCTATTACATCCTGACGCAACCTTGGCCACCAAAAACGACGAGACAATAGCTCCAAGGTTGCTTTACTACCCGGGTGCCCAGCAAGTGCCGAATTATGATGTTCCTTCAATAACTCAAGACGCAGGTTTAACGGTACAAACAATTTCTCTGAGGGGCAAGAGGCCGGGGCGTCCCCCTGGGCCTCTAACACCTTTCCCTCTAGAACAGAGTGTACAGCAGAGACAACCACTCCTCTTTGTAAAATAGGTACTGGATCACTAACATTACCCCCTCCAGGGAAACTACGAGACAATGCGTCTGCCTTGGTATTTTTTGCCCCAGGACGATAGGTGATTACAAAGTTAAATCTGGTAAAGAATAGCGACCACCTAGCTTGTCTAGGGGTGAGACGCTTAGCCGATTCTAGGTACAGAAGGTTTTTGTGATCCGTAATTACCGTGACGGGGTGGATTGCTCCCTCTAAGAAGTGACGCCACTCTTCAAACGCCAGTTTAATCGCCAACAGTTCCCTATTTCCAATATCATAGTTCTTTTCTGCTGCAGATAATTTTTTGGAAAAGAAAGCGCAAGGACGCCATTTGCCAGGAGACGGACCCTGAGACAATACAGCCCCCACTCCCACCTCCGACGCATCAACTTCAACAATAAAAGGCTGGGAGACATCAGGTTGAATTAGGACAGGTGCCGAGGTAAATCTCTCTTTTAGAGAGGAAAATGCAATTTTAGCGGCGTCAGACCATTTAGAAAAATCAGTCCCCTTCCTAGTCATGTCAGTAAGGGGTTTAACGATCACTGAATAATTTTTAATAAACTTTCTGTAGAAATTTGCGAAACCCAAAAACCGTTGTAGAGCTTTAAGGTTCTCAGGAAGATCCCAATCTAAAATTGCCTGGACCTTCCCAGGATCCATACGGAAACCTGAAGCAGATAATAGATATCCCAGGAATTGTATTTCCTGAACGGCGAAGACACATTTTTCAATTTTCGCATATAATTTATTCGTCCGTAGGACCTGCAGTACTTGCCTGACATGTACTTCATGTGTTTTCAGATCAGCCGAATAAATTAAGATATTATCTAGGTATATGACTACAAACCTGCCGATGAGATGACTAAAAATATCATTAACGAAATGTTGGAAGACAGCAGGGGCATTGGTCAGACCAAAAGGCATGACTAAATTTTCGTAATGCCCCTCAGGGGTGTTAAAAGCTGTCTTCCACTCATCCCCTTCCTTGATACGAATCAGATTGTAGGCCCCCCTAAGATCAAGTTTGGAGAACCACCTAGCACCCGCAATCTGATTAAAAAGGTCAGGAATGAGAGGAAGAGGGTATGGGTCTCGGACGGTTATCCGGTTTAGCTCACGGAAATCTAGGCAAGGACGCAGGCCCCCATCTTTCTTTTTAACAAAGAAAAACCCTGCAGCCACGGGTGAAGAAGAGGGTCTGATGTGTCCCTTGGCCAGGTTCTCGGAGATATAATCTTTCATGGCTTGTCTCTCGGGACCCGAAAGATTATACAACCTGGACTTGGGTAATTTTGCACCGGGAATCAGGTTAACCGGGCAATCATAAGGACGATGAGGTGGTAGCTTCTGACAACCCTTTTCAGAAAAAACGTCCTCAAAGTCCGAAATAAATGTAGGTAGGGAAGCTATGGAGGCGATTAAGCAATTGTTATTTAAGCAATTCTCTCTGCAATGCTCACTCCACTCCAATATCTCCCTGGCCTGCCAATCCACCACTGGATTGTGCGCTACCAACCAGGGAAGACCCAATACCACAGGAGAGGGAAGGCCCTCCAGAACGTAACATGAAAGACGCTCCTTATGGTGGTCCCCTACCCGAAGATGTAAGTTATGGACAACGTGAGTGAGGTTTCTCTGAGACAGAGGAGCAGAGTCAATAGCGAATATGGGAATGGGTCTCTGCAGCGTACAGAGAGACAAACCCATAGTGCGGGCAAAATGGGCATCTATCAAATTTACCCCTGCACCACTGTCTAGAAAAAAAGAAATAGACTCCGTCTTAACACCAAAAACAATAACCGCTGGCAACACAAATTGAGATGTTCGTATGGAGGAAACGTATACCCCCCGGCTGACATCCTCCGCACAGCCTGGGGTTAGTAGTTTTCCGACGGTCTTTTGTTTTTGGGAAAGGAGGGACAGACATTAATGAAATGACCCTTCCCCCCACAGAAAAAACAAGCCCCCCACCTACGGCGAACCTCAGGAGGACGGACCTGATGAGAAGTTCCTCCTAGCTGCATAGGCTCATCCAAGTCAGTACAGACTAACTGCTGCTTGGGAGAGGTTACCGATTGCTCAGGAATTTTCGATCTCTCCCTAAGACGTCTATCTATCCTGATAGAGAGGGACATAACAGCATCAAGGGAAAGGGGGGTCTCATACAGCGCCAGCGCATCCTTAACCCTTTCAGATAACCCAGAGCAGAACTGACTCCTGAGAGCCGGGTCGTTCCACTGAGTATCCGTAGCCCACCTGCGGAACTCTGAGCAATATTCCTCTGCTGGCCGATCTCCCTGTAGGAGTCTCCGTAACTTCGACTCAGCCAGGGCGACACGGTCAGGGTCATCATATATGAGACCCAAAGCCCCAAAAAATCCCTCCACTGACCGGAGAGCCTGGGAACCAGGGGGTAACGAGAACGCCCAGGATTGCGGGTCCCCCTGAAGCAGGGAAATAACAATCCCCACCCGCTGTTCTTCATCACCTGAGGAGTAAGGGCGCAGCTTAAAATATAATTTGCAGGCCTCACGGAACAACACAAATTTGTCCCTTCCCCCAGAGAATCTGTCAGGAAGAACAACCTTGGGTTCTGTAACAACCTGGTTACCCATAGCAACCGCTGGGCTTACGGTCTGCTGCATTTGCTGCTGCTGTTGGAGGACAGACGCCTTCAATCCTGCCACCTCCAAAGACAGGCCTTGAAGCTGTTTTGCCAAAGCAGCAATAGGATCCATATTGGATTCTAAGTAGAGAAAAAAAAAAAATTATATATTTTTTTTTTTCTCAAAAAAATAAAATAAGGGCCAGTTATAATATCACGATCGGCGTAACTGTCACATACGTGACACGGAGGGAGGAAAAGAGGGAGGCCCTGCCCTAGTGGGAGGGAAGGTGGTGACCCCTGACTCACCTTGCGGCTGGCGCCTGGCTGCCCTGTCGTCCCTAGACGGGTTCCTCACCCGTACGCCGATCACGTGCCTAAAACCCTGGCTTTCCCTAGGATGAGCCCTAGATAGTGAACAGGGCGGTGGGAACACTAGTCCGCACCACTAGCTCTAAAGGAAAACACCAAGGGGAGGACAGACAATACAAACTAAACATATAATCCCAGGTGGGCAACAACAGGAGACAACAAAAGCCCAACAGGGATCCGGAGGGTAGCACTCTGGAACAACAACCAGATTCTCAGCTCCAGTGGGTCAGCATAGATGTCCAGGCAGGAAGCTCTATAACTGGCAACAAAAGTGTGAGAGGAGAATATAAGGAGTTTGGGAGTGGCAGACAAGAAACAGCTGAGGAGGAGAAGCTACGGATCCCTGAGTGAGACAAAAAGGATAGCAAGGCAAACACAGAAAACAAACACTAAGAAACACCGTGATCTTTAGACATAGAGCGCGCAGCCACCCGCTGCGACTTCCTGACCCCGGGTATAACGGAGTCAGACGTGGCTCTTGACACCCTCGTGACAGGTGTAAATTATGAACGATGTGGGTGAGGTTTCTCTGAGACAGAGGAGCAGAATCTATAGCAAATATGGGAATAGGTCTCTGTAGTGTACAGAGAGACAAACCCATAGTGCGGGCAAAATGGGCATCTATCAAATTTACCCCTGCTCCACTGTCTAGAAAGAAAGAAATAGTCTCTGTCTTATCACCAAAAACAATAACCGCTGGCAACACAAATTGCGATGTACGTATGGAGGAAACGTATACCCCCCGGCTGACATCCTCCACACAGCCTGGGGTTAGTAGTTTTCCGACGTTTTTTTGTTTCTGAGGAAAGAAGGACAGACATTAATGAAATGACCCCTCTCCCCACAAAAAAAACAACCCCCACGCCTACGGCGAACCTCAGGAGGACGGACCTGACGAGTAGTTCCTCCTAGCTGCATAGGCTCGTCTAAGTCCGTACAGACTAACTGCTGCTTGGGAGGGGTTACCAATGGCTCCGGTTTTTTCAACCTGTCCCTAAGGCCTCTATCTATACGGATAGAAAGGGACATAACTGCATCAAGGGAAAAGGGGGTCTCATACAATGCAAGCGCATCCTTAACCCTTTCGGATAACCCAGAGCAGAACTGACTCCTGAGAGCCGGGTCGTTCCATTGGGTATCCGTAGCCCACCTACGGAAGTCAGAGCAATACTCTTCTACCGGCCTCTCTCCTTGTAGGAGTCTCCGTAATTTTGATTCAGCCAGTGCGACTCGGTCAGGGTCGTCATATATGAGACCCAAGGCCCCGAAAAACTCATCCACTGACTGAAGAGCCTGGGAATCAGTAGGTAAAGAGAACGCCCAGGACTGCGGGTCCCCCTGCAGCAGGGAAATAACAACACCCACCCGCTGTTCTTCATTACCAGAGGAGTAAGGACGCAGTTTAAAGTATAGTTTACAGGCCTCACGAAAAGTCAAAAACTTGTCCCTTCCCCCAGAAAATCTGTCAGGGAGAGGGACCTTGGGTTCCGCAACAACCTGGTTACCAGTAGCAACCGCTGGGCTTGCGGTCTGTTGTAATTGCTGCTGTTGCTGGAGGACCGACGCCTTCAATCCTGCCACCTCCAAAGACAGGCCATGAAATTGTTCGGACAGAGTAGCAATTGGATCCATACTGGATTCTAAGTAGGTAAAAAAAAAGAAAAATTTTTTAAATTTTTTTTTTTTTTTTACCTACACAAAAATAAGGGCCAGATATAATGTAATGACCGGCAACACGCACAGGGAGGAAAACAGGGAAAGCCCTGCCCAAGGGAGAGGGAAAGGTGGTGACCCCTAACTCACCTGGCAGCTGGCACCTGCCTGCCCTGACGTCCCTAGACGGGTTCCTCACCCGTGCGGCGATCACGTGCCTAAACCCTGGCTCTCCCTGAAATGGGATCGCTAGTCCTCACCACTGCACTAAGAGGGAAACACCAGGGAGAGGACAGACAAACGCAGACAAACACAAACACCCAGGTGGACTGCAACAATTGTCCACAAAGGTCCAACAGGGATCCGGAGGGTAGCGTTCTAAGGCAACACTCAGAGAACGCAGCAACACAGCTCCAGTGGGTCAGAATAGATGTCCAGGCAGGAAGCTCTATATCTGGCAACCAGAGAAGTGTGAGAGGGGAATATAAGGAGGATTGGGAGTGCTGGACAAGGAACAGCTGAGAGAAGGAGCTACGGATCCCTGAGTGAGCCAAAAGGGTTTGTAAAGCAAACCCAGAAAGCTACAATAAGGAAACTTCCCTATCTGACATAGAGCGCGCAGCCAACCGCTGCGACCTCCTGACCCCGGGTACAACGGAGTCAGGCGTGGGTCTTGACACCCTCGTGACACTAACTCTGCAAAGACACTCAGAAATGTCCTTGTGGAGTTAAATGCAACACCCCCCCAGATGTATATAAATGGGCAGTCAACAACTGGTTAACGTTGCCCACTTTAATGAAGACAATTAACGCGATCATCTAGTTCAAAATGAATTGCCTCTCCACTTATTTTAAGGGTCCCCGCAGGGGATTACAATAAAGTAATATGACAATATAGTCACATACAGCATGCAAAGAGCATGTAGTATTGAACATGGTAAACAACTAATTAGAATGCGAGCAGTCATGTTCCAGAGATATGTGTCCTTGTCTTCTGTCTTCTTGGAATGTGGGGGTGTTGATGGTAGGCTCGATGGGTCCTCAAGATATAAGGTCTACTTGTTAAAAAAGTTTTCATGCGTATATAAGTATAATTTTCTCAAGCACAACAGAATATATTATTAATATGAATGAAATTAGATTACAGGCAGGCAATAATTTATTTCTTTAATGTTTTTCACCATTTTGATCATTACATTATCACACATATGTATTTCTCATTGATTTATTAGCTAACTATCTATCCTACCTGTCTAGAAAAGGCCCCTTAGACTGCCTGTACTTCATGAAGTATACAGATAAGCTGCATAGATCATGGGATGTTAAACATCCATTCCTGGCCGCCTCATAGTAGCCATTTCATCTGAACATTCACACATCTTTATGGAGTTGTTGACAACACACACACATATAATTATCTAACTAAAAAGATGACGACAGCCAGCCAGAGGTGCATCCCAACACAAGGACCACCCTGGAGTAATCCCCGGTGAAATCACGCTTTTAGGGCATTGACTCTTCTTGTAAGAGTGGTGCTCAAACTGCTAGGGTGCATCTGTGGGACCCTCTTTCAGAGATGATGTCCTCCACCCAACTCTCAAAAAGCTGAGGGGTCTTCAGGAGAGGTAGGCAGTCGAGCTGGGCTACAGACGGTCAACTCTGTAGCTGTGATGTCATCCTTTCTAAAAAAATGGACATATCCACGCCCACAACTAGGAATATAACATATTAATCTTTTACAGGCAATAATTGAATGTTATATCAATAGAGGAGAAGCAGGGAAGTGGAAAGAAACCAGACATGAACCAAAACTCTGATAATGATTGATACAAGAAATCAGAGTTAATTCTTTCCTGCCACATTTTCTCCTCTTTTGATCATTACATTATCACTCATATATGCATTTCTCATTTGTTAGCTATCTTTCCTACCTGTCCATAAATGGCCACTTAGATTTCCCGTACTGCATGAAGTATCCAGATAAGCTGCATAGATCATGGGATGTTAGACATCCATTCCTGGTTGTCTGATAGTAGCCATTTAATCTAAACATTCACAAATCTTTATGGGGTTATTGACAGCACACACCTACATCATTATCTTATAGAATGATGATAGTCAGCCAGAGGTGCATCTCAACACAAGTACCACCCGGGAGTAATTCCCCAGTGAAATCATTCCGGGCATGGACTCTTGTAGGAGTGGTGCTCAAACTGCTAGGATGCATCTGTGGGACCCTCTTTCAGAGATGATGTCCTCCAATTGACTGAGGGGTCTTCAGGAGAGGTGGGCAGTCGAGCTAGGCTATCAGACGGTCAACTCTGTAGCTGTGATTTCATCCTTCCTTCAAAATGGACATGTGCACACCTGCAAGGAAGAATACAACATATAAATAATTTCCAGGCAATTGTGGAGGCAATAGAGGAGAAATATAAAATGTGATGTAAACTAGAAATAAACCAAAACCCTGATAAGATTGATGCAAGAAATTATTTCAACTTCTAGAACAATGGTCTCCAATCTCTGGCTCAGCAAGTGCTGCTGTAGAAATACAACTCCCATCATCCCATAATAGCCAGCAACTGTCAGAACATGTTTGGAGTTGTTTTCCACTCGCCAAACATCTCAGAGGAAATTTATCAAGAGCAGGGGGGATGCATTTAATGTATCATGAAGTTCATGCCTGGTTAAAAATTAAATGCATCCTCTGACAATCTATGCGCCCTGAATTAATTCTTGGCCAGCTCACAGCTGCCATAGATTTCGGTCATCATTTGCAGCAGAAAACTGGCATACATTAAGTAAATCTTCTGGGGCTGATGTCCAAGCCCACCCCTTTCAAAAAATGGAGAGGCTGGCAGTAAAACTTCATTTACAAACATTTTAAACAGAATTTGCAACTTTTGTTTATCAGTTTTCTGGTGTACAGAAATGATTAATCTCTCCTTGTGCTGTGGACTACCAAAAGCAGTGGACATAATAATTAGGCTACTTTCACACTCGCATTTGGTGCGATTCTGTCATGGATCTGCACAATGGATCCGTTCAGATAGTGCAACCGTCTGCATCCGTTCTGAACGGATCAGTTTGTATTATCTTTAACATAGCCAAGGCAGATCTGTCTTGAACACCATTGAAAGTCAGTGGAGGACGGATCCGTTTTCTATTGTGCCAGATTGTGTCATAGAAAACGGATCCGTCCCCATTGACTTACATTGTGGCTCAGTTTCGTCAGACACCAAAGCGGAATGGAGACGGAACGAAGGCAAACTGAGGCATACTGATGCATTCTGAGCAGATCCTTTTCCATTCAGAATGCATTAGGGCAAAACTGATCAGTTTTGGACCGCTTGTGAGAGCCATGAACGGATCTCGCAAAGGGAAAGCCAAAACGCCAGTTTGAAAGTAGCCTTAATCACCGCCTCTCCTTACCTTGGTGTTATCATGGTTGCTGTTGTTTGTGTGACCAGTGACAGTGACCAGTGAAATAGGGGGAACATTGGCCAGTAAAATAGAGCAGCATCCAGGAAGAGAGGGGAGATAGTAAGCAGTAAGATAGGACAGAGACCAGTAAGATAGGATGAATAATAACCAGTATGATAGGGTAATGACCAGTAAGACAGGACAGTGGAAATGTCAGACTATTAAGACCACTGATACATACGATAATGGGCGATACAGTAATTAATAATGGGTAAGTTGTGAGAGTCACCCACAATAAATATCATCCATAACCCCAATTGTAGTATCAAAAAACTGATTTTACTGATTCATGACCATACCCAAAAACAGGACATTGAGATAACCCATAATTCCCAACATATCTTCTTTGGTGTTCTATATCATCAATCTCAATTGGGCGGATAGAGACCAGTAAGGTAGGGTAATAACCAGTAAGTTAGGACAGTGACCAGTAATATATGGAAGTGAATTGTAAGCTAAGGTAGTGATCTGTAAATTAGGGTGGGAAGTGACCAGTACGATTAAGGGGGCAGTGAATAGATGAACCAAAGGCACTGAAATCTTATTGGCTGCTATGAACAGCTCCACTCGTCTTATGCAGTGGTTTAGATGAACCTCTTCATCCACATAAATCATCCCATACAGTTCCCTGGTCCAGTAATTATCCCCCTCCTGCGATGTCTGACTGAGAACTTACCATGATCTAAAGAGGGGTCGCAGACGTCACTACAGACACACGGCTGCATCTCTCTTGCAGACAGAGGGGGTGATACAGCAAAGCTGGGAGACATCTTCCTCCTCCTGCAGCCGGCAACCAGGCACGACAGTTTGTAACAGCAGTTATCATTCATGTTTCTGAGGGGCAGTGCTGATTGGTTGTTCAGATTCTAATCCACCAATCAGCAGCTCTCTGTTCTCTACAGCCTGGGACTGGAGGAGCACACAACAGCCCGAGCCCTGAGTGCAGCACAACTGATGTGTGTGACTGCCAGGTGGACTGCATTTTCTTGATTCAAGGACCAATTATTACCCCCATAGCAAAGTGTTGGTAGGGTTGATGCAAATTACATTTACCATTAGTGTCCATACTTTTGCTCTTTTTCCCCTGAAATACCTCAACTTTTTTGTTTATAGCAAGGTACATATGGTTAAAGGAAAACATTTTTTTTGACTATGCCGTAAATAAGCATTATTATTAATCCCACTAGATGGATTTTATCCCGTTCCTGTTATTTTTCACCTACCTGACAGAGCCTGGGTTTAAAAATCTGTAACTTTGGGATGCTTTAATTATCCAAGCCATTAATTGACTCCTTTTCTAAATATTTATTTCTCTGCTTTTGTATTTAACTTTTTTTGCGATATGTTTAATTTAATTCTGTATTTGGGATAAAAAGCAAAATGAAAAGAAAAAAGAAGAATATTCAGGAGGCTCCTGAAAAATGGAGAGATCTATTGCATGAGTTGGCAAATCTACTGGGCGTCACGGAAGCATTCTGGCACTTCCCGTACTACAGTCCTCCATGAACCTGTGTGTGGGATCAGATGCAGCTCTGGCACCCAAATGTACACCGAGGGGGCAGTGCCATGTCATGAAAAGGATGTGTGGCCTATTAGAATTGTGCATGGTCTGCAGAAAGGGGCAGTGCATTGTGCCTGTGTATACTATGAAAGGGACATGGCAGACTCCAAGAAATCAAGCACTGATGGCCTAACCTAAGGAAAGGGCATCAGAATTAAAGTTGCCATGAAAACTTGCTCTGCTATATGGCTGCCCAACTGCGGTGCACAGTATATTACACACCAATCAGCCATAGCATTGGAAGGACATACCGTAGGTGAACTGAATAACATTATATTGTGTCAATATCAATTGTGGATTATACATATAAGGTGACAAGTGAACATTCAGTTCCTGAAGTTGATGTACTGGAAGCAGGAAAAAGGAGTCAGAGCACTCTGTGCATTACAGCTTGCTGCATATGTAATTGAGACCCCAGACCTGACCTCTGAATTAATTCAGACCCAAACCAAGCCAAAAAATGTATTCTAACCTCTGACCAGAACCCTAAATTATTTCAGACCTCGTAGCAAAACGCTGTCACTCCTTCACTCCTTGTTCACTGAAAATGTGGCCGCTGGAGTCATCAGCTGATGTTCTCTCAACATCTCCAGAAAACAGCTGATTTTGCTGGGGGACGCCTCGACCATCCACATCCAGCCAGGTATTTCATGTCAGATGAAAGGCTGTCCCTGTAATAGAAGGGTGACCTAAGTCTGAGTCAGGGATGCTCATACAAAGCAGCTCTCAGTTTTAGCTCTTAGAGGGGAGTCCCAAGCCCTAATACAATGTCCTGATGCCACATTTCCTTACTACTCCAGAAGAATGGGAATTCCAGGTCCAAATACAACGTTCTGATGCCAACGTTTTTTGCTAGTCAGGAAGAACGAACTGCAGCGTGTAACACCTATCAGTTGTGAGACACTGAGTAAGAGGATGGAATGCTGGCAGGGAGTGGGCCCCTGTGTTAGGTGCCAAGGTTGGGCCCATCAAGCCTGGGAATTTAGGTACGGGGCTATGCAGTGAACTGAATCTTTGTGAAGGAAAGCCTAACTATGATTCTGGAGTCTTGGATGAGGGCGACAGGGCTGACACGCATCTCTAGGCATGTTACTACACAAATCAGCATTGAAACTATTGGTAGAACGATGGTTTTGCTGTCCTGTGGCCAAATGTGCTTGAAGTTTATAGTCAGGGAACAGCTCCTTCTGCTTACAGAGAAATTGCATTTACTTTAGTTTTTAATCTTCTCTAAGTAAATGACAATAATTATTGACTAATTCAAGACCATCCCCCGCCTAACAGACACATCTAATTATTTAGTAAATGTATCTTTAAATGCCATTACTTTTCTTTTCCTATTTGGTAATTTAGATGATGTCTGCGTTTTTTTTATGTTTTTTGTGATAAGTTAGACATTTTATATCATTTTTATTATGTTATGTGTTTGAGAAAATTAACCCCTTAAGGACCAGGCTCATTTTCATATGTACAGCGCTATGGAATGAATGGCGCTTAAATAATAAATAATAATAATAATAATTTTCACCTTAAGGACCAGGCCATTTTTTGCAAATCTGACCAGTGTCACTTTAAGTGCTGATAACTTTAAAACGCTTTTACTTATACAGGCCATTCTGAGATTGTTTTTTTTTGTCACATATTGTACTTCATGACACTGGTAAAATAAAGTCAAAAAAATTAATTTTTTTGCATAATAAAATACCTAATTTGCCAAAAATTTGGAAAAATTTGCAAATTTCACAGTTTCAGTTTCTCTACTTGTGTAATACATAGTAATACTCCCAAAAATTGTGATGACTTAACATTCCCCATATGTCTACTTCATGTTTGAATTATTTTGGGAATGATATTTTATTTTTTGGGGATGTTACAAGGCTTAGAAGTTTAGAAGCAAATCTTGAAATTTTTCAGAAATTTACAAAAACCCAATTTTTAGGGACCACTACAGCTCTGAAGTCACTTTGCGAGGCTTACATAATAGAAACCGCCCAAAAATGACCCCATTCTATAAACTACACCCCTCAAGGTATTCAAAACTGATTTTACAAACTCCGTTAACCCTTTAGGTGTTGCACAAGAGTTATTGGCAAATGGGGATGAAATTTGAGAATTTCATTTTTTTGCCTAATTTTCCATTTTAACCCATTTTTTCCACTAACAAAGCAAGGGTTAACAGCCAAACAAGACTGTATCTTTATTGCCCTGACTCTGCCGTTTACAGAAACACCCCATATGTGGCCGTAAACTACTGTACGGCCACACAGCGGGGCGTAGAGTGAAAGGTACGCCGTATGGTTTTTGGAAGCCAGATTTTGCTGGACAGTTTTTTTGACACCATGTCCCATTTGAAGCCCCCCTGATGCACCCCTAGAGTAGAAACTCCATAAAAGTGACCCCATCTAAGAAACTACACCCCTCAAGGTATTCAAAACTGATTTTACAAACTTTGTTAACCCTTTAGGTGTTGCACAAGATTTAATGGAAAATAGAGATACAATTTCAAAATTTCACTTTTTTGGCAGATTTTCCATTTTAATATTTTTTTTCCAGTTACAAAGCAAGGGTTAACAGCCAAACAAAACTCATTATTTATGGCCCTGATTCTGTAGTTTACAGAAACACCTCATATGTGGTTGTAGACCGCTGTACGGGCACACGGCAGGGCGCAGAAGGAAAGGAATGCCACATGGTTTTTGGAAGGCAGATTTTGCTGGACTGGTTTTTTGACACCATGTCCCATTTGAAGCCCCCCTGATGCACCCCTAGAGTAGAAACTCCAGAAAAGTGACCCCATTTTAGAAAGTATGGAATAGGGTGGCAGTATTGTTGGTACTAGTTCAGGGTAGATATGATTTTTGGTTGCTCTATATTACACTTTTGGTGCGGCAAGGTAACAAGAAATAGCTTTTTTGGCACGTTTTTTTTGTTATTTACAAAATTCATCTGACAGGTTAGATCACGTGGTAATTTTATAGAGCAGGTTGTCACGGACGCAGCGATACCTAATATGTATACAATTTTTTTTTATTTATGTAAGTTTTATACAATAACTTCATTTTTAAAACCAAAAAATTGTTTAGTGTCTCCATAGTCTGAGAGCCATAGTTTTTTCAGTTTTTGGGCGATTATCTTGAGTAGGGTCAAATTTTTTGCGGGATGAGATGACAGTTTGATTGGCACTATTTTGGGGTGCATATGACTTTTTGATCGCTTGCTATTACACTTTTTGTGACGTAAGATGGCAAAAAATCGCTTTTTTTACACGTTTTTTTTTTTTTTTTTTTACGGTGGTCACCTGAGGGGTTAGGTCATGTGATATTTATATAGAGCCGGTCGATACGGACGCGGCAATACCTAATATGTATACTTTATTTTTATTTATGTAGGTTTTACACAATGATTTTATTTTTGAAACAAAAAAAATGATGTTTTAGTGTTTCCATAGTCTAAGAGCCATAGTTTTTTCAGTTTTTGGGCGATTATCTTGAGTAGGGTCTCATTTTTTGCAGGATGAGATGACGGTTTGATTGGTACTATTTTGGCATACATGCGACTTTTTTGATCACTTTTATTACCTTTTTTGGGAAGTAAGGTGGGCAAACTTTCAATTTTCTCATAGTTTTTATTTTTTTATTTTTATGGCGTTCACTGTGCGGGGAAAGTAACATGACCGTTTTATAGATCAGGTCGTTACGGATGCGGCGATACCTAATATGTGTAGTTTATTTTATTTTTTTAATTTTTATTCAGTGATAAATGTTTTTTTTTTATCTTAACTTTTTTCACTTATTCTTTTTATTTTTTGACCCAGACCCACTTGGTTCTTGAAGATCCAGTGGGTCTGATGTCTGTAAAATTCAGCACAGATCTGTTCAGCACCATGGACAGCAGGACGCCTGAGCAGGCGTCCTGTTGCCATGGGAACCTTCCCCGTCTGCTCAGTTATGGTCAGAACTGCGCAGACAGGGAAGGGTAAGGACGGGGCTCTGGGGGGGCTGTCCGGGGCTCTCTCCCTCTCCCATCGGGGGGCTGCAAAGGCACAGCAGCCCCCCGATCGGAGAGGGAGGGAGCTCCCTCTTACTGTTAACCTTTTCCATACAGCGGTCCGTACGGACCGCTGTATGGAAAGGGTTAAACGGCTGACATCGCATCAACGATGTCAGCCGTTTATACCAGGGTGCCAGCAATGTGCTGGCACCCTGGTATACCCACTGTACACCAACGATTACGCAATAGGAGGCGGGCGGGGGATCGCGATCCCGCCTGCCGCACCGCCCGCCTCCCGCAACGCCCCCACCGCCTGCGACACCCCCCCTGCACCACCCGCCACCATCAAATCATGCAGGGGTGCAGGGGGGGGTGTACTATATTGATTTTAGGCACTCTAAAGTTTCTGATCCCCGCGGTCAGGGACCGCGGGGATCAGAAACTGCAAAAAGCGCAGCAAACCGCAGGTCTGAATTGACCTGCGGTTTGCTGCGATCGCCGACACGGGGGGGTCACATGACCCCCCCTGGCGTTTTAACAGGATGCCGGCTGAATGATTTCAGCCGGCATCCTGTTCAAATTAACCCCTGCGGCGCCGGAATGCCGATTTTAAAGTCAGGACGTACCGGTACGTCCTTGGTCCTTAAGGACTCGGGAAATAGGGCGTACCGGTACGTCCTATGTCCTTAAGGGGTTAAGAAAGAAAAAAATTGTCTGTTTTCATATTTTCTTAAGTGTTTCTGTAAGTATTTCCACGGTCCCAACCACCAGAGAGACTGACACATTTCTTTGTTTGACTCCTGGGTCCTGCCGCCTACTAGGGAAGTGCCACTTTGTCACGCATTGTGCTGCACCTTTTTGTCAGAGTAGTTCACACCAAAGAGGCGACCTTGGTGTGGTGAGTGGGCTTATGCTTTTTGATTAAAATGTAGACTAATGCCTCTTGTACAGCATGTACACTTTAATATGGTGCTGAGTAGCGAGTTTATTTAGATCAAAGCATAGCATTGTGGATGTGCAAATCAGTTCTGTTTTCTCCCCCTGATTATATTTATTAATTTTGTTTTAGGGAAAATGAAAAAAGAAAAAATTGTCTGTATTCATATTTTCTTAAGGGTTTCTGTAAGTATTCCCACGATCCCAACCACCAGAGAGGCTGATACTTTTTCCTATGGTGTGCAAGCACGACCACCGCTGATGAATTGCAGGGTGGTCATGACGCCTGGATATGAGCCTTGAATCAAGCCAGCAAAGGAAGCAATATAGACAATCACAATACATTAGTAAGTCCCTTTCATTAAATTTGTTTACGTGATATATGAAATTTGTCATATTGAATAAAAAAACTTGAAAACAGACTATTTTTTCTTTTCCCCCCTTTAACCCCTTATGGACCGGGTTAATTTTCACCTTAAGGACCAGGCCATTTTTTGCAAATCTGACCAGTGTCACTTTGTGTGTGGATAACTTTAAAACGCTTTTACTTATCCAGGCCATTCTGAGATTGTTTTTTCATCACATATTGTACTTCATGACACTGGTAAAATGGAGTGAAAAAAATATATTTATACAAATAATTCAAATTTAGCCAAAATTTTGAAAAGGTTGCTAATCTCCAAATTTCAATTTCTCTACTTCTATAATACATAGTAATACCTCCAAAATAGTTATTAATTTACAATCCCCATATGTCTACTTTATGTTTGGATCATTTTGGGAATGCCATTTTATTGCATTTTATTTTTGGGGACGTTACAAGGCTTAGAAGTTTAGAAGCAAATCTTGAAATTTTTCAGAAAATTTCTAAAACCCACTTTTTCAAGAACAGTTCAGGTCTGAAGTCACTTTGTGAGGCGCACATAATGAATAAACCACCCAAAAATGACCCCATTTTACCAACTACACCACTCAAGGTATTCAAAACTGATTTTACAAACTTTGTTAACCCTTTAGGTGTTCCACAAGAATTAATGGAAAACAGAGAAAAAATTGCTAAATTTCACTTTTTTGGCAGATTTTCCATTTTAATAAATTTTTTCCAGTTACAAAGCAAGGGTTAACAGCCATATAAAACTCAATATTTATGGCCCTGATTCTGTAGTTTACAGAAACACCCCATTTGTGGTTGTAAACTGTTGTACGGGCCCACGGCAGGGCGCAGAAGGAAAGGAATGACATATGGTTTTTGGAAGGCAGATTTTGCTGGACTGTTTTTTTGACACCATGTCCCATTTGAAGCCCCCCTGATGCACCCCTAAAGTAGAAACTCCAAAAAAGTGACCCCATTTTGGAAACTACGGAATAGGGTGGCAGTTATGTTGGTACTATTTTAGTGTAAATATGATTTTTGGTTGCTCTATATTACATTTTTTGTGAGGCAAGGTAACAAGAAATAGCTGTTTTGGCACAGTATTTATTTTTGTTATTTACAACATTCATCTGACAGGTTAGATCATGTGGTATTTTTATAGAGCAGCTTATTACGGACGCGGCAATAGCTAATATGTTTTTTTTATTTATTTATGCACGTCTTACACAATTATTTCATTTTTGAAACAAAAAAAATCATGTTTTAGTGTCTCCATAGTCCGAGAGCCATATATTTTTCAGTTTTTGAGCGATAATCTTGAGTAGGGTATGATTTTTGCGGGATGAGATGATGAGGGATGAGTTTTATTGGCACTATTTTGGGGTGCGTATGACTTTTTGATTGCTTGCTATTACACTTTTTATGATGTAAGGTGACAAAAAATGGCTTTTTTTTACACAATTTATTAGTTTTTTTACGGAATTCACCTGAGGGGTTAGGTCATGTGATATTTTTATAGAGCAGGGTATTACAGATGCGGCGATATCTAATATGTGTAATGCATTTTTTTTTTATTTTTAATCAGTGATAAAGTGTTTTTTATTTTTACTTTTTTCCCTTTTTTTTTTTACATTTTTTGACCCAGACCCACTTGGTTCTTGAAGATCCAGTGGGTCTGATGTCTGTATAATACAGTACATTACACTATATAGTGTACTGTACTGTATTTTCACTTTACACTTAGTCTTATCAGACTTCTGCCTTTAGCACCATGGAAAGCCAGAAGCCTTTGAAGGCATCCGGTTGCATTGGTAACCATGCAACAACAGAGCAGCGGGTGATGGGGAGGGAGGGGGCTCCTTCCCTCTGTGATCCCGTCAAGAACCGAGCTCTCTCCCTCCCTGTTAAACCCTTCCATACAGCGGTCCCTACGGACCGCTGCATGGAAGGGGTTAAACGGCTGACATCACAGCACAAATGTCAGCCATTTCAAGCAGAGTGTCAGAGTGTCGCTTGGTCAAGGACCGCGGGGATCAGAAACTTCCAAAAGCGCTGCAAACCGCAGGTCTGTATTGACCTGCTGTTTGCATCGATCGCGGATATGGAAGGGGGGTCACAGAACCCCCCTTGGCATTGTCCCAGGGTGCCTTCTGATTGATTTCAGCAGGCATCCAGTTCCGATCACCGTTCGCCGCGCGGCAGTGGTCGGAAATACACAGGGCGTACAGGAACACCCTGTGTCCATAAGAGGTTAAGTCCCATTTCAATTTCAGTAATTTTTATATAGGGGATACACAGTGGCGTTGTGAGGAGGGTGCGGGCCGCACCGGGTGACACCAGTCTGATGGGGTGTCACCCGGCGGACCCAAGTTCCCAACACCACTAGCACCCGCCCCCTTGTACTGGTGTCGCTGATCTGATCCTCTACTTGCCGGCTGCGCGGGCATGAGTTCAGTCACTACGGCGCGCAATCCCGTGAGACCCGTAACCTCCCGCGGTGGGTCTCACAGGATCACGCGCTGCAGGATGGGATTGTGCGATACTGAACTTAATTGAACTCATGTTCGCGCAGCCAGCAAGTACAGACTGTACAGGACCATCGACACAAGTACGGGGGGGGGGGGGGACTACATAATGGAGGGCAGTCTGGGGGCAAATTTACTTAGTATGGGGGCAAATTACTTAGTGGGGAGCAGTGTGGCAGGCAAACTACATAATGGAGGGCAGTTTGGGGGCAAATTGCTTAGTGGGGGGCATATTACATAATAGAGGGCAGTGTGGTGGGAAAATAACATAATGTGGCGGGCAAATCACTTAATGTGAGGCAGTGTGGGGGCAAATTACTTAATGTAGGGCAGTGTAGGGTCAAATTACATAATGTGAGTCAGTGTGGAGGGCAAATTACTTAATGTGGGGCAGGGTGGGGGGGATTACATAATGTGAGGCAGTGTGGGGGGCAAATTGCTTAATGTGGGGCACTGTGGTAGGCAAATTACTTGATGTGGGGCAGTGTGGGGGGCAAATCATATAATGTGGGGCAGTGTGGGGGCAAATTGCATTAGGTGAGGCAGTGTGGGGGGCAAATTACATGATGTGGGGCAGTGTGGGGGGCAAATTACATAATGTGAGGCAGTGTGGGGGCAAATTACATAATGTGGGGCAGTGTGGGGGCATATTACTTAATGTGGGGCAGTGTAGGGGGGGCATATTACTTAATGTGGGGCAGTGAAGGGGGCAGTATTACTAATGAGGGCATTCTAGAAGGGAATTACTATTGGTGGGACAAGGAGGAGCACTAATACTATGGGGCACTATTATTTCTTCTTGTGGTATTGGGGCAAAGGCACAGTGAGCAGCAGGATAACACTGTGGGAACTCCAGGTTGGGGGATGATGATAGAAAACTGAGGACACTAAGATGTCTGTGTGTCACACTCTGCAGAGACGAAATTGAAAATATTTGCGAAAACTGGGTGCGAATTTCTCTGCAGAGACGAGGAGCGGCTGAAAGAAGTGTCTGGACCAAATGGAGAAGATGATGACAGAGAAGATCTACATTGGAGAAGACGTTACCTGGGAGGCCCTGGATGTGAGAGGTACGTGCTGCTGTACAGCAAAATGCGGGGGGAGGGGGGGACTTAGAGAATTGGGCCATATTCATTGGGGCTGTATATATATATAGTGTATTTACAGTGCTGCTCATAATTATTCATACCCCTGGCAAATTTTGACTTAAAGTTACTTTTATTCAACCAGCAAGTAATTTTTTGACGGGAAATGACATAGGTGTCTTCCAAAAGATAATAAGACGATGTACAAGAGGCATTATTGTGGAAAAAAAAAAACATTTCTCAGCTTTTATTTACATTTGAGAAAAAAGTGTCCAGTCCAAAATTATTTATGCCCTTCTCAATAATCAATAGAAAAGCCTTTATTGGCTATTACAGCAATCAAACACTTCCTATAATTGCAGACCATCTTTTTGCATTTCTCCACAGGTATTTTTGCTCATTCATCTTTAGCAATGAGGTCCAAATCTTTCAGGTTGGAGGGTCTTCTTGCCATCACCCTGATCTTTAGCTCCCCCCACAGATTCTCAATTGGATTCAAGTCTGGAGTCTGGCTGGGCCACTCCAAAACGTTAATGTTGTTGCCTGCTAACCATTTCTTCACCACTTTTGCTGTGTGTTTTGGGTCATTGTCATGCTGAAATGTCTACTGGTGCCCAAGGCCAAGTTTCTCTGCAGACTGCCTCATGTTGTCGTTGAGAATCCTCATGTATTGCTCTTTTTTCATGGTGCCATTTACTGTGATTAGGTTCCCTGGTCCATTGGCTGAAAAACACCCCCAAAGCATTAGGTTCCCACCACCATGTTTGACAGTGGGGATGGTGTTCTTTGGGTTGAAGGCTTCTCCTTTTTTACGCCAAATGGAGGAAACATTATTGTGACCAAACAATTCAATTTTTGTTTCATCTGACCATAACACAGAAGACCAGAAGTCTTCTTCTTTGTCCAGATGAGCTTTTGCAAAGGCCAAGCGAGCTTTTGTGTGCCTTATCTGGAGAAGTGGCATCCTCCTTGGTCCGCATTGTGCAGTGTCCGTTGGATTATCTGCCTTGAGACATTGCCACCAGCAGAGCCCAGATATACCAGGATGGCCTTGGTTATGATCCTTGGATTCTTTTTCATCTCTCTAACTATCCTCCTGGCCAGCACAGGTGTCACTTTTGGCTTCCGACCACGTCCAATGAGCTTTTTCACAGTGCGGAACATCTTGTATTTTTTGCTCAAATGTAAATAAAATCTGAGAAATGGTTTTCTTCCACAATAATGCCTCTTGTACATAGTCTTATTATTTTTCGGGAGACACCTATGTCATTGCCCGTCAAAAAATTACTTGCTGATTGAATAAAAGTAATTTTAAGTCAAAATTTGCCAGGGGTATGAATAATTATGGGCAGCACTGTATGTATGTGTACCATGTATATGGTGTATTTATGTGTATGTGTGTTGCATATATAGGCCCCATGCACACGGCCGTGTTTCACGGCCGTGTGCGGGCCGTGGAACCGCGGCCTGGATCCCTCCTGAGAGCAGGAGCGCACGGCGTCACTGGTTGCTATGACGCTGTGCGCTCCCTGCTGCCGCCGCAATACAGTAATACACTGGTATGATCTATACCAGTGTATTACTGTACTGTGCCGGCAGCAGGGAGCGCACTGCGTCATAGCAACCAGTGACGCCGTGCGCTCCTGCTCTCAGGAGGGATCACGGCCGTGTGCATGGGGCCATATGGTGTATGTGTCATGAAGCTGGGCGTCCGCTGTTGAGTAGGTAACCTGTTCTTAAAAATTTTAATCCCACCCCTAACCCCCCCTGTCGGCGATCTGTCTGCTTAGACCCTCACCCCTCCACATCAGCGGTCTGTTTACTATCCAAACCCCCCCCCCCTCCCCCGGTCGGCAGGCTCAGTGAAGGACGTGAAGGGACGTCAGCGGCACCGCGGCGGCAGGGCGGAGCTTGATGGACGTCCCCTACGTGACTCATCCCGAGGGGGGTGAAACCATTTTCTACCGCATCGGATGATATCAGCCGTAGCAACGCCACTGGGGATACATAGGCGTCAGTAAGTAAAAACATTCAGGGCTTCGGCCCTGGATGTTTTGTCCTAGGCCCAAATCTACTGCCTGCTGGACCATCAGACTGTACAATTAAATCCCTGCACTGCAGCGCTACCATACTGAATGATTTGCATCGGGCCCCCTGCTCAGCTGGTCCACAGATAGTGATAATACAGGGGGGACTACTGACCAGGATGCACTGCAGGAGCTGAAAGCAGGGCCGGCCTTAGGGTTGTGCAACCAGTGTGGTAAAGCAGGGTTCATTGCCCTGCATTCCTGAAGGGGGCGCCAGAGCAACTTTCCCAAAGGCAATGAAGCTATTCATTTTCACCTTGCTCCATCCCTCGTTCCCCGTCATCAGCTCTTACCTAACAACTGTGATGGCCCCTGAGTTTTCTGTGAGCTGTGAAGTCTCTTGAGAAGGAAAGCAACAAATGCTTCCTCAGACATGCTGTTTTGTAAGGATGTTAGGTTTGTGTGGTGCACTGTGCACCTCGTCCAGACACCCCACAGAGATGAGAAAAACAAAAGAAGACTTGAGCTGCTAAACAACCAATTATGAAAAAATACTTTATTGTTACATAATAAATGTTACATATATTGCCGTTAAAAAGGGGAGAAGGGACAGAAAAAACACCATCCCGGCATACAATAGACCACTAAACACCAATAAAATACATGTATAATCGAAAATTCATCAATCAGATGTATGCCACCTTTATAAATTCTGGGGTGAGTCCTCAGCACTAATGGCATAAAGGGGACAGGGGTGGACCAACAGGTACAAAGGTCCTCATATAAGATATATAGAATATATTGTAGATGGAGTGTATACCGACCTATCCGCAGTTAAACATAGCCTAGTGTCATAACAAACAGACAAACAGTCTGGGCGATGTACTCCACACACATGGACTCACCTGACAGTGATAGGGTCTATATGCTGGGGTGGCATTACTTGTTTTCTAACCCCACAGAGATGACTTGCTGGTGCTGTCCCTGACATGCTTCACTAAGTTACTACAAAGGCTTCAAGTGGTGAGTCTGTCTATATCTACCTCTTTCTATCGATCTATCTATCTACATAATCAAAAAATGAACCAGCACCTCCAGGGTTAATAGCAGGTGCAAGCTACCATGCTATGCTAGCGAGCTATGTATATACAAATAAAGTAGCAGCACACCACTAAAAGCACTAAGATACAAGTAAGATATGTATCTATCTATCTATCCATCCATACCTCTATGTCAGTCTGTCTATCTATCTGCAACGGGCAGATGTAGGAAATGCTGAGCGGTGTAGTGTGGCTTAAATGTCTCTTTATGTGTCACGGTACTACTATATGGATACTGCTGGACCCCAGGCTTTGGCTCTGAATCAATGAAAAGGGGGAACAATTAAGGGATTGGAAAGAACTTGAGTCCAGACCTTCAGATGAAGTTTAATGGCAGCTTTACTTTGAATAAATGTTTCTTCAAACAGTTCACAGGCTTTGTTTTGGTTCCAGCAGGATTTAGCATTAAACTGGCAGGCAAACTCAACTCTGTTTTATCCTTCTCTCACTCTGCTGTACTGACAAGCTGACTGGATAACTTGGCTTCTTCTTTATGCTGCACTTCACTTTTTAGTCGTTCTTATCGTAAGCCAAGAAACTTTACTCCTGGCTCCTGAGGCTTTAGGCTTCTACCTCCATGGCCAGCAGAGCTGAAGGTGCTCTGGCTGGCGTGGGCACGTCCAGCAAAGATATGCTCCTTCACACCCTTCCTCTTGCAGGGGGTAAACTAAACTCAAACTCTTAATTGGTCCCCACCCTTCTTGCAGGAAGTAGGACTAGCCCACTTCTCTCCAGAGGGGGGAGGGGGGAAAATGGAATGGTAAGATCCATTCTATCTAAGATAGCTCTGCCAGAACGCTGCCACCTGGGGCATGAAATGAACAGTTACATAACATTATTATGATGCCCCACTCTGACAATGTGCGGAGATCGGCCAGGATAGCAGTACGAGTTTAGTGTTTGTTTTGGAGCCGTGCTGGATCCGCCTCTCATCAGGTGCACTGGGTGGGGTCATTAGTTTAAATAGCACACCAGCCCAGTGCTCTGAGCGGATTATAAGAATCATTGTGGTCTTGGAAGCTTGGAAGGAAGGTTGTCTGTTCCAGCTCAGAAAGATAAGTGTGATTTCAAGTTTGGTTATTTTGTGTCATCTCTCCCATCCAAGTTCTGTGCGAGCAGGGTGCTCCTATTTCCCCTCTTCACCATCTCAGGGAATTTAGTGTTTTTTCAGCCCAGGCACGGGGACACATCATGTGGGGATTCGCTCTGGTAAACAAAATAAGTGGACGCAGTATAGAGGCACCAACCAGTTTGTAAACCAAAAGTTCAGTGTTTATTCACACGTTAGAAGGTTCACAGAACAAAACAACACTTTCAAGCATAAATGTCACCTTGCAGGGTTGGTGTCAGTTCACACCATGTGGCCTGTTCTGCCAACAAGAGTCCATCAGCAGGCTTTAGTCGGCCTGTTTCCCCTCACATAGGGTCTCAGCCCTCCTCCCCGGCACAAGCCTCAGATCCCAATACAGAGATCCCTCTGCATGAACCCAGCTGTCTTTTAAAGGCAGCTATGTGTTTTACAAAAACCTGGACCTGCACCTGCGATTCAGTCCAGTGTTTGACCTTACCTGACTGCTTATTAGTCCAGCAGCACACACTGGGAGGAAAATACCTGCCTCTAAATACAATTCCCTTTACTGTGTCACATACACCCCCCCTTTGTTCAACCTTGAGGGGGTGAACACATGCATAAACAGTGCACCCGGGACCGTGCCTCTGCGTTTCCCTGCAACCGGCCTGCTCTGTGCTCCACTGTGAACTCAAAGTTCTGCACTGACCAGAGCCATCTGGTGACCTGGGACTTTCTCTCTTTGTCCAGGTGGTGACAGGCCATGGCCAACTCCGTATCGCTCCTTCAGAGGTGGCTTGCCGCCGAGCCACGGGCACCAGGTACGGCTTTAACCAGACTTTTGCCTGGGGCTCAGTGACAATATCACTGTGGGTTACGGAAGGGCGTTCAGGGAGGTCATAGGACACATCTGTGTTCCGACTAACGAACACCCTGGCCCACTGAGTCTGTTTAGCAGAAAAGGCTGTCAGTAATCTTTTCTGTGGCAGCAGCTTCCCCTGTAGCAGAGGGACCGGAATCTCTTCCCCCTAGAACAGCCGCGGGCTGTTCTCAGTACAGGTCTCCCTAACCTTCCAAGGTTTTAGTAAATTGACATGGTAGACCTGCCTCGGCTTTTGCCAACCTGGCTGGCGTACCTTGTAATTTGTGTCTCCAACTTTCTCTGATGTTTTGTAGGGCCCCTGCCACCTAGCGAGTAACTTACTGTACAGGAGACCCAAAAACCAAAACCGTATCTCCCCGGCAACAGTTACGGACCCCAGATGCTCGATTATAGGCCAAATTCTGGGCTGGCTGAGCTATCTTCCTATGCTCCCTACCTATCCTATTCAGTGGGATTGTCTCCGCCTCATCCACTGGACCTACCGTGGGCCCCTCCACCTTGGGTTTCTGGTGTTCTAACACCACAACTGGGCCAGGCCTCGCTACTAGAGATTTCCCTATCTCCCGGGGATCAGTATGTACAACAGCCGGCCACAAGGCTGGGAACAATGGAAAGTCTCTTCCTAGTATCACTTTATAGTGCATGCTGGTGGTTACGGCCACCTCATGGATCTGCCTGCTGGCACACAGGATTAGTTACACCAGAGCAGTGGGGTACTCTTTTAAATCCCCATGTATACTGAGCACCCCGACTTTCCATCCCGTAAACTCGGTGGGTTGCACCAGGGAAGCCCTCACAAGGGTCACCCGACTCCCTGAGTCCAGCAGAGCCACCACAGGAGTGACTCCCACCTCCACCTGACACAAAGGTTTGACCTTACCTGACTGCTAATTAGTCCAGAAGCACACACTGGGAGGAAAATACCTGCCTCCACATACAATTCCCTTTAGGCCCCATGCACACGGCCGTGTTTCACAGCCGTGTGCGGGCCGTGGAACCGCGGCCTGGATCCCTCCTGAGAGCAGGAGCGCACGGCGTCATTGGTTGCTATGACGCCGTGCGCTCCCTGCTGCCACCGCAATACAGTAATACACTGGTATGATCTATACCAGTGTATTACTGTACTGTGCCGGCAGCAGGGAGCGCACGGCGTCATAGCAACCAGTGACGCCGTGCGCTCCTGCTCTCAGGAGGGATCCAGGCCGCGGTTCCACGGCCCGCACACGGCTGTGAAACACGGCCGTGTGCATGGGGCCTTACTGTGTCACAGTACCTACGTAGATACCCCCACCATAATAGATTTGGATTTTTGTATTCCTGTTATTTGGTGTTGGGATATGATTCCTGTCCATTCCTGATATGAACCTGGCATAATTATGTGTTTCATGCAAATTTGTTGTGGATTTTACTGCAGATTTGCCATGGATTTCACCCTATACATTGCAGATTCCACACTAAAACCAGCACACGTAATTGACGCTGTACATTATAAAATGGGAACGGCAGATCATTTTCTGCTTGGAACAAATATGCAAAATGTACATGAGATGTGTCAGATTTCATTCGCTTTGCTGGCACTGTATTATGCAGTGTTTTTCCCACAGAAACATCCATGTGGAAAAACTGCACATAATCCGCATAGTGTGCAGGTGAACGTACAGAATATCCACACAAATTTATGTCTTTGAACCCAAACCCCACCAAAAACCACAAGTGATAATTCCGGGTTTCGTGTGTATTAGGTCAGTTTTGCCACAGATCTTACCCTTCCTTTGAAAAGAGTGAAATCCACACCAAAGCCACAAATATAGCCGACATGCTGCAGATTTCTAAATCCGCACGGCAAAGTGTACATGAGGGTTGTGCAATCTCATACACCTTGCTGTACATTTAGGCCAGCTGCACACTGCGCAGATTTGAGCAGAAAATCCGCATGGATTCCTCACCAAAGCCGCACAGTGTGGTTATGTGGTTTGTGGTGTGGATTTCCCGCAGATCTCATCCTTCCATCGAAAAGGGTGAAATCCACTCAAGAAAAATTCAGCAACACCTGACATGCCGCAGATTTCAAAATCCACACATCAGGTCAATTTCTGCACATAAGGTAAAAAGAACGTGTAGATGAGATTTGTCTAATCTCATACACTTTGCTGGTGCTCTATTACGCTGCGGTTTTTCCACATGAAAATCTGCACCATGTGCAGGCATCCTGAAAGTAAAAATGCTTAAAAATCTGCATTTCAGGTCAAATTATGTGCTGAAAATGTCCGCTTTATGTAGATGTGGTTTTTTAAAATATCATTAGGGCTTTTTAGGAAATCAGTCCTTTCTTTTGTCTTTTAACCCCTTATGGACAGGGCTCATTTTCACCTTAACCACTTCAACCCAGCTAGCTGAAACCCCCTTAATGACCAGGCCACTTTTTACACTTCGGCACTACACTACTTTCACCGTTTATCGCTCGGTCATGCAACTTACCACCCAAATGAATTTTGCCTCCTTTTCTTCTCACTAATAGAGCTTTCATTTGGTGGTATTTCATTGCTGCTGACATTTTAACTTTTTTTGTTATTAATCGAAATGTAACGATTTTTTTTGCAAAAAAATGACATTTTTCACTTTCAGCTGTAAAATTTTGCAAAAAAAACGACATCCATATATAAATTTTTCGCTAAATTTATTGTTCTACATGTCTTTGATAAAAAAAAAATGTTTGGGCAAAAAAAAAAAAATGGTTTGGGTAAAAGTTATAGCGTTTACAAACTATGGTACAAAAATGTGAATTTCCGCTTTTTGAAGCAGCTCTGACTTTCTGAGCACCTGTCATGTTTCCTGAGGTTCTACAATGCCCAAACAGTAGAAAAACCCCACAAATGACCCCATTTCGGAAAGTAGACACCCTAAGGTATTCGCTGATGGGCATAGTGAGTTCATAGAACTTTTTATTTTTTGTCACAAGTTAGCGGAAAATGATGATTTTTTTTCTTACAAAGTCTCATATTCCACTAACTTACGACAAAAAATAAAAAATTGTAGGAACTCGCCATGCCCCTCACGGAATACCTTGGGGTGTCTTCTTTCCAAAATGGGGTCACTTGTGGCGTAGTTATACTGCCCTGGCAATTTAGGGGCCCATATGTGTGAGAAGTACTTTGCAATCAAAATCTGTAAAAAATTACCGGTGAAATTCGAAAGGTGCACTTTGGAATGTGGGTCCCTTTGCCCACCTAGGCTGCAAAAAAGTGTCACACATCTGGTATCGCCGTACTCAGGAGAAGTTGGGGAATGTGTTTTGGGGTGTCATTTTACATATACCCATGCTGGGTGAGAGAAATATCTTGGCAAACGACAAATTTTCCAATTTTTTTATACAAAGTTGGCATTTGACCAAGATATTTATCTCACCCAGCATGGGTATATGTAAAATGACACCCCAAAACACATTGCCCAACTTCTCCTGAGTACGGCGATACCACATGTGTGACACTTTTTTGCAGCCTAGATGCGCAAAGCGGCCCAAATTCCTTTTAGGAGGGCATTTTTAGACATTTGGATCCCAGACTTCTTCTCACGCTTTCGGGCCCCTAAAATGCCAGGGCAGTATAAATACCCCTCATGTGACCCCATTTTGGAAAGAAGACACCCCAAGGTATTCAATGAGGGGCATGGCGAGTTCATACAATTTTTTTTTTTTGGCACAAGTTAGCGGAAATTGTTTTTTTTTGGTATTTTCTCACAAGGTCTCCCTTTCCGCTAACTTGGGACAAAAATTTCAATCTTTCATGGACTCAATATGCCCCTCATGGAATACCTTTGTCACGAGGGTGTCAAGAGCCACGTCTGACTCCGTTATACCCGGGGTCAGGAAGTCGCAGCGGGTGGCTGCGCGCTCTATGTCTAAAGATCACGGTGTTTCTTAGTGTTTGTTTTCTGTGTTTGCCTTGCTATCCTTTTTGTCTCACTCAGGGATCCGTAGCTTCTCCTCCTCAGCTGTTTCTTGTCTGCCACTCCCAAACTCCTTATATTCTCCTCTCACACTTCTCTTGTTGCCAGTTATAGAGCTTCCTGCCTGGACATCTATGCTGACCCACTGGAGCTGAGAATCTGGTTGTTGTTCCAGAGTGCTACCCTCCGGATCCCTGTTGGGTTTTTGTTGTCTCCTGTTGTTGCCCACCTGGGATTATATGTTTAGTTTGTATTGTCTGTCCTCCCCTTGGTGTTTTCCTTTAGAGCTAGTGGTGCGGACTAGTGTTCCCACCGCCCTTGTTCACTATCTAGGGCTCATCCTAGGGAAAGCCAGGGTTTTAGGCACGTGATCGGCGTACGGGTGAGGAACCCGTCTAGGGACGACAGGGCAGCCAGGCGCCAGCCGCAAGGTGAGTCAGGGGTCACCACCTTCCCTCTCACTAGGGCAGGGCCTCCCTCTTTTCCTCCCTCCGTGTCACGTATGTGACAGTTACGCCGATCGTGATAACCTTGGGGTGTCTTCTTTCCGAAATGGGGTCACATGTGGGGTATTAATACTGTCCTGGCATTTTAGGGGCCCTAAAGCGTGAGAAGAAGTCTGGAATATAAATGTCTAAAAAATGTTTATGCATTTGGATTCTGTGAGGGGTATGGTGAGTTCATGTGAGATTTTATTTTTTGACACAAGTTAGTGGAATATGAGACTTTGTAAGAAAAATAAAATAAAAATAAAATATCTATTTCTGCTAACTTGTGCCCAAAAAAAAGTCTAAATGGAGCCTTACAGGGGGTGATCAATGACAGGGGGGTGATCAGGGAGTCTGTATGGGGTCATCACCCCCCTGTCATTGATCACCCCCCTGTAAGGCTCCATTCAGACGTCTGTATGTGTTTTGCGGATCCGATCCATGTACCCGTGGATCCGTAAAAATCATACGGACGTCTGAATGGAGCCTTACAGTGGGGTGATCAATGACAGGGGGGTGATCAATGACGGTGGGTGATCAGGGAATCTATATGGGTGATCACACCCCTGTAAGGCTCCATTCAGACGTCCGTATGTGTTTTGCGGAACCGATCCATGTATCCGTGGATCCGTAAAAAACATACGGACGTCTGAATGGAGCCTTACAGGGGGGTGATCAATGACAGGGGGGTGATCAGGGAATCTATATGGGTGATCACCCGCCTGTCATTGATCACCCCCCTGTAAGGCTCCATTCAGACGTCCGTATGTGTTTTGCGGATCCGATCCATGTATCCGTGGATCCGTAAAAATCATACGGACGTCTGAATGGAGCCTTACAGGGGGGTGATCAATGACAGGGGGGTGATCAATGACAGGGGGGTGATCAGGGAATCTATATGGGTGATCACCCCCCTGCATTGATCACCCCCCTGTAAGGCTCCATTCAGACGTCCGTATGTGTTTTGCGGATCCGATCCATGTATCCGTGGATCCGTAAAAAACATACCGACGTCTGAATGGAGCCTTACAGGGGGGTGATCAATGACAGGGGGGTGATCAGGGAATCTATATGGGTGATCACCCGCCTGTCATTGATCACCCCCCTGTAAGGCTCCATTCAGACGTCCGTATGTGTTTTGCGGATCCGATCCATGTATCCGTGGATCCGTAAAAAACATACCGACGTCTGAATGGAGCCTTACAGGGGGGTGATCAATGACAGGGGGGTGATCAGGGAACCTATATGGGTGATCACCCGCCTGTCATTGATCACCCCCCCTGTAAGGCTCCATTCAGACGTCCGTATGTGTTTTGCGGATCCGATCCATGTATCCGTGGATCCGTAAAAATCATACGGACGTCTGAATGGAGCCTTACAGGGGGGTGATCAATGACAGGGGGGTGATCAGGGAGTCTATATGGGGTGATCATGGGTGATCAGGGGTTCATAAGGGGTTAATAAGTGACAGGGAGGGGTATAGTGTAGTGTAGTGTAGTGGTGTTTTGTGGTACTTTACTGAGCTACCTGTGTCCTCTGGTGGTCGATCCAAACAAAAGGGACCACCAGAGGACCAGGTAGCAGGTATATTAGACGCTGTTATCAAAACAGCATCAAATATACCTGTTAGGGGTTAAGAAAATCGCATCTCCAGCCTGCCAGCGAGCGATCGCCCCTGGCAGGCTGGAGATCCTGTGTCTTACCTTCCGTTCCTGTGAACGCCTGTGTGCACGCGTTCACAGGAAGTCTCGGCTCTTGCGAGATGACGCGCCGATGCGTCACTCTGCGCAGGGCTGCCGCCTCTGGATCTGCGTTAGGCGGTCCGGAGGCTGTTAATCTCACCCCAGGCTGCCTAAATCTCGTTTATACAATCTTTCCCAACCTGAGAGGGTCGCTATGTGTGCTTATATCTCTGAGAGCCTGAGAAAAGGACACATACGACCCTCGAAGTCACCTGTTGCTGCAGTTTTTTTCTTTAAGAAAAAAGATGGTTCTTTAAGACCATGTCTGGATTTCAGGGAGCTGAACAATATCACAATTCGTGACCCTTATCCGTTTCCTCTGATCCCGGACCTGTTTAATCAGATTGTTGGGGCTAAAGTTTTTTCCAAGTTGGATCTAAGAGGGGCATACAACCTGGTCAGGGTCAGAGAAGGAGACGAATGGAGACGAATGGAAGACGGCCTTCAATACCCCGAGGGCCATTTTGAGAATTTGGTTATGCCTTTTATTTTTTTATTTTTATGGCGTTCACCGTTCGGGTAAAGTAACATAACTGTTTTATAGATCAGGTCGTTACGGACGCGGTGATATCAAACATGTGTAGGGTATTTTATTTTTTTCATTTTTAATCAGTAATAAATGTTTTTTTTTGTTTTGTTTTTTTTTTTTTTACTTTTTTCCACTTTTTTTTTTTTACCCAGACCCACTTGGTTCTTGAAGATACAGTGGGTCTGATGTCTGTATAATACAGTACAGTACACTATATAGTGTATTGTACTGTATTTTACTTACACTTTGTCTGAACAGATCTATGCCTTTAGCACAGATCTGTTCAGCACCATGGACAGCAGGATGCCTGAGAAGGCGTCCTGTTGCCATGGGAACCTTCCCCGTCTGCCACAACTGAGCAGACGTGGAAGGAGGGGAGCTCCCACCCTCTGTCACCCCATCCTGTCTGTAGGCTGCAAAGGCACAGCAGCCCCCCGATGCTAGAGGGAGGGAGCTCCCTGACTGTTAACCCTTTCCATACCGCAGTCCGTACGGACCACGGTATGGAAAGGGTTAAACGGCTGACATCGCAGCACATATGTCAGCCGTTTATACCAGAGTGTCAGCAATGTGCTGACACTCTGGTATAACGACTGGACACCAATGAATATTCAAGAGGAGGAGGCCGCCGGCATAATAATCATTCAGGGGGGGAAGGGGGGTGAAAAATCAATATTTTCGGCATTTTAAAGTTTCTGATCGTGGGGATATGAAACTGCTTAAAGCGCAGCAAACCGTAGGTCTGAATTGACCTGCGGTTTTCTGCGATCGCCGACAGGGGGGGGGGGGGGGGGGGGGGGTCACAGGACCCCCAGCGCATCTAGCCAAGGTGCCTACTCAATGATTTCAGCAGGCACCGGGTTCCGATCACCGCCCGCCGGGCGGCAGTGATCAGAACCATACATGATGTACTGCGGTGGAATTTTTTCTTTTCTTTTTACAATACCACTCCATTTGGAATTAAATGGTGGCATTGGAAAGTACAACTTGTCTCGCAAAAACAAGCCCTCATATGGCTATGTGAATGGAAAAATATAAATGTTATAGCTTTGTGCAAAACGAAAACTCAATAATGAAAGAACCTCCGGGTTAGAAGGGGTTAAACCCCAGGCCAGGGCCCCTGGCACCTGTGCAGCCCCACTTCTGGTTATCTGACTTGTACTCCCCACTGAATGAAAGCTTTGTGTACTACACCAAAATATGACAATAAAGGACACGCCCCTAATAGGCGGTTTCTATGGCAAACAAGCCACAGCTCACAGCCCTTTACATTTACTTTGGCGCTGGGCGTGGCCTCCACCACAGGGCGTGAATAATTACAGAGTAAGCGCCTTTCAGACGAGAGGAGTGAGGAGAATCGCCCAATCGTACGCTACGAGGGCGTGGCCAATGCGTTCTTGATTCGTGTAAGCGCCTGGCTCTACCGACCGCTAATGGAGGCTTGCGGACTGGGAAAAACGTCGCGGAGTGGGCGTGGTCAGGTGTCAGCGAGCAGGCTGGCGGGTAATGGGAGGAGCTGTCGGGCGCTGAGCCCGGTGTTATGGCGGCGGCTGCGGGCTCTGTGAATGAATTCTCCGGGTGGAAGAGGACACAAGAAGAAACCGGTGACCCCAGCGGCAAACACAGGTCCCGGGCCCCCAGCACCGCCCTCTCGTTCGGCGTCTCCGGTACCGGACGCTCCACCTCCTTCTCTTCATAAGCGGAACCTCTTCGTGTTCTCCTATCCCCTGCTCGCTGCCTTCTCGCTGCTCCGGTTTATCGCCTTCCAGCTCGGCTTGCTCTTCGCCTGGTGCTGTGACCGCCTCTCCCGTAGGGTCATGGCGGACAAAAAGCTGAGCGAGCGCAGCGCTCGGGCTGTTACCCCGGACAGGCCGCAGGAGCCGGAGGTGGTGCGGGGATATCACCAGCAGGCCTTCCACTACATCTCTATGGCGCTCCGTATAGATGAGCAGGAGAAAGGTGAGGGCGCTACGTCATACTGCTGGCTGACGTCACAGCGGCCCAGCTTTCTTTGCATGGTGACATCACGTTAGAGGCTAGAATGGACTGGGTAAATGGAGGTCTATTCCCTCCATGTACCCTAATGCTAATACTAATGGTACCCCTAACCCTAATGCTACCCTTAATACGAATACCTAACCCCAGTGCTATATATCTGTACACACTGCATGTATTATGGTATAATACCAGCTGTGTACAGATATGAAGTATATACAGCAGTGTACTGATACGTGAGGTATTAGGCTACTTTCACATTAGTGTTTTAGTTTTCCGGTATTGAGATCCGTCCTAGGGTCTCAATATCAGGGAAAAAAAACGCTTCAGTTTTGTCCCCATTCATTGTCAATGGGGACAAAACTGACCAGAACGGAATGCACCAAAATGCATTCCGTTCTCGCACTGGAGAGCTTTCCTTCCTGGGATGCGGAGTAAGACGGATCCTTCATGACCCCCAATGCAAGTCAATGGGGACGGATCAGTTTTCTTTGCCACAATCTACCACAATAGAAAACGGATCCGTCCTCTATTGACTTTCAGTGGAGTTCATGACGGATCCGTCCTGGCAATGTTAGAGATAATACAACCAGATCCGTTCATAACGGACGCAGATGGTTGTATTATCAGTAACTAGTGTTGAGTTAACTTGTGTTTTTAAGTTCAGCGTCTAAAGTTCAGATTCGGGTTATCGAAGAATCGCGTTATGGATTCTAAATTCCGTTATAGTCCGTGGTAGCGGAATCCACAATGCGAGTCTTCGATAACCCGAACTTTAGACCCTGAACTTAAAACACAAGTTCGCTCAACACTATCAGTAACGGAAGTGTTTTTGCTGAGTCCTGCCGGATTCAGTAAAAACACTAGTGTGAAAGTAGCCTAATAGACGCAGTGTGTACAGATGTATAGTATATACAGCAGTGTACTGATATGTGAGGTATAATAGATGCAGTGTGTACAGATATATAGTATATACAGCAGTGTACTGATATGTGAGGTATAATAGATGCAGTGTGTACAGATATATAGTATATACAGCAGTGTACTGATATGTGAGGTATAATAGATGCAGTGTGTACAGATATATAGTATATACAGCAGTGTACTGATATGTGAGGTATAATAGATGCAGTGTGTACAGATATATAGTATACACAGCAGAGTACTGATGAGGTATAATAGATGCAGTGTGTACAGATATATAGTATATACAGCAGTGTACTGATATGTGAGGTATAATAGATGCAGTGTGTACAGATATATAGTATATACAGCAGTGTACTGATATGTGAGGTATAATAGATGCAGTGTGTACAGATGTATAGTATATACAGCAGTGTACTGATATGTGAGGTATAATAGACGCAGTGTGTACAGATATATAGTATATACAGCAGTGTACTGATATGTGAGGTATAATAGATGCAGTGTGTACAGATATATAGTATATACAGCAGTGTACTGATATGTGAGGTATAATAGATGCAGTGTGTACAGATATATAGTATATACAGCAGTGTACTGATATGAGGTACAGGCTGTAAGTTACACCTTGTACTTCACGTCAGTACGCTGCTGCATACGTGATATGTACCCCATGTGACCTGTGACATCGCGCCTCCTATTACCCACTCCATTCTAGCTTCAGTGACATCGGTGATAGCGTGCTCACTGTATGTGTGTGTGTTGTGCTGTCATGGGCATCACCGAGCGCCTTGGACGGTGCCAGTGACATGTGATCCCAGCTGGCGTCGCTGGCTCGAGGCTTATCAGGGCCGTCCAGGCTTATGGTTTGTGCTGATTCAGTTCAGTGGTGGCTGATCAGCATCTCTCCCCACGTGGATTGTGAGGAATGAACAGTTGCTGTAGTTCTGCTCCCTTAGGTTACAATGTGACCCGTCATCCGATCCTCCGTAACAACACCCTGCAGATTGCTGCTGCTGCTGCTTCTTCAGTAAAAAAGTTAGCTGGTAGGGAAGGTGTTAAAATAACACTGGTTGAACCCCCCTCCAATCATTCCAATTTGATTACATGATTGCAGCCATGATGTCCCTCGTACTGCATCTGACCGCTGCAGCCAATAACTAACTTGTTGTGGCCACGTGCCAGGCTAGTGATTGGTTGCAGCTGTCCTGTAGTATACGGGACGCCATGGCTGCAGCGGCGGGGTGGATCGGAGCTTCAGTGCTGGAGCAGGAGAGGGTTTGCACTGGTGTCATGTCAGGAGAGGTGACAGGTCCTCTTTACATTCCGCCAACCCCCTTAAGGATGTGCTATAAGCCATTTATCCGTAGACATAATAGTGTGGTATGAATGGCATTCTCAGATAAATACGTGGAATTTATGTGCCCGCTGCGTAATTTTGTACAATTCAAGATATAAGATATTCCGATATTCTGTGTCCCTTTGTTTTACACATTATGTAGGTCATTCACACGTCAGTGTGCGCCACATACGTGTGCTGTACGTGTTCTCCACGTGTTCATTTTAATGTGCTTATTCACACATCAGATTATTATTATTTTTTTTTACCACGGTCTGTGTTTTCAGCACAGAAGCTGAGTCTTTTGGGAGGAAATTAGGATTCTAACTTTTCTTTTATTTTTGGTTCCCCTCGGGCACCTGATTCCGGTTCATCCCAACTCCTCCTGGTTTCCATAGGAACGATATAGGTCAACAGCCATGTTATTTCTATGACCTGCAGTCTGTGGGAGATTAGTTAAAGGGGTTCTCCGGTTATAATGACCCTTATGTAATGCCCACAGCCTGCCTCCATAAATAGAAGATTAATACCTGCTGCTGCCCGCTTCTCTAGTGCTCCACAATGGCCACAGTGTTCCTATACCCGGACTGCTTACATCCATGCTGTATTGCCATTGTCACATGCTCTGCTGCAGCCAATAAGTGGCTTCAGCAGTGACATGGCCACAAGCGGCACATCGCTCCTGAAGCCAGTTATTTGCTTCAGTGGAGTATGTTGCTGGATGTAAGAAGTCCAGGGACTGGAACACTGGCATGCGTGAGCCATTGTGGAGCACTAGAGCAGCGGGCAGCAGAAGGTAAGTATTTTTTATGGAGGCAGGCTGTGGGCATTACATAAAGTCTTTATTCCATGAAAACCCCTTTAAGGGTTGTCCCCAGGGATGCCCAACCTGCGTTCCAGCATGCCTGGACAGCCTACAGCTATTAGGGCATGCTGGGAGCTGTAGTTTTGCAACAGCTGGAGGGCTGCAGGATGAGCATCCCCGGTCTAACTGCATGCAGTCAAGTCGTGCCCACCTATGACTGCCAAATCATGTGGCCATTGGTACCGCGACCAGCTGCTCTGAGGAGTCCTACCTTTTACAGGGGTTGTCTGTGAATAATTATTTTTTATCGACTGCCCGCAGCCTGACACAGAAGATTCATCCTTACCTGCTCCACGCTTCTCCGGTCCTCACTCTGTCTTCCAGTCCCTATGCTGTATACATCCGGCTGGCTATGGACATGGTCACATGCACCGTTCTAGCCAATGACTGGCTTCAGCAGCGATGTGGTCTCAAGCAACATATCAGCATGTGACCATGCCTATAGCCAGCCGGATGTAAAGCGTGCAGTGGGCGTTGTGGAGCAAGTATGTATGAATCTTCTGTTTCAGGGGGCAGGCTGTGGACACTTTATAAAAAAAATTGTGTGTAGACACCTTTTTGGGGCTTTTTTTAAATTGCATTCTACACATTGTGGGCAAACAAATTAAAACATTTTTCAATAGTTTTTTTATTAAAACTTTTCAGTTGTTTCTCCTCTTCACCCTGTCTGTGTAGATGCAGAATGTTCGATGGCTTGATCTACAGCCCGTATCGCTGAACAGCTCATAAACACTCATTTACGCTGGGTTCAGACCTGAGCGTTCTGAAAGGAGCGCTCTGTATGCGCGATTGTACCGGCGTTTGCAATCGCGCATACAGAGACAAGCGAACGCCCATTGTCACGCGTTCCCGAAAGTCTATGTACGGGAACGCGCGACAAGACGCCTCAAAGAAGCTCATATACTTCTTGGGGCGTCGGGTGTTTTACAGTGCGATCGTACGAGCTGTAAAACGCCCAGGTGAGAACCATTCCCAATTTTGCGGAACAGGTGCGATCCCATTAATTTTCAATGGGGCCAGAATGTGCTGTCCGGATCCGCAATTGTGGACAAGAAAAGGCATTTTCTATGAGTGCCGGTGATGTCCGGTCCACAAAATGCGGGACGCACATTGCCGGTGTCCGTGTTTTGAGGATCCGCAAAACACATACAGATGTGTGAATGGACCCTTAATGGTGTATTCACAGTTACGGTTCTAATCCGGAAAGCTCTCCTGGTAGCTTGTTACGGCAGCAGTATTTGTCTGTCAGAAACCCAGCATTTATTCCAGAAAGCCACCAGATCCCATTATAGGCAATAGGATCTGGAGGTAAATGGTAGAATCCGGAAATACCTGGTCCAGTAAACCCCGGAAGGCCGTTCCCTGCCATATCTGGCAACCACAACTCTGAACGTCCCCTTAACCGGGTTCTTATCAGACAAAAAAAAATCAAGATCTCATGAAGCTGAGGCAATAGTCTGCAGATAGACTGAAAGTTAAAGGGGTATTCCGGTTGGTACACGTTATCCCCTATACATAGGATAGGGGATAACTAAGATCGTGGGGATCCTACTGCTGGAACCCCCATCGATCACGAGAATGGGGAATCTGTACCCCCTGCAGCTCCCCTCAAATGACCGGAGCAGCTGGTCGCACATGTGCGCGGCCGCTAAATTTTTATGGGTGTACCGGAGATGGCCGAGCTCCGTACTACACAGGATAGGGGATAACTTGTGTCAACCAGAATACCCCTTTAAAGCTGTAGAGGAGAAACTTGAAATTTGTTTTCTAAAAAATTGAAAAATAAATTTTTACCCCAAAATGATTAGAATGCAATGTATAAACGTGCACCAATATTATGCTGCCTCGTCAGAAACCACTGGGTGGTGTGATAACCTGGCACCGCTTTATACTGCTGTACGTCTCTTTACTCTGTCAGTGTATGAGAAGATGGGAGATTTATGGAACTGTGAAATAGAAAAGCTCTATTGGCCATATCGACCAATCACAGCTTAGCTTTCATTTCATAGTCAGCTGTTGATCAAATAAAAGCAGGGCTATCATTACAAAACCATTGGAGAAATCTGCATGTGACAGTCCACGATTATTCCCCGACAGACAGGGCATGCTGCCGAGTTCTTACACTGTGTGTGAATGGGGTTTGGAAGCTATCTAAAATCTGCCCCCTAAACCATCTCCATTTCTGTTCTGCAGAATTTCTGTGCAGGGGTTTGGAATTGGCTTTTTGATAAACGGGTCACTTACTTAGGGGGATCCTGCTAGAAAAGCTGGCAGAGTAGCACAATCGGATCCGCCCCAGGTAGTGATGCGATTCTGCTGCAAATGTAACTGCACGTCCACGGGAAAAATCTGCCTTACCACCTGTTGCATGTACTCTGTACTTTTTACTCCAGGGCAGTCTGTATAATAAAGTCAGTGGGGCAACTAGCCCTATGCCATGTGAGGGCATGGTGTTCTGTGGCCAGGGGTATCTTCTACATATTCCGCTCACTGTATCTCTTTACACTGTCTTATAACACATCTTGGGTGGTGTAGGGAATAAAGGAGTTGTTTACTATCCAGAAATACACCTATATTGGATGTGTTTCTGGCACAGATTGCGGCTCAAAGGTTATTTGTGCCGCAATCTGCAACTTTTCTTTGCCCCCGCCAGGTCTAAAAAAAGTGGGCGGGGATAGGCCGGCATGCCCGTCTCATTCATCATTTTCTACTCTTAGACTGGCACTCGATACGCAGAAGTTATGTAGAGGCCTGCACCTCTTCATAACTTTGGCAATCCACTGCCAGCTATAGGGGTTATTAAGACCGGCGTCTAAAATGCCAGTCTTTAAAAAGTATTTAATAATGGATAACTATTACTATTTAAATTATATTCTGCTCTACCAAACATACAGGAGAATACAGCGCCACATACCTATTACATCCGGCGATGTCTCCTCTAATTATACATGTTCTTTTTCCTCATCTTCTCCATTTGCACCAGATCACCATGATTACTTATTTCAGCCATATTGTCACACAGACATCTTAGGTTCCTACTTTTTCATCCTACGTACTTTCTCAAAATACAATCCCGTCTCCCCAGTACTATACTGCCCTTCCCAGTACTATACTGCAGAAACAGTTCCCTCCAATAATTATTACCAGGTGCCCTCAGACTGCACTTTGTAGTAATAATGATCCTACATTGTCCCCTAGAGATAATGATCTCATAGTGCCCATACTACTAATCATGTTTCACCATAATTTGTCCTAGTAGAAATAAATGCTGTTAGTAGAAATAAAACCCCCATAATGTGTTCCAGTAGAAAAAATACCCTGCTTGTAATATTAATGTCCTCATGGTGCTCCCCCAGTTATAATAATGACCCCAACCCATATTCGCCCAACAGCATACTGCCCAAAGGTGCCAAAATAAACTAAATGCAAATCCTTAATAGATGGATTGGACTGGCACTCATATAAGGAATACAAACATGGTTTATTGAGTATAATTAAATAAAAATGTATAAAATATATTATCACCTGTCACAAATTTTCAATAAAATCCAATGAATACAATAATTCATATCTAAAATCTTGATACATCGACAAAAATAAAAAATAATATATATATATATATATATATATATATATATATATATATATATATATATATTATTTTTTATTTTTGTCGATGTATCAAGATTTTAGATATGAATTATTGTATTCATTGGATTTTATTGAAAATTTGTGACAGGTGATAATATATTTTATACATTTTTATTTAATTATACTCAATAAACCATGTTTGTATTCCTTATGAGTGCCAGTCCAATCAATTTTTCTATTAACAATTTACTTTGAGGGGTGTCTCAATTTTTGGACTAGAGCACCTGCCCTGAGGGGACAGAGGTGAGCGGGCCCTATTTTTGATTTATTTCTAAATGCAAATCCTGCATGATGCTGCCTGCTGTGTGGTGCAGGACATGGACCTCTTCTGGCGTGTGACCTGAGATGTGTGCTGCCCAGCTTAGAGGGTCATTGAGCCCCCTGTGACTATTGAGAGGCCCTAGTCCTATGTACTCCCTCACCCTGCAGCGGGTACAGCTTGAGCACCACTGCTCTGTATACAAGTACTGTCCTGGTCTCCAGTGGATTATAATCGACTACACCATCTCGTCCAGGCAGACGAGCAGTGTGCCGCACATGTATGCGGATATATGTAGCGGTACCTGAGCCTTCAGATACAGAATGGATAGGGTTAAGGGAGGCACAGATGGAAGCACTGAAACCTCATTAGGTCATTTATGGAGGACGAGGTAGGCCTTGAGCTTCTGACTTGAGTTCCTACCGTGCTGTGCTCTCCAGTAATGTGGTAAACGTGAGGCCTGCTCATGTGGAAAGCATCTTCTCATACATTACTTATGAGGCTGAAGACGTTGTCAAGACAAATGACTTTTCCCAGAAAAATTAACCCTTTTCATTTGCCCTTCTTTTATGATGCAATATAGTTCTATGAGAATTAGCATATTAATATATAAACCCTGATGTATTAAAACGTGTGCAGTAAAATGAGGTGATTAAAAATGGACTTGTATGGGGATTAGAGATGCGTAAGTGATTTCTCCGGTGCTCAGGTGTCTACAGGCGCTGTCTGCTCGAATATATTCGGAGGGTGGCAGGATTTGCCTTGTGTTTTCCATACTGACAGTCCAGATGAAAGGGTGGTGGGCGCTCCTCTCTAGGGCTTTACTGACAAAGCTCCATAAATTGACTTTTGAGGCCCAGTTTGGGAGAATGTCTCCGCCGTCAGGCCTGGATTACCGCACCCTGCTGAAAGCCTCTCATCTGTGTTATCCGCCCATCTTCTTCCTTTGTATCTCAACCGCACTCTGTTTTATTGTCTTTTATGGCTTATCTGCAGAACAAAAGATAGTCTGACTCTAAAAAGAGAAATGCGGATTATTTGAACCATATAAATCAGAAGATTGCTAAGTGTTTTTTGCTTTACTTTTTGAGTAAAATTTGAATTTGTGTGCATTTCATGGATGCTGACGCGCATGTAGCGGTATAATGGGAGTCTTTGTCCGTACAATTGGTCATTCTTGCTTGTCATCTGTCTTGTTTCCTACTAGGAGCAGATCTCATTGTCCTAGAGTGAATTGAACCAGGACTTGAAGCTGCATGGTTAGACATCGAAATATGAGATGAAATGGAAAACGGAATAATCTCTTGTATAGCCATCCAAAGGGGAACGAACAGAATGCTAGTCAGGTTAAATACTGGATTTAGAGGGGTTTTCCCGTTCTTTTTTACATTCAAATGTGAAAAGCAGTCTTTATTTAACCTTAAAGGGTTGTGCCAAGTTTTAACTGATTGATGGGGGCCTGACTGCTGGAGCACTCGTCCAAATGGGTGCGTGCTCGACCTGCTGCACCATTAAGATGGAGGGTCAGGACCCCCGTTCTCCGGATTAATGACTGTTGTAGCAGTAAGACACCCCACCAATCCATTAGTTCCTTCCCCTATCGTATGGATAGGAGTTAACTTTAAAGGGGTTGTCCAAGTTTTACCAGTTAATGACTTACCCCTTAGGATAGGCCATCGGTATCAGATTGGCAGGGGTCTGACACCTCGCAACTTTTTAGGAGTAGCTCCGGTGCCAAAACGGCATAGCTCCATCCGTTGTGTAGTGGACGGACATGACCACTGCTGTGCTGCTCCCATTGAAGTGAATGGACGAAGCTGTGGAGCTCTGACACCAGAGCTACTCCCAAACAGCTGATGGTCGGGGCGGCAAACATCTGTCGATCCAATTATTGACCTATCGTAGGCATGGGTTGTCAATTGTTAAATCTTGGAGAACCCCTTTAACATTTGGTACAGCCCCTTTGCCCAGCAGTCTAGGTAATCTCCTGTACTTAAAATACAGTGAAACCCCTATAATATACGGCCCCTTTGTCAAGAATACTTTTTTATAAGATTTTAGTACCTAAGCTTCTTTGAGACTAACCCCCCCCCCCAAGATGCTTTACAGTAATATGCTGATACATTGTAACTAACTGTTACATTCATTATCTGTCTCGGGTGACGGATCCCGGAAAGTTTTCTTCACACGACGATAATGGATCGCTTGTATATTTAGTAAAACAGCAAAACGTTTTCCAACAGAACATTTGGGCAAGGTGTCCCAGCATCTCCATGTGGGGGGGGGCACACCTGACGTGACGAGAAGTAGAGCGTGTCTAAATAAGCGGATGTGTTAGGGGTGATGCATCATCCCTGTACTGGGGGCACTGGTGCTCACTATACTCCTACTGTCCTCTTTGTACTTTGCAATAATATGTGAAACTTCTTGTTCTCTATTTCCAGACCAGAAGGAGCAAGCTATTGAATGTTACAAGAAAGGTATTGAGGAGCTAGAGAAAGGAATCGCTGTACAAGTCAGTGGACAAGGTAAATGTGTAATAATCCACACGCTGAGCTGACAAAGGTAACCCCGCTCTGCACTCCCAGAGCCTGGCATATAAGGGCTGGGGTTTACTGCACGTGGCATCCTAAATGCTGGAGCTGTTGGTGTATCCGTGAACAGCAAGACTCTTCTAAATACTTATGATGACCAGTGTTCTGTCTTAAAGGGGTTGTCTCACCTCCTTATTTGCAGGTTCCCTGCTTGCCGGGGGCGTAGCTGAAGGCACAGTGGGCAGGGAGGATGCAACCCTGCTCCTTGCTTGTGCGCACCCTGTAATTCCTATCGGCTTGTACTAAAGCTCAAACGAGGTGGCCAGGCTGGGAGTGACCGCACATGCACAGTAATATGTGCTCGCTCGTATCCCCTTTTTTAATACAGGCTTTGATGGCTGCCTCCAGGAGAGCAATGCAATAGTCCTAGGAACATATCAGGTCCATAGGGCTCCACTGTCAGAGGACGAAAAAGTCTCCTTTTGGACTCAATGTCGCCAGTGAGTATATGCACACCATAAAAAAGCATAGTAGACTATGCTGTAATATTTCGTGGATGCCTTAAAAGAAGAAAAAAAATATATATATATATAATATTATACACATTTAATGTATACTTCTCTTTACATGGTAACTAATAGGTGGCAGATTGGCAGATGCTGCCATCTTTCACAGGCGTCCCTTAAACATGTACTCTATGAGCGTTTCAGTAGCTTTTCATGAGACCTGTTAAACAGATGCCATTATAGTTTATGGGTGACGATTCTGTCCAGATGTGGTTTGTTTAGGCAGCCTTTCATTTCAGTGGTTACATGCACATGAGCATTGTTTTGCACTGATAATCTGTCCGTTCAGGAAAAATCGCAACATGTTTTATCTTCGTTCATTTTCTACGCAGGACTGGTCCGTTCAAGTCGATGAAAAAAATGACCTCACACAGACGGCTTCCTAGTGTGGTCTGTTTTTCACGCGGCACGCTCCCATTCACTTCAATGTAAGAGGCGGGGATTAGCGCTTGGTGGTGGACTGACCCCGGGAAATCTGGGGTCCTCCAGCCACAGCGCTCCCCGCTCTGTTGTCGATATAGGTGCGGGTCCCAGCGGTGGGACCTGCACCTATCAGACAGTAGGGGCATATCCTAGCGATATGCCGCCATTGTCTAAGATGGGAATACCCATTTAATGCAAAGCACTTTCTAACGCGTTGTGATTACCCATATTGCTGGCTGGATTCATTTTTCCATCTCGTTATAAACTGCTCGTTTCCATGGTTATGACCACCATGCAGTCAATCAGTGGTGGCCGAGCATGCACACTACAGGAAAACACGCCGGCCTCTCTGGTGGCTGGGATTGTGGGAGAGTGCTTAGGCTGGTGCTTTTTCCTATAGTGTGCAAGGACGCCCACCTGTTGGATTGACAGAAAAAAAAGATTTACAAAAAAAAACTACACGTTAACAATAAACATATTCATTTTCAGCAGATTTGTGTAGGAATTTTTTTTTTCCAAAAATGAAAATTCACTGAATATCGGTATAAATTATCGGCATAAGGCCTCAACATAAAATGTGAAAAAAGTGAAAGGGTCTGAAAACTTTGCAAATGCATTGTAATTTAAAAAATGGGTCAAAAATAGACCAAAAATGTGACGTAAACATAGTATAGTTAGTGTACTATACAGTATGGCCTATTATGTGAGCATAACAAAATGCAGCCGGTAGCTGTGAAGGTTCTGCCGCCATTGTTTTCAGCTGGGGGCTGTACTGCAGTTTTTGAAGCCTCCCATTGAAATCAGTGGGAGCAGGATTCTGTGTGGTCATTATCGGCTTTTTGGTCACACCTAATTGTCGGCCTATGAACATATCCGTACTGTGGATGAGATGCTGGAAGCAGATTTCCTCAAATGCCATGTAAAAAAAATAATGCACTGAACTTTTCCATTAACTTTACCCATTAGACAAAGTATGTTCTGTTTCCGCTGTAGGGGATCAGTTTGACAGAGCACGACGTCTACAAGGAAAAATGACGACCAATTTACTAATGGCAAAGGATCGCTTACAGTTATTGGGTATGTATTACTGTTATTTTGGCTCCTCCATGGACTGCTATAAAGTGATGCTATGTCAGTAATATCCCATGGATAATATTGATCTGGCATTTTGAGATTCTGTGTGCAGCTTTCGCTGTCACATTTGGAGAGGCTTTGACTGCCCATAGCAGATGTAAGAAATGATGATCAAGGACATCTAGCAATAGTCACAAAGAATAGAATAAAGATAGAAACCCTAAAATCTACATCTTATAAAAGGTTTGCTAGTATTAATAAATGTATACCTAGCAGCAGTTGTACAGCGCTATACACATCCCATGGGTGAGAATGGTGCTGTGACTGCATCCCTATTAAATCTCCTTGACCTCTTCATAGCAGTGATGTACAGTCCATTAGATGACCTGTCACCTCTGAATAACTAATTGAATTCCCAATGTAATAATTCTGGAGCATCTACTCTTATGACTGTATGATGAGCTGTTCTTCTATTATTCCTGCTAGAAATTTATAGATAAGGCTGCATTCGTACAACCGTATTTCTGATCCGCATATCTGATTTAATTTCTATGGGGCCGTGCAACAAATCATAGACCATGTCCTATTCTTGTCCGTCTTGCAGACAAGACTAGTCATTTCTACAATGGGGCCTGCGAAGAGTGAGGCATCCACACGGACTGCATCCGTATTTTGCAGATCAGCGGTTTGCGGACCTCAAAAAAGATACGATTGTGTGAATATAGTCAAAAGGTACTGATGGGCAATTATCGCTGTGGCTTTGACTCTGCACAGTCTGCTGCACTGAATGGACAGGGACACACCCCCAGCTGGTAATGCCCAGCTGGACCTTTATGCCTAAACTTCTATCAAGAACAGTACACAAATGTCACAGCATAGTCATAGGGTATTCATGTGGAATACAATTATTTATGTCAGGAGAGTTGAGAGGTTTCTAAGTGTAGATAACATTTACCCGCACTTCTTTATTCATTTTTATATTAATGTAATCATTGTGAAAAATTTGCAACTTTCTTCTGTACTTTGTACACCAGTTCCTCAGGCTCAGGGCTGTTTTAACCTGAGGACATTTTGAAGTAAAATACAATTTAAATTCTGGCTGGAGAGTTTGCTTTCTGCCACCCACAGACACTGCTTGACAATTAACATAAAAATCGGAAGAGCTGTCAATTAGTGCCTGTGGGTGGGGAAGCAGCAGGTTAAGGCCTCATGCACACGACCGTTGTTTTATTCCGTATCCGTTGCGCCATTTTTCATGATTTTCTGCGGACGCATTGATTTTCAATGGGTCAGTTGAAAACTCGGCTAATGCACCGTTTGCCATCTGCGTCCGTGATGCGTGGTTCCAGTCTGTCCAAAAAATATAACCTGTCCTATTATTTTCATGGAAAACCTGTCTTAGACTTTTTTTTTACATTCCTTTTATGTCTGGTGGTCCTCCAAAAATAAAGAAAGACACATGGAAACAAAAACTGATCACGGAACAACGGAACCCCATTTTGCGGAACGGAACACAACAACGGTCGTGTGCATGAGGCCTTATAGTTGTGGGAAAAGATTCCGTATAGCCTGTCTTTTTATCCATTTAAATCTCTGCACTTTTTATGCTTAGGAGTCCAGTGGGTGGTCCTACTCCGTGGTCCGCAGGCTTTCTATGTTAGGCTGCTCAGTAGGACCACCCACTGAAAGTATAGAAAGAACAGAGATTTATTTTTTTTTTTTTTTTTTTTTAATATGAATAAGATTCAAGCATACTGAATCTTCTACCACAATACTATCTAGCAATCTTCTCAGCTCTTCCTGCTCTATAACCTGCTGCCTGTAGATAGGACTGGATGTACGATATGACAGGTTCTCTTTAAGGCCTCATTCACACATACGTGTATTCTGCTGGGTGCACATAGCGTCATTGGTTGCTCTGACGCCGTGCGCTTCGTGCCATCGCTGCTACTAGACAGTAATACACTTTTATGATCTATATGAGTGTACAGGGAGTGCAGAAATATTAGGCAAGTTGTATTTTTGAGGATTAATTTTATTATTGAACAACAACCATGTTCTCAATGAACCCAAAAAACTCATTAATATCAAAGCTGAATATTTTTGGAAGTAGTTTTTAGTTTGTTTTTAGTTTTAGCTATTTTAGGGGGATATCGGTGTGTGCAGGTGACTATTACTGTGCATAATTATTAGGCAACTTAACAAAAAACAAATATATACCCATTTCAATTATTTATTTTTACCAGTGAAACCAATATAACATCTCAACATTCACAAATATACATTTCTGACATTCAAAAACAAAAACAAATCAGTGACCAATATAGCCACCTTTCTTTGCAAGGACACTCAAAAGCCTGCCATCCATGGATTCTGTCAGTGTTTTGATCTGTTCACCATCAACATTGCGTGCAGCAGCAACCACAGCCTCCCAGACACTGTTCAGAGAGGTGTACTGTTTTCCCTCCTTGTAAATCTCACATTTGATGATGGACCACAGGTTCTCAATGGGGTTCAGATCAGGTGAACAAGGAGGCCATGTCATTAGATTTTCTTCTTTTATACCCTTTCTTGCCAGCCACGCTGTGGAGTACTTGGACGCGTGTGATGGAGCATTGTCCTGCATGAAAATCATGTTTTTCTTGAAGGATGCAGACTTCTTCCTGTACCACTGCTTGAAGAAGGTGTCTTCCAGAAACTGGCAGTAGGACTGGGAGTTGAGCTTGACTCCATCCTCAACCCGAAAAGGCCCCACAAGCTCATCTTTGATGATACCAGCCCAAACCAGTACTCCACCTCCACCTTGCTGGCGTCTGAGTCGGACTGGAGCTCTCTGCCCTTTACCAATCCAGCCACGGGCCCATCCATCTGGCCCATCAAGACTCACTCTCATTTCATCAGTCCATAAAACCTTTGAAAAATCAGTCTTGAGATATTTCTTGGCCCAGTCTTGATGTTTCAGCTTGTGTGTCTTGTTCAGTGGTGGTCGTCTTTCAGCCTTTCTTACCTTGGCCATGTCTCTGAGTATTGCACACCTTGTGCTTTTGGGCACTCCAGTGATGTTGCAGATCTGAAATATGGCCAAACTGGTGGCAAGTGGCATCTTGGCAGCTGCACGCTTGACTTTTCTCAGTTCATGGGCAGTTATTTTGCGCCTTGGTTTTTCCACACGCTTCTTGCGACCCTGTTGACTATTTTGAATGAAACGCTTGATTGTTCGATGATCACGCTTCAGAAGCTTTGCAATTTTAAGAGTGCTGCATCCCTCTGCAAGATATCTCACTATTTTTGCCTTTTCTGAGCCTGTCAAGTCCTTCTTTTGACCCATTTTGCCAAAGGAAAGGAAGTTGCCTAATAATTATGCACACCTGATATAGGGTGTTGATGTCATTAGACCACACCCCTTCTCATTACAGAGATGCACATCACCTAATATGCTTAATTGGTAGTAGGCTTTCGAGCCTATACAGCTTGGAGTAAGACAACATGCATAAAGAGGATGATGTGGTCAAAATACTCATTTGCCTAATAATTCTGCACTCCCTGTATTACTCTACAGCAGTGGCGGCACGAAGCGAACGGCGTCATGGCAACGAATGACACCGTTCGCTTGTGCACTCAGCAGGACGGCAGCCAAATCCACGTATGTGAATGAGGCCTTAAAGGGAAGTTCCAGTTTATCTTTAGACTTTTATCACATGTTGCATAGTCCTCCGATTGCTCATTTCCTAGTTTAATTGCATTACCTGTATGACCCCTATATGACGGTCACTTGAAACGATGTGTAGCCCTCTGTTTCTTCCTGTGACGTCTTGTCCACTAGCCTGGTTCTACATCTTCATCTTTGCCCTTAGTCCTGGCTGCATTGCTGCCCATCTAATTTACATTGGCATGGAGTATTCCCGTGTGAATTAGATAGATTGGCATGCTGCTAGGACGTACAAGAAACCTGAAGACACCGGTAAACCGGTGGTATGAACGGGATCGCATGACTCGCATAGAGGTCTGAAGATAGGGGCAATACAAGTAATGAATTATATTAGGAAATAAGTTACAGGACATTGTAATATATGAGAAAGGGGTTGGAAAAAAAACTAGACAACCCCTTTAAAGGGAACCTGTCACCAGGATTTTGTGTGTAGAGCTGAGAACATGGGTTGCTAGATGGCCGCTAGCACATCCGCAATACCCAGTCCCCATAGCTCTGTGTGCTTTTATTGTGGAAAAAAACCTATTTGATACATATGCAAATTACCCTGAGATGAGTCCTGTACATGAGATGAGTCAGGGACAGGACTCATCTCAGGTTAATTTGCATATGTATCAAATAGTTTTTTTCCCCTAATAAAAGCACACAGAGCTATGGGGACTGGATATTGCGGATGTGCTAGCGGCCATCTAGCAACCCATGTCCTCAGCTCTATATCCAAAATCCCGGTGACAGGTTCCCTTTAAGCTTGATGTGCATAAAATGATACACCGCTTTATGCTATTCACGTGTATCCAACATGTTGGGGCAGTAGAAAACGATTTGCTTGTATCTGGCTGGAATCGCACACAGGACTCTGATAACTACCGTATGGTACGACCTGGAAATGCTATTTTTATATAACAAATCTAGATAACGGAGGTTATGCTGATTGTATTGGAAAGCTGCACTCTAACGCTATCCTGAATGAAACCGTTCCCTTGTGCAGCTACTGCATGAATGCACCGCTAACACCTGTAACGTGTAAAGAGAATCTGTCATTTTTGTTCCCATTTACTCTACACCATTCGACTCAGTTTTGATCTGGGATCAGACTTTTACATAATTGGAAATTAAAATAATTATCAGTGACTGCTCCGTATAGAGAGAGGAAAATAAAGTTAGAATGAGCTTGACAAGTTTTCCCAATGACAGATTTTCTTTACCCTGGCTGCATGCCGCAGTTATAACATCTACTACAGCGCATGCTGCTCGCTTACTGTCACTTACTGGGGTGGAAGATTGCACTGGTAGGTATAGAGGGTTCCTCTCAGTGTTACTACTAATAAAGAAGTCACAATGGATGTAAAATAACATTAGTCCAATCGTTTTTTTAATATAAATGTGTTTTTCTTCATTTATATGCTGAATAGCCACTAGTCACAGTGATCTGAAGCTCAATTGTACCGTATATAGAAGCCGAGGATGAGGGAAATGATCTGATTCTCGCTAGAGGGTGGGCGAGCTAATGATGGCTGTGGTGTACTGCTGGAAGCCTAGACGAGGTAGTACAAGCCGGGATATATACATTAGGAATTTCATTTTGTGAATGACTTGTCCTTCATGGTTGGCCCACGGAGGTTACAATTGTGGGCGGTAATGTTATAAGCGAAAACAACAATTCGGAGACTATGTCCAGTCTCTGCCATGAGCTATTGCCCAGTCTGGGCTTCCATTAACCTCCTAACAGTCACTTTAAAATTGAAAAAAATATCTCAAAATTGTAGTTTATTTTTGTTGTTGTTGTAGATTTTTTATGTGTCTGCAGTAAATTTTGTTGGCGCACAACAACTTGGGGGACACAATTGCATTTTTAACCTCTTAAAGACATCATTAATTTTAGCCTTAAGGACCAAAGATATTTTCCCCCTTTATGTTCATAACATTTAAAAAAATGTTTTCTTCAATTTTTTTTATAGTAGTGTGTGTGTATGTGTGTGTGTATGTGTATATATATATATATATATATATATATATATATATATATATATATATATATATATATATATATATATATAATATATTTTCATATTAAATAACTTTATTCCCCCCCCCCCCCCCCTAAAAATAAAATAAGAGGCATTATTTTGTGGAATTTATTTACGGCTGTATGAAGGGAAGGCGTGTGCAGTACGCACGTGCCGTCTTCCTTCTCTCTTCCTGTTCACCTTAGACTTAGCAGCATCGAGTCGGAAGAGCAATGGGAGACAGCACGTGCGTACTGCGCTAGCCTTCCCTTCATACAGCTGATTGGCAGGGGTGCCGGGTGTCAGACCCGCACCGATCTGATATTAATGACCTATCCTGACACCACCTCTGTATGCATGTTTCTTGCTCTCTGGGCATGTTGCTGTAGACCATTACCTCCTGGAGGCTGGAACAACCTACGGCAGCTGAAATGACGTACACTGATGTTCTGTCTATACAGGAGATATGGGAAGGGTGTGCCCCCATTATGACTGCCCCCCCGTGGAAGATTTTTCTATAAACTAATCCGAAACCCTTTGGTAGACTTATGAATCATGTCTCGGGATACAGCCACAGGGGGTGACATTTCCGCAGCAGAAATGTGGATTTTGCTGTGGATGTGCAGTAGATTTCGCCCTATGCACTGCAAAATGTGAAATGTGCAATGGAAATGCACAACATAAATTGACATGTGGGAGATTAAAAATCTGCACTGCGGGTTAATTTCCTCTGCATTTTTTTTCTCTATGTGGATGATATTTTGAAAATCTCTGCTACTCAATCTGTTACATGTGGAATAAAATATTTGTTGCCATAGCAACCAATCATTGTGCAGCTTTAATTTTTCAAGAGCACAAAAAAGAAAAGAAAGCTGTGCCGTGATTGGTGGGTTCAACAAAGACTTTTATTTTTATTTTTTTATTACTGTTTCATAAATCTCCCAAATTACTATCTACATACTAATATCTTATTAATGAAACAATAATTAAATGCATAATAAGTTAACATTTTAGCTGGGTTATGTTTTATTTCCATTCAGAAGCTGACTATTTGTAACCCAGATTTTCCGCGTTGCGATACGTTGTATCCTTAACTTTTTTTTTTCTTAGATGAGGAAATTGACCTGCCGTGCGGCGTTCACACGTTGGTTATTTGTTCAGTTATTTTAATCGGTGATTTGTGAGCCAAAACCAGTAGTGAAGCCTCCACAGAGAGAAGATCTGCATCTGTTCTGTTTTTTTGACCTGCACCTGAATTTGGCCTCCAGAATAACTGATGGAAGTAACTGACCAAGCTCATGTGCAGGCACCCATAGGTTGGGTAAAGCGAGGTGGGTGATACAGATTTAAAGTGCTTGTTCTTGTAAAAGGAAGAGGGGTCCCAAATCGGTGTCTGTACTATACCTTCCCACTTATACATGGCTTATAAAATGAAGCTCTTCTGCTGTGTGTAGTGAATGTGTCTGCATTATGAGTAGATATACTTTTACATATTCATGGATGGGGTTATACATATTGTTGTTATAGGTCTAGAATGGAAGTAAAATCCCTAAATTAGCAGGAAATACACCATATACAGAGCCTATCACCGATTTGAAAACCCACAGCATGCACTTTTTTTATTTTTTGTCCTGGAGCATGCAGATGGATTATTTTTATATTCCATTCAATTACATTGTATTGTACATACATTTTTAAGACACTGTGATCCTAGCACTCAGGACAGCGGTGATGGGCTTAGTGTGAGCGTCTTGTTCCTGCACTACTGTCAGTGCACGATACGCAGAAGCAAGAAGTAAAGTGCCACACATTACTAAGTAATCGCATGACATTCACACCTATTTAAACCACCTGCTTTCTATAAACCTACATTTTGTCCAGTTTTCAGCTGGTGCCCAAAGAAATCAGTTGTGCACTGGTCGCTGCCATGGATAAGCCTGGGTACCACAATATTCATGCACAAATCCCAGTCCTACTGCTTGTGATAAAATGAAACACAAGGGCTCATTTGGACGACTGTATGGGTTTTGAAGATCTGCAAAACACGTATACCGGCTGTGTGCGTTTCGCATTTTGGTGTCGCACACCTATGACAGAAATGCCTATTCTTGTCAGCAATTGCGGGCAGGAATAAGACATACTCTATCTTTTTTACGGGGCCGCAAAATGGAAGTACGGATGCAGACCACACACCATGTGCTGTCTGCATCTTTTGCGGCCCCGTTGAAATGAATGGCTCTGCGTCCTTTCTGCTGAACAGATGCGGACACATACATACGATCATGTGAATGAGCCCTAAAAGACAATGCTAGGTAAGCTACTCTATGAAATTGAGTGAAGATTACAAAGCTCAATATTGCTGGTGCCT